>NC_137458.1:110587525-112987525 GCF_964235325.1 Thermobia domestica | reverse complement strand
ATAAATTACACACACAATTAATTATGTCAGTTATATACGGAGTTCATTAAAACAAAAAACTCCCCAAACAATGAAGATTCACCTTAGACAGGAGAAATGGTTATCTTTCGTTTTCTTATCATTTGGCCATGAAACAAACACCTGAGAGATATACAACCCCTATATACAACTATGAGATGTTGGAATATATAACTCGTAGGGTATGAAGCTTTACTTTTTCAAAAATTTCAGTATTTCCAGTGTACCCCTAAAGATTTAATAAAGAACTAATTACCATGTTTTTTTTAAATATTCATTAGAACTGGACAATTTACACAAAATTTGGAATCGACCAATGAAAACAGCACGTTTCTAGCACTTGTGGGTTCAATATCTCATTGACGAAAGGACTGGAGACAAACTTATAAACTTTTCTTTGGGGACAAACATATACACGTAAATCTAGTATTTTAATACAGATAATAATTGGAATAGTTTTATTTTCGAGTGCTGTTTTTTAATATTCGCAATATTGAAATTTTTGAACTTATATTTTTCACGCGTTTGAAAAAAAAGAATATCCTAACTATATATAAAACTACATGAGCTGACATAAATTATTGAGCACTTCCTGTAGGGCTACAATGATTAAATTTGGCATGATTGTAGCTTTCCGGAACTAACCCACAGGAAAATTGTCAAAAGTGAATATTTTTAATTTTTAGGGGGTCTAAAGAGGGGATGAAAAATTTCCCCATGTTATTTAAATGGACCTTTTTTTGGACGTATAATCTCATGTTTTAGGTACTTAGAATTGGAATAGAAACTTGAAATTCGGTATGCTTACACATTTTCGTTAGCACTACCTAAGTGAATCAGTACAAGTAAAAAATTCCGAACTTAGAGTGGTTTTATAGGGAACTGAAAAATCTTTTCCATGCTATTTATATGAGACACCTTTTACACCCTCAAATTATTGAGCACTTCCTGCAGAGTTACAATGATTAAATTTGACATGATTATAGCTTTTCGGGACAAACCCACAGGAAAATTGCCAAAAGTGAATATTTTTAATTTTTAGAGGGGATGAAGAATTTCCCCATGTTATTTAAATGAGACTTTTTCTGGACCTATAATCTCATGTTTTAGGTACTTAGAATTGGAATAAAAACTTCAAATTCGGTATGCTTGTACGTTTTCGTTAGCTTTACCTAAGTGAATCATCAGAAATGAAAATTTCTAACCGTAAGGTGGTTTTATGGGGAACTAAAAAATCTTTCCAATGTTATTTATACGGGACGTCTTCTATACCCCAAAATGTTTAGGCACTTTCGGCAAGATTAGAATGACGAAATTTGGCATGATTGTAGCCTTCCAGGACTAACCGACAGAAAAATTGCCAAAAGTAAAAAATTCCAACTTTAGAGTGGTTTTATAGGGAACTGAAAAATCTTTCCCATGTTATTTATATGGGACACCTTTTACACCCTCAAATTATTGAGCACTTCCTGCAGGGCTACAATGATTAAATTTGACATGATTATAGCTTTTCGGGACAAACCCACAGGAAAATTGCCAAAAGTGAATATTTTTAATTTTTAGAGGGTCTAAAGAGAGGATGAAGAATTTCCCCATGTTATTTAAATGAGATTTTTTCTGGACCTATAATCTCATGTTTTAGGTACTTAGAATTGGAATAAAAACTTCAAATTCGGTATGCTTGTACGTTTTCGTTAGCTTTACCTAAGTGAATCATCAGAAATGAAAATTTCTAACCGTAAGGTGGTTTTATGGGGAACTGAAAAATCTTTCCAATATTATTTATACGGGACGTCTTGTATACCCCAAAATGTTTAGGCACTTTCGGCAAGATTAGAATGACGAAATTTGGCATGATTGTAGCCTTCCAGGACTAACCGACAGAAAAATTGCCAAAAGTAAAAAATTCCAACTTTAGAGTGGTTTTATAGGGAACTGAAAAATCTTTCCCATGTTATTTATATGGGACACCTTTTACACCCTCAAATTATTGAGCACTTCCTGCAGGGCTACAATGATTAAATTTGACATGATTATAGCTTTTCGGGACAAATTCGCGGGAAAATTGCCAAAAGGGAATATTTTTAATTTTTAGGGGGTCTAAAGAGGGGATTTATGCGATGAACATACGTAAAGATGTGGTCTAATACATAGTTGAACACTACGCTTTTTATGGTCCCTTTATCTTACACCATGATACCGGTGAACCAATGACAGTAGATGCGTATCAGGCACACATGCTTTCGCATTACACGTTTGCTACTTATGTGGAGTTCATGGCTGCTGCTCTTCTCTTTGAGCGACGTTTCATTATCATAGAGGGTCAGGAAGTACTGTGTGATGAGGGCAACCGTGAGTGGGATATGATTATCGCATTGCTCACTGGACCGCGCGAGAGTGGCCACTTCAGTCTATTGAGGCCAATTACTACACCACTTCCTTCACCAGCTCTTCCATATGTTTCACCACTTCAAACTAGGTTTGTTGCTGAATACCCTCTATGTATTGAACACTCTTCTACTTCTAAATGTGGGAGACCAAAAAAGAGGAAGTTGGGTCGTCCACCAAAAGCCACTTCAATTCCACCTGAACTTCCTATTGATGAGAGTGATTGTAATTATTCTGTTATAATACCTTCACCCTTGACTTCCAATGTGCGTAAAAGATCTGGTCGTCCAAGAAAGAAAGCAGTAGGTTGAAGAAAGAATAAGAATTCTAATATACTAAAACAGATTACTATGGAACTTGAAAATCCTTATTCCCAAAACAATGTAGTTTTCAATTCTGCAAAATCCAAAGAATTTGCAATATGCATTGATCAAGAAATAACTAAGTTTCATGTGCACAATGTTTGTGGAGATGGGGCTTGTTTCTTCCGGACATTTAGTTTGGCATTGTTTGGTACTGAAGAGTATGCGATGAACGTACGTAAAGATGTGGTCCAATACATAGTTGAACACTACGCTTTCTATGGTCCCTTTATCTTACATCATGGTACCGGTGAACTAATGACAGTAGATGCGTATCAGGCACACATGCTTTCACCTTACACGTTTGCTACTTATGTGGAGTTCATGGTTGCTGCTCTTCTCTTTGAGCGACGTTTCATTATCATAGACAGTCAGGAAGTACTGCCTTATGATATTAGGCAGTACTGATATATCTGTATATAGAATCCTATTACTTCAGACAATAGTAAGTAATACGTTTGTGTTTTTAACGTTTACATTGAGAAAAAACGTTAAGTGCCGTTGTGCGTACACTGAGAAAAATCTGTTCTCAGGACAGCGGTACATTGTACAAATATACGGAATTCTTTAGCTTACTCCAGAAATTACTACGAAGCATACGTTATCCGTATGCTACATATGCACTGCTCTTAGATGTCACATTATGCCGTTGCAGGATGTCTGATATTTAACAGTCTTCTGTATGTTACATACATATATGTATGTTACCTTTGTCGGCTATATGTTATATACGTCCATTTGTATGTGAGATCCTGACCGCCTATGTTGTTTCTTATGGAAAGTACGTACAGATGGAACACATACAGAAAGTATTATAAAACATGCATTTTCAGTTATACGTTTGCTGTACGTTAAGTCCAAAACTTACAAGATTTACAAATGTAACATACGATTTTACGTACGCCACATACAATTTTTTCTCAGTCTAAGAAAGTCTGTAGTTTTTGGACTTAACGTACTGCAAACGTATAACTGAAGAAGTATATTTTATACATTCTTTCCGTATAAGTGTTCTGAATAAACGTACTTACCGTACGAACAAAAAAAAATGTACAAAGGTGGTCAGGATCTCACATACAGATGGGCATATGTAACATATAGCTGACGTATGTAACATACGTATACGTATGTAATATAAGGAAGACTGTTAGATGTCAGACATCTTGTAACTGCAGTATGTGACATCTAAGCGTGAAAAAGGCAGTGCATATGTAGCACATAGATAACGTATGTTCCGTGCAGACTTTTGCAGTAAACATAAGGATCCCGTATATTTGTACAATACGGTATACCGCTTTTCGGATAACGGATTTTTATCAGTATATTAATGTGGTTATATATTTATTGTCTATTGAATAAATAAGCTGAATGCATATTGACTATGACAAAATCTTTACAAGCATAAAAAGAAGCCACGACATAACCGCAAGAAAACTATCTTATATATATGTGTGTGTGTCTGGGATGAATACAATATGAAACAGTCTGAATGCTTTTACAAAGTTTTCTAGCAAAAGTAAGTGAACTTTAGCGTGTTTCTGTCTGTCTGTCTCTCTCTTTCTTTTACACATACATACACACACACACAGATATATCTATAATCCGTCTATCTTCTCTCTTTTCTTCTTCTTGATCATAAAGGAAAAGTTGTGAGATGTGAGTGCGTATACTTCAATGAATTTAGATGGCAATATGGATGATCATTAGAAAGTGAATATAGGAGAACTATGAAATGAAGTAAAGAGACGCGTGTTATTTTATTATAAAATTACAACAATACAAATGCATTTTATCTGATCCTAAACGATTATTGTCGAATATACAAGGTTAAAGGAGGACTCTGATTAGCGAATCAAAAAAGACTTCAACGATTTATCCCTCCAGAAGCATTGTTTTCTTTATCGCCTCCGAAGCAAACTCGGAAGAGAACGAGACTAGCAATCACAAGGTTGGCGGTTCGCGCCCATCCCGAACATGTTTCTTTTACTTTTTTAAAAAGTGTTTCTCTTGACAAACCTTAATGTAAACAAATCACGCATAATGGGAACTTAACGTACTTTTGGGGAGTAATTTGTGATTCATTGGCGTTCCGTCGTGTCTCTGCCCCTGTTGGGCCAATGCTGGTGTAATTTTCAAAATAGAAGTGTGGAAACCACGTAGAGTCGCTGCGAGGCCGCCAGCTTTTGGCGAAATGTCACTAGTCATTACTAATAAAATTAACCTCATACAAACTTTTTTATTTTTTCAATGTTGCCAATTTTTCCGGAAATAAATCGAAAAAAAAAAACTGCTTTTTACCAACAGGTTCAAAATTTCCGGAAATTTCACAACACTACTTCAGACACACTTGTACTTGGCCCAGCATTAAGCTCTGATGTTAGTTTCGACACAGTTCGCTGCCTGTCCTGTTTTACCAGTCTGCCCAGCCTACGACGTCGAACAAATGTAATGAGGGGGGGGGGACGCTCAACCCTCGACGTTTGGACGTCGTTTTCCCTTAGTTTCGCCACTTGTTGAAGACTCACCACAACACTCCTCGAACACGTGACAAGTCCTGCAGTTTCCGAAATTCTCGTGCCGAGTGTTTCTGAATGAGTACTTTCTTCAAATTAATATTAAAAATTATAGAAAAAATTTCGAGACATTCCAGTCAAGTCGAGATTTTTACGAGGTGTCTCGACCCGAATTTTCGAGTCGAGAAATACGTTTGTCTCGACTCGTGCGCATCCCTAGCTCTACCACTGAGCCACCGCGGCCGCAGGACGTAAATGGGTCTTGGACCATCGTTCGATGATGCAAATATGTTCTCATCTATAAATATTACTCTATCTCAGTTACGATTAATATTTGCCTCAACAAATACTAGTCAGTTGACTTTATGGATGTCTGCCAACTGCTCCTTGCGTACAACTCCATAAGCCTGAACACTGGCATCCTTGAGGCGTCGTCGAGCAGTTCCAGGGAAACGAGATGACAACATTGTCGGGAAGTCATGAACAGGTTTTGACTGCTAACATTAATCAAGCCATGAATTTGGTCCTGGGTTAAGATCCTTTGAGAGCTAATGGCGATGTTTTGAGCCGCGTTACCTGTTTCTCTATACTACTTCCATCAAGCGTATGCTGTAACACGGAGACCACCAAGTTGTTCACCAGCTTCGGTTACACTCATATTAGCATATTCAACCAGAGTAGTGAATTGCTCGCGAATCGTTCCATGTGGTTTGGGTTTCTGACTAGTAAACATTGCAAAGAGGTTATTTTCTTACCAACTAGGTATCGTGGTGAATTATCTGCTAGCAGTTTTTCATCAGGCCATAAAACAGGGCTATCGAGCTCAGAGATAACTGGAACCGAATGCCTGTAGGTCCGTCTGAAGGCTGGAAGGGAAAGTTAAAACACCAACGCGTTCAATCAGTATGTTCGTTTGAAACACTTTCCGTATTTGCTTATTATTATTATTATTATTATTATTATTATTATTATTATTATTATTATTATTATTATTATTATTATTATTATTATTATTATTATTATAAGTATAAACACCCAGAATTGCTTTTAATTTGAATGTTGTTATCGAAGACAATTTAGAATGCTATTTTAGATAGACATATTTAGGAACAAAATAAAACTCTTAAAAGAACAATAGTCTTTCTGTAATGCGTTTATCAATAATTTATTCTGCAGTACTTGTTTTCGTTAATTCTGTTTTTGAAAGATTTGTCTTAAAGATATATTGAAGTTATATTAACAAGTTTGAAACTTTTGAGGAAAAAATACTGTAAGTGCATACCCAAGGACTTTGAAGTAAGTTCGAAATGAAAGCATTTTGCTCCTTGTATAGGTTTTTGAAACGTTAAGGTAACTTCTTATTTACTGTAGTAATTTTTATAACATTTCTCTTCATGCATTATTTTGTTTCGAAGTTTATTAATATGTTCGAGTAACAATGGAACTAAGTTCAAAATTAGCTGAATATATTATGCTATATGACTTGTAGCCTTGAGAGGCCAGGCTTCTGACTCCGAGTGTAGACATCCCCCGATTTGTGAAGAGAAGGAGTGGGAGAGCAATACAAGAAAAGTTAAGGAAGAAATGTTTCCTCGGGAATGACTATTCATTAAAGCAACCTGGTTAAATTATGCTTCCGGCCCTCTGACGGCTCTTATGAACTGCAGGAGGACAAGCATATATTAAAAGTGGAAAACGTAATCTTGCTCTACAGAATGATGGGAAGCAAGAAAATGATAAACAAAAAGAAAAACCAGTGTAAAGAATAGATCTCTCGGTGTGATATTAAGAGTTTAAGAAGTCGGTTGGAATCAGTTGGCCACCAGGTGAGACCTAGGCGCTAGCATCGAGCAGTTTTTTTTTTTTTTTTTTTAAGTTAACTCCTTGTCTTCCTTGTCTTCAAGGCCAATCATGGGACGGGAAAATCTATAAGCAGCCGGTTTGGCCTTGAAATCGTTCAGTCTAATACCGCTTGTAGACGATCCAAGAAACCTTGAGCAAGACTCTTGTTCAACACCATTCAAGATTCTTGATGAAACAAGATGTCAGCACTGACGTCACTTTTGTCTTGAATTCAATAGTTTCAAGATATTTCGTTTCGGTCCTGTTCTAAACAACCCAATTCATGTACATTCAATAGCCAATCAGCGCTCGAGTTGAGTGCAGGTAAATACAAAACAAGTATGATGACATCGTGAGACAGCGGTAGTTGTTGAGTAAATATATTTTCATTACTCTTTTCCATAATTATCTGATGTTCCAAGTGTGCATTATACAGAGGTTGTTCCGCCTACGTTTGGCCGATTTCGTCCCTTTCTTCTCCCGGGCAGAATAGACTGACGCGACCTGGCTCGTGGCGTCCTGCAGTGTTGTGCAGTGGCTTCCTGTAAACGGAGTTGTTTTTCCGCGCGGACGACAATAACGCACAAAACAGGACCATTGTTGTGAGTGTTGTGTTAAATTTGTTTCCAAGTGTGTAGGTTTCCGCTCTGTGACCAAAATGCCGCCCAAACTAAGCCGGTTTTGGGAAGGCCATGTTGCGGCTCTTTATGACGCCCACTTTAGTGTTTCTGTCATTAGAAAACAATGCAAGACGAATGGTTGCAACATCAGTTTAAGTGGAATAAAAAATGTTATTAAAAAGTACAAGGGCAACGAAGCTCCACCATTTGGATCACCAACAAAGTTGCCTAGGAAGCGGGAATGCACCAAGGCCACCTCCACCATGCAGAGGAAACTTCGCAAAATGGCAATGCAAGAAAATCCGCCAACACAAAGGTGTATGGCTAATCGTCTTGACGTGTCTTTGGGGACTGTGAGCCGGACGTTACACCATTAACTCAAGCTGGAAAAAGTCATGAAAGCTCACGGCCATCTTCTCACGGATGCCTACCAAAAGGAACGAAAGTGTAACGCTCGGAAGCTGTACGAACGACATCTGGCAGAACAAAGGTGGATGTACGTCGTGACGCTCGATGAAGCATGGATTTACCTTTCCGACTGCGGCAAACCGAGAGCCATCATGTACCGAGAGAAAGGCGCCAAGAACTTCAGAAGCTGTGTCCGTGTCTGTAAAGAATCCTTCCCAAAATGGTACATGGTCGTTACTGTTTACTGTTACCGAGATAAACTGAAGATTCGTAGGGTGGCGAAGAACTGCAAAATAAATTCGCAGTATCTTCAGGAGCAGATCATGCGGCCGATCTACGAGCATGAGATTCCAACAATGTACGGAAATGACGCCAACCTGGTGCGCATTCACATTTACAAGACCTCATCACATACCTCACGATCGTCCCTCGCATTCTACAGGGAGATGGAGGCGGCAAGTGATATACAGGTGATACCTTTCAATGAGATACCTGTTAAATCTCCAGATGTAAGTCCTATAGACTATTGTGGATTTGGATTGCTGAAGCGGGCTTTGGGAAAACAGCGTGTGACAACTGTGGAAGGACTTTGGAAAGCTGTGCAAAGGGAATGGGACAAGATTCCCCTCCCAGTTCTTCATAGAAGCGTATTACAGTGGAAATTACGCTGTCGGGCTGTTGTTAGGAACGAAGGGAAACACATCGAGCACTTACAGACCTGACGGCATGGATTCTTCCAAATTTTTAGGTAAGTCGAAATTGACCAAATGTAGACTGAACAACCTCTGTAATAATAAACAAGAACTAATATCTGCGCTGGAAAATGTTAGTATTTTTTGTTGATAATATACACGATTTATATAGTTACACTGCTTGCATGCCCATAACTAGAGACGAAATATTTTCGCAACAATTTTGATATTTTGTAGCATTAATTATCACAATTTTCGCATTTATTTTTTTAAATATAGCACAAGTTTTTTTTTTAAAAAAAATATGGTACTTGTAAACAGTATATTTTTGGTAGTAAGGTGTATATCTAATACAAAAATGAGGATATACCTTAATTAGGTGCACATTGTAGCTAATGTATTATCTGGAAATAGAAATTAATACAAAAGTACTTCCTCTAACCTCATCCTTAGTTAAAGGATAACATGCAAGAAAACATTACCAATTCTTCTTTTAAGTTTGTTCTTCTGTCAGTAAAATCATATTATACTTCGAAAAATATCTCTGGGCATTAACACTCGAGACTGGCAACCATATTGAACGTAACGAGCTGACTAGGGATGCATTCGAGTCGAGTCGAGTCGAGATTTAAGCCTGTCTCGACTCGACTCGAGAAAATGTTGTCTCGACTCGTGTCTCGACTCGAAAATATGTTTCTGTCTCGTCTCGTGTCTCGACTCGACAGTCTCTGTCTCGACTCGACTCGAATTCGAGTCGAGACGTCTCGAAATTCGAGTCGAGACAAAATATATGAGTTAAAATATACGCACACTTCAGCCAGACCATCATGACTACCTACCTAATTGTCAGTATGTCGACTTTTGGCATGGATAAAAACGGCGACACGTCTTGGTATACACGCAATGATCCTTGATAGGTCGCTGGAGAGAGCTGGCACCACATGTGCTCACTCAGCTCACCTAATTCCCGTAAATTCCGGGAAGGGGGGCGATGTGTTCTGACGTGACGTTCAATCACATCCCACAAGGGACATCACTCAAATGTCCGGCTCCAGTTTCAATGAAACTTTTTTTGCTGATAGAAGGCATGTATGCATCATTACTTGTGATGACAAATTTTTGCCCTGGTGCATGTTTTCTATTTTTTTTTAAATAACTTTTAAGAGTTGTGATGTGGTTATTAGATATTACTACAGAAGTCTCTTACTACCCTTTGTAAACGGAGCGTTAATGAAGAAAAGTGAAGAAAAACCATGTGGATACATATAAGTCCTGGGGGAAGTCGTATGGTAGATATGACCTTGATGGCAGCCATCTTAAAATCCGCCATTTTGAATTAAGGTCAAGTTTTCAAAATGGGATTAGGGTAATATGATACATAATTTCGGGCTAGAATTTAATTAGAAAAATAATGGTGAGGTTAGTTTTAAGATACACCCATTTGGGGGAAAGTTACAGGCATATTAATTGTTTTTACTTACTGTGTGCGTTAGTCCCTTCTTACTTTCGTCTCAAGACCTGTAAATCGATCGCAACGGCAGAGCCCGGTTTCGCACTAGTGTTTAGAAATCTTTAAATTCACTTGAGGCAATATTTGAGGACTATTGTATTGTATTTTGCCTTTAATTAAATTTGAACCCACTTCATGATCTTGTGTAAAGTATCACTAAAAGAGAATTTCTGTTTTTATGGAGAACGTAAGCATAGCAATTATAAAAGGTGAGTAAGGTGCGTATGTATTTATAAGAAAGTTTATTTTACGAGTCTTTTGTGGTTCCGCCAACCTATTCTTTAGTTGTTTTTTTTTTCAAAATACTCATATCTCATAAATAAAAGAGCTATTATAAAATCTCTTACCACTATTCTTTAATACTTATAAAATTTTATTTATTGTAAAAGCACTGGCGAGATATTTCTTATCGCCCACTAAAATTATGGTGGAGCTCCTTCGTGGCTAACGGTTAGCATACTTGTCTTTGGCGTGGAAAACCTGGGCTTGATTCCCGGTGGGAGTTCATGTGGTTCGGATTCCACGTTAATCAGTAGGTCCACGTCTCACATAGCCTCGCTGCTGAACGGGACGTTAAACTCAGAATCAATTCAACTCAAAATTATGGTTTTGACTTTATTATGATGACATTAGTTTAAACGCCCAACTGCCCAGTAATTATAAACATTGACTACATTATAAAATTGTAATTTGTGACGACTAAAATATCAGAAATTAAAGATTATTCTTTGGGTTTTGGAACATTTTGAAAAACGTGATAAACTGGTACTGCACCGATACAATACACCTTTTGGATTTGTCATTGTGTAAAGTGATACAAACTAAAGAAGAATTACAACTTTATGAAGTTGTATTAGGACTTATTATTTAGAAATAAACACCAAATAAGTGTAATAGTTCATATCCATATCAAATACCAAGTTTATGATGAATCAACTACACAAAGTAGGATCCAAAAACGCTCATTGCAATTTGTTCCATCCTTCAGTCGAACCAGGAACTGAAACACAAAGAGTGACATTTTCTTTTTAAAGATACTTTGTCCAGCTAAGTATTGTGAAGGTTTATGTCAGTAGAAGGAATTGCATTCCATTATACAAGCGCAATTTCACAACTTTATGTACACATTACTAAATATCGAACACCCTTGTCCATATGATTAGCGTACGCGTCTTTGCTGCGGGAGACCTAGGTTCGATTTCCGATGGGAACTCCTGTGGTTCTGAACCCACGTTAATTTGTAAGTTCACGTCTCATATAGCCTTGATGCTGAAAGGGACACTAAACTCTAATCTAATACTAAATACAAATATTTAAAGAAAAATGATGACGCACCAAGATGACGTGAATTTGGCTATCAAATCCATTTTGTGTTTTCAGTTATTTTCTAGTAGTATTTTTTCTAGGGATCCTTTCAAAAGACAGTGATGCAAATTTCGTAACTGCGAATTCCTGTTAGAAGCCATGAAATTATCCGATTAGATGCAAAATTTCCCGTCCACTAAAATAGATACCGTAAATTTACAATATCTAACAATAAATAATTTTGAAACATATCGCTTTCGAGGGAAAAAATGAAGTGAAATCTTTGAGTTTTACGTCCCACGGTTATGCCGGTTAGGCTAAAGGAGAGGGGTGATGATGAGAAATTAGTGAAATCGTGGATTGAAGAAAGTGGGAGGAACGGAAGAACCCCGAGGAAACCCACGCACACGGTGTTTGTCCACAACAAAGTTCACTTGGTGCGAGCTGGGATCGAACCAGGGTCCCCAAACACCAGAGGTGAACGATCTACCACTGAGCCACCGCGGCCGCACTTTAGAGGGGCCATGACGTATAGTTGAACTCATTCTCGTAGTATGAAAGGCATTATTTATAATTATGCATGATAGGATCACAAACAAAATTTAAAAATATTATGTGCACTTTCTTTTAACAAACATTATATTGTCTTTTATGGTGTGGAAGGGAATGTTATGTTCGAAAAAAAAAGTCCTTAACACGATTCTTGTTGCTACACACTGCATGTTCCTGGCCACAGAAAAAATGCAGCGATAGGTAGGCTATTTTTCAATTGCTTTATATTAGCTTGATGTTTCAAGTCTTTTGTGTGTTTCTGAAGTTCACTTTTACCACAAAAGAGCTCAATATTAACATGTCTTACATAGCTTTGGTTCGATTCTCAACACGGACTGCAACTACCCGTTAAATTGGGCATCCGAAAGGCACTCTTTGTTAAACCTCGCTTATCACCGCTCATCTTAATAATATATATAATTCACGGCGAAGCAAATGTTGCATTTCTCTCTTTCATCCTAACACAAAACAAAACTAACCACAGCTGTGACACGAAGGAGCTATTTCGAAAAGAAACAAGCTGTGCTTCATAGAGATGTGTACCAAATGATAGAAGTATAAAGTATTGTTTTCTTTCCTGTTTATTGATATCAGTTGGTGTTCTTAATGAGTTTACTCATTAGTTTAGAAAGAGGATATATGGAATTTGGACATAAGTTGTACGTATTCTCCTGAGAAATTGATGAGACCAGAAAAATTATAAGGACAGATGGAATAGGTTTAAGCGCATCTACGTGACTTTATCAAATGTTTATTCTCCATAATGGTACCACGCGGAAAACTTGGTATAGGCCTACTTTTATCTTTGCCTCCCTCTGTTAGCTGTTTTGTATCATATATATCGGATGGTTTTTGATATTTCTTCTGATCATTAAAACAACAATGGTACCTGTGTGCGTGCAGAAATGCAAAAGCACAAGGTAACTTCCTATTTGTTTTGGAAACAACAAACCCATTTCACGTGTGCGAGAGAAATTGAGCACAGCGAGATCTGGTGTTTACTCACGGTCAGTTTGCAGGAGGAGTCCATGGTAAAAGATTTGACTATCTCGAAAACACTCGCAAAACCTTACAAATACAAAAGACTGCGCTTCAAAGAAAGTTTAGACACAGATGTTTCAATTTTCTTTTCGCATCTTTCTTCGGCAAAAGAGTCGGTTCATTGTATTCGAAAAAGGGAAGGGAGAAAGGGTGAATTTATATTTTATGTGGGGGGTAACGTTGTAAGTAGTATAAACAATACATACCGCTTCCGACTCTGTACTGAAGCACTTCCTTTAGCGGTATATCAATAGATCTATCTTGACCCTCATCCCACCTCAAGTTGTAAAGTAGAAAGGGACAGAAGTATTCAACATGACTGCGCACTTGAGTTTCAGTTCACAATACTAAAACCAGTGAGCAAGTAAACAGTCTTTTGTAGGATCGTGTTTTACTTCTTGAATTTATTTTTGAACATTTCTGTGAATTCAACAACAGAACGCAGTAGAAATACGGACTAGTTTTTACTCCAACCATTACTTTCGCTCCAACCCAGGGATGCCACATGTATGATTTCGTACTAGATTTAGTGATTTTACTATTGAACTAGTGATCTAGTACGTACTTTGGGTAAATAGGCACATTCTAGTGATTTTTTTGCATTTTTTTCTGATGCAGACAAATGAGAAGGAAATGGTTCTTAAAATCAAAGGAAGAAGTATATTGCACTTCAAAACAAATGTAGAAACCTTAAATTATTTTTCTTTTCCCTCTGACTGAATGAAACCCCTGCTGTGTAACAACCTTAGGTAAACAACGGCTATCTTTGGTCCGCTACCTCCTTTTGTTAGCCGACATGAGATGGGTTACTTTTTTTCTGGAAGAAAGTGAAGAAATAATTATCCAGTACATTTACGTTTTGTCAGGCACACAGGCGCAGTCTGTACTTGTTTCCTAACGAATTTTTTTTTGCAACATAACATAAATGAAACATATGTACCAGAAAATAGAGGCAGTACAAACGGAAATTTTCATCTGTGACATATTTGATGAGAAATATAGTTAAATGTCACGTGCAAGCACTCTAAACATGTCCTATCCTGTAATTCTATTCGTATGTTTATGTGGGTGAGACTGAGAAATCAAGAAACAATAATAACTGGTTTTCTTCCAGGGGAAAAATCTAAATGTGAAGGGGTGTTACACTGGGACTTTAATTGCGTCCTTTGTACAAGATTAACAAGTAATAGCAATTTTTTAAATTTATTTTAGTTCTTGGGGAGAGGAAGATGGAAGCGAACCCTCTGGAAGGAAACATGAATACTATCCGCCACTGTTTGTTACATTACACAAAATAGTTTTATATATATATATTGAGTTTTAGTCAGGATTTTCATTCTGCAGGAGAGGGGGGGATAGTAATACCTGACGAACATTTTCTATTCTCAGAGTGTTGCAATGATAGCATTTCCTCCATTATAACTTGGCCAAGCTAGTTGCATTATATGTAAGGATTAAGTTAGCCTAAAAAGCTTAAATTTCTATGGCTGTTTTACTCTGTAGCCATGTTTCTCATTTTCGGTCTACGGGACTCTGCGTCCGGAAATTTTCGATGGCTTCCAAGTCGGAAAATAAGTGTATCAATGGCATATATATTATATCTATGGTTATATGAGACATGGATCTACAGTTTAAAGTGGGATACCGGTATCAACTTCATGAGCTTCCACCGTAAATCAAACCAGAGTCTCCCGCGATCAAGGCGTATGTGTTAACCATACAGCCATGAGGAAATTCACATAAGCACACACACATATATATTGTTGAGTTGATTTTGACTTTACCGTCTCTTTCAGCAGCGAGGATATATGAAATGTAGACCTACTGATTAACGTGGAATCCGAACTACATGAGCTCGCGCCGGGAATTGAACCCGAATCTTCCACGGCAAAGACGCGTACACTAGCCGCGGAGTTCACACACACACACAGAATCAGAGTCCTCACACACCAAGGGTGTGAGCTGTGCCACTGAGTCACAGCGGCCACGGGGCTAGGTCGAGTCCACTTTACGTTCATAGTTTCTTAGTACATAAATGTTACGATTATGAAATAGATTTTCCTTAATGAGCTGCATAAAAACAAAAGCTTTCGAAATGCATTAAACAATTAGCTGGATTTGAGTGTGAACTTAAAGTTATATCAGAATGTAAATACGGATACGCACCAAAGCTCGAAAACTTAATACACTATTTCTCCTATATAGTAAGCATGTATCAAGCAATCGTTCAGCTTTCATTTGAGAGGATGGAAATCGAAGGCCCCTGAACATCTATGTTACTAATGTGCGGAGTGTATTTATCTTACAGTGAACTGCTTTGATGCCAAGTGGCCTAACTCCAAAATTGAAATTTTCCAGGAGTGAAAGTTGAAGTTCAATATCTCATGAAGAATCCATATTTCTTTTATGTTGGGAACCAAAACCATAACTACTGTATGTAGTTCATTGTTTTATAACTTAGTGTTTACAAAAATCCTTTAAAAAAATACCTATTCATAGAAGTGAATGGTACTTATCTGTACTAGTTCTTGGCATCCAAGCAGTCCATTTATTGTAATACTAGCTTAATATACCCATTCTTCGCATGGGGGCTGTATTTGGAAGTCAACACCTGTGGAAGTATCACCATTCATTTCAGTGACCGCGAAAACTATGGATTTGACACTAGTTTCAATCAATATGGGCTATTTATACATGTCTCGGTATTCCTCACCCGCTGACATCCGGCCCGCATACAGTAGTAGCTGAATTTGCAAGTCATCGCTGATGGAAGTGTCACCATTGATCTCAGCGACCGTGAAAACTATGGATTTGACACTAATGTCGATCAATTTGGATTACTTTTACTACATGTCTCGCTAAACGCCACCCTGAGACCCCCTGGTTCCAATTTTGACAAAAACGCTTCGCCTTAGACTGGGACCTGGACCAAGGTATCCGTGACCAAAATTTGGTAACTCTCGGTCAACTTGTCTGGTCCCCAGGTCGGTCCCAGTAAACGTCCCCCCCGAGACCCTCTGGTTCGAAATTAAAAAAAAAACGCTTCGTCTTGATCTGGGGCCTGGACTAAGGTACCCGTGACCAAATTTCGGGAACTCTCGGTCCACTCGTCTGGTCCCCACGTCGCACACAGACAGACAGACAAACACACAAACAAACTCTTTATTTTATTTATATTAGATAAGATATACTATGTAAAATAGTCTCGTATCATAATATGTGATGTACAACAAATGTTACATTATATATTATCCGTAGCTCGTGATATGCTGCAACATATTAAAGCCTCAGAATAGTTGGGCAAGCGAATAATCCAGAAGTTACGTAACCCTATTGCGTTCATGGGAACGAAAACACAATAATTATAACTATGCTAAATTACTATAGACTACCAACTGCTCATTCAGAGAATTTATGAAGTTCACTCTATCGCAATAGTTTTATACAAACTAGATTTAGACTACGGATAATAGTTTTATACAAACTAAATAATCAATTATTATTATTATTATCATTATATTTGCATTACAACCAAATACAACGACATTAGCTATTAGTTCTAATTAACTGAATTGAGCTGAAAATTAAATCTTGATCTTTAAAGATTAACTATTAATTTTATGCGTTCTGTACCTTTCTGAAGGAATAAAAGCTGGAATTGGTTTCAAGGCTGTTTCTGAGTGAATACTTTCTTCAAAATAATATTAAAAATTATAGAAAGATTTTCGAGACATTCGAGTCGAGTCGAGATTTTTAAGAGCCGTCTCGACTCGACTCGTGTCTCGACTCGAAAATTCGAGTCGAGAAATACGTTTGTCTCGACTCGTCTCGAATTTTACAAAGTGTGTCTCGACTCGAATCTCGACTCGAATTCGAGTCGAGTCGAGTCGAGATTCGAGACATGTCTCGACTCGAGCGCATCCCTAGAGCTGACAGCAAAAGACTTGTAGTTAACTTTTAAACTGTTTAACAATTATACAATGCCAACTTCCTTATTTTCATTGTTGAGAACTTCAATAACCTTACTTTTAAATTCGCCGTTAAGTAACCAACAAATCATGAACATTTTCACCACAAAACACAGTCAACGATTTAAACAATAGTTCAGTTTTGTTGATGTCTACATCTTTATGAAGTGAAACAGTTTCTGGGTCAAATACCTAGCAGAGCTTTTCGTACTCTCCACACAGAATTGTCGTCACTTGCTTGCGTATAATTTTGCAGCTTCATCAATACTTTTGACACACAGTTTACAACTTTACTTCAACTTCAGCCTGGTGAGAAGCACTATTCTTTTTAATTCTGCAGTAGCAGACCCAAATTTTCCTGTTTGAGCTAACTAATTTATTTTGCAAGTTTTCGTTTTCCCGACAACAAGGTGAGCATAAGGGTCCCGACTGGCCTTAGTGACAGAAAAAGAGGCGTTGAAAATCCCAGAAAGTGACATCACACCATGCAAGCTTACGGATTTTATGGAGAATTTAATTTAGCGTCGTGCATGTTTTCGGTAAAATGCTACGATTTTAAAGTAAAATAATATTGAAAATGAGCTTTTTGGTTATTATTAGCAATAATTAGCAAGAATTCCACTTTTTCGCATTTATCGCAAATAATGCCGAATTTCGCAAAAAATCGCAATAATATAAACGTGATTTCTGGCTCTGAAGCGAAAAGTTTGAGGTTTCGTGAAACACGCGTTTTCTTAACGTTTCGCACATATCGCATTTGCGAAAAAGTTTCGTCTTTACCCATAACTATTGTTAAATTTTGAGGTAATGAGAAGTATTAATTTGAGAATTTTTATACAAGAATATCGGATGTAGATTAAGAAAGAAGAGCCCATGAGATAAAAAATATATAACTGACTTTTCTTGATTTAATAACTGTTATTGAACTTTTTTTTTTTTTTGCTCAGACGCGCCTCTTCAGTTTCGGCACCTGAAGATTTGAACCGAAACGGGCTATCATCATTGCAATTTTCTCTTCCTTCTTTATTTCATCATTCATTTTATTCTTTATCGGGGACAAGGACAAGGACAAGGACCAGGACGAGGGTTGGATTACGAAACCACAACACATTGAACAGAACAAAACAAACAAAACAAAATAAAATTTAAAGAAAAAAAGCAAATCCTAACTACTAACTGCTGTTATCTAAATATGATTTAAGTCTTCTTTGTCTAATCAAACTAATCGACTCTAGTTTCTGACTCAAGTCGAGTTTAACGTTGATCCTATCATAAATATCATCATTCATTGCTTTTGGTCTATACTTAGCCCATCCATGTAGTATTTCTTCTTCTTTGTTTCATTTCGTTCAGGTTTTCCCTGTTTGATTTTTCACCTTCGTATATAATTTGATTCTCTCCTGTATGGTTTCTTATTGATTTACCACATTATCCCACTAAATGTCGAAACACATACTTCACTTATCACTATTAAGCACTATCCACACTGGTATTTATAATATTACACTAATACACTATCACACTCCTGTGTGTGAAACACAACTACTAATTCTACTACACACACTGCACTTGTTCCGTTTCCTTTCGTGCATTCTTCGTTAAATCCGGTCTATCTCATGTGAAATGATTTTGTTTTTGATTTACGTTCCTCGGTTGTTTGCGTATGTCCACGGATCCCAATACAACGGCTTGGAGTCCAGGACCCACTCGGAGCACTTAGTGCGGGCCCTGGTCAGTTGTGTCCCATCACCGTGTGCACCGGAACCGAAAGTGGCGCGAACGCAAGATCGCGGACGGTCACTGTTTTGTTTCACTCGAGTTAACTTCATTTGTCTCATTGCTTAGTTCTGTGAGATATTAATATGCTATATGTTAGAATGCACGATGACCCACCACCGAAACACGAAATTCACTCCGGTCTGACGCATCCGGAGTTCCGATCCGGTCTGTCCCGGGGATGTGTCGATCCCACTTTCACTCCTGCGCTTCCTTCCGGGGCATGCGGAATACCAACAATCCTGGAGGAGAGCTCCGGTCCGAAAGGAACGACCCACACACACGTTCACACATTCAATCTAATTCATTTACATATCTGTTAATTCCTTATTGGTTTCTGTTTGCTAGATTCCTTTCTTCATATTGTTTTTAGCTCAGTTCGGAAAATTCAGCCGTAATTCTATTCAACACTTTAAAGTCTTTCTCTTCGGTGATAATACTCGTATCTTCTAATCTTCCTCTTCTTATATTGTTCCTCTCGTTCAATAGGTCTTCTAGCAGGGGACACCACATTACATAGTGTCCGGAGTTCCAAATTCGCCACAACCACAGTACCCTTCTTCTTTTAAGCCAAATCTTTGTAAATATTGACCATAGGGCCCATGTCCCGTGAGGAAGTGGACAAGACCTGGAGATGGTTCAAAATGGTTCCATTTTAGTCTTTCACTTATGTTTGGGATTACTTTATGTGTTCTTCTTGCCTTCTCTGAGTTATTCCAATCTTGTTGCCACTTTTCTAATATTACTTGTTCTATGTCTTGTATGTTATCTATTCCTTTGCCTATTAGGTCCTATACCCTACTTTTGCTTCCTTTTTTAAACCAATACATTGCCGCCCGTTGGATTATTAATAAATGCATTGGTTTTAACCCCAACAATACAGCTAGTGCATTTTCGGGAGTAGTACCAAATGCCCCGCTTAGTCTGATCATTATATTTCTTTGGGGTCTTTCTACTTTCTGTTTTAGTGTATTGTTTTCTAATAACCTGTGAGCCCAAACGCTGGCAGCATAGTTCATAGGAAGCTTATATTTATTACTTGCTATATTTATTAGTTTATTGGTAACCTTCTGTCCTTTATCACTAATATAATTTATGTGATGTCCAAAATTTAATTTATGATCCACCTGAATGCCAAGATATTTGAATTTGCTTACTCTTTTTATTTTTTCTTCTCCAATTTTGATGATTGGGTCTCTTGCCAGTTTTGTTCCAAAAATCATATATTTGGTTTTTTTCTTAGATAATTTAAGTTTACTTTCTGAACTCCAATCTTGTAATATTCTTATTATTTCTTTTGAATTTTCTTCTATTTCCCTTCTTGTGTTTGCTGATATTACTGCGGGGTCATCTACAAAGGCTATTACTCGATCTACGCATTTATTTTTATTTAATGCTTCCAAGCATGGCTGAAATTCGATGTCCCACATTAATGGGCCTAGAATAGATCCCTGTGGGAATCCTTTTTGTGTATTAATGCTTATATCTCCACTCTCTTCTTTTATTATTATTTTTCTGTATTGAAAATAATCTTCTATTGTGTTCACTAGGTATTTTGGTATTTTTAGCTCTTTTAGTCTTCGTACCAGCGAGGGGAGCCACATATTCTATATCTACATCTACTTCTATATCTACAAACAAGGTTAATACGTACTTTTTTGCGCTCCTGCGATCCATAATTTTATCCACAAAAGCATTTAGAGCGTCTTCGGTTGATTTCCCCCTTCTGAAGCCGTATTGCAAGTTATTTCCTTTAATATTTCTATATTTTTGTAATCTGAAAGCTATTGTTTTTTCATAAATTTTGGAAATATTCCGGAGGAGGCAAATTGGTCTGTAGGAGCTTACATCTGTTGGGTTTCTATCTTCACTTTTCATTAATATTATTAATTTTGATTCCTTCCAAGGGAGCGAAAATTTCCTCTTCCTTAGTAGAGTATTGCATAATTTAGTTAAATAGGGTATCCATATTTCTTTTTTCTTTTTATAAATTTCATTTTTTATTTCGTCTAGTCCAGAGGCTTTTCCTGATTTCAATTTCTTTATTATTTGTTCGATTTCCTCATTTGTTACTAAGTCTATTTGGTCTTCATGTTCTTTTTTGATAATTTGATTATAGTCCTCCCTTAATTTTCGTTGTTGATCTGTTTCTTCATTTACGTCATCCCTTGGGAAAAAGTTATTTGACAGTTTAAGCATAGTTTCTTCTCTTGTTTTCTTATATGAATTATCATTATTCTTTAGTGTAGTTAGCGTTATGTTTTTAACCTTCTGCATGATTAGTTTATAGGGAAGCCCCCATTGATCCAGTTCTATATTATTTTTTAGAAATTGTTCCCAACTCTTCTTTTTAGCAGCTAATAATTCTTCCGTATATTTATGTTTCGCTAGCCTATAATTTTCTAGTCTTCTTTCTTTAAGTAAAGAAATTATTGTAGATTGGTAGCTTTTTCTTTTTGCTTTTGCTATCTTCTTTAGTCTTTCTAGTTTCGGGGACCATAAGTCATTATATCTTTTCTTTGTCTTGGCTTCTGGAATTGATTCCTCTATAGATTTTTTTGTTTTATTTTCTATCTCTGTTACCAATTTATCTAGGTCGTCGTAGTCATCAATTTGTGATGAGCACAGGTTTTTCTCGAAAAGTTCCCAATCTATTTTTCGTATGTTATAATTCTTACCTTTTGTTCGAAGAGTGGTATCTTCTATGTTAAATGTTATTACTTCATGATCGCTTGCTGTTACATTGTCTTGAACTGTCCAGTTCACTATTAGTTCCTCTAATTGAATAGTGCTTATAATAACATCAATGAAGGACTTCCCTCTCGACCTGCGAATGTTGGTGTGTTACATTTTTTTGTAACTCTTAAACCATTTTGTAGAATAAAATCTTCCAGGATTTCGCCTTTGTCATCTATTATCGGTGAGCCCCACTTACTTGATTTTGCGTTTGCATCTATTGTAATAATAAAATTAGTCCTTTGATTTTGCTAAATTATTGTTTGTATTTTTTGTATGAAATCCTGTATATTTAAGCTATATTGGAAATAAGAATTAATCAGCCAAAAGGATTTGTTACCGAAGGTTACCTCCGTGCATACTGTTCATTCGTCACAATATTGCGCAATGTTTAGTACTTGAATATTTTTATTCATGATTACCGTTATTGCTTTCGGATCGTTTCCTTCCTTTATTATTCTTGCTGTCGGCGGAAATGCTGTTAATTTGCTCTTGACAGTGTATGGTTCCTGTATGTTTACTATGTCTATTTCATTGATTTCAACAAATGTTCTTAATTCCATCGTGGCAATTTTTGATCTTTGGGTGTTGTTTTGCACTATTTTTAATTTTGTAAATTTATTATGCATATTTAGTATGGACCAATACCTCCTTGCCGGATTTGCTGAAGTCAAAATATATTCGTCCATGAGCATTCACGAGTTCCTTGTATACATTTTTCAAATTCCAATAAATTACCCGTGGTTCAAATGCTTCGTCAATTAAATCTACTAATTCCCATCCGTTCGCCGGTAAATCGTAAGTTCGTAATTCCATCCTGTCTACTTCTTCCAGAACGGGATATGTTATAGATCTACCCTTCTCGTGAAGATCCATTGTTATTTGCCTAAACGCCACTGTTAGTATTTGCTTATTATCCAACTTGGCAAGCTTATATTGTCTCTCCTTTTTTTTTTTTTTATAAAGTGGCTTTGGTTCTTTGAATATTGGAGATATTTCTGAAATATCTGTGGATGTTGTTGAAATTGTTGGGTCTTGGATTTTCTCTTCTTTGGCTGGAAATAAGTATTTCTCTTCACCATGTGTGAACGAATTTTCCAATTTTTCTTCCGATGTGTTTCTTCTTTTGTTTTTTCTTCCGATTCTCCAATAATGTTGTAAATTCGCTCTGTATTGGTTTCACTGTATCTGGATCTTCTGTTTGTACATATTTGTTCTTTGTTATATTCTCGTTTCTCTTCCTTTCTAAGAATGTTTCCAGTCTTATTCTCTCTCTTTTAACTTTGCTCGTTGTTTGTTTTTCTTATTTTTATTTTTTGTTGGATATCTTTATCCATAGTTTATTTTACTAATTATCCTCTCTCGGGCTACTCTATAGGACACACATTCCTCTGTATTTGGGGTTTGACATGTTTTGTGTTTTAGTTTGCCAGGAACGCAAATGTTTTTCTTTTTCATCGCAGTCTTCACTTTTGTGTTTCAGTGTACCGTAGTATCTGCATCTTGTTTTATATTTATCACAATATTTTGTGATGTACCCGAACTCTTGACAGATGTAACACTTCGGCACCACTAGGAAGTCTTTAACCTTGTGTGACTCGTGATCGATATAAACCTTGTCCTTATTTATTAGGTACTTTCTGATATTAGGAGTAACTTCAATTACCAAGTGGCACTTCTTTTGGTTCTTTTTCCCTGCACGAAATCTGGCCTAAATTTGCTCTTTTACTTCAGGTAAGTTGTCTTCGAAGTTCTGTTCGATCATTGTTTCCAGAGTTTCTTCATCTTTCAGATCGGATGGAACACCATATACGATCATTAGTGGGTTCCGTTTTCTGTTTTCTTCAAAGTTGAAGTTACTTTTAATTTCTTCTTTCGATTTTATTCTATTTATATCTTCCTTGGTGGCCGTTTCCAGTACGACAATGTCCTTCGTAGTTCTCACTCCGGTTATTTTAAATTTTTCTTTCCTTGGGTCAATGACTTCGACCAGTCTTTGTGCCATTTGTTTGCTGATTTCTCCCTCTTTCGGTCTAAAGATTAGTGCCGGTTTTATCTTAGCCGAAACCTCCATATCTTTTTCTCCTTCTCTGTAATCTTTCTTCTCTGTCTCACTACTTCTGACCATGATATAGACGCTTCAACTGCTTCCATTTTATCTGATTTTAGATTGTCGATTTTTTTTTGTTATTTCCCTTAGTTCCTCGTTTAGATTTGTATTTCCCATTTTTTCTTTTAAAATAGAAAATTCTTTTAATGAGTTCATCTCGTGATCTTTACCATGAGACCTAGTTCCTTTACCTTTTCTTTTAGTTTTTTATTTTCCTTTTCCAGTTGGTTACCTTTGTCTTCTGATTTCCTTAGGTGGGACGTTTTTTCTTTAAGTTCGCTCTCCATTTTTTGTATTTGTTTGTCCCTTTCCTGTCTTATTTCTTGTTTGTCCTTCCTCAGTTCTTCTATTTCCTTTTCCTGGTCCTTTATGATCTCGTGAAGGTTCTCAATTGTCTGTTTATCCTCCAGTCTTGAGCCCTTGTGTCCGTTCATAACTTCTATTTCAATTATTAATTTTTCTTTCTGGAGATCCTCGTATCTACTCTGGAGTTCCTCATTTATTTTCTCCATTTGTTGGAGTTTCCCTTCTAAAAGTGTTCTATCTTTAACTCATACCACCATTCTTTTCTTTAGTTTGTCAAGATGACCCTTCCCTGTCTTTTTCCAATCTAGAAAGCTATCTAAGTAGCTGAGTTCACTTTCATATTGATCAATTGTGTCAAAGCCATAGGATGTCATAGTTGAGTATTTCTTTGAAGGTTGTGTCTCTGGTGATGCTTCCTCCCTTGTTCTTTTACGCGCCTTCTCTTCTTCCATTCTTGTTGGTGTCGCTTGAGGGTTGGAATGACTAACTGCTGAGTCTTCTCTTGATTGTTTTTGTTTTCTCACTGATGATGGTGTTCTTTGCATACTGCCCCTTAAAAAGTACAGATAACGCGCAGCGCACTAACATGTGGAGGGTTGCCTATACCACACTCGTGTTGATGCTTCTCCAACTTAAGATTACTATATATATATATATATATATATGTGTATATATATATATATATATATATATATATATATATATATATATATATATATATATATATATATATATATATAGTTGCCTAACTACCACTAATGACAGAAAATTACAAATCACTCACCTCAACCATTGTAGTCCAACAGATGATACGACAGCAACACAGGAAGTGATAATTCATGAGTTTTTACTTTTTAGAGTTCTTCTCTTTTAAATATTATACGTGTATTGCTTTATAATGGTGATTTACACAAAATATTGTTAATGTTTTTGTTTGTTATTTTTAAACCACTTTACCAAATTTTATGCTGTTTTCATTGTTGTGTTCACTAAAAACTCACACAATGAACACACACACTTCACACGAAACGCACTACTTCACACGAAACCGAACAACTTTTCAGGAGCACGACGAATACACTTCTCCACGTTTGTAAAACCCGTACTCAAGTTCACTGTTATTGAACTGGGATAATATCAAACAACCCCATCAGGAAGTCGCGCTCGGCAGGAGAGATTGCCGGCGGTAGGCAGTCGGCAGCCGTCCGCGACTGCACGACGATCTACTTGCTCAAAGTTGCCGACCTTTTGCCGAGGCTCTTTGTTATCATTTTAACTTTGTTACATCCCATTTTAACTAACAATCAATGGGAAGCCTTCATCCCAAATCATCTATTATATTCAACTGGCGCCATTTATGGTATAGATCCAGATATAACCATGGATGAACTTTTATCAGACATACAGTGTGACGTTCAAGTCACCTCAGCGCGCAGAATCTTCCGCAAAAATGATAACAAAGAGCTTCAACCAACGTCAACAGTTATCTTAACATTTGATGCTCAAACACTTCCTACAGATATCAAATTATATTACATGAAACGAGATGTACATTTATATATTCCAAGTATTAAACAATGCCTATCAGGTTGTTACAAATTTGGTCACAGAAAAAATAGCTGTCGCGCAAAAAAAAAAAAAAAAAACACATGTGTCAAGTGCGGTCAATGCCATCAACTAGATGCTTGCAATAACCCAGCTCAAAGCTTAAATTGCGGAGGCAATCACAGAGCAGACTACAATCAATGCGTAGAACGCATAAGACAATCCAAAATCATGGAATTAATGACCAAAGAAAAAATATCTTTTAATGAAGCTAGCACAATCATAAAACGACCCCCAGCTTTAGAAAACTCATCATTTCATTTTGAAATACACAAAGATACAACAGCGCAAACTTCTCTGCCACCATTCTCTCCTAGAGTAAAACAGTTCACTTACTCGGAGGCTATTTCAAACAAATCTATTCCATCTACCGAATCCCAGCGCGGAGAAACATTCGGTAGTCCACCAGAAAAAAAAATATATAGTGGAACATAAATCCGCAAAAAGTATGAGTGATAACAACAAAAAATGGTTCAATTTAACATTGATACTGAACCAAACTTTAAAGATCAACAACCTACGACATCTAAAACTCTCCTTCAGAATTCTTAGTGTGAAGAAGGACAGTAGCAGACTCTCTATGGGCTCAAAAGAAGGAGCACTAGCTTTTAAAAGGAAAATACCCTTCAAACCACCCACACAGCACTCCCTTTTGAACAACGCTCTTTTTCAAGGAAAAGATTTTCCTAATAGAACCAAAACCTATCATCCAACATCCCGTACACCTAAAGACATGGACTCAGCATCTATTCACGAAATAGATAGTAAAACGGACTCAGTAAGAAAATCTGAAAACAAAATTCTTAAATTAAGAGAAATTCTCCAATGATATTTGATTAATTCATAGCCAGAATCTAGTGAAACCGAAGCACAAGTTGATACAATTATTCAAGAACTATACTCAATCTTAGATTTTAAAAAAAGTGTTCCAAAAGAAAAAAAATTAAAATTTAACCATAGCTTTATTAAGATAAACCTTAATGGATAACATAATTAATAGAAAATTGGTTATTTTACAATGGAATGCACAAAGTATATATGGGAAACTTTATCATATAAAATCACTAATTAATATATATTCTCCAGATATAGTCTTGTTACAAGAAACATGGTGTATACCTAATATTCCACTAAGAATAAAGGGCTACACTTGCATCAACCAGTTCAGACACGATTCTCATGGAGGAATTGCTGCCTGTATAAAATCAAATTTACAATATCAAACTTTTAATGTTCAATTAGCTGATCATCATGAGCATATTCAATATATTGGAATTCAAATTTATAATATAAAGTTGATAAACCTATATATCCCACCCAAAACAAAAGTTAACAATTCCTTTTGAAAATCCTTATTACAAAACCAACAAGAATTTGATTACATTTGTGGCGATCTCAATGTATCGCATACCATATGGGGATCAAATAGAACACCCAGAAGGACGCAGATTCCTTAAAATTCTTACAGAATCGTCATTCACGTTTATAAACAACGGGGCTCCAACTAGAGTCCAAAATAACTCATTTAGTGTTCCAGACCTAATCCTAACCAAAAGAGATCATTATATTGAAGCAGAATGGTCTACATATTTTCATACGTGTAACAGTGATCATTATCCTATCATTTTCAAAACTCACATAATAAAACAGATACCGGACAATCCTCAGAATTTCAAGGTACCTTGTAATCAAAACTTCAGCATGTGGCAAAGGAATTAAATTGGACAGCGTTTAGCAGCATAATTCAAGAAAACATTTCAAATTTAACCAGAGAGCAAGACTTGTTTAAATTAATCAAAATCTCTGCCTCCAGTCTATCAGAGAGGCAAAAACAAGAGCTGGTCAGAATTAAAAACTCCAAGCTGAATACATGTAACAAACCAATATGGTGGAACGTCGAATGTCAAAAAAGTGTTAACAAATGCATACATGCCTTCAAACAATTTATAACAGTAAAATCTCCTGCTAATTTTACTATCAACAAAAGAAAGCCCTAACGAAAATTACAATCAATAATACAAAAAGACAATACTGGCAAAATTTCTGCAACTCTTTATCAGACCGCACGTCAACATATAGAATATGGAACTTCTGGAAGAATTTTAGAAACTACCATACCAACAATGTAAACTCGCTTACAATTAACGACTTCACTTGGATTGAATCATTTCATTGCAAACTAACACCATGTTCAGTCAATAACGACAGAATGATACTAAGCACTTATTATTTAACAACCCCAACCCTCAATTAGACAAAGACTTTACAATAAAAAAAACTGGAAATTGTGCTCAAAAATGTACATAAAAACTTATCCGCAGGTATTGATGGCATTGGATTCAAACATTATAAAAATTTCCCACCAGGTCTCCAAATCTTGCTAAACTACTACAATAACATTTGGAACTCTGGTATTATACCATCAACATGGAAACAAAACTTAGTGACTCCAATTCCAGAAATTAAACAACAGAATGATACTTCAAACAACTTTCGTCCAATAGCGTTACTAAATTGCTCAATGAAAATATTCGAAAACCTTTTACTAAATCGTCTCATGTGGTTTATAGAACATTTTCAAATTCTTCCTCCTAATATAACTGGTTTTAGGAAAAAATTCTCAACTCACGATGCTTTGTCGTTATTGATATTAGATATTTACAAATCTTTTTATTTAAGGCGTTCATTACTAGCAATATCCCTGGACATTAAGGGTGCATATGATAACGTTATATTAGATATTCTCATCAAAAATGCATGTATTAAAAATACCAGGAAAAATGATAAGAATTATACACAACTCCTTAATTAACAGGAAATTGTATATTAAATGGAACAATTCATATTCCCTACCCAGGGAAACTTCATTGGGTTTATTATAAGGAAGCAAATTAAGCCCCATCCTTTTCAATATATACATCTCGGATTTAATGAAATACAACTTGCATCCATACCAGTTGATAGGCTTTGCAGATGATGTCTTGATAAGCATACAATCTAATAATATGGAAAGTAGTCTTCCTACACTAGAAAGGAATCTAGACAAAATAAACAATTGGATGAATCAGAACGGTTTAGAACTTAATGAAAAAAAAAACTAAATTCATCATCTTTAATAGGAAGAGGAATAACCAATAATATAAATAAAAATGAAAAACAATAAGATCAACCCTGTATGTGAAATGAAATATCTAGGAATGCACTTTGACAAGAAATTAATATGGAGAAAACATGTTCAATACTTGATGACCGAATTTATAAAATATCAAAATTTACTTAGTTGTCTTGCATAAAAAAATGGGGGATTAATCCTATATCCCTAGTAACTATTCTTAAACAAGGATTTATAGCAAAGGTACTTTACGGCATCATATTCATGTATCATATTCAGTCCCACATCAACAAACTGGATCAAATATTTTATTCACTAGCAAGATTATTTTTTTCACAACCGGCCTTCTGCCCAAAAAGAGGTCTATTATCAGAAATTGGTTGTAATCCAATTCACATAATTATTTCGAAATATGCTCACCAATATATTTTAAACGTTCTTGGAAAATCCAATTCCCCAATCTCAATTAAATTACAACAAATAGACTTAATTCTGCAGAAAAGAAATATTCCTTTTTCCAAAAACAGACCATGGCTCATTCAAGCATATTTGGACTTAAAAAACATTAATCCACATATTCAGAAGTTCCCACTCTAAGTTGTTTTGTCTGGTATTATCACGTAAACATTACGCAGATCAATCCAATAATACCGAATTATATAAAAATTTACCATGAAGATCTCAATCAATCAATCTACCAGAATATTTGGAAAGATATCATGAATACCTTTGACGAAGATTTTATATTTATATATACTGATGCTTCAAAATTCCCAAATTCTAAAGTCGGAGCTGAAGTATTTATTCCTGAAAAATCCAAAAACTATTAAATACAGACTACCACAATATACATCCATATTTGAAGGAGAAGCTTTCGCGATACGTCAGGCTCTACTGTACATAAAAAGAAATAAAATAGTGAATACATTAATATGTTCTGACTCTTTAAGTGTATTAATGTCTCTCAACTCAACACTCTGGAACAAAAAGTCTACCTGGATCATATTAAATATCAAATATCTATACGCAACTATGTCAAAAAATAAATATAAAATATCATTTGTGTTCAGTAAAGCACATGTTAACTTGGATCCAAATTGAACTATTATTGACCTAGCAGCAAAAAGAGCATGTCGAGAAGGCCAAAATATAAATATTAAACTAGCACCACAAAATTTCAAATATATAATATCAGAGTATGAAAAATCAGAAATTAAGCAATGTAGATCAAATAATTCGTCACTACCTGGAAAACTTTATTGGGAAATTCATGGAAATAATTTTGCAATCTTCTCCAAAAATCTATCTTCCTAGACTAGACGAGAAGAGATAATATATTATCGCATGTTATTTAACACCGCATTAACTCCGTCTAAATTATTTCAAATAAAAAGAAAAGATACTTATCATTGTTGGTGAAATAAAGGTATCGGCACCCTGAATCACTTATTATTTGAATGCGAACTATTTAAATCACACCGAACTAATCTACTTCAACAACTGAACTATACTCTGGGACATGGATCCTTCTCATACAAATTGGTTTTGGCATCCAATAACTGGAAAGGAATAAAAGCAATTATACAATATATAGTGAAGTCAGGACTTGATATTTAAAAAAATCTTTCTACCTTCCTTTTATTCTATTTTCATTTCAAACTAACCAATACAAGGAAGTAATATGCAAACCTTGAAGAAGGGGAAAAAAAACAACAACAACCTTACAGTGAACTCGTAATAACCAACAGAAGGCACAAGGAAAATAAGTCTAATATATACTTCCAAGGAAAAATTAAACATCAATAATGAAATATATAAAAAAAATCTATTATCAACATTTGTTGCACAACAATAGGAGGGTGCAAAAGGAATGAAACACCTTTAAATAGTGAAAAAGACAAGACAAGACAAGAGAAACAGCATCATATTAGTGTGTCATTTCTTCACTGCACTAGAGCTCACCAGTTAAGACCGGGGACTGTGCTTCAAAAATGGCGGAAAACAAGTAGAATGACAATTAAGGGGCAAACTTATTATAAGGATATAGGTAAGACTTTCCTATCATTCTTGAACAAGATGCTGGTGAAGGTTGTGTTTTGCACCATCGAGAAATACTTCACAATAAATGTTGGGGAGGACGACAAAAATTTTTATGAAGATTTTCTATATGAAATGTTCTGTAGTTTACTATTCTTATTTTAAAATTAGAATCTTCGGTAAGCGTAAGCATGCACACTATGTGGTTTCCCAACACAGAAAAATGGTTACATCAACACAACACACGGAGTTATTTCAACGCCAAAATAGGAGTCGTAGTAACACAAGTGGAGTCGAACTAACGCCAAAAACGGTGTTAATCTGGTGGTCTGACTTTGAATTTTAACACAGGGAGTGTTGAATTAACACCAAAACGGTGTTGCACGACTTTGATCTTGAATTATGATACAGATTGTGTGTTGAAGTAATAAGAAAATGATGTTGAAGTAACACAGGGACTGTGTTATAATGATACTTGACATGGTATAATATTAACACAAAATAATTAACACACTACGCACTGTGTTACTTTCTTCGTGTTGGTGCAGCACCGCCACAAGTAATACTCAACACTTTTCTCCACACTACCGACCCTGACATGGTGTCGAATCAACACCAGAAATACTAACTCAGATCCGAATTTAACACCGCTCAACACCGGTTGTGTGTTAAAGACGTAACACACCCAATGCGTTAAATGCCAACACTGCAGGGTCTGTGTTGAACTAACACCGCATAGTGGTAGTCACACTGGAAACACTCCCCTGTGTTAAAATTGAGTTGAATTAACACAACCATTTTTTACTGTGTACTCGTCCGCCCATCGACTTTCTTTTTTAAATATGGTCTGGTACCTGGATGTAATAAAATCCCTGGACCAATGTGATAGTGGGCACTATACCGACCTATCAATTTGCACTATATGCGATTTATTTTTAAAATTTAATAGCTTTATTATGTAAATTATTTTTGTATTGACGCAGTAAGTTTTTCTTGTTTACATATGTTTGAAAAAACAGTCTGCAGTCTTATTGTTATTATTTTATTTATAACATAGTAATGTTTGAATAGTTATGATTCTCAAAGCATATTATTAAGGTACACTAAAAAAAACAGAAAGGAAAGAAAAAAGAAGCCGTTCTCTTGACTGCTGAACTCAAGCAATTATCTTCTACATACATGGATATAATACCTACTGTTCCTACAAAGCAATTTTTCGAATATTTTTCAGTTTGATTACAGAAAAATGATAAAATTATAGCGGTACTTTAATTTGGTTAATTTGCTTAACACACAACAACACACGTGTTACGGTAACTATAGTCATTGGGAAGAAACCAATGAAGGGACACAATATAAAAAAGTAAATCAATCTCTGTAGCTCTGAGACCGTAGGAAGATCCCAACAACAATTGACGAAGTACAAGAGGCCTTAATGATTTAAAGAATAATAACTCGGTTACCTTACTGAACATTAGGCTGAAGGAAGGAAAAGAATTAAAATACATTTGCGCAAATAAAATAATAGTAAATTTTATATTTGTGATATATTATTCGGAGTCAGGCAATCCGTTCATCGGTACCAACAAGTTTTCTTACTTTCCTTTATTTTGCAGTTCATATGCTAACTTTTATCAATTATTTTTTTTTTTTTCATTTTCAATTCCGATACAAAACAACACAGTGATATTGTCGACATGGCTTGAATGATGCGTATATATTTAAATTAATTTTGGTAGTAAAAGAAGAAGAGTAATGTTGTCAAATTTGTTTGGACTCGGATAACGAAGGAAAACAATCAAATAATGTGAGTTCGGATTCACGAGTTAGACCTGGTGGCGTTCGGTACCTGTCCTCGTCTAATCTTCGAATTCTCCTATCACACCGACTTTCCGTCTGTTACTTGTGCTGTGATTAGTGTTTGTGTTATTTTCATTGTGTGTCGTGTTTAGTGCTTATATATTTGCCTCCTTGGGGGCAATTATTCAACATGGCCGCCCAATCGGGTGGAAAGCCATTGATTTCACCATCTGGCTCCCGCCTGGCCCATTGATACCGGATTTACCTATGTCAGAATTGCAGAAGCCTCCAAGTCCAGCTATGGAAGTCACCCTTACCACTGCTCCATCCTCTTCTCCGGTGGCTGCTCAGCCTTCCGTTACATACAAATCTCATCATCTGGCTCCTTATGTAGTGCACATCACTACGAAAGATCATTCCAAACCTGTGGGGAAAACTCATCCCATAGCTTTAGGACGTGCTCTCTTGAAATCCAAAGTGACAGGAATAACCAGTTTTGACATCATCGGGCGCAATTTAATAAAGGCAACCTGTGACAGTGCTACCCACGCTAATGCTCTGCTTAATAATGATATTCTCAAACAACAAGGTTGGACGGCGTATATACCTAACTATGCAGTTACTACCATGGGTGTTATTAAAGGAGTGCCTGTCGACGTTTCGATGGAAGATCTACTCGCTGATATACAGTGTGCTGGAACTCCTGTGGTACATGCACGGCGAATAGAACGTATGGTCCGCACTCCGATCACTACAGTAGTGCAAGGGTCAGATGCTCCTAACATACCTACTGATCCGCCGGTACAGCCGACTCGTCTTCCCACCTCTACAGTCGTCCTCACTTTTCACAGCCAAATACTTCCTATCGAGTGTAAGTTATATTTTTACCGTTTCAAAGTTGTACCTTATGTACCGTTAGCGAAAATATGCCGCAAATGCTATCGATACGGGCACATCGCCAAAACTTGCAAATCGGCCGCTAGATGTCGTCAGTGTGGTCAGGGCCATACCTCTGATCAATGCTCTAACCCTATGATCTGCCTTTATTGTGGTGCTTCCCATGTGGCTGATGATCCGGCTTGTCCAGAACGCCAACATCACAAAAACTACAAGAAATTATGGTTAAATCGAAGTTATCTTACAGTGAAGCACGAAAGTTACATCCAAGGCAAGCCACCTACGCTCAAACGGTACAGGCTTCACCTCGTTCCGATAGCACATTTAGTGTAGCTACTCGTTCTACTGGAACGATTCCCAGTGCACAGCGCCCACCACCTACATCGCCGAGACGCCATGCTCGATTCCTGACTGCTTACAGTATACCAGCAGATCGTGACGCCCAGCTTGGTTCGTTGCAAGAACCTTCTTCCTCCAAGAGGCGCAAAGGTCTATTCTCTTTGGAGACTTCTCCCTTATCTGCCTCTTCAACTACCTCACCAGCTTCTTCCACTCGTGCTCGCAGAGAACCGTTACGAGATGTAGTGCGCCAACTTCATTCTGAACCTAAAATACCAGATTGTTTAATTAAGGACAGTTCTACTACTGTCCTCAAAAATCAATACAAAGCCATTCGAACTGTGTTGTTTCAACAACTAGTGAGTACCAATCTTCTTAACGATAGTGACCTAGAACCTGCGCTTACCACAATCTCACATATCTTAGGATGGCAGGAACAAGTGTAATGACCATGTTACAGTGGAACATTCATCAAGCACAGGGCAAGCAAATGGCTTTACAACGACTGTGTACTATTTTTCAACCAACCATACTCCTAATCCAAGAGGTCTGGTCGTTTCATCATTTTCGATTACGCATCCCAGGTTACCGCCTACTACAGGAAGACCGACTGGATCAATATGGCGGTATCGGTCTGGGGATTCGACGTGGATTTCCCTATGCTATCCTCAATGGGATACCACCTTCACCGTCTCCCAACACGCAATTACAAGGTATATGTTTAGGAGATGTAAATTTCATCAATGTTTATTCACCCCCAGAATATCCTATTCCTACCGTTTATTGGACCCGCCTGTTTAACCAATTCCCGCACTCCACTGTCATCGGAGGAGATCGTAATACGAAGAGCCCTCTGTGGGGCAATGCAGTCACCAACACGGCTGGTACGGACCTGCTTACGGCTCTCCGCCACTGTACCTATTTATTAGCAAATGACGGTACTCCTACTAGGATGCCTTCTCTTCACGCCAGACCCAGTGCTCCTGACATCACCATTCTTAGTCCAGAGTTGTATATCCAGCATACCTGGCGAGTTCATGGCTATGCTTATGAAAGCGATCATTTTCCCATTCTTTTGACTCTTCACTCATCACGGGTCGCCCGTCCCACACACGACTCAGAACGGATGCTCCCTCTTTCTATTCCTAAAGTCCCTTTCCCATCCCAGCCTAGTATCTTTCATAAGCATTTCCAGGATATCTTCCGTGAGTGTACTACAGTGGACGAACGTTCAGTGAATCATCTTCAGGACACCATTGTATTCGCTGCCGCAAAGCTGTCACACCTACAAAGCCGCCTACTTCTACAGCTCGCACTAGTCGCTCACCTCTCAGCAATCCACCATGGTGGGACATAGAATGTCAGCGCTGCTGTAACTATCGCAGGAGTTGTCAACTGGAGTACCTACGAAGTCAATCCCGAGAAGCTTATCTTCGATATCAGGAAGCCCATGCCAAATTTCGACGAACACAAGCTTCCAAGAAAAAGGCTTACTGAATACAGTTTTGTCGTACTCTAACTCTCTCCACCACACCTCGACGTTTATGGAACTATATCCGATCCAGAATGCAAGGGTACATTCAGAGGCCTCCACCAATGGTACTTAATGAAGACTGGCTTACTTCGTTTCATGCGATGATCACTCCGGCCACTCCATTACCGGCTCGGCAAAACCTGCAGCACTGCTTGGTGCCTTCTGAAAAGGATCCTCCTTTACTTCCAACAACAGCCACAGAGCTTCAACGAGTGCTTCAGAGTTCTCCTTCTACCTCACCTGGTGTTGATGGAATCAAATTTTGCCACCTTCAACTGCTTCCTGCCAGCGGTTTCAACTATCTGCTGCAACTGTACAACAGCGTGCTTCAAACTTCACACGTGCCGCAATCCTGGAAACACCACCTTGTTGTGCCAGTTCCAAAACCTAATGTGCCCTCTGGGGAACCTAGCAGCTACAGACCGATCACACTATTGCCGTGCATCTCTAAAATATTTGAGAAGATTCTCCTACAACGTCTTATGTGGTGGGCCGAGTATTACGGTATATTTCCCCCAACCCTTGACGGGTTCCGCCGATCTCGAAGCACACACGACGCTCTTACTAGTCTCGTCACCGACATATGAAGTACTTTCCAACGGAGGGAATATCTTATGGCAGTTCATATTGACCTCGCACGAGCCTACGATAGTGTACCCTTAGATGTGCTCGTCCAAGAGTTATTTTCACTTAAGATATCAGCTGGATACCTCCACTTCATGCATAATTGGCTCATACACCGTCAAGTATCAGTGCGCATTGGTCACCGCTATACAGACCCCAGGATAGTATCTCAAGGATTGCCACAGGGTTCTCCACTTTGCCCGCTTCTTTTTAATCTATTCACCATCTCGCTTCATAGGCAGCTTCGAGCGTTTGTTAGAGTAAATCAGTTCGCCGATGATTTCTTGTTATATGTTCGCACGTCCACAGTGATCCATGGTGTCAACCAACTTCGTCACGCCATAGATAGCCTACAACACTGGTGCAGAGATCATGGCCTTAGTGTAAACTGGCGTAAGAGTCAGTACATCATTTTCACCCGGAAAAAGCGCACATTCGCTTCGCCACTAATACTCCAAGATGCCCAACTCTCGTCTGTTTCTCATCTCCATTACTTCGGAGTGACATTGGATTCTCGAATACTTTGGACAGCACATCTTGATACACTTAACACCAAAGTGCAACCCGTTCTTAACCTAATCAGCGGACTTAGTACTAAGAGATGGGGATTGGATATCAGATCACAGTTATGTATATTTCGTCAGTGCTTCAAATCAAGGCTTCTATATGGCTGACCAACTCTTTCTCCACTACCTCGGCGTCTCAGTGAACTATGTGTTCGATTACAAGTGCAAGGACTCCGTTCAATACTTCGGCAACCTCGAAACTCACCCAACAGGGCACTCCTGGAAGAAGCAGGTATCATTCCATACAATATCCAAGCTTTTCATGTAGCTAAACTTTTCATCTTGAACCGTATGGCAATTACAACGTCACCCATCATCCCCAAAACTCAACTCCTATACCCTATCATCGCCAGTTGCCTTGGACCTATTTTGCGTATGTTCGTGTAAAACAATGGCTGAATTTTATCTACCGCACGCCTAAACTTCCATCCTACCAATCCTCATACACCACGCACATCCTACGCAAGTAGAATTTCCATCTCTTTTGCCCCACTGGCTAAATAACGCTCCCCGCTCTCTAACATCGCATTTATGGCAAGACTATATTAACCAACACCATGCAGACGCTTTGCTAATTTACACGGATGCTTCTAAACAGGTCAAGGCTGGACAATCGAAGGTGGGCATTGGCGTCTTTATACCGCATCATCAAGCATTGCCTGGCCACACATCAATCAACATGGCCGAAGCGTTTGCTATTCGAGCCGCATTGCAACGAGTGTTATGTCTCCAACTACCTGTTAGCTGTATTTGTAGTGACAGTCAGTGTTCTTCGTCGTCTTCTTCCCACAGCCCAACCAGCTTATTCCAACTGGATTCTGGTCAATATTCTACAACAGGTATGTCAAATTCAAAGCAAAGGACTACAGGTAACATTCATCCATGTACCAGCTCATAAAATGATACCAGGTAATGAAGAGGTAGACCAATTATCTAAACAAGGAGCGTTATTAGCACCTGTACCGGTGAAGTTATCGGCCACATCATTTATCCCAAAACTTGGAGAACAACAGCAGAGTAAATGCCGGAACTATCAACATCAGGCTCGAGGTGGACCAGGTAAATATTGCTGGAGAATAGAACCTAATCCTACCACGCGTTCTTTTATCTATCACCCTAAATGGACTCATGCTCATCATGTGTTGTTCACCCGACTTCGACTCAACACCGCATAGACTCCAGTGCAAAAATATCCTCAGGGCCTACGGGATAATCCACTCTGCTACTGCTAGGAAGATCTAGGTACCTTGAATCACCTAATCTATGTCTATACATACACCCAGTACTACCGACCAGTGTTTCTTTCTTCCTTGCACTCTTTACTTGGTTATGGTCCCATGCCGGTGTGCACCATTCTATCCATCAACAATTCCACAGTGATTTGTTATTTTACATTCGCTCAGTCGCGTTACTCTTAGTCGGTTACCTAGAGCATTCGAAAACCGACGAGTTATCATCATTGCGAATGATTTCTATAGTAGTTTTGGTTTTTTCTTTATTTCCATAAGTGAAAAAAGAAAAAAATTAGGAAAATTTGGGAGGGAAAGGATAGCGAAGGAAAAGAGACCAAAAAAAGGGAAAATTTACAAAAACGAAAAACAAACAAAAAAACTAAGAATTTAACAAATAAGTTTGAATCTAGATTGCTTGTTTTTTGTGTATTTCTGTGTGTTTGGTATCTGTGTTCTCTGCGTATTTATGTTTTTACCTATTGGCTGCTTCTTCTTTTTACCTTAGGCTTCTTCTTGTTTCTTGCAGGTTTTCCCTGTATGATTAGGTTTTTTCACCCATGTTTTATATATATATATATATATATATATATATATATATATATATATATATATATATATATATATATACACACATATATATATATATATATATATATATACATATATACACACATATATATATATTTTTTTATATATATATTTCTTTGGTATTCACCGTATTTCTTTCACTGCACTAATGGTTTTCACCTGTGTTTCCACACTAACACTTGTGCACCAAAACTAATATTCTTAACACTACACTACACTGTATGCTTTTGCTGTCACTAACACTAATAATCACTGACACTTATTTTTCACCTATATGACTTTCTATTTATATATACTCGTATATATATATATTTAACTTCACCTTGCACCACACGAATTTCTGGCTTAACTTAAGCTTTTAGTTTTTCAGCCTGTATGTTTTTCCATTTATTGTCTACTTTCTCTCTTCCACATACTAAAAATTTATCTTTTCATTTAACTCTAATACTGTATTCATTATTTATTTATTTCTTTTAACCGCTTATTTTGCGTTCCTTGGTATCTTGGCTGGTTCTTATAGACTGGGTCCGGGGTCCACTCGGAGCACTTAGTGTGGTCCCCGGTTCGTTGTATCCCAGTGCTATCCTCACCAACTTCACCTGGCGCCCGAAACGGTAAATGCGGTGTTTTCCATTTTGTCCTTTCTTGCCATTACCCTATTCCCTCCCGTGAACCCACCACCACTCTCCACTTCACGCACTCTTCTTCACACACTCTTGCACCGGAATTCCTCTTCCAGTCCCTTGGCTGGAGGTGCATACATTCATTCAATTTGTTCCCGGTGGGAGACACGGATTTCCTGTGTTTCCTCTCCTGGAGTCTTTTCTCCGGTCCAGGAACAAGTCTCACATTCGTTCATTTTCTTTCACCCATCACTTTAATTCTCTCCATTGTTTAAATTTCTTCTGTACATATTTCTTCTTATATCTAAGTATTCATTACTTATTTTTTTCAATTTCTCACAATCTTCCTTACTAGTTAATATTTCTTGTAAAGTCTTGTTTCGAATATCCCTTCTTAGTATCACGTCATCTTCCATTGTTGGGCACCACATAATGTGGTGTTCTGGTGTGCCAATTTCTCCACATTCACAGCTTGGTGTTCGTTTGGATTTTATTTTATACAAGTAATCTTCATACGGTCCATCTCCTGTTAGGAAATGAATTATTCCGTAAGTGGGATTTAAATGTTTTATTTGTAGTCTATCTTTTATGTTTGGAAATATCTGATGTACTCTGTGAGCTCCTTCATACCGTTGCCAATCTTCATTCCAAATTGCTATCTTATGATCTTCAATTTCTTTTTCGGTATTTAGTTCTTTATCAAATGTATTCCTGATTTTGTCTAGATTTCCTTTTCTTAACCAATAGTTCGCTGCCCTCTGCAGAGCTACAATATTCATGGGTTTTACTCCTAATATTATACTTAATGAGCTATGTGATGTTGATGAAAAAGCTCCACTTAATCTTATGAGTATGTTTCTTTGTGGTCTATTTAATCTATTCTTATATGTTTTATTTTCTAATGTTCTCCCAATCCAAACACTTGATGCATATGTTATTGCAGCTGCTAAAATGGTTTCTTGGTACAAATTTATTATTTTCAATGGTAGTTTGTATTTGTTTCTAGCTATCGTAATTAATTTATTTGCTATGTTGTTCCCTCTAGTTGTTATATATTTAAAATGTGCATCAAAATTTAGTTTTTCATCTAATATTATTCCCAGATATCTTATCTTTTGTTCTCTTTTTATGTTTATATTATTTAGCTTTATTATTGGGTTTCGTTGTAACTTTGTTCCAAAAATTAGGTATTTAGTTTTGCTCGTTGATAGTTTTAGTTTACTATCTTTGCTCCACTTGTCTAATTGTTCTATTATTTTTGCAGTTTTAATTTCTAATTCTCTTCTGCTATTTCCACTTGCTGTTATTGCAATATCGTCGGCAAATGCAACAACTATGTCCACTTCCTGCATCTTGTTTAATACTTCCAAGCATGGTTGTAGCTCAATGTCCCATAAAGTTGGTCCCAGGATAGAACCTTGTGGGCAACCTTTCTCGGTCTCAATTTCTATGTCTCCTTCTTCGTTCGGTATTATGATTTTCCTGTTTAATAAGTAATTTCTTATTAAGTTTATTATGTATTTAGGCAAATTTAATTTTCTGATATTTTCTAGAAGAGAGGGAAACAAAAGATTATCAAAAGCTCCTTCAATATCTATAAAGAGTGCTAAGACATATTTTCGTTCGTACCTTTTTTCCTTTATATTATCAACTAATCTATTTATGGCGTCTTCTGTTGATTTTCCAGTTCTAAAACCATATTGTAATTGATCATCCTTAACGTCTCTATATTTTTGTAACCTGTTTAGGATTATTCTTTCAAAAATTTTGGAAATGTTTTTAAGCAAGCAAATGGGTCTATAAGATCCAACTTCTGAGGCGTCCTTTTCTGGTCCTTTAGATAGGATACTTAACTTTGAAACTTTCCAGGAATCTGGGAAAAGTTGCTTCTTAAGTAACCAGTTAAAAAGTCTAGCTAGATATGGTGTCCAAATATCTTTTGCCTTTTTGTATATTTCATTCTTTAGTCCATCTATTCCTGGTGCTTTTTTGTTTTTAAGTTTCTTCATTATCTTTTTTATCTCCTCATTTGTTACCAGATCTTCTTCGGGTACAGTATCAATGGTTTCCTCCATCATTTTGTTTCTTAACTCGATGTTACTTTCCGTATCTGTCTCCTTTATATCCTTTGGGAAGAACTTACTTGCTAATGCCGTTAATGTTTCCTCTCTGTTCGTAGTTAGCATTCCATCAGGTTTTTTAACTTCCACAGTGATTTATCATCTCCTCCTAAACTAAGCTAACCTTCTACGTATTTTACCCTTGCACTTTCCTTACTATGCTGCACTTATCCGCAGCAGTCGCCAGCAATCGCAACTCCACCCCAGATTCTGATCGTATTTCCTACCGCCATGTTAAAGAGACTCCCTATGTTTTTCTTAATTTACTTGCTGCTATTTATACGTTTATTTTACGCACAGCTTTCATACTGACTCATTAGAAATCATCAATCACCCTCATGTTTTCCAAACCAAATAAGCCACCCCATGCTGTCTTTTCGTACCAGCCAATTCAGCTCACCCTTGTGTTTAGCAAATTCTGGAACGAATCCTTGTCAACACGTCTACATCATCATCTTACAGCTCATAATCTTCTTCCTCTTTCTCAAGCAAGATTTCGGCCTTCATACAGTATCAATGATCAACTTATGCGTCTAAACCAATATCACAATACAGTTTAATACATCTAAACCTTCCTGCCTCGTCTTATTCGATCTGGAAAAAGCTTTTAATAAGGTGTGGCATCTTGGTCTTATATACAAACTCTTTTCTTTCCGCCTTCCTCTGTGCTATATCCGTTTCATCTTTCACTTTCTCTCTTGCCGCCTTAGTTATATATCTATCAACAATCACCTCTCACATCCTGTTTTTCTTCATTCTGGTGTTCCTCGAGGTTCTTCTTTATCTCCGTTATTATACCTGTTATAAGTGGCCGATTTTCCACCATTACCAGGCAATATCAGCTTATATCAATTTGCAGATGACACCGCTTTTCTTGCAACAGCTAATACTATTCAAGAGATAAACCGCACACTGCACCTTGCTATAGATACTTTTCTCTCATGGTGCAGACGCTGGCGACTGAAACTCAATGCTGCCAAAACGCAGTCCATCATCTTTCTTCCTCCGAACAAACGTTCTCCCGTCTACCGCAACCCTGTTAACTTCTCTGTCCATGTAGACAACGCTCCTCTTCAGCCTCAAAACACTGTCACTTATTTAGGAATAGTCTTTGACAGATATCTTAAATGGACTGTCCATCTGAAGTCCATCTGCACCAAAGCCTACAATCGCCTCAACCTTTTACGCCGTATCACTGGTACTACCTGGGGGTTGAACACAAACACGCTCTTAACAATCTATAAAGTCTTTCTCCGCCCAGTTCTCACCTTCAGTTTTACCGCCTGGATTGCCGCTGCTCTTTCATTTTATACCATATTTCAAATTCTTCAACGACACGCCCTCCGCTTAGCTTTCCGTATCCGCCTTCCTAGCCCAACACATGAAATTTTACGATCGCACTCCATTCCCCCACATTCTTTATCACCTCGAAACTTTACGCCTTCGATACATTTCTTCTCGGTTTCAAACTCATGATCCCACGCTTCTAGACACAATGCATCATTTTGCTTTACATCCTTCAAATATCCTTCTCCGACATACCCCTCTTTCACTCCTCTTTGCCTCTACCACTTCTCCTTACCCCTTGACAGTCCCGACCATCTATTCATCACAGACTTCATCACCACTACGGCATCACCTTTCGTCATTCCATCTAATGCATAGTAGTCCTCTTGTTTAACTGGGCTTGCTCTGTCTCCTTCAGATCCGGAGTTGCTCCGTATCAGAAGATAACCCACATCTGTTTTGCTAACAAAACCCGTTGTTGTGACGTCTAGTGCACTTCATTTCCATTCATCCCATCCACTCTAAACTATGATTATGGTTAACGGTCATAATGTCCACCTCTTTCTTTAAAATATGATTTACTGCTCTCTTGATCAGTAAATGTCCTCCCAATATATTTATGATTATCAACAATATCATGTTGAAATAAAGTTTAATATTCTTCCCCATATATTTATGATTATGTACAATATAACGTTGAAATAAAGTTTAATAAATCTAACAGTACCCATCCATACTTTCCTAATAGCCATCCTTCCTTCACTCCACATCCCGATATGAAGGGTGATACCATTTGGGCGGGAGCTAGTCGTCCGTGACTAGCAAAAAAATCTTACGATACACCATTACATTCCGACATCGAGAAAGCAAATGCATTTGCTAACTATCTTCAAACTATCTTCACACCGTCAGAGCCCGATAACATTCCTCATCCAGTCGTTCAAGTCGATCTTAACCGTCATTCATTTCAACCTCATATCTCTCATACAGTCCCCAACCATGCTCTTACCAATCCCATCACAGTCTCAGAAATGCCCAGTGTCATTCAGCACAAACGCAACACCTCACCAGGTTTCGATTCGATCACCTGTCGGCATTTTAAAGAAAGCCCCGCTATATTACCTGGCACTAATTTATACTTTTATCTTACGCACAGGTTTTCTCCCATGGACTGGAAAGTATCGAAGACACTCATGTTTCCCAAACCTGGTAAACCGCTGTCCGAAGTTTCCTTATATCGACCTATCCAGTTGACATCCACACTGAGCAAAATATTCGGGCGCATTCTTGTGAAACACCTCCGTCCATAGTTACAAGACCACCAACTTCCTTCGATCATCAAGCAGGTTTCCGTCCTTCATTCTCGATTAGTGATAAGCTCCTTCGACTAACCACGCTCATAACCAATCACTACAAGTCCATTCAACCCTCGTGTCTCGTCTTTTTCGACCTTGAGAAAGCCTTTGACAAGGTTTGGCATCTGGCGCTAATCTATAAGCTTATCAAATTTCAGTTTCCAATGGCATACATTCGCGTCATTTATCATTTTCTTGTCTGTCGTATATCTTATATTTCCATTAACGAACAGCTCTCACATCCCATTTTTCCCATCTGCGGAGTTCCTCAAGGTTCCGCCCTTTTCCCACTATTATATATCCTTTTCGTTGCAGACCTTCCAGATCTTCCCCCTGACGTCCATCTGTTTCAGTACGCTGATAATACAGCTTTTCTCGCACTTGGCAAAACTATTCACATCTATCAGTCATTACAAATAGCCATCAATCGTTTCACGCACTTGTGTTCTAAGTGGAAACTATAGATTAATGCCACCAAAACCCAAGCTATTGTATTCATACCGCCCCGTAAAGGTACCAAGGTCCATCGGAATCCATCTCTTTTGTCACTCCATATTCATAATACAGCCATCATTCCAATCCGAACCGTTACATACTTAGGCATACTATTCGATCATCATTTAACCTGGAAACCCCATCTCAACCGTGTAAAAACTAAAGCTTACAACCACCTCAACCTTCTGAAACAGCTAACAGGCACAACCTGGAGTCTCCCATCACACATAGTTCTCAACACATACAAGGCCTTCCTCCACCCAGTGCTTGCTTACGGTTTTCCAGCCTGGATTTTCGTCCTTATTCACACTATCAGAAATTAGTCATTTTTGAGAGAAATGCTTTTCACATCGCCTTCCGCATTTCTCTCCCGAGTCCAACTCGAGATCTATATTCTGTAATATCATTTCCCACACTTACCTACCATCTCGAAACTCTCCGCTTAAAACTCATTACTCAACGCAACACACGTCACCATCCTGTATTGTTTGAAACTATGCATCATCTTGCACTCCAATCAACTCTTGCACGTTACTACTATACTCCACTTCACCTTCTCTTTACTTTATATTGCTACACAGTCCCTCCCGACCATCTCGATCTTCAGATTCTCCAAGATTATCGTTTGCATATTCATCTGCGGCATTTCTTTCCATCATATGCACAATGATTCCATTTCAATTACAGGGTTCACCATGTCTCCATTGGCCTAGAGCAGCCCTATTCGAGATAACCGCATTCGTCTTTCTTTACAATTCTTGTGTCGTTTTGTGGCAAAGTGCACCTAATCTCACCTCTCATTTTCATCATGATTTCCACATATCGCTTATCTATACCTTCAGTTTACATTTTGTTGTCTGAATTCTCACGCTTGCCATATTGTGTATGTTCTTTTCCATTCTTACTATATTATATATTATATGTAGTCTTATGTATCTTATATTTCATATATTATTTATATGTAGTATTTTGTTCTCGCGTATAATCATGCTTTATGTTCCAGTTAGCCTACAAGTATGTTTATGATCGCAAAGATCATAATGTCCGTCCAATAATATGTTAAATAATAAAGATTAATTAATAAATAAATAATAGCTTATAGCCCAAACACCCATACCTTCTTCCCATGATGCTCCTCTCAACTGCGTTAAGGGGAAAGAAGGGGAAGGACTGCTAAGATTCGCTAGCCAGGTTTTGGGTCAAAACACAGCGCCAAGCTACAGTAAGCGGACAATACTTAGGTTAGGTTATGTCTACTTCGCACTTACCTTAGTACGTAGCCTACTTAGGTTTGTAGAGCTCTCCTATCTCAAGCAGAAACTCGTGAACGATTGTTGGTGGTCTTTGTTCTTTCATTCATTAAGCTATGAATATTCAAAAGATTAACCTCATTATCAACATCATGTTTTACAAATGTTAGTACTGTCAATTCACATCCAGCGCAAAGACCCTGTACACTTGCAGGCATGTTTACTCGAATATTATGCACAATCCAACCATCCTGAACCTAGAGACAAGTAGTTCCCTCTACTTGCGAATTAGTCCCGTCTTTATAACCGCTTATCAAAAGGTATTACACATAAGTTACGCTTCACTAACATGTTATCAAGCACACAAACAATCAAATTATCAATTTCTTCTAGGTAAATTTTCAAAATTTTGATAAAAATGGAAGTCAACTTCCCAAGTTAACCCTAAGCAAGAGCCTAAGTAAAGTTGAATTTCCTTATTTCACAGTAGATCATCTCTCGTTCTTGATCTTAATGTTAGTATTACAGTGGGACTATTAAAACCTTTATATTTTAATTCTAATCCGTGTAGTTAGTAATATCCATTTAATAAAATTCACGTTTTTTTATGTAAATTACACAATGTTAACTTACTGTGTGTGTAGAGGGGGATAATAGAATTAAGTAGAAGCAAAATACTTAAACATTTAAGAGCAGATATGATGAATTGCTGATGTTACTATTTGATGGTTGGCTCGGGCTATACACTATAATATGGTTGGCTCGGGCACCCCTAACTTCTATCGGGGCCCCTCTACATTTTTGGGATGGCTACGGGCCTGCTCCATCCTACCATCTGCAACAACTTACTCATTTCTATTGACAAAATTCGACAGTAGATTCTCGAACGAGAAACACATCGCTTACAACTTTTCAAATATCTCCCTAGAGCTTCGTTGAAGGAAATTATCAAACCAGAAATTGATACATTCTTAAAACTGAAGATCCTAATTTACTCACCACCATCAAGAACGAAGTGCCCGTCCATACGTTTGGCAAAGTTGCCCAACTTAGCCCTTATTACATCTGAACAAAAACAAATGCCTCCTCCAAGACGTATACCACTGCTTTCTGTAGTTATTCGGGGTGTCGATCCTTCCTACACCGATGAGGAGATTCAATAAGAACTAACCTACGAAGGACACACTCTTCAGAAAGTTCTGAGAATCCGTAACGCTACAGGTCCCACATTCATGGTTCAAGTTTTAACATCTTCACAAAGCATCATAGATAGTCTTCTGACTAATGGAGCATATATGTATAACAGGAGGCATCGTGTCGAACCCTTACGATCTGCTGCACCTTTACCTATTCGTTGTGAAAAATGTCAGATTTATAATCAACAACTAAAGCCAAATGTACTAACACCAACGTCTGCGGTTACTGCACTGGCGATCATTTAACACGTACCTGTCCAAATCTCAAACGACCGCTTACTTCTTCTACCTGTCACGAGGCACATTCAACTTATAAATGCAAAGGAAAACCTGCTCCTGAAGGAATTCGTCCTGAATATGTAATACCATTGCACACACACAATTATTCTACCGAGATTTCTTCTTCTATAGACTCTCCTATAACAGTACGAAATCTTCTCGCTTTCCTCACATTTACCTTACAAAATATCCAACCATTTCATCGCTCCCACGTCTTACAGCAAATCACTCACGCAGCGAAAGAGATTTTTCATGTTAATTTCTATGCAACTTATTCAGGACAAAATGTATATTTCCATACCTCTCGCTTGGAAACCACAGTTAAGCTTCGTCTGTTTCATCATGGATTTAACGTTTATATTTCTTAACATTCGTTCACTTCACAAAACAAACCTTTATTCGAAGCGGTACTACTAGAGGAAAGAGCCACAGTCTTTATTCTTAATGAAACTTTCCTTACTCCATCCATTTCTTGCCAGCTTGCTGGCTACACACTAATCAGGCAGGATAGCTTCCTTCCGTCACAAACGAGCCAATGGGGGAACAGCTGTGGGGTTTTCTCCTCGTATTCCATCACGCAGACATTATTGTAATTTACCTGGTCTTCCTGAGTACCTACTACTTACTTTATACTTCCGTAATGTAGCCATAACTATTGCCACCATTTACATCAGACCCGGCCATTCACTACTTACCTCCATTGTTTAGTATATTTCCGATAATTATAAACGATTTATAATCATGGCCGACTTCAACATGCATAGTAGATCAGAGCAAGACAGAACCACATTCCGAAACTTCATTACTACTCATACGCTTGGTATCATTCACCATCTACCTAAACATACAAGACATATCTTACAAACTACTCCAGACATCGTCATTACTTCAGCTAATCTAGTCGCCCAAGTACATATTGATGTTCTTGATCCAATCGGCAGTGACCATGTTCCAATTAAACTTCAGCTACGTACAACTATTTACCATTCCTCTACTCATTTCCTGCGCACTAGTCTCCGCTTTGACAAAGCAAACTGGGATCACTATCGAGCTCATCTAATGACAACTATAGAGCCATTATAGACACCCGCTACAGAAGACGAACTCTGCTCGCATCGACACTATCACAACTACAATCCAGGAGGTAAGTTCTCTCCTCATACCAGTTTTTACCTCCATACCATACCGACCTGCATATCTCCGCAATACCTCACATTCGTCACTTGCTCTCGACAATTTTATCGAGATTATCAAAGGAGTGGAAATCCTGAATCACTTCGTCATTATGAACAACTTCAGCGGATGGTCAGAAACTACATATGTGCTTACAAACTAAGCTGTTGGGTTAAAACATGTAATTCTCTCTCTGATATCAATCATCCCGCAAAGTATTGCAAACGTTTTAGCACTCTGTGGAAAATATGTGAAAACACCTTACCCACTATTACAAGGGGGATCTCGAATTCAATCAGATACAGAAAAGCCAACGCTTTCGCTTATTTTCTTCAAATAATATTCACACCTAAAAGGTCTCCACCTACTTATCGCCATCCAGCAGACAGTCAATACTTCATCTCCTTCTTTACAGTCTCATGTACTCCATAATCAACCACTGACAGAACCAATTACAGTTCAGGACATAATCACTGTTGTCCGAAATAAGCGTAATAGTGCACCAGAATTCGATAATACACTTATCGACATATCAAAAAAAATTCCGCTTCCATTGCTTACTCTGCTTGCCAGCATCTTTACCTTCATTCTTGGAACAGGCTATTTTTCTATCCAGTGAAAGAATTCAAAGACGTTAATGTTTCCAATACCTCACAAACCACCTGAAAGCGTATCATCATATCGTCGGATACAATTAACGTCCACCTTCAGTAAAATCTTAGAACGCATACTTGTCCGACGTCTACATACATACATCGAAAGACGCTACCTTCTTCCCATCCATCAAGCAGGATTTCAACCAGGCTAGTCTATCAACGATCAATTGCTTCGCTTTTCCACTATGGTGGCAAACCATTATAATTCCATCAAACCATCATGTCTTGTACTGTTTGCCAAAGTTTGGCACTTAGCACTTATCTATAAATTAACACAGTTTCGTTTTCCACTCACACATATCCGTCTGATTTACAACTTCTTAGTAGGTTGTCTTTCCTATGTTTCTATTAACAACTGCTTATCACACCCTATTTTTCTGCTGTCCAGAGTTCGTCAAGGATCAGCTTTATCGCTACTTCTGTACATCCTCTACGTTGCTGATATGCCTCCACTACCAGATAAAGTACATCTTTTTCAATACGCCGATGACACTGCATTCCTTGCTTTGCGGTCGACTATCCAATCAATAAACACATCTTTAAAAACAGCTATTAACGATTTCCTTCGCTGGTGTGATAAATGGCAATTAACAATTAATGCCACGAAAACAACCCAGGTCATTATGTTCATTCCATCTAAGAGAACCTCACGAGTCCGTCAAAATCCCAACCGCCTCACACTTCATGTCAACCACGCATCTATACGGGCACGCTCAACAGTGAGATACCTGGGCTCGTGAGGCGGTTGGCGTTGGCGTGGGACATCTAACGTAGAAACCTCATCTTCAGTCATCACCAAGGCCTACAATAGACTAAATCTCCTAAAGAGGTTAACCGGAACAACACGGGGCTTGAAACCTACTACAGTATTGAATACCTCCAAAGTTTTCCTACGACCGACTCTAACATACGGTCACACCGCTTGGATAGCTGCCACACGCTCCTTCTACGGAAACCTCTCAATCTTAGAATGACATGCACTACGCATTGCATTTCGAATTAAGTTACCTAACCCAACAGCAGAGTTATATAACCGCATTGAGTTTCCATCTCTGCAGTTTCATCTCGAAAAGTTACGTCTCACCTACATACCCAATTGTTATGAAGCACACCATCCTCTACTTCTGACTATGCATTATATGGCACTCCATAACCATTTCGATATTCTCATCCACCGCTATCACTCCGCTATATTCTGTATTGCTACACACTACCTCCTGATGCCCTAGATCTGGAGTTACTTGCAGACTATCAAATTCATGACCATCTTCCGCTCATCTTTCCATCCTATGTTGCACAATAAATCCACCCACAAGTAACATGGGCTCCCATTGACTTCATCACTGCCTAGAGTAGCCCCTAGGCGAGAAGATAACTTCATTCGTCTACTAACTTTCCCCACTGTTTTGATGTGATCATGCACCTCGCCTCATCCATCATTCTCATCTCCAAAGCATATAAATTTATATAATGACAACTAAGTTGCATCATATTTACTCATTCTTTATGTCCAGACTTAAACGTTCATGTACATCATTTAATAACTTTGTCACACTGCCTGATGTTAGGGCCCGCAAAGGTCCTTAAGTTTTTGATAATTGGAACAAGATTTAATGAAAGAACACTGAAACCCTCTCGAAGTCACCCACATCTACCTTTCCATACTTTAGTTCCCTAAGAGAGGGCGTACACTCTAACAGGGTTCTAGCCGGAACACCTAGTGACGTATCAAAAAAGCGCTTTTTTGTTATTTTAGTATTTTAATAGATAGACTAACTGTACCTGCGCTCTCTACACAGCGTATCATTTACATATGAGCATGAATCTCCTTGTTATTCCTCACATTTGTACATGCCCGTCTAGAGACACAAGTGAAAGATGTCTTGATAAAAATTGGCAAGAGATACCATAAAGGGGAGATTTTGTCGATTACTTTTTTGAATATCTCGCACCGTTTGCAGGATTTGAGCCTACTTCAGGTTGGAGTTTTTAATTCATGTATGACCAGTGTTTTCTTTCTTTTTGCATGCAGTATGTAATAAGCAAATACATTACACACACAATTAATGATAATGTCAGTGATGTATGGTTTTCATTGGGCAAAACACTCCAAACAATAAAGATTCAACTTACTGTTAGAGTGGAGAAGTGGTTATCTTTCGTTTCTCATTATCATTTGGCCATGAAACAAATGCCTGAGAGGTTTGCAATCCCTGTATACAATTATATGGTGTTGGAATGTATAATGTGTAGGATATGATGCTTTAGTTTCTTTCTTTTTAAATTTCAACACTCCCAGTGTACACGTAAAAATATAATAAAGAAATAATGGCCATGTTTTTTTTTTTTAAAATATTCAATTAGAACTGGACAATCTACCCAAAATTTGCAATCGAGAGACTGCTCACGGGCGCGTGCACGTTCAGCATCTCAAACATCCATCTCTAGCCTTTCACCAGGTCGAGAACCAAACAGAGACCGCTCACGCTCACCTAAAAAACTGAGGTATACTGTTTCTTCACGCAGTCCTCCTAGAACTAGTACAGCCAGCATCCAACTTCAACCTGCGCCATCTACTTCTGGACATGCTATGGACGTTGTTCCTACTTTGGTTTTTGCGATCCTATTTACCAATCTTCCTGCTTAGCTCATGGATATCAAAAAGTTTTACGAAAAACTAATACGATACTGTTCTAGACTCGATCTCCATCAATTAAACAAGACTTCTAAAAGAATCATCCTAAAAACAAAGAACCCTGATCTTTATAAACACCTCATCTATAAAGTGGGACCAGCAATGTTTGGCGTTAACACGAAAATTCAACTCCTTGAAACTGCTAATATCAAAACATCATCTCCGCGTCGGCATACTCCATTACTATCTGTAGTTATCCGTGAAGTTGATCCTACCTTTACTGAAGAAGACACACTAGATGAACTAAAGCAGGATGGGATTCCACCTACTAGAGCTCTCCGTATTAAAAATGCTAATGGCCCTACATACATCATGAGAATTCTAACAGATGATCCAGCACTGGTAGACGATCTTCTAAATAACGGTGTATACATTTACCGTTGCCACCATTGGGTGGAGCATTCGCGCACCCCCTCTCGCCTCTCTCACTACGGTGTGAAAATTGCTTACCATATAATGCGCATCCAACGAACAAAAGCACCAATTCTTTCTAAGCTCAACGAATCTTCCAGATCCAACACTTGTGACGGAGAACATCCAACTTATTCGTATAAGTGTAAGGGCACACCTAAACGACTTCCAGATAAGCCCGAGACAGTTGTACCTCTACGTGTCCGTGCCTCCTCACGTTCAACAAGTATCTCAGCGACAACACGAACATCCTTCTTACCACCACCTACTGTGGAAAACATACTGAAGTTCATCACTATCGTTCTTCAAGATGCCTTTCCTTTCCAGCGTGAGGCTATTCTAACTCATGCAACGAAAGCCGCTTCGATATATTCCAGCTTCACACGGCAGCTACATATTCTGGCCTGTCTACCTACTTAGATTTCCATACTGATACCCATCATGAATAGTACCGATCAGAGAAGGAAGACTATTTCATTGCCATTCTGCAATATTCGTTCGCTACCTACCAACCGAGTTCTCTTAGAAACTTTACCAACTCAGGACAATGCAGATAGCATCCTTCTTAATGAAACATTTCTCAAACGATCTGACCGCTTCTATCTTCTACGTTATCATCTCATACGCTCTGATGTATCACAAAACATCGCAAGTGGTGGTGCAGCAATAGCCGTTAAGCACTCTCTTCCACGGCGCCATATCATACCACCTTCTCCCGAGCAATATCACGAACACGTCATATTGACACTCTACTTTCCAGGAAATACTATTACCATTGCCACCATCTATGTTCGATCTACACAATCGCTTCCGTATCGCTTTCTGACGTATTTAGATCTCAACTTTAGAACATATATACATCTTCTTAGCAGACATCAACTACCATTCTCGTACAGCAGCTCTGAAACAACGCTTTCAGAATATTCTTCAAACTACTGATAGTTCCTTACTACAGTTACCACATCCTACTCGTCCGGAAAGCGGCACTAGCCCTGACGTAGCAATTGTCTCCAGCAATCCATTACTAACTACTACTCTAGATGTCCTTGGCTCCGTAGGTAGTGACCATCTCTCGATACTCCTGTCTATAACTCCACATCGGAAAACCAACCCATCCTCATCACCACGCGCACCACGCTATAATTTTAGCAATGCTCGTTGTTGATCAGTACAGCATATACATTACCGACCATCTGCCCGCTACTCCTATTCTTACAACAGTTGCATCTATTGGAAACCTCTCACATACCTTGACTGAAATACTATCTCAAGCTAACGACTACGCAGTTCCTAAATGTGCCAAATCATTAGATAGACCTCGTATACCAGCACACGCCCTCGCCCTTCTCCGGCGCTCACAAGAGTACTTAACGGAATTTCGTCACACAAATAACCGTCGATTTCTTCTTTTGCATCGTCAATTCCAACGTATGATTCAGAATTACATCGTAGCTCGTAAACGCCTTAACTGGCGCATCTCTTGTAATGCTTTACGCCAATAAACGAATTCAACTAAATTTTGGAATACTTTTAAGCGCCTCACCTTTCAAAAAAGGCCCGCTATATTCTATCGTAAGCGATGGACAAACACCAACGACGAATGCAGAAAAGGCCACTACTTTCGCCAATTACCTCGAAGGAATCTTCACTCCACACACCACCCCGTTGTTCACGTGTCCTACAGATACCCGTATTTTACATGAGGCTTCTCTTACACAGCCATCGTTTCAACCTGATTTTGCCTATCAGCTTGATCCAGACAACCACCTTACTGCTCCAATCACTTCAGATGACAATAAAGCTGTTCTTCAATATCGCCCCAACACAGCATCGGGATCAGACTCTTTTACTTATCGCCAACTTATTAAAGTGCCTATAGCGTTTCTAGTTTTACTTGCCACTTTGTACACAATTCATTTGTATACTGCCTATTTTCCTACACCATGGAAACTAGCCAAAATTGTGATCTTTCTAAAACCCCGAAAAGATCCAACAGTAGTGTCATCTTACCGACCTATAAGCCTTACAAACGTGTTTAGTGAGACACTAGAACGCATTTTAGTAAAACGGCTTCATTGTTATCTACAAATTCAAAACAAACTGCCAACTATTCAAGCTAGATTTCGTCCCTCCTATAGCACAGCTGACCAGTTACTTAAGCTTTCTACTCTGCTTGTCAACCATTTTAATAAGCGTCTGCCTTACGTTCTGATTTGTTTTGAATCGGACGACCGTTTGACACTGTTTAGCATGAGGACCTCATTTATAAATTAACAAGTCTGCTCCTACACTCTTATGTACGACTAATTGCCAATTTTCTCCATCAACGCCAGGTTTTCGTTCAGATTAATATGGCTAAATCCCGCACCTTTCAACTCAGCGCTGATGCGCCAGAAGGATTAGTTCTGTCACCTCTATTATATATTCTTTATGTAGCCGACATGCCTCAACCTCAGCCTCCACTATACGCACTACAATTTGCTGATGATACCGCTTTCTTGGCTTTGGGATCTTCTGTTGACCGCATCAATCTACTCCTACAACCAGCATTAGACAAACTCATTTCATGGTGTCTGAAATGGAAACTCAAGCTAAATCCCAGCAAGACCCAAATGACTCTCTTTGGGCTCAAACGTCATAAATACTGTAATAGTCGCAATCCAGAACGCTTACATTTAACTCTCTTGGACTCTACAATACTACTTCAAAACAGTCTCAAATACCTGGGCGTAACCTTTGACAAACATTTAACCTGGAAGTCTCATCTAAAACAACTAGAAACTAATATCAGCCGCCGTTTGAACTTATTACGCAATCTGAAAGGCACAACGTGGGGTCTCAATACAAAACTTCTTACCTATAAAGTTACAAATTATAATTTAAAATAAAATCGGTTTTAAACTTTGGTCAGTGTTTCTTTTGTTAAAACAAAGTTTTTGTACGCCCAGCAATTACAAACGGTCATCTTGCCTGGTTACCAGCAGCATAAACTTTCTATGAGCACCTGAAAGTTTTCGAACGACACGCCTTATGTCTCGCCTTTTCTCTTCCTCTCGATACTCCCACAGCTAAAATCTATCGTCATGTGCAATTTCCAACACTTTTGCCACACTTATGCTATCTACGCCAACGGTATATCCAAAACCGAATCGATTTGGCACATCCAATTATCCATGAGCTGCTAGATCAAGTTCCGGCTTTACCTCGCTATAACTACCCACCACTGGACCATATGTTAGGTATATACGAACGCGCCGAAGGCATAGACCAATATAATCCAGACCGCCGAATCTACCACTACCATCCGCATATATATTGTACTTAACTGAGTGCTTTAATACAGACTCCACATAGTTCCTTCTTCAGCCTAAAGTATCATATATCCTGTAACCATTCTAAATCTTCAACACTCCATACAATTACAAAATCTCTGGCCACAGAGAAGGTATTGCCTTCTACGGCCCGCCCATCTCCGGATGGGAATGAAATTCTTGCTATGATGATGCGCTTTTGTTCATACTGAATCAAGGAGCCTAACTTCTCTTGTGCTAGTTAGTGTGCCCACAAGGATCAAGTGTTGCAATACGCATTTGTGAGCAAAGCACACATACACCACTTAGAGGGTTGACGGAAGTTTTCACTTTCGAAGGGCGACTTGCTTTTTGAACTTCATTTCATCATCTTGTTCACCTCTTTCATCTTCATTTGGGCTTCGGCCCTCGGCTACTTCATTACGATGGCGGACTCAGGCAATACTAACGGACAATCGAATCTTGGTCGACATTTGAGTTTACCTTCTACAGTACCTTCAAATCCAAGCACTGCTTTTGCACAAACGGCATCCATTGCTCTCTTCAACCGCACTCGGCACTTTTCTTGGGGAAGACAACAACTACCAAGTACATCTCGAGAGAGATATCCATCTAACGATTCCACAAATCAGCGAAACGCATACGATCACGATCATCGATAGCGTCAATGAACATAGAAATTAATCCACAATATAACAATGTTGTTAAAGGGCCTCAAGGTATACCGTGACACAGTCACACTCTGATCCTCTTTATCACTTCATACTTACAGACTACGACAAAAAATTTACTAATCCTAACATGATTTTTCTACAAATCATGAAATACGTTCCACGGGTACGAGATACTCTCGTTCAAATTGTACAACTAGATACGGCTACATTTTAAAGTCGAAAGATCCCAACTTTGGAATTAGTGTTCGAAATAAAGCCTCGTACGAAATTTTCGGTAAGAGCGCTAAACTAACAAAATTGACAGATAAGCGGCAAAAACAACCTCCACCACCACGAAAACCACAATTTCTATCGGTCGTTATTAGAGGTGTCTCTCCTAAGCTTACAGATGCAGATCCAAGAAGAATTAAAGAAAGAAGGGATCTCCGTGGATAAATGCATCCGTATAAGAAATAATAATGGTCCGACATACATGGTCCGTGTATTTTCTAAACAGCAGGACACTATTATCTGTTACGGTTCGGTGCACCAATTTATAAGAAAATACACCATGTGTAACCATCTAAAACTCAGGGATCTTTACCTATTCACTGCAAGAAATGTCAGATGTACAATGACCACACCACAACAAATTGCTCCAACCCATCTAAATGCGGATACTGCTCGTGTCTAGATAAAACTAAAGCTTGCCCAAACTTACAAGACCACCTAAATGTAACACCTGTGGCAGTGGACTACATCCTACGTATAGCTATCGCTGTAAAGCTAAACCCGCGCCAACTCCCGAGCATCCGGAGCTAACAATACCGCTAAGAACGACTGACACGACAACTCCACCTAACCAATCCCATCTTACCACTGCTAACAGTCGAAGATCTTCTCCGCTACGGCAGTTTGGTGATTCAAAATATATTTCCCTTTCAGCGAGCCAATATTATTCACCACATCATTTCTGCTGCAAAATCCATCTTTCACATTAATCTACATGCAACATATTCAAATAACTATGCCCATTTTCATATCGGATCTTTGAAAACTGCTGTTTAATACAATCTGCATGGTGTGCATCATTATGGTAGTTATTTTCTTATTTCTCAACATTCGATCCTTTTCGCAGCGTAAACTGTTATTAGAAGCGTTGTTGTTGGAGGAACATATCAATGTCTTTGCACTTAACGAAACCGCTTTAAAACCGAGCACGTTAGCCCGCATTCCTGGTTATCAAGGAGAACGCCATGACTATCATGATCAACTGGCTCGTGCGCAAGGCGGAGTTGAAATAGGCTTTTCTCCAAAGTATCCTGTTCGATCGTACAACCCACAAGCTTTTAGTACTTTGCCGAAATACCTCCTTTGCTCCATATATTCCCCGTCCTTAACCATCAATTTTAGTACGATCTATATTCGACCACGACAACCTATCCCGCTAGACTATTTCGAATACATTGCGAATAATTATCGAAATATTATTATCATGGCGGACATTAATATACATAGTCGAAGTGATCGTGAGAAAGCAAATTTTCTACAGTATTTAACTGACAATCTCCAACTCCATTTTCATGTTCTTCCTTCGCACACCAGACCTATAAGTTAGACTACACCCGATGTTGTCATTACATCGGTAAATCTTCTTACTGACTGCCAGCTTGAAATTGTAGACTCGATCGGGAGAGATCACCATCCAGTGAAATTAACACTCACTCGAGGACAACGACCACGCCAAGAAATTGCACCTCGCTATGTTCCACGATATGATAAGGCAAATTGGCCTCTTTTCCGGCAAGACCTTAAGCGCAGACTTCACGGTGAAACGCCTCCAAGTAATGAAACCGAGCTAGTTTCTTGTCTTACAACTATCACCACGGCAATACAAACTATGCTAAGCATCATATCCCAACAGAACAAGTGCATCCGCACAAACCGAAATTATCGCCGACCTATGTTACACTCATACAACAAGCTCGCCAACATCTTCGAGAATACTATAGAACTGGGAATAATGCATCATCAATGGCAAAGAACTGTTTGTAACTATCTTGTTGCGTATAAACGTCGAAACTCGATAAAAACTTGCAACAACTTATCAGGGGAAGCAAATTAGACCATGAACATTGAGTAAGACGAATCTCTGGTCATGGAAAGATCTAAAAACAACTTTGATAACCTTCGTTAACGAAGAGTTGTCATGGAAATTTTATTATTTCAAAGTCAAGCCTACCTTTCAGAGCGATCCTATAGATCAAGCACATGAGCAGAACATTGCGGTTGTAAAAGCTAGCTTCTTGTCTTACAACTATCACCACGGCAATACAAACTAGAAGAAATAGAACTTAGGCAAAATCCAGCTTCTCTTAGGCGCTTACGAGATTCAATTTTCAAATATTTGTATATAGTATAACTGAATATATATTATTTGCAAGAAGTGTATTATTCTTTTACTATCCATCAAGTTTTCTAAAGGCTATAAACTTTTCTATATAATCAGAATTATAAAATTATTTAACTTTGAGAAAATATTGACTGCTTTTCGGTTCCATACTTATATTGACTGACATTAATTTAAATACAGAAAACGCAGACTTTAATCACAAAATTGTTGTGTTACTTCCCTTTCCCCGATTTTTAAGAAATATGTTGAAAGTAGAAACTCTAAGCAAGCGTTAAATCGAAATCATATACGTGCGTAAAGGATAGGCAACTTATAGACATTTTTCTTATCTTTTTTGTCATTATTTTGATAAATGGCGCCCTGGATGAAATATTAGTGTATCTCCCTATCTTATAGTCTAATATATACAGGGTATATCTTTAATGATGGGTCAAATTTCAAGGTATAGTGGATAATTGAAAAAGAAGTGATTTAAGATAAGCAGTTGTTATCCGAAAATGCGTCAGTTCTGAGCTATAGCCCGCCGAAAATGTACCAATATAGAACAAAAATGAATAGAACTAGAGAGCGAATTGTCGGAGAAAGGTCTGGTCGAAGGAAATAGTGCATTATTCGATTCAGGTACAAACCAATGACGAACAGTGGCGGCGCAAGAGAAGAATCACAAAAATGTACTGTATTACTACCAGAGTGCTGGGAAAAGGGCCAGAGTGATTGACAGTGATTCAAGAGGCCATATCAAAACAGGATACGATTTGACGGCGTCATGAAAGCGGTATAGATTGTGGTAGTTGACATGGGTGTGGCAGAGTGTGGGATCTTAGAAAACGGATATCACCGAAGGTTGAGAGCGATCCTAGGAAGCAGGATCCTTGTAGCAAGAAATACGTAAGGCATAAACGACAACGGAGCGACATAGGAGGTCGAGTGCAACAATCGTACAGTGCATGTATGGTAATGGAGGACGACACATACTAAGGCTAGACAAGACTGAAAATTATACTGGTAGGAAGAGCAAATGTGCTTACATGCACAACAGATGCTCAAAATGGCGTCCCCTGGTTTCGATGCAGACATAGCATTGCCGTAATAAGTTTTGTCTCATCCTCTCGAAGATGCTTGGTTTCGTGCTAATAATACCACAGGCAGTAAAGATTCGTGCAAGGAGGGTTTTCTTCGTCGGGAAAAGTGTGTCGTAGACGAGAGATTTTACATAACCCCGAAAGAAGAAATCAATTGGGTTCACATCAGGGGATCGTTCCTGCCAAGAAATAGGACCTCCCGTTTCTATACCTATCCGGAAGGAATAATCAAGGCACTGACGATCAGCTACTCCAAAGTGTGCTGGGGCCGCCACTGTTCTCCATTGATGTGTACATGAATCGAATCTCCAGGCCAAATAATGCACTATTTCTTTTGACCCGACCTTTCTCCGACAACTCGTTCTCTAGTTCTATGCATTTTTGTTCTATATTGGTACATTTTCGGCGGGCTATAGCTCAGAACTGACACATTTTCGGATAACAACTTCTTATCTTAAATCACTTCTTTTTTCATTGTCCATCATTCCTTGAAGTTTGACACATCATTAAAGATATATAGCGGAAACTATTGTACCATGGAATACTTTTTGCGTTTTCCAAGATATAATATTACCAATAGTTATTTCTGCAATTCTATTGCATTGCGTTTAAACTTGGAAGTTTTCTGAACAAAACTGCGTCATTATTTAAGTTGTTATTTGTACTCTTGATTATGTTTTTATGTTTTCAAAAATTCTCAAGAAAGTGTTCCCTGGTACAAATACTCATGTATTCATGTACCAAGGTTGGACGACGACAAGGTTGGACAACGACAAGCCTGGACACTTTTTGTGTCCAAGCTTGTCGTTGGCCAACCTTGTCGTCAGCGACCCAAAATGAGATATGTCAAAGCATCTCGGGGTCGATCCCGATAAGCCTGGACACCTTCAGGACTGTGTCCAGGCTTGTCGTCGTCCAACCTTGTCGTCAACGACCCAAAATGAGATGTGTCCAGGCTTGTCGGGATCGGCCGCGACAAACCTGGACACTTGAGTAAAGTGTCCAGGCTTGTCGTCAACGACCCAATGTGAAATGTCTGTTCCAACAAACTCTACCAGTTAAGGCGTTTCCAGTTCATACATACATGCCCTTCAATATAGAGTTGCATGGCTCGCATCTATATCGCTATTGGCTGATTCTCGCCAGTCAGCTACTGCCCTCTACTGGAGGATTTTCGAATTATTTTAAATTTATTTATCTTTTATTAAAAGAGATTATTATTATTTACGAAATTTTCGTTTTACTTAAAAAATTACACGCAGTATTTAGCAATCGTTGCAATATTTCCGCCAAAAAATCATGGTAAGTACGGACCGTGCGACTCTGCCGTGAAAGCCACATTTTCATGCACCGCTGACTCTAGGGGCGCGTTCTTAAACATCGATCAGGTTAAATGCTTTCTTTGATCAGGTTAAATGCCTAGTGTTATGAACTTCTTTTCGTGAAAACGCTTATTTCGTTACGGGAGGTGAATCAATTATTAGCGTGAGTAGGCCTAACTTCGTAAAAAATTTGGACTTTTTTTTATGAACAATTATGGAAGTGAGTTATTTGGGGAAATCATCTGGTGAGCAATCGTAAGCAAATTAAGTATATCTGGTTTCTGGAAGACTATCTGATAGAACAAGGAATATCTAAAAAAAAAAAAAAAAAAAAACACTATGTATGATCTATGACCATGTAGAGCATTTTTGTGTGCGTGCCTCTTAGGATGTTCAAAAGCTGAGAATGGGGTTCGTCTTAAAGAGGGCCGTACCCAGGATTTGTTTGAGTAGGGTATATGCCATATTTAGAATATTTTGAGGAGGGTATAGACCATATTTAGGATATTTTCAGAGGTGCAGCACTGTATTTTATTTAAACTAGTAACTACAATAAAGGAAACTAACAGTGTCATAGCAGCATTAGGCTGGGACAACAAGTATTTGTGCTAATCTTGATGTTATTTTCGGACTAGGAGAACATGAGCAATTTTGAAATATAAACCAAGAATATTCCAATATCGCACAGTGTGCTTTTCTACGGAAGCCATATCGATGGAGAACAATGTTGCAAAAAAGTGTGGGTTTCCAAACTGCAATGTTAGAATTGAATCAATCGTTTGAGCTATACAGATGTAGTCTTGAATGGTAGAGAAAATTCTGTGTGGAACTCTTGCTTGACATCAGTGTATGAAAGAGTGGATAGTTTTATGACTCTAATCCAAGGAAAATGAGACAGACGGGCAGCTAAATGCTGATACTTGCTTTTCGTACAAGTGTTACAGATTTGATCTGAAGAGTCTGCATTAATACTAAGCTTCTTTCTCGCTCCCCCTGGTCTATCGCATTCTTCAGTTAGTGCGTAGTCTCACCCATTCTACTTCTCTTTAATTCCATCTTTTTAATATTGCTGTTACAGCACTTACTTTCATCTGCTCTCCTTTATTATATACTTTGTCTGATAATTTACCTCTCTCTCTATGCCCACATTTCGAAAGTTTCCAATTAGATTTCATTATCTGTTCCTGCAGGCCCGGATTTCCCAATAGGCCTGCTAAGCCCGGGTCTAGGAACTAAACGTTCTGAGATGCGCACGGACAAAAATTGTATAAGAAACCGCCAGAGTGAACATAGTTTAGTTTTATATCCTTATTGTCGAAGGATAAGAGAATGTACTAACAACTTTTGATCAAGATATCTTGCAAATCAAATGCGTAACATTGCATTTTCTTAGGTGACCGCGTCTGAAAGTGAACATGATTTAAAGCATAAATTGAAAGCATGTAGAAAACCGTCGCCATTCTACATTTCAGACGCGAAAAATAAATGAATACGTTAGTCGGAAATTGATTCTATTTTGAATTAGAACTCCAAAAAGTTTACCACGTAATACAATCACAAACACTAGAGGTGAACACGTTTAAAGTTTCTGCGATTGTTTTTCACGGCGAATAGCCTCAGTCTTAGCGTTCTCTTTTGTATTAAATGCATGTGTGGTTAATTGTGACTAGGTGCTGCGTTAAAGCCTGACAGACCCACTCAGTGCGGCGCCACCGTTTCAGCTCGGCGCTTATGTTAATCAAATTGGATGTGTGCCCTTGTACATTAAATTTTCGCCGAACTGATCTGGCGCCGAAACGGTGTCGTCGAAACGTAGCGGCACCAAAGCCTGATGGCTTGAATAGGTTTGAACCCTAGGCATTTTTGGGTTTTAATCCTCGTTTTTTTTTAAATTTTAAACCGGGTTTTTATTTTTCAATATTGATATATGATATTGTAATTGAATAATCATGTCTGTGGTACTTCTTACGATTTTTATGAATATCACGGTGGTATAAAAATAACGCTGCAGTATAATCAGAGAGAACAGTTGCCCATGTACATTGATAACACTAACTGCCCTTGTACACCCGTACAAGTGAATAAACAGTTGTATTTGTCAGATCATTTAATTTAGAAAACGAACATCTGGTTGCTTAGTGGATTAATACCAAGGTTCTTTGAGACCTTTCGTATTCACCCACCAAGTGACCACAAGTGATGGTTAGTTATCCAATATTGAAGGATATGATGAACACAACTATATATCCATTTATTTATTTGCTTGACGAGTGTACATTTAATGAAATCCCACCTCTGAGTTTAAACCCGGTTTAAAACTTTGGATTTGAAGCCAAAAATAAATAAATAAATAAATAAAAATAAAATAAATAAATCAATAAAAAATGTTTTTTCTTTCCACCACTGGTTGTGACTAGTGATGGGAAAAAATTCAGGTTTTTACCTTTTGGGTTTTACCCGGGTTTAAACCCAGAGGTGGGTTTTTATCAAATGTACAAAGGGTAGGTGAAGTTACCAATGTACAAGGGCAACGCTACTCGTAACATATAGTGTAGTGTTAGTTTTATTTATACCACATTAATGTTTCATTATATCATGTAAACTGTTGTAAGAACCAGCACAGACATTCACTATAAAATTATTGAAATACATGCAACATCGATACTGAAAAAGAAAAACCCGGGTTAAAACGCAAAAATGACGAGGGACAATGACGATTGGGTTTTCATCCAGTGCCCATCTCTAATTCTGACTAGCGCCTTTCTCTAATAACTTTTAACATGTTTTATGGTAAAATAGTAATTATTATTATTATATTTAAAGAAAAAAATTAAGTTAGTTCACTAATCACCGATCAAGATTTTGAGTTTGTAATCGATAAACGTGAACTGAGACTAATATCTTCACATTTTAAAAATAATAATCTATTTTTCGAGAAGGAACATATGATTTTTTTTAAAAAAAGGGTTTAAAACCAAAAAATATCTTCCCTCCCCTCGGATTTTTTTCCTTCGCCCATCACGACCTAGTATTACATATTTTAAAACTGCTTACAAAACATATAGTCAAAGATTGAGTTTGAGGGTATACTGCCATTTTATTTATTTTTTATTTATGTTGAGTTGGCAATGCTGATTGGTAGATAGCGGTTCGTGAGATACTGTATTTTAGGTACAAATTTTGAACCCCTTCTATCCCTTAGGATTCGCCCTTTAATCAAAGTAATAAGGACCAGGTCAACTCATGTACGGTACTAAAAAATATAAAAATCGATCCAAAGCTCTAGAATGAATTAGCAAGTAAACATTATATTCATTTTTATTTGTATAGATAATTAATCATTATTGACGGTATTTATATATTTATTACATTATATTGTCTCATCTGTGAGTAGAAATAACTCATTATTTGTATTTGGAAAGACAAGGAATATCATAATTATGTTTTGAATCCAGTTTTACTGTTTTTGAATACTGAAATTATTGTGCCAAAAGCTTACTAACTTTAATATTGTTAAACTAATATAACTTCGTTTGGAAAAATAACAACTTAAAATTATAAGTTGCGAATTAATGTTCATTCGCCTTTTTATTCAGTATTTGGGTATTTTCTATGTAAGTCAGTAACAATACTGGTTAATAGTATTTGTGAAAGTTATAAGTAGAGACCGGATGTTTAGGCACTAAAAACCTAGAAAATAGGCAGGCAAATAGGCACTAAAAATTTAAAAAATAGGCAGTAAAATAGGCACTAAAATGTAGCTCGAAATAATGAAGATAAATACTCAATACCATTAAAAAATAGATTCAAGTCATAAATAATGCTCAAAGAATATAGAAACACTTCTTTGTCAATATATTCTTTTATTGCATATATAAAAACGAAGCTTGCTATGCATTCCATTTATACTGGGTGAACCTGGAAGATGTGCACATACTTCGGGAGATGATTCGTGACATCAAAAGAATACAAAAAAATCCTCTTGCATGTTGTGGAATTTCGCGTCGTATACGAGTGACAGGGGGGCTAACTTGGAATCGAAAATCGAATCCTGACAATTGGAGCGAGACATAAAAGTGTGTACATACTTTGGGAGGTGATTCGTGACATTCAAGAGGACTTTCTGTCTTTTTTTCATGTCACGACTCACCTCCCAACGTATGTGCACATCTATCTGTTCCGTTCCAATTGTCAGGATTCGATTTTCGATTCCAAGTTGGCACCCCTGTCAATCGTACACGACGCGGAATTCCACATGCAACAGGATTTTTTGCCTTCTTTTCATGTCACGAATCACCTCCCAACGTATGTGCACATATATATATCTGTTCCAGTCCAATTGTCAATATTCGATTTTCGATTCCAAGTTGGCATCATTATCACTGACACACGACACGGAATTCGACAAACCACAACAGAACTTTTTGTCTTCTTTTGATATCATTAATCACCTCGGAAGTATGTGCACATCTTTGAAGTTCACCCTGTGTATATATTGTAACGTACCACGTGCTTGTGTTTACAAACACCTAATATACGTATATATGTATGTATTATTTATGTTATATAAATTATATATTTTCCCAATGAAGGCTTATTTTGAAGAAAATGCATAGAATAGGCAACATTAGGCACTAAAGCAATTATTTAGGCAGTAAAGGTCGAAATAGGCAAAATAGGCAAAATAAAATTGGCTTAAATCGAAACTATAACCCCCTATATAAACTTGAAAACGTTATTTTTGATCATATCTTTAATATTGAAGAATAGGCATTTTGCCTAACATCCGGTCTCTAGTTATAAGCCTATCAAGCGCTAATTCATACCTAGTCGCAGCAGAAAGTGTTTAAACTTTGATATGTATTTCTTACATGTATTAGACTTGTAATATCATTTAGAAAATATGTTTCACTCGCTAATGCTCGCTGGGGGCTCCGCACCCAGACCCCCGGTCATGGATTTGCCATGGACTTTCTCAACTTCTGGAAAAGTATCCTGGAGAAATTACTTCTCTTTAAAGAATACACTTATCACCAACACATACGTCAATTCAACGGGTATTATTTCCTGAATTTCACTTTGAACAGCAAATATACAATTTGTTAAAAAGAACTATATTCCAGTGTTGGGTAAGTTACTTGTAAAAATGTAACGCGTTACAAGTTACTTTACTTTCTCTTAAAATGTAACGCGTTAGTAACGCGTTACTTGCCCCAAAAAGTAACTGTTACTCTACTTCGAAAGTAACGCGTTATTTTAATTCCGAAACATTAAATATGTGAAAAAAATATTACTTCAATTTTCCGTATTATTATTATTATTATTATTATTATTATTATTATTATTATTATTATTATTATTATTATTATTATTATTATTATTATTATTATAACAACACTGTATATAAACATGAAAGATAGGCGGTTTGTATTTGAATACTAACAAATTAGTTGATTGCCAACCTCGGTAGTCGTGAAGTCTAGGAGTCAAGGACATTATCCACGAGATTCTGAATTTGGGTTGAGGGTCTAGGTTAAGTATTCGGGCTCGAGCCAAACACTATTAAAAGTTATAGGGCACTGACCAAAAATCTTCAAATTGTCAACGTCTCGAGCAGCTCGGCTCACAGCTCATTCAATATGGACCCGAACGGAGAAGTGAGCCGAGCCAACAATTCACCCAATCGACTCGGCTAGAGCCCTCTGCTCAGTTTAGCCGAACCGAGCAGATGGCTCATCTCAACCAAGCCAGCTCGATTCGATGGTTCACCCCAAGCGAGCCGGCTCGAGCCATATTCTCAGTTGAGCCGAGCGGAGCTGAGCTTGTTATAAAAAATCTCTTGGAATCTCGCTATCGAGACGAGACGAGATGCGAGCAGGGTGCCCTCTCGTGAGCAACACTAAAAGTATTCCATATCACTGCTTAGCTTACATTTCTCATGGCTTTCGCTTTCCAGTTTAATCAGGCCATGATTTCAAGATGAGTTAAAACGAACGAGTCATTTATCAAACTCGACTGGACTCGAAACTCGACGCGAAAAACTGAATCGGCTCGACTCGAGAATATTACCTTTGACTTGACTCGAAACTCGACTTGAATTCGAGTCGAATCGAATTTTAGCTTGACTCGTGCTCATCCATATGCGTTAGAAAAAATAGTTGCTTATTATTATTCTGCTAAACTAATTATATAATAATAACAATGTTGTTATGTAAAATTAAAAATACAGAATATAGAGAAACATCACAATACAACTAACAAAATGAGAACACATGAAATGGAGTGAATCAAAACTTGCCAGTAACTCTAAAATCGATACATGCTTTTTAAAGCTAGTTTCAAACTCTATAATCAGCGGGACTCTAGGATAAGCAAACTGATCTGAAAGAACTCCAATATTACATACCATCAGCAAACTATTTTCTAGTAATAAAGTAGGCCTGCTCATTAGAACAGTTTCTTTATATTAACCCCTTACTGTATATCGTAAATTATAGCAACCTAGTTGTTGATAAATATTTCCCGCCAGGCACTTCAGACACTTTACTTTTAAATTCTGTCCACCATCATCCTCAGCTCTTAAGAAAAAAGTATTCTTTCAGATGTTCGAACAGTAAAATATTTTCGTTCTCCATCTTTATAAAAAACAACACCAATCAAAGTAAAATAGACTACCGGTATCATTGCACTCCTAGTTCACTCACTGAATGTATTGATTTGGAGCTGCCAAAATCTACGACAAAATCTTCCAGGTGCATGCAATCAGTACACATGAATTCCCTGAGGCTGTCCTCATCTTCCAAAAACAGCAAGTTGCACTACGAACTTATCTGTTTCTCTGTGTGTCACTGACTGTCGGTCACTGACATACGTAGTTCATGCTCGATTGTTTCATTCTGAGAAATTTACTTACAGGAAAGAAACATTTGTTTCCGAAAACAAAAAATATACATATATTGTACTTACTCATCCGAAATGTAACGCGAAAAAAGTAACGCAAACTAAGTACGTTACTTAAAAATTTGTAACGTGTTACCGTTACAGTTACTTTGGAAAAAAATGTAACGCGTTACTAGGAATCGTTACTTAAAAAGTAACGCGTTACTTGCGTTACGTTACTTCCCAAGACTGCTATATTCCTACGTGTACACTGACAATCATGTAAATGGATTATTATGCGCGCCTTGCGCATATCTATACATATTAGAGACAACAACAGTACTTATTTTCTGCCACATAATAGCGGAGAATGTCTTGCAATTTCCTACTTGATAAACCTTACAATTACTACAAATACTCATAAATTTTGTTGCAGGATTTTTAAACATTTATATATAGCGTTTTCGTAAACACTACGTGTTGCCGTGTAATATACAGTATTACAGTGTATTATAATGGTGTACTTAGGGATAATGTTACAAACATATTACCTGCAGCAAAGGTACTTCATATCTCTTATATAAAAGTGGAAAAAAATTTGCAGTCTTCCGACATATTTATTTTTATATTTTCATCGAAGGCTACAATTTAGTAGATAATCAGTTCTCAATAACTCAAAATCATATTTCTTATTACAATCAGCTAACAAAACATAAATTCCATAATAATATGCTGTAAGAAAGCGCATACATAATGCCATCAGTACTCCGATTTTAGAGGTGTAATTCCATAGATGCTGACCCCTTATGTACCATGTGAGCACTAAGAACAAACTTGAATATATAAAATTTTAAGCAGTTCAGTAGTCCAGTGGCAATACAGTGGTCGTAATCCCTAACGACACAGAGAGTGAGCGGTGCCCTCCCCGCTTGTCTAGTGGTGTGTTCACCGGTGGACGTCGAAAGGTGTGGAAGTGCTTTCGACCTGCTCCTGTGCTATTACGATCAGTAACTAACGCTTGTGTGCTTTACAAGCTTTTTTTTTTTTTTTTTTTTTTTTTTTTGTGGATTGTGATTATTGGAAAAAGACATGCTTTCAATTCGTAAAAATACTGTGAAATTTGAATTCGACCGCTCTATGCGATATATGAAACCTAGTCCGAGTGACATACATATTTGGTTATCTGGAAACTTCAGTGACGTTTTGAACCAAGCAGTCGCTTTACAGCTGCATAATGAGAACTTTGCTTTGTATGTGAAATTTGAAAATGATATTGTGTTTAATGAAGTGTTGAATCAGTTACCTGAAACTGTTCCCTATGTTCATTCAAATGGGGTACGCAGCACTGTTCGTATTTCGAATGCTGAAATCAATTACATCAAAGTTCGGGTATTTGATTTGCCTATTGAAGTAGACAATAGTTTTCTTCATGATATGTTGAGTGAATATGGTGAAATCAAGCAAATTATTAACGAAAAGTGGAGCGCTACTTATAAATATGCCATTTTGAATGGGATTCTCTCTGTATATATGATTCTAAAACAAACAATTCCTTCCAAACTTAAAGTGATGTCATACTCTGCATACGTTGCTTACTCTAATCAACCCAAAACGTGTTTCCGATGTCTGGGGACTGATCATGTACTCTCTCAGTGTAAAGTACCATCCCGTGCTTCACCTCGACCAGATTCTCGACCGAGTGCTTTACAAATGACTGATTTATCCACTGGCGGATTACCGACACAACGAAAACTAGGAACGCATGCTTTAGGGCAGTCTTCTAACCATTTTTCTCTCTCTACAGCTACCAATCATGACTTGCATAGTATCCTGCCTGCAATTGCCGATCTTAATGCCTTTCCTGCTCTCAAACCGCCGTCATGTGAAGAAACTTCCCCAGAACCTCTGTTGTCGGGTTCGAACCCAGACCCTTTAGTGCATACTTCAGAACCGAAGGCTGCCTTATCAATTAGTGAAAATACATATGCCATGTCCCTCCAAAATTCGAAGAATCAAAAATCTACTTCTGCTTCACTTGATATTAATGCTACCTCTCCTCGTTCCGAAAAACAATTGAAGCCGAGTTCTTTTCAACTCCCTCGACGTTCTTTAAGGAAGAAGAGGAAAGTGTTGTCCAAGGACAGCCGTACGGTTACAGATAGTGGAAGTGAAATCGAGTCATTGACTCAGAATAGCGAACCAAGCTTCGAAACCAGGAGACTTCCTCAGGCGATAAACATCACGTCCAAGCAAAGAAGCAGTCTGTTACATAACCAGCTTTGGAGTGTTTCCCTCCCCTTTTGTGCGTGTTTGTTACAGGAGTTTTGCGACCATCTTTTTGTTTAGAACTATGGAATGCATTTCTGTGAAGCAGTGTTTTCTTTCTGTTTTGTATTTACTATTATTGTTTTTTCTGTTGTGTCGATTTGGAGGGAGTTACATTCCGATACTGTCAATTATATGTTCTACCGAAGTTTATATCTTATATGAGGTTCCGCAATTCAATCCTGCTGTGATGTCAGACCCTACCAGTTTTCTTCAAACAAATGCAAGAAAATTTTGTTCTTTAAATATAAATGGTATAAAGTCTGACCGTTATAAGCAGAGCCTTAAACTATTTATTCAACAACATAATTTTGAATACGTTTTACTACAAGAAGTCTGTTTTTCTGACTTCAGTTTTCTTCCCACATACAGTGCAATTGTAAATGTAGGTATCCTCGTCGCCAGAAGTGCCTTTACATCGCCCTGACGGGTATGTGACAGCGCAGTACTCCAAGGAAGGGATGGTTGTATAAGAATTTGTGATTAATTTTGAAGAGTTTTTATTTTGACTAGGGAATTAACATAGGTGAAGGGAGTAAAGACACAGATTTGAAGCATCAGTGCACTGTTATTGAAGCATCAGTGCACGAAAAGATTCGTATTCTGTTTTTCTATTTATTGTTTTGTATGTTTAAACACCACAATATGTATCACTGATATCGCAGATCGTATTATTTTTTAAAATCGTGTTTGTAACATATTGTCAAAACATTCATCTCCAGACATGATGTAGGGAGAAGAGAAAGAGATACGACATTTGTAATATATGTATATGTGATTCACTAAGTAACTGTAGAAATTAGTTAAAGGTCACATAAGAGAGCGAACAGGAGGTCTAGAAATTTGAACTTTTTAGAAACGTCCTAGATAGGTGAAAATATAGTTAAAAATTGCAAAAGGTATCATGTAATTTACCTTTCTTTTCTTATATTCTAGTATACTTTTTCTTTCACATCCAAAGATCTCTATTCAGAATTACGAGATAAAAGTGAAGAGAGAAACATTTCCATTTCAAGAATTATATCAGGAAAGAAATCTTTTGACTTAGACTAGATTCGAACTCGCAACCCTTGAATCCACGGCTCAGCGCTCTACCGATTGAGCTAACAACTTCTGTTGGGAAAGCCTGATTTCTACAACACTGCTTGCTGAATGGTGTGTATTAACCAAGTTTGCGAGATAATTGCTTCATATAGCTATTGCAATAATAATAATAATAATAATAATAATAATAATAATAATAATAATAATAATAATAATAATAATAATAAAGCAGAAGAAGAAGATCAGAATTTAAAAAGTTGCGTATGTTAAAAGTTTGACATGCAGAGTAAGTCCTAATATGAGATTTTATTAATTATATATAATAAATGTAAGCGTGGTTTATTCGTGCGTGCTACTCAAACTGCGCAACTCACTACCTAGTCCCATAAGGGTTGTAGGCGTATGGTACAGTAGCCTTGCGTCCTCCAACCGTGAAGAATGTTTCGGTTTGAACCTATGCGTGTCCTAAGAGGAAGGAGGAGATTGAAAGAAAGAAAAGTGGTTTAGAAATTATGCAAACGTAGAATATCTCACGAGGTGAGGTGATATAGAGTTCAGCGTGTCTTTCAGCTACTACTCTATACAAGACATGCATCTACGACTTAACGTGGAACCCGAACCACACGACTCCTGACGGGAATTGAAACCCATATCACCTCTAGTTCTATTATGGGAGACACAGGAACATGTAAAAATAATCGAAAATGAACGATATTAATGTTAAATCCATAGCTTTTGAGTACATGAATTATGTATGATACCCTCTATATCGTTCACATCAAAGTTTAGCATTATCGGCATGGAGGTTTAATGGGAGGGGTGAAAATTAAAAATTCCTAATTGAAAGATATGATTGTCTATTCAATAGCTTTCGTTGTCGCTGAAATGAATAATTACACTCCCGATACTATTAAAGCCCAAAGCTTTACTCTTTCGTTAGCAGGAAGTTTATTCGTTTACTTAACTCAGGACACCTTAAAGTTAAGGATATGAAACTCGATGCATATATTTCTAATTCAAAATTATTAGATACGTATTGTAGCTTAGACTTCTAAGGAGGGGAAGGGACAATTTACGCAATGATTTCCCTCACATTCGAATAAAATACTGCCCCATTATATTGCGAAAACTCATTTCGAGTGGTGTTATTGCTAACAGTTTTCCGTATTTGTTTATATCCCTACTCATTTATAACAGTATCTCACTTTTCCTGTGAAGGGAGCAACACCTAAGCGAGCATTCAGTAAAGTAAATGCCATTAAAATCTATATTCATACCACAGTGGTGCAAATAAAGTTGAGCTCTTTGGGAATCTTTAGCATGGGAAGAGAATAAAGCCACCACATTGGAAAAGTAGCTAATGAATTCCTCTCTGAAAAAGATCACCCGCACATTTATTTTACAGGTGGTGGTTTATAGCTATACTTAAGTTTGTTGAAATTGCTCCAGTGGGGGCGAGACACTGAAGTCATTCGTAATAAGGGGGGAAGAGACATGTAAAAGTAGTCAAATATGAACAATATTAGTATCGAAATCATAGTTTTCGTGGTCGCAGATGAATAGTGACGCTGTCGATGTTGCTTAGGAACAAGTTAAGCCTTGCTTGGCATGGAGGTCAGAGTGGGAGGGTGACAGGCAAAAAATAAATAAATAAATAAATAAAATAAAATCGAAAACATCTTATATTTGTGTCGAATATATATTTTTCGGTATCTCTGACATAAATAGTAACATTCCAGATGTGGTATATGACCAAGGTCGTCCCCATTTGCATGCGGTTTCAGAGGAGACAACCGTTGAAGATTTCAGAACAGTTCCTTTGACTTAAGTTTCAGTACACTGAGAGTGAAGAGTGGTAACACACAAATACTGGTGTCACATCCGGACCTATCAGAGGTATCATTTCAGGGGAACTGTCGTTGCTCCAGGGAGGCATTACCCCCTGATCAGTCCCTAAAATTCTTACTGCTTTACAGGGACATAGGCAGGAATTTATTTCAGTGATCGAAAGCATTTTTAGGAGTAAATTGTCCAGATGGTAATGTATACGTATACTAAATTCATTTGAAATCCCTCCAGGAGCCCATGTAGCATCGTACGTTCAACTGTACTTTATCTGAGTCAAAACTTTGTCTCTCTCTCTGTCTGTCTGTCTCTCTCTCTCTCTCTCTCTCTCTCTATATATATATATATATATATATATATATATATATATATATATATATATATATATCAAGTAACAGGGTCGGTTGTAGACATTTCGTAACTGTAAGCAAACAATATTTAGGCGCCCCGCCTATATGAATAAAAGAATAGAATGCTGTAATGGACAAAAATTCTTCAGATAATTGTTACAATTACAAATTTCTTCAATATATAATAATTCAGTCTTCCTGTGAGTATTAAAGGAAAATGGCGAAATTAAACCTAATTAACTGTGGATGAATCATGACCAAAGTTCCAGTTTTAATAATTTATATCTTTTTTTTTATTAAATAAGCACAGGAAACAACTAAAATGTATACTTAAGATGTATTTTGACAAATAGAGTTGAAACATAAAAGTCGAAATAGAATAAAACTAATGAGCTTCAAGTCTAACATTATCACAGGTTTGATTTTGACAAAGAGATATGCTGTTACACTTCATTAAAAGCATATTTAAATAGTGTTTTCTAGTGATACAAATATGGTAATTAGCTTAATTTCTCGTTTTCTTTGTTACTGTAAAGTTCATGTTATAAAGACACATTTCTGGCTTTCAATTTGGCACAATCTCTTATTATTGCATCCATATCAATTTCATTCAGAATGTCATTTTCAATGGCCATCAAAGCTAGTCCATTTAATCGTTCTTGAGACATAGTTGATTTCAAATAATTCTTTATTAATTTTAGTTAAACTAGTTCAATACACAACAAATGACAAAAGTGTGTGTCTTAATTTATATGTAATTTGTCCCCGATCAGTGGCAGAACTTTAAAATCAGGTTTCTCAGCAAAAATTCTTTTCAGGGCCCCTTATACCTATAGAACAATTCAATTCTTTCATGTTTCTTTCCAACATAGACGTTCGAAATCAGGCAGTAACACAATGTAAACACAAGCAATGGTGCACCCAAGATTTTTCTTTGGGGTCCGAAGATTTTTTCGGAATAGCCTACAAAATGCAAATAATTTTGTGTATTTGCCCCCTGAAATTGTGCTAATTGGGGGATCCAGACTCTTAGACTACCTGTTCAGTGTTTCGTCCACACATGTTTTAGGGGGCACTTCCCCCGGGAGGAGATCAAAATAATACGTCTATAATATAATAATAAATAAAAGAGTACCAGCAGTGGCCCTCTGAATACTAAGTGTGCCCCCCGGAAGATTTTTTCTGAATGGAAAACTGCACCTATTAGGGATGCGCACGATACAAGATTTGTGGCTGTCTCGTCTCGAAAATGTGCTGTAAAAGTGATGGCTCGACTCGAAAAATGTATATTTCTGTATTGGAAGAGCCGTGTCTCGACTCGAATTTTGTCTGGAAAATCCTGTCTCGACTCGTCTCGTGCATATAATTGACTATACCTAGGTACATAATAAGGAAGTTGGGGCCGCGGTGGCTCAGTGGTAGAGCGTTCACCTCTGGTGTTTGGGGTCCCGGGTTCGATCCCAGCCCCCGCCAAGTGAACTTTGTGGTGGACAAACACCGTGTGCGTGGGTTTTCTCGGGGTTCTCCCGTTTCCTCCCACTTTCTTCATTCCACCATTTCATTCATTACTCATCATCACCGTCTCCTTTAGCCTAACCGGCATAACCGTGGGACGTAAAACTGAAAGACTTCATAATAAGGAAGTCCACATAATTTTATTTCAAATTACACACACATCTCCTCTAAGACAAAAGCGTCAAGATATCTTAATATCAAATATTCTTAGTATATTAGTTTCAGCAAGTACATTGGCAAAGTACGTAATAATAAATGTCTAAATTGAAAATTAATGTACATATTGAAACACATTGAAAATTTCGTTTGAGTATCCTAGTACATGCTTCACGTGAGTTCTAACAATAGGTGTAGCAGAGCGAACTATGAGTTGAAAGCCAATCAAGGCGCCTAACGAGGAGTCATTTTAGTACTCTTCCCATATAGCGTTAACACAGGAGAATTGGAATGTATACAGTACTATATGATCCTACGGTTAATTGCATCGCATACTAAAAGTAAAAATACTTAGAAGAGCATAATCATTCTGCATCTTTCCTAAACATCACCAACACGTGAATTATCGAAATTCACTAATATAGTTTGTAAATTACTGATAAAGTATTGCCTGGTATTGTTCTAAATTTGGAATTAGTATCGCATTTGAAAATTCTTCGTTTCAAAATATAAAATTTCTCTATTTCAATCTTAACTATAAAAGCCCCAATGACCCCCATATATAGTCATCCATGTCATGATTAGTGATGGGTAAATTCCCGAGAAGTTTTTTTCGGGAATATTCCCGGGAAGATTCCCAAAATGGGAATTTATCAGGGAATTTATGTACAATCAGAAAGAAAATTGCATTCTATTAGTATATTATAATTTCAATGTGGAATTAATTTTTATATTACAGCATATTATTACTGTTGTCCCCAGAGGATTTTTAAAAATGTATATTCTGAACGGTACTATGTTACTTTATTAACACTTTACTATATTAGAGAGTACGCATAAGTGTATATTTATTTACAATATGTTCTATCAATTTAATATGTGTGAAAAAATTATATAGTAAGTCCTAATACTTTTAAACCGCTAGGCAGTTAAAATTTATATGTAAGTGGATTTGCTAAACTTGACTCTACTACTCATATTATAAACATATTAAATTTATAAATGTTATAAACCAATTAGACTGGGTAAATGCCAGAAGATACATGTCTCAGCGATTTATCAACATTTGCGCACACATGTAAATCTCGCATTGTTATTTTCTCGCAGTGTTCACAAAAGTCGCAAGATACTTCTCTTTATATTTTAGCACGTAACACTGCCACACACGACCTTTCATTCTACCTATTTCTCGAAATTCACATGTAAGAGAAGTCCGAGTACCCCTTCAGAAATTAGTGTCAGAGATAGTGATTGGTAAATTTCCGGGAAGATATTTTTCGGGAAGATTCCCGGGAAGATTCCCCAAAATGGGAATTTTCCGGCAATTTATGTACAATCACAAAGAAAATTACATTCTATTATTATATTATGATTTCAAAGATAAATTCGTTTTTATATCACAATATGTTATTACTGTTGTCCCCAGAGGAGTCTTTAAAATGTATATACTGAACGATGTTATGCTATTTTATTAATATTCTATTATATTTAGAGAGTACACATAAATGGATATTTATTTACAATAGGGTCCTATGAAATTAAATATATTTCAAAAATAAATTTACATGTAAGTGGCTTTTCTAAACTTGACTCTACTACTGATATTGTAAACATATTAAATTTTTAAATGTTATAAACAATTGTGCCAACATTTGTGCATAAATATGTATGTTCACAATATTTGCAAGATACTTTCTTATCTTTATAATTTTGCATGTTACATTGCCACACACGTCCTTTCCTCCTGCCCATTTCTCGAGATTTCGTGGGTTAATTTACACGTAAGAGAAGTCTGAGTACCTCTTCAGAAATTCGAGTCAGAGAGAGGAGACAGACCGACGTCTATTACTAACGGTGGTTCACGGTTTATTAATGGTATTTCATCTCTATTTCTACATAAGTTTACTTAATTCTAAATTACTCCACAAAATGGTTCCTTTTCATCATTTGCAAATTGGTACTTTGCTAATTTTGGTTGTTGTTTGGCATTGGGGGCCAGATTTTGCACCTACTTTTTTGCGATATTTTATTCCGATGCGGTTGTTTTATGGTTTGCGTTACCAACATTAAATTCAGACAGCATTGCAGAACGAGCGTTAGCGAGTGAAGGCAGGTTAGAGCCCCGCATGGAACGTTGTTTTATATCTTCGTTACCAAAAATTCACTTTCTTTTCTCACATAAATCACTTCCACTTATCTTTACGGTTTGTACAAATCCCCTACTGCCATAAAAATTGTGTTCGATACTTTAATGACTACTTGAACATCACTATCAACTCATTTCTTCCGTAAATCATCCTACTTTTTGCTAGTTTTGGCCCCCCAATATAAACAATTAGCTTACTTTTTAGTGCAAATTCAAATGGAACTAAAACATTATATTATTAGTTACATAAAGTACAGTCAAAGAATTTTAAATTTTTAATCTGCAAATTCTATAAAACCTAGAAGTAAGTTGGAAATAAATTCTTTCCCGGGAATTTATAGGTCAGGGAAAAAAACGGGAATATTCCCATTTTTAAATTCCTTCCCACCGGGAATATTCCCACTGCCCATCACTAATCATGATGATAGACAAAGAAGCCGTATAATTATATTTTATCTTACACATCTCTTCTTCAACAGAAAAGCGACTCAAGACGATCAGTGCCTGATATAACTACATTGATTTAAGTTTAAAACGGCTGATTCTTAAGCTTCATTTTAAAGGAATTGAGCTAGGAAGCTGGAAGTTTTCTGTGATTACTTGCTAATGCCTCTGTGTTAATGTTGCAAAGGTACCGTGATCTTCATGATCATATTCAATTACAAAATTGATATCAGTAGCACCTAAAGAAACGTTAAATGAAATACGTCATAGGACCATAGTAAAATAACTTGGTCGTGTAAAGAATGGTGCAGGATTAAATGAAGATATCCCATATGAAAATGCTGGGTTCAGTAATTTAAATTTCGCTGTTTTATTCTTGAAAGAAGCAAAGATAAAATTGCTTCTCTGCCTGCAAGGATATCATTTATCTCATGATCATAGGATGAGTTGAGTTGATTTTTAGTTTAACGTCCCGTTTAGCAGCGAAACTATATGATACGTGCACCTATTGATTAACGTAGAATGCGAACCACATGAGCTCCCTCCGGGAATCGACCTGGGTCACGCAGGCTAACCGCTTAGCAACGAAAGATCTCTATCATAGGTAATCAAGGAAAAATTATATTCTAAATTACATCTCTTCAACAGAAAATCAATTCAATTTAAAATTATCTTAGTACATTCAGTTGATTATCGCTTATTCACGTTAGAATGAGCATTAGTATGATAAGTATATAGTTAGTGGATACAAAATTTTACATACCAAAGGTACCATTTCTTGAGAAACTTAAGAAAGACACAATAAATAATCAAACGTCATTTAGCTCAGTTAGGAATGTCAGTTCGAAATAGTACAGACTTATTCTGAGGAAGATTACGTGGGGATAGAAGTTTTTATTTCATTCCTAATCGTTGTTAATCTACAATTGAATTCTACAACAATCGACGATTTCACTAAAGCAGTTGCTAGGCAATTACTAATATAATCTAAAGAAGTTTTCCAAGGTTTAAATTTAATGGAGATCAAAGATTGGTACGACTGCATGTCTTTCGGGTCAAGACAGCTGAATATAAAAAAAAATTAAATGAATTGAGCTTCGAAGCTGAATGTTTTGTGCCCTACTCGCATATGATTCCATTTTTAACTTGGCAAATATTTAATGATCTTAACTTCTTGATCCTTTTTAATTATAAAGTAAAAATGAGTAGCAACTGAGAAGTACAATGAAATACATCATAGAATCATAATCAAGTCCTTTTATCTTTTAGAAAATGGAGCGCAGTACAGCCATGTAATACTGTAACAGACTTGGCTCTCAATTCATGTAAAATTGCTTATTTTCCGAATTTCACACTTCCCCTATCGATGTTGCAACGGATAGCCATAGTGAGAAAGTTTCTGCGCCTTCAAATGTAAAGACACCGATACTTGACTATACCTAGGTAGATAATCAAGGATGTCACCTAATTTTATTTCAAATTACACACACATCGCCTCTGACAAAACCGTCAAAAGATCTTAATATCAAGCATACTTTGTATATTAGTTTCATCAAGTACACTGGTAAAGTACGTAATAATAAATGTCTAAATTAAAAATTAATGTACATATTGAAACGTAGAATGAAAATTTTATTTGAGTATCCTAGTACATGCTAGACGTGAGTTCTCACAGCAGGTGTAGCAGAGCGAACTGGAAGTTGAAGGCCAATTAAGGCGCCCAACGAGGAATCATTCTAGTACACTTCCAATATAGCGATAACACAGGAGAATTGGAATGTATACAGTAATTTATGATCCTACGGATAACTGTTTCGCGTACTAAAAGTAACAATACTTAGAAGAGCATATTCATTCTGCATCTTTCCTAAACATCACCAACACGTGAATTATCGAGAATTCACTAAAATATATTGTAAATTACTAATAAAGTATTGCCTGGTATTGTTCTAAATTTGGAATTAGTATCCCATATGAAAATTCTTCGTTTCAAAATATAAAATTTCCTATTTCAAACTTAACTATAAAAGCTCCAATGAGAAGATGGACTCTGTCGCTGCTAATATATAGTCATCCATGTCATGATGATAGACAAAGAATCCGTATAATTATATTTTATCTTACACATCTCTTCTTCAATAGAAAAGCGACTCAAGACGATCAGTGCCTCACATAACTACATTGATTTAAGTTTAAAACGGCTGATTCTTAAGCTTCATTTTAAAGGAATTGAGCTAGGAAGCTGGAAGTTTTCTGTGATTACTTGCTAATGCTTCTGTGTTAATGTTGCAAAGGTGCCGTGATCTTCATGATCATATTCAATTACAAAATTGATATCAGTAGCACCTAAAGAAACGTTAAATGAAATACGTCATAGGACCATAGTAAAATAACTTGATCGTGTAAAGAATGGTGCAGGATTAAATGAAGATATCCCATATGAAAATGCTGGGTTCAGTAATTTAAATTTCGCTATTTTATTCTTGAAAGAAGCAAAGATAAAATTGCTTCTCTGCCTGCAAGGATATCATTTATCTCATGATCATAGGATGAGTTGAGTTGATTTTTAGTTTAACGTCCCGTTTAGCAGCGAAACTATATGATACGTGCACCTACTGATTAACGTAGAATGCGAACCACATGAGCTCCCTCCGGGAATCGACCTGAGTCACGCAGGCTAACCGCTTAGCAACGAAAGATCTCTATCATAGGTAATCAAGGAAAAATTATATTCTAAATTACAGCTCTTCAACAGAAAATCAATTCAATTTAAAATTATCTTAGTACATTCAGTTGATTATCGCTTATTCACGTTAGAATGAGCATTAGTATGATAAGTATATAGTTAGTGGATACAAAATTTTACATACCAAAGGTACCATTTCTTGAGAAACTTAAGAAAGACACAATAAATAATCAAACGTCATTTAGCTCAGTTAGGAATGTCAGTTCGAAATAGTACAGACTTATTCTGAGGAAGATTACGTGGGGATAGAAGTTTTTATTTCATTCCTAATCGTTGTTAATCTACAATTGAATTCTACAACAATCGACGATTTCACTAAAGCAGTTGCTAGGCAATTACTAATATAATCTAAAGAAGTTTTCCAAGGTTTAAATTTAATGGAGATCAAAGATTGGTACGACTGCATGTCTTTCGGGTCAAGACAGCTGAATATAAAAAAAAATTAAATGAATTGAGCTTCGAAGCTGAATGTTTTGTGCCCTACTCGCATATGATTCCATTTTTAACTTGGCAAATATTTAATGATCTTAACTTCTTGATCCTTTTTAATTATAAAGTAAAAATGAGTAGCAACTGAGAAGTACAATGAAATACATCATAGAATCATAATCAAGTCCTTTTATCTTTTAGAAAATGGAGCGCAGTACAGCCATGTAATACTGTAACAGACTTGGCTCTCAATTCATGTAAAATTGCTTATTTTCCGAATTTCACACTTCCCCTATCGATGTTGCAACGGATAGCCATAGTGAGAAAGTTTCTGCGCCTTCAAATGTAAAGACACCGATACTTGACTATACCTAGGTAGATAATCAAGGATGTCACCTAATTTTATTTCAAATTACACACACATCGCCTCTGACAAAACCGTCAAAAGATCTTAATATCAAGCATACTTTGTATATTAGTTTCATCAAGTACACTGGTAAAGTACGTAATAATAAATGTCTAAATTAAAAATTAATGTACATATTGAAACGTAGAATGAAAATTTTATTTGAGTATCCTAGTACATGCTAGACGTGAGTTCTCACAGCAGGTGTAGCAGAGCGAACTGGAAGTTGAAGGCCAATTAAGGCGCCCAACGAGGAATCATTCTAGTACACTTCCAATATAGCGATAACACAGGAGAATTGGAATGTATACAGTAATTTATGATCCTACGGATAACTGTTTCGCGTACTAAAAGTAACAATACTTAGAAGAGCATATTCATTCTGCATCTTTCCTAAACATCACCAACACGTGAATTATCGAGAATTCACTAAAATATATTGTAAATTACTAATAAAGTATTGCCTGGTATTGTTCTAAATTTGGAATTAGTATCCCATATGAAAATTCTTCGTTTCAAAATATAAAATTTCCTATTTCAAACTTAACTATAAAAGCTCCAATGAGAAGATGGACTCAGTCGCTGCTAATATATAGTCATCCATGTCATGATGATAGACAAAGAATCCGTATAATTATATTTTATCTTACACATCTCTTCTTCAATAGAAAAGCGACTCAAGACGATCAGTGCCTCACATAACTACATTGATTTAAGTTTAAAACGGCTGATTCTTAAGCTTCATTTTAAAGGAATTGAGCTAGGAAGCTGGAAGTTTTCTGTGATTACTTGCTAATGCTTCTGTGTTAATGTTGCAAAGGTGCCGTGATCTTCATGATCATATTCAATTACAAAATTGATATCAGTAGCACCTAAAGAAACGTTAAATGAAATACGTCATAGGACCATAGTAAAATAACTTGATCGTGTAAAGAATGGTGCAGGATTAAATGAAGATATCCCATATGAAAATGCTGGGTTCAGTAATTTAAATTTCGCTATTTTATTCTTGAAAGAAGCAAAGATAAAATTGCTTCTCTGCCTGCAAGGATATCATTTATCTCATGATCATAGGATGAGTTGAGTTGATTTTTAGTTTAACGTCCCGTTTAGCAGCGAAACTATATGATACGTGCACCTACTGATTAACGTAGAATGCGAACCACATGAGCTCCCTCCGGGAATCGACCTGAGTCACGCAGGCTAACCGCTTAGCAACGAAAGATCTCTATCATAGGTAATCAAGGAAAAATTATATTCTAAATTACAGCTCTTCAACAGAAAATCAATTCAATTTAAAATTATCTTAGTACATTCAGTTGATTATCGCTTATTCACGTTAGAATGAGCATTAGTATGATAAGTATATAGTTAGTGGATACAAAATTTTACATACCAAAGGTACCATTTCTTGAGAAACTTAAGAAAGACACAATAAATAATCAAACGTCATTTAGCTCAGTTAGGAATGTCAGTTCGAAATAGTACAGACTTATTCTGAGGAAGATTACGTGGGGATAGAAGTTTTTATTTCATTCCTAATCGTTGTTAATCTACAATTGAATTCTACAACAATCGACGATTTCACTAAAGCAGTTGCTAGGCAATTACTAATATAATCTAAAGAAGTTTTCCAAGGTTTAAATTTAATGGAGATCAAAGATTGGTACGACTGCATGTCTTTCGGGTCAAGACAGCTGAATATAAAAAAAAATTAAATGAATTGAGCTTCGAAGCTGAATGTTTTGTGCCCTACTCGCATATGATTCCATTTTTAACTTGGCAAATATTTAATGATCTTAACTTCTTGATCCTTTTTAATTATAAAGTAAAAATGAGTAGCAACTGAGAAGTACAATGAAATACATCATAGAATCATAATCAAGTCCTTTTATCTTTTAGAAAATGGAGCGCAGTACAGCCATGTAATACTGTAACAGACTTGGCTCTCAATTCATGTAAAATTGCTTATTTTCCGAATTTCACACTTCCCCTATCGATGTTGCAACGGATAGCCATAGTGAGAAAGTTTCTGCGCCTTCAAATGTAAAGACACCGATACTTGACTATACCTAGGTAGATAATCAAGGATGTCACCTAATTTTATTTCAAATTACACACACATCGCCTCTGACAAAACCGTCAAAAGATCTTAATATCAAGCATACTTTGTATATTAGTTTCATCAAGTACACTGGTAAAGTACGTAATAATAAATGTCTAAATTAAAAATTAATGTACATATTGAAACGTAGAATGAAAATTTTATTTGAGTATCCTAGTACATGCTAGACGTGAGTTCTCACAGCAGGTGTAGCAGAGCGAACTGGAAGTTGAAGGCCAATTAAGGCGCCCAACGAGGAATCATTCTAGTACACTTCCAATATAGCGATAACACAGGAGAATTGGAATGTATACAGTACTATATGATCCTACGGATAACTGTTTCGCGTACTAAAAGTAACAATACTTAGAAGAGCATATTCATTCTGCGTCTTTCCTAAACATCACCAACACGTGAATTATCGAGAATTCACTAAAATATATTGTAAATTACTGATAAAGTATTGCCTGGTATTGTTCTAAATTTGGAATTAGTATCGCATATGAAAATTCTTCGTTTCAAAATATAAAATTTTCTATTTCAAACTTAACTATAAAAGCTCCAATGAGAAGATGGACTCTGTCGCTGCTAATATATAGTCATCCATGTCATCCATGTCATCCATGCCATGTCACCTAATTTTATTTCAAATTACACACACATCGTCTCTGACAAAACCGTCAAGAGATCTTAATATCAAGCATACTTTGTATATTAGTTTCATCAAGTACACTGATAAAGTACGTAATAATAAATGTCTAAATTGAAAATTAATGTACATTAGGGTGGTCCAGAAATATATGGCCAAAAACGAAATTTGTGCAGGAGACCGCGGCACCCTCTAATTATTTTACTCCCAATGTTACTATGATTACGGTAGAATTTCAGCTTCCTAGTCCCACTGGAAGATGGTGCTCAACCACCATTTTCCTTAGAAATACAGAACTGCTTTCCGATTTGCCTCAACAACTTGCAGGAGAAACTGTTGTTTTTTACGTCGTTTGTTAAGAGATTATTAAACTCCTCGAAAAGTTTGACTCCTCTTTCTGCGGTGTCATTGACAACTCGAAGTTATTTTACTCGCTTTCTGCCTTCCATTCACCCGGCGGACGGTTAAAGAATTCATCTCCAATTTGTAAACTGGAAAGAAGCTTTGCCGTTCGGCTGGTTGCAAAATCTCCGAGACTTACTTCTTCTTTGAGTAAGGTCGCATCACCTCTCACGTTCCTCTCTTTGGGCTCAGTTGTCATTCTTTCGACAGTTTTGTTTTTTCTCTTCTCCTGTAACTTCCGAGAACAAGGCGGGACCTACCAGTTCATCAGAAAGGTACCATAAATGACGCTCGAAGACATTTATTGCGGCGATGCTGATCTCATTATCGATATCTTGATATTTCTGCAACTGGATCCAGAAGTTCAGGTCTCCACCATGAGCTTCAGCTACAAATGAATCTTGTATCCACACCTTGGTGTAGAGAAGGGTTCAGAACAGCACAAAACGCTCAAGTTGGGTTTCCTCCTCCTTCGGCTGCTTGAACACGTCACACTGATCGCGAAAAAGGAAGATTTAACTTCGTCATCCACCGAACGTGGTGAACTGACCCTGTAGCTCTCCAATGAATCTTCTTAGGGGGAGATCCTAGAACAATCATCGCCAGCTCGATGAATTCTTGATAATCGCCTCTGGGTTGCAATTCCCTTTCGATAGTTTCCTTCAGGAAGTCTACAGTTGAGACCATGAAAAATTTACTTTCCTTTTTGATTTCCAATGGCCGAAAATTGTCTCTGAACCCGACCACAAACCGCCTTGAATCTCTTGAAGATAGGAATATCAGGTGAATCGAGCAACCATAGCACAGAGTGAAGACTTTCGCCAAAATCTATTCCATCATGTGGTGACGACAAGCTAACCACAGAAGCTCTTGGCCAATCCTGTGTTCAAGGAGAACGCACACCCCATTGATATGACCTGTGTTTACAGGGGTGGTGTCGAAACTCATGACCTGCACTTTGTCGATTAAGTTTCACTGTAAGATTTAATCATGAACGATCTTGGCTTGATTCTGCCCTGTCCCTGAATACAATTTTGGGACACCAAGAAGCTTTTCGTGACCATTGCCAGAAACAAGTACTGTCAGACGATTTACTTTTCCTCGACCGGAAATTTCAGGTAGAATTTTCCCATTCCAGTGGATCACGAGAGTATATTCCGGAGAAAATTCTCTCTTCAGGGAATCCTTTCTCTTTTCTCTGGGTTTCTTTCGTTCCCTGTGGACTGAGCTTCGTGAAAGTGGAAGGGATCTAGGGTCGCAACAGAGAGTTACTGCTATCGGGCCCATTAACCGGACTGCTTGGCGATCAGATGTTTTGTTTCGATCCAGAGTCTGTTAATAACTGGGTGAAGATTTCTGGTGTTGTGACCTTTTCCGCCCGTTACTGTCGTTTCCGGCTTAGACATCCAACTGGTTCAAATTCCTCATCCGAACTCGAAGCATTTTCGGAGTTTTCTTCATCTGTAAAGCAAACATTGGAAGATGCTGCTGCTGAGAATGTTGAAACAGTTGCTTTTTGTCTGTATTTTTCGTCTTTGTTTCGTTGCTGAAGAGCTCGCTCCTGCTTTTGTACTAGTGCCTTGTCTTCTGCAGCCAGAAACATCTTACGATCCCCCCGTTGATCTAGGAGAAAATCGCAATCTTCATTTATTTTCATAACCGTCAAGGCATCAGCGTGGGCGATATCAGAGTGGATCCAATAACTTTACAAACTTCAACTCACTACTGCGCTAGGCTTCAGAAGTGCGCTCCTTTTTCTTCAGCAGCAACCAATTGCAATGGACGTTTTCTATTTTTTTCAACTATGTTTCTTCAGAGTTGTAGGAATTGAAGCCTTAGATCACAACATCATCAATTCCTCGGTTATCGCCTGGCTCGCATTCGCACCGAATTATTGTATGATACCTTTAGGTGATAATGGAACCGTTGTAAGACCTGCTTCATAGTTGGGAGCTGTTTCAACCTTAATAGCGGCTGAGAGTCACGGACACCAATGAGGAAATCTTCGTTGCTCCAGCGAGTTGAAGCCATTTTTTGACAAGTTCAGAACGAAACACCATTAAAATCACTTCGAAACCTATGTTGAATCGTAGTTAGTTTTGTCTCGAACTCAGTTTAACTTACTATAATTCATTTAATTATTAGTAATTATAGCTGTAGCACAAAAATGTTTTTTGGGACCACCCTAATGTACATATTGAAACGTAGAAGGAAAATTTTGAGTATCCTAGTACATGCTTCACGTGAGCTCTTACAGCAGGTGTAGCAGAGCGAACTGGGAGTTGAAGGCCAATTAAGGCGCCCAACGAGGAATCATTTTACTATAGTACTCTTCCAATATAGCGATAACACAGGAGAATTGGAATGTATACAGTACTATATGATCCTACGGATGACGGTTTCGCAGGGACGGCACTAAGGGTGGGCGGGGGTGGCCAACCGCCCACCCGATGAATGGCCTTGCCCACCCAACCGCCCACCCCAACAGAAGTAGAATAATGAAGGTGATGTACTTCAAAAGCAATAAGTATTACTATTGATTGTAATGTAATAGGTTCTAGGACCGTGTTTAACTCTGCAATGAAAAATGATTTTCTTTACAAACCTAATTCCAGATAGGGGAGAATGGGGGAATGGCGGTTACCTAAGCAAAAATCGTTATAATCTAGCTCCTAAAGCACGAAAAGTTTCCGCGATAAGTCGATTCTATAGGTAATTCTGTTTATTTTATTGTGACCAATTTCAAAATACATCTCTTATTTCATTGCCAGGCTAAAAACGAAAATATGAGCATACTGAATTGACCGTTATTTCCCACACGGTTGGGTAATGGCAGTCAGGGATCACCCCATATTTTACACATGGAAAAAAACTTCAACACCATTAAGATTTCAAATTTATTCATTAATTTTAGAATAGTTGTCTTTCTCCAGGGACAGATAATAAACCGCAGTTTTATGTAAAGAAGATTTCAGAAACTACTTATTCATTGAAGTTACATATATTTTTCGTCAACACCTTAATATATTTGAAATATAAATAAATCTATTGGTATTGGCAAAAAAATCATCAAATGAATATATACGTCTGGATCCAGTGGAAGTTCCTTGTTCAACTTCATCATCTCTGGCCTCTGAGTTAGATTACACTTGATGAGCTTTGTTTAGGGGTTGGCTGTCAAGACCTGTTTATTATCGTTTATTTTAATGTCGGGGAGCCCTGGTCACTGACTGCCATTACCCTATCCGTTTGACCGGGGCTACCCAAAATGAATGTTTTAAGTTAAACACGGTCAACGCCAACATACAAACAAATAAATGCGTTAATTTAATGATTGCTTTAGAACTATATAAGCATAGTGTCCACCTAAAAAGTCACTTTAAAAAAATATCAAATGGAATAGTACTTACAGTGTAGAATATTTTTCCTAATATTACATCAACGCAGCGAGAAATACAACACGCCTTCATTTAATGCCTATCACTCCTACAATGGCGTCGCTCTCAAAATTACTTTATCTGACAGCTGCCAGTAAGGCACCATCGTCTGCTTTTATTTACTACAAGTTTTTCACGCTATATCGAACTAACCGGGGTTATCTCCTGACCGGGGCTACCCCTCACTCCCCTACAGCTGAACGCCAATTTACATTGGAATAAGCAGTCTTCACCCTAAAAGTAAACATTTCCTCTCATTTGAGAAAATTAAACCACTTGCACGTCATTATGAATGTGATGTCGATAGTGTAGAGGTGGAAATGAAACTTCTCCCGAAAGTTTTGAAACGTATTAAGGAGGAAAAGCAATGCAAAATCACCTCCGTTTATCAGTTTACTGAAGTGATGGATCGTTCCAAAATTGCTTTTCATGAAATTCACAAATTAGCCGTAATTGCTGTCACCAATCCTGTATCTAGTTCACCATGTGAACGTTCTTTCTCGTGTCTTAAACGGGTTAAAACATATCTAAGAAACCGAATGGCAAACTGTCGCCTAAGCGATTTTTGTTTCCTTTCAGAGAATGTGATAAAATTATTCGATGTTGCACATAGCAATCAACGCAATGTACTCCATTAAGGTGCAGGTATAAAAGTTTATTGTAAGCTTGTTCGTACCATGTGATCAGCCCTTCATAGTGTAAAATACATTGTTGTTTCTGTGGATCATGATGAAGTTTTGTTAATTGCTATTTACTTCTTTATCCAATTTATAATTGTTTTATTTTTTTCATCTTGAGTTTCAATTTCAAATATTTCTGTGTAAGGTATGATCAAACAATTATGATGTCGAATTTCCCTATTCTTTTAGTAACATAGATCTTTGCTGTTGCATATAGAGATCACGTCAAAAAATCTAATGTGCACAAATTAAGGATATACGAGAGAAAATATAAATGATTTATTTTTTTGTCTCTTGCTTTTTTTGTAATAAATGCTTCAAAGAAAAAAATATTTACAGTAGCCTTTTTTATTCTTGTTTTACTTTACTTACTTATTGTGTATTTTATGATATTAACGAAAGGTAGAGTATTATCTGTTAGTCTGTGTTGTTTGAACCTTCTTTTATTTCTATTCATTCATGTGCATTCTTGGAGGGAGAGAAGGTAAAGCTGTCTTGAACTTCATCGACTACACAGTACACAACATTATTGTTAAAAAAAAAAACTGGAAGTAGAGGTAGTGTGTCTGCTACGCGGAATTCGGTAGATCGAGCATATAGTTACGAACTCCCGCAGCCCATCCTAAGTCCTGCATTTCTTCAGTCCCACCAGGCGAATGCCGGAATTGTACCTTCTATAAGGCCAAGACAGCTGTTTTCCACATCTTTGTCCCTCCCCTATTTCTTTCTGAGCCTTAGCTAACTAAAGAGTTTAAAGATTGAAACTTAATTATTGCCCCAAAAAATGTCTACATTGCCCAGTTCTTATTTTCATTATCCGCCCACCCAGAAACTAGGTCCGCCTCTTTCCGCCCACCCCATCAAACGTTTCTGGCGCCGTCCCTGCGGTTTCGCGTACTAAAAGTAACAATACTTTGAAGAGCATAATCATTCTGCATCTCCCCTAAACATCACCAACACGTGAATTATCAAGAATTCACTAAAATATTTTGTAAATTACTGATAAAGTATTGCCTGGTATTGTTCTAAATTTGGAATTAATATCGCATATGAAAATTCTTCGTTTCAAAATATAAAATTTCCTATTTCAATCTTAACTATAAAAGCCCCAATGAGAGGATGGTCTCTGTCGCTCATAATATATAATCATCCATGTCATGATGATAGACAAAGAAGCCGTATAATTATATTTTATCTTACACATCTCTTCTTCAGTAGAAAAGCGACTCAAGACGATCAGAGCCTGATATAACTACACTAGCAGCGTTCACCCCGCTTCGCTGCGGTCACCCCGGAACGCAATAAACTTTGTTACTTAGATAATTTTTACTTTTTCGCTTTCAAGTGATATGATAAAAACCATAGAAGATTGCAGTAAATGTTAACATTATATCGCCTGTCATTTATGTTAACCCGCCCCGCTTCGCTGCGGTCACCCCCGAACGCAATAAACTTTGTTACTTAGATAATTTTTACTTTTTCGCTTTCAAGTGATATGATAAAAACCATTATAACGCCTGTCATTTATGTTAACCCGCCGAGTGACACGGTCATGCGGGTTGCATATACATACGTTTATTTTTATACCTATGATGAACTAACAAAGGATTTGTACGTAATGGACACCTGAATGGTCAATTATCTCAAGACACTGGTAATTGAAAATTAAAGTGATATGATAAAAACCATCTAGGGTCCAAATCCAAATAACCCCCCAAAAATAAAAGAAATTGGTTCAGCCGTATTAGCGTGATGAGCGGACAAAGGATTTGTACGTTCTCTTTTATATATATAGATTGATTGATTTAAGTTCAAAACGGCTGATTCTTAAGCTTCATTTTGAAGGAATTGAGCTAGGAAGCTGGAAGTTTTCTGTGATTACTTGCTAATGCTTCTGTGTTAATGTTGCAAAGGTACCGTGATCTTTATGATCATATTCAATTACAAAATTGATATCAGTAGCACCTAAAGAAAAGTTAAATGAAATTCGTCATAGGACCATAGTAAAGTAACTTGGTCTTGTAAAGAATGGTGCAGGATTAAATGAAGGTATCCCGTATGAAAATGCTGGATTCGGTAACTTAAATTTCGCTATATTATTCTTGAAAGAAGCAAAGATAAAATTGCTTCTCTGCCTGCAAGTGTAATAATTCATTTCATGATCATAGGATGAATTGAGTTGATTTTTAGTTTAACGACCCGTTTAGCAGCAAGGCTGTATGATACGTCCACCTACTGATTAACGTGGAATGCGAACCACATGAGCTCCCTCCGGGAATCGACCTGGGTCACGCAGGCTAACCGCTTAACAACGAGAGATATCTATCATAAATAATCAAGGAAAAATTATATTCTAAATTACAGCTCTTCAACAGAAAATCAATTCAATTTAAAATTATCTTAATACATTCAGTTGATTATCGCTAATTCACGTTAGAATGAACAGTAGTATGATAAGTATATAGTTAGTGGATACAAAATTTTACATACAAAAGGTACCATTTCTTGAGAAACTTAAAGACCCAATAAGTACTCAAACGTACTTTAGCTCAGTTAGGAATGTCAGTTCGAAATAGTACAGACTTATTCTGAGGGAGATTATGTGGGGATAGAACTTTTTATTTCATTCCTAATCGTTGTTAATCAACAATTGAATTCTACAACAATAGACGATTTCACTAAAGCAGTTGCTAGGCAATTACTAATATAATCTAAAGAAGTTTTCCAAGGTTTAAATTTAATTGAGATCAAAGATTGGTACGACTCAGTGACGTGGCGTGACACTTTGAAGGTTGCTGTTACTACAAGTAACTCTTCTTTCTCAATAACAGAAAATCTAGTACTCACTTTTTCTTTCAGAGTATCAACCATTTCAAACTATAGGCATTGGCAAAGGGGTCAAATCCCACTTCATTTACTCTTGACCTTTTTGAACAATGTGACTCTTCAGGTTCTTTCATTTTTTTACTAAATATTATTGAAACTGTCTCTCAATGATCTTAGATATTTTTCAAACTCATCTGTTTTGTTTCTGCAGTAACCTACATCATGAACTTTCTTTTGTAAGATATTGAACAAGATTTCTTATCTTGATGCTATAACAGAAAACAGTGCAAGTAAAAAATTGAAGTCAAAACTTTGAAATGTTTGATAGAATTTTGCTACACAAACTCTGGTTTGAGAATCCTATTCGTCCGTTTTATCCATCATGGATTTAAAGACTCCTAACAATTCATCTTTAAAGACATACAGCACATCATTTACCCTACTTCTATTTGAGACTGTTGGGATACTTTTGTTGACTAAATAATCCAGAGCATTTGTTCTTTTTGAAGACTTCGAGAAAGAAGAAGCAAGTCCCAACACAATTTAAAAAAAAAACATACCCTTTTTCAGTAGCGTAACTTGAAGCTTCAGTGTTCTTGCAACCTAGTTATGCACCCCTAGTTTCGATATATTTTACGACCCTGGAGCTCGTGCGCCCCCCCCCCTCCGCTACGAAGGTTGCGGGGGTGCTATTTACGCCTGTGTCCTTTTGTATAATCAACGGACTTTTCTAAAACTAAATTAAGTCTATGGGCATAAGAATGAAAATATAATTAACAAGAGGCTGCAGTTCCCTACCTCACCAACCATAACTGGAGTTTCATCGTATGTTTGAGCAACAAGTTTTCCATATTGAAAATTAGTCAGACAGTCAAACTGCGGCACGATGAAGACGTTTGCACAGTTCTTTTTCAACACATCAAACTGCATCAAAGTGCAAATTCAACTAGTAGGCTAGCGGCTAGAGTTGGAAATTTGTTGCATCGAAAGTTTTCTATACTAAATTAAAAACAATTATTTTCAACTTAATTAGCATAAATCCTAAATAATAATAATTACTCGAATTGGAAGGAGCGCGGGCAATATCTCTGCTTTGCTCTAATTATTACTATTCCCCCTTGCTCTTGAAACAGTTCCCATATAGCACAATGTGTTTTATCGATACGCATTTCTATATATTTAATGACACTTCAGGGACTGACAATATCTTTGCTCCTTCAGGCATGAGATAACCATCTAAATTTATATATACCGTTTAAACAGAAATAAAATCTCAATTTTTTAAACAAATAATGCCCGTAAGCTCACATTAACATTCAATGAGAAACTTTATTTTGAACCAAAGTAAACCTATATTAAATTTTTGTTAGAATATCCTATGGAATATATTCTTCTTGTTCACTGTTGCTGTATTATTCAAATTTAAAGATAACGTATTAACATACAAAAGTCGTGTAAAAATGATAGATTAACATATAAATAATGCACTAGAACATCAGTCTCACAGTAGCACGTGTTAAATGTTATTAGTATGAAAAACCTGCCACTTATATTTCTTCGAAATTGTATGTTGTTAAGACAGTGAAATAACCTTATGAATACTGAAATTACAGCCAAGTTTCTATCCTTAGAATGGGGAAGCAAACGAAACAGTATAGTAGAGTTACCGCCCTCTCGATCCTCTACACAACGCCTCTACAGCGAGAGGACAGCGAATAGACTCCTAAGCGGGCGGTGAGCAGAATATACATGATGATATTCTAGATTCTCCTTGTTTTGACAAGGAACGTTCCTATTTTTTCCTGTTCCACTCAGCCGAACGGTAACATAAGGGCTATTCCGAAAGTCCAAATACGAGCTCGCAGGATGCTTCTGGCTGGCACGCTAAAAGGTGCTTCTGGAGTGAACGAACGCTATCGGAGTTCGCGTTACCTCTGAAATCTGCGGTATCAACAACAGTATGCTCCTATTTGGAGTTGGCATGTTGCATTCGTTCACAATGTTAATGAAGCACAGGCCATCCAAACTTTTTTTAAAAAAAAGAGAAAACAAAAAAGAAAGAAAGAAAAGAAAAAGTGTCTTTCCCATCTTCCCATGTCGATAATGAAATTTGAAGATATATGAAAACAACGAAAAACTGTAATATTTTTACCGTTACCGCCGGTAACAGCGGTAATATGCACTACACGTCCCTGGTACGACTGCATGTCAGTAGGGGACATATGTATGTTTTGCCCCACTTTCCCCCTTCCACCCCTAACTGCCAAAAAATTATGAACCCACCCCTGACTATTGTACTTTAACACAGAAGGATACCCCAAAGTGAGATTGAATATGCTTTTATGATATTAAAATCAAATAAAAATGACCTAACTATTTTGGATATTTTATATTTAATAAATCATGAAAAAGTGTGTAATTTGTGGAGAATTAAAACAATTCCAAGAGTTCGCTAGAAATGGAAACAAGAGTTCTGATAACTGTAAAAGATGTTATAGAGTAGAGAATCTCAATAAAGAAGTTGAACAGGATTTGCAATATTCTGGACCGTTAGCTTTCATTTGACACTTGAATCATTAAAATCCGTTAATAATTAGCTTTAAAAACTCAATGAGAAGGAATACATACAACTTCGGAACAGGTGATCTGTCACTGATTCATTTGAACGATTCCAGTACCAGCACAGGACTGTCTAATCCGATTCTCTTTCCTTGTTCTCATATCAACATACATATATATGCATTAGCCTCTTCCTTCAACAGAGCTTCTAGCTAGCAGTGGACAGAGGGAGCTGTACAATGACGTAGTCTCCTTTGCGGAGAAAACGTAATACATGACGTCATTGAATCCGTGACGTAGTCTCCTTCGGGGAGAATACATCATACAATCCTTTAGAGAGAGCATGAGTATAGAAGCGGTAAATTCAAAATATATAACAATAAGATTATATATATCTTGGCTCCTATTGAATATTTTGGCAATCTGATTGCATTTTTGGATAGCCCATATATGTATTGCTGGTTGCATACTTACCAGGGCAAGTGTTGCGGGATTGCATAACTTCTGAAATTTCAGGGGCAAAAACGAAAAATGCTTATACCATCCTTATTTATTAACCGATTTTCAAAATTCAAACGACAAATGAATACTAATAACATAGCCAATTTTCTAAATGCATAAATGGTTGCATAACCCACAGGATATATTTCCCTTTTTCAATATCTCTACAAAATTTCAACAAATCGAAAAATAAAAAATACTACCATAATCACAATAAAATTCTAAGACTTTTTTAAAGAATAACATTTTCCCGAAAACTCAAAAATAAACCCGTAAAAAATTCCCGAAATTTCGAATTTGCTATAACATCAAATATTAACCGATTTTCAAAATTCAAATTGCAATCAATAGACAAATAAATTTCCTATCTAGACCAAAATTTCAGAGTAGATTTGAAGACCTGGAAACTACAAGTGTCCAAAACGCGGACACATCATTATCGACCGTGCACCCTCACACAACCTTCATCAACGAACCGGGGTCCCCGTTTCCAGTACCCGTATTTGTTTGTAAAATTTAAATGACATTATGTTCTGTATATCCAAAGGTCTTAATTTTTATAGTCTTGATACTATAAAAACACTTATACACTTAAAACATACTTAAAATTACAAGTTCGGATATTGATAATGGAATCTTCTGTTAACCTCGTTCTCTATAGGAAACAATGACTTCTTAAACTCTGTCCACTGATCGTAATTCAAGCTGAATAGACAGCCGTTAATATCAAAAACCACTTGAACTTCGGTTTGCACATTTTTCACAAATACATTAAAATTATTAGTAAGAATGAACTTTTTTTTGAGGATCCATTTCTAACCACTCCATTTTTTACTTCTAACGACATATTTTTGTTCATTTTTGTTCATTTTTTTGATTTACATACAGAACTCAACAGTTGGATAGTTATCTTTTAGACCAGTGTATTTGATTTTTATTCCATCTTTAACGATCTCATCAATCATTTTATCTGTTAAGTGTTTTGTAAATCTAGGTGGAAGAAAAACCTTGAACTCCTCACACTCAACTAATATGCTCTTTCCATACTTAGTTTTAATCTTTTCCATTTTCACAATCTTATATTCTGTATTTAATTCTAATTCTCTTAATCCAATAACCTGTTTTTGTTCAAGACTTCCAAGCTTGTTTAAAAAATCAACGTGTTTTGCCATCGTATTTATTATATAGAAAATCAATGAACACTCTTCAATTTTTATCTTCAACAAAAAATATTTAATCATTTTTTATCAATTTCGTTTTATGGAAAAACTTCCATAAAACAATCGTTAATGAAAACAGTTTGAGGATGCAAGGGTATCTTTTCGATACCCTTTAAAGTCGAATACTGTTTTTTGATATTTTTCTCTTACATGGTCGCCTATGGCTAACTGATAAAGGGCCAGCGCTGGTGGACCTTAGATTCTTAAACCGTAAGGTGAGCAAAACGCTCACCTTTAAAATCTCTATATGTCCGTTGATATTTTGTTAACTATTTAAAACTCTTCTACCACTTTCTCATTCTTGGGATCATATGTAAAGTTCTTTCGCCCAATTAAAATCGCATAACATATAGTATCAGCAGCCACAGCTTCTGCAAAGTCTACAACAATCTTTATGTTTGTTCTCTCATTTACCGATACATTCTTCCTCTTACTACAATTAATCACATACATTGGTCTGTTATCTATAAACTCTTTAGTGTCATAGTACATTTCGGTATTGCCACACGTTATTCTCTTAAATGCAGTATAATCTTCATACATCTTAAAATAATCCTTGTTAGCAATATCTGAGTTTCTTGATTCTTTTGGAAATACCTCATTCCTCCCATTCTTAAGATAGATATTCTTTACCTTACAATGATCAAACTTACTTGCATCTGCTGTTTGTTTGCCACTTCTATCAGTTTGGAACATTACAACTACGAAATCAGGCATATCAAATTGTCTAGAATTAAATTGAGTAGTAACATCAAACTCCAAGAAAGAACCTACAACAGTCTTCTGAACACATTGATAAGTATGGAATGAAAACATGATTTTTGGTTCTTTAAGAATATTCAACTTTAACTTGTTTTCATAATTAGATTCGTATTCAACAATAGGCATTCTTATCTCCATACTTTTTATTGTTATTTTTCCATCATGAGGAGCTGCTCCCGATCCAGCCCATTTGTACAAAACATCGTTATTGTTGTTAGCTTTTGTAAATGTTATTCTCAATCCACCTTTCCACATAACCTCTTCATAATCACTTAAAAAGCCTGGAATTAATCTTAATGGATACAAAATACTAAAGTCCTTTCTTAGACCAAGTTTATCATCTGTTTCAAATCCTGCTTGTTTTAAATATTCAACTTCTGGCTTGGAAATCTTTAATGTTCCGATAGCTGTAGATGTTATTCCTGGTAGTTCAATCTTATCTATAACAACTCCATGCTTTCTAACCTCAATTTGAGAAAAGAAGAAGGGAAGAAGTTATCTACAAGTTTTATAGTATCATTTGCACCAAATGTTCCTCCAACTGATGCACCAACAACTTCAAAAGTCATATGACAATCTGCTTTGTGTGGATGTATGAAACCATCCCCCACATTGAAATCAAACTCAATATCTTTGTTAGCTTCATTCAAATTATTAAATGTTCTTGTGTTAGCTTTAAAACTTTGTAACTCGTAACTCTCAACACTATTCATTTATTATAAAGAAAATCTTGAAACAATGCTTTATGGTAAACACCATCAAGTTGAAGTTAAGGGCGGCAATTCACCGCCCTTACCAGAAACACATCCAGATACAATCTTCATCAATGAGTCTGGGCTTTACTCCCTGGTTCAGTTTTGGGGCCTTCACATGTGAAGGGCCTGAAAGTCTTGTAAACGTTTCAACCGTTTCCTTCGCATCTTGTAATCTTTAGAATTAATAGAAAACACGAGACTTCATATGTCGCTTCTTTGAAGTGGTCTATATCTAGACCGCTTATCTTTTCATTGTAAAATTTTACTAATTCTTTAGAGTTCTTAGTTTGATTAAAAACAACACTTTTATGGGGCGTATCCATAAAAGACTCATACATAATAACAATTAAAAACTTATAATCCCCATCCCAACTTAACCTTAGTATTCATAGCAGTACCAACCCCAAAAGCAGCTAATCGTTCACCAATTGATGCATCGCTACTAAACGCTCTTTTCCATGCTTTAGTTTCTAGTTCCTTATCTGCAATATGTCTTGACTTTGTATCTTTATTGTCTCTGTAGTATATATCATGTTCTTTACAAGCCTCATCTAATGGGTTAATGCCTTTATCACCTCTTTCTAATCTTTCTTGTAGCTTAGTTCCCGGACCACAGTATGAAAATCCTGGAATATGTAATTCAAATGGGAGTTTATTAATCAAATCATTTACTAATCCTTTTCCAAGCTTCTCATCATTCCAGAATCGTGGTGGTAATGTATTTAAGATCTTAATCAAATACCCTATACCTTTTGGATCACTAGGAATAAATTGTGAAAGCTTATTATTAATCATACTCACTATACCTACTTTCTCATTGTAAAAGTTATGATTACCAGCCCTTTCTTCTCCATCTATAACTATTAACTGATCAATTAACTTTCTCACATCATCCATCCATATATATTCTTTAGGTAATTCGCTGTATATTTTTATTCCTTCCCCAGACTTTGGTGTTTTCTTTCTTGGCGGTGTTGGAGGTAAAGATGGTTTAATATAATTATCCCAAATAGGCTTGATAATATTAATGTACTTTGAACCTCTACTAGATGCTACCTTTTTATCTCGATTATATTTTTGGAAGGCAGCATCTGATTCTATTATTATTTCCTTGTACTGTTCAAAATCGTCATCATCATAATCTTCAATGGTTTTATTAGTATTCGTCGTTAACAATTCCCATAGACCTTCTGTTCCTTTATAAGTTTTACCATTAAATACCAAATCATCACCATTCACTTTAACTTCCAAATTTCCTATCTTGTTTATTATTTTTCCATCTTCTTCTACAGTTCTTATTCCAAACACAGTATCATTTCTTTTACTATAATATTTCGTTGCAATCTTACCAAATGACTGTGCTGTTGTTAAAGGTTCTACTCCTTCCACTTTGTCTTTAATTTGTTTTCTCATTTGTTTTATTTCTCCCGTTATAGGCGTATCACTACTACTTGGAGAACTATCATAAGTTATCTTTTTAGGTGTTTCTAATAGACTAGGATCTATTGAAGCCGTCTTATGTGCAACTGGAACAAGTTCAGTTATTAGATTTTTATTTTGTTCTGCTACTTCTTTGATCTCACTCCCTAAGTTTTGAATAGCATCAATTACAGGCTGTTCTTGTGTCTTAAATTTATCGTATATACCTGCTCTTTCTTTCTTCCAAGATTTGAAGCCCTTTATCAAGAACTCCTTCAACTTAATATTCTTATCAATTTCTTTCTCATCCATTTATTGTATAGCAAACGAACAAACGTCAATAAACGTCAAAGAACGTCAATAAACGTCAAAGAACGTCAATAAACGTGAAAAAACGTCAATAAACGTCAAAGAACGTCAAACGTTAAAACGTCAAACATCAAAAACATCAAACGTTCAAGAAGTGTTTTATCTTGTTCCTATACTTACCATTGTTTACCTTCCTTGTCATATCGATTACTATAAAACCATAATCTTCTTGCCAACATTTTGAACATATCTCTTTAAATTTATCATAAGACATATCTCCCCCAACAAACTCGTTATACACATGCTTAAGATTAGTATCATCTTGTCTGAATATGCATAGGAAGTTGACGTTATGTCTTATAAGCTGTTTAGGTACTTTTGAATATGTTTGTGCAAGATAGAAACAGTCTAAATGTCTATGCCTACCTCTTGTAAAGTAATTTCTAACAGTATCTTGATTCTCCAAAATGTAATCCTCAAACACAACAACAGAGTATTTTTCACATTCATCAATAGGTACAATAGAATCATTACCGCTTAAGAACGTTGCTATTTGCTTCTTAAACTTTAGTTCTGCTTTTTCAAATCGATCTTTTAACTGCTCATACTTTGGTTGATTCATGCTTTTAGAATATATGTAGAAGTAATTATTGTTTAACCAACCTGGCTGTAATAAGAAGTTAAATAACAAAAAAGTTTTACCACACGCCGACGGACCCACTATAAGACAACGAATAGCATCAGGTATAAGCTCTCCATTTCTTTTCTTAGCTGTTGTTTCCTTTATCATCTCTTTTACATCCCAATTAATAGTTTTCTTACTCATTTATTATAGAGAAAATCGTCACCTTTTATGATCTTATTTGTCTTAGAGTATTCACAACCTAGAAACGCCATTCAAGATCATGTAGACGAAGAAGATAAGAAAAATTTTTCAGAAGTTAGGGGCATTGATTCAATGCCCCACGTTAATCCACATAGAAACGCCATCCAAGATCATGTAGAAGATAAGAAAAAAATTCAGAAGTTAAGGGCGGCAATTCACCGCCCTTACCAAAAACACATCCAGATACAATCTTCATCAATGAGTCTGGGCTTCCTTCTTGGTGTCTTTGTACTCTAAAATTGTTGCAAACGGTTCTACTTTAGGCTTTTTGGAGCTTGTTAAGAATGAGTAGAGACCGGGCTCGTTAATGAAAATTGTATGAGGTTGTATGTTTGAAAGGGGGTGAGCGTTTTGCTCACCCTTAAAATCTCTATATACCCGTTGATATTTTGTTTTTACGTGATCTCTGATTGCTTCTTGTGGATTTTGATATCCAAGAATTTCCCCAACGTCCTTACCTTTGAACCATATTGCTCCGCTAACATCGATCACAGTTAGAAGCTCTTGGTCTTGAAATTTAAACACACTCATATGATAACTGGTTGTCGTATGGTTGTTTAGGCTCAAGTGGTTCATTTTCGTTAGTGTGTTGAAGTTTAATTATAGCTTCCAACACTAAAGAGTACAGACCAGACTCATTGATGAAGATTGTATGAGGATGTACACTTGACAATGTCCTGGAAAACGGGACCTTGATTTGTTTGTATGTAACTTTGTCTTCTTTATGATGTAAACCTACCGGGGAGGCTACGCTGTAGCCCCCTTGGCTTTTGTATTGGTCTGTTTTAAGTGGTTGATAAAAACTGTTTGAGGATGAGCGTTCTGTAAGGGGGAGTAAAACTCCCCCTTGTCCATATTAGTAAAGTTTTGTTTGTCTTCATCGTCTATAGTAGCAAGTGTCTTCTTGTAGTATGTGCTTGAGATTAAGAGGTCTGCTGGATTTGTACCTTTAGATGCGAGAAAATACTTAACATTTTGGACCTCCGAATACAGCGGGGCACCTTTTATGATCTTATATCTTTAAGTTGTTCTCTGATCTTAAGCAACGTATCTTTTATATATTCGCTATCCATTTCACCATTCAATGTTACTATCATCTCTAACTGTTCTTTAAATGAGTTAATACAAGTGACAATGGTTTTATATTCGTCTTTTCTTTTGCTTATGTTTAACTTCGAAGACAATCCTGTTATTATAGCACTTCCAGTTGCAAGAGACGTTGTTAATATCGAGTAAATTGTTACAGGTATAAAAATATTAATAAACCCAGTTGTTGCAGAAAGAATAACTGATAACATGATCAAAGTGTAGTATGCATATTTAACAATTTGTAGTTTTCTCTTTTTCTTCTTTAAACTGTATTCTAACTTTTGAATGACATCTTCTATTAACTTAATTACTTTCTCTCTTGGAATATCTCTAGGTAAATCAAACTCATTCATTTATTATATAATAAATGGCTAAGGTATTTAAGCTAACGAGTGATACTTCTGTTTTAAAGAAGAAACTCCATTACGAATTAGACAACAGCAGCAACTATTTAAGTATAGGACTAGTTGGGTTTTACAGTACATATCTGACACCAAACGTTACACATAATGCGTGGTTTAAGTATGGAAGTGAATCTGTTCATATACCAGATGGACAATACAGCTTAAACAGTCTTAATGAGTATTTAAAATCTCGCTCCATAAACATAACGTTAAAAGAGGATCATATAACAAATAGAGTAAAAATAGAAACAGGTGATATTGGTATCTTGATGGGAAATTTAGGTACTGTTCTTGGATTTAGGTTTTATGAAGATTTAAAAGAAAACAAAACACATATTGGAAGTAAGTTGCCAAAGTTTCATCCGTTTGATACTATAAATGTTCACTGTAATATAGCAGATGGCATGTTTGTTAAAGATACAGAATACACACATAGAGAAACAGGAATTATAGCATCATTCAAAACAGATGCTGAGTTCAAACATAGTATTATTTACGAGCCTACTTATCCATTATTTTTCCCTATATCCAAAGACAAGGTTGATAATTTTGAGATAAGGATAACAGATGAGAATGATTCCTTAATTGATTTTGGTGGAGCAACAACAACTGTACTTTTACAAACTAAGATTTTCTCTTAAATAAATAGGAAGATGTGTTCTATTAAAGGTTGTATGTTTAGTGTTCCTTATAACGAACTAAAGGATTTAAATATTGATCATGTATTAACAAAGAAACAACTTAACGATAAATCTAAGAAAATTAAAGAAGGTAAAGGAATGAATTTAACTTTAACTACTGCACAAATGAAAAAGATTAAGAAAGCGCATATGGGTGGTTTTATCTTTACAATTCCAGCCATTTTAGCAGCTTTAGGAGCAGTTGGTTCATTAGCAGGTGGTGCAGCAGCAATTACTAAAACTGTACTGGATGCTAAGAAGAATAAACAAGAACTTGAAGAACAAAAAATACACAATATGGCTATGGAAGAAAAGCAGGGGGCAGGTAAACCAAAGAAGTCAAAAAACTAAAACCATTGACCAACTTCGATATAGAGAGGTTGGCTAAAGAATTAAAGATAAAACGATTTAGAGGTGTATTTATGAGTGATGAACTTCCACAAAAACCTTATGTAAATGAGTGTGGTATAGTTAACCTTGATAAATCAGAAAACATTGGTACTCATTGGATATGCTATTGGAAAGATAACAACATAAAGTACGTGTTCGATTCTTATGGTGGTGTTCCTCCTAAACAACTAGTACAATATCTTGGTACCGAAAACTTCTTTTACAATGACGAACGAATACAAGACTTTAACTCAGTTATATGTGGTCATCTTTGTGTTAAGGTTTTAAATCTTCTAAATCAGGGGTATTCTTTTAGCGACGTTATGTATATGATTAAAAATGATTAAGCGCTTTTATGGTTTGTATCCATAAAAGTTTTTTAAGATAAATATGGAAGCAATACACAATAGATTTTTAGATTATTTTGAGAAGCATGAGAATGAACTAGATGCACTAGATAGATATAATTTTTATCAGTATTTTCAGGATGTTAGCGAAATAGACTTAAAAGATAAAAACAACGTATATAATGTTATTGATTTATGGAAAATGCTAATACCTAAATTTTTGTACACGGAAGAAGAGTTGGAAAAGTTACGTCCAATAATTACCTTAAAGGGCTTGCTGTCAAATTATAGCACTGCACCATTAGAATGCAGTAATTGTGGTAGTAAGTCATTAACAAAAGGTATGAGTAGATACATTTGTGATGATTGTTCTGTAGAGAGTGGTTGGGTTTACAGTACTTGTGAAGAAACGAAAGCTGCTTGCGTACGAAAACCATGGTATGATACTATAAAAAGATTTAAGTTACAGTTATCTCGTTTGCAAGCTTTACAGGATAGAATTATTCCCGAAGAGGTGCTCAAGGTGTTAAATGATAAACTTAGAGATATACCAAGAGATTTAATATCAACAAAAGATGTTCTAGAAGTACTAAAGAAAAACAAATACACAAAATATTATGATGATGTCTATTTAATACACTATCACCTTACCGATCAAAAACCATTAAAATTACAACATATGGAGGAAACACTTATAAATGAGTTCGAAAACTTACACGAGGTCTTTAGGGAGCTGTATCCGGAAAGAGCATTGTTTATTAACCTAAAATGTGTATTGTACTATCTGTTGAAAAAGCATGATGTTCATGTTGATATTGATTTTAAACACTCACCTAAACAAATAGAGATGTTAAAGAAATGTTTTGAAAAACTAGGATGGACATTTTCAGTATAATAAATGAGTATGGATATATTTGGTAATGTTAAAGATAGAAAAGGTGATGTTGATATTAGTGAAGAAAAATTAAAATTATTGGAGAACTTAAATGATGTTGTTAGCGTAAGTCAACTTAGGTCAATAGAAGCTCAATTAGAGAACGATAGAAAACGATTTGAAGATGCATTATAAACGTTACAAGACACATACGTCAAGAAAGAAGATATTGAAAAGATTAGGATGGATACTACTAAATTGGTTATGCAGAAAGAAACCATGCCTCTATTATATCGATTAAGAGCTAAAAACGTTAAGGAGCCAATCTTTAGAATATTTAATCTCTCTAACGGTAACAAATTTCTCTATACTGGGAAAATAATGCACATGGAATTAAGTTTGGATAAATACTTTCTAGATATATATTTGGGTGATACTTTGATTAAAGAGATACCTTTTGACTTTAAGAAGAACGATATAATTACGATTAAACCAAATAAAAATTCTGCTATGGAAGAAGGACAATTATTGTTTGTTGTAATGTACATAGAAAGAGAGCTTTCCTAAAGACGTTTGCTATATAATAAATATGGATATCTTTGGTAATGTTAAAACGACATGAGAGTTAGATAATACAGTTGTGAGAAAGGATATTGCCATGTTAAAAGAAGAGCTTAACTTCATCAAACGGAGTTATGTTATAGAGCTTCCTAGTCGATTGATATCAGAAAATGTTGAAACTCCGTTCTTTTTAATACATAATCTATCTATCGCATACAAATTTATTTATAAAGGTAGGATAATGCATATAGAGTCATCTTACAATACGTATTATATAGATATATATTTAAATGATTCTCTAGTTGAAACTTTTCCATTGCACTTTAATACAAATGATAAATTAGCAGTTAGACCATCTAAAGATTCTGATCTGAAACATGGTAAATTACTATTGCTTCTTATGCATGTAGAAAGAGAAGACGAAGATAGTGATGATGATAGTGAGAATGTTGATAGCATAATATTAAACAGCGATAGTTATTGATTTTCTATATAATAAATAGGATGTATTGTGTTAAGTGTAAGAAATCGACAGATACGAAGAAAGATACTATTAGAATTGAACAAACAAAGAATAGAAGATATCTAAAGAAAGGTATTTGTTCTGTATGTGGTGTTACTAAAACTCAATTCGTTAAAAAGCCTGATTGACTAGAAGAAGGTAAAGGTGTTAGAGAAGACATTGTAGAAGAAATTCACAAACCATCTAGAAAAAACTTTGACAGATTAAGTGTAGTTATAAAAGGTATCGATGATCTTTGGCAGGCTGATCTTGTAGAAATGGATAGTGGAGTATTAAAAGGCGTTTCCAAAATCAATAAAGGTTATAAATATTTGCTAACGATTATAGATATGTTCTCGAAATATGCGTTTGCTGTTCCTGTTAAAGATAAGAGCGGTAAGAATGTTACAGAAGCATTCGAATCCATATTAAGAACGAGAAAACCTAGCAACTTATAAACAGATCAAGGTAAAGAGTTTTACAATAAAGAGTTTAAGAAGTTAATGGAGGAAAATAAGATTAATCATTACTCAACCTATAGTGGTAAGAAAGCTTCTGTTGTTGAGAGATTTAATCGAACACTTAAGCAGAACATGTGGAAAAGGTTCACAACACAAGGGAATTATAAATGGATAGAGATATTACCAACACTACTTAAAGAGTATAATCATCAAATTCATAGAACAATTGGTTTAAAACCTGTAGAAGTTAACAAGAAGAATGAGAGAATAATATTGGAGAAAGTGTATCAAAAAGAATATAAGCATGTTAAGCCCAAATACAAGTTAGGTGATCATGTTCGTATAAGTAAGTCGAAAGGGTTATTTGAGAAAGGATATACACCAAATTGGTCAACAGAAATATTTGTTATTAGTGAAGTTATTCCATCTAATCCACCTACATATAGAATTAAAGATTTAGAAGAAGAGGATGTGCAAGGTAGATTTTACGAACCAGAACTATTAAAGACGAGGCATAAGGATGAATACTTGGTAGAAAAGGTGTTGAGAAAGAAAGGTGATAAAGTATATGTCAAATGGCTAGGGTTTGATGATTCACATAATAGTTGGATTGATAAGAGTAATGTTGTAGTGTAAATATAAATGTTTGTCTTTTATGGTTATTATGCCATAAAAGGTTGGTTTAAATGAGATAAGGGGGTAACGAAACGATACCCCCCATAACATATATTTCCAGGACCGGAATTATCAAAAAAATAAGCGACCCCTCATATACGAAGGTTCACTCCAAGACAAAGTTACATACAAACAAATACGAGTCCTCGAAACGGGGACCCGCGTTAATCCACAACAACATACAATCTTCATTAACGAGATAAGCGGTCTAGATATAGACCACTTCAAAGAAGCGACGTATGCATGTTTGAAAGGGGTCCAGTGCTGGTGGACCCCACGAAAATGAAGTTAAAAATAAAAATTTTCTATATAATAAATATGGGCACTATGGATAGTTTTCTGAGTTTAAACGATATTTGCTATGAATAGATTAAAGATGAATACTGGTATGGTCTGTTTGGCGATTTCAAGTTGATTATAGATAAGAGTACAGGATACTTCAATGCTACTAAGTTGTGTCAGAGTGGGGGAAAACAATTTAAACATTGGACAAGGTTAGATAAATCAAAAGATCTCCTGCGATTACAACAAGAAATTAGGTGGGCCAGATCTGCACCACCAAAACCCAATTTACATAGTTGAGTCAAAAGGAACAAATAGACAAGATCTATTAGTATCAGGAACATATGTAAGAAAATAATTAATATTGAGTATCTCGTTTTGGATTTCAAATGAGTTTTATGATAAGTGTTACAATATAATCGAAGATTACTTCACACAAGACTTCAAACAGATTCATGAAGACCAAAAAGAGTTGCAAAGAAGAGTAGAGGAGATAGAACAAACAATGGAACAATTACGATTGTACAATCAAGAACTAGAAAGCAAAGTTGATTATCTTAAAACAGTTGCAGCACCATATACAGAAGATCCAGGAAAGATACATAGGCTATTCATTATCAAGAAAAACCTTACTAAAGAACAACTGAAAATATACTTTTTTACTATGACGAAGAAGAACGAGATCAAAAAGAAAGAATAGAACGATATAAGTATTGGGTTGGAAGAGTACAAACATGCAATTACGAAAGTAGGATTAAACAACTCAAACTTAAGTATCCAAGTATGAGTATTCTGCTTAACGTCGACGATCCAAACTCTGTCAACTTATACAACAGAGCTAAAGAAAGATATGATGATAGAATAACTTGGCACGGTTCGCATATGAACACAGATTTAAGTGATATAGATCTTGTTGACAGGTTTATTCAGTTAAGAGACATTTAAGTACGAGAAATTAAATATACCATTGCTTTTATGGGTTAACCCATCAAAGTGCAATTTAAGTGTTATACATTACCATCTGCTGCAACAGTGAATGCTACATTCAACATATCACCTAAATTGGGATTATTATGATATTTTCTTATTATAGCTCTCCAATCCACAAAATATTTATATGCATATATAAAGTCTATAGATAGGTCTTGATAAGTTGAAATGTTAACCCAATGAACTCTACTTTCAAACTCTGCAATAAATTCTTCTGTTAAATTTTGAGACATTGAAATCATTTCCCAATCTACTTTGTCAGCGTAATCTCTTATAAGGTTTTCTGATAATTGTTTAGTTCCAGATATGTACCACCAATTAACTCTATCTGCATGTTCTCGTATAAAGGCTTCAGAGAGTTCGTTTTTGTAAGATATAGCATCAAAATCAACTTTATCTATAAACTCATTAATAAATTCTTCAGATAGCTTTTGATTATACGATACTTCTTTCCAATCAACTCTATCTGCAAATTCTCTTATAAAGTCTTCTGATAAGTCTTGGCTTCCTGAAATAATCTCCCAATCAACTTTATCAGCTAATTCTCTTATAAACTCTTCTGATAACTTTTTCCATAAACATATTTCGCTCAAATTAACTTTCTGCAGATATTTGCGTATGAAATCTTCCGTAATGTGATCATAGTTATATTCCCCCTCATAATCATCATAGCCTATAGATAACCATTGTTCATCAGTCAGTGAATCTAATATTTCATCAGACAAGTTCATAACGTTCGCATAGAGAATGTTTTGTGTAAGAAATGAGTTGTTTTCTTTAGTGGCCTTCTTGAACAAATGATCTAACATACCTAGGGACACGCTAAAATTTATTTTGTCTTCATCATTATAACCATCAATATCTAAATATTTACATACACAATCAAATATAGGTTTGTAAGACAATATTTCCTTAGCACTAGTCATGTTTGTTTTTATTCTTAGATTTTTAAATTTATTTCATTTTTGTTGGTTTTCTATATGACAAATATGGAGAAAGAATTTGATTTATTACATGATAGACTTAAACTAATTCATCATGATCTTAAACTCATAGCAGCACTAGTAGAGAAGCAAATACTGTTAAAGGAAAAAGAATTATTAATAATGCAACAAAAAACATCTGATTTGAGTAGTGATGATGAATATAAACATGGTAGTGATGATTATGATGATGATGATGATGATGATGATGATGAGTAAGTTTACAAAAATGATTTAATTTTAATATGTGTATATGTGACTTTGATGGGTTAATCCCATAAAAGCCGTGTTCTAATACAACGCGTAATATGTAGACAATGGCAGGAGTGTACAATGTTAAGCGTTGTATTAGGACAAATGAAAATGAACTGAAATAATCCGGCGAAGATAAAAATTGAAGAGTAATAAAGATTTTCTATATAATAAATAAGATGAGTAATTATAGTAAATTTACTGTAGTAGAGTTAAGGCGACAATGTAAAGAGAGGGGGATCAGAAGATATTCCCGATTAAGAAAAGCAGAACTGATAGACCTTCTTAAACAATATGATGATGAACAAAGCAGAAGGCAGATTAAAAATGTATTCCCATTTAAACAAGAAGTATTTGAAGAACCGAAGCCAGCACGTATACCCATCAAAGTTGAATTAGAAGAAACAGAACTCAAGAAACGTTTACAAACCATTAAAGTCGAAAACACAGGAGGATATAAAGACCCAATAAAATTTTTAGATACAAGTGGAAGAGTTGCTATTAACAAAATCAAAGAGGAATTAAAATTTCACCCTGTTAAAGTTAACCTTGTTTTCATTTGTGACTATATTAAAGATAAAGAAATACAAGAGCACAATTTCAAAACATCAAACGAGAATCAACTGACTTAAGTGAATATATATCTTATGCCAAACAAAAACTTCGTAGAGAAATGGAAGAATTTCAAGGCCGAGGATCAGGATGGACGTTACATCAAATTAAACACCTAGAAATCAGATTAAATAAGTATGTACCATTAAGAGCTTCTTCCTATATTGAACTTCCAAAGCAGATTAAAGATAAGAAAGCAGTAATAAATATTCAAAATAAAGATAATAAATGTTTCTTATATTCTATAGCAAGTTATTTAAAACCTATTGATAGAACCGTTTCAAAAAATCCTCAAAGACCCTCTCATTATAAACAACTTGTTAATGAATTACAAAAGAAATATTGTGATGGTATTGAGTTTCCTGTACAGTTAAAAGATATAGTTAAATTTGAAAAAAGAAGTAATATCTCCATCAATGTTTACAGCTATGACAAGAACTATAATGTATATCCACTTCAAATCACAAAAAATAAGCAGGAAACTCATATCAATTTATTATATGTAAAAGATGAAAAAAACAATCATTTTTGTTGGATAAAAGACCTATCACGATTAATAAGAAGTCAAGTGACAAAACATACTGAGAAGTTATACTTTTGTGATAGATGTTTAACAAGGCACTTTAGAAATGAGAAGCAATTGCAAAACCATGAGCTATATTGTAAAGAGCATGAGGCTGTTAGAATAGAACTTCCTAAACCATATGACAATCAAATAAAGTTTCAAAACTATAATCGATCATTAAGAGTTCCATTTGTGATAATTGCTGACTTTGAATGCATCTTATGTAAGTTAAAAATAGAGCATAATTGTAGTAAAACAGTAAAATATCAAAAGCATAAGCCAATGAGTTTTTGTTACTATGTCAAGTATTCAAATGGAGACTACAAAGCCCCTGTTAGTTATATAGGTCCAGATGCTGCGAAAGTATTTATTGAAATGTTACAAAAAGAAGCAATAGAAATTATGAAAATATATAACAGAGTAGTTGATATGACCCCGCTTAGTGAGGAAGAAATAAAAGCTTATAACAGTTCAGATACTTGTCATATATGTGAGAAAAACTTGAATGACTTACCACCAGCTGTTGAGAAAAAAATAAAAATACTGAAGAAGAAAATGCAGTTCTACAAGGATAAAGATGATATGAGTGAAAAAATAGAAGAATGGAAGCATGACTTAAAAAAATGTTTGTATAAGATAAATAAAAATAAAGCAAAGGTAAGAGATCATGATCATTTAACTGGAAAGTTTAGAGGTGCAGCTCACAGTTATTGCAATTTAAACTATAAAAATCCCAACTTTGTTTCTGTATTTCTTCACAACTTAATTGGCTATGATACGCATTTGTTTATTAAGGAGTTAGCTTATGATACACAGAAAATTAAACTGATCGCTAATAATGAGGAAAGGTACATAACATATGAAAAATATGTAAAAGCAGGATCAGAAAAAGATGGAATAAATTTAAGATTTGTTGATTCATTTAGATTTATGCCAAAGAGTTTAGCAGAGTTAACAAAGAATTTAAAGCCAGAACAATTTCGAGAAACATTAAAGTTTTTCCCGATTGATAAACTTGATCTAGTTAATACTAAAGGTGATTATCCATTTGATTATGTTGATTCATTTGAAAAATTGAAAGAACCTGTTCCATTATCTCCAGACAAATTTACAAACAGATTAACAGGAGAAAAAATGAGTCCTGAACGTCATAAGCTTCATGTACGAGTTTGTAAAGAATTCAATCTAAAGTTATTGGAGGACTTAACTGAACATTATAACAAAACAGATGTCCTTCAATTAACAGATATATTTGAAAACTTTAGAGAGGTGTGTTTAAAGGCATATGGATTAGATCCTGCTTGGTATTATACAGCACCAGGTCTATCGTGGGATGCAATGTTAAAGATGACTAAAATTAACTTAGAAATGTTGACTGATTATGATAAAATACTAATGCTAGAAAAGGGCATACGAGGAGGAATCTCACAATGCAGTAAAAGATATGTAAAAGCTAACAACAAATATATGCAAGATTATAATAAGGATGAGTGTTCAACATACCTAGCATATCTAGACGCAAACAACTTATATGGATGGGCGATGAGTCAATACATGCCTTATAAAGACTTTAAGTGGGTTAAACCTTACATAGAACATACAGAAACCTTACATAAACCTTATAAAGAACATTCCAGATGACTCAGAAACTGGCTACATATTAGAAGTAGATTTAGAATATCCAAAGCATTTACATAACAAGCATTCTGATTTACCATTAGCTCCAGAGAACATGTGTCCACCCGGCTCAAAACAATCGAAATTATTAACAACGCTTTACAATAAGGAAAGATATGTAATTCACTATAGGAACTTAAAACTATATATGTCACTTGGAATGAGATTGAAGAAAGTGCATAGGGTATTAGAGTTTCAAACTGGCTAAAGAAATACATTGATTTAAATACAGAGATGAGAACACAAGCTAAAAATGAGTTCGAAAAAGATTTTTATAAGCTCATGAATAACTCAGTATTTGGGAAAACAATGGAAAATATTCGAAAAAGACAGCCCATACAATTAGAATGTGATCCTAAGAGGGTAGAAGCATTAATTGCTAAACCTAACTTTGATTACAGAACAATATTTAGTGAGAACTTGTGTGCTATACATATGAAAAAAGAGCGATTAACGTTTAATAAGCCAATATATGTTGGTATGAGTGTATTAGAACTATCAAAACTGTTAATGTATGATTTTCATTATAACACGATGAAGCCGAAATATGGAAACAATATAGATTTATGTTATATGGATACCGATAGCTTTATATATGAGATTGAGACTGAAGACTTTTACAAAGATATAGCAGAAATAATTGACCAGTTTGACACGAGTGAATACAAGGAAAATAACATATATGGACTACCACTAATAAACAAAAAAGTAATAGGTAAGATGAAAGATGAGAATAAAGGTAAGATAATGACAGACTTTATTGGATTGAGATCAAAGATGTATGCTTATAGAGTAGAAAATAAAGAAAAGAAAAAAGCTAAAGGAGTAACTAAATGCGTAGTTGCCAAGGAGTTGTAGTTTGATGATTATAAAGAAAGCTTATTTAAAAATGTTAAAACGTATAAGGACATAAACCTCATTAGAAGTTATAAGCACAATATATATAGCATAACCGTTCATAAGCTGGCACTAGATTCCTCGGACGATAAAAGATATATAGCGCGAGATGGTATAAATACATTAGCTTGGGGTCATTATGGGATAGAGTAAAAGTGTAATTATAAGTAGTATAGTGTAATGTAATTTTAGATGTAAGTTAGTTATAAGTTTTAGATGTAAGTTTTTATGATTTTAAATGTCATAAAAGCATATTCAATCTCACTTTGGGGTATCCTTCTGTGTTAAAGTACAATGGTCAGTGGCGGCTTCATAATTTTTTGGCAGTTAGGGGTGGAGTGGGGGAAAGTGGGGCAAAACATACATATGTCCCCTACTCATGTCTTTCGGGTCAAGACAGCTGAGTATAAAAAAAATTAAATGAATTGAGCTTCGAAGCTGAATATTTTGTGCCCTATTCGCATATGCTTCCATTTTTATCTTGGAAAATATTCAATGATCTTAACTTTTTGATCCTATTTAATTATAAAATAAAAATGAGTAGCAACTGAGGAGAAGTACAATGAAATACATCATAGAATCATAATCAAGTCCTTTTATCTTTTAGAAAATGGAGCGAAGTACATTCATGAAATACTGTAACAGACTTGGCTCTCAATTCATGTAAAATTGCGTATTTTCCGAATTTCACACTTTCTCTATTGATGTTGCAACTGATAGCCATAGTGAGAAAGTTTCTGCGCCTTCAAATGTAAAGACACCGATACTTGACTATACCTAGGTAGATAATCAAGGTTGTCTCATAATTTTATTTCAAATCGTACCTACATCGCCTCTGACAAAAGCGTCAAGAGATCTTAATATCAAGCATACTTAGTATACTAGTTTTATCAAGTATACTCGTAAAGTACGTAATAATAAATGTCTAAATTAAAAATTAATGTACATATTGAAACGTAGAATGAAAATTTTTATTTGAGTATCCTAGTACATGCTTCACGTGAGTTCTCACAGCAGGTGTAGCAGAGCGAACTGAGTTGAAGGCCAATTAAGGCGCCCAACGAGGAATCATTTTAGTACTGTTCCAATATAGCGATAACACAGGAGAAATGGAATGTATACAGTACTATATGATCCTACAGATAATGGTTTCGCGTACTAAAAGTAACAATACTTAGAAGAGCATAATCATTCTGCATCTCTCCTAAACATCACCAACACGTTAATTATCGAGAATTCACTAAAATATTTTGTGAATTACTGATAAAAGTATTGCCTGCTATTTCTAACGTGGAATGCGAACCACATGAGCTCCCTCTGGGAATTGACCAGGGTCGCCTACGCGAAAGGCGTGCACGCTATCAGCCTAGCAACGAAAGATCTCCATCATAGGCAATCAAGGAAAATTATATTCTAAATTACAATATCATGTAATTTTTACATGCAAACCAATAATCAGTTTCAAAGCTCCTTATAGAAAATGAAGTTTGATTTTTAAAATGTCGGATTGGAACTTACAGGAAATAGACGGTAAAATTAACTTTAAATCTAGATGAAGTATTGTGTGAATGCTGGTGCTCAGTATAACGAATGAATTATTTTCCAACCGCAGCGATATAAATTGGGGGATTGTAATTCGAGGAAACTAACGGAAATATTGCTATTTTCGTTTTGGAACATGTTGTACACGTTTTATTCGCATTTTTCTAATACGAAGATATTTGGAAACAGCTTCCATATCATCTCAAAATCACCGTTAGTGCTTTCATTATGTTTTTCTTCTATTATTTAATCTGATCTTGTTTACGTATTTATGCTTAAGATTTCTGTAATATGAATCATAGACTTACTCTTGTTCTTAAAGTTACAGGAAATGGGTTACTCCTTAAAAGAGCGTCTACAGAAGTCGCTTGTGTATGTGAAGTTTTGTGACTGAAATAAATTTCTGTATGTTGGGGTTTGTGAATCTTTGATAATGAAAACATTTCAGTCAAAAGATATACCATACATTGAATCAAGTAGTGATACTGACTGGGACAAGTGCTTATTTGCCAGAATGAGACCATCGAACATTTAGTATGTCCTAGTAAACCTACTAATACGAGCCTTCTATACGCCTATTAAACATGAATTGTTGTACGAGGGTAATGAAAAACTTGTATCTTCTTTAAAAAAAAACGTATCTTCCTTATAATTATTATATAATAATCTCATCTCCTAAACACGTATAAAAGATATCGAAGTTATATTTCAGAAAAAAAAAATTGCTATAAAACATCTATTTGCATGTGTAATTACTGAAATGTATTATACTTTGCTTCCTTCCCAAATAAATAAATAAATAAACGAATACAGTCGATAAGCGTAAATCTGGCAGAACCTATTTTCCGAAATCTAAAACAAATCACGCAGATTGTTTATTGCTTGTTCGAGATTGTCCACATTACATTTTCGGTCGCGATTGTCCACATTACATTTTCGGTTTTTCACTGTTTGTAATTAACTTATACCATAACAGAAATACCCGCTACGAACAAATTACACGTAGGTATACGCCTATGTGTCTCGTCTCGAAGACTTCTGGGCCGCGGTGGCTTAGTGGCAGAGGGTTCACACATGATGCGTGGGACCTGGTACTCCGATTGTTGTTAAGAAATATGAATTTTGAAACGGTTGGTCTGGAAATGTGATCCCAGTCCTCAACCTCCTAAAAATTGTTGTAAGAAATAATTGTTTGCGTGATTTGCTCTGAATTGCTCTGGAATTTTTTCACTTTCTTCCTAACTGTTCCCCGATTTTCAGGAGGTTGAGGACTGGGATCACATTTCCACACCAACCGCTTTAAAATTCCTCTTTCTTAACAACAATCGGAGTAGACGAGTACTCAGAGCAATTGGGGAGCAAATATGAACAAATGAGATATAGCCAACATCCACTCATCTCTGCGCTTATATAATTTGGGAGGGTGGCTGAGATCACGTGTTTAAGTTCTGTTTACTCGAGAACGCTAGGGAAGCAACCCAAGCAACTGCGAAGCAAATCAACGCTAAAGAAGTACAAAATAATGCCACCATCCGCTCCCCTATGTTATTATGTTTATTTGAGTGGGATGCTGAAACAATTTTGTTCTAGTCTCCACTTTAAAGTTCCATTTCCTCGGGAATGGTAAGGGAGTGAACGTAGCTACCGCGAACCAAACAAAGAACAAACGAACGCCGCAATCCGTTCCTCATTGAAATTATTTTCAATACGAGGTACTGGGACTACGTTTTCCTGAACCACCAGTTTAATGTTCCATTTTCTCGGGAATAGCATGAGAGTAAATTGAGAAACTGCGGAGCAAATGGGAGCAAATGAAGGAGAAGCGAATGCCACCATTCGTTCCTCTCTACTATTGGGTTTGGGGCTAAAACCATGTTGTTCTGGCTCCCCCAGTTGGAAATTCTATTTTCTCGCGAACGGTAGGGAAGCAAGCTGACAAACTGCGGATCAAATGAGAGCAAAGGAAGTACAAACGAATCCGACCATCTATTCCACTCTGTGACTTTTTTTAATTCCAGGGGCAGGGATCACTTTTTTCTGGCCCCTCGAAGTTCCTGGGCTCCCTTTTTCTGGCACCTCACAGTTTAAAGTTCCATTTTCTTGGGAACGGTAAGGATGCAAACTTAGGAACTGCGGAGCAAATAAAGTACAAGCGAATGCCACAATCAGTTCCTATCTGCTATTTATTGGGGGGCTGGAACCATGTTGTTTTGGCCCCCCACTTTAAGGTTCCATTTTCTCGGGAACGGTAAGGGAGCAAACGGAGCTACTGTGGAGCAAATGGGTGCAAAGTGCAAACGAAATACAAACGAATGTCACCATCCATTCCTCTCTGCTATTGGGCGGGAGGGCTGGCACCATGTTGTTCTATTTTTCTTTAAATTTCTATTTTTTCGGGAACGGTAGGGGAGCAGACGGAGAAACTGCGGAGCAAATGGGAGCAAACGGAGTACAAAAGAATGCCACCATCTGTTTCTCTCAGCGATTATTTTTAGTTGGATGAGGGACTGGGGCGCCGTTGTTCTGTCCCCCCACTTTAAGGTTTAATTTTCTCGGGAACGGTAAGGGAGCAAACGGAGATACTGCGGAGCAGATGGGAGCAAACGAAGTACAAACGATTGCGACCATCTGTTCCTCTCTGTGACAGTTTTTTATTCGAGGGTCTGGGACTATCTTTTTCTAGTCCCTCAGTTTAAATTTCTATTTTCTCGGGAACGGTAGGAAAGCAAACGTAGAAACTGTGGAGCAAATGGGAGCAAACGAAGTACAAACGAATGTCACCATCCATTCCTCTCTGCTATTGGGCGGGAGGGCTGGCACCATGTTGTTCTATTTTTCTTTAAATTTCTATTTTTTCGGGAACGGTAGGGGAGCAGACGGAGAAACTGCGGAGCAAATGGGAGCAAACGGAGTACAAAAGAATGCCACCATCTGTTTCTCTCAGCGATTATTTTTAGTTTGGTGAGGGACTGGGGCGACGTTGTTCTGTCCCCCCACTTTAAGGTTTAATTTTCTCGGGAACGGTAAGGGAGCAAACGGAGATACTGCGGAGCAGATGGGAGCAAACGAAGTACAAACGATTGCGACCATCTGTTCCTCTCTGTGACAGTTTTTTATTCGAGGGTCTGGGACTATCTTTTTCTAGTCCCTCAGTTTAAATTTCTATTTTCTCGGGAACGGTAGGGAAGCAAACGTAGAAAGTGTGGAGCAAATGGGAGCAAACGAAGTACAAACGAATGTCAACATCCATTCCTCTCTGCTATTGGGCGGGAGGGCTGGCACCATGTTGTTCTATTTTTCTTTAAATTTCTATTTTTTCGGGAACGGTAGGGGAGCAGACGGAGAAACTGCGGAGCAAATGGGAGCAAACGGAGTACAAAAGAATGCCACCATCTGTTTCTCTCAGCGATTATTTTTAGTTTGGTGAGGGACTGGGGCGACGTTGTTCTGTCCCCCCACTTTAAGGTTTAATTTTCTCGGGAATGGTAAGGGAGCAAACGGAGATACTGCGGAGCAGATGGGAGCAAACGAAGTACAAACGATTGCGACCATCTGTTCCTCTCTGTGACAGTTTTTCATTCGAGGGTCTGGGACTATCTTTTTCTAGTCCCTCAGTTTAAATTTCTATTTTCTCGGGAACGGTAGGGAAGCAAACGTAGAAACTGCGGAGCAGATGGGAGCAAACGAAGTACAAACGATTGCGACCATCTGTTCCTCTCTGTGACAGTTTTTTATTCGAGGGTCTGGGACTATCTTTTTCTAGTCCCTCAGTTTAAATTTCTATTTTCTCGGGAACGGTAGGGAAGCAAACGTAGAAACTGTGGAGCAAATGGGAGCAAACGAAGTACAAACGAATGTCACCATCCATTCCTCTCTGCTATTGGGCGGGAGGGCTGGCACCATGTTGTTCTATTTTTCTTTAAATTTCTATTTTTTCGGGAACGGTAGGGGAGCAGACGGAGAAACTGCGGAGCAAATGGGAGCAAACGGAGTACAAAAGAATGCCACCATCTGTTTCTCTCAGCGATTATTTTTAGTTTGGTGAGGGACTGGGGCGACGTTGTTCTGTCCCCCCACTTTAAGGTTTAATTTTCTCGGGAACGGTAAGGGAGCAAACGGAGATACTGCGGAACAGATGGGAGCAAACGAAGTACAAACGATTGCGACCATCTGTTCCTCTCTGTGACAGTTTTTTATTCGAGGGTCTGGGACTATCTTTTTCTAGTCCCTCAGTTTAAATTTCTATTTTCTCGGGAACGGTAGGGAAGCAAACGTAGAAACTGTGGAGCAAATGGGAGCAAACGAAGTACAAACGAATGTGACCGTCCGTTCTTCTCTGCTATTGGGTGGGGGGTGGGACCATGTTGTTCTGGCCCCCACTTTAAATTTCTATTTTTTCGGGAACGGTAGGGGAGGAAACGGAGAAACTACTGAGCAAATGGGAGGAAACGAAGTAGAAACGAATACCACCACCCGTTCTCCTCAGCGATTATTCTTAGTTGGGTGGGGGGCTGGGACGACGTTGTTCTGGCCCCCCACTTTAAGGTTCAATTTTCTCGGGAACGGTAAGGGAGCAAACAGAGCTACTGCGGAGCAAATGGGAGCAAGCGAAGTGCAAACGATTAAAATTGTTTTCGAAGAATTGCATTGATTGGGGGGGCAGGATTACGCACGCCGTCACAGTGGTATTGTCGACATGGCTTGAATGATGCGTACATATTTAAAATAATTTTGGTAGTTAAAAGAAGAAGAAGTAAGTGTTGTCAAATTTGTTTGGACTCGGATAACGAAGGTAAACAATCAAATAATGTAAGTTCATTTTATTGGTATAAAATATGAAGAGTATTACGTATAAAAGAGCAAAGTATAGTAGAAAACTATACATAATGACGTATATAATTAGTAGTCAATTCAGTTCAGTATGGTACATCGGGATATATTTACAAGGTTAAATTTAGTTTTTGCATTCTTTGAGTTTTAGTCATTCACGGGAAGGTTTTTCAGAAAACAGGTACCCCGCTATGGCATTTATTCCGAAGTTGGGCGTCCGCTTTCGCCAAGTTTTTTCGCTGTTATTACCTTTGCGCACTTTCTGCAATTTGTTAACTAGGTTCATTAATCAGTGCTCTTCACAAACTTTTAGAAGATATTCTTCGTTCTAAACGTATTGCTTCACAAATGTTAAAACTGTTACTTTATTGACCTTGTACATTCGCCATGTTGATAACATATATGCCAGTGTTGCCAGACCAGTCAGTTGGAAAAGCAGGAGATTCGAAGATAAAAAACAGGAGAAAGCAGTAGACACATACAGTGGTGGCGTTTGTATGTAAATGGGGGGGGGGGGATAAAAATTTGCCATTATTAAGAGGGCAGTAGTCAAAACAAGCATTCCAGAATTCATTTCTGATGAACTACGTTGAGCAAATGAAAGTGAAAAATCCCGATTTATATTAATATTTTTTGATACAAACATGTGTGAAGTAAAACGTAGTGAAAGAGCAAAGTGGAGTGGGAAAATGTCTTTTCATGCACGTAGCGATAACGTAGCTATATTGTGCAGTCACACGCAGGGCCGCCCACAGGGGGGATGTATGGCGCAAGCTGCGCCATTGAGAAAAATTTTGGGGGGGATTTTACTCTAATTTCGAACTAGCAATTCTACTGTCGGAATAGCATTAAAACACGATTTTGAGAAGCTAATTTTCAAAAATTTTCCGGGGTAAACCCCCGTACCCCCTGCTTCGATACTCGATGAATGAAGTACCGCGCAAGTAGCCGTATGAAAGAAAAGGTTGGTTCGTTTTAAGAGAGAAGGGCCGCCCACAGGAGGGATGAATGGCGCAAGTTGTGCCATCGAGAAAAAAATTGGGGAGAATAAAAAAATTGGGGAAGAATTTTACTCTAATGTCGAATAAGTAATTTTGCTGTCGTCAGAATAACATTGGAACACAATGAGATTTTTTAAATTTCGAGAATGAATCCCCCTACCCCCTGCTTAGAAACTATATGAATGAAGTGCCGTGCAAGTTGCTATATGAAAGGATGGCGCCAAGATCTGGTGAACAACAGTTACAAACACTCAAGGAATCACTTTCAAATTTAGATTTGAAACTTGCCTATGTTGTCTGTTGAAAATTATAAAGTAGTTTGACATAATTTTGAGCTAGTGGTAACCATACAGACAACAGCCAAGTTTCAAATCTAAATTTGAAGTGAGCCAGTGAGTGTTTGTAACTGTTGTCCACCAGAACTTGGCGCCTATTTTTATAATTTCAATTCTTTTTAAGGCCACTCGTACTTGGCTATTTTACAGGAATGTTTTTTGTTGGATATCACCTTTTTGTAGGCTAATTTCGAGGATAACATTTTCTTTTGGTATCAAACTCAATTACTTGTAACTTGCGTCTTACTTTTCATGTACAAGGGAATTATATCAATATTTTGTAAAGAAAAAATAATACTACTAATTGTAAAAGAAGAATACCTGTGCCATACACAGTGTGTAGAAGTTTTTATACCCTTCAATATCCTTATAGAACATATTTAGTATTGTACACTACCAAGACTACTATAAAAGTAATGCCATTTTTATAATTACTACTGCCCCTACTACTACTACAAGCATTCTATAATACTACTACAGGAAATAAAAACAACAACAAAAATAACAATTACTAGTACTATAAAAACTACTGCTACACTGGGCAATTGTTTTTAGAGGACTTGAGTTTTGAGGATGGAAGAGATTATTAGTTTTTGGGGGGAGTGCGCCATCAGCTTTGGGGGGGATGGGCACCCCTGGTCACACGTGACCGTGGCGTAAGTCGATTTCTTGCTGACGATCGCAGAGAAACGATCTAAGCCACTCTTCTAGCCCAAGTCCCAATTTAAACAACACTTACTTGTAAATCTTACAGAAAATCATAAAAACGCTAACCATAATGCATATAGAGAATGACGTACAGTTGTATTCTTTGGATTCATATTATATGCAGTAAAGCTCTATAACTATATGCTCCACGTAACTTTGTGTATTATAACAGAGAAATTTCGTCTTTCTATGTGAGGAAACATTGAAAATTCAATATTAATAATAATAATATTTCTTCAACTTCTCGAAGTAAGGAAAAAGCAGGAGATTGTTCACTTTCCATTTTCTTTCGCAGTAGATCAGTAGAACGAAGAAAAAGCAGGAGATCTCCTGCAAAATCAGTAGATCTGGCAACACTGATATATGCTCGTTTCTTTCCCACAATGCAACTGTTTTGTTACCTTGCGCCAAGTAGTTCCCTCCGCTCGCTGTATAGTCCCATGTTTACAACCGCTTATATATAACAAACAAACAGATTTTTCGAGACACTTATATATTATCAAGCACACAAACAATCAAATTATCCATATCTTTCCTGTAAATTTTTAAAATTTAGCTGGAAACGGACGCCCAACTTTGGAACTTAACCCCCCGCTATAGGTTAGTAGTTAGGTTGGTGCCTTGTTGTGCCAAATTTTAATATTCAAGTAGTATTGCCGAGTGAGCGTTAGTGGCTGAAGGCGGAATGAAGCTCCGCAGAGCACATTTTCTGTCTTTATTACAGGTCAATATGAAGGGGAACATATGTTCTAGAACCTTCCCCGCATTCACAGTATTTTGCGGAAATTTACTTAGTTCGGTATAAAGAAAATGCGTACAGGTTTATTTTTGGCGCGCCACTAGAAGGAATTGTTGAAAAATTGTAAATCTTTCACTATTCTTTTTCTTATTGTTTCCGAATAGGTTTCCATTGGGCGACATGAAAATATCTCACTTGGCATGGATAAAATTCAAGGGGGCCACCATAAGTAATTGGAGAAAAATTGAAATTCGGTAATGTTTATTAGAAGGGGACCAGGAATTGTTTCTAAAAAAATGTTGTGGTAATAGTATACAACAGTGCCTCATGATCTGTGCGCGTGGATACTTCCTACTGTTGCACTACGTATAAAAATGATTTTATTACATTTAGAAGTAGTAAGAAGCATCCACGTGCACGTGACATGCGATGTGTGTTTCAAATCCCCCACATATACTCATACACTACGTACAAGGGCACATTATTATTCTTCGCATACCATAAAACACAACGAAACGCAACGCAAACCGACGTACATTTTATTTTATATTACTCAGTAATTAAATGAAAGTCGCATTTTTACCTCATTTTCAAGTTCCTGTATCCTCAATGAATAATCCTTAAAAGACTGCACTTCGTGAGTCCTCGCTAAATGATGAGGCACTCTCGTATACTATATCCAATGTTGTTTTCGGTAATTTCTTATTCGCATTATCTTATTTTAGGTTAGGTTAGTTCATGTTAGATTATGGTAGTGTAAGGGTTGAGCATAATTTTCCAAATAATGATAGAATTTCGCTTATTTCTGCTTATATTAGGTTAGTTTATGTTCAGGTTAGTTTAGATTTGGTTACGTTATGTTATTTCTAAGTACTTTTATCATCCATTTCTCTTGTAAATTTTGTGCTTTTTACGTGCTTCTGGGTCCCTTCTACTAAACATAACCCAACCAACTTCTGCAGTTGACCACTGAAAAGCACCTAACCGAGACAGGGCAGGGCGAGGCATTAATGCTGTATCGCCGATCCGCACCGCATAAAAACAATAATAATAAAAAAGGGAATATTGTTCAGTTTCTCCCCTAAAATACTAGGTTGTGAACCTGGCTCACTTGGTAGGGATTATTGTTCGAAATACAGTGTGGACGTATGGCATAAAAACTACTGCCTAAAACATGAACGAACTTGGGCTGGGTGGACGCGAAAAAGCACGAATGCTATTTAAGTGAATCAGGAGGAGCATGGTAGGAGGGCCGAAATTGTAGTGATGGAGTACGTCCGAAAGGAGCAGACGCGTCAGTGGTGGTGGGTATACGCATAAACGACGATAGCGGGAATTACTTTATATCATAAAATACATGACTTATGTGTTGCACAGCTTTGGGGAAGATACTAAATGCCATCCAAAAAGAAGTACTATATTAGGTTTGGTAAGATGTTCCTCTTTTCTTCTGTGCTTTCAATTCATTTCTACACTTAGGACAACTGTTCGCTTGTTGGTGGACCATGCCTTTTACACAATTTCAACAACTGACACTCCTAATTTTTGTACAACTCGATACAGGTCAAACACGATAGGTGACTATCTTGTCATTTACACCCTATTTGCACGCTCCCTTTCCCATAAATCATAACAAATGTAGCTCTCCGCCAAATAGTCTTTTCCATCTGCAAATATTGTTCCACTTACAACTTAAAAAACAACTAACAACAACAAATATTGTCTTAACTTCGACTATTCCCCTCACATGACTTTCACTCACTCTTTCTCACAAACCAAAATAAATTCTCCAACTCATCTGGTAAATTTTCTAAAATTGGTCCGGCGATACAGCATTTGATCCCAGGGCGAAGCTAGTTGGCCCGTGCGCTAGTCCCGAGTGCTTCTAAGAGAGCTGGCGCGTCGGCGATGGTGAGAACGCGCACAAACAAAGGTAGAGTTTTGACAATTATATAAGTTTCAATAGTACTTGTCATGGTTTCACACTACTAACATTCCACTTATAAACATAAAAATACAGGTTCTGTACATTACAGACATATGGCGTCGGTGGAAAATAGCATCTAATAGGGTCATCTTTCATATGCACTCACTTATTTTATCAGTTGTAAAGCACTCGTAATGATTTTACACTAGTAACCCTACACTTGCAAAGCTAAAATACAGCTGTATTACTTCATATTTAGTTGACGTCTGCAGAAATTTGTTCCTCATAAACATGTGTTTTCATGGAATGTATTGAATTTTATCTGAAAGTGGACGATTTTAAGAGAATTGGTGGAATGAGATTGTGGGAGAAAACGGAGAGCTACGAGAAACTCACGACCATGATGTTGTCCAGCACTGACTCATGGCCTGCAACCAAACCAGGGACCCTAGCATCAGAAGTGAGCGCTCTACCAGATCCACATGACCCGTGAAGCTCCGAAGAGCACAGGTTGAGAACCGGTGCTTTACAAGATATCTTTTCTACTTCCAGCCAGTATTATCTTGTTTTGTTTCTAAATTTAAATGGATAACATGTGGATTATATATTATTTTGGCTGTCTTATTTTCTTCTTAATGTTGGAAACTATACATTTCTTCCAAAATTTCTATACTTTCACGTTTCATGCGTACCGGTACGCACTTTGTGTCGTCAGAAGGAACTCTACCGGTAAAGAGGATAAAAAAAGTATAGCCTTTCTGGTACAAATCAGATCTCGTCAGGAGAGATGAGGATGGACAAGGGAGTTTCTAATACATTTATCTCACGGGAATATAGGAACTCCATTGAAAGACAATCGTCGTTGAGAGTGATTCTCCAGCGGTTTTCTTTGTATGTGCGCTTTATAATCAAGAAAAAAAAACGGATTTCTGCACTACCGTCGAACTTTATTCTTGTAACAGTGTGCTGATAACTATATTTCCCATAGGAAGTCATATAATATTCTGTGTTTTATTATTATTATTTCTCTATGTGTTTCAGGTTTTGAGCTGTGTAATCATTTATAAGCGCAAGATAACGAACCTAAAACCATGGGTGAAGTAAGTAAAATGTATTTCGTTGTTGTATAAATATTAGCAGTTTTAAGATATCATAAATGCGGTACGTGACGTTTGGGCACTGGACGTTTGGGCGCGAGTTAAATTAAAAAGTCATTATGTTAGGCGCTGAGTACTAAGTTCGAATCAAGATATCACAAGGTGTCTACTGTAGTGGAAGTCCTTGAATTATATTGGATTTTGTTTTACATACTAGAAATACTGAAATTTGAAAATTCCAAAAACTGAATTAACAATTAGATTTTGTAAATTTAAGTTTCAACCAAAGTTAAGTATGCTTTTTATTTGATAACTTTTCAAGCCAAAGGTAAGTAGACCAGACTAGATATGATTGACTGCATTACGTACATAGTGAGCCTATTCCATTAAAAAAAACTTAAAGCAGGACTTCAATAGTTATGCAATAAGTGTGAATGTCAAACACAATTCTAGTGGCTAAATGACCAATATATATACACTTAACTATTATTTTTCACTTTGAAATCGTTCTTTTTTTCCTTTCGCCACTTTCTTTAGTGCAGAGTAAATGCTTACAATGGGACGAAAAAAATAAAAGTGTGTTAAGTTTTGATTTTTATATTGGAATGCTAATAAAAAAAAGTGATACCAGAAATACAGCATACTACAGTTCCTAAACTCAATGTCTTAGACACCCTGTATTAAGAGCTTTCCCTCAACTCGTTTAGGATTTAGGATTTTTAGATTTCTGGGCTCTCGGCATGTAAGGCCATTTAGCCCGTCACGTTTGAGGGGGCAAACTATCCGGGGAAAGGAAAGGAAGAAAGGATTGGGAAAGGAAGGAAGCGGCCTGGACCTATAAATTAGGTACCATCCCAGCATTTACCTGGTGTGAATGAGCAAAACCTCATTCAGGGTGGCCGGCCTGAAAGAGCGTGTTACACTTTTTCGACCGAGTGTCCCTACCGGGAATCGAACCCGGGACCGCTCGCACCGAAGGCGAGAGCGTTAGCGACTACGCTACGCGGGGCCACTTCTCTCAACTCGCGTGCGCGGAAATCTTTTATTGGTAGTTCTTTATTGCACTTAAGGAAGAGAAGAGTTTGGCAAACGTAATACGAAAGAAAGCAAATTTTAATATTCATAAGTATGTAATTATTAACTTTTTTAGAAAATACAAAAGTTAAATCAATATGTTTTAATTAACATTAAGAAAATTATTAACAGTTCGTCTGATTCCTTCATTTCCTAGCTTTTTTATATAATACAAAAATTAGATCAACATTAGATCAGAAGTACAAGAATCGTGAACAAGCGAAAAATCAATCCATGACGAGGTTAGGTAACAAATGCCACAAATGCATTAAACTATTTAATTTAGATGAATAAATAAGATAGAAAATAGATAGATAAATGAGATGAGATAAAGATAGAAGTGTAGGAAATGTATATATCTTGATTCGCGCTTAGTTTTCAGTGCCTAGCTTACTTTATATTTCGTAAATTGTGATTTTTACTATGTACCTCGCGCCCAAACGTCCGGCGCCGAAACGTCCGCGCCCAAATGGTGGCGCCCAAACGTCCTGTCCCGCATAAATGTGTTCTAATACATTATTATCGTTAGTTAAGCTGTTCATATTGTTTTATGGAAGAGCAGTGTTGGTTGGAATGAGCAGTATTGGTATATGGCCTATGCCTGATTTCTAACAGTGCCTAACGTTCATTGAAATGTTCGAAATATATAATATTATGTTATTAGCAATTACTTTTGCATGAAGAGCAATCAATAAGTATCCAGCTTAAAGTTCATTAAACAGAAGATACTGCAAGGTACGTCTTGCGACCTTGCTGGTATAAGATTTAAATATTAATGATAAAATTAAATATTGCTGTATTTAATAATTGTGTTCATTTATAAGGTAGATATCCAGGCCTGGAGTATATTAATTTATAGGTATATATCTATTCATATATTTTATTATAAATAGTGTAAGGTAATATTTATTCTACTTATGTTGTATATTTATGTATGTATATTAGAGCAGTATTCCCCCAGTACTTAAAAATTAATCATATTATTATTTATAGTTTAGCTAGTGTAACGTTGCTTTTCCATGCTAACTTTTTCTTTTTAGAAGCCTGTCGAGGAGGCTAGCAGTGAAATCCATTGTATTCAGTCTCCCTTGCTGGGAATTTTCCATTCAAGTAGTTGGCGCTAAAAAATCTTCAAAAGAATTTTTTGTAGCTTTTTTTATTATTATTATTATTATTAGTAGGCCAAACCATATAAAAAGGCTGCCTCCTCTATCTTCGGGGCTGTGCGTTTTAAGAATTCCTGAGTGTACGATCTTGGCCAGCCAGTCCGCTGCACTGGAAGCAAATAGTGCAGTTTGGAGAGACACCCCTCTAGATAGTTACTGTATGTAGTCAAATTAAAAATTCTACTACAATACATTTGTCCGCTAAAGCAATTGGGCTTTGACCGTGAGATAGGTTATACAAATGATAGGGAGCTAGGAATAAGTTGTTAATTTAGGTGTTTGATCCTACGCCTAAACAGAGGCTACTTGGGTTACAATTAAATTAATTAAAATGGGAGTATTTAAGCTTCCTAAGGGTCTATGGCAGAGGTGAATAACGCTCGTATAGACTCGAGGTTTTGGTTCCGTCCTAGTGGTGGAGGAACATTTAATATAAATCAATATGCGTTTGTGTTTGATACCTTGTATATGTAATTATAGCATATTTAGGTGCTGTAAATAATTAGAGATTTTCTCACTGCAACTTTCATTTAAGAAAGTGTTAAAGTGAATAATTAACCAAATTCCTTTTTCCTTAAGTGTAAGGAAATTTAGTTAGAGCCACGAGTAAAGGCTGACATCCTATCTCTAATACCAACCTATCCTATATAAATATATATACTAAAGCTAAATAAATTCCTTTTGTAAACTTAACTTAAAATCCCAAAAACAATGTTAGGCCAGACAGTGATCTGTAAGTCAAGGTCCCGTCTTTAAAAGCAAAGAGCACGGTCCAAAAATAACTAAATACTGTAAACCGTATTTTCCACAGGTCCCCTACTATTTATAATAATAATAATAATAATAATAATAATAATAATAATAATAATAATAATAATAATAATAATAATAATAATAATAATAATAATAATAATAATAATAATAATAATAATATTATTATTATTATTATTATTATTATTATTATTATTATTATTATTATTATTATTATTATTATTATTATTATTATTATTATTATTAAGGAAATTAAAATATCTAGAGGTTTAGATCAAAATACTTCCTTTCTCCATTAGTTATTGGGGAAGGGTAAAAAGGAAGCTTGAGTGCATATAGGGCGGAGTAGCATCCTAAGTTAAAGTTATTACCCTACCTATTAATTAAAGTATTACTTTTGTAAATAAACTATTAATCTCCTATTTAATTTCTCAATCTTTCATTTAATATTCTTTAAAATGAGCCAAATACCCTAGACGTAACGAGCAAGTACTTATAAAAGGACGTAAATAAAAAAATGTAAACATTTATAGAGCTGTTAGTTGTTATCGCGAATTATACGAAATTAATATTCATATTTAAAAGAAAAATAAGATAAAGAGCGAAAATAAAGAAAAGATTTTAAGATATATATATATATATATAAAAATAAAATACAAAAAACATATTTCAAAACATATGCAGTACTTACTTTTATATTTTCTTGTAGTGATGATAACTTTTTCTTAAATTCTCATCAATATTTCGGCCATAATGCACGAATACCTTTCATCAGGATACCTTCTAAGATGAATTGTTATTCACATTCTAAGATCGAACCCTTCAATAGCAGTTTATAAGACAATGAATATCGATATTTCGCCAAACGGTGAAATCACTTAATCAAAGTATTTTATGTCTTACTTTCCAAGTTTAAATGCTGATAAATGAAATCTAAACAAAGAGTGTGATGATAATATTAACAATGGTATTAATAAAAATTAACATTCACAAAATAACTTTTTACATTTGGAAGTTTGTACAATAGGCTGAAACAAAATATTACATTGTTACTATTTTAGTTATTATATACACTTAAAAAAATAATATCCTTACAAAGAAGCATTAAACAATATAATGTGTACATATAAGTGGAAAAAAGTATTTATTTTTCTTAAGAAGTTGATCGTATAGTACTGTGTAGATACTATCAGCATTTAAAGTTATAATTAATTGTTTCGTGTTCTTGCCTGCTTCTGGTACTGAAACATCTTAACTAAAGACTAGACTGAATATAAGGCGGCTGGGATCTTTTTTTATCAGAATAACATTATTTCCATTGACTTTGACATTGAACTAGATAGCGGTTGTGAGATGTTTACTAATTCGTCAGCTACGCAGATTTTGGTACATGGAAACACTGCTATTTTGATAATCAAAAATGTTAGCTGCCATAGCTCCTTTTCAGAAGCAGACAGGCTTACAAAACTATTCACCTTTAAATTATTCTCTTCCTGTATGATAGAGGAAAAGTTAAATAAGGAATAGGAGTTTAAAAAAAAAATCCGGAGTAACAATATGCTCTCCAGTGTTTACAGGAATAGAGTCAACGAAATATTGCGTTTTATCACGACGCAGCACTCAGGTAGACAAACTTAGACTTTTATATCCATTGGTTGTATTCACGTTTTCTGATTTGCAATCTTTTCTTCATCTCTTGACTTACATTGGATTCCAGGCTCTCCAATCCTGAAGGCTATATAGTACCTCAGATATCTGTCCTTTGTTTAATATTTATTTCTTGTTATTCTTGTTTCAAGGAGCATCAGCGAGTTAAGCTTTGATCATTTCTAAAAATATCTTTTTTGTTTTATAAAGAATATATTCCTGATGAAATTCAGTCTTGGTAAATACTTTTTTTTTAAATGCTACTCTACGAGAGGAAGGATTAGCAGTTTATTACTTAGATCATTTTGCTTTTTCTGATCAGATTCACCAAAAAGTATTATTGAATACGTCTGATCGAATTAATACTGTTTAAAATCATCTGTTTTTAATATTCTACTAACTCCTCACAGCGGCCTTTATTTTTGCTTTCTCTCTCGATGTGAACTCTAGATTGCGTTGGTGTATAGACTTACGCGTTTATATAAAATGTTACAGACCAGACTTCCGTCTTGACTAATTACTCCTGTCCATGCCTAGTTGAAGGTCGTCGTGGTAGTTTCGAAAGCTATGAGTCCTTATTTCAGGGCGCAGGATTTCAAAGTCAGATGCACTCGCCAACTCAAATATGATGGTGGGGGCGCGGTGGCTCAGTGGTAGAGCTTTCACCTCTGGTGCTTGGGGTCCCGGGTTCGATCCCAGTCCCCGCCAAGTGAACTTTGTGGTGGACAAACATCGTGCTCGTGGGTTTTCTCGGGGTTCTCCCGTTTCCTCCCACTTTCTTCATTACACCATTTCACTCATCTCTCATCATCACCGTCTCCTTTAGCCTAACCGGCATAACTGTGGGACGTAAAACTTAAAGATTTTATTTTCATTTTTTTCTAGTATGATGGTCGCCAGTATGAAGAAATGAAAGGAAATCTTTAAGTTTTACGTCCCGCAGTTATGCCGGGTAAGTTAAAGGAGACAGTGATGATGAGGAACGAAAGAAATGGTGGAATGAAGAAAGTGAGAGGAAACGAGAGAACCTCGAGAAAACTTACGAACATGATGTTGATTCACCACAAAGTCCATTTAGCGCGAGCTGGGATTGAACCTAGGACCCTATGCACCAGAAGTGAACGCTCTACCACTGAGTCATGGTCGCCAATATCTCTGGACTGGACTGTCCCCCAGTTGTTCTAGCTTCAAAGAAAAGGAGAAATGATCTCTCTCCAGAACGCAAACCATTTCGACTGAGAGTGGTAAAGGAGGGGCAAATTACAACATTGTGAAGACTTCTCATTCCGTGTTTTCTCTCACTCAGTGACATTTATTTTCGTGCGAAACAGAAAACTGTGCAGCCCTGTGAATTTAGGCAGAAACCATTTCTACCGAACGCCGGTCGCCAGCTCTAAATTTCTAAAACAGCGACCTGGCGACCGGAAATTTTGCGCCCTGTCTTATTTAGTGTATTTTTGTTAAATATTACCATCAGCCATTGCCACTCCGCTGCTGAGTAAAAGTATCTTCAACTTTTCCACATAATTACAAAATTCTATTTGATTTCGTCACACCACTTCGCAGAGGACTTTTCATAAGTAGCTGATTGTTTCTATATGTCATGTCAAGAATATTTAGCTCTTCCTTAATAATTTCTTCGTGTAATATATCCGACCCACTTCAGCGCCTTTTTCGCGGTAATACATGGCACTCTTGTCATCTTCCTGATATACACTGTTTTTTTTTTTTATTTATTTATTTATTTATTTATTTTTTTTTTAATTTTGTGGATTATTTGTACCGTTTGTCTCTGTATGCTTTGTTGTGTAGTGTGCAGATAATTTTTATATGATTTTGTCCACGTTCTCGGATCAGTACGTTAAACTCAGTGACACATTAGTTAAATTTTTCCGCTTTAAACACAACGACATTTTACATGTTATTGTGAAGCAGTTCTTCCCAATATATACCTAGATATATAGGATGTATTTGAAAAGTTAATAAGACTGGCAGTACTGTACACGAAACGATGACGCTGCTGCCTCCACCTTCACACAGTTAACCGTTGGCGTTGACTCAGTGCAAGTTCGAACTTACTTCACTTGCTACACGATTTTTTTTTAACGTCCCCCATTATTCACCGAGGCTAATGATGAAATAAATAATAAGGGTGGAGCGAACTAAGTGGGAGAAAACGGAAGAACTCCGAAAATCCCACGCACACGATGTTTATGCACCACAAAGTCCACTTGGCGCGGGGTAAGAACACATGATTGATTGCGTCTGAAGTAAAATTTTGTTTGTGAGGTGCGTTACGAAAATAGACCGGCAGTGAAGTTCGGGCAAAGTTGTGCCATCAAATTTTCTGTAAAGCTTGGCGAATCCCCCACTCTATTTACGAAAAGTTAAGAAAGGGCTTATGAAAAACATTTCCTATCCATAACATAAGTGTTCACATGGCAAAAGTTAGAAGGCCGATGACAAGTGGAGGACGAACCTCATGCGGGAACTTCAAAAACGGACCTCAAAATGGAAAGAGTGAAGTCTCTTGTGAGAACAGATCGTCGATTGATGATAAGAATGATCAGTAGTGTGTTAAGATTAAATATGTTCACCGCCCATCAAATTTTATCGCAAGATTTGGACATGAGAAAAATGTGCACCAGGACGGTTACAAAGAACCATGTCACTCGGCATTCCCACTAATTAATTTTTGGCAGAAAAAAAGCATTCCAGTGGTTCCTCAGCCTCGCCGTATCTCAGTCCCTTAACTTATTTTTATATCCCTTGATCAAAAATCACTTGAAAGGGCGCCATTTTGACACTTTGGATAATATTCAGAAGAGCATAACCGACGAGCTGAAAAGTACTCCAGCAGAAGCCTTCCACCACTGCTACGAGAAATGAAAATACTCGCTCTGTAGCTACCTAAGGGGATTATTTTGAAAAGGATAACCGTAATTTGTAAAAATAAAATTAATCGTTACAAGAAATCGGTCTTATTATTTTTGTAACACACGTCGCATACAGTGTTATAATATAAGCCGCTTCAGGGGCAATCTGATCAATAAACAAGACACTCACTGCGCTCTTCAGTATTATCATATATTCAAAAAATCATATTAAACGTAGAATTTTCGCTGACAGCTGTCAATTTTGTCAAAACAGGTAAGGAAAGATTTTAGTGAAACTATGAGGATCTATGAAAATTAGTTAAATATGGCATTTTTCTAGTTAAGAAAAAGGTGTAAACATTGGCAAATAAAAGGTTCTTGCAATTTGATATAATTCACTCTTAGCTGCCTGTTTTGTAATTTTTGATGATGAAGGTGTCAGTGGTGTTTTTCGAAATTTTGTCTCGAGTGCCCATATCGAAACTTTATTTTGAACTTTTCGAATGAAAAAGGTTCGTATGTCTACCTTTTTATGAAAAAGATTTTTTTATTACTTCCGCTTTAGCCATGTTATGTTTTGTATCTTTAAGACGTTTAAACGGTCCCAATGTTTGCACACCGTTGTGCTTTGCATGTACATAAAATTTTATAGACATGTGTATTTTGTGAAGCAGCAAAAAGTTTTTGTTTACGTGTGTTTACATTTCAAAAATCACTTATGTTGTATTTAATTAATCCTAAAACATCCTGAACCCATTAAAATCTTTACTCACCTATATCTTGAAAGTGTTGACAGTTGTTAGTAGAAATTCCGCATTTAACATAAATTGTTGAACAATACATACATAATAGAATACTGAAGAATAGAGTGAACATATGGATCTTCTAAGTTAAGCATAAAAAAAGTTAAGGTTAAAGAAAAAACAATATTTTAAATAAAATATTGAAGGTCATTGAAATATGCAAATTATTCAGAAATACCAACATACGTGTTTCACCCAAAAAGACGTGATTTCTAGCGGCTACAAAATTTATTTGAATTTATATGTATAGTGACTAAAAAATCTCTGCAACGTTTGTAGGCAGAAACGCAATATCCGTAACATCATGTTAGCGTATTCTGCGAAAAGACCTGCTAATGTTCCCATACAAAATGCTGACGCTTCAAAAATTAAGAGACATTGCAAAAAGAAAGCTTCTGTATTTTGCAAATAATTCGGTGCGTTAATTGCTGATGACCCAGACATTATTAAAAACTTGTGGTGTATAGACGAAGCTTACTTTTGTCAGTCAGGTGAAGTAAACAAACAAAATGTAAGATTTTGAGCAACAGAAAATCCGCATGAAGTGGTAAACTCACCTCTGCATCCGGAAAAGGTTTCGGTTTGGTGAGCTGTAACAAGACGTGGCATAATTGGACCTTTCTTCTTTGATGGCTATGTCACATCAGAAAATTATTTGGAAATGCTTGAGCATTACTTCTATCCCAGTCTTTGTCGTAAAAGGTGTCCACTTCGTCGGCAATGATTCCAGCAGGATGGATCTAAACCGCATACAACAGAACCTGTCCTTAATTTCCATCACACAAAATTCCGCAATCGTGTGATCTCTAATCGCTATCCATTGTTTTTTGGAACAGGCATAGAGTGGCCTTCATGCAGCCCAGACATTAACCCTTGTGATTTTATATTGGATTCCTCAAGCAGGAAGTATTCAAGCTTAAACCCCGATATTTAAATGAATTAAGAGCACACATTGAGCAGTGTACGGCAGCAATTAGTCACGTCACCCTTGGTAAGGGTTTTGATAACATGCGCATCAGGGTCAGGAAAGTGTCCAATCGTCAAGGTGGACACTTCGAATATGTGTTACATTAAACTTTAGTCTTTCACTTATCATACCATGTATTTTTTTTTTTTTTTTTTTTTTTACTACTACTATCATCAATGAAATACATTGTTGCAGTTCAAAATCACGGCTTTTTCACTGAAACACTCTGTACAAAAATCTCTCAACAAAAGATGGTAAGATTAAATAGTTTTACAAGCAACACTACAATCAAATTTATTGTTAAATTTGTTCTTTGAATTTTAGTTCTGGCGTGTTCTAATAGTCAGTTTTTTTTCACAGTAATAGAACTCGAAATTTATATTAATGTGTCAAAATGAATAATTATATGGTGTTGTCTTGCAGGATGTACAAAGGCATTCTGTCCACACTCTTGTATTTCGATCTTTAAAGAGGACGCACGATATGTTTCTATCAGATCAAGGCCTACTAGCCCCTATAGATGAGAAAGCGTAAGTATATTATTTGAATAAAGGTGGCAATGAGTATTTATAAGTATGGGCATGTCTTGTGTCAGTTGGGCTATAAATCAAACGTAGGACTTTCTTTAAAACCATTAAAATATAAAAAGTACATACCTTTTACTTAATGTTCTATTTTTGAATTAAATTTTTCAATTGCTGAAGGAGAATATGGAAAAGATAAAAGTTTGAAATTGAACTATAATAACATTTTTCAAGCAAAGTGAACTAAATTTACGGTAATATTTCGGAAAGCCCTACACGAAAGATTCAAGTAACTAATAATAAGTTATTTCATCTTTATTTCTCAAACTTATACATGAAGATTAGCTTATCTCATGTACAAGAATATGCAATTACAAAATAGAAAAGACAGGGCCGTCCTCAGTTTGTCGAAGTTTTTCTCGGCCCCTTTTCGTCATGTTCTGGATCACTTTAATATCTGTTGCTTTGATCTTTTGCTGAATATGACGCTTCAACTGGCATTCAAATTTAACTTTTCAGTCACCCTCATGAACCATACCAGCTACATACCCCAGAAATCTTCGACATGCCTGGCTTTGGGGTATATTTGGGGGTTTGGCCTCCTTTGGAACAAATCATATGGTTCGTTATCCAATCGAGTGTTTTCTTCTCATACTGGCTTTTCTCAAGATCGGACCAGAACATTGTTTTTTAAAACCTGGTTGTAGTCCTTGATGAATGGAAATAATTTTTCAAACAATTTCTTATATATGTTTTGAGTGTGCTCAACGAATCCAATGAAAGATTTGAAACACTCTTTGACGAGATGGCTACCCAGACGAGGGCACGTTTGGAAAGTTTTTCCCTGCGCGTAAATCTGACATCATATGATGCTGACACAGCACTAGCGATATCATATGATGCTGACACAGCACTAGCGATATCAAATCCAAAGTTCCGTGCAAGTCATGGCCTGTAAATCAAAGGTATTTCTTGTCGTCCATAATGACACCGTTTCGCTGTTCAGAAATTTCTGTCGCAGTTTGCAGTACTCTTTAGATATATATTTGAGTTGTTTGTGCCTAAGTGCTTTTAGTCATTTACGACATTGGAGACCTACAGTTTTCAAATTATACCGTATACAGCCTTGGTAACCCCAAACTTACTTTCCAAACCTCTTTGCCTAACTCTCGGTTCTCACTGACTTTCTTCAGTTACACCTTGAATAGTTTGCGCTGGCGATCTTTCCTGGACTTACTCCTACCTGCAGATCCTTTTCAAAGCGGTTGATGAAAATAAATGGTTCTGTGTGGATAATTCTCCTTCTAAAACAAATTGTTACTACAAAAACCTTCTTTATAGATCCAAGAAAATCATGTACACGAGTATTCTTTCAAACTTAACGAAACGCATCTTTGTTACAGGTCCTACACCTTTCAACTGTACATTAATATACATTTCTCTTCGCCATAAACAACAATACCGTGTGTTATTCTTACCTAGATATGATCATGTTGAAAGTTGTGCAGAAACTTTTCACTCGTCCTTAATTCAAGTATTGAGTTGTCTAGGAATCACTGAAAGCATGATGTTGACATTGTTTTGTCTTCTATACAAAAAGCTATTCTTCAAAAGAAAAATATATGCATACGTTAGAGCGTTAAAAACTTAGTACGTTAAAGAACAACATAATGATAAATAAATACTAAAATGGCCTTGTGTATAGAGTAATTCCGTAACACTATAAGCATGGTGATTTCAGTGATTTCTAGACATTTAGATATTTGTGTTAAGGCTTGAGAGAGGGAGCAAGAGTAGCCTTGCTGCTGGTCCCGGTTCGATTTCCAGAAGAAGAGCAAGAAGAAAATTAAACGCATTACTGCCAGGATAAGAATGGCGAAAGAAGCGTTTAGGAGGGAGAAAAGTCTATTTTATAGATACTTGAATAAAGAATTGAAAAAAAAAGACTCATAAAATGTTTCACGTGGAGTATTGTACTCTGTGGGGCAGAAACATGGACATACGCAAAAACAATTAAAAAAAAAAAAAAAACGACTGGAAGCTTTCGAAATGTTGGTGTGGAAAAGAATGGAGGAAATTAGCTGGGCCGAACGGAAGGTATTGTAGCAGGAAAAAGAGTCGAGGTGAAAGAGGCTACATTTGATTTACGATATTAAAACAGGAAGGTCGTACTTGAAGACGAGGAGATTAGTTGAAGATCGTGGTGCATAAAAGCTTTGCAATTGCTGCAAGTGACCTGCCAATAACGGTATAATGCCTGTGATGATGATGGCGCTTCTATAAGTGAATGTCAAAAATGTGCTTTAATAAGCACCAGTGTAAATTGTAATACTTCTTCAGTCAGTGAATATATATTTTAAAATTCTCCTTTAAAAAAGAGAAGGAAATGAAATAACATACATGAGAACATAATCTTGAATACATTTTAAGAAGTGTTTTTTGTTATAATAGAGTTTATAGGATTTCTGTCTCATAACCAAGCCCTAATCTGTCCTTAGCTATAGCTCGGAATTGAGGTAGTAACACAGTTCACTATAAACTCGAATCCAGAAATAGGATATTGGGGAAATAAAGTAAATATTTTTACAGTAAAAACGTTTTCTTTGCTTACAAAAACTATTAATAATGAATAGTTGTTAATTAATATTACAAAAAGTATTTTACCCCTTAATTGGATCAAATGGTACGGTAGTGCTTTGGAGACACCTATTGTGCTTTTTCCGGTTAAAACGTCTATGAGGGAAACGTGAAAGGTCCCTGGTATGTACTTATTTTTTATGATATGATTCTTCACTAAGTATTAATTTTACGGTGGTTAACTCTCACTAAATACCAAATTTGATATCATGAGCACCAAAACCAATTATTCTTAATTATTTATTTCTCTATTAGAGTAGTCTTCATTTATTTGTCTACATGATTTGTTGTGCCATAGTGCGTTTTTTGAAGAATGAAATCTGATAAGTAAGGCAATTTTTAATTAGTAATCAGGCTTGCGCATACAGTGACATGTTAGAATATGTAATAGTTTGGAAGATAATTTCCATGATATAATCATGTCAAATTGGTCACCAGAGATAATTCATATTTTGTAAATTTTATTCTGCAAATAATTAAACCAACAGTAACTCATTTGTAGAATCTTTTATGTTGATGTTCAATTAAACTTTTTTAATTAGTGTCACATTGGTATAAACATTCTGGAGCAGTGATGGTCAAATTGCAGTCCGCGAGTTGAATCTGTCCCACATATTGTACCGCATATGGTTCGTCCGCCCCGCGAATAAAAGTGAATAATATTTGTTCCTTTTTTAAATCCTTGCGTAACAGGTACAGTGTCCATCATAATATACCTGAGTTGAGATTTATTTATTTATTTATTTATAACAGGTTTCAGATACAGCACTAGGCCATTTTACACTGAAACATTTTAGCAATTTGATAACATAACAATTTAAGGTCAAGATGGTACAACACAACAGCGACATTACAAAAATAGATTATTTATAGATGATCTGAAAGTATACTCACTTGAAAAAACGTCTACAGTTTCTGGTAACTGATATAGGTACTAACAATTCGGTTTAGAAGGGACCTTTGGACAATATTAACTTTCGCCGCTCGAGTGTAAAAGAGATCACTAGACCATGTTGTTCTAGCGGGTACGCGAAAATTGATCTGACTTAACAGCTGTTCACATGATATGTGGCCATTTACAATTTTTTTGCAAAAATGTTAGGTCAGAAATTTTGTTTCTCACTAGGAGAGGTTTGATATTGAGAGTTTTAAAACGTCATTTTTTTGGAAGTGTTCGGAGGTGAGGTACTCGGTAGAATACAATGGATAAAAATAAATTAATTACGGAATTTAATTTTTTAAAATGAGTAGGGCAGGCCGTAGACCAGATAGGAGAACAGTACTCAGTGGTGGGAGCAACATATGACTTATAGAACAATAACAGCGTGGACGAAAACAACGCATAAATAAAAACAAGGCAAGGATAAAAACAGCGCATTAATAAAAAACCGCACAAGGACAATAACAGCGCATGCAAATACCGCGTGGACAAAAATCGCGCAAGGACAAAATCATCCAGCGCATGCAAACACCGCGTGGACAAAAACTCGGACTCACTCGGGCTTGAACTCACACGAGCTTGCACTCACTATTCTTAACTAGGCTCGCGCTCAATTGGTCTCAAGTTCACTTCTCTCAACTGAGCTCGCACTTACTCGGGCTTGCGCTCATTATCATCAACATGGCTCGAGCTCGCGATCACTTTTCTCAACTGGGCTCGTGATCACTTCCCTAAATGGGGCTCGCGCTCACGAGCTTGCATTCAATTCTCTCGAGTGGGGTCGCGCTCAATAATTGTAAGTAGGTTCGCGCTCACTCAAGCTCACGCTAACTTCTCTCAACTGGGCTCGTGCTCGGGATCACTTCTCTGAGCTTGGCTCGCGATCACTTCCAGAAACTGGGCTCGCACTCAATTCTCTTGAATGGCTCGCTCTCACTAATCCTAAGTGGGGTCGCATTCACTCAGATTCGCGCTTACTTCTCTCAAATGAGTTTGCGCTCACTTCTCTCAACTGAGCTTGCGCTCACTGAGGCTTGCGATCACTTCTCACAACTGGGCTCGTGCTCACTCAGTCTCGCATTCTTTTCTCTCGACTGGACTCACGATCAGTCGAACTAGCACTTATTTCATTGTGGCTTGGGCTCTCACAGGCTCGTGCTCAATTATTCAAGCGGAGCCCGGCTGAGTGCGAGTCCGAGCTCACGAGTGTCGGGCTCGCTAGTTTGGACACCTATGACAAAAGCAGCGCATGCATGGCCCGCAATGCACATCCTTTCCCAAAGTAAACATTAAGGCAATAGTTGTAAGACTAATCTAGCAAAACACAGTAGCTCTTGCGCAGAACCCGACTCTTGGCTGGATCGCGCTGGTTTGCAGTATTTCAAACTTTACTATAGACCTCATCTTACTGCTGATTCCTGCCATTCAGGACTATATTAACAAGTAACACTCCGATTTTGATAAAATTTGGCAGGTAGATACTACAAATAAAATAAACGAATACGTGTTTCTTTTTTTTTAATTTTCTGCGGAGAAACTGTTTTATGGGGCAAAAGCCCCCACCCAAAAGTTTGGAAGTTGATCTTCGAAAGGCAAAAACAATTGGACCGAAGTGAACGAAATTGTACACAGATATTGCAGACGTAAAACGAGGGAATACGGGTTTCGCATTTTCCTGGAAAAAAATGGTTAGATGGGGCACGGACCCCTCCAAACCTTTGATCACGAAATATCAAAAGGGCTAATAACCGTATGTCAGATGTGTGTAAAGGACATGAAGAATTGCAACGAAACTTAGTATAGGCACAATACGCAAAAATAAACGAATACGTTTTTTTTATTTTCTGAGGAAAAACGGTTTTAGGGGGCAAAAGCCCCCACACAAAATTTTGAAATTTGACTACCGAAAGGTAGTATGAAGCGCACCAAAGTGAATGAAATTGTGCACAGATATTGTAGACGTAAAATGAGGGAATACTGTTTCGTATTTTTCTGGAAGAAACGTTTGAGTGGGGCACGGACCCGTCCAAATCTTTGATCATGAAATATCAAAAGTGATAATAACAATATATCAGAAGTGCCTAAAGGACATGAAGAATTGCAACGAAACTGTGTAGTGACAATACGCAAAAAATAAACGAATACGTTTTTTTTTATTATTTTCTGAGAACTTTTTTAAATGGCAAAAAAAACCACCCAAAATTTTGAAAGTTGACGACTGAAAGGCAAGAAGTTAACCAAAGTGAATGAAACTGTATACAGATATTGTAGACGTAAAATGAGGGAATATATGTTTCGTGTTTTTCTCAAAAAAAGGAAAAAAAAAAACGGTTGGGTGGGCCACAGACCTAAACCGTTGATTACAAAATATCAAAAGTGCAAATAAGTATACATCAGAAGTTCCTGGATTGCAACGAAACAGAATAGGGACAATTTGCAAAACAATAAATGAAACATGTTTTAATTTGTACGAAAAAACAGTGTTAGGCCAAGGCCCCCTCCGAAAAAAAAGTAAATATCACTAATATTGCAGGAAAGAGTGGACCGAAGCAAATTAAATTGTGTGTAGATATTATATATGTAAAATAAGGCCTTTCGTCTTCCTCAAATGTCCCTATCCGATTTGCTTGAAATTTGACACATCAACAGCAAGGAGGAAATAAATCGACACGTGTTTTTTTTATACGGGAAAACATTTTAAGAGTTAAAGGCGCTTCCTGAAATACTATAAAATACGCTATACTGTTTGTGCTTACTGTTGATCTGTCAAATTTGAAGAAATCGGATGGGGATACTTGTGAAACACGGAAGGTCTTATTTTACATATACAATATCTACACACAATTTCGTTCGCTTCGGTGCACTCCTTCCTTCACCCAACTCCTGGGTCCACCGTTTTTTTTTTTTTTTTTTTTTTTTTTTTTCTTTTCAGAAAATACAAAACACGCATTCCCTCATCTTACCTCTACAATATCTGTGCACAATTTCATTCACTTCGGTTCCCTTCTTGGCCTTCGGACGTCAAATTTCAAAATTTTGGGTGGGGACTTTTGCCCCTAAAACAGTTTTTCCGCAGTAAAGAAAAAAAACTTATTTGTGTATTTTTTACGTATTGTCTCTAAACAAAGTTTTGTTCCAATTCTTCATGTCCTTTAGGTATTTCTGACATACTGTTATTAGCATTTTTGATATTTCGTGATCAAAGGTTTGGAGGAGTCCATGTTCCACTCAACCGTTTTTTTCCAGGAAAATACGAAATACGTATTCCCTCAATTTACGTCTACAATATCTGTGCACAATTTCGTTCACTTCGGTCCACTTGTTTTCGCCTTTCGGGCGTCAACTTTCAAAATTTTTGGTGGGGGTTTTTGCCCCTTAAAACAGTTTTTCCGCAAAAAAAAAAAAAAAAAAAAAAACGCATTCGTTTATTTCATGTGTAGTATCTACCTGCCAAATTTTATCAAAATCGGAGTGTTACACTTGGGAAGTGTTACTTGTAAGTCACGCGTTACGCAAAATGGGACAAATAGAGCATCCAAGATGTCAATGCGAAGAAACAGGCACACCAGCACATCACGTATTATGGTGTCCATTACTGGAAGAATGGCTATAGGGAAGACGTCAAATAAAAAGGAAAGAAATATACGAAATTATAGCTAATGAGGAGGACTATAGGATATTAAGCAAAATAACAAATGACTAGTCAGGAAGTAATAAGAGGACAATATACTAGGATAAATGATTAAAATTGTAAACAAAACGGAGAAACGCCGAAATAGGAATGATGTTTATAATAGTGTAGCTGAATGAATGGAAGAGTGGCTGTGAATCTTCCTGGACCGGAGGACTCCTCCAGGAATGTCGGCATTCCGCGTGTCCCAGAAAGAAACTGTATGCTTGCACTCGATATATCCCCGTGTAAAACCGGATACGAACTCCGGATATATCGAGTGTGTGTGTCGGAAAGTGTGTTTTGTGTAAATAGTAAATTTATAAATACCTTTAATGAAAAAATTCTCGAAACGGAAGCACAATCCAGTATTCGCATTGTCGCATTCAAATGTCATGCGAATCTCACAAGGAACATACATGAACGTGTCGTCCGGACATCCGAATCAAACCTAGTCCATTCGATAAACATAAAAATATGTTCATGCACCGAAAATTAGGTGCCGTGGACAGTGGAATAAGTCCCTGGAGTCCATTAGTCCCGTTAGAATAAAAATAATTGTAGACTCGCAGTGAAAAATATATTGCATCAACACTGTTCATTGGAAAGCCATGCTTTATAGTTCATTCTCTTCAGCATGAAACAAGTTCTCTAGAGGTGCTGTGTGTTGGCGACCATAACGTATTTAAAAACGGGAAATTGGAAAATTTCCCTCCAAAAATACCTCCCATCAAATTTGGTCCCCTCTGGAGTGGCCCCAGATGAAAAAAAATGAAATCTTTGAGTTTTACGTCCCACGGTTATGCCGGTTAGGCTAAAGGAGACGGTGATGATGAGTAATGAATGAAATTGTGGAATGAGGAAAGTGGGAGGAAACGGGAGAACCCCGAGAAAACCCACGCACACGGCCCAGATAAAAGCACGCAATCCAAATGTATCTTGAAAAATACTACAGGGGTTAAAAAATGAATGTACCAAGTTTCGTTTTGATAGACGGAATAGATATGAAGGAAAAGGTTGTATACCAATACGCTATGTATATACAAAACCGAACCGATGGCTTGACCTATAAAGAGAACACAATATAAAAAGTATAAACGCAATACTATTTATTGAGATATCAAGAATTTCCCTTAGCTTTGGGAAAGGATGTGCATTGCGGGCCATGCACGGGCTGTTTTTGTCATAGGTGTCCAAACTCACGAGCCCGACGCTCGCGAACTCGGCACTTGTGCTCAGCTGGGCTCGGGCTCAATAATTGAGCGCGAGCCCGAGCCTCAATTATATAAGTGAGCGCGAGTTCGAGTGAGAGTGAGACCAGTCAAAAGATGTAAGTGCGAGCGCGAACCCAGATTGGGGAAGTGATCGCGAGCCCGACGCGAATCCAGTTGAGAGAAATGATCACTAGCGCGAGCTCAGTCGAGAGAAGTGAGTGAGAGCCCAAGTGAGCGCGAGCTCAGTTGAGAGAAGTGAGCGTGAGCCCAGTCGAGAGAAGTGAGTGAGCCCGAGTGAGCGCGAGCTCAGTTGAGAGAAGTGAACGCGACTCCTCTTAGGATTAGTGAGCGCGAGTCCGAGTGAACGCGAGCTCACTTAGGATTAGTGAGCGCAAACCCGAGTGAGCGCGAGCCCATTCGAGAGAATTGAGTGCGAGCCCGTATGAGAGCGAGTCCAGTTTGGGGAAGTGATCGCGAGCCCAGTTAAAAGAAGTGTGCTCGAGCGCGAGCGAGCCTAGTGCAAAATGTTCATCTATGGTTTTTGTCCACGCTGTATTTACATGCGCTGTTTTTGTCCTTATATCTATTTAACTAGGAAGAGTACCTGTCAATTATGCAACCTGAAACCCAGTAGACATTTGGGTTGTCAAACTTAAGGGACTTCTGCTGTAATTGTTCCTGACTCATCTTTCCTAAGGATGTCTATAAAAATTGCAAAGTCTGTGGCAGTGGTTCTCAACCTAATTCATATCTTGACTTGTTCGTGTGAGTTCAAGCCCGAGTGAGTACGAGCCCAGTCGAGAGAGGTGAGTGCGAGCCCAAATGACCGCGAGCGCGAGTGATTGTGAGAACAGGTGAGGGAAGTGGTCAGAAGCGCGAGCCCAGTTGAGATAAGTGATCGCGGGTCCGAGTAAGCGCGAGCGCAGTTGAAAGAAGTGAGTTCGAGCGCGAGTAAGCCTAGTGTAAAATGTTCATCTATGGTTTTTGTCCATGGGCTGTTTTGTCCACGCGGTATTTGCATGCGCTGTTTTCGTCCACGCGGTATCTGCATGTACTGTTTTGACCTTGCGCTTGTTTTGTCCACGCGGTATTTGCTTGCGCGGTTTTTGTCCATGCGCTGTCTTGACCGGATACCAAAGCTGTTACTACCGAACTTTATTATTATTGTTATTTTTGATGCATATTCAATAGAGTTACTTTTAAATGTTGGTAGCTCAAATACACAAAGTAGAACGAAGATTTAGCAAATGCATGATTTACGCTTATTCAGCGAACTACCACCTCAAAGAGCAGGAAGAAGAAAAGTGGATAATGCTCCCCAAGTACGCTTGTTCCTTTGATATGGCTCGTAGTGCATTATAAATTGACCATCACTGCTCTGGATATATGAGTAAAAATGTTAATTGCATTTCGTAGTTAATTGAAGAATTATTATTGGTTCTTTTGCCTTTAGAGAGAAAGTGAAGAAGCTTATAAAAGCACGAGATACTTATGGTTTTATTATCCATAAAGTGAAAGCTACAAATGTAGTAAAAGCACATCATAGTGTTGACCATATTGGATCAGCACCACCTAGTCCTCATCCAATGATCACGGGTAAGTAATAAGAACAGAATTTCTTCCGTATACACCAAACGATCACTGAATTATGACCAACACTACCTAATAGTGCTTAGATCTTTCTTTCACTTTCCTTACTGCAGCGATCCAATGTGACAGGGGTGTAATGAAATGTTGATAGTCGTCTACTGACATTGGATCCAAACTGCTTCTAATGCGGCCACCAATGCTGGAAAGTGTTTCGAGACGGTACATTGCAAAGATGGTTTTTTTAATGTATTGATACAGGAGACGAAATATTTGTTTACTTCTACAATTCTCATTTTAGATTACGTTGTAAATCATCCCCAGCAACAAAGAAACAAGAACGTGTCAAAGCAAGTGCAAAAATTATGGTAGCCATGTTTAGGGAGCAAAATGGGATTGTTTTCGTAGAATGTGTGTAGGAAGATGTAAAAGGTAACCAGACAATGTATTCCAAGATATATATATATATATCCTGTATATCCTTCAGCCGCTATGGGGAATCAAAATTTCATTATGTGGCAACATCGCATATTAATTTGGAGCCATTAGCATTGTTTGTTCTACAAATCCATCAATTACATCGATTTTTAAGGTAATAACTGGTGCTAGTGTCAACGTCTGTTGACTTCGTCATCTGACAAGAATCGATATAATTATTTCATGGGTTGGTAGATCTAATCTATGGTTCTTGATCTGCGACGTTGCCACATAGTGCAGTTCGCGTCTCCAAATGAGGACCCGAAAGGTATACAAATTTATATATATATATATACTAGCAGCGTTCACCCCGCTTCGCTGCGGTCACCCCGGAACGCAATAAACTTTGTTACTTAGATAATTTTTACTTTTTCGCTTTCAAGTGATATGATAAAAACCATAGAAGATTGCAGTAAATGTTAACATTATATCGCCTGTCATTTATGTTAACCCGCCCCGCTTCGCTGCGGTCACCCCCGAACGCAATAAACTTTGTTACTTAGATAATTTTTACTTTTTCGCTTTCAAGTGATATGATAAAAACCATTATAACGCCTGTCATGTATGTTAACCCGCCGAGTGACACGGTCATGCGGGTTGCATATAAATACGTTTATTTTTATACCTATGATGAATTAACAAAGGATTTGTACGTAATGGACACCTGAATGGTCAATTATCTCAAGACACTGGTAATTGAAAATTAAAGTGATATGATAAAAACCATCTAGGGTCCAAATCCTAATAACCCCCCAAAAATAAAAGAAATTGGTTCAGCCGTATTAGCGTGATGAGCGGACAAAGGATTTGTACGTTCTCTTTTATATATATAGATATATATATATATATATTGGTTTATTTGGACATGTAGAATAGTGATTGTTGTGCGGGGGCGCCAATTTTAGAACCACCCGATATATATATATATAACTACAATACACTACGGACCTCACACTTGCACAGACCAAAATTGCTGAATTCAGATGAAGAATCATGCCATACAATTCGGACCTCCCCCTTCTGATTTTTTGGTGGACAACATCGTGTCCGTGGGTTTTCTCGGGTACTCCTGTTTCCTCCCACATTCTCACTCCATCAATTCTTTCATCATCATTTACTTGCCTTAATCATCGTCTACCTTAAGCTAAAAGTCATAAACGTGGGACGTTAAACTGAAAGATTTCATTTCATTTTTCCTTCCGATTTTATTTAGTATTGAAATTTTAACTGGCATCCCTTTTCCGGTGGCCTAGTGGCGTGGTTCTGAGTTCGATTCCTAGTAAGAGAGTATTAAAAGTTAATTTTACAACCATTCACTTTCATTAATTATTTCTCTCTTTTAGCCTAAAGGTATACACGTGGGATGTTAAACTAAAATTTCATTTCTTTTCTTAAGAGCCATCTACGAGGCAAACAATTCAGTTGAGCTTCTGAACGCACAACAACAATGAAAACTTGGCTGTAGTCTTAAAATGATTTTCTTAGGGTGCATTTCAGCCTTGGAAGAAATAGTAGGAAAAGTGCGTACAAAATGAAGGTGGATATATCGATTGATCAGGGCCTAGAAACAAAACTTTGAACTATATGTGTATGTGTACTATATGTGCAAAACTCCTGGATATCTGTAATATTAGGCGTTTTATTTGAAACCAGGCATTACGCATTGATCAACCTTTATACTAGGGCTATGTTTTCAACCTCTACTAAACCATCATAGGAGAATCACATGGGATGAAACGAGAGCAAGATAAAGCTGTTCCTTGGACTTCGCCCACCACCACACCAATGGATAGATTCTGTTGTTCAATCATTGTGGACTATCGAGCTTCAAAGTATATGGAGTGCAATCGAATCGCTGCCACATATAAACTGTGATGTAATTCCATTTCTCTAGTCGCTGATCTTAAAAAAATTCAGGGAACTCAAAAGACAGTTCAAAAATCGCAATCTATACTCTTTTGACAAACGACATGACTCACGCACCATAGATTTCCACCTTTGGCTACTCTCGCCATGTACGTCGGTAAGTTCTTTAAACGTCCTGCATCAGTTATGAACACAGCCATCACCTATAAAGTTCCCACCATATTCCTGACAACGTTTATGATAAGTTGCGAACATATTATGTCATTTCGCCTGGAGAAATCGAATTACATCACGTAGTTCACGCTTGGCGGGCACTTCGATTGCAGTCAGTTTTCACGTTATCTACTCTACAATGATTGAATGGCAAAGGCTGTCTATTGGTATAGGGGATGGGCGGCGTCCACTAAATAGCTTTGTCTTATTTCCGTTTCGTCACGTTACATGGTTCCCCTATGCTGGCTTAACGGAGGGTGTAAAAAAAGTGTGGACTTGAAAGGTACTATGTGGATTTGAAAGGTACCACCGACATGGAGAAAAATGTGCCACATTGTGAGGAGATCCCAATATCGAACACCAGTTATATTCGTTTATAACCAGTGGCTAACACTTTCGCCTTCGGTGCGAGCGGTTCCGGGTTCGATTCCCGGTGGAGTGTAAGACGCTTTTTCAGGCCAGCCACCCTGAATGAGGTTTTCCTGGGTTTTCCTAATTCACACCAGCAAATGCCGGGGTGGTACCTAACTTATAAGTCCCAGGCCGCTTCCTTCCTTTCCCAATCCTTTCTTCCCTTTCTCTGGATAGTTTGCTCGCCGAGGGACGTCATCCCTCAAAACGTGACAGGCTAAATGGCCTTAGACGCCGAAAGCCCAGAAATCTAAATCCTAATCCTAATCGTTCACAACCACCAAATGGCGTAGTATTTGCCATGTAAACGTGCCTCACATCTTATATAAGCTGCTGCCTGCCTGTATGGTTGACATCATACACACGGACACCAACGTTTCATGGAATTTCCACCAAAAATACACACGACCATGGTCAAAGTGAAGTAAAATTTATTACTATATCAGGCCGACAAACTTGCTCTCAACTATTTTATTTTCTAGTTTTCATGTTCGATGCACTAAGCGACATTGCTGAATAGGAGTGATGAGTATGTGATTCGGGAAACGTCTGTAAGCCTTACGAGTTGCTCACTCCTACAGTCAACTTTGCGCCGTCTTCCCACAGTTATCCTGATTGTTCTTCACTTGTTTTGTTGACACCACTGTTGACACTCTTTTATTATGGATTCTCTGGAACACGCCACTAGTGCAACTGTTTGCACGATCACTCCACGATTTTACCTTTTCCAAATACTCATAAATCTTGGCGTTATGTGTGAACTTGCACTACCAACTGGCTGCGTAGAGAGTAGCTGTCCACTTCCAAGGTGCGCGCTGAACTAACATTTGAACAACTTAAAATCTACTTCGGAGGAGTGGTCATAATTCATTGATCGGTCGGTATATATATAAAATCTCAGTCTTTTTTGTTTCCTTTTTCCCCTCTCTTTATTTTTTATTATTATTATTATTATTATTATTTTTTTTTTGTACTAATTTTGTTTGAACTGTCTCAAGTTTGTATCATTTCTATTTGCTATTTGCATTATAGTTCCCATTTTTGTCATTTTTACTTTTCTCATTTTTTGTTCCATTGTTGCCGTAATTGATGTAGATTTTATTCTTATTCTTATTGTTATTTGTGTGCTGTAACTTATATTTGTATTATTATGTTTTATTTTTGTTTTTGTTTGTCCATTTAATACCTTAAGCCTGGCACTATTTCAATATCCTAGTATGCCGGCCTATATTTATGATTTTTAAAAGAAAACTATATCACCACACAGTAGTCTTGACGGCAAAGAACGTGACTAAAATCCCCTAAATCGAAGTTTTAATTTGGAGACTTTGAAGACCCTGTATAGGTAAATAAATAGATATCTTTGCCATTAGAAACGGCCGTTTTTCAGGCCCAAATGTACATACGAGTCTGCCGAAATGAATTTCAATCTGAACGTCGAACTCGTTACGGGATCTCGCTCAGACTGCAATATATATATATAGTTTTCAATGGCCTTTCATTTCCATGTGTTTGTGGTTATTTTATTTTTTCAAATGGAGTCAGTGACTGAAAGTAATTGATGAAATGGAATGAAATTTGATTGTGTATTCAGAAGTCACAAGTCCCACGAAATCCTACTCTCAAACAATTTTTCCGATTTCTTAATTCGTTCTTCAATAAGGTAAAGTAGCCGCCCCACAATCGCTCCATTTTGTTTTATTCAAGTATTTTTGCGACGATACATAAATGTGTTTTAGGCGCATATTGCAATGTTTCTTTCTTCTCGATGTAAAATGAATAAAATATTCAATATGAAGTAGTAATAAAATTATTGTCATTAATTTTATTTAAAATTCAAAATCAGCAACCTCAAAACCCCCCCAATACCAATTATTACTTATTATTATTATTACTTATTACTTATTATTACTAGAATTATTTTTAAGACCGCTATTTTATTTATTTAGTATTATTTTTTGCAAAAAAAAATAAAAAATAAAATAAAATAAAATAATAAATAAATAAAAAAAGACGTACAAATTCGAAATAAGCTACCTCCGAAAGCCAGCAATACCAATTTTTTCTGAAATCAAATTACTAGGGTAACCCAAAAGCATAAAAAGCATAATAGCAATTTACACATATAGTTGGTACCTTCAAAAGCATAAAGCATAAGTAAAACATATAGCTCAGTTCTTGGAAAATTCTGTTTAGCTGCAAGTTTAACATACTATATTAATATTTTTAAATAATATTTACAGTACAAAACCTTTGAGAACATAACAATGCAACAGTGAAAATCTTTTTATTTCTGTAAACTTTTCGGTGTAATCCTTTGAAGTGAAGAGAAGAAAAAAGGAAAACAAGAAGAAAACTTTCCGCCAACAATGAATAAACAATAATTTTATTCTAAGTGTAACTGCGCAGTTACGCGTATGTATAATGATTCGAAATGTACAAAAAGTGCGCAAAAACCCCACATGTGAACCTCTTGAACTTGAGCACTTTTTGGGGCATCTTTTACTTTCTCTTTCTGCATATATGCACCTCTAAGGGGCACTAGTGATTATTAAAAAAAAAAAAAAAAAAAAAAAAAAATGACTCGAGTAATGCATATCTTTTTACAGTGCATTAAGTAGAAAGTTCATTATATTTGAAAGAAACTGGTTGCATAAAATATTAATAAATAGATCAAGATATTTAGAATATTTAATATATAGTAAATATTATACATTGTACACGATTTATGTTAAACAATGATTGAAATTAACAATAATGCATAATTTTGAAAAATATAAAGCATAATTAAGGAAAAAAAGGATAATGTGGGTTGCTCTACAAATTACTTTTCATTACTTTTTTTTTTTTTTTTTTTTTTTTTTTTTTAAATTTCAAATTCGAAATTAGCAATCTCAGAAATTAACGTACTGAGTTCTAGAACGATTAAATTAGGTTATCTACTTTTAGCCACGTTTTTGTGAACTGGGATCACCGTGCACCAGCGCTAACATGTTATTCATTCACCATCTATAGCGTGCATTGGCACTGCAGTTATACGTAGGAATCACCGGAGTAGTATTCTGGCCTTCCCGTTTCAATTCAAATATTCTTAAGTTTAACCAGACTCTGGTTCGTGTTGATTTTCGAAGTCTGCGGTTGTTTCCCCGACCGTATGATTTCATTTCTCAATTTTCTTTCGTTATCGTTTCCCTTTCTCTCGATCCATCGCCGTTTAGCTTACAGCATTAACTCTACAGACTTATATTTCTCATGCTAAATCCGTTTAAAAAACTTACCCTTTGAGACACTTTTATTGTTAATTTACAGTGTTCATATTGGCATTTTGGAGAGTTCTCATATGTGACTAGCACTACGCAATAAACACATGCCCAGATTTTCATGACTTATCCCACTACTCACGTTTTTACACTATCTCTTTCTCTTCCTAATAGCAATCTGTCTCTTCACCTCCTTCCTTCGTTTCTTCATTATTGTAGCAGGGAATGGGATTCGATCCAAGATCAAAATCTTTTGTGTTTTACAATGCCACTGCTGTACATACTTACCCGCGGGCTCTTCACTGGTACATCTCGGGTTTTTATTATTAATATTATTTCCATTTTGTCTTCTGGCCATAGCGGGTCGCTTTAAGTCTCCAGAGAAGGATTTTCTGTGTTCCTTAATTATTTTCCAGCGAAATCTTGATTATAAAAGCCAATGTATGTTACCAGGTAGTATATTACATTTCTTGGTTTAAAAATAATGTTTAAACTGGTAGTATAACCAGTTTAAACATTATTTTTAAACCAAGAAATGCAATATTCTAGTCTAGTTCCAGACCAGCGATCTAGTTTTTTTACTGGAAGTTCGATTTCCCAGTTTCTTTACCTCCATGTACTGCAAAAATTCGTCGAAAGAATGGTTGCTAGGAAATTCTGAAGCTTAATTTTCATGTTTTCATCCCTCACATGATTTCTTTTTAAGTATATAAATAAAAATAAAATCAATCACAAGAGAAACTCATCCACTCTTCACCAAATTTGTCGTGCGCTAAAATATTATGGCGTGTTGGCCTTGGTTTTCCGTGTTATGGACCATCAACGTTGGGGTGTGGATGTAAGTGAAGTTTTAGTAAATAATTCCCTTATTGATATTTAGAGAGAGAGAGAGAGAGAGAGAGAGAGAGAGAGAGAGGACACGTTAAATTGAGGAGCAAGAAAGTAAATTATAAAACTGTTGGTTAGCTGTGTGTAACATAATCAATGAAGAACGAATTTTCTCCGCAATAGGGAAACTCAGCGTTTACATATTATTTTGTAGGGTTTTTTTTTTTTTTTTTTTTTTTTTAAAGGAGATTTTAATATATACAATGTTTTCTATGGTCTAGGCTACACGTACTAATCACTCAACTTTAACCAAAGATAAAAGGAAAATGTAATAACACAGCGGAAAATTCTCTGTTACACTAAATGTGAAAGATCTGCAAACCGTAAAGGTGTACTTATTTCTTATCTGTTGCTTTTAGAAACCTCAACCTTAATTTTGTTGTTTCGAAGGACATGTAGCTTATACATGAGAATAGGTAGCTCCCTAATTGCCTACAATTCTATGTGTTCGCCAGGAATCGAAGCCAAAACTGTACGTAATAGTCGTTATGCTCATAGAAGCTCTATTTTTATATATTAATATTCATAATATTTAAATGTCTCAAACAGTTCTGTTGTGTTGGTAATTTTTGAAAATACTATTTTCAGAATCACCAGGATTTTCGACGGAAAGCTATGAACCCACTGCTAGTAATGAGTTAGCAATGGTACCTGCTAATCCAGCAGGACAAGTAACAGCGGGACCAACCCCAACGAGCTCTAATATACAGACAGTTGTTCCACGCCGAGCTCCTACTATGGCTAAACCAAAATGGCATCCACCATGGAAATTGTACAGAGTAATATCAGGACACTTGGGCTGGGTGCGGTGTGTTGCTGTTGAACCAGGCAATGAGTGGTTTGCTACGGGTTCGGCTGATAGAGTTATAAAAGTAAGTACACATGGAATTTGACTCATTTTTAATACTGTTTAAACAGTGGCAGTATGGATTTACCTTGTTTATTGCGTTTTTAAGAGATTACCTGAACGATTTCAGTCACTCATACTGTAACCTTTTTCAAGAGGTGAAGTCACATGAACATTGAATTACTTTATCAAAGCATTTTGCTCTTTAGGTGCAAGAGTTCTAAAACTGAACAACTGATCTCTTGAATAATGTGTTTTTGAAGGAAAGAATTCTTTCAGAGATTCCTGATGAAAAACAATGTTTTACAAATCTGAAAACACGTGGCCTAATGTTTTTGATTTATGCATTTATTTTTCTCTTATTTTGATTATTGAGCTTCCCTAAATATAATTGTTAGTGTTTGGAAGGATTAGCTTTCATTGAAGGAAAAAAGTAGTAACTGTAACGAATATCTGATGCATATACAAAAGGATGTTTATACTATTTGATAATTAAAGTGTCCGTTATCTTAGCGTTGAACCATATTGCAATATTAAAAATATTATACAGGATCTTAATTTGTCACAATCTTTTGGAAATAGATTCATCACATCAAAATAAGAAAAGAACTTAATATGGACCTTTAAAGTTAAAAAAAAAAAAAACACTTTAAAGATCAATAGTGGTTTCACTACTATAGGACCGATCGTAGTCGGATCAAGACATCACTGAGGAACTAGTATGTGAACTATCGAAATATCCATCTTTCAGAACCTCCAGTACTTGCACAGTCATTTTTAGAGAGGCTGTTTAAGAGTACTTGATCACTCTCCATCTACCTCTCTAAAAATTGGTGTGCAAGTATTAGGACATTCTGAAACATGGATATTTGGATAGTTCACGTACCAGTTCCTCAGGGATGTCTTGATCCGACTACGAGTCCCATAGTAGTGGAGCTATGAACTTTTTTTTTCTTATTTTCATATGAGGAATCTGTTCCCAAAACATTGTGGACACATTTTTTGTAACATCCTGTATTTATCATTCTTCCACTTTTTATAAATGGAAGAGTTCTTTTTGTGTTTCGGGGAAAAGAATTGCGAGAAGTGTCGAATAAAATGAAAATTTTCTCTCTTAAGATTCTATCAGCGTTAAAGCAAGTTTCCACTTCTGTCCCTACCTGTCTTTTCCACGTCTCCTTCTCTTGCCACTCCATCCTCGTATATTTCCTCTGCTTCTTCTCATTTAGTAATTTCTTAACATCTTCACCTGCCCTGGATCAATTTCTGGGTCCTGCAGCACTTATCCTCGTCGTCTTTTATCTACTTGCGTTGATGTGTTTTTGAATGCTTTATCTCTTGCTTTGGCTATTCCCATTATTCGTCTGTATCCGTCTTTCTTTTCCAGCATAAGCCACGTCTATGACCTTTGCTTTAGCTGTTGCCACAGCTCTTTTTGTCGCCTTATGTTGTACCTTGTATGCCACTTTGTGTTTTATGTTTTATCCCACCTTTTCTTCTTCTCTTTCTTTTACTTTATTGCCACTTGCACTTTCTCGTTCCACAGCTGTCTCCTTTCCTTGTGGCTGTTTTTTTCCTGATATTTTTTCCAGTAATTCTCCGACTTTCCTCACCATATGACTAGCTTCCACTATTATTGTACCTCTTCTACCAATTTTATTTGTTATAGAAACTTTTCTTTGAACTCTTTTCTTCGTTTTTATTTTTTTTATTTTTTAATCTCCACTATTTTATCCTTTGCTCTCTCTGTCTTATATTCTTCCCGTATTTGTCTACTATTATCTCACAATCTATGCTATGAAGCCACTCTTTCTTCATTTATCACCTTACCGTCCTTCACTTCTTTAAAGTGGTTGCTGCGGGACAAGATATAATCAATCTGACTGCATCTGCCTCCACTCTTGTAAGTTATAAGCTAGCTGTTTCACTTCCCGAAATAGGTATGAACTATAACCAGGTCGAGTGGAATTGCGTGATCTATTATTCTTTGACCTTCTGCATTACTTTCTCCATAGCCTTACTTTCCTAGCACTCTCATTTCTTCTCCTATGCTCTTTTTTCATATGTCCATTCAGGTCACCTCCTACATTAATATTCCTTCTCAGGTACTTTCATTAATAACTGGTCTAGCTCCAAGCAAAAGCTTTCTTTTTTCTTCATCCTATTTTCATTCCACATGATATAATCAACAAATTGACTCCAAATCCCAGCTTGACCCTCATAACCTTATTGCTCTTCCTTTTTGCCTCAGTAATCTTTAGCTCCTTTGCCACAATAATTCCAACTCCATCTTTCCTTCCTCCATTTCGTCTACTAGAGAAAAGCTTATATCCTTGCCGAACTCTCTTGCTTAATTTTCTTTCCGTCGTGTCTCTTGTAAACATAGGATCTTCACTTTTTTCTTTGCATCAGGTCTACAGTTTTCCTGCTTTTTCCCTTCAAAGTTCCGATATTCAGTGTTCCAATTTTTGCACTGATTCTCTTGTTTTCTCATCCTTAGATTGATTATCTTGTTCTCTGTCTCTCCTGTCTTCTGTATTTTTCAGTTGTAATGTCGTTTCAGATTTGATTTAAAGATGTCTATTGCTACATATAATTATGGATCTGACATACTTCGATTTCTCTAATTTATATATATATATGGATAGGTTATCAATATCAGTTCTTTTTAACGATTGAAGTAACAAAGAAGATAAAATAAGTAGTTATTGTAGCCATCCTTTTGCACATTCAATCCGTAAATGAGGATATCAGTAATCGATATTTAAGTACATTTGTAAGAGAAATATCGTAGATTGTTTCCATGTTGTTGTTTTTTTTTCCTTCTTTATCAAATCATACATCAGTTTTGTGTATTGATTTTGTCTGTTGATGTTCACCAGCAAATATTTTACTTGAGGAAGAAAGGACATTACATTTGTTACATTAAATTCTGTTCAATGATCTTTATTAAATTTTACACTTAGGATATATGTCACCGATAGAAGCCAAATAACAATAGAGAAAATCTGCTACTTAACAGTTTATTTATTTTTTTTTATGTACATAGTAAATTAAGAAACTAACAATAGGTTTCAACAAAATAAAACCAATTATTATTGGCATACATTTTGACGCTGTAAAAGTTCATTTTCCTTCATTTATTCGAAAACAACACATGAGAACAGGAATTCATGTTTTGTTCAACTCGATGCCACCTATCGATATATCTGTATGTTATTTTTGGATCATCGAAAAAGAATGCCGGGATTTTGATTAGTTAAAGCCGTTAAAGGTACTTCAATGGTTTTAGCCTTTATTTATTTATTTATTTATTTATTTATTTATTTAGTTAGTTAGTTAGTTATTTTGCATATCTTATTAAAAATGAAATGAAATGAAATCTTTGAGTTTTACATCGCACGGTTATGCCGGTTAGGCTAAAGGAGACGATGATGATGAGTAATGAATGAAATGGTGGAATGAAGAAAGGGGGCGCGGTGGCTCATTGGTAGAGCGTTCACCTCCGGTGCTTGGGGTCCCTGGTTCGATCCCAGCTCGCGCCGTGTGGACTTTGTGGTGGACAAATACCGTGTTCTTGGGTTTCCTCGGGGTTCTCCCGTTTCCTCCCACTTTTTTCATTCCACCATTTTACTCATTTCTCATTATCACCGTCTCCTTTAGCCTAGCCGGCATAACCGTGGGACGTTAAACTGAAAGATTTCATTTCATTTTTTGGAATGAAGAAAGTGGGAGGAAACGGGAGATCCCCGAGAAAACCCACGCACACGGTGTTTGTCCACCACAAAGTTCACTTGGTGGGGGCTCGGAGCGAACCCGGGACCCCAAGCACCAGAGGTGAACGCTCTACCACTGAGCCACCGCTGCCCCATATATCTTATTAAATTTCAGTGTGCTCCATTTATTGCTTTGCATACGTATAATGTATAATCAATTTCAGTTCATGTGCGTTGAAGCATATCAGGAGTAACAGTCAAGATGACGGCAGAAATGTACTGGTAGAGATGTACCAAGTCGCGATTTTTTTCTGCATACACAATATTTTTGATATACCACCAGAAAAAGAAACCCAAAGGGGTAAGGTCTGGACTTCTGGAAGGCCATGCAATGGGTGCTTCTCTGCCAAACCAACTGTTTGGAAAGTGGGCATCCAATGCACCGCGTACATCACTGGTCTGCGCATACACAGGTCACCTTAAACGCATTCTGGCGGGTATCAAACGAAACTTACGCCAACCAGTTACCACACAGTAAAAGAATCCCTCAGTTAACATAAAAGGTTTCAATGTTATATATATATTTAATCCCACCATTCTTTTTCGATGACCCTGTATTATGGAAAGCTAATCATAATTTTGGATTGTATCTCATTAACTATGGTGTATATTGTCATGTTTTGAATGTCATGATGTGAAGCTTGGTGAGAGCATACTTCAGAATCGGTTTCATCGTAATAGGTGAGGTAGTTATCGTACAGCATTAAATTTTATCGCTGTACAAAATAATAGGCTTTCTTGTCTCGAAAGCTACGCATGAAAATTTATACTCACCCATACGATTTTCTTCAGCTCCATTAGATCTGTCAGTTGGTCTGTCTCAATTTTGGGCATCTTTTCACCGTTAAACGATAATAATATTATAGAATATATTAATTTAGTTGTTTTCTTCTGTTTGCAGATTTGGGATTTAGCAAGTGGGCGTTTGAAGCTATCTTTGACTGGTCATATAAGCAGTGTACGCGGTCTTGCAGTAAGTGCCAGACATCCTTATCTCTTTAGTTGTGGAGAAGATCGACAGGTCAAATGCTGGGACTTGGAATATAACAAGGTAAGCTTTTCATCTTCAATTGTTAGCGTTGCCAACAGGGGTGCCCATCCCCTCTCCTGAGCTTGGACGCAACCCTTCAAATTTACTTCCCTCCCCTCAAATTTAGCGTTCTCCTCCCCAAATGTATCATTCTGCTATTCTCCAGTTTGATCGTAACATTTTCGATGTCCTCCAAAATAATTTTATGGATGCAGCCTGCGATCTAATACCCATCTGTGAGCACTCCTGGTTGCGAATAACAGGAAACTTAACTGTTGTGCAGTATTTTTACAGTGCCTTGTATAATCCGCAAACAACTATTAATAAGTATTGATGGATGATGATGAATCATGCACCTTTCTCTGTAACAGTCTATCCAAATGAACTTCCCCTCCATTTTTGTTCTTCAAACCCAGTATTTCATAAAAGAAATATTAGGGTCAGCATCTGAAATTGCATCTGATTCCCCCACCCCCTTTTAAAAGTTGTTAGCAGATGGAAAGTACGTTACGCTTACAGTTTGAGTCATAACATCCATATGCCATAGTTTTATCTGTCAGTTGTACACCGTGCCGTCCATCATAAAGAGAATTTATATTATTATCGGTATTATTTTTGATTTCTACAATTATAATTTTATCTTTTTATCTATCAATATATTTCATAGAATTTGATATTATATTTCTTTAGATTTTATAATACAGACAACCATATTTGAAGATTGTATTTGCTGTAATTTTTAATCAATCAGTATTAAATCAGTATTTGGAGCACAGTGTTATCCTTATTTAACTTTTTAATGGAGATTGTCCCCTATAGTTCAGTAGGCAAAATGAATGTCTTAATAAGAATGATCTCTTATCTTAATTTGTTAAGTCCCTGTTATTCTATTCAGTTTGGTGGCACGTAGCAATTTATATTTGTTTCATCGAGGATAGCTGTCGGAGTATCTTCTTCGTTATATGTTAGAAGACAATTAAAACGAGTTTACTATAGTTCTTACGTATGATGATATTTAATGTGTTTGCCAGATTTACACTTTAGATCTCCCCAGAAGAATAGAAAGAAAAAATGAAATTTATAGTTTATGTTGTACGATTATGTTCTTTATGCTAAATGAAATGGATGATTAATGAATATGACTTATAGTTGGTGGAATGCGAAAGTAGGAGGAAACTGAAGAACCTCGAGAAAATTCATGGATACACTGTTGTCCACCACAAACTCACTTCCCCTGGAATAGATCTAGGGACCCTTAGCTTCAGATGTAAGCGCTGTATCATTGCGCCACCATGCTCCTTCAAAAGAATAGATTAACTATTGTCATCGTGTTAAAATATTATGGATTTTTAAACTTTAAATTTTGTCATGTATTATGATTTCTGGCAGTTTTTGATAATTGAACATGTCAAGTAAAATTTTCTATAGCGGATTGGTTGCCCCTTGCTTCAAGAGAAATTTAAATTTAGCCTGACCTAAATTTTTATTGCGCTTCATTTGTCAAAAACATTTCGTGAAACTAAATAATTTTCAAAGTTACTGTTAACTACAATACTGTGCGAAGAAATACATATATCAATCCATAGACGACGCCAAGCTGAATAAAATAACACGTTTGAGGGGAAAATCTCATGCGTAGTTTTTAAGAGTATCGAGAAAAAACATTTTTATGGCATTAAAGAGTGTGTCATTCGTTGCGGAGCTGATTGTATCTATTGTTGTTTGATTTCTCCTGAAAGTGACACGTGCTACGTGTGTTGTCAGTAATTCAACTTGAGCTACTGAAACTAAATATTGAGTGGAGAAGTTGGAAATGAATTTTTACAGTTGAACGTCGCACCATTATGCCCTTTAGATTAAGGGAGACTATTCTTAAATCAAGTGAATGATTATGGAAGAATTGGTGGAATGAGAAAGTGGGAAGAAGCGGGAGTACTCCGAGAAAATTCACGGACACTATTTGTCCACTACAAGCTTACGTGACTGGAAATCCAACCAGGAACCCCACACACCAGACGTAAGCGCTTTACTACTGAGCCACCGTGCCCGCTTAGTGTAGAAGTTAAATATGGAATATTAGATAATTACAGTCTACATCAATAAAAGATCTCATGATTGAAGAATTCCGTGTCAGAGTTTAGTCTTAGATGGATTAAATTGGCACTGAGATATTCTAGATTGACAGTGAATGGATACGTAATTCGTGTTATAATGTTTAAGGATTAGAGTTTTAAATGAATATAATCTACGTCTTCAGTGCTAGTTATTTAGTTTTAAAGAAGCCTTTCACTATCCTTTCCTATAACATTAACAATCAGATGTTTTTTGACAGAATGAAAAATTAACATGGTTAAGTCAGTTGGAGGTATGGTGGCTCACTGGTAGATAACTCACCTTTGGTGCGAGTCCTATGGTCCCTGGTTCGATGCTAGAACGTGTGGGTTTTCTCGTAGTTCTCCCGTTTCTTCTTGCATTCACATTCCACTAATTCTTATACAATCATTCACTTTAATTAATCATTCATCTACAGGTCATAACAGTGGGACTTGAATATTTTATTTAGTTTCATTTTATTAAGTAAGCTTTTCTTTTTTATTTTATTTATTATGAAATTTGTTACTAAGAACTAGCAAAGCTATAATATTACTATTGTTTAACACTAGAGGAAGAAACATCCTGCCTTTCATTTTATAAGTAACATACTCATCATCCGAAATGCCTTGCGTAAAGTTCTGTAGTAAATTGTTGGAAAATATGGAATCACAGATTTGAGGAATTAAAAAAAAAAAAAAAAAAAAAAAAAAAAAAAAAAAAAAAAAAAAAAAAAAAACCTGTTAATAAAGTTTGTATTCACAGAAACAGCCAAACAATCAAAATGGTAATCTTGACCGTATACATTTGATCGACTGCTTGTTGCTTTCATAAGTAAGTTCTTTAAGGACTTCTCGTTGCATGTATAATTACAGTGCAGGAGTGTCCCAATACAATTTTTCTACAAGCATTGTAAAGTTCTTTAAAGGACTCGTACTTATGGAAGCGATAGGCCATCGCTGAAATGCATACGGCCAAGATTACCATTTTTGATTGTTTGGGTACGTAAGTACAAACTTCATTAATAAATTAAATGCACTCTATTAGTTCAAAAGTATTAAAAAAGAACTTCTTTGTTGCTTCAGCAATTAATTGAAAATCTGTGTTAATTTTTAGTAATTGATAAAGTTACAGAGTAAATAAGTGTGTATTGCTATAAAGATGACATAATATATTCGAACTGTTAAAACTTTTTATTCCCGATAGGTAATCAGGCATTACCATGGACATTTGAGCGCAGTATATGCACTGTCGTTACATCCGTACATTGATGTATTAGTGACAGCCGGCCGTGATGCTACTGCCCGTGTGTGGGATATGCGAACGAAAGCCAATGTTCATACTCTTACTGGACATACGAATACAGTAGCTAGTGTGGTGTGTCAGGCTGCAGAGCCCCAGGCAAGTACCTAAAAGATATTGGCTTTTTACTAAATATAATAAATCTTTTTCTTTTTAAGAATATCACTATATATTCATATTGCTCATTGATTGCAGAAAATGGTGATCACACAGTCCTTGAATCATTCTTCTCATAATGCCTTTTACTTCTCCCTTTTCTTTATAAATGTTTGGTTCCTTTTCGCTTTTAAATTAGTGATTTTGGTATTGATACCTATAGCATGAAATATGTGTACAGATATGGTTGTATTTGTGATTATTATATTCCAGTTTTAGATAAACACAAATCTATAAGATGGAGTGGAATTTGTAGCGCTGTTTTCAGAAGCTGTGAGATGCTAATAGTTGTGCACTTTTATTTGATTTACACTTACTTATTATTATTAAACTTATTTATACTTGGTTGCTTTGTGTAATACAATCGTTACATTTGTAGCCTTTTCTGCATACTACTAGTATAATAAATTATTACAAAATTACAAATATATGAGTGCCATGTTTTCTTGTGAGCAACTTTGGAGCTAATGGAACAACTTCAGTGCAGTTTTGATTTAGAGAACGTGCTTTGGTGCGTAAATTATCGAAAAGCGAACTCAGCGTTTTCTTTCCGCATTTATTGGCAATAATAAAATACGGAATGTGTATACGTTTCTTACTAGTGTTACTTACTAGGTTAAAGATATCAATAAACTTTAGTGATAACATTGAAATTAATTGAAATCTGTTATTACGAGTAATTAAGATACTTCTATAAAGTCCTTTTCATAAGTTATGCAATACGAAAATTAAATGAGAAATACAGGATCACTTTTATTTTTTTTTTCTGTCGTTAAGGTAAAGAGTAGTATAAAATATTTGATGATAAAAAAATCCAGCCTCTATCCTGTATATCTGTACAATTTAGTTAGTAATTATCTATACTGAAGATACTTTTAGTATTAGAATGTAATTACCACGAGAAGCCTTTCGCGTCATGGTTTTCTACGACGTCCGTATTAGTTTGCGTGTCAAAGACTGACGTGAAAGATTCAGACTAGCTTTCGTAGATGACTGTCCAGTGTATACAACAGTTTGTCGGTAGTACAAAGAATTTGAAGGGGACTTAATTACTTGGAAGATAAATTCCGCGAAGGAATATGCTGTGCAATGGCTACGAATAAGGTGGCTGCTATTTAAAACATTGTTTCCAAAAATCTAAGATGTACCTTTGAGACAGTCAAAGAGCATTAAGTGTTAAATTGTTGTTAGCATTTGCAAATTTTAGATGAAGAACCAAACTTGAAAAATTTAGTTTTGCATTACCAAATTTCAGAAAGTGTCAGAATTGCGTATGAAACGTTAGAACTAAACCGAGATGGACATTAGAGTCCAGGGAACTTACTCTGATTTAGTCATGAGTCGTTTGTCGAATTCATAGCTTTTGGGGTCCCTGTTCATTGGTGACAGTTTTGGTGCCCTTTATCTCCAAAATGAAACATATTCTCCCCATGCGAAGAAGGGGTATCTTGCTAGTATTTAATAATAACGAACGAAAGTTTCACATGTTAAATTCTTTAATATATTTCTCGCTGCTCAAATTTACATTTGTGCGGTGTATATGTATGTGTAAATAAGATTATCTCTCTTTCTGAGTTGTTCGAAAAATATACAAATAATAAAGAGGGATTTTTACCAGAAATCAGAAAACTAAAAAGTAAAATTAAAGCCTGTTGCTTTAAGTACTTATACTGCTAGCGAAATACATTGTATATACGCTGCAGACACGTTATAGCAAATAAGATTATCATCAGGCGAAGAAATAGCTTTTAAATTATATTTTCCACTTTTTGCCGATATTTAAGATTTTTTTTTTTTTTACTGAGTTCAAAATTTCCGGAAATTTTACACAGCATAAGTAAGATACGTATCTCTATAAAATATATATCTGATTTTAACATACTGGTATTAACTAAAATAATTCTGACCCCGTTATTTTAACACTTCCCTGCCATAAAGCGGGAACTTCGTAAGATTACTTAAGATAATTTAAGTGCGTCTATTGTAATTCTTTTTTAGTATCTTTTTTAAGCCATAATTCCATTCTATCACATTAAAGGAGTGATGTACATATATTTATCGACTCAAATTTTTCCTATTCTAATACAGGAAACATAAGCACTCAATGATCTTAACACTAAACTTGTAAACCAGTAAGTATTTTTCATTTAAAAGTATAATGTAGTAAAATATTCGAAAATTTCAGTTTTTCCCAAATTTTCCGTTTTTTTCAGGCCTTCACAACACTGATCGTGCCTCTTAAATAAAATCGACACCTAGTACCGATAAAAAACAGAATTTATAACTAATATTGCATTCCTCATTGTTTATTTAGGAAAGTATAATCATTGTCACTATGAATTCTGCGTTTTCTGGACAAAATTCGACTTAAACTGCCTGCGTTTTAATTAAGAGTTACGTTTTACTAAGTTACTTCTACGACATGATTTGTTTGGTGATGAAATTAGAATTGTAGGAGCCTGAAAGAGGATAGACAGGATGGGCAGTCGACGTACGCTATATAAAATATTTTACTTAAATATACGAGTTATCTGACGTACTGTGTGTTTGCATGTGATTTGCTGGTTTGCTTTACATCTTTTCTTGATTTAATTCCTGCACTTTATTTCACGTGATCTCCGATAGTAACACGCTAAAGAGTCAACTGTTTCTAATTAAAATACGTACTACACAGCAAAGAATGAGAGGTGTTGAATTAACACAAAATGACTACCACTTTAGCGTGTTACTTGTATGTTAATTCAACACCAAGATTTCGTCTTCAGATCATGTCAGAAATAGCTCGTTACAAGCTGTGAGAATTTGCATTGGTTCTTCTTGTTTCGGATAAGCAAAGATTTCGCAATATATTTGGCATTTATACCAAACAACAAATGACGTTCTGTTTTCTTTCTGTAACCGGTCATAATAATAGTCTTGTAAACTTGTGAATTGTTTCACAATAGTTACATTAGTAACAGTTCTACCATCTTCTGCTCGTACGTGCTAAAACATTAGAGTAACAGATAAGGAAGACAGATGGCAGGACCGATATTCATGTAACTGTTGTTGGACAATTCACAAGTTTACAAGAGTATTAGTGTGACCAATTACAGAAAATATGCAATGTTATTCATTACTTGGTATAAATGCCAAATATACTGCGTAAAGCTTTACTCATATCAAATAATACAAATCAATGCAAATACTCACAGCCAGTAACTAGTTATTTCTGATATGCTCGGAAGGCGATGTCCTTGGTGTTGAATTAACACACAAGTAACACACTAAAGTGGTAGTCATTTTGTATTGTTTAAACACCTCATTTTTTCCTGTGTAACCTTGTGTGTATGGGGTTCGGGTGTGTTAGGATAACGCACATGCCTCTTGAGGACGAGTACTGGATAACTATACTTTGGCTGTAGAATGGTCCTCACAGTGAAGATCATGGTCTACAGGAAAGGTCTAGGCGTATGTGCAGTGGCAGTGAGCAGCGGCGAAAACTAGTAGAGTATCGATAAGAAAGTGCATTTCTAGCCGGAAAAGCAACGGGAAACATAATCGTATATTTCCCAAGAACATGCAGCGTAAGAATGGCAATTTTGAAAACTGAATTACCCCAAATGTAATTCCCAAATTACTCCAAATGGGTAGAGCAATACTCAGAATCCCATACTGCTAAAGAGTCAGCTCCATGGATTTTGGGGGTAGCAAGAAGTCGCTTAGTTATAGATAGGCAATACAAATTGGAGGATAGAACGTCAGGAGTCTAAGCATAGAAGGTAAGCTAGAAAATCTGAAGAGAGAGATCCGACGACTGTGGGGATCAGCAAAGTAAAATGGAAAGAATAAGATAATTTCTGGTCAGCTGAATAAAAAATTTTAACTCGGGTACATGCCAACAACAGCACACGATGATGAAGAACTAGATGAAACTTATGAATCTATCGAAAACGTTATGAAAGACGTAAAAGAAGAAGAAAATTTTATTTCGGTAGGGGATTGAAATGCTATCGTTAGGAGAAGGCACAGAAGGGAAAACAGAAAAATAGTGACTAGGAAAGCACAACGAAAGAAGAAAAAACTGATAGAATTTTGCATGAAGAGCAAGCTAGTAGTAACAGATTATTTTTTCAAAAATCATACCTGTAGAATAGGCTTCATAACCAAGAGGTTAAAGAAAATATTTTCACAGTTAAAAGACAGGTATTGATTTAGCCAGCTACACTTCTTCTGCCACGCATAAAGTTAGGAAAAATAAAGAAACAAGTCACACACCTTTTCATTTTTATTCACAAGTCGAATAAAATATACTAACAGGCCGCCGTTTGGCGATTACTGTTTTAAAATATGGTCTGATAACACATTTGAATATCAAACTTAACGTATTATTCATTCATATATATTAGATTAAAAGTGCATTTCTCACAATAATAAAGTAATAGATTCTATTTTAGTAAATTCGGAAATCTCAGTGTTTAGGTTTTTGGTTTCGTTGCCTGCATTTGCTTGTTAAATACTTTACGTTTTGTGCTATTTTGTTTGTGTTCTGCAGATAATAACTGGAAGTCATGATTGCACAATTCGTCTATGGGACCTGGCTGCTGGCAAATCAAAATGTACTTTGACAAACCACAAGAAGAGTGTGAGGGCTCTAGTGACACATCCAACACTGTAAGTACCTTACAACAGCTTAAAACATGGTAACTGAAAAATGTGAAAAATACGGAGGTAAATATTTCGTTTCCGTAACTAAAAAATTATGCACGTGGCTCAACAATAAGACTTTCACCTTTGGAACCGTGATGTCAGGTCTATTTTTTGATCTTGATTCAAGCTTAATTATCAAACATAAAGCTATATTAACAGCTTTATTTTGTCGTTTAAAATTTGTGATTGTTTAATTTGTATTTGGGAAATGAAAGAGTTGGTATAAAGTTATTTGTTTTCCTTACGTCAGGGGTTTTGAATTTACCACAGAAAAAGATTTCATCACGTCTGAAAAATTAAGTACAGTGAAACTTGTTAACTTGATCACCTCTCGAAGTTGGCCACCTTCCTAAATTGACTACATTTTTAGGTAACCTTTATTTTCCCTTAAGGCTTGTATTACTTATTACTCTGTTAGTCACATTGAGACAAGTTAAATGATGCTCGGATGTATTCTATAAAGTACAAAAAGAAAATATAAGATGACAGGACAAGTCTTTTTTTCCGTTTCCCTGTTTGCAGGTCAACTTACATTAACAGCTGTTTTCAAATGCATTGCAGGGTCAGTTTTGGTGTTTCGCTACTGTAAGGGATGAGAAGTAGATGTTTTGAAAATTATTTCTTGGAACTGACAATCTTATTTAAATCTACTGTAGTAAGTGGAAGGGATAAAGGAATGTGTCGGAGCGTTTCGTAGAAAATTAGCATGCTAAAAGAGCCATTACATTACAAAAGAGCCATGAATTCAGCACACGGTTTGAAGATCGACCCTTACATATTGCAGTGATAATTTATATTCTGACTGCTATCATCAGTACGTGAAACAAGCGAAATGCAAAAGTTGGTCGTTAGTCTATTTGAATTTTAAAGGGACGGGACATTAAATAATCACAAGGTGCGTTGAACTATTCTAGGAGTTACGTGTAAGGCGGTTGGTTGGAAGGAGCAGAACGGAACAGGACCACGCTGAAAATCCTTTGGCACTCTGCGTATACATCGAACTAGGATTTTTGTCATGTCACTTTGATTAAAATGTGTATCCTACGGGGAAGAAAGGGCTTCAAAATGCATGCCAAAATTGAGTATCTCACTAGCTCTCATGTTAGAGATTTGAAACTTAAAATATGAAGTCCTTAAATAAATGGACGTTTCAGAAAATTCCGCTTCTAAGAAGGGGGCAGAACGAGCAATTTCTATATTTTTCTCAATATATAAAAACAATGTCGACGTTGTCTCTGTTCACTATCACGGCAAAGCATTTGAATTGTTTCAGATGAATTTTGGAAAGCAATTAGTTAGACTTCGGCGAAATTGTTTTTTAATAATTTTTTGCATAAATCTATTTTTCCCGTGCAAAGAACAGAAATTTGAGCTAATCTTTCTATAAATCTTTCTGGTCAAGAGTATACATTATAGAGAGTTATAATTTTGTTTTATACGCATATATGGTGGCGACATTTCATAGCAGTGATATATATTTAGTAATTTGTAATAACTTTTCGATTGCATTAGGAACAATTTCCTAGACGAAACATTCAGTGACTGACAAGTATGTCAGTGAAAAATTATCTATATCAATGCAGCTTCTTTGTTCTCGTTATAGCAAGTGGACCTTTTGCTCAGAACTTTTTGCGCTTATTAGCATCTTTAGTTTGTGTATTTTTACTCATTTCCTTTACATTTTTTATTGTATACCAGTTTACGTTTCTTTATATTTATTTTTGTAGATGATATGGATTTCAGTGTCTTCTCTAAGGAATATTGACAGATTGTTACTGTCTTTACTCGTTGTTATTTCTCATTTCAAATATTCCACACAATAAGTGAATGATTTTGAAATAAATGTTATTTGTTACTAAAAGAAAAAATGTACCCTTTTAGGGGTCGAACCTACATCTATTGCTTTAAAAGCGAGAACACTAACCACTTGCCCACGAAAAACATTAAGTTTGTTACTAGTAAATAATTGTTTATATGTTGTAGAAGTACGCTGGAAAATTGTAAGTCTCAGTTAAAGTCAAATTACAGAAGAAATGGATGCAATTAGGCAGCTCTGTAAAGAACTTTTTGTGTTAGCTGTGACTTTATTCAAGATTAGTACCTTTTGTAGTCCCTGTGCCACTTCTTCCTATGCATTAAAAACTAGTTCGCATAGCTCGTCACTCTCCTTGGTGGGTTGTCACGCCATGGGCCGACTTCTAGTAACTTCTGCCCATAGATTTTTCATTGGATTCAGAATTTCTAGATTCTCTAGGAACCCAGTCGACTAATTTAGGAAAAAATATTTTTAAAATATATTTTGAAAAAGATTAATTAATAGATCTCTTTTAGTCTTTCGAGTGTAAAAAGACGATATTATTTTCTTATATATATATTTTACTAGCTGAAATACACGTTCTTCTCAAGAAAAGGAAAGGCCTATGGAGAACATTTGAAAGCTATATTTAAACCCGCTCGTCCCCTTAGGTTATGCATTTCAATCGAAGTATAAATTGTAATAGCGTCAATTTCCAACCCTGACTGTGGTAAAAATGCTGGGAAAAGTGCCAGAGATAAAGGGAATTTGTAAGGATCTAGGGTAATTTTTTTTTAGACTTAGTCTCTGGGAGGCAGTCCCGCTTTTTTGTGACCAGAACTGCACCAGATTTCATCAAATTTGACAGTGTAAGGTAGAATTTGTTTGAAAATTGTGTTGATTTGACATGGAGTGGCTCTTGTTTATTACATACGGTGTTCTTATATTATAAATATAAATAATTTTCACTATATATTATTTACTAAATACAAACTGGTATGTAGACCATAATTTGTTATTGTATTAGAAGCGCTTACATTACAGTCTTTAATAGTTTTTGCTTCAAAATAGATTTACTTTCCGTAACTTGCCCACTTTTCAATAAAGCCGATGGTGGCTAATATAGGCAGGTTTCACTGTATTTAATTCATTTTATATTTTAGCACACTTTTTAAAAATACAATTTCATTATCATTAATTTCAGGTATATGTTTGCATCTGCTTCTCCGGATAATATAAAACAATGGAAATGCCCAGAAGGAAAATTCATTCAGAATCTTTCTGGCCACAACGCCATTATTAATTGCTTAGCCATCAATCCAGAAGGCGTTCTAGTATCTGGTGGTGACAATGGGACATTGCATTGTTGGGACTGGAGAACAGGATATAATTTCCAAAGACTTCAGGTAGGTAATTGATTGAATGTTCGTCGTTAATGTAGCCTTGAGTTTTGATATAGATTGATTGATTGCGACCGTTTAGTTTTGGTGTTTTCGGAACACTTAATAGTTCACATGCTGAATTTTCTGAACACTTAGTGGTTCACATGCATAATATAGAGTCTTAGAGAAAATTGACTTTAACAACGTTGTTACAAAGTGACAAGTGAGGAATGGTAAATGTGGTTAGGAAGAGTTAGAAAGACCAGATAAAACTTTTACAAGAGGCAAGTTTTCCAACAATAAGATGTGTAAATATTCTAAAGAAGGCAGCAAGTGATCCCTCTACTATGTGTAAATTTTGTCTCACCAATGACTTCTATTGAATAATAATCCTATTTTCAGAAATTTCGAACATCCAGACTAGAGATCCAAGGGCTCGGGAAAAACCCAAATTTCCTTCCACGGCTTTTCGTCTGCATTGGCTAACTAGGATCTTTTCCTAGGGGGGTCCACGGCCCCTTAGTTCTGAAATTTGGAAGAATCTTTTAGAAGACCTTGTTATAATATTTTATATACAGCGTGGTCCGGAAGTGGACGTACCCCTAATTGGTGTTTTTTGAAGGTTTTCTGGACATTCTTACCAGCAGATGCTTAATGAGTAAATGGTATCTCAATTGGAAGAAAATGGTATCAAAGACACTATTGTGATACAGCAGGATGGAGCACCAGCGCACTTTGCGATTCACGTGCGCGATTACTTGAATCCTGGCCGCTGGATTGGAAGAGGTTGTGCATCTTCACCAGCTCCCTTTGCCTGGCCTCCAAGAAGTCCCGATCTGACGACACCAGACAATGCTCTCTGAGGTTTCATAAAGCAACAAGTAAGAAACACTCGATATCACACAACGCAGGAATTACGAGCAGCTGTGGAACACGCCTTCACCCTCATGACTCCGGAGTATCTCTGCAAAACATGGTGCAGAACTCAGCTGTATTACGACATGGATGGTGATCATACCGATGTTTATGACTCTTAAGACTTTAAGGTTACGTGTACAGACATTCTACCATAACTAACACTATACTGTTGAAACTAAAGGGGGATATGCCCACTTCCGGACCACCCTTTCCTACTGAGTCCCCCAGACTCTGCATTATCATCTCTTCAAGTTATTTAGTTCTAACACGACACTGACATGTAACATTAAAATCTATTACATCAGAAATTTGCTTAAAATTGTATATTTCCTATATTCTGTTGCTACTAAATAACTACCTAAAATCTACTCTAATTATGAAAACTCATAATTTTCTATTACTGTTTTACTCGTGCATATCTGAACAAAAGTACATTCATTATTCGTAAGCCTTAACTATCATGTTCTCAGTTTGCTCTTACATCTAATAGAAACACAAATAAACATACAAGCAATGATATAATTTAAAATTATATATATACACTGTTCCACAAAACTTAAGCAACCCGAGAGAACGTGGTATAAGCGACGTGTGGGGCCCATTCAACACTGGTTAGTGGCATGCACATACACAGAGACGCGTCAGAGACACACAGGCAAGGCGAGCACACGTTCTATTGCATAAGCAACACCGTTTCAAGCGCGGTGAACAAATTATTCCATGAGGCGTACACCACAGCCTAGTAGTGTCCGAGGCTCCAAGCATTGTGTTAATGGTTCTTGTGTGGGGTACACACCTTGCAATGACTGATAGACGACATTTGAGTGACTTTGACCGCGGGCGAATAATTGGGCGGTTGGAATTGGGTCGATCGCAAGTGGAAGTGGTGCAGGAATCAACGTGAACAAAAGCGTTGTGTCAAGGCTGTGGAGTCGCTTCCAAAATGAAGGTGAAGTCAGTAGACGTCATGGAGGAGGCCGTCCGAAGAAGACATCGGCCGTCGATGACGCATTTCTCACAATTTCTGCCAAACGTAACCGTCAAGAGTCACGCTCTCAACTGGCCAATGAGTTGTTTCAGGCTACATAACAACGCGTGAGTCGTGAAACTGTTCGTCGTCGGCTCAACAGAGCAGGACTCTATGCAGGAAGGCCTGCGCTGTGTGCGCCATTGAAAGTGGAGCACAAACGTGCGCGTTACACATGGTGTCAGGAACATGTTGCATGGGGGAACACCAGTGGGTGCGTGTCATGTTCTCCGATGAGTCGAGATTCAGTTTGTCGTATGATTCTGGTCGGACTTTAGTATGGAGAGAGCCAGGAACACGCTATCATTCAAACTTCATTGCTGAACGGCCTTCCTATGGCGGTGGTTCCATTATGATTTGGGGTGGAATTATGCTGAATGGGAAAATGGACCTCCATATTGTGCAACATGGCACTTTAACAGCACAACGGTACCGGGATGAAATTCTGAATGCACATGTGCGCAATTTCCGCGGAGCATTTGGCCCAGACTTCCTGTTCATGGATGACAATGCCCGCCCACACCGTGCACATTTTGTTTCCGACTATCTGGAGAGCGAAGACATTACGCGTATTGCATAGCCTGCATATTCGCTGGACTTGAATCCCATCAAGCATGTGTTGGATGCTCTTGGACGGCGAATAGTGCAGTACAGTCCAGCACCACGCACTCTCCCTGACCTGGGAGCAGCTCTCCTGGAAGAGTAGCAACATCTGTCACAAGACTTGATCAACACTCTGATTTGCAGCATGGAGGCCAGATGTCGTGCCTGTATAGCTGTTCGTGGTGGTCACATACGAGCATGGAGGCCATATTGACTGCCTATGCCCTCGCACAATCCAGCTTCACCTGTTGAGGTATTGTTGTGCTGAACTTTTTGGTCACTCTGTACATCCTAACTGTATTGTTCGTCTTCATTTGTGTTGCATTGTGCATCTAGACCGTCGGTTTCTTCATTATACTTGGTGCAGTGATGGTGTCGTTTTATTTTCTGCCACTTTCTTCTAGTTGCTTAAGTTTTGTGGAGCAGTGTATTTAAAAAAAATCAATCATGGGCTAATATTTATTTATTTCTGTATTTAAAGTAAACTGTAAAATCTTTTGAGTTTTACAATAAATCATTGTCGTTACTAGTATTGCACCTTAATTACACAAACCTTTGCGAACAAAGAAATGCATTCATTTTTTATACAGGAAACATTTTTAACTAAAAAAAAACAAATAATGGTATGTAAAACTACCAAATCGGAGAAATATAGTTAGCTAACTTGTAACTTTCCGTACAAAGTATTAAAAAGAAGAGAAGCAAGTCAACAATACGGGAGGAGAAGACTTGTAGACGGACTTGAGGGATGAGTCGTTTTCCTATAAAAGATGTTTGTTTTCCATTATTTTTTCAATTAAATATTAAATTACACACATTACAATTTAAAATTTTCAGGAGGACCTATGATAAGTGGCTCTGATGGACAAGCAGAAATGATTGTAAAATTTGAAACAACAAACATTTAATGAAAAAAAGATGTAATCAGCAGAATTGATTGATAATAGTGTTGATCGTAATATTTTAACAGAGAGAAAGAAAGCAAATTAAATGGTATAAAAGGACTTATTTTAAATCATTAAATCAAATTTTATAAGCAATATATTCAAAGTTTTGAAGCATATATAAGTCAGCTCTTGTAATATTCCTGAATTACATACGAGTTTCTTAGCGTACTGTTGTAGTAGCATCATTAGTATCAACCCCATCGGGAAATATGGTTATAGCCAGGGGGCACCGACAGACGGGTCCACCAAATGCGGACCCTAAAAAAAACCTTATTATTTAAAGATTGTGTTTTGTCTGTACCAGGGCGCACTTATGGAAAGTTCATTCGATCTGGACCGCATGCAGTCTTAGTAACTTGACAGCAGGGGTAAAAGTGTGGCGGATGTTGGGGACGTCGTTCCCTCACCTCCAAAAAATATCTATAGCGTACCTCAAGTTCCTAAAAAATTACAATGGGTAAAGATAGGCAGGGAGACGACTTCACGTCATGCCGCTACCTACCGTCCCCTTACCTTTGCTGATCCACTTTTACCCCAGCTTGACACATTTGTACGCTTTCTTACCAAAACTATACTTGCTTTAACAGATAAATTATTAATGTGGCTTAAAGATTTGATCTTACACAATATCTGTATTCTTTCCTTCCTTAGTTCTTTATTTTTTTCCTGTGAATACAGGTAAAGTAGGGGAAGTCGTGCGTTCCAGGGACACAATATACCAGGGGACATGGCACCTACGATCCTCCTGAATTTCGTACTAATTTTTCCTCCCTATCACTGAATTCAGTTTTCTACACTTCATTTGGGCAACATAAAGTAATTGCATGTAGAGAGAAACAAGTGAACTTGGAAGGCAATATATGTTTTCGTATATCAAAGTTTTGGAAATTTGAAGAGTATTTCTTGCTGCGCATAAGTGGAAGTAACAAATGCTCCAGCATATTTAAGATACCTATGTATTGCTTCTACATTCTGATTACTTTAATTTATTATGAACTCCTTTCGTTAAATTTACTTTCATTTATAAATAAGGCGATAATTGTTTAATTTAACAAATTAGTTTGCAATAATCGATTATCATCAGAGTTATGGTTGTTCTAAGTACAATAATTTAAGTCCCTTGATACATGTCCCCCCCCCCCGTTACCAAGAGACGACATGACTTGCTCCGTTATAATTGCTCTGGCTCTTGTTATTGCTGCGATACCCATGTAACTTTTACAGTTTGAAACTAAAATATCAGGTTATCAGGAACATTTTTTTTCTTTCTTTAGCATAGTATAATTATACTCACTTTTCAAAAGCAAAATATAAAAAGTGTTCCTGGGTTGCACGATTTCCGCTATTGGAAATTATTTATCGTTTACTCGGGCGCAGAATAACATCGTGTCTGTGTCTTGCAATATTGTACCCTTCCCAACTTTCGACATCCTGCACAAAAATTTATGGGTGAGCGCCTGGTTACAGTTTATACCTTAAGACTAACCACAAACGCCAGTTTATAAATAATAATAATAATAATAATAAGGAAAAGCAACAAACGATATTGAATAGTGACTTTTGAATGGGTATTATATGCATGTATGTAGAAGGCAACAATCACTTGAGTTTAGCAGTTCAAGAATTCACCTTCTTCTTTCCTTCCTTTCTGTTTTGTAGTGTTCCTTAATAATTTGCTGTGAGAATCTTAACTATTAAAATATTACTATGCTATAAACAAAATAATAACAAAATAATGGTTTATCATATATATATGAACAAGAAACACTTACTTCGTCAATAATGTTAATTACTTGAAACAATACAAAAATAATTTACATCAGTGAAGCTATCAAATAAATAAATAAATAAATAAAAAACTCTTATAGCGCAAGTTGAGAGGTCGCTATACTGCTCACTATCACATTGGTTCAGGGATTTTATTACATCCAAGCACCAGACCATTTTTTTTAAATCGATGGCCGACCAGTAGAGACACTGTTAAATATGTCGAATGCAAGCGTCAGTTGTTATGCGTAAATTGAGGTAAATTAATAGGATTTTTATTCGTTCAGTAGAAAAATTCTGGGAGAGGCCAACTTGGCTTCTAGGGGTGGCACCCCCCCCCCCCCCCGGACCTCTTCTAGTTCCGATATGTTCGTCTAGGAGATTTTGGGCTTTATTTTTAACATTTCATTTTAGTGAAGAAATAACAATACTTTCACATTTTTTTCACATTATAACACGAAAAAACATTAAGTAACTCTATTTTGAAGAAACGAATCATGGGAAGTTCAGTAACTAAAGATAATCAGTCAATTAATGGGAAAGAAAAAGGGCAAATTGGTGGACCAGTTTTTGTTCGAACAAATTATTTGCTGAGCTATTAGAGTAATGCTTTGCGACAAAAATGCTTTAGTAAAAATTTAATGTTAGCAATAACAAGGTTGAAAATGTAGTAGTTAGACTTAGTGCAACAAAATTGTCATTTAGAATTTATGTATAAATTAAATTTCAGTTACTAATGATTTTGCAGCTAAAGATATTGTATGTCGGAGGTTACGCGAAACAAGTTCATCTATCTATGTATGAGTCAGCGAAGAAAGGTTTCTCTGTTTGGTAAAATTTATTTTGGGAATAACGGTGGAACATACAGAAAATTACATTCTCTTTAATTTACCGGAAATTGTACTCAAATTGTCCTTCCATTTGAAAGTTATTTACGAACTAATTTCAACAAACGAAAAGAACTTTTGTCGCTGACTGTACATAGCATTTATTGAAGCCGTCAACATTCGAGTGGGAGAAGGTTAAGATGTTATACCCAGGTTTCCTACTTCAGATACGTGTATGGACACGATATAACACTAAAGAAACAATAAATTCTGTAAAAATATACATTTACTGATGTTAAACTAATATCATACCTGATGCGGGCATTTATGGCTTTAATTTTGTAAACTGAGCTTATAGTAGGTTTTAATAGAATAATTGAAGCTGTACGTAAAACGAGAGGTAAGCCAAATTTTATGCCAAAACAAAAATGAGTTTGTGTCTGTTTCTGGGTTTATGATACTATTTTATTCGCTGCCAGTTTGAGTTAAGGCATAGAGAAACCTCTGGAGGATTTTTCTTTGGTTTTGGCAACCAGTAAAACATATATCAAGATATATAATTTTCAGGCACTTTGTAAGGTTAGGCAACCGACATGACCTTTTAAATACGTTGGGTTGCATATTATACACTTACTAAACCCAATGAAATGCTGGTTCGAAAACCAATAAAGATAGCCAGCCTCGGACTGAACATAGAGCTCAGTAATGAATGTTATAAAGGAACTTATTTTTATTGAAGAATCCACTATAGAAAAACAAAGGTGGTACTTGAATTAGAATATCATAGAAAAAACGAAAATGGTAAAATTAAAACTGTCCAAAAAAGATGGCTTTTTTTTCCCTAATCCAGACCAGTGACGTCGTACTTTGGTACTGTAGTATTTTCCATAAGTAGAAACTTTGCTTTGTATATACTTAAACACAAACAAACTGTTTTCTGAGCAAAACAATATATTCACAGTAAAAAACTACATACGTGTTACAATTTCGCCAACTAACACTTTGGCTTCATTAGAGACTATGAGATACAGGAGAAATGTACATTCTTATATACAAACAAGAGCTGATACATCTTGCTTCTGATTGGCTCCTGGCCCCTTCAAGTATTCTGATTTGAATATTTCTATACCAAGGCTTTCTATCTGTTATCAGTAACACACACAAAACTGATGATCTTAGCTCAACTAATCTAAACTAACAATTAATTAACACAAATAATTAAATAATTATATAAATATATAAATATATAAACACACACACACACATTATATATATATATATATATATATATATATATATATATATATATATATATATATATATAGAGAGAGAGAGAGAGAGAGAGAGAGAGAGAGAGAGAGATAAGCAGATAAACATATATTTACGCATACACTTAAAATTTAGACACAAACACACATACATATACAAGCTCATATATCTATATACAGGGTTTTCATAAAGTCTGGACGGATTTAATTCGCTTATAATTTACATAAAAATGTTCATATTGAAATCAAGTAATGTGCAAACGGTAGCGGAAGGATTAAATTTTTACCTGTAATCTGCACCAGCTCAGTTCATTCACCGCCACACCTCCAACTGGGCGCCATTTACGTCCACACATTCTGTGGGCTGTTGATGATGCTTTCCCTTACCCTGCTCACTGTTGCAGGCGATGTTGGCGGCCTCCCACTTCGAGGACGGTCCAGGACGCTTCCTGTCTCCAAGAACTTAGCATGCCACTTTCGAATTGCACTCTCAGTCGGTGCCGGCTTTTTGAACTCTTTGGTGAACTTTCGACACACCAGAATTGGTGATTTTAGCTCTGCGTACCACAGAACACATTTCGCTTTCTCTTTCACCGACGCCATCTTTGATACGGTAAAAAAAATAGTCTTCTCAGAGGAGTTTTTCATTTATTTATTTCTTTAAAAGACACACACACCAATACAGCTTACAACTTACTTTAACAGTCAACATTGAAACAACAATGAAAACAACAATGGATGGAATTTGGTAAGAAACTGACCCTTGCCCTCCCTCTCCCTTTCTCAACGTGTCCAGAGTTGCCGCTTATCTAACAGTGTTGCCAACTAAAAATTTAATCCTTCCGCTACCGTTTGCACTTTATTTGATTTCATTATGAGCATTTTTATGAAAATTATAAGCAAATTAAATCCGTCCAGACTTTATGAAAACCCTGTGTATATATAAATATACAATTACATATATAATATATACACACATATATATGTTGATAACTTTGACTAATAAATACATGAACACATGCAAAACAATCAATATATATATAAAATAACCATAATAAATATGTGTATTGAAATCTTATACTTTAAGCTTTTGTAACAACCTATTCCACTATTGGTCGATGATCAGTCCTGAGTTCCAGTTCATTGCTTTACTAACCTGCATTTCTATAAACCGTGCCTCCTTCTATTTCCTGACTATGCTTTTATCTTCTTGGCCTAGAATATTTACTTCATTCCAATTAATTGCATGTCCCGTGTCCCTTACGTGTTTGTAGACCGCAGTTTTGTCCCTGTCTAGCCTAACGTCATCCTTAAGTTGTTTTATACGCTCTCTTAGTCTTTTTCCAGTTTCCCCAATACAATACATGTCACACTCGCAGCACTGAATTTTATATATCATTCCTTTTTTCTCCATCAATACCCCTTGCTCTTCTTCTTTCTTCTTCCTTCCTTTTTTCCCTTATTACTTCCAGTAGCCTCTTGCTCCCTTTTCTGAATGTTGAGATGCCTCCCATCTTGTTAAGCATTCTTTTAATCATTTCTGTTTCATCTCCCTAGCTTTCTATCCCCCACCACATTTTTCTTCTTTCTTCGTTTTTGTTCTCTCATCTCCTTCTGTATTTTAACCTGTTTCTATCGTATCCATTACTCTCTAGCTGCTTGTGGAATGACTGTATACTCTGTTCTGGCTTGTCTCTTTCACTGCTAATTTGTATAATTCTATTCTCCATGTTAATGATGAAATTCCTCTTGTTCGAGTAAACTACATCACTTCTGGCGTGACAATAGTTTCCCGACGCGCAACTTTTTTGATACCATTCCATGTATATCACTCCTTGTTTCTTCCTTATTATCATATCAAAAACATGTATGTAGTTTTTTAATGTGAATATATTGTTTTTCTCAGCAAATAGTTTGTTTGAGATATTGTAGGAAAATCGTTACAATATCTCATGATTCGATCTGTAAAGTCAAACGTATTAAAGTACAAATCAGGGTCTATTTGGTGTTGATGTGATGAAATCGGGAAATCTCATCTTTCTTACATAGGATTTGCTGCCAGACATTTTCAGGAACATGCAGAATTAAAGATAAGGATGACGGAAACTGGAATTCTAGCAGTAAGTTTAAGTTCGCATGATGCGTATTCTGTAATAAATGAAAGATTAAAACTTACCAAATCTGCGCGAGATTTATTTTTTGTGGAACCATTATTTTCTGTTACCTGACTGTATCTACAAATTAAGCCATCTGAGCAGGATCAACGAAACCGTTGTCCTGGAAGAAAAATCATACGCAGATTTAGTGTTTTTTTTTTAATTTTATTTTTTAATTAATTAATTTATTTATTTATTTATTTTACGTTACTGCCGCTGCTTGTGTGATCTCAAATTCCAACAGAAAAATCCTTTGAAGTACTAAACTGTAAGTTGTTAGTTACTTAAAGAAAGTAAGGAACATTTACGTTTATATTTAACACTCTTTTTTATTTTCCGTGAGGATAGATAACTTACTTATGACTTCTTCTTTTTCCTGTTGTGTCAATAAATGGTGTCATCTACTTTACCGACTGTTAACTACACCGATTCTAAGCGAAGGCATTTTTTGAACCAAGAAAAAATCTATTTACAGTTAGATAAATACAGTGTTTAGTGGACCTAAAAATAATAATTTATGTTTACAAGCAGACTAGTTGGAACCATTCAACTTATAAAGCTATTCTATAGATTCCTTCACGTGAAGTTTCTTTCAAGTTTTTATGTAAGCCTAATCTCTGGTTTTTGGGCTTAAGGATAACTTTTTTCGTCAGAATTTATTATAAGCTCTCCGAGGAATAATTAGTGGGGCCGAACCTCTCAGCCTCATCTCCTTCCCAATGATAACGATCCATCGCCAGTTCTTTTCTTCAGACATAAGGAAAAATACTTTCCCAACCACTGTTCCTTTTCACCAACTTATCATGGATTCGAAAGAAGAGCAACGAATGATGAAAGTGAAAAAAGGTAGAATTGAACATGTTTCGCCCGTCTCCAGATCAAGCAGTTGACAAATGTAACCATAACCTTTCTTCCAGAAAACCTTAGCAAGGGAGGGGGAAGGAAAATTCGAAGGAAATTAGATGTTGGTTTTACTTTTGAAGAGGATTACAAATAAATATGCTTCAAATCAATATAACTTCCCATCTTTTTAAAGCTCTGTTTAAACGTAACCATCGTTTTTCAAAACTCCCACTAACTTCCCTGAAAGTAAACTATAGGCCTAGTGGGCTGAAGCCTTAACAGAGCCCACTTTCCTGTCATCAACATAGGAAAGTTAACTATCTGTTCAATTTATTTGAAAAATTAATAATGTCCTTTTGATTATATGTATTTATGTTACACTTCTAGATATACTTCACCCTACAAAAAGAAAGTGGTGTTTTCGTTAAAATATAGAATGAAACACGGCTCACACTTCTTTACAAACTAAGCTGACGAGAAACACCACAAAATCAAACATGCTCGCACTCCCTCCTGTTTAATGAATATAGATACCAAATGTGAAGCTAATCAAGAACTATATGAATATAAAGGAATTATTCTAAGCGGCTGCTTAAAAGCTTTAGAATAGAAGATGAAGTGCCGCTGTATTGTTTTATGTAGTGTAATTATCTATTGTATTGAGTTCGAATATTTCCATTAATTGTTAATTGTTGTCACTGTCATTAGTGTCCGAACTCATGAGTTCTGAACTTAAACTGAATAATTGAGCACGTCCCCATTCAGATAGTGAACGTAAGTTCGATGCGAAATGGCTATCTCCAGTGTTCACAGGACCATCGATGCAAGGCAACACAGGAAAATCTTAAGCTAGAATATACTAGAAGTGTAGACTATTTTTATTTAGGTTACTTCATTGCAGAATCTACATGAAACCTACAAGAAATAACAAGCGAACCTATTAGTGAGTAAAATAAATTAATAAAGGAAAGGATACAGTAGAATACGCATAGGTTAATGGGAAACACAAGGGTACAAAAGTTGTTAAATTTGTAATATCTGATAGTTAAGTGAATTCCTATTTTTATTCCAGGCTCCAGTGCAGCCCGGCTCAATGGATAGTGAATCAGGAATTTTCTCAATGATCTTTGACCAAAGTGGAAGTCGGTTAATCACAACTGAAGCTGACAAAACTATCAAAATTTACAAAGAAGATGAGACAGCCGTATGTTACAGTATTTTTCACCGTCTTTGTACAGGATGACCACAAAAACAGGCACTGGTTTCAAAAGGATATTAGTTTAACACCAAAAGTATAATTCTGCCCAAACTTTCATACTAGTTGTATAAACCCATGAAGTGTGTAGCGGTCTTGAGTGAAATTACAAAAATGGAAGTTATAACGCAAACTATAAATATCTTCAGATGCGCAAGAGTGCAGCTGCCAATTCCACAACACCGGATGCGTTTCACAAGGTGGGGCGCGGTGGCTCAATGGTAGAGCGTTCACCTCCGGTGCTTGGGGTATCTCGTTCGATCCCAGCTCGCGCCGTGTGAACTTTGTAGTGGACAAACATCGTACTCATGGGTTTTCTCGGGTTTTTCCCGTTTCCTCCCACTTTCTTCATTCCACCATTTTATTCATTTCTTATCATCACCGTCTCCTTTAGCCTCACCGGCATAACCGTGGGACGTAAAACTTAAAGATTTCATTTCATTTTTTTACGTTTCACAAGGTGTGGTTGGAACTAAATTACACTGTTGAATATTTCCTGCGTAACAAATAGCGCGCACATTGAGCATTTGTGATTCCAATTAACAACCGATTTTAGTATTAAAGGTTACACCCCCTTCGAAACAAGGGACTGTTTTTGTGGTCACCGTGTATTTTATTGTAGAAAAGGTAATTTATGTTAATCTCTACTTATATATAAATGTTTGCTTTTAAGGGACGTTGAATTGTAAGTGCATAGTTTTTCCAACACTATTTTCAGGATTTGAACGAGATTCGAACTCGAGAAATCATCTTCATAACACGGAGTTGGTATATAGTTTTGAAGGTTGTATTACTGGATTGTAACTTAAAGGAATTGTTAAGTATTCTAAAAGTAAGAGGAGGAGTATCATTGATGTCAAAAAACATTATTTTAGATTATTAGCAATGACTTTGATTTTATCAAACCTAATTCAGTCGGTCGAATGTAATGCAGAGCGCGAAATTTCAGGTTTCAGGTCACTTTTAATTGAATCTAATAGCCAGATCAGAATTCGGTTACCATTTTTTTTTCGAAGACAAACAAAGTAGAGGCGAAATGTTTGTCCTCAAACTAAAACATTTAGTTGTCAGCGGCGGTGACGGCCTAACGACCAAAAATCTCACGCCTTCATGTAGTATATGGTGTTTCATCCTTAGGTAATCGATATTACAATATACTTAAATATTTAATATGCTTGTTGAACTTTTTAACATGTAAAATGTAATTAACTAGATATATAACAGATTAATCAATGAAAATAGTATTCATGCAGTTCATTTCGTATAAAGATAGCAAAGTTCTATCCCTTTTTCACCCACCACCTTCGAACATCGATATGTCACCAAAGACGTACCTGGAAGATCAAAAATAGTCCGTATCAGCATCTACGACCTTCTACCAACGTTCTGGAAGGCCATGTATTCCATCGCGATAGAATTTGGTGGGCTGTGGAGTGAAGTATCAAGTGCATTTTGCACCTCTACGAGGGATTTGAACTGACGTCCTCTAAGATAATTGTCCAAGGAATTGAAGAGGTGATAATCAGACGGTGCAATGTCTGGGGAGTATGGCGGATTCAATAGTGTTTTCCATCCAAGGCTTAAAATGGTGTCCCAGCTTATCGTAGCCACTTGGGCGTAACGTTGTCCTGTAACAGGAGGACCTCTTTGCGATTCAGAAGTGCTGGTTCCAGAGTTTTGTGTTTTTCTTGAACACGACCCAACTATTGACAGTACACAGTTTCATTGATGCTCTGACCAGCTGGTAACAGTTCCCGATGCACGATGTCGCGAGCAGTCCACCAAACACACAGGAGGACCTTCTAGTGCGGTGCTGATTTGCTAACCAATGATGACGGCGCTGTGGAGATTCGTACAGAACCCACTTCTCATCACATGTCAACACCCTGTCCAGAAATAGCTCGTTCCTCAGACGAGACAGCAAAGAAACACAGGTGTCTGATGGCCTGGAGTCAAATCATGTGAAAACCCATCGACCCAACTTGTAGTGCTTCCCAAGTTGATGCAAGTGCTGCCGAATGGTTTCTCCACTCACACTGAATTGTAGTCCCAGTTTCTCACATATCTGGCCACTGTTTGCCTCAGTTGCTGCCTGAAGATCTTCATTTTGTGCATGTGCTAGTCTTCCGGCACGTGGTGGGTCTTCGAGTGTTTCGTCACCGTCCTTAAACTTGTTAAACCAGCTCTGCAGTGTCCGCGTAATCACGAAACCCTCACCAAAGCCCTGGTATATGTTCCGCCCCGCTGCAGCAGCGTTTGACCCCAGTTTGAACTCGTGCAGCATACACGCTCATATAACGCTCTGTGGAGGTCCATGTTCACTCTGTCCTGACGCAAGTTCACGGTGTAGCTGAACTGCCACAACCAGGTAGTATGTTGGATATACCGACACCAACAACTAACCTTCGCCTTATCTCCATTCGCATTCAACTCACGGTGTGAGGGCCAATTAAACACAGACCTCCACAAAAAGCGACAGAAGTTTCTTAGTTACCTTTATGGGTAGTTTCATTTTCATTCTTAAATTATTTATCGGGTTTATTTATTTTTACTTAATTTACCAATCTATAGTCGAGTTACTCAGAGTAAATTCGCACTACTTTTAGTGCACTTTTTACGTTTCTAAAATCTAAAAGCCCAGTTTTACTTTTACTTTGTTCATCCTTGTGTCCCGCAATTTATCACGAGAACAACAAATGATCTATCTAGAAATGAATGCCGTGTTCGGAATTAGCATTGTTTTACTTGACTGCTTTTAATGTCTTGACGTGTGTTCCATTTCTCTGTAATACTTCGGATCACGAAAACAAAATCAGTCATCGAAAAGTAGCTTCAGATTCTGACTCAGCATCCTTAATTTGTCTGGTATTTTTTAACGCGACCTGTTACTCGTCCGTCCGTTTTCTGTAACAATTTCGAAAACAAAAATACGTAGAGAAAGAGATACTTTACGTTCGGAATCAGGTGTTAGTTGATTCCGCAATATATCCTTGTATTTTAACACATTAGATTGATACGTATTTAGCACAAATTGGACTTTAAATATCTCTCCTTGGTGAGAACATTCAGCAGAGAAGTTAGAGTTATAGTTGTAAAATGTTCCATTTTATTATCTTAAAGAGCTGTCTGTTACAACTCTTCGCGTGATTTTATTTCCTCCTGAGATTCCCTAATTTAATCGAAGGTCACCACTTGTTGTTTTCTTGGAAATAACTAGAATTATGTACGATGATATATATATTATTAGTAGCTTTGACACATCATTTATACGTAGTTCGGGTGTATATTTTGTACGACTCATAAGAGAAAATTACGTACTTTTCATGTGTAAATATCACGTCAAAATCAGTTCTCTTCATTTTCAACATTCATGACGTTATGTCCTTGAAACGTTAATTTTGCCTTTTGTTCTACTACTGTCTTGAGATAATTTTAATTTAAGTAAGAGAATTTTAATTTAAGTAACTCTTATTTTTGTAATCTTACATTGTCTTTAATTGTGATAACAGTCAGTGGAAAAACTAATTATTTCTCTTTTTTATGTATTTTACAGACGGAAGAAACACATCCTATTCATTGGCGACCAGAAATACTCAAAAGGCGGAAATATTAATTGTCAAAAATTGTACATATTCATTATGACTTTTGTTCTGAATAAAGTTTTTCTTCTTTTAATAGTAAAGAAATGTATTGCTTATGGTAAAATATACTAATAAATTGATGATTAACTTTTCCGAGCGGTCCTGAGTTCGATTTCTAGTGAGGACACTTGGTCGATAAAGTTTAACAGCTTTTTCAGGCCAACCATCTTGAATAAGATTTTTCCTGGGTTTCCCTCATTCTCACCAGGCAAATGCCAGGTTGATACCGAACAATGGTCCCAGGCCGTTTCCTTCCTTCCCTTCATCGGATAGTGTGCTCTCCGAGGGACATCATCCCTCATACACGTGACGGGCTAAATGGTCATAAATGCCGAAAGCTGTGGCAGTTAATTTATTTTCTCTAAAACACTCACTAGTACTTCTCATTTTCTTTCTATAGTAATAACCATTCGTGGCCATACGAAAACCTTAACTTTTATATAACTTGCATTTCGGACTTCCATTCCAATTAGCACTAGTCCAGCAGGTCCGGATATCATGCGTGGAAGTCGATTCACAGCATTTAACAATCATAACAATAATAATACAGATTCCAAATCTCAGTTCCAAAATTTTAATGCTTATTTCAATTACCAGGATACAAAAGGTATATTACAGCTGTCTGCTTTTAAACGATCCGGATTATAGAATACATCCGTTATCTTATAACCATTTTACTTCCTACAGCAAGTACCTTGATTATTTCATTTACTATAAAGAATTCGACTATATACTTCAATTATTTATAATATTTAACTCATTAATTACTTTAAGACAGCGACGTATTGGTACGTGACTGCGGAGCTTTGTATAACAGTGGCTAAGAATATGTATTTAAAAACATCCATCTCGTAGTTTGAACATAAGCTGTAATATTAGCCTTCCAGATTCAGGAAACTCCTTAATATTTAATAAAATAGTTATTTCATGTAAAATCTAACTTAATAATTTAACATTAGGGATCATCTGGGATACGGAAGTAGGCGGGGCTAGGCTCTTAGCAATTCATATTATGGTACATTTCAACGATATTCCACAAACACGTCTTACCATTTATATTTAGTTACTGCACAAAATAATATAATTTTCAATATTTTATGGCAGTTTGATTAAATAGCACTTAAAAACTTGGCTTTAAACGTCAAATTAATTCGATTTTACGTTCATCAACTTTCACTGTTTTCGTAGACATTTAGTGCAAGGTTCGTATATACACTACAGGTTGCACCAGCCCAATCGTTGGATGTGTGACGTCACCGGGTAAGCAGACGCGAGTATTTTCTTGCAGCAAAATTCCCGTCCAAAGCCACAAAATTTCCCGATGTGATGCAAAATTTCCCGCTAACCTAAATTGATATAGTTTACATCTAGTAGTAAACAATTTTAAAAAATACCGCTTTAGACAGACTATGATGTACAATGGAATTCATTCTCGTAGTATAAAAAGGTATTATTTATAGTTATGCATGATAAGGTAAAAAACAATTTTTTAAAAAATACTGTGTACACTTTTTTGTAACGAACAGTATGTCGTTCTTTATGGGTCTTCTTCCTTCTTTTAGGAATTGCAGTTTAATTTAAGGTGCAGATATCTGTCGTTGTCGTCTGTCACCAATTATCTAAACGATATCAATCAATGAAAATGATCATAATTTAAACATAAATAAATGATTTAAAACAATAAACATTTCTGCTTTTCGAATATTTTTATTAGTTTTGAAGATATTATAGAAAAACTAAAATTAGCGGTAGTATAATTTCGCTGAAGTGAAGACCCTTAAAGAAAGTCCTCGTAAAGTGAATCTGCACTCATGAATGCAACTCCTACCCTGAGAAACAATTTTTAAGGCATTAAATTAATTTCGTGAAGAAATAACTACATATAACAAGATAGCACATGATCGTTCCATACACATCATATACAGGCATATTGTCAATCTGTACGCAATAATCTGAGCATGCGCCAAAGTAATAACATGCCAGAACGTCTTAAGAAATCTTTTAAATCAAGAAAAGTGAAAAAAATGTTTGCTTTTTTTCAAAAAAAAAAAGTCACGGAATATTCTCAATCTACGCCAATTTTGGGAAGTCGCCTGTAGTGCTTAGCACTAATATTCTTTAATTTTATAGTTATACAAAACAGATTACTGCTAGTATGCATCAAAATAATGTCAATTGCTTTCCGTGTCCACATACTCAATTTTAGTGCCACCGCATAGCGATTTTCGTTTGTTTTATTTGATATAATGTTGGATAGAAATAGAACAAGTTCTAATTTAGAGCAGTTGTGTCAAATGTTGTAACCAACCAAAAGTTGCATACAACTTGGTATCATAAATGTTCAAATTCCACTTTGATGAAATATTTGATACAATATATGATGGAATATTTGTTCGTCTATAGCGTATTTTAAAAAGTTGAGAATGTCTCCATTTCCCGTTTCCAGCCTATTTTAAAGAAAAATTCCCGCCAATGCTCAGAATTTCGCATTTTACGGGAAATTTTCCGCAAAATGGCGTCACTGGCTTGGCTGTGCTTACCACATGACGTCACACGTGTTCGGCATAGTTCGTAATCTCAGTTTGCGGCGCCCCCCTGATTTAGTGTATATCTTTCAATCGATCAATAATAAGAAAAAAATAAAAATTCATATATATACAGAATTTAAAGCACTTTCCGCCCAGTGATTCATTTAGTATCCCAGAAAACTATAATTCAACGACTCGTTTTAATAAAAATTGTTTTGTAAATTAATAGTAACATTAAAATTAGTAACAATAAGCTTAAAATTAAATGAACAAGTATTTAGAATAAAATAAAACAATCAATAACCACAATGTGAAACAAAACAAATAAGATTTGAAACGATCGATTTTCAGATCGTTACAAAGCTCAGAAATCTAATTCATTATCATAATCCTAATGATATAAGTAAAGAATCTGAGCAAGGGTATTCTACTCAAATTATTAGTAGTGAAGTGGCTTCGGATCAGACTGTGTGGATGGCAGTGGATGTAAACAACAAGACATGCGGAAGATTACAAAAATATAATATAGTTCGTACCAAACCAGGACCCACTTCAGACGCTACGCGTAATATGGATGATACTTGTGTAAGTGCATTCAAACTGAATGTAACCGATACCATGTTGCGAAATATATAGAAGTGTACAGAAGCTGAGGACGTCGAGTTTTAGATGTTCTTAACTGGCCAATTTCTCTCGATGAGCTTGATACATTTATTGTCTTGCTGTATTTCCGTGGAGCACTGAGGATGAATGGCTTAAGAACAAAGTGTCTCTGGTCTGAAAACTTGAGCTGCAGCTTCTTTCGGAAAGTCATGCCCAGAAAGAGGTTTGAAGAAATAATGAGATTTATAATGCTTGATCTCAAATCTACGAGAAGCGAAAGAGGAAAAACTGACAGGTTTTGCTTATTTTCTGATATCTGGTATCAGTTTATTGAAAATTCCCAAAAGTGCTAGAATCCCGATACGTATTGCACTGTTAATGAGCAGGTCTTTCCGACAAATCTCGCTGACAATTTATTCAGTTCATGGGTAGCAAATCGGACAAAAATGGCGTCAAATTTTGGATGCTTGTTGAAGTAAAAAAAAAAAAAAAAATACAGTGAAACCTGTCTTTAGCGGAATCGAGCAGGACTTGCAAAAATTTCCGTTAAAGTCAGGTTTCCGCTTAGTGGAGGTAGACCTTTCCTTTCTTTAAAAAAATATACATGCTTGTAAAGGGGCATACTGAGAAAATATATTGCTGTACGTACATTGTTCAATTACAGTACTTCTTTCTTCTACGAATAAATACACACACACACACAAAAAATTAAAATGAATACAAAATATGCTATGCACACGTTTTCTTTATTTTTCTAATAGCCAAGCAGGGTCTTTTGTGTACATTGCTGCTTGACTTTCCGCATACACTTTAGCCTGAGAAATTATACTAAGTGAATCAGAATCATTTTTTCGTAAGACAAATTTTTGCAGTTCTTTTAAACTTCTGAGAGAATCTTGATATGTATTTATTCTACACTCTTCTTGGAACTCGGTATCGTATTCCTCTTCTTCCTCTATCTCGTTTTCTTCTTTCCGACATTCCGTATGATTCTTGATGAAGTTGCGGGCATTAAGGACAATTTGTGGGTGTGAATATGAGTAGTGGTTGTGGAAGGGCAACACTGTCCAGAAATATTTAACAAAAGAAGAGCATTTTATCGCAGACAGTGTAATGTATATGTCTCACAGAATGTCTAAACATCTTCTAAACGCTATAGTCCGAAACTCAGAATTTTCCGTTAAATGTTTATTTTTCTTTCCGTTGTCCGCGTAACACAGTTTCCGCTTAATGAAGGGAGTTTAACACGTTTTGTTCTCCAAAATTCATGGGACCGTGAAATATTTCCGTTTAAGACAGTTTTCCGTTTAATAAAGGGTCCGTTGAAGACAGGTTTTACTGTATATTGAAAGTAGTTTTCCAGGAAAGGATGAAAAGAGGCCAACGAACATCTCTTGCTGAACAGATGGTTCTACAGCTTGTGAAACTCTTCTTACACTCGGGATTACATATAACGTGTGACAACCTTTTACGTCTCTACATTTTGCAAGGGAACTAAAAAATAACGAAATAAGTTTTCTTGGTACTATTTGAAGCAACAAGATTGAAATTTCAGCTTCAGTACGTTCCCATAACAAAGATTTGTGTATCCCAGACGTACTCAAAACCATGGACGATATGACACTAATCGCATATCAAAGCAAGAAAAACAAACAAAAAAAGTACTGATATTGAGCACCCTTTCACTGACGTACAGTAATGAGTGGTCACGTAAAAAGGAAACCTGAAACAGTTTTGTTTTACAACCAGCAGATAGTTGGTGTAGACATTGTAAATATTCTGGCTCGTAAATATTCTGTCAAGGCTGCTAGCAGAAGATGGTCGGTATAGTTCTTTATAACCTACTTGATTTTGTCGCCATAACCTCTCATGTTTTGTACATGTATATTATCAATAGGAATATTAGTAGACATAACTTTCTTCTCAAGTTGGTTAAGGAACCTTCTGAGAAAGTAAGACAAAAGCGTGTTTCGAAAGAAGATTTGCAAGCAACATCAACGACTTCAATCGGAAAAGGAAGAAGTGCCAGATCGGGAAGTGTAAGGGAAAGAAAATCTGTCGATCAGTGTTTCAGATGCAAGACATTTATCTGTGGATCATGTACTAATGTGATTCGAAAGTACATCGTGTCCTGAAATGCCCTGCATAAAGAAATGCACTGTGTTTTGTGATTTTCAAGTAAAGCATTCAAAGTAGAAGAATGTATTTAACGATTTTGATTTAAAAAGTTTATTTTAGGAACAAAGCGGATTTGTGTGCTTAAAGGTTGTATTGTTGACATATGCGTTGAAATTTATACCTATATCCCTCAACATAATACTATTATCATAATTTAGATTTACTCTTGAAACCTGTGCTCGTTTATTTGCTTATACCGTATATTTTTAAATAAATGTATAATCTATTGATATAATAAATATTCCTGAGCTTATCTTTAAAAAGATTTCGACTCTACATTTGTACACATGTTGTGCAACCGCCTTGGGTATGGAATACCAGGGTTTGACATCTGGTTGAAGCTAGTGTGGGTTTTATAGCATATTAATTTTTATATCCAGTCACATCAAGTCTTGCTTACCAAAGGAACACCAAATTCCTATCTAAATACCTTTAAAGCACAAGGGATCAATATGACTCCTTTAGTAGTTCTTGTATAATTAATTTCGTGGTAGTTCTAGTGTTAAGAGACACCTTTTTAACAGGCCAAAGCCGCAATAATTCATTGGACGAGCAACAGAACACTCTACACTAATGTCTTGAAACATAATGACACGAATTCCTCATTCTCGTTCCATTTCTTGATAAAAGACGCAGATATGTACTGCGGTATGACTTAAAGCCTTGTCAATATTAATCCTCACGTGGTTAGTGTTTGCGCCACACAATAATGGGGTGTCGAATCGAAAGATATGTGTTATATAGTCCCACCAACGTCTACAGTATGTAAGATAGATATTAAAAAGTAACATATTATTAAATGGTGAAAATGATCACTAACAGCTGAATACTTGTGTATACGGTTTCCAAATGAATATATGAATATATATATATATATATATATATATATATATATATATATATATATATATATATATATATATATATATATATATATATATATATATATATATATATATATATATATATATGAGTCAGTTCTGCTAATGTAATTCTGCTGCTGATGCAGTATTGCATTCTAATATCCAGGCCTCCCAGCTGTCCTTTTTTCCTATATTTTGGAAATTAGTGTATATTTGTCCTATATTTTAATTTTGTCCTTTATTTCCTGTATTTTTCAGTCATTGAATTATTAAAAATAAAAGTCAAGGGCAGTTCCAGTGACGATGTAAATTGCTACATATTATCAATATGCTAAATGTGTCAGCATTTTTTTCCCCGAGGATTAGTCACTAATTCTTCTTCTTCTTCTTCTTCTTCTTCTTATTATTATTATTATTATTATTATTATTATTATTATTATTATTATTATTATTATTATTATTATTATTATTATTATTATTATTTTAAGTTTGCTTTTTCCTATCCTCCCATGTCCACTCTTTTTTTCTTTGTTTCCTATGTGTTTGTTCTTCCCCAGCGAAGCTTAACTGAGGAACCTTGCCATGCTCGTTTCTTATAACGCAAGCTGTATCAGCGTTTTCTTTCAGCAGTGTTTGCAGCAGTATTGACTGGCCATTAAGGTGTGTTGGTATTTACCAACTTTCCCAGCGCTTTCCAATATTGTTGTATATAATATGCAGGGTTCCCACACGTCCTGGAAAACCTGGAAATAAAAGTGTGTTGTGAAAACGCCCGAGAAAAGTCAAGCAGAAAAGGGTGAAAATCCTGGAAATTATTTATGAACTGGAAAAAGCCTGAAATTTATGTTGTATAACAGTTGTTAGAAAAGTATATACAATTTGCAGAGCTATGATGAATGAAATTCTTTTACATTGTTTATTTGAGAGGGAAATACGTTGATAATTTTTCTTTAATCAGTAAATCGTTTATTTCAATCAGTTTCTTTTTTCCAAAACAATACAGTAGGTCTATTAAGTTTAAAAAGCAAAAGATTATATATACTTTTATTCTGTATTAATCTAAATCTTGTTTCCCGTTGCCTATTGGGGTGAAGGGTGGCCTTTTCTTACAATATATTTTGCTGGACAATGAAATCTTTGGCAGTTCTGACCTTCTTCGGGTTTGATCATTGTTGACACTATATCATGTGCACAAGGAAGAATCATATCTGCAATAGTATGTGTTTTGCCAATTCTGAGGTGTTTTTTTTTTTTTTTTTTTTTTCAATCCTCGGAGATACTTGATATGATGCTTGAAGTGATTTTGGACTTACATTAGTTATGTGAGTAATGGTTGACTTCTGCTTTCCAAGTACTAACAATTTGCGTTGAAAAAATTTGAGCGGTTTATTTTCCACCGAAGGATGTTTAGATTGCAGGGGCAGGGGCCGTAACATATTGGAAGCTTAATACTTTCAGCAGATAATAACACTTCATTACACAACACAGACACTACAGCTGATTTCCTAGTACCGTAAAACCAAACCTCAAATACGATTCATCGTTATCTTGTAATATTCTGTCTTTGTGATAATTTATCATCTGCGGAACGAGAAGTTCCGTTTTCTTCTTCTTTTTTTTAAAAAAAAAAATTAGTACTTTGACTTTTTATTAATCGCACATAATTCAAATCACGACGCTACATACTATCACAAGCCGACTGACAATATAACAACGCTCATGTATTAGCTACCCTTGTGCACACAAAATAGCTTGCAGCTGACAACTCAATGATAAATATTATTATATTCAACTTAAGTTTAAGACGTTATGTTAACAGATGGAGTTGTGGTACAATTTGCTATAAAATACGTAACAATAAATTCGTTCATTGTAATCAAGAAACTTGCTTGAACAATAATGACCCTGGAAGGGGAAGTTAAAAAGGTCTGCGATCTTTAACAATGGCAAATTTGGACATTGTTTTGGGGAAGCTTTCAAGCTGCAGCAGCTATATTTGTAAAACGACTCGTAAAGCTGGTGGTTCGTTTTCGGCCGTAAAGTAGAAATACACAAAGTAAGTCGATGACAGTTCCAATTTCAAAAGATTTTTTTTTTTTTTTTATGAGTGCTCTTCGTCAGTACCCGAATCACTAGGTTTATAGGTGGTTTAGCAATATATAAGTTTTAAAAAATGAGAATTTATTATTTTTTCAGCGCTGTGATATTGAGCTAATCACAGTGGTAAAGTACTAATCCGCAATAGCTGTGTTGCGTTTGTTAAATCAACAATGGACAAATTATTCTGTCGGCAATGAAACGGACTGTTTTGTTTAGGGTCCTTTGTTGTTGTTCGCACAATTGTACATCAGGGTGGAGTGAAAAAATCAAATTTTCGAGCATCGAATTCTAATATGACTCAAAAGTTGCGTATTTGCATGCTAATCAATAGTAAAAAGGAAAATTTCACAATTTGGACCTTCAGTTCGCTCAAAAAACAGATGACGAGAAGACAGATGCGAACAGATGCTAACAAAACAGATGTATATTACTTTTAGAAGAGGAAGAAGAATTAGTAGAAGACGAAGTAGACAATTTTGTAAGTGATAAGCTAGGGAGTTCGACAGTGGCTGTGCTAGTGAGTGCCTCGTGGTTGGTGATGCTCCGTGAGGTTGAGCTTAAGTGGGCCCAGTGATACACCTACACTACACTTACACTTTCTGTTCCATTTACACGTACATCCATTCCCTTCTCTTTTCTACACTTTCTATTTCTCCTTTATCTTTTCATTTTATACTTCCCACTTTCCTCTACTTTTTTGCCCTGTTCACCTTGGTTTTTCGCCCTCTTTCCCTTTCTGAACTCCTTTCCCGACTTTGACTTTCTCCTGATTTTGACTTTTTCCCGACTTGTGTCCTGTATTTTATTCTATTTTGCTTTTGAATCATAAATCCTCTGTGTGAGGTACACATTTGGCCATTTTTGCATTAGTAGCACATATGAATAGTGAGCCGTTGCACCTACCTATTTGACCGATAATGGTCTACGACATGACAAGAAACAGTGGTTGTTATCGCAATGAAGAAATAAGTTCTAATTACAATGACGGAAGAACTTAGAACTGTGTGGTGTGGAAACCTATCTGAAAAAGTAAACGAAGAAATTTTGTATGAACTGTTTCTTCAGGTAAGAATAGAGATAATTATACATTAAATATGATAGCAAAAGTATTCCTCGTAACTTAAGTATGAAGTAAAAAAGTATTCGCATAGCGTAATCGTTAATGTGATGCGAGTGTTGTTGGGTTCGAATCTGTGTAAGGCACTCGGTCGAAAAGTTGTATACAGATTTTTTAGGCTAGCTATTTTGAGTGTGGTTTTCATTCATTCATATCAGGCAAATGCTGGGATGGTACTGAACATAGGCTTAAAGCCACATCCTTCCCCGGCTTGTGTGTTCGTCATGTCATCCCTTATTCGTGACGGGCTTAACGCCATAGATGCCGGTAACGCCTGAGTTCCGAAAAACTCCACCGAGCCAGACTTACGTAATACGCAAATAAAAAACCAAACGTAAGTTAACTTATCCATTAGTAATTGTTGTTGCGTTGAAGGGCATTGTTCGAGCAGACGTTTCTACCAAATTTTGACGCATTTCTAAATAAGGAGCTCTAAAGACTAGTCCATAAACCACGAAACAACTTGTGCTAGGTGGCCACTAAAAAGCTCGAATGCTATCTAGCCGCGTCACGACACGAAGATAGCAAGGGTGCATCAGTAGGGAGCAGGCGCGTGAGCGACGGGGGCATACGTATAAACGAGGATGGTGGAAAAACACTTAATATATCCGTAATAATTCTTATCTTCTAGAGCACTTAATCTCGAACCTTAAAAAAATAATAATAATAATAATAATAATAATAATAATAATAATAATAATAATGGGGCACCACATTTTCAAAGATTTACAGGTAAAATTGAATAGTTTGCATGAAAAGATATATTGATAAGGAACATATTTCTGCAGGCGACAAAATTTTATACAAAGTACTACAGCTGTATTTCAGGTTTACAAGTGTAGGATTACTAGTATAAAATCATTACAAGTGCTTTATGGTGGATAAAATAAGTGAGTGCGTATGAAAGATGACTCTATTAGATCTTATTTTCCGCCGGCGGTGTATTTCTGCACATTGTACAGAACCTGTATTTTATGTTTACAAGTGAAACGTTACTAGTATAAAGTCATGACAAGTGCTTTTGAAACTTACATGTTTGCCGTATCCACTTCTTTTTCACTGTCCTCGCTTACGAGAATACCCATCATCGCTGACGCGCCTGACCCCTTCGGACGCACCTGCGCAAGCCCACGAGCTTCGCCCTATCCTGAATCGTTTAGTTAGCATTCATGCTTTATAATGGCCACCTAGCACAGGTTGCTTTTTTTCTTGTTTTTTTACTTTTGCACTGTAGTTCTTATGTCGTAATCCGAAAACCGTATTTATACGCAAATCAATAAACAATTATAATTTTTCAACAATTATCTCTGGCGGCTCCCATAAATTTTTACCTATGCAAAGCGAGATATTTTCATGTCGCCCAGTGCAAATCTTTTAAGAGACAATAAGAAGTAAATTAGTAAAAGAATTACAATTTTTCAAAAATTATGTCTAGTGGTGTGCCAAAACTACACCTGCACGAAAAAAATTACCTTTCACAGCTAATACACAAGTGTTACACTGTCTTCTTTTATTAGCCTACCTTTACCACAGAAAATAGTATATGTAGGGCTGTTGCCTCTGTTCTGAATTTTTACTTCTTTTCCATACATTGCACAGTATTATAGGGAGCTAGCTTGTTTACCAGCGGGGGCTGAGGTAAAGGGGGAAGAATTTCAACAAATTTTCTGCCTGACTCTTGCAATACTCTCTTTCCTCCTTCTATATGTCAGCGTTGCCAGGGTTAAAAATTTGTCACATGAATATCATTCTGAAGAGTTAGTGTGAGTTAGTTATTTGTTCTTTACTGTTGTGGTTGCGGTTTTGTTGCTTATTATTCATTTGACAATGGCTTCACAGCGTAAGAGAGGGCAAACTATACACAGCGAAGCTAGAGAAGTAATAAGGAAGGCCATAGTGCAGTGCGACGAAGAAGCGAGGGAGAGAAAACTGAAGCCTTTGTTATCACAGCCTAATTTGCGTGTATCCACGTATACAGAGATCTTCGATAAGGATTGCATAATTGCATAAACACTTTGAATTAAGTGAGTATTAGCTGAATTTTTTGACAACGCTCTGGCAACCCTGCCCAGGACCTTCGAGTGGCCGTTTCTTGACGACGGGGTGGGGAACCTGCCAATCAACTCTGAATTCCTCAGCCTCGCATTAAAGCTAGCTCCCTATAATACATCCATCGCACATGTCCATAACTAACGTATGAATCGGAAATTCCCACCGTTTACTGGGTCATTCCACGTCAGTTCATCCAGCGAAAAACCGAAATATCACCCACCGTCTCGGTTTTAGTGATATTTGGTACACCTGGTCTACAACCACCAAAACTAACTTGTGCAAAATTTCAGACCTCTCGCTCAACCTGTTCCCATGTTATGGTCTATCAAAATTTGGACTTGGTAGGCAAAAAATTCTATTCGCGACAGCCGGAAATGGTGCATCGAGGTTTAAACTTGCCCTAGTAGTATGTTGATATGAATTCTTTGACGCAATAGACCTATCCATTCTGTTGCAGAATAGTCTGTAGATTTCAAATCTGTGGACAGGTTTGACATAGCATCAAACTAAAGTGCAATTTTGTATATATATATATATATATAAAACTAGTAAAAAGTATGCTTGAAAAATAGCCTAAGCTAGGAGCGCAGAAATGGCTCTATTTCAAAAAGTACCTAATTCACGGAAATAATTCCAAGATATTCTGAAAGAGGATGCAATTTCCTATAAAATGAAGTGAAAATCATGTTGGGTATTTGACAATGTAATTTATTACATTCAAAAATGCCAAAATAAACACTCGATGTCTGATGACATAGAACACTTCTTGTGTGACGACAGTTATTCGGAGTTAAGTACCAGTGCAAATGAAGTACAAGAAAAAACAACAAACCGTTATCGCCTAATTCTGTTAATGAAGCCGAAGATAGTAATATCAAATAGACGTGAAAAACTTCAAATTCTCACTATTGCTCCAGAGTCATGGTTCCGCAAAAAAGTCTGATGTTTTTAGTGTTAGTGGATACATCATTAGGCAGTTACGCCATTAAGTAAAAGCAAGGGTATATACTCCTTATCAGAACACAGATTAGGAAAAAAGACTACCTGAAGAAACCGTATCAAGGTGACGAATTTACAGGAAGAAGTGATTTTGTGAGTGTTAAAAGAAAACTCCACATGCAAAAACGACTAATATTGTGCAATCTAAGTGAACTTTATGTTGCTTTCAAAGAAAAACATCATGTGGGTTTTCCAAATTCTGCTTATTAAGGCCTAAATGGTGTGTTGTGACAGGTTCAGCAGGTACAGTGTATGTGTGTGTACTGTTAATCAAAATGTAGATTTATTGTTGCATGCCGTTAGTTTAAAAAAGTAGTATCTTAATAATGCAATTTCACTGATGGTGTGTGATAAAAGTAATAGAAATTATATGTTAGGAGTGTGTGTGAAATGTACCCAGGATAGCAGTAAAATAACATAATTTCGCCAAAACAAAATCTAGGCGTACTGGGATGACGAGCAAGTGAGCTTTGCAGGGTGGGTCAATATTGATCGTAGTCAGTTAGTAGAAAGAACACTACCAATTCCAGAATTCATTGATCATGTTGTTTAGAAGCTCCAAGGATTAATACCCCATTGTTTCATTGCTAAAAGGCAGACAACTTACCTAAAGCAATGCAAACTAAACCTCTCTCACGATGAAGCTATTATATTGATGGACTTTCCAGAGAATTATGGTTTTATACTGCAAAATGAGTTACTAACTTACCATTGGAATCATGTGTAATGTACCTTACACCCTGTTGTACTTTATTTTATTCAAACTAACCGTTTAACTGAGAAACCTCTATGCTTTTATCTGATGTCTTACATCATAACGTGCCTTTTGTGTAGGCTATAAAGTCCAATCTGAAACCATGTCATTCTTAAAGAGTGAATATCCACATATTAAAAATGTCGAACATGTAACAGAGGGCTGTGCTGCACAATATAAAAACGGCTTTTTAAATCTATGCCATCATCTCCAAGACTGGTTTATCTGCTTGTTGATTTTTCTTTGCCACCAGCCATGGCAAGTCACCTTGAGATGGCATCAGGGACAGTATGAAACGCTCTGTTACAAAGGCAAATCTGCAGAGGCCATTTCAAAACTAGATAACAAATTCGAACAAATGTATGACTTGCAATCGTCAGTTGGTTATAGTTAAGGAGCCGTACTTCCCATTTAGGGAAGGACGAGAAACGCCATACTTTCAGGAATTATTCATTGACTATCTAGGATGTTAAAAAGTAGGTAATAGACTGAGTTCTTGCCCTTGTACTTAGGGTGTTTAGGTAGTGCAACAGTAAGATGTATCCTCGTGCACGGGAGGTGAGAAGTAGCTGTTCTTAACTATTACCCGTCAGTTTTCGAAAATTACATTTTTTTATCTACCTGAAACTGAGATTAACAGTGTAAGAAGGGTGTTAACATATCGTTTTCAGATTGCTCAGACTGTAGCAGGCACAAGAGCTTTTCCTAAGTTTGTACCACTGCCAAATGCAGTTATAACAGCAAGGTGATTGAGTGCAGATGAAACACCAGATTTAGAGTTTAACTTTGCACCAGAATATGATAAGTTGGAAAAGTTGTCTTGCCAGGACATTAAAGTTAATTGCTTTGTAGCATGCATCTATGATAATAAGTGGCATATCGGACTAGTAGTAGAATACAAGGCGGATATAAATATAAAATTCATGAATCCAGCTGGGCCTGCAGCATCCTTTTATTGGCCTAGCAGAGCTGACACATGTTTGGTCCCAGTACAGCACATTTCATCTGTTATTGAGACTCCATCTAGTACTGGTAGGCAGTACCAACTGAGTAATAAATGTAAATTATTTATTGAACAGAAACGAAAAATTTTTGTCAAAAAATGAAATGTATACACTGAGAAAAAAATGTAGGTGGCGTACTTAAAAAGGTGGGTTACATGCCTAATTCCTGTAGTTTTTGGACTTAATGTACTTTTTAATGTACAGCAAACGTATAACAGAAAACTCATGTTTTATAATACTTTCCGTATAAGTGTGCCATCTATACGTATTGTCCCTATGAAACAATATAGACGGTCAGGATCTCGCATACAAATGGATGTATATCACATATAGTTGAGGAATGTAACATAAGTACATGCATGTGATATACGTAAAACTGTTAGATGTAAGACATCCTGCAACGGTATGATGTAGTATCTAAGAGCAGTGCGTATGTAGCATATGGATAACGTATGCTCCATACTGATTTCTGTAGTAAGCAAGAGGATTCCGTATATTTGTACAATATACCGCTGTCCGGAGAACGTATTTTTCTCAGTGTAGGCCTATATAAGTGTATTTGATTGCTGGAAAATATTACAATTACCTGTACATTGTGGAAAACTGCATTTTTATTTCTTGTTTACCTCTACGCAGGGTTGGCTGTTCAAACCAAGGTAGTTTAAACCAGCTGGTTTTTTCACACACACACACACACACACACAAAAAAAAAAAAAAAAAAAAAAAAACTGGTTTAAACCAAAAAACGAAAAATGTTTGTAAAAGTGTAAGTGTTCGTAAAATCTTGATGAACACATATTTGTGGGTTATCACGTTTCACTCCCGTATATTCGTATTATATTCAGACCTAAATTCCCCATTCATTACTCAAAGAGATTATGCTACTAAAGCAACTTTTGTTCTTTTTATAAGTTTATGAATGTTTCTTTTGTGATTTATTGTTATGCAATTGCGATGAAAGAATACGTTTTAATAATATTTACTTTTGGTAAAATACATCGAAACTTTTTATTGGGGGGGGGGGAGCACCACGACAGACATTTAATCAGAAGTATCTTTGGTATATATTTATGTATAAATGGGTCAGAACCAAAGTGGACTAAAAATAATTCGTATCTTTATTCACTTTTCTTACTGATATGCAAATTAGGTCGTTGTATTTCTTTGACTTGAACTAATAAAAGTCGTAGTAAACTAACTTGGACTAAATCAGTTCTTCTGTACTCTGCAATATTTTGAAATTGTCCATATGTAATTCTGTATAATGGTTTCACGTGTGCAACTGTTTATTTTTTGTTCTTCTGAAATGGCTGGCGTGGGAGACCCTGGTTCGATTCCCGGCGGGAGCTCATGTGGTTCGGATTCCACGTTAATCTGTAGGTCCACGTCTCATGTAGCCTCGCTGCTGAACGGGACGTAAAACTCAAAAAATCAATCAATCAATTCTGAAATGGCTCTTGACAATTATATTAACAAGTATGTAAAGATCAGTACAACGTATTTTATCAGGAGTCCTTCGTGAGTGAGTCGGCCGATGTATCGCCAGTTAATCCCGGTTTTCGAGTTCAATTAGAGGACAATTTCTCTCGGATGTAAGCCGAGAAGCGGTTTGAATTTCGCTTTAAGCTTACGTAACCCCATCCAGCATAACCCGGTTGTTGTATAATAACACCAAGGCGAAACAAACTTATTTCTGTCCATATGTGATATAAATACATAGAGCAAATTATTTAAACCAAAAAAAAACGGGTTTAAAAAAAACTGTTTTTCTTTGTTTTTTTCAATAAAAACCATGGTTTTTGCCAACCCTGCCTCTACGCCAAATACCCAAAACGACTTTCACTTCATTTTATAGGAAATTTCATCCTCTTTTAAAATATCTAAGAATTATTTCTGTGAATTGGTACTTTTTGAAATATAGCCATTTTTGTTCTTCTAGCTGGGGCTCTTTTTTTCAAGCATACTTTTTACTAGTTTTTTATACAAAAGTGCACTTTAGGTTGATGCTGTGTCAAATCTGACCACAGATTTGAAATCTACAGACAATTCTGCATCAGAATGGATAGGTCTGTTTCCTCAAAGCATTCATATCAGCATGTTACTAGGGCAAGTTCAAACCTCGATGCACCATTTCTAGTTGTCGCGAGTAGAATTTTGTCCAAATTTTGATGGACCATAACATGGGTATGTGTTGAGCGAGAGGTTTGAAGTTTTGTACAAGTTAGATTTGGTGGTTGTAGACCAAGTGTACCACATATCACCAAAATCTTGAGTCGGTGGGTGACATGGGCTGGATGAACTGACGTGGAGTGACCCTACTTCTACCCTATTCACTTTTTTGTATTCTTTCGCCTTCCGAGCTTCACTAAATAGTTACACATACAACACTTTCATTACTACTCAAAATCCATTTCAATATGCTGTACAATGACAGAAATAACTTACATTCACGAAAAATGTTTCACATCATATTTTACTCATAAATTTTGTTTTTGGTAGAACCGTCCGCTCGAATGAACCCCGTTGAAGAGCTGACGGATCTTAACAGAATAAATGCCGATATGTATAAATAAATTGAAAGCATTGGGATGGTTCGGATTCTACATTTAACTGTAGCTCCACATCTCGCATTGCTTCGGTGTTGAAAAGGGACTTCAACTTAATCAGGAACAACGACAAAACGATTCCAGAAGAGTGGGTCCAGAAACGTGAAAAATACGTACACTCCCGCCTTGGCCAATGGGAAAATCCTGTTATTACTTTAAATGCAAAGCATCCCGTTATTGCTTTGCATGTAAAATTTTAAAGTCAACGTATCATAATCAGTACGTAAAACTGAGGTATTACGTTACAAATTTAGTATCTAGATATCATTCAATAAAATGTCCAATTCAAGCTAATGCTGGAAGCTACGTAGGCAGCTGATGAATTTTACCAATTTCTATCAGTATACACGGTGTCCATAAAGTCTTTAGCCACCCTTAAAACTCGGAAACGGTGAAATGTATGTCAAAACGAAAAAACACGTATTTCATCATTTCAAAAGTATCACGTATTGAGTGAAACAAAGGGGGCGCGGTGGCTCAGTGGTAGAGCGTTCACCTCCGGTGCTTGGGGTCCCTGGTTCGATCCCAGCTCGCGCCGTTGGACTTTGTGCTTGACAAAAACCGTGCTCGTGGTTTTCTCGGGATTCTCCCGTTTCCTCCCACTTTCTTCATTCCACCATTTTATTTCTCATAATCACCGTCTCCTTTAGCCTAACCGGCATAACCGTGGGACGTAAAACTCAAAGATTTCATCTCATTTCATTTCGAATAAAAGTGTCATTTTGCACTTTGTACTTACCACTTAAAATTCTGGAAATTTGCGCAACCCGTGAAGGGACGACAGCTAACAATTCATTCGACATTCTTCAGTAGTAACATGAAACAATAACTTAAAAACACTATCATATTTTATTCACACGCGGTTACATTAGCACAAACATTCAAAGCACAAGAAACAGGGTTGGCTGGTTTAAACCAAGGTGGTTTAAACCAGCTGGTTTTTTTCAAAAAAACCAACTGGTTTAAACCAAAAAATCAAAAAATGTTCGCAAAAGTGTAAGTGTTTGTAAAATCTTGATGAACACACATTTGTGAGTTATCACGTTTCACTCCCGTATATTATTCGTATTATATTCAGACCTAAATTCCCCATTCATTACCCAAAAAGGTTATACTACAAAAGCAACTTTTTTTAAAAAAGTATATAAATGTTTATTTTGTGATTTTTTGTAGTTGTTATTATTGTTATGTAATTGCAATCGAAGAAAAATTCTAAATATTGTTTCGTTTCAATGTTTACTATTGATAAAATACATCGAAAATGCCGTATTTTTTTTTGTGTGTGTGTGGGGGGGGGTCATACAGACCCCACGAGAGGCATTTAGTGAAATAAGTATCTTTGGTATCTATTTATGTATAAATGAGTCTGAGCCAAAGTGGACTCAAATAATTCGTATCTTTATTCACTTTTCTTATTTATATGCAGATTAAGTCGGTGTATTTCTTTAATTTGGACCAATAAAAGTCGTTGTTAACTAACTTGAACTAAATTAGTTCTTCTGTACTCCGTAGTACTTTGAAATTGTTCATATGTAATTCTGTGTAATGGTTTCACTTGTGCAACTGTTTATCTTTTTGTCCTTCTGAAATGACTCGTGACAGTTATATTAAGAAGCATGTAAAGATCAGTGCAACGTATTTTTTATCAGGATTCCTTCGTGAGTGAGTCGGGAGACGTATCGGATTTGTGGCCAATTAGTCCTGGTTCCGAGTTCAAATGGAGGACAATTTCTGTCGGATGTAACTCGAGGAGCGGTTTTTATTCCGCTTTAAGCTTATGTGACCCTTCCAGCATAACCCGGTTGTTGCATAATAACATCAAGGCGAAACAAACTTATTTCTGTCCATATATGATATGAATATATAGAGCAAATTATTTAAACCATAAAAACCTGGTTTAAACCAAAAAAAACCTGGTTTAAACCAAAAAAACCTGGTTTAAACCAAAAAAACCTGGTTTAAACCAAAAAAACCCGGTTTTTTTGGTTTTTTTAATAAAAACCATGGTTTTTGCCAACCCTGACAAGAAATACTAAAGTGAAGTCATTTTACGCTACACTAGCAGTTTAATTTCACTTACGAAAGGTTTTTCACATTTTTGTTCCCTGAAATTATTAACGTCTTTTTAAGGTTTTCAAAGGAAAGACTTTGTCTCCTCTCAGAATGATTTCGTTTTAGATGTGAAAATGATCTTTCCACATCTACAGATGCCACTGGAGCATACTTGAAACTTGTAATTTGGGAAGGATCCATGTCTGTCAACAGTTGTATCAGCATCACCTTCCATAACACTACCGATGTCCTTCAATTTTCCCAAATCTGGATTAGCACTTACAACACGATCACACTTACGCCGAATGTACTCGCTCTTATCACCAGGTACAACACTCAGGTCGTTGAGAGTATCATTGAAGATTTTCAGAGAACTAGCGAGAGTCTGTTCTTTTCTGTCAAGCATGGCAATAGCATCTGGTAACTTTGCAAAATGTGTTGCAATGAAGACTAAGTCCTTTTTCAAGGAATTATTCTTAACCAAACTTTGAGTAAGCTTAATTGAAGACGCATCATCCTCATCAAAAGTATCAATGATTCTTTTGATAGGTTCAAAGTTGTTAGCATAATAGAGAACAGCTGTAATCCATGTACTCCATCTCGTTAAGACAGGCCGTGGAGGAAGGGGAAGTTCAGGGGCTAATTCGCGAAACGCACTTGTTTCGCGAGGGAGCTTTCAGAAATACCTTTTTCACATTTGACACAAGAAGGTCAACTCAGGAAAATGAGAACGAACTTCCTCTGCAATTCTATGTAGCGCGTGTGCCAGACAGGTGACATGCAGCATACGTGGGAATAGAACCTTAAGGGCTTTTGCTGCACTTTTCATGTATGCAGCTCCGTCTGTGACAAAAAAAAGGACCTTATCGTATTTTACACATTCTGGCCACAGAATACTCAGCGATTTTGTAAAAATCTGTGCAATTGTCGTGCCATTTACTTTTTCCAGAATTTCTAATGCAATCAAAAATGTTTGTGTGCTTCTTCCCCTCTCAAAGTTCCAATTACAACGTTGGCAATGGAACGTCCTAGAATATAGCAAGTTTCATCAGTTGAAATCCATATATTTTTAACGTTAAGTCCATCAACGTTAAGTCTTTCTCAAAGATGATTCACTTGGAACTTTTTGTTTTGTGTATTTCTCGAGAAAGTTTCTAAAGGAAACATTTTCTAACTTCCATAAAGGCATGTCCACGTTAATTAGAGCTTCACACAGATCATTCGCAAAACTGTTAATACACGAAGCGGGATTCGTGACTGTTCCAAGAAGATTTTGAACCTTTTCACCAACTGATTTGCGTGTCCTTGCAGAATTGTTTTTTGTAGTGCTTATGTGGTGTGTTACAAAATAACGCTTTTCAGCGGAAACCACAGTTTCACATAACTTACAAGACATTACAGAACCATCTGTTGAAAACACAGTACGCCCAAACTCACTCACTCAAATTTTTCCAACTTACGTTGCCTAGAAAGACCAATTTTCGGCATACTGAAACGCACATAAATACTAGTCCTGTATCACGCATGCCTAAGATTCACAATAACTGCCCACTTGGCTATTTCTTGAAAGTAATCATCTTCGTTTGTCATTCCAATGACCGAACACTGCCTCAAAATTCCAAGAACTGAATACGTACTACTATCCCCGCCCCTCCACTTGTCACATTCCAACGGGAATAGACCAGTTATTATCAGACACCGAGATCACTTGACCAGATAAGAGCGACTCAGAGCTGTGGTATGCTGTCATTCATGGGTAAATAAAGAGTAGTGGAAGAGAAAACCCGTGACAGTGGCAACAAATTGCTTCTAAATTGTGAAATTGCACTTTTCCTGAAAATATCACGAAAATTGCAGTAATGGCACTTATGACATTATGCCAGTAATTCCGGGCTTTAATTATAACACTGGACCAACTTACGTAATATTTACTTGTATGACATATATTAAACATAATTAAATGTTACATTACAAGCGAAAAGAGTATGTATATCTAGTAAACATCTTGTCTAAACAATGATTTCTGAACGCAGATAAGCCGTAGGCCTTCTAAATATGATTTCTATCCAGTTAACTCTATAGAGCAAGGTATCTTTCCTCTGTCTAGTAAGAGGGTGTGCGGGATAATTTTCTGATGCAGTAACAATTGTTGTATAAGTCCGGCTATTCTTTCAGAAATGTGCTGGCGATTAGTGTACACGCCTTTGGTGTGGGAGACCCGGGTTCGATTCCCAATGGAAGCTCATATCGTTACGATACCACGGTAAGTATCGTAACGTCTCATACAACATCGCTACTGAACAGAACGTTAAACTCAAAATCAAATCAGAAGTGTGCCGTTGCGAGTGTAACATAATTCACTGCTGCGATTGATGTATTGCTTTCTTGCTTATAGTAAATACAAAACAATATGTAAAAATATTTTGTAAAGGGGAAGCAAGTGTGTGAAATTGTAGAATTTTATTTTATAATATGACAAATGCGAGTCGTGGGACTGTAATTGTGGAATTTAACTGCGTTGCACTCGTACATTTTCCGTGTTTTGCTGCCTTGGATATTTTTCAAAATAAGAAAGAAGACCGTCTTTTTCTCTTCACTTCTTTTCAAGGTATTGACTGTTGAAACGCGTAGATCTATTTTATTCTATTTTATGTTTTTCCTATTACAAAAATTCTCAACTATTGTATATTAATTTTATTTTCTGTTTTAACAGGCTGGACCTCTAGAAAAGGTACGAATTCCCAAGGATAAGGATGGAAAACAGAGATCGTTTGGTTTTGTTACATTCAAGCATGAGTGTTCAGTGCCGTATTCTATCAAGTTATTAGAAGGCATTAAGTTGTTTCACAAACCGTTGAATCTCCAAACAAGAAACTCAAATTTTGACATTGCAAGGAATGTTGCGGCTTCAGATATGCGCGCTCATCACAGATCGTTATCATGTCCAAGTGGTAATATGAACCAACAATTTCCCCTTCCGTTACTGCTGCCTCAGTTGCCATTACCCCCAGGACATATCGGGTCGTCGATGTTGTATCCCAGCCAACAAGGTGATAACCTTATGGGAAATGTGCATTTAATGCAAGGGTTGAATGCGTTAGCGCAAAATAGTTTGAGAGGCACGTGGAATAGAGGTGGACAGCCATATATGTATCCGACTGACCGAAAGAAAAGTTCAGACCGCGGGAGATCCGACGATATTGCAGTTGCTGGTGAACCACCAGCGAAACAGGGTCGCAATGAAAGTGGCAGAAGAAGAAATCACAGAAGTCAGGGACATCAGTGGATGGAGGAGAGGTCAGGGAGTCGGTCCAGTTCAAGAGAGGAAAAGTATTCAAGGGACGACAGAAAAAATTATCATTAACGTGTTTTCAGTTTGTATCACAATTTTTTTAGGACAAACAAAGTGAATGTATTTTCATATATACTTTCTATTTGGATAATTTTAGGGCGAATGTTCGTATGTCCAAGTTGAGTATATCTTGTCTTACGATGTTACTTTCCAGTCTTTTAATGCAGTACATGATTGCTGTGACAAATCATTGTGATCATAATTTATTAAAATCACAACTTGTACAAGTAACATTCAATCTAAGTAAATCCTCGTATCAGCATTCAGTCTCAGTAAATCACTTGTATTGCTTGTTGAAACCATGCGTAATTTAAGCAGTGTATGTAAGAGAAACTTTTCCTATGTAGAGGGATGGATAAGATAAAAAATTAGTCGTATAGTAGAACAAGAAACACAGATATTTTTACTGGTAGTAGTTTTCAGCATCAGAGGAAGAAGGAGTAGGTAAAACTTAATTTGTTCGTGCTGTCAGTTTTTAATTGGAACGCCGAAAAGAAGTAAAAAGTTAGTTGTGTTTCTTCCTCTTATGCCTGGGTATGACTGTGCCAGAACGTCCTATTTCATTTTTTTTTTTTTATCTTATTCATTCTTCAACAATCTTTTAATTGTGTTTGTTTTTTTTTTTTCTAAATTATTGTTTGTCCGATTTTGTAATCTTTAAAAAGTTCTAACTTAAAATATGTTGACATATTGGAAAAATTCATGTTTATCATTGATGTAAATTAAATAAGTAAAATATGAGTATGTCTGTTTTAGTAATGAATTATTTTTGAAATTTTAGGTAATATTAAATTTAAGATAATACATTATAATGATTTTTTTTCTCCAAAATGTGAGCCTTGGAAATGATGTATTTAAAATATATACTGTCTAGAGTATGGTCTGAGACATACAGTACTGAGGTTCAAGAAAGAGTAGTCATGAGAAACTGAGTAAGTAGTTGTAATCTTACTAAGGGAATTTAATTTTATATTGGTAAATGAAGGAAACAGCCGATTTTTGACGTCCTAATTCCTCTATAGGTGCGAATACACAAAGAGTAATAATAATAAAAACAACTGGCCGTGATTCCAACAGGAGATCGTCGGCATGCCATGCCGGTGCTTCAACAACTTTACTGTCTAGTCCACTTCCCTGATCAGCCACACATTCCCTCACTCGTAAAGTCGGTGTTTAGAGTGAGGGAATGTATGGCTACTCGGGGAGAGGACTAGGTAGCGTAGTAGTAAACGCATCGGCACGATACACCGACGATCCCGGGTTCGAATCTCGGTCCAGTAGTGCATTTATTGTGAATCATTGAATTTGATTTTGTTCAACGTCGCATTGTTATGCTTTATAGGCTAAAGAAGACAAGGCATTTGAATGACAATATCAGGAAATATAATACGGGAATAAAAATTGAAAAAATATATGAAGGAACAAAAACGTTAAATATTGCTTGTGCACATGAAAAATTGTGCAGTACATTCTGAAATCGAACTTAAGGTTATATTGGGATTTTATCATGGCTATATGGTTAACGTATATATTTTCAGTGCGGAAGTTCCGTGTTCAGTTCCTTGTGAAAGCTCATGTGGATCGGGTCCCACATTAAGGCACAAATCCTCGTATCATACAATCTCGGTGCTGAATGGGACATTAAATTCCAACCAATCAGGATTATGCTGTAGGGTACGACGTAGACTTTTTCTTACAAGGTTTGCGCACGTGTGTATATAGAAATAACAATTCTTCCAGGAAAATAAAAGCTGTCAGCCATTGTTGACAACCATACTTTCTAGTGCTACAAAAGTGTTTTTATTATTATTATTATTATTTATTTTTTCGATCTTCTAGAAAAACTGCGTGTGAGAATTTATTCACAAATATGTTATTGTGTTAAGCTCAATGTTGTATCATATATTGACATCTTAAGGCAATATTTTAAATACGGAAATTAAAATTAAAGAGTTAACTATACTTTTAGGTTATATATCATTAACCGTACTATGTATTGTCAGGGGCGGCTCAAGTGGGAGGTCACATCACAATAATTAAAGTTTTGTTTTTTTCTTTATTTAGTTTCTTAATTTATCGGCAAGCGGGCCGCTAGGTGTTGGCTACGTTTACGGCATGGGAGACAAAACCAGAGAAAGTTGTGCGTTTAGCCTGTTCCTACCAGTGTATTGGGCATAGTGCAATATAGTGCATCTGTGCAGCAACCTAAAAGCCATTTCTCGCAATGATTTTAGATGCACTGGAGATATCTCTCAGTATTTCTAAATTTATGCACCTGATACAGTTTATAACAATTGGTTTTAAATTTCTAGAAGTGGGTATCATTGATTCGTCTGATGGAATTTTGCCTTCATGCCACTGTTACCAACGGGTACCTTCAGAAAATTAAATTTATAGCTAACAGAAATAACAATAGAGGCAAATATATTTCAATAAGATGATTTCATGTTTAAAATATTTAGATACAGCATACTTCGCTTGGATTATGAACAAGATGATGCAGTTCTTTGAATTTCTTCTTCCGTTCCAAATTTTAATGGTGAAGAATGATTTACATGGGATGTAGCCTACTATTGATCTAGTAAAAATACTTGGGGTGTTCAGAAATGATTGGCACTACAATTAATTTGTTTTCACAGGAACCATTTATTTAACAAACGATTAGAGGTATTCCCCGGCAATGTCTATGCACCTTTGCCACCGTTCTGGAAGCTTCCTTATTTGTGTAGCAAACCGTTCTTTGGGGGTATATCTCTGCCACTGGCGGACAAATGCATGGAGTTCATCATTTGTGTTGAACGTTTTACCTCTCATATCCTCTTTCATTGTGTCGAATAAAGCATAGTCGCCGTGCATTGTCGTGTTGGGAGAAGAACGCCACGGCCCCATTTTCCTTGTCGGCGTTGTTGGATGCGTCGGCGGAGTCTATGCAGTGAACTGCAGTAGCTCTCACTGTCGATGGACGTATTGGGAGGGATGTAGCCATGCCACCAGCAGTATCCCTTCCTGATCCTAGAAAACTGTCGCCATTTGTTTCCGCAGGAATAGTCCCATCCTTGCCTTCTTGGGACGAGGGCTTCCAGTATGCCTCCATTCCATGGATTGGCGTTTCTTTTCTGGAGTCTCGTAGAGGAACCAAGGTTCGTCGACGGTGACCAGACAGTCAAAGAGCTCGGTCGGATATTCACTGTACTGTTGCATCAACTGCTGGCAAATCTCCACACGCTTTTGTTTCTGTGCAACGGTGAGGTCATTAGGCACCCATTGTGCATACACCTTGTGCAACTTCAAATCCTCATGAATGATAGTGTAGAGGGGAATACCGTGATAGACCTGTTTCTTTCTCTAGTTCATCAAACGTGATTCTCCTGTGCTCCATTATCAAATCATTCACTCGCGCGGCATTGCTTGGTCTGCGTGCAGTTGCAGGACGCCCAGTGCTTTTGTTTTTTTGCAGCACTGTCTTTGCCTTCTTTGAATTCGGATACCCAACGAAACAGGGATCTGCGACTTGGTGCTGTGTCCCCACATACGGCTAATAATCTGTTGTGGATGTCTGAAGTATTCACTCCTTCTCTCCAGAGAAACCACACTGCCGCACCGTTGCCCATGTGTGTCTGCTTCTATGCTGTCTTTTCGCTGCCCACCAGGATCCTGGCACGTTGGAACAACTGCTGCTACAATGTGCTACCTGCGGAAAGAAAGAAAACCATTTACTGGGGTTTGATAGTACTATAGTCTATCTTAATGCATACATCAACAAACATTTCAAACTGCTACTTGACGCCAGTTATAGGGGGAGAGTGCCAATCATTATTGAACGAACTAAATAGTAAACATACACCGTCCCAGACGAGCATATTTTCAAAATTCTCGTTTGTAAATTAACCGTTGAATTTAATAATGCGAAAGTAGAAACCTGATTTGCTGAGAGACTGCTGAGTGAAAATTAATCACAGTTGAAGTGAAAATGACAAAGAAACTACGTAACACAGATTATGGTGTGGTATTGTAAGAACTATTACAATCAGAGGATTTAGCAAAATAGTAAATCATATTTTATTATGATTTTATTCTTAATTTTAGAGGAGTTTTTGGAAAAGGATCACAAATGACTAGGCATTACCAAATGTGAAAGCAGAATTGGTCATAATTATAGCTAATAGCTAAAGTACAATTTTACTGGCTAAACAGCATGTGAAAATGGCTAAATTGGTAATTGGCTAATATACATACACGCAGATAAAGTTGAAAAAGGTCTATATTGATATTGCTACGTACTTTTGTGTGTGTTTCCACCATTTTTGGACTTCGTGCCCATTGTAACTTTTGATTAACAGTGTATTAATTACGAATTATGGGCTTAAAGTAAGGTTACGAGCTATTTTTACTTACGAATAGTATGTGAGTCTCTGTTAGGAGAAATGAAATAACAATAGATACGGTCTACTACTCAATAGTATATATTTTATGCATAATACACAAATAAATAAACATTCTATTTCAGTGAAATAAAAGCTTATTAAATGTATTAAATTGGCAATGAACGATATACATTTTAAAGCCATAAAAATTCATTTTGCTTGAATGAGAATTTGTCAAACGTCATTTTTTCAGTTCGGTATTACCTATAGGTTGATATATGTCATACGGTTCATAATAAACTTAGGCTATATCTTATTAATTATAGGCATTGTATACTGCCGTCTCGCTAGTGTCATAATGGAATACTTCATAAGAATATACTTAAGCATTAGGCCCGCTATGCACTATGAGATAAATGTTAGGAACTACCGTAGGATTTATCTTTGGGAAAATGTTACGACATATCTCGTAGGAAATCCTACCCTTTTGTGCCATACACGTGAAGATTTTTGATTTTTCGTCTGACCGAATGACGTTGCGAGATGTTCATCCACAGTGAATTGCGGTATTTTTAAAAAAAAAAAAAAAATACATTGCACATCCTACTGAGCGAAAGTAGGCGCTATATTTTTAAATTGCACACCTCTTAAAAAAAAAAAAAAAAAGCACAAAAATCAGTAGATAAATTAGCAAAAGATACCTCTTCAGTCCCTTCACCACTCTGCATTTTGTCGAGTATTTTTGCTCTTTCAGCCACATACGGCCACCGAATATGGTTAAACTTCTGTTTCACATCCTCCAAAGAGGTGTCAGATCTCAACGCATACTCGTCCATCAATGTTTTCCAGTGCCTTCTGCCTTGCATGTCTGTTGTGATAGAGCGTTTTCACTTTCTCTCACCTGATGTCGCTTAAATCGAAATCTTACGAATTTTCTTGCCGAAATAGGGCGTGCTCTAAACAAGAGAAATCTCATAGGATAGTTCAAAACATAGGAAGTGATATGCGATCTGATGCTATACATGTTGAGATTTTGACTAGGAAAAATTGTAAGATATTTCCTAGGATTTACCTCATAGTGTATAGCGTGTCTTAGTTTCAACTTACTGATGGTGTGGTTGACGTATAGTATGAATTTTTAGGATAGAAATATGTCTCACTGGTTTTCTCAAAGACTAAGGATAAGGGTTTACACTTACCTGTATCTCTTTGTTCAGCTTAATAAGAACTATCAATTGGTATATGTCTGATCTTCCGACATTTCGTTGAACGCTCATAATACATTGTGTCCGTAAAGTTGCGCAACCCAAAGTTTTAAGTACATCTTTTGATCTAACAATGATAAAGACCTGAGACTTGAAACAAATGTAAGCATGTTCTCTGTAGATATTTTTGAGATCATGACTAATGCTGGAATTTGTAACGTTTTTGTGTAGTAACGAAAGAAATTACCGAATGAAGAAAATGAATATTCAGTTGCAGAAAACTGCTTTCCTGCATGTGAATTCCTGTGCATATGTGCACTATCTATTCATTGGTGCGAAAATGTGGCAAAGCTGCAGTGTTGTCATGTAAAAAGGCTAATACAAATGCGAGCTTTTTTGACAGAAACGCGACCCCTGCCAACACTGTTGTTAAAGTACTGCTATAGGTGTGTTTTAGGGTAATTAATGATAACAAATGAGAATTTGCACATAATTGATAACATGAGATTTTATGAAAAAAGGTCTTTCGTTACTACACAAAACGTTACAAATTCCAGCATTAGTCATGATCTCGAAAATATTTACATAGAACACGCTTACATTTGTTTCAAGTCTCAGGCCTTTATCATTGTTAGATCAAAAGATGTAGGCAATCAAACTGTGGGTTGCGCAACTTTACGAACACGCTGTATTATATAATTTTGTGCGGCGTCATTTTTACTCTGTAAAAAGGTACTATTAAAATTCATCAAATATAACTGCTTCAGAAAATTAATGGATATTGAAAATAACAAGAGCTCCGTTTGTCAGTTTTCTTTTTATTTTATTTGTTTACTCTATGATAAAGTATTTCCAATACATATATCTTGAAATTTGAAAGAATATTACCCAAGATAGAATGTACATTGTCATACCAAGAACTTGACAGTATATGTTCGCTTCAGTTGTAGCTAGCAGATAAAGAAAGTAGGTGCCACAAACAAACCTGGTAAAAATAAATCCAATCACATACATCCATTCCACTTGCCTATGGATGAGACTATCACCCTTACCATAATGTCTTAAAAACCATCTTAATTCTAACAATGGAGTAGTTTTTTCTAGGACACCAATACTTGCGGTGATTACGTTACCGACAGTGTTGCTTCGTAAACTTTGTGCCAACACAATGATACTAATAGTATGGTGTAGCAACATTGTAATTCTTTGTTTTTCGTGGTACATTAACCATAAGAGATCCAATAATAGGTAACCAAATGAGACTGTCAAGATAAAATTGGCAAACTGCGTATTTGGTTTGTCTAGAAAGATAAAAAAAGACAATTCTTTATTATAATAGAGTAACATGTACGCCATGTAAAGGAGTTTGGTTTGTATGGCGTCATATTTCTCAATATTCAAACCGAACTAATAGCCTAGTAAATTTCTGTAACTTTCGGCTTTGGTAGAGATATCAGAGCGGAGATGGGATTTTATTCTCGGGATGCTTAATAGATTGTAGAAGACTGCTTCTCGCTTTCTATTACAGTTTTTACTCTATAGAAGTCATCAGTAAAACGGAGGAATCGATTTTTCCAATTCCGGTTTGAGTGGAGAGTTCAGAAACAATACCTGCTCTAAGAACTCTTAATCAATTTCATAGACCTTCTCATTCTCTCTTATCATTTCTGATCTATATAGAAACCGGAAGTTATAGTGGATTTCTATTATTTCCAGTTTTAGTATAAAGCTAAGAATGAATATTAAACGTATTCTTAGGACATTTGATTGGTTGCAGGAAATCGCTTCTTGCTATTTTTACAGTTTTTGCTCTTTAGTGGTCAGCGTTAAAATCGGAACTGGTTGATTTGTACTACTTCTGGTCTGAATATCACCTCCATCCACGAACTCCATATCTAACTTTGGACCCTCTTCATCGTGACCAAAATTAATGGTGATCCATCAGGTAGTTCCCGAGATTCTTTTTGTCTCCCGGACGTGCAGACACGGACAAAGTAAATATATGAGTTTTCATAAATCAAACCCTTAAACAAGCTGGAAGAAAACAGTAGTTGATTGATTGGTTGATTTTGAGTTTAACGTCCCTTTCAGCAGCGAGGCTATATGAGACGTGGACCTACTGATTAACGTGGAATCCGAACCACTTGGGAAGAAAACAGTAGTGTATGGGCTATTAACCTTTTCAGGACGAACGGCTCAACCCTTGAGCCAGCAATTCAAACCTCTCAAGCTCAGCTCCTAATTAACCTAGAGATATGATTTTGGTATGTATCTCTTCAGAAAGGATGGAACTTTCTAATCCTCCAGCAATTCAAACCTCTCTAGCTCAGCTTCTAATTAACCTAGAGATATGATTTTGGTATGTATCTCTTCAGAAAGGATGGAACTTTCTAATCCTCCAGCAATTCAAACCTCTCTAGCTCAGCTCCTAATTAACCTAGAGATATGATTTTGGTATGTATCTCTTCAGAAAGGATGGAACTTTCTAATCCTTCAGCAATTCAAACCTCTCTAGCTCAGCTCCTAATTAACCTAGAGATATGATTTTGGTATGTATCTCTTCAGAAAGGATGGAACTTTCTAATCCTCCAGCAATTCAAACCTCTCTAGCTCAGCTTCTAATTAACCTAGAGATATGATTTTGGTATGTATCTCTTCAGAAAGGATGGAACTTTCTAATCCTCCAGCAATTCAAACCTCTCTACCTCAGCTCCTAATTAACCTAGAGATATGATTTTGGTATGTATCTCTTCAGAAAGGATGGAACTTTCTAATCCTGTGTATATCATTCATGTAATGGGTCCCGCCTTGAAGGGGGAGGGGGCGAAGTTGGGTGTTTATAGTTTTCCCTCCCTCCCTCCATAATTTGGGGGGAGGTACCCCCCGTGATGGAGCTACAAGGATAAAAAAAATGGCATCCATACAGACAAATGAACATACTAACTAGCCATACCCAGTCCATGATTTTTGGGCTTGAGAGGGGTGAATAGGAGGGGTAATGAATTTACCCTTTTTCTTATTGTATATTTTCCTATAAAGACAAAAAAAATTTCAAATTTGAGGAACTCTCGCAAAATTGTTATTCATCGTACGCAAGAAAAAAAATCACATTTACGACAGATATTTGCGACAATGATGCACAAAAGTCAAACCCGTCGGTTCAATACGAATGGAAAAAGAAATTCGGAACCCCGAACCTGCGTGACACATCCTGTATATTATTCAATATCCACTGTAATGTACTCTAACGTTGACAGCCCTAGCGACATTCCTAATTATCACAGACACACAAACCATACCTCGTTGAAAACCTTATAGACCAGCCATTCCAACAATGTAACTTTTGTGTGTCTCGGGCTAAACCAGTAAAAGAAGAAGGCGAGTCATTTAAAAAAAAAAAAAGTTTCTTCAGATTTTGTCAGACTGTGGCAACGCTGTTATTTATCGCACAGAAGGAAAAAAAAATCTCACATTTACGCCAGACACTGGAGACAATGATACAAAAAAATGAAGGATGTAGGTTTAATAGGAATGGAGGAAAAAATTCTGAACACCGAACTTACGTCAATCATCCTGTATTTTTTTTTTCGATAGATTGTGGTATACGCTGACATTGGCAAAACTGGTGATTCCCCTAATTGCCACAGACATACAAGTAATACCTTGTTTGAAACCTTATAACACACACATTCCAACAAGGTAACTTTCGTGTCTCTTGGGCGAAACTAGTAAAAGAAAAAGAAGACGAAAATGAAAATTTTGGGGGGAAAATCAAGTTTTTCGAAATTTGTCAGACTATGGCAATGCTGCTGTTTGTCGTATGCAAAAAAAAAAAAATCTCACATTTACGCCAGATATTGGGAACAATGATGTAGAAAAATGAAAGGTTTAGGTGGAATAGGAGTGAAAAAAAATTCGGAACGCCGACCCTACGTGAATCATCCTGTGTTTTCGAGAGATTGTGGTATAAGCTAACATTGACAGACTTGGCCACGCTCCTAATTGTCAAAAACATCAGCTATACCTCGTTGGAGAGCTTGTAGAACACACATTCCAACAAGATAACTTTCGCGTCCCTCGGACCAAACTAATAAAAGAAGACGAAAGCTTTTTTTATAAAAGAAAAAAAGAGTTTTTTCAAACTTTATCGGTCTATGGCAACGCTGTTATTTATCGCACACAAAAAATCCCACATTTACGCCAGACATTGTAAACAATAATATTAAAAATGAAGCTACATGGAAGAAACATGCAGTGTACTCACCACTATCATTTCTCATGGTAACTGCGGCAACAGCCGGGGATGCAGAGTGCAACGCCGCAACCACTACAAACTATCGAGACCTGTTTGCGAATTCCACGAGACGAACACTCCCTGCACCTTCTACTCGATATCGTATCTGGAATATGCTGTAAGATATCTCTCGATGGGTTGTAAGTGGGTACTGCACCACGCCCAGGCACAAATGCGCGAGTAGGTATCGCGTCCCTGGCCATCCCTATCAAACCGTTTATAACATGCTCCCGAAATTCCAAACTTGAAGATGGCCCGTTCGACCGTAAAAGCGTTGACCATTGCCACATTGAGAAGGTGGAAAAACAACTTCGTCGTCCACTTGGTTTTTCGTGCTGTTGAGTACGAACTGGCCATCCTATCTGCCAGATCAACATATCCCATATGCTTGTTATAGTCCTCCACTATATCAGGCTTACGAGCATCTCCATCTTGCGTTAGGAAAGTGCCTCCTGGTGGTGCAGGATGCATATTGGAAAGCACGTAAACAACTCGTTTGTCCTTCCAGCGGATTGCAGTCAAGTCATCCTTGACATACACATCCTGTTCACCTTTCTTCATTTTCTTGAACAAAGATCACGTGGCATATCTTTACGTTTAGGTCTAATAGTACCGCAGCATAAAAAGTTTCTGGAAGCCTTGAGTACACAAAACAGTCTGGGAGAACAGAAGAAGCTGTCCATATAGAGCTTATGACCCGCTCCCGTAATTCCCCCACTAGTTTGTGTACTATGGCTTCAGTCACTGTCCTATTAGAAGTGTCCAAGTCAAGCATCTTCCCTAAATAAACAAGCATATTACAAGTATATCCGTTGTCACAACATATTTCGAATATTTTATTCCAAAACTTTTGTTTTTTCGGAATATACTGTTTGAAGCCAACACGAACTTTGAATGGCACAATAACTTCATCGAGTGAAAGGTGTTCAGTTGGATGGAACACCTTTTTGAATGAAGTATTGAACAATTCAAAGATCTTCCGGAACTTCCACAGCTTGTGTAGGTGTGGGGTGTTGGGATCTGGAGCATTTTGATTGTCTTCGAAATGAAGAAAACGGAGAATGTGTAGAAATCTATCACGCGTCATGATTTGCCCAAACCATGGCATGTGATATAGCTTGTTAGTTGACCAGTAATGTTTGAAAGAAGGTCTCACTAGGTGTTCCATGTGAATTATAACAACTATAAAGGGGTAAATCTCCGAAACGGTAACGGGATTTTGACGTGCATTGTTACCGACATTAGACCTGTCGCAGAAGGCTATATAATATCGGTTTGTCTCCTGCACCACAAGTTCTACGACCTGGTTCGTAAGAAACAGTAGGAAAATCCCAAGAGAACTATAATTATCTGTCATACGCCGGGCAGACAATCCAACGGCGCCAACGAAAGGTGCAATAGTTGGCGCTCTTCCCGACAGATTTCCCACTGCCTTCCGCCAGTCCGAGGCACGACTGGTGGAGGAAAGCGGTTCCTCTGACTCAAACTCATCATCCTCTTCCTGGTCATCACCAACCTCAACCTCATTGTTTGTCCCCCTTACTGGCACATAGCCCCCCTCATTCTCAATGTCCGTGCCCTCGCCTTCCAACATGTCCGCAATATCTTCTTCGGAGAGATATTTAGAGCCATCTTGAATTGCAATTTCCACGACCACCACCACCACCAACAACAACAAAAAAGGAAATGGAAAATACACCTTGATGCTAGGTACGCGATACGCCACTGCACAATTATACCAATAGCAATTCTGCGTCCACTATTTTCAAAAGAAACAGAATTTTACACTCGAAACGAGACATAATCTACTTCACGCAAGACCGCTGGTCTAGGAAATAGATTCCAGACCCATCAAGACAAAAGCTAATTTCCAACTACAACGGGGAATATATAAGATGAGTGCTGCATTGGTGTTTGGAAAAATTGAAAGCCATACGTCCTATATCATAAGCACGCCTCTGCACAAACAGAGACACACAGAGAGAGAGAGAGAGAGAGAGAGAGAGCAAAAGGAAAACAGTTATCACCTCAGAACGCACCGTTCTATTTTTAGCCTGGCCAAGGTCAGCTGTAGCTATCAGTTGAACCTAAGGGTCGTAAATATGCAATATATTTCTTTCAACTCCCTCCTTTGACAAGTTATTTAGTTTAAGAAAAAATCTTCCTCCCGAAGCAAAAGAAAAGAAAAGCAATGATCTTTCGACGAACAATGTTAGGTGAACCAATGCGAGTTTATTCTCTGCCGTTAGTAAGAGTTTATTTTTCTGCATTCCTACTGCACTTACACGGTTTATTTTTTGCACAATTGTTCACAATAACGGTGGTAAATGTGAGATTTTTTTCACATTGAACAAATAACAGTGTTGCCATAGTCCGACAAAGTTCAAAAACGGATTTTTTCAAAAGTTTTGAATTTGGTCGTTTTTTCCTAGAAAGTTAAAATTTTGCAATATCTGTCCCAGACGATTTCCAATAAAGTATGGTTTGCATGCCTATGACAGGGGCATCACCAGGCCTCCCAACGTTAATCTTTCAAAAAGGAGGATGATCCACGTAGAATCGGTGCTCCGAATTTTTCCCTCCATTCCAATGCACCTACACCCTTCATTTTTATATCATTGTTCCCAATGTCTGACGTAAATGTGAGAATTTTTGCATACGACAAACAACAGCGTTGCCATAGTCCGACAAATTTCGGAAAACTTGATTTTCCCCCACCCAAAATTTTCATTTTCGTCTTTTTTCTTTTACTAGTTTGGCTCGACAGACACGAATGTCACCTTGTTGGAATGTTTGTAACATAAGCTTTCCAACGAGGTATAGCTGATATTTTTGTACCAATTAGGAGCGTGGCCAACCCTGCCGATATTAGCGTATACCACAATCTATCAAAAAAATACCGGATGATTCACGTAGGTTCGAGGTTCCGAATTTTTTTCTTCACTCCTGTTGCAACTACACCAATCATTTTTTTATATCATTGTTCCCAATGCCTCCGTAAATATGAGATTTTTTTCTTGCGTACGACAAATAACAGCGTTGCCATAGTCTAACAAATTTCGAAAAATTTGATTTTGCACCTAAAATTTTGACTTTCGTTTTCTTCTTTTACTAGTTTGGCCCGAGGGACATGGAAGTGACCTTGTTGGAATGTCTGTTCCATAAGCGTTCCAACGAGGTATAGCTGATATGTTTGTGAGAATTAGGAGCGTGGTCAACCCTGTCGATATTAGCGTATACCACAATCTATCGAAAAAAATACATGTTGATTTACGTAGGTTCGAGGTTCCGAATTTTTTTCTTCCCTCCTATTGCACCCTTTCAAGCTTCACTACGATTCTTAATCCAAATTTGTAGGGACCATTTGGCTAGCTAAGATTCTATAAGATATATTCTGTTGTAAATCGGTAAATGATTTTATCACATCACCTGAGTTTAGAAACTGCAGACAAGTAGACATGATGACGTTATCATGAATACTAACTCGAACGATGATGTTACCTCTGGTGCTAGGGGTCTCGGGTTCAAACCCTGCTCCCGCCAAGTGAACTTTGTGGTGGACAAACACTGTGTGCGTGGGTTTTCTCGGGGTTCTCCCGTTTCATCCCACTTTCTTCATTCCACCATTTCATTCATTACTCATTATCACCGTCTCCTTTAGCCTAACCGGCATAACCGTGGACGTAAAACTCAAAATTTCATTTCATTTTTTTCGAACGATGATGCAAAACTAATGACGTTCAATTACCATGTTCTGACGTGTACTATTGCATCATGATGAGCAATGTTGCCAGATGGTTTTGTTCTAAACAGCCACGAAACGGTTCTTTACCAATGCGTGCACAAACTTAAAAATTTGAAACCAAATTTCTCCAAAAATTTTGAAACAAATTTTTAAACAAAAAAATTCGAACAAAATTTTTTAAACTAAAAATTTGGAAACGAAAATTTTTTTAAAAATCAAAAATTTTGAAACGAAAAAGTTTGAAACAAAAAAAATTTCAAAATTTTGAAACGAAAAAATTTTCATAAGAAATTCCAAACAAAAATTTTCAAACAAATAATTTTACGTTTCACGGTAACCATCAAACTTTATCCGGTTTTTAACTATTCGATTAACAAATAAACGATTTTTGATCATATTTATCAGAGAGTGCAAAATGTTGAACAAAAATGCTCAAACCAAAATTTTTAAACAATAATCGATAAATGTTAAACAAAATTTAAAACTTAATGCAGCAAAGATTTGAAAATCATCAACCAATCAGATTGCGTGAAAGATAGTGATCATCCAATCAAATTGCATCAACAATAACTTTGCCAGTGTCAGATTACATCATCTTGTGGCTAAATTTCTGTGTTGTAGCATGTATTGCCTTTAGACTGAGTCATGAAATTCAATAAGGTTAGCTATCAGATTTCTAAAGCTCAAGGGCAAATCAACCATCACCAACGATCTTAGTCTATGAGCTATAACTAAAGTTCAAAGTATTGTTTCAAATTTCGATCCTTATGTTAAAATTCTGTTTAATTCCGAAATTTAAAGAATACCTCTCGATATACCTGCCTTAAAGTTAACCATATCATTATATGTTCAATAAGGTCAATAATGTCCGTCAATTGTTTACATTAGCAAAACCAACTGTTTTCTAGAAGTGTGTACTCAAACTTAAGAAGTACCACAACAAAGGAAATGAATCCCTGTACACTACCTCATCAACGTCAATCACGTGGTACATTGTATTGCTTACGTTTATATTTGGTCCATAGGCGGAAATAATCAAAACTAATGACGTAATTTCATTTTGACAATCCTCAAATTATCCTACAAAGTTTCAATGTACCAATGGCCTGGACTCTTAATCCCATCATAGGTCAATAACTGACCACGTAATCATACTAATATTTGACAATGATTTACCCAAGAAATGAGATACCACCCAATTCTAAGAACAACTACCAATTATTGACGGAAGAAAATTCAGGTGCAGGTTTTGGTGGTGCAGATCCTTCAGCTGTTGTACTATTAGGCTTAACAATATAGTTTAATCTTCGTGGATTACCAATCAATTCTTGAGGTGTGTTTGACGATGCAAGGTAGTTGCAAAACAATTCCCAGCCTTGAGGATTAGAATGTTTCCTCGGTCGAGTCACATCACAAATTAAATCTACAATATTGGATCCATATAGTTTATCATTGTTAATGTACACTGTTCCTTTATGATCCCACGTATTTGCGTCATCTTGTTTTAAACGCCGGAATAGTAGTTCGGCTTTCTTACGATACATTTGTAGCATTGCGGCTAAAATTTATTGCTTCTTGCTATCATCAACATTCGGAACGTCACCATCAGGTTTCATTGATGTAATTGTAGGTGGTATTGGTTCTTCTCGTTTAGGTATAACGTAAAGATATTTCTGTAATATTCTATTGTACCGATTCCATTTTTCTTCATCACTTGGATACGATGTATTCAATATAGATTGCATTTCACGATCGAGATTAGATTCTCGATTTTCACTCACACGGAATGATGATGCATGCATTCGTTGAAGCATTTCTGGTGGTACTAAAACCATCTTCTTGCTATGTTCCATGATGTTTATTGTTTAAACAAAATACTGGATAACACACTTCCTACAATAGGTGCAACAATGCAGGTAAGAATCCTCCTTGTTGTACGGCTAAATGTTTCTTCTTTTTATCCAATGACTTTTATTGTCCCCAAGATAGCGGAGCGTGTTCTTGTAACGCTTTAATCTTGCCTTCTGCGCACTTGTCAGTGGAAGATTGCCTTTTAAGACATTATAACAACATTCACAAATACTATGAATTAATGAAGCGTCTGGATTGGCAATAATAGCTTTACGCAATCTTGGTTTAGCTTTGTGCAGAGCACGTAGCAGATCAGCGTGTTTCACTATAGGAGACATCGTGACAGACTAAGTCATCCTTTTCACATGCACAATAATTTAAACATGTTTTGTCGGTATGTAAACGTAATGATGGAAATCGTCGGGAAAAATATTTGTACGAAATCGCACTTCATCGGGTGTATATTGTTTAAGACCCATCAGTAAATAGCCAGGTGGAATTCTTGTTGCGTCTGCATAACTTTCTTCTAGAAACAGTGGATGCTCAGGTATGATTTGATAAATCATATGCTTGATTTGTGACTTGTCACGTGGATTTTTAAATAACACCAAATACGAACAATTTAAACTCATATTTCTATTTGCTTTACTTTGATGAAATACATTTTGTGTTATAAAAATCACACTAATATTTCGATGATGTGATCCTTTCGTGAACATATCAATAATATCACTATTCACTTCTCGCATATGGTCATCAATAATAATCAAATGTGGTCCATCTTGAGGCTGAAAATCTTTCATTCGTGGAAGTCCTTCGTGAAATTCTACTGGAACCGGCATTGTTGCATACACGTCTTGCCATTCCGCATAATACCAGTATATCTTACGAAATTTCGCATTGATCATCGTTGGGAGATGTGACAGTAATCGCTTCACAAAATACGTTTTTCCACACCCACTAGGTTCTGCGAGAATACAGGTAAATGGATGTTTCCACTGTGTACCCATGATGAACACTAACACGTTGTTTCAAATATGATGCGTATTTAAAGTGACTTCAAATTTTTTGTTTTAGTTTGTAAATTCTTGCACTCACTGGTAAATGTTGGCGAGAAACGGAAAAACCGTTTATCTGTTTACCGAATAGTTGAAAATCGTTTATTTTTTAATCGAATCTTTAAAAAACGGATAAAGTTTGACGATTAACCGTGAAAGTTGATCACTGATTTTAAATTCTATTTGATTTTTTTGTTTGAAATTTGTTTTCAAATTCTTTGTTTCAAAATTTTGTTTGAAAATTTTTGTTTCAAAATTTTGTTTTAAATTTTTCGTTTGAAAATTTTGCTTCAAATTTTGTTTGAAAAATTTTTCATTTCAAAAATCTTGTTTCAAACTTTGTTTTGAAAATCCTTTACTTTGAAATTTTTGTTTGAAAGTTTTTGTTTTAAATATTTTGTTTTCAAATTTTTTCGTTTCAAAATTTTGTTTGAAAATTTTTCGTTTGAAATTTTATTTGAAAATTTTTTCGTTTCAAATTTTTGTTTTGAAATTTTTTAGTTTGAATATTTTTGTTTAAAAGTTTTCGTTTCAATTTTTTGTTTTAAATTTTGGTTTGATTTTTTTTTCGTTTCAAAGTTGAAAAAAGTTTTAAATGCCATGAATCTTGTTCAAAGTTTCCACCTAATTCCTAGAGAACATTGACCAGGGACCCTATCAAAGAATCACGCATCAAAACCAAATCATCGATCACGTGACCGTACTAGCATTTGACACCCTAAGGGTCCTATCAAATTGAAAGGGGATACCCGTTCATACCTTATAGCCTTATCAAAGAGGATAAATTGAGTCAATAACCGAGCACGTGGTTGTACTAAAAATTTGGCAATAGGACCACCGAAATTTATCATGATACATATTCATTCCTGTACTATGCTTAAATTGGACAATTTCCGAAATTGAAGGGGTGGGCCCCTGCCAAATTTTAAAAAGGGTGCATCAATATACCCATGTCTTATGATAGGAAATGGACCCCTATACATGACCATATAACGTAATAGGACATCATCAAAGGGGATAACTTAGATCAAAACCAAACACGTGGTACTACGTATTGCTTACGTTTATATTTTGGCAATTTTGTACCCCTAAAAAGGAACGAGATGGACCACCCAAATTTATAGTAATATATATTAGGGTCCAGTACTATGTTACCAAATGTTTAAATTTGGCAATTTCCAATATTTAAGGGGTGGGACAAGGTACCCCTCCCAAAAATTTTTAAGGAGTGCACAATTGTACGTATGTCTTACGATAGGGAATGGACCCCTATACATGACCATATAACCATATAAGGTAATAGGACCTCATCCAAGGGGATAAATTGTCCAAAAACCTCCGAAATATAAATTTTTGGCAATTTTGTACCCATGAAAGGGAACGAGGTGGACCACCCAAATTTATAGTGATACATACTAGGGTTCTATACTATGATACCAAATGTCTACATTGTGCAATTTCCAAAATTGAAGGGGTTGGCCAAGGTACCCCTCCCAAAAATTTCAAGGGGTCCATTAATATACCCATGTCTTATGAAAGGTAATGGACCCCTGTATACGTTCATATAACCATATAGAGTAATAACACCTCATCAAAGGGGATAAATTAGGTCAAACCACCGAAATTTGAATTTTTGGCAATTTTTTACCTAAGGGGGGAACGACATAGACCCCCAATACTGATAGAGGTACATACTATGGTCCTAGGCTACCATACCCAATTTTTAGATTTCGCAATTTCCAAAATTTAAGGGGGTGCTCCTAGGTACCCCTGCCAAAATCTAAAGGGGTGGTCCTAAGTACCCCTCGGTCATTGACCCCGGGCCAAGGTCATTGACCGTTGACCTATGACGTCACAAAAGTCGGGGTCAGAGTCCAAAGTGAGATCAGGTAAGGCCATTACTACTGATGTTATATACCTTAGTCGTAGTTCTGCGAGGTGTTTCGTGATTTTTGAGAAGTCGATATACTCATATGTAAGCTATGTAGGGTAAGGAAGCTTAATGCGATAAGCCAACCGAATAGCATGTCGCTCCAATATGCAGAGTTTTTCGTAATATGATGCCGAAGCATTGCTCCAGGCGGTGTGTCCGAAAGTGAGGATGAGACGGAGGAATGCCTTATAGGTGTGAAGTATCACGTCAGCTTTCAGACCCCAAGTCGTGCCTGTGAGACGACGCAATAGATTTAACCGAATGTTAACCTTAGCTGTTAGCTTTTTCAGGTGAGCACTCCATGTGAGCTTTGAATCGAAGACCACGCCTAAGTAGGTAGCAGTACGGATAGGGCGTATACGGTACCCATCAACAGTTACTTGCAAGAGATTTGGATTTCTGTTAACTCTGGAACGTCTTTTTGAAGATAAAGATACGATTGCTTGCGTCTTTTCTGTATTAATAGTTAAATGCCATCTCTTGCACCACTTGATGTAATTATCGAGTTTTTTTTTTTTTTTTTTTTGAAAAGAGTGTTAAGTTGTTGGATAGTTTTACCAAGAGCAAGAAAAGCTGTGTCGTCGGAATATTGAAAACTAAAAACATTGCGTGGAACTGCAGGGATGTCAGAAGAAGAAGATTATAGGATATATAATAAAGGGCTGAGAGCCGAACCCTGAGGAATTCCAGTAAGCGGAGAGGCCAAGACAAAGCATTACCGACTGTAACGGAAGCAATACGATTTGTAAGTAAAGAATATACTATCCTCATATAGCAAAGCGGAAACTTAAATGATTGTAACTTTTTAATTAAGCCGTAATGCCAAACTTTATCAAAAGCCTTTTCTAAATCCATAAGAATGAGGCAAGAAGGGAAGACTTTATTATACTGGTTAGTGATTATGGTGCTGAGACGAAGTAACTGGTCATTGATGGAGAAGTTAGGCCAAAATCTTGCTTGCTGGATGGGTAGTAGAGAAGTTGTCTCAAGATATTTATGAAGACGGTAGACGAGAATTTTCTCAAATATTTTACTGAATACTGATGTTAGTTGAATTGGTCTGTAAGAGGAAACACAATGTACAGGCTTGTTCGGTTTATGGAACATGCACATTTTTGATACTTTCCAATCTGGAGGATAGAAACCAGTTCTGAAAATGAAGTTGTGTATCGCCACCAGTAGTAGTAGAAGTGATTGTGGGACTTCTTTAATATGTCGATAACATATGTTATCAACCCCAGGGGCTGTATTCTTTTTCCGTTTGAGAGCAATGTGGAGTTCTATAGTAATGGGTGCGGTGAGTGGATGTTCCAGATCAATGACATGATCTGCAGACGGTTGTAAAGCAGGAATGCAAGAGGTGTCTGTCCGTTCAGAGATCTCAGAGGCAGCTGTTAGAGTAAAAACTGTAGCTCACTAGCAAAAGCGTTAGCTTTCTTTTGGTCTGAGAAGAGGGGAGTGCTATCTCCAATTAGAGGTTAAGTTGTTGTATTCTTACCAATTAGTTGATTAAACCTCTTCCAATGGCGTGATGGGTGTGCTTCCTCAGATAAGGTATTACATTACAAGTAACTGCGACGTTTATATGTAGCAAGATAATTACGAACCGCTCGTTGCCATTGGCGATGTTGATGAAGATAGATAGATATTTTCTGATCGATGGTATTCACGGAGATGTTAACGAGCCTTATGTATTAGAGTGACATACGTCGGTGGTAATTTTGGCTTGTGGAGAGTCACTTGAACAGTAGGAATGTTGAGCACTGGTTCGTATAGCCTCAGTGACAGTAGTAAGGCACGAAGCCAACTCAGGCTCTGTAGCTGGAGCTGATACACTTGAAAGAGAGTGTTCGATGTCTTGCCGACAATGAGGCCAATTCGCTTTGTCAAATCTAGGAAGACGTGACGGTGCAATTACCCGTCGTGGCGGTTGTCCTCGAGTTAATGTTAATTTAACTGGATGATGATCGCTTCCGATGGAACTTCAAGCTGGCAGTCGTTAATAAGATTTATAGATGTAATTACGACATATGGTGTAGTCTGACTGATTGGTCTCGTATGAGTAGGAAGGACATGAAGATGCAGCTGAAGATTGTCAGTTAAGAACTGTTGAAAATTTGTCTTTTCTCGAGCATTACGACTATGGATATTAATATCCGCCATGATGATAATATTGCGAAAGTTATTGGCTATATATTCAAAATACTGTAATGATATGGGTTGACGTGGTTGAATATAGATTGTGCTAAAATTAACTAGTAATGATGGAAAGTATATAGAGTAAAGTAAGTATTCGGGGAGATCTGCAAAAACTTGAAGAGTGTATGCTGTTACTGGATATTTGGGAGAATAACCTATTGCAACTCCGCCTTGAGCACGTGCCATATGATCGTGATAATCGTGGCGCTGTATTTGGTAACCAGAAATATGGGCTAACATGTTCGGTCTTAAAGTGGTTTCGGTAAGTGCACATACATTAATATGTTCCTCATATAATAATGTGTCGAACAACAACTTATGTTGTAAAAATGATCGAATATTGACGAATAGGAAAGTAATTCCCATGGTGTAGAGTAACATGTGTACGGCTTTAAACAGTTTCCAGAGGTCCAATGTGAAAATGAACATAATAGTTGGAATACTTTGCGTGGAGATTGATGTGAAAAATGGATTTTGCGTCAGAAATTAAATGATGTAAGATATGAGCTCGCTGAAAAAGAAATATATTTTGTAACACCAAACTGATATAACGGAGATCTTCGACGGTTAGCTGAGGTAATATGGTTTCTGTCGGTTGTGTTGCTTTATCGACCGTTTTTAGTGGTACCGTTAGTTCTGGATGCTCTGGAGTTGGAGCAGGTTTGGCTTTGCAGCGATAACTGTACGTAGGATGAAGCCCACTGCAAGTATTGCATTTCGGCGGTCCTTGGAGATTGGGACACGCTTTGGTTTTGTGCAGCCCTGAGCAGTACTCGCATTTAGAAGGATTTGTACAGTTAGCGGTAGTATGGTCATTGTAAACCTGACATTTTCCCCATCGAATTGGTAATGGTCCTTGAGTTTTGGATGGTTCAACTCTGTGGATTTTCTTATATATCGGCGCACCATATTGTGGTATGTAGTCAATAGTATCCTGACGCTTACAAAGAAGGCGGACCATGTATGTAGGACCATTATTATTTCGAATCCGAAGACATTTATCGACTGATATCCCTTCTTGCGCTAGTTCCTCTTCTATTTCTGCATCTATGAATTCCGGTGAGACACCTCTAATGACAACAGACAGAGAAGATGGTTGTCGAGGTGGTAGAGGCTGCTTCTGGCGTTTATCTGCCAATTTTGTGAGTTTAGCGCTTTTCCCGAAAATTTCGTAGCAAGCTTTATTCCGTATAGTAATTCCAAAATTTGGATCTTTGGATTTCAAGATGTAGCCATTCCTAGTAGAAACGATTTGGACTAGAGTATCCCGTACTCTAGGAACGTATTTCATTATTTGTAGAAATATCATTTTGGAATTTGTGAATTTAGTGTCATAATCTGCCAGTAGAAAATGATAAACAGGATCAAAAGTTGAGCGTGTTAAGGCATGATCAATAGGCCCCGGTAGTCGTATTTATATGCTGTGGATTGCTCTCGATATCCATTGATGTAATAGGGGACCTTGATCGAACACGTTTAGCAGATTGTGTGGATTCAGTAGAAGGATGCCTGTCTCTCGATGTGCTTTCTATCGGTTGACTTTCCCAAGAAAAGTGGCGAGTTCGGCTGCGGGATCCAGTGGATGTAGTTTGTTCGCGCGAAGTGCTTGGATTATTCGGAATTATAGGTGGTAGTCCTATGTGTCGACCAGGGAGCGCTTTACCCTTTGTGGTGCCAGATTCCGTCATCGTGATGAAGCCTAGGGCCGAAGCCCAAACGAAGATGAAAAAGAAAAGAGGATGAAGATGAATGAGGTTCAAAAAGAAATTTGCCCTCCGAAAGTGAAAACTTCCGTCAATTCTCTAAGTGTGGTATGTGTGCTGTGCTCCCAAATGCGTATTACAACACTTGATCGTAGCTGGCACATTAACTAACACAAGAGAGGTTAGGCTCCTTGATTTAGTATGTGAATAAAAAAGTTTTTTTTTTTGCTAGCCGAGGTTAGCTACCCTCCCGAGGGTTACACCTTCCATGGGGAAAGAGAAGTATGGTAATTGAGAGGAAAGGACTGGGAGATGGTCTAGGGGATTTTTCATTATTTTATTATCTCTTTATTTCATAATATCTAGTATATAGAAGGTGGATATTGCTATCTTTGCGATAGCAACCATAAGGTAGGGAGTGTCGGCATTGTTTGATAGATTGATTACAGTACACTGTAGGATTGGACAATATTTCTTTATGGAGTAGAAAAGAGGAATGAGATGACTGAGATGAGGTGTACTTGACAACACAACACGAGGGAGATTGTTAGAGGACAGATGTAAGTTGAGGGCTGCTCCAAGCATTGATGAGAGACAGGGGGAAGCTCTGTTAGTAACAGAGGACTACTGTGCGGTATATGACGGTATGATATGAGGTGGAGGATGGTCGATGAGAAAAGTAGGAATGAGTGGAAGATTGGGGTAGTCGGGAGGTAGAGAATAATGATACAATGTGAAAAGAAGGGAAACAGGAGAATGTGTGATGGAATGTAAAAGATCAAAGTTGGTATGAATTGTTAATAATATCATGGAGGAGCGGGTGATGAAAATGGAGACGTGTGTGAAAGTATTTAAGGCGAAACTTTTCGAGATTGAATAAGATGTGAGGAAAAGGCATTCGATCGTATAAAATCTGAGTTGGACTCGGAAGTTTGATGCGGTAGGCTATACGAAGGGCGTGTCGTTCTAGGACTTTAAGTTTGTTATAATAGGAAGAGGGAGCTGCAATCCAGGCAGGGCAACACCAGGCGAAGAAATACTTTATAACTGTTTAACAGAAGTTCGGAATGAAGACCCCAATTTGTACCAGTTAGGTGTTTAAGTAAGTTAAGTGACGGTAAGGTTTTGCTGTGACATCCTGTAGGTGTGCTTTCCGAGTAAGATGCCTGTCCAATGTAAGTCCCAGGTATTTGACTGTTTTAGAAAGCTGAAGACGAGTGTCGTTAACGGTGAGATTCAATAGAGATGGATTGCGGTGAACTTTGGAGGTTTATTTGGGGGTAGGAATACTGTGGTTTGAGTTTTACTGGCATTGATCTTAAGTCTCCATTCATCGCACCAGATGACAAATGTATTTATCGCCTCTTGTAATGCCGTTATTCAATTGGTGAACAGTGCGGCCCACGGCAAGAAAGGCCGTGTCGTCAGCATATTGAAATAGATGGACGTTGGCAGGAAGTGGAGGCGTGTCTGCGACATACAGCAGGTAGAGTAGAGGAGAGAGAGAAGAATCCTGAGGCACACCGGAATGTAGGAAAATTGGATGTTATGATTGCTGATTGATGAAAACGTAAGCGAGGCGTCCAGATAGGAAATTATAAATGAATCATATGTATGCAAGGAGAAGGTAAAAATTGAGTAACTTAGAGAGAAGTCCCTGATGTCAAACTTTATCAAATGCCTTTTCCAGATCAAAAAGGACCAGGCAGGATGGTTTTGCCGTATTGTATTGATTAGTGATATAGTTTAGAAGACGCATCTTTAATACTGAATTGTGGGCGGAATCCTGCTTGGTGTAGCGGGAAAAGATCGTACCGTGAAAGATAGAGATGAAGACGTTGGACTATGATTTTTTCCAGAATTTTAGTGAAAACCGGGGTGAGCTGAATTGGACGGTAAGAGGATACTTGGGCTGGAGGTTTCTCTGGTTTAAGAAACATAAGAACTTTAGAAGTTTTCCATGTAGTGGGTATATATCCGGTACGAAGAATAAAAGTATAGATCAGGGCAAGAATATTTATCAGAACTGGTGGTCTTTTTTTCACATGGCGATACGAGATGTTATCGATGCTTGGAGCGGTGTTGCGTTTGCGGATAACTACATTCGTGATCTCGGTAGGAGTGATAGGGGCAGTGATTGCTTTGTGAGAAGAGACTGTGTGATTGACATTAGGTTGAAGATGTGGAGACAAGAAGTTAAAGTGCTCTGTGGGATGATGACGAAATGGCGTGTAGCTGATAAAGGCGTAAAGATATCCTGTAAATATGTAGCAAAGGCATTAGCTTTATCTTGGTCTGAGTGGAGTGCTTGATCATGATGAATGAGTGGATATGACGTTCTGGTGTATTTTCCGGTGAGTGCGTTGAAACGCTTCCAATATTTTGTACGATGGGATGTATCAGAGAGTGAATTACAAGCCTTGATCCATTGTCTTAATTTGTAAGCTTTAACGTAGTTGGAGACTGTACGGTGAAGGGCTCGATGATCTTGAAGAGCTTCACGGTTTCCAGATCGTATGTGGTCTTTATAAAACTGCTGGAAGCGCTGTATGAGAGTAAGATATTGTGAGGGTAGTTTAGGTTCGTGGGGTGAATATGTAGATTGAGAAATGAACTGTTCGGAGGCAACTTGTGGGTAGAGTATAACTCATCTTCCGTAGTGGGAGAAACGCATTGCTCAAGAGAGTGACTTAAGTAAGTGCGATATTTCGATCAATGTGCTTTATCATAACGGGGGATGAGCCTTGGAGGGGGCGGTGTTTTGGTGATAGAAGTAGGGGATATTCGGAGGCTGAGTTTAATTGGGACATGATCGCTACCTATGGGATCTAAGATATCAGTGAGAATATGGTGTGATAAAGAGGATGAAGTTATGGCGATGTCTGGAGTAGTATTGGATTCTGGGCGGGTGGGTTTAGGTAAAGGATGAATTATACCGATCGTAGTTGTAGCAATGAAATTCGTGAAAGTTGTCTTATCTCTATCAGAGCGGCTGTGAATGTTAATGTCCGTTAAATGATGTAATGACGGAAGTTGTTAGAGATGTAGTGAAAGAATGCTAGTAGAATTGAGTGACCGGGGACGAACATAAATGGTGGCTACTGTTACACATAATGACTTATAGAGTAGTAATGAGATGTTCTGGTAAATTTTGGATCGGTGCAGAATACGGTGAGGTATATGAGGTGAAAAACCTATGGCAACGCCGCCAATGGCACGGTGGTCTGGTAAGGTACTATCATGGCAAAGAATGCGATATCCTGGAAGGCGGCAAGTGAGCTTGGGTGTGAGGTTCGTTTCATTCAGAAGGAAAGTATTGACTTTTTCTTTTGGAAAGAAGTTGTACAAACAGAATTTTATTAGTGAAAAATGAGCGGATGTTGAGGAATATGAATATGAGAGCCATTATCAAAGCCATATTGAAGATGGATTTAGACAGCAGTTGTGAGTGGAGTTGCATGGAAATGTACGTAGGGGTCATTATAGGTAGCATGGAAGTAAAGATGGAAAAGGTTGCGAGAGGCATGTTGAACATGCTGTAGCATGAGTGGCCGTGCAAAATGATGGACGTTCTGAAGTGTCAAAGTGATGAATGCTAATAATTGATGAAGGGTGACATATTGATTGGGTTCCAGTGGTGTATCCACTGTTTGATTCTGAGTGTCCTGAGTACGTAATAGTACTACTAGTTCTGGTTTAGTCTCTTCTGGAGTAGGCCGAGATTTACATTTATAACTGTAGGTTGGATGAGATCTTTCGTGGCAAGTATTACAAGTAGGAGCTTGTTGAAGATTAGTGCAGGTGCGAGTTGGATGAGGTCCAGAGCAATAACCGTATTTGAATTGGTTTGTGCAGCGATCAGTGGAGTGCGTGTTGTATTCCTGGCATCTTTCGCATCTAAGAGGAAGTGGTGCTGGTGATCGTGACGGTTTTACACGATGTCTCTTTTTGAAGATGAAAACGCCATTATCTAGTAGATCGTTGATTCTTTCTTGTGAAGTGGTCAAGATCCAGACCATGTAGGTAGGCCCCTGATTATTCCGAATACGGATACATTTTTTGAAGGAATAGGGTTCCTCTCGTAGTTCATCTTCAATCTCTGCATCTATTATCGACGGATCAACCCCGCGGACCACTACCGACATGGTAGGTGGTTGGCGTGGGGTTGGGCGCTGTTTCTGCCTATTGTTAGTCAATGGAGAAAGTGTTGCGGTTTTCCCCGAAGATTTCAAAGCTACGTTTATCTCGGATGGTTGTACCAAAGTTTGCTGATCGTGACTTAATGATGAAGCCGTTCTTGATTTCTACTATTTATGATATCTCAAAGCGTGGTCGGTATTTCAGAATTTGTTGAAAAAGGAGTTTCGAATTCCGGTACTTAGAATCGTAGTTTTGAAGAAGATAGCTGTAAACTTCCGGTTGCATCTTTGGAGGAGATAGAGGAGGAAATTCCTATTTGCCAATGATGATACGGCCATCGTCTGAATTAGAGATGCTGTGGGCATCTGTATGGTGTTTCTTGGATGGAGGCGATCTTGATGACGGTACTGAGCTGCTAAGAGGTGAGCGAGATCGATCTGGGCTTGTTTCAGCTTTAGATTTTTCCCTACGAGGCTTCCGTTTTTCTGTCTTCGTAGAGATAGTAGATGATCGGGAAGCTGATGGTCCTGAAGCCTGTCCGGTATCCATAGCCAGATACTATAAGCGATGAGAAGTTTTACACAGGTAACGGTGAAGTGATGGAAGCGAAGCGAAACGAAACAAAGTATTAAGAAATGATGAACAAAAAATACACAATAATAATGTGCTTCAGCAGGCTTCCACTTGGGTGAAACCCTCGGCCCCTCGTAACCTGTAGCCCGAAACTGAATTCCGATCGTCGTGCATCCATAGTCTAGACTTGTTACGAAAGCTGTACTGCGCCAGCTGGTTAAGTATGGATAAAAACGCTTTTTTTTTTTTGGAAAGGAGAAGAGAGAAATGGCTTCTTATAAGGATGATGGTTTTCAAAAACTTTATTACTTCTCCAGCCTCTCAGAGGGTTACGCCCTCTCTTTGGCATGTGGTTCTCTAAACAAAAATACAATTTGGAAAATAATTTGTTGAGCTAAGGGAAGTTTGGGTAATGTCATCAGTTGAGAAAGGGTATATCATCATTTATTTTCCATAATTTATGTTAATTAAACTATCTTTATTCTAAAGTACACAAGAACAGGCTGTGAAATGGAGGTGCGAAAAGTGAAATATAATGATTTTTAAATATAAGATAAGAAAAGGATAAATACTGTGTTATAAGATAAAGAGTGAAATATAAATTGAAAAATAAGTGCAAATGTGCGATAAGACAAAACTGTGCGATAATTGTGGCGGTGATCATAACAAAAGATAATGATGATGTAATATGAGATGAAGTGCAATCACATCACAAACACAAAGAAGTTAGTAAGACAGATGTAGGTTAAATCTTCTGTCCCGGGGCGACTCGGGACTAATGATCACAAGGGGAAGCCCTAGTTAGTTGTGAGGATGTTTGTGCTAAGATGGAAAAACATGAGGAATATGAGCATGGATGATATAAATGGCATAGATGTCGCGTTCTGCTACTGTGAGGTTTGCATGGCGGACATATAATGAAATGAGTATATTCAAAGGCGTATGCTTGTAACGATATGCGGCATCAGTGAGAGCATCCGTTCGAAGAATATCCAAGAAAAGTGGATGACCCGTTTCTATGCGAGATGTAATGTACCGATTACGAAGTTGTGCAATATGCTCTGTGATCTTCGGAAAGTTGATGTATTCATACGTGAGCCACGTAGGATACGGAAGTTTAAGTCGGTGGGCTAGACGAATAGCGTGACGCTCCAATATGCAAAGTTTTTCGTAGAAGGAAACAGAGGCATTGCACCAGGCAGTATGTCCAAAGGTGAGAATAGGACGGAGAAACATCTTGTAAGTATGGAGAAGAACATCGGGTTTGAGGCCCCACGTAGTGCCCGTGAGACGACGTAGAAGATTTAAACGAGTAGTCGCCTTAGTTTTGAGCTTTTGCAGGTGTGCACTCCAAGTTAGTTTGGAATCAAAAACAACGCCCAAGTACGTAGCAGTGCTGGTAGTGCGTATTTGGTATCCATCAACTGTTATTCGTAGCAGTTTCGGGTTACGGTAGACTCTGGAACGTCTATGAGGTGGTATGAAAACCAGTGCTTGCGTTTTGTCGTTGTTAATGGTTAAATGCCATTTCTTGCACCAAGTGATGAAACTATCCAGAGTTGCCTGGAGTACAGTGCTGATTTGATGGATAGTGTTACCAAGTGCAAGAAAAGCTGTGTCGTCTGCATATTGGAAAGTAAATACATTACGTGGTACTGATGGAATGTCAGAAGCATAAAGAATATACAATAATGGACTTAGAGCCGACCCCTGTGGAACTCCAGTAAGCGGAAATATTGGCCAGGAGAATGCTTTACCAACTGTGACATATGCAATGCGATTTGTAATGAACGAGTAAATAAGCCTGAGATAGCATGTGGGAAGTTTGAATGACTGTAGTTTTGTAATAAGACCATAGTGCCATACCTTATCGAAAGCCTTTTCCAAATCCATAAGAATGAGGCATGATGGAAACCCTTTGTTAAACTGATTTGTAATTATGGTGCTGAGACGAAGAAGCTGGTCATTTATGGAAAACGAGGCCGAAAACCTGCTTGGTGGATAGGCAGTAGAATAGTAGTTTCAAGATACTTATGAAGTCTAGAGACAAGGATTTTTTCCAGAATCTTGCTAAGTACTGATGTGAGTTGGATTGGTCTGTAAGAGCAAACAGAATGGGCAGGCTTATTTGGTTTTGGAAACATACAAATTTTAGAGATTTTCCACTCAGAAGGATAGAATCCAGTTTGGAGTATGAAATTATATATTGTAGTCAGTATCAGGAGAAATGAGTATGGCGCTTCTTTGATGTGTCTATAAGAGATGTTGTCAATCCCAGGTGCTGTGTTCCTTTTCCGTTTTAGAGCCAATTGGATTTCGTTGGTAGTAATAGGTGTAGTGAGTGGGTGTTCCGGGTCAATCACATGTTCTGTGGAAGGTTGCAGTGCAGGAATACAAGACAGATCTGTCCGTTCAGAGCGTTTAGAGGCAGCTGTTGGCGTAAAAACGGTCTGTAGTTGTGTAGCAAAGGCGTTGGCTTTTTCTTCGTCAGAAAACAGAGGAATGTCATCTGCAACTAACGGGTAGGTTATCGTGGTGGTTTTGCCAGTAAGTTGATGAAATCGCTTCCAGTAGCGAGAAGGGTGTGCTTCCTCGGATAAAGTGTTACAGGTCTTGATCCAATTACGGCGTTTATAAGCGACAAGATAGTTATGAACAGCTCTTTGCCATTGGCGATGTTGATGAAGACATGCTTCATTCCCGGTTCGATAATATTCTCGAAGATGCTTTCGGGCTTTCTGGATGAGCGTAAGATATGTCGGTGGTAAAGCCGGTTTGTGGGAATGCACTTGTTGCATCGGGATATTCTGATGGGCACTGGTTTGAATTGCCGTAGTAATAGCTGTAAGACAGGTAGTTAGTTCGGTTTCAGTATTTGGAGGCGTAATGCTAGAAAGTGAATGTTCCAGGTCTTCCCGAAAATGAGCCCAGTTCGCCTTATCATACCTCGGAACCCGACGAGGTGTAAGTATAGGACGTGGGGGTTTTCCTCGAGTTAATGTTAATTTAACTGGATGGTGATCACTTCCGATGGAATCTAGAACTGCAAGCTGACAGTCATTAAGAAGATTGATAGAGGTGATGACGACATCTGGTGTAGTCTGGCTGATAGGTCTGGTATGTGCAGGAAGAACATGAAGATAAAGCTGAAGATTATTAGTTATGTACTCGTGAAACTCTGTTTTTTCGCGATCAGTACGACTATGAATATTAATATCCGCCATGATGAGAATATTTCGATGGTTAGTGGCTATGTAACGGAAATATTCTAATGGTATAGGTTGTCGTGGTCGAATGTATATCGTACTGAAATTGATTATGATCGATGGAAAGTATAAAGTGACCAACAGGTATTCCGGGAGATGCCCTAAAACTTGCGGAGTATATGTACGAACTGGATATTTTGGAAAATATCCGATTGCAACCCCCCCTTGGGCACGAGCAGCTTGATCTTGAAAGTCGCAGCGTTGTAATTGATATCCTGGAATACGAGCACATACATTCGGCTTCAAAGCGGTTTCATTTAGAGCAAAAGCACTAATATGCTCCTCTAATAACAGAGTTTCAAGTAATAGTTTATGTTGCTTAAAGGATCGAATATTGACAAATAAAAAACTAATCCCCATTATGAAGAAGACGGTGTATATGGTTTTAAACCGTGGTTTCCAGCGATCCAATATGAAAATGAACATAATTATTAGAATAAGTGGCATGAAGATTAATGTTAAAAAGTGATTTGGCTGCAGAAATGATATGTTGTATGACATGAGCTCGCTGAAACGGAAATATGTTTTGCAATACTAGACTAACATAGCGTATGAGATCTTCAACTGTGAGCGAGGGTAATACTGATTGTGTAGGTGGTGTAGTTTTGTCTGCTGTTTTCAATGGAACAGTAAGTTCTGGATGCTCGGGCGTAGGTGCTGGTTTAGCCTTACACCGATAGCTATATGTGGGGTGAAGCCCACTGCCACATGTATTGCATTTAGGTGGTCCTTTTAAGTTGGGGCAAGTTTTGGTTTCATGAAGGCCGGAGCAGTAACCACATTTAGGTTGATTACGGCAATTGCCCGTAGTGTGGTCGTTGTACAGCTGACACTTTTCGCACCGGATTGGTAGCGGACCCTGAGTTTTAGATGGTTCGACGCGATGAATTTTCTTATAGATAGGTGCTCCAAATCTGAGAAGATAGTCGATAGTATCTTGCCGCTGCGATAGAACTCTTACCATATATGTAGGACCAGTGTTATTTCGAATGCGAATACATTTGTCCACTGAAATGCCTTCTTGTGCTAATTCCTCTTGAATTTCGGCGTCAGTTAGATCAGGAGAGACACCCCTTATGACTACCGACAGAAACGGAGGTTTTCTAGGGGGTGGCTGTTGTTTGGGTCGCTTGTCCGTGAGTTTAGTGAGTTTGGCGTTCTTACCAAAAATTTCATAAGAAGCTTTATTACGGATTGTAATTCCAAAATTTGGATCATTAGATTTTAAGATATAGCCATTTTTGGTTTTAACGATTTGTACTAGGGTATCTCGAACCCGAGGAACATACTTAGCAATTTGTAGAAATATCATTTTAGGGTTTGTGTACTTAGTGTCATAATCAGTAAGTATGAAATGGAAAAGAGAAGCGTGATTTGATGAAACTGCAGAAGATACACCAGAATTTTGTCGTTCAACCTCGATATCCATGGATGTTATTGGTGAGCGAGACCGGATGCGTTTCGCGGATTGCGTAGATTCGCTTGATGGATGTCTATCTCTAGATGCACTGATCGGTTCATGACCCCAAGAAAAATGCCGAGTGCGAGTGGATGGTTGTGCTACTGAAGTGCTGGGAATTGAAGGAGATAAAGATGGTAAGCCAGAATGTCTGCCAAGATTCGTCTGTCCAGTGGTGTTGCCTGAGTCCGCCATAATAATGAAATATCCTAGGGCCGAAGCCCAAATGAAGATGAAGATGAAAGAAAGAATGATAAGATGAGGTTCAAAAAGCAAGCTGCCCTCCGAAAGTGAAGACTTTCGTCAACCCTCTAAATGCAGTACGTGTGCTTTGCTCACAAATGCGTATTGCAACACTTGATCCTCGCTCGCACATTAACTCACATAAGAGAGGTTAGGCCTCTTGATTCAGTATGTTTTTTGATAAAAACGCCTGAACTCCAACCTCTAACTTTGGATTTCAAACCTTTGACTTACGGTTATTTGTGATTTCATGTTTAACAAAGACAATATTTTAAAGTATGTGTACTTTAAATAAATTATTATTTAAATACATCTATATATATAAAAGAGAACGCACAAATCCTTTGTTCCCTCATCACGCTAATACGGCTGAACCAATTTCTTTCATTTTTGGGGGGTTATTAGGATTTGGACCCTAGATGGTTTTTATCATATCACTTTAATTTTTAATTACCAGTGTCTTGAGATAATTGACCATTCAAGTGTCCATAACGTACAAATCCTTTGTTAGTTCATCATAGGTAAAAATAAACGTATTTATATGCAACCCGCATGACCGTGTCACTCGGCGGGTTAACATAAATGACAGGCGATATAATGTTAACATTTACTGCAATCTACTATGGTTTTTATCATATCACTTGAAAGCGAAAAAGTAAAAATTATCTAATTAACAAGGTTTATTGCGTTCCGGGGTGACCGCAGCGAAGCGGGGTGAACGCTGCTAGTCTTTTTATATAAAATTTATGTTTTAAAGCTATTGTTCAAAGCCTGTGTATTTTAATAAGCCTTCTCCAAAATCAATGCAAATGAATTGTGCTGCCATCTTTGGAGTTCCTTTAAACTATATGTTTGTGGCCAATCCTTTCGACAATGAAGTCTCAGAAACTACAGACTCTAGAAAGATGACATTTTCACTGATCGATTGCAAATTTTCCGTAGATTGTCCAGTTCTAATTGAATATTTTTTTAAAAACATGGCCATTATTTGTTTATTACATTTTTACGAGTACAATGGAAGTGTTGATTTTTTTTTAAAAAAAAGCACAATATCCTACGCATTATACATTCCAACACCACATCGTTGTATATAGGGTTAAATATGTCTCAGGCGTTTGTTTCATGGCCAAATAATACTGAAAAAGGAAGGATAACCATTTCTTCAGTATAAGATGAATCTTAATTTTTGGAGTGTTTTGCCCAATGAACACCATATATAAGTGACATTATAATTAATTATTGTATGTAACGTATTTGCTTATTACATACTGCATGCAAGAGAAAAGAAAACACTGGTCATATATGACTTACAAACTCCAACCGGAAGTAGGCTTAAATATTGCAATCGGTGAAAGTTATTGAGAAAAAATAATCGAAAAAATCTCCCCTTTGTGATACTCCTTTCCGACTTTTTTTATCAAGACGTCTTTCACTTGTATCTGTAAAGGAACATATATAGATATTGTGAGGAATGAAAAGGAGATTTATGCTCATATGCGAATGATGCGCTGTGTAGAGAGCGCAGGTTCAGCTAGTATATATTAAAATGCTAGGTTTATATGTTTGTCCGCAATCCTTTCGACAATGAGATCTCGAAAACCACAAGTGCTTGAAACGTGCCGTTTTCACTGATCGATTCCAAATTTTGTGTAGATTGTCCAGTTCTCTTTCAAACTTTCATAACCGTGTCGTTATTTTTCTATTCAACATTTTAAAGGCCGTTTTGAGCTCAGAAGATTAATATTCTTGCAGGCCGAAAGTTCGTTGTTAGGCAACCAGTAGAAAAGTTACGTATGCGGGTTGACGGACATTGCACTCGCTTTGCTTTAATCTGATTGGCAAAACCTTTCGCATGCTGGCAACTTCAAAGGCCTTAACAGACGCAATGAGGCGTACTCGGACGGATATGGATTTATTAGGAAAAAATATTTCGACTTGATATCGTGTTACTTCGACAAATGTGCTACAAACTCACTCCAACATCTATACATTCATAGCAATTCACTTACTTTGTGAATCTCCTATCCTTTACTTGTGTGAGTAAGGAAACATTCACAGTGGGAAAGAGATGCGTGGCCATAATAGAACGATGCGCTGAGTAGACAGCGCAGGCTCAACTAGTATTAGATAATGGAGCTAGAATCTGCTTTTGGGCGGATCTAGCTAAGAGAGCTAAGATCTCTTAAACAAGCTAAGATCTCTTAAAACTAAGAAAATGGTATCAGAAAATAAGCTACATACCTGCTTCAAAATCCCAGCCAAAGTTACCACTTAATAAAGACCTTACTACAAGCCATGGAATACTGATTGAATACATGGCGGTAACAAAATGCATGCTAGGTTCGTATGCTTTAAAAAAATAACTTATTCCGTGCCAAAGTATCACCCAGAAAACGAAACTCATCAGAAGTTGTAGAATTAACATGTAGAACGAAACTTATTCAAATTCCAGAAGAAACACAGAATCTGAAATATAACAAATATTATATGAGTAATCATAATACTTCTATATCTGATCCACTTCTATAGCTACAAAATGTGGACAAGCTGTAGTAAAATATACTAGCAATAAAAGAACAACGTAACGTAGCAAAAAAAAATTCAAATGAGACAGGGGAAGAGAACAAAAGCACTTAGGGAAAATATAATAATAGCCAATACTTAATAGCAAAAAAGAGAAAAAATGAAAGAAATAAAAAGAGGATAAGCTTTGTAACTACAAAAGTAAAAATAGAAATGAGATCAACATCTTAGAATATGGTGTCTGGGTGATCAACTTGGAATAAACTAACTTTTTAGTATTAAATTTTACATGAAATCCTCTCATAATTATTGATAACTGTATCTTTTTAATGAATTTATTTATATGTTTTTATAACAATTCGTCCAGTGCCACAACAAATATGGATTTAAGCAATATTATGTATTGATGGCAAACTTATTCGTAAACAATTACCGCTCCCATCGCCCAGTTCTTCGGAACTGCAGTCAGCCACTGGTCCTCCAGGTTGGGTGTTAGGTAGGGCTGATCACCCTGCCTGTAAAACCCATCGACCGGTAGCAGCAATGTAAGCCTCGGATTAAGCCGGCTGGATTTTTGGACTTCGTACCACTGCTATGTTCTGGATATGACTCTGGATTGTTTCGATGACGTTCGTACCTGGGGTCATGAGACGGCGGAGTGAAACGTATGCACACCCAGCGCAACCGGATAGAGTGATGCCCTCAAAGGGAACGCTGGGAATCTGCGACACAAAGATCTCCAATGAAACGTGGATCTTTCCCCTAACACGGTGGCACGTGGGTATTCTCAAGAGTACCCATCAGTAGGTGGTGCAAGTGCCCTTGCCCCTTGTCAAGCCTGATTTGGGGTGATGGCTCAGCTTGCTGACAAGGGTCATGCAGGTAGGACCTGCAAGCCTCGTTGGCCGCCATGGAACTCAGACGGGAAAGTGGAGAAGATTTTGAGCTTAATTTGATTATGGCTTTGCATCATCATGCTTCGTCCGCAGCTCCTGACAAAAGCAAAGTAGAAGAGAATAAAATCATCCCTTGTTATCTAATAATTAAAAACAAAAGTGCACTGGTTCTTTAGTAAAGCTCTCACCGTTTGTTTTGCGTCGCCGGCTGTCATATCGCCACGGGCTCATTCCCGGATGGCCATATTAAGAAATTATGCAAGGGCACTTTACTTGTACATACTGTCAGTGACAAACAGTCACGGCTGCTGCTGAAATGTGAGTCGATCGGCACCGTTCCTGTCCTGGTTGAAGCTCATAACCAGCTTAATTCCATCAAGGGTATGATTCGCTGCCGCGAATTGCAAGATGTGCCTGCAGATGAAATCTGCGCAGAGCTCCGCGACTCCCATGTTACAGGAGCCCAACGGATCCACGTTAAGAAGAATGGGCAACTAGAGGCGACATATTCATATATCGTCGCGTTCGACCTGCCCACCGTATCTCCTGCTTTGAAGGTTGGCTACCTCCAGTTGAAAGTCAGACCGTACATTCCTTTGCCGCTCCGATGCTTCAACTGTCAACGCTTTGGCCATTCTTCCCTCCCCCCTTGTAACAGGACGGCCACTTGTGGGAACTGTGGTGGCCCTCCACATGGTCCTGCTCCATGCACAATGGATCCGAAATGTGTTAACTATACTGGTGCCCATCCTGCTTGGTCCAAAGATTGTCCCAAGTTGAGAGAGGAGAAGGTGATTAAGGAACTTATTGTGACCGAGAAGATCTCTGCAGCGGAGGCCCGCCGTAGAGCTGCGCCAAAGTTACCTTTTAAAACCTGTTTTTCTTATTTAGTGAAATCCATGAATTCTGCAGGAACTCAGACAACAGATGCATTCACGCAGACCAATCCTGTGCCTGCTTCTGCTGGCTGCTGCACTTGTGGTGCCGTCTCAATGTCTCGTGCGACTCCATCGACTACTGCTGCCTCTACTGTTTCTGCGCCTCGGTCGCCCGCCAAGGCTACAGCCTTGCAGTCCTCTAGCAAAGCTACTTATGTTCGCTCTCTCTGCGACCAGTTTCTTAAATCTTCTACTCTTGGTACACCTAGCAAGCCTCCAAAGAAAGAGCGAAAGAAAAAGACTGTGACCTCAACTTCTCAGTCAACATCCTCTGACCACGCTAGCAAGTCTAAGTCCTCCCCTAAGCCCTCTTCGAGCCCTCCCGACGCAAAGAAGAGTAAGCAGAAACCACGCAGTCCTTCTGCGAGTGGGAGTGGATGATGGCGATCCAGATGCATTTCAACTTGTGCCTGGTCGTGAGGGGAAACATGCATCAAAACAGTTTGTTACAGATTTCGCTTAACTTATGGCTTTACTCCAGTGGAATCTCAATTGATATTCCTCTCACTATGCGGGACTTCGTAAGCTCCTGTCAATGTTGGATCCAGCGATCTGTCTCCAAGAGACACACTTCACGCCCACCACCACCTGTTTAGTCTCCGGATACACGCTATATCGTCACGACAAGATCACGGATGGTCGTGCGTCCGGCGGCGTCGCTATTGGATTGTGACTGCTTCTATTCCTCGATACTACATGTCACGAGTCCTCTTCAGATCGTTGCTGTCCGTATCTTTCTGCACCAGCCTATCACCATCTGCTATGTGTACATCTCCCGCACCGATACCTTTACTACAGCTGATCTGGAGGATGTCTTTCACCAGCTTCCCGCCCCTATTGTCTTCGTAGGTGACTTCAACTCATACCATGCCGCATGGGGCTCTTGTCGTACTGAACCTCGTGGTCAAGAAATTGTAGCTTTTCTTGCCGAGACGAACCTGATTCTGTTGAACGATGGCAGTCCCACGCACTTCACTACTGCTACTGGGACGTTTTCTCATCTGGATTTGTCCTTCTGCAGCCCAGCTCTGAGAGCTCAACTTCAATGGCGTGTACATCCTGATCCTTGTAGCAGCGATCATTTTCCACGGGTACTTACTGGGTTTCAGCTCTCTCCAGCTGCACCGTCGTCAAAATTCAATCTGCGCCTGGCTGACTGGGCACGGTTCTCTGCCAGCTTTGACTTCACCCCAGATCTGCATCAGTCCGTCGAGGAACAGTGTGCGGCTTTCCAGCGGAGTATCTTGTTGCAGCTTTTATTAATACACTGCAAGGCTCAATGAAGCAGTTCGAGTTTCACCAGTAGCAAAATTTCAGATTTTTCATTTCTTTTCCTTAGTTTAACTTGATTTTAAAACTAGTAAAGTTTCAAACATGTCGTCAGTTAGACGGATTCTTCTTGCCATGGGCGGCCTTAAGCCGATTGGACCGATTTCTCTCAATCGGGCCTCGCGCTAATGCCGCCTACTCTACTGTCCAGTCTAATCTAATCTCCAGTGCCGTTTTAACAGCAACTAATTGTGATATAAATCCCATGACTAATGTTTGCTCCTAATACATGTCATTCTGCTCGCGGGATCGCCAATGCTTGCGGGCCCCCCGGCCAAGTAGCTCTGCTACTCTCGGTTGTCAAGTATAACACAACATGTTGAAATACAGGTCCAAAATTATTGTCCCATGTCTATAAATATGCTGTTGATAACGAATTCGCCCGGTATTTCTTATAATGCTAGTATGTGTATAATCAGCAAATACATTTATGTGGCAAATTTAATGTTAAAAGAGTAGTAAATAAGAACAATAAAACGAGAATAAAACTTTCTTGTCCATTTAGCAACATTTTGTTTTACTCATTCCAATTTTGTATTTATAACTCCTTTCCTATCAAATTTACTACAAATATACATTTCCCGATTATACACATAGTATCAGTATTAAAAGTACCCTGTAAAATCATTATCAAATGATATTCTTACCAGAAGACACCTATAGATTTGCGACAATCATTTTGGACATGAGTGTATATCCATGGACTCCACAAGGGAGGGTATGGCCCCTCCTTAACAAGTACATTAATAATTTGTATTAAGTTTCAGGTCATAAGCAAATATTTTCTAAATTTAATGCTGGAGTAATCTCTTAATTTTTTTACGTTTACAACTTCTGTTGTAAAAGTATATGTTATGTCCAGGGAGTATTTTGCACACCCACAACACCCCTAATACTCCTCCAAATTTCCTTACACACACCCCTGGGCGTAAAAATATTGTTTTCTTTGAATTTGTGTAAAAATGTATATCATTATTCTGGGTGCACACCTTCTTTTATTTTGAATATCCCACTAACTAGGAATGTTCGCGGGGTGTTACTCTGACTTCATATCGATACTATGCTCAATACCGAGATGGTATCAAATAAATCAGCCTCAGTGTGACTTCTTTGCATATCCTTCCTTTTATTGTAGCTATATATTAAAGATACAAAACCAGAGGACAAAATTTGCTCTCTTCTGCGAAAAATCCCGTGGATGTACATTATTCAAATCAAGTCAGGGAAACCGAATATATACTAGTGCATATTGAATAGGTGGCTGCTTATGAAGGTTTGTCTTCTAACTCGAAAAATCTAATGGAAATATGTCATCCATCTTCTATCAGTTCCTTAAGGTTTGTAATCGTCTCTTCATTTCATTTAGTCTGCAGTCGATAACGATTTCAAGCTGATTATACCTTTCATAAGTAGCTACCTACGATGTTCTTACTAGCATACATTAGGTTTTCCTGACTTGAATCCTTTTCAAAGAGGTACAGCTGTTAAGAAATCTTGGAACCAACGAATTCATTTCAATGTGCATTTCGTTATGTCTTACAAATATAAACTTACGGAAACTTTGACTTCACCATTGTATTTCTCGTAAAATTCTAGCCCAATTTCATATATATCACATGACCCCATCCTATTTTTAAAACTCGAGGAAGATAAAAGATGGCCTACTTCAAGATGCGGCCATGATAAGCATACCCTGAAATAGATGTCTAGTTCGTCCCAGTGCCAGTTAATGTTTTTTTTTATCCTTTTACCCGTTTTACAAATAAAATTGAATTTTCATACTTGAAACACAATGTTATAGATTATTCTGATCAATCAGATTTTTGGCCACTACGGCTGTCTTTATGAACGGGAGCATTTCTTGATATTCCACACTTCTCTACTCACTTTGGTCAAAAATCTACATTTGAAATCGATAGGAAACTATGAAATAGTGGTACAGAACCTTTTTGAAAAATTGCGAGGCACAAGGATGTAATGTATTTTAAAATTCACTCACTGCCTGCAATTCCCATTTGAATTATTTCTCTGAAAAATTAGCTGCTATAAGCAATGAACAGAGTGAGCGTTTTCACCAGATAATTTTGCAGATGAAAAACGTTATAAAGGGAAATGGTTATAACTACTAGACCAGCAGGGAGTACAATATATATATATATATATATATATATATATATATATATATATATATATATATATATATATAGAGAGAGAGAGAGAGAGAGAGAGAGAGAGAGAGAGAGAGAGAGAGTATACATATTAGTTCTACAGACTTTGGAGCAAGTTACTTGTAAACCTGGGGTCCCGCACCACCTAAGGCCGGCCCTGCTTCTTGGAGTCAAAATTTGTCCTCCGTTGTTGAAAAGCTGACCGATTAGGGCAGATGGGGGCAAAATTATATTATATTTCAGAAAGATCTGTTTCACAATTGGGAACCAATGCAATGCTGACAGATCTTTGCTTTTGTCCTCCAAATAGGACAGTCCTTGCATTTTGGCTCTATAGCCTGCCGATGAAGGCGTGTCTGAGGAAGACTTTTGATTCAGTCATCCAAGGTAGAGCTTACAAGAGGAGAACAGAATTCCAAATGTGTGAAGGAATGAAATTTCGATTTTACTTGATATACTACAGATAAAACAAATTCCAAATAACAATATCACTGGCCGACGTCAGTTCAGTTACAGAAAGGAAAACCTCAGATTCTGACTAATTTCAGGATGCTGAATTCGAAATTGATAGCCGTTTTACTACATTAGCTAGTATTTTGGCGTTATGCATTCTTGTCAATTTTGTCATTTTGTAGGGACGGCTTCTGTTCTCATCGAAGTAACCGGTCTGACAATGCTATTTGAGTAAGAAATAAATTAGATTTCACTCAGTTGGCGACAGATAGGACTCCCCTTGTTGTTGGCATATATATAACACAAAGAATACCGGGAGGACGGGGATGATTGAAATGTTTGACACTTGTGTTCCTCCTCTTCCTTTATTTGTTTTTAGACCATTGAAACAGGTTTAAAAAATAGGGTCTAAGTGGCAACAATGAGCGGCACATGACGCAGGCGAAAAAAGCGCCGACTGCGCCGTTATTGCGTGGCACAGTCTTGCTCTTATGCATTGCAGTAAGTAATCTCTCAAGTGTATAAGTATTTTGTCGGGAGAATTGACTTGGAATTTTTACGTCAGTAACTTCAGTTTTATTTTACCATATTTTTAGAACTGTTTACCTGTGTTCAGTATCTTTTAGTGATTTTATGAAATAAGTGATTGTGCTGTTGCTCTAAGTTTTGCTTTCCTGTGCAAAATGTCAAGTTCTTTCCGCAGAGGATGTAAAAACTCACCAGACAGATTTTGTTATATCTGTGGCGTATTTATGGTTAAGTCGCAGATTAGATTGATAAATGATTAGCATATTACTCTTATTTTGGCTGCAAGATCGGTGATCAAAATAAAAGCTGGCCCCTCATGTGTGTTGTTTGATGTTATGCGACTCTGACTGCCTGGCTTAAAGGAACCAAACGAAGGATGCTTCTTGCTGTTCCGATGATATGGAGAGAACCCCGGAATCATTATGATGACTGCTATTTCTGTATGACGAATACAGCAGGAAGTAACAAGAAGAAACAACGTGCCATCGAATACCCAAACTTGCAATCCGCGATCAGACCATTGTTCCATGGAAAAAATTTACCTGTACCTACTCCTCCGAAAGATTGGGAAACTATCGATATTACAGCGCCTACAGGAAGCAATGAGGACACCAACTCAATATCTGCAGATGAAGATCCGAGAGACAGTTCCTTCCACGTAAAAGATGAGCCTCACTTCATCCTAGAACATGAGTTGAATGATTTAGTGAGAGAGTTACAACTTTCGAAAGAGAAAGCTCAACTTTTGGGTGCTAGACTCAAAGAATGCAATTTACTGACTCCTTGAACTACTTAACTCAATACAGGAAAAGGAACGAGCCCTTTTCAGAATACTACAGAATGGAAGGTTCCCTTTGCGTATGCACGGACATCAATGGTCTGATAAATGAATTGGAAATTCAACATCCGATTGGCGTATTTTCATAGATTCGTCTAAGTACAGTCTGAAAGCAGTTTTACTTCATAATGGAAATAAGCTGCCGTCTATTACTGTGGCACACTATGTTTCGATGAAAGAGATTTATGAGAATCTCGCACTCATTTTAAATCGTATTAACTACAAAGAATATTTTTGGCAAATTAGCGGAGATTTGAGTTATTGCAATATTACTTGGTCTGCAAGGTGGATTTACAAAGTACTGTTGTTTTGTTTGTCTTTGGGACTGAAGAGCCACAGGAAAACATTTTTCACAAAAAGAGTGGCCCCCCAGAGAGACATTTAAGCTCGGTACCAAGTATGTGCCTCTGATCGATCCAGCCAAGGTGCTGCTTCCACCTCTTCATATTAAGTTGGGCCTCATGAAGGATTTCGTAAAAGCTATGGACAAAGAAGGTGAAGGATTTAAGTATCTTAGACACTGTTTCCCAAACCTAAGTGATGGTAAATTAAAAGGAGGTTTCACACGACCTGGTATTCGCAAACTTATCCATGACGAATTGTTTGAACAGAGTTTAAACGACAACGAGTTAAATGCCTGGCGTGCTTTTGTTCAAGTTGTAAAAGATTTTTTGTACCTCCGGGTGAAGTCAACCAGGGTAGTTTTGTTGGGATTGACTTTGATTTTCCACTTCTGTGTCCACTCTTCAAGTTTCGTGATATGGCGTTGCATTGCCCTCTCGGGGTATCTGATATTTTGATTTTGCGCGAAGACTGCTGTGTTATACGCGTAGGTGGCCAGGAAGGTCCCGTCCACTACTCGTACCAACTGCTGGGTTGTGCTGGAGCCTGGCCTAAAGCCGAACTGATGTTGCGGGATTAGGTTGTTCTGCACATGCTGAAATATTCTTCTGTGGAAGACTCGTTCCACTACCTTTCCCAGTTGGGAGAGGATACTGATAGGCTGGTAATTCTTTGGTTCCGTCCTGTATCCAGTGGCCTTTGGAATTATAGTGACACGTGCTTCCTTCCATGCTGGAGGGAAGTGGCCAGTCCTCATGATCCCGTTGATGATTCGTGCGAGGAGTACCACAGCCTTTCTTGGGGCGTGCCTCAGTGCAAACGGTGGTATTGTGTCCAAGGCTGCCGCTTTGCGGGTATGGAGCCGTTTGATGATGTTTGATAGTTCCCTCGGAGTCGTCAGATCTGCTGGAGGGTTCTCAGGCTATCTTGTACTGCCGCTTCCGTGGGGCCGTCCGGTGGAGTGTCGTTCAGCTGGAACGTTTCTTACAGTTGGTCTGTGAAGACGGTTGCCTGTTCTGGGCTATACACAAGTCCATGCTGGCCTTGTAGCGGTTGGTTGCGGGGCGGACAGGGAGAACGTGACACTGCTCACAGGAGCTGCCAGAAGTCCCTGGATGGTGCATCAATGGCTCGAAGCTTCTTGTCCTAGGCTGTGTATGTCAGTCGCTGGAGTCGGTTCTTCACCCGTTTCGTCATGGCATTCCACTATGTCTTGCACTGGGAATGGTGGGTTTTCTGCCAACGGCGTCTGGACCAACGTTTGAACGTGATCAGCGCTGCAGTGCGGAGGTCTTCTGGCTGCTGTTGTACCTGTTGTTGCTTGACGGTAGTGGCCAGTCTGTATGCAGATTTGATGGCTGTGGTGATGGTCTGCACAACGTTGTCAATATCTTCCGGGGTGTTCACTAGATGCCTGGTGTTGATCATACCCGTCAGCTGGCGAACATATTCGTCCCAGTTAGTGGTAGTTGGCTGTGAGTTGGTAGATGGTGACGTAATTCTACAATGAAGAGCACAAGAATATGATCTGACTATAGGTCGTGCAACACAGCTGGTCCGTCCAGTATTGCGGTATTGCCGAAAGGATGATGTCCAGCACATCAGGGAGTTCTCCATTCCTCGGGAAGTGTGTAGGTTTCCTCGGAGCCGCTGAGATGAGGTCTATCTGCCTTAGTGCTCGGTGGAGTGCCCTTCCGTTTTCATTTGACACCTTGGAGTGCCACGCCGGATGCTTACAATTGAAGTAATCCGCTAGCAATACTCTGTGGCCCAGTCTGCGAAGCAGGATGAGGTCCGGAGGGTGGAGTCTGTTGTCGGGAGTTCTGTATACAGACACGATGTGGAGGGGCCTATCCTGTGAATACAGCGTGACGCCGGTCGATTCTATGGATTGCATTGCTGGTAGTTGAAGATCGTCGTGTGGTATCTGGGTTTTTATCAGGATCGGAGTTTCTCCTTTTCTGTCCTGGTGTTCGTTCCTGTATGTGGTGAAATTGCGGACTCTGACAAACAGATCAGGTTGTCTCGGAGAGACAGGATACGTCGATGTTTTCTCGGACCAGGAAGTCCTTGAAAATCGTCTTCTGCTTGCTGATGCCTTCTGCATTCCAACAGAGCACGCGAAAGGCACGATGTACAGCGGAACTAGTGTGCGCAATCATCGATGAGGGAGGCAGCGACGTCGAGGAGTGTGGTGAGCTTCGTTATTGGATCTTTCGCTGCTGCGACCTTCCTGAGCCCCTCCTTGATCGATGACGCCAGGCTCGAGTTTGTGGCCGACGCTGATGTGTCAGTGGCCGATACTGAGGTATCTGGCTGACGCTGAGGTGTCTGTTGTTGGTTTTGGTGTCTGGACAGTCTGGGTCTGTGGTCTGCTGGTCTCAGCTTCCTTTGGTGGTGCAGATTATGGTGTTTGCGTTGTTGCGGGTGGTGCGGCAGATGTGGATGGCAGAGTTTCGGGCGTTGAAGACTGGCTGGCCTGTATGGTCTGCTTTGGGTCTGCTTGGCGGGTGGTCTTGACTTGCTATCGGCTGGAAGCAGAGCTGGACTGGTCGACAACCGGAGTTGGGATCTGCTGTTTGTTGCCCTCTCTCTTCCTCTTCTCAGCTTGTATGTAGAAACACCCCTGGTAGTTCGCAGGATGTGCTTCTTGACAATGTACGCACTTTGCTGGTGTTTCGCGGATCTTTTTGGGGCAGTCCTTGGTGACGTGGAGCTCCCCACACTTCACACATTGGGCTACTGCACGATACGTCAGCTGAGAGTGTCCAACGCGTTGACAGCGATGGCACTGTAGAATGCCGTTTCCCTTGTACGGCTCAACAACCACTCGGTACCAGAGTACGAGCTTGAGCTCGTGTCTTGTCTGTAGTTCTTTCTAGCTAGACGAGAAACAGAGGGAAGTGGAGTCTGTCGTCCTGCGCATCTGGTCTATCTACCATTCTTTGATATTTGCTCTAAAAGGGAAGAAAAAGGCGGGGAAGAGGATGGGGTCGCAATTGTTATAATTCAACGGCCATATCTCGAAATTCGTTGAGGTTAGAAACATGGAATTTATTATTTCGGTTTTTAAAGTAATTAAAGAGACATGTTTCGGCTTTTTAAAAATATTTCTCTTATAAGGGAAGAAAAAGGATTGTTAAAATATCTTGGCCATATCTCTAAATCCTTTAAGAGAAGAGACATGTTAATCGAAGAAATGTTTCAGTTTTTTTATGTTTTCCTTAAAAGGAATCGACCCATTTTAGGAGTCCAGGGTTATGACTTGTAATGCTGCAAGGAGAGATTTAGAATTAGTAACGAGACAAAATGTAACATAAGAGTGTTAAAAGGAACGAGAAAGGGATGCAAAAACAACGTGAGTTTCTACAAGAAATATAGTAGTTGAGGAGTTCAATTTATAACTAAAATGTACGTTGAGAAATGAACCATAGCAATCAGAACCAACACAATCATGTGATTTAGAACCATTAGTACATAAAACGTGAGTATTAGAGAGGAACGAGAAAGTCAATTTTGCAAGAAAGAAACATAGATGCTGGGATGGCGAAGACCAATCGAAGGGGCGGATAGTTTGAAAGTTCTATATTGAGATCTGAGGTCGAAGGAGAATAATCTTACACATAAGGCAAGAGGGTCCTGGTACGAGAGAAGCATGGTAAAAGAGGGGAGAAGTTTGTATAACTATAGTAGGAAGGGAAGGGAAGCACCTTAAGGACGTTGACGGGATGAGGTATGTAGGAAATACAGCAATTGGCGTTTAGGAAGAAAAATAGTTGACATAGTTAATAGCAAGAAAGACAGAAGTTATCAATAAAAAATACAACATAAATAAGAAGCGGGGGTACTCGCGCTTTCGTGAAAAGAGCTGTTGTGGCATTTTGTGGAGGAGATTAAGATAACCAGGGGTGCTCACAAAGGGGGAACATGACTTTAATGGCATCATTAAAATTGGAGGGGCCACGGAAGAGGAAAACGTTTATGGACGAGCTGGCAGTTGATGAAATAAGAAATGAATCTTTAAGAAAAATTAAAACTGATATTTCTCTTGACTAACTGACTGTTCAAATTACTAAGTCGCTTTTCAAATCAATCCTTGGTTTTAACGACCCAAATGGCTTTCTTTTCCCATGTTGGACTTCACAAACTGAATGAAAGTCTCCGGTCAAATATGATACAAGAATTGCATGACTTCTGCCATTTTGATAGTGAAGAAACAGTAGCTTAGCTGAGGCACGACACCACAACATAGACACTTCTAATTTTTTACACAAATAAAAAAAGTCTAGGATTTTCAAGCAAGACAAGAACGATAGTGATAAACTAAAAGATGCTCAAAAATAAGCTTTAGATGGAGAAGAAATTGATGATAAAGAGGAACTTGTGGATTCCCTATAACTTGGCAAGTAATCCCTGTTTTTTTGGGAAATCCCTCACACATATCGTGCGGAGGTTTGAAACATTCATTATTCAATCGAGCAGGTATGACTTCGAGTGTCATGTTCTAAGCCGCACTCTATACGTTACGTTGTTTTTGAATTACAGCCTTATGAAATTCATTTTTCCCACACTTTCGGCACCTTATATCGCCGAAACTATTCCTCACTGACCAAAATTCCACAGGACTTTTTTGCTAGTTTCGGTGTCGGGAATCAGCTCCCGAAGTTTGTTCAAATAGTTGCTTACCATCCTGTATATACATCTATATACATCTATATACATCTACACACACACACACACACACACACACACACACACACACACACATATATATATATATATATATATATATATATATACAGTAGCGTACCCAGGAATTTATTTCGGGGGGGGGTTCAAACTAAATATGAAGCTATTTTATATTAAAATTGCTAAAATTGCCCCTAAAATTAGGCTAAATTTTTAAAAAGTCGAAATTTCGGGGGGGTCCGGACCCCCGTGTCCCCCCCTTCCGTACGTCCCTGTATATATATATATATATATATAAAGGGCAGTCAAATGAAAACTGAACACACACGCGATAAAGCACCAATATGTGGTTTTTATTCAAAAGTAACTGCCAGACTCGTTAATACATTTATTCCATGTATCCATTTTTGCAGTTCCTCGTTCGACTAAAACTGACATTCACGAATGTCTTTCTTCAGGTCACCAAAATTGTGAAAATCACAAGGGGAAAGATGTGAGCTGTATGGAGGATGTTGAGGTGTTTCCCAACCAAAACTCTGAATCATATCCCTCACTAGATTGGTAGTATTCAAACGGAGCATTATCATGCAAAAGGATGATTTCGTCTGACAGCATTCCAGAGTGCTTTGATTTTACGGCGCGTCTCAGTTTCTGTAAGGAGTCTTTATAACGCATCACATTTACTGTAGCCGCACATCAAGGAGGTCAACAAGCATAGGGCCCCTGCAGTCGAAAAAGAAGGTCACCAGGACTTTACAGGAACTTGTGTAGCTTTGGATTTCTTTGTCGGGGAAAAAATGGGATGTTTCCATTGCTAGCTTTGTCGTTTACTTTCGGACTCAAAATGACGACACCACGTTTCGACCCCTGTGGCGATGCGGGACACAAATGCATATACTCTTCCTCGTGGTACCGCTGGAGATGCATCATATATGAAATCATTCTGTCAATCTTTTGTCCTTCCGTCAGTTGATGCGGAACCCACTTCGCGCAATTTTTTTCAGAACTGAAAGGCTAATTCTGACCTGAACACGAATTTCTTCATTTGTGATTAGACGCTTTTCCCGGATAAGACCACCAATCAGTGCAATCTCAACAGGGGTAATGGCTCGATGGGCCTGTCCTGGGCGCGAATCGTCCTGCAGTAATGTGCGTCCTCAGAATCTCTTATGCCACTTCTGCACATTTGTCGATGACATGCAGTGTTTGTAATGCACAGCAGACATGCGACGATGAGTTTTCGCGTGTTCCAACACCCTCAGCCATCAAAAAATGAACCACACTTCTCTGCTCTTCTTTGTTTGTCTCAATTTCTATTTTTAATGCTGGTCGAACACACTTTTCATTACGCCCACCTATAGAGCAATAAACGAACAACTGTTTATACCTGTAGGTTCTGAGTTGTCACTATTACAGCTTTGCACGTCGGGAGCTTCTAACTTTCTTTCACCTACGCATATTCTTATTTGTTAACTAATTAATTTAAGAATGTGAATTTTTATGGCAGTTATAATATGTTTTTAAGATTCAACAGATGTAGTGTTTTTTTAAGTTCAAATAGTTAATACATACTCATTTTTACTAATGCATAATTTGTTAAATAATAAGCGCTTATCTAAATTCCTATCGAAATTAAATGCAATGGTAACTCTTTACTTTGGGCAAGGCAGTCATATACTGTCAGTACATATTATTGCCAAGCGAGCGTTAGCGAGTGAAGGCGGGTTAGAGCCCCGCAGGGCACGTTGTTTTATGTCTTTCCTTCTTGGGAACTGTAAATATAATTGCGAGAACCGGTTCAGATTCATTGCTTATTGTCACTGCCTTGCCCAAAGTAAAGACTTGCCAATGCGATTTTTATGCTTCTGTTTTTCCATGAACAAATTCATGTCTTCTTTATACTTATTTCAATGTTCATAAGAAAGCACAAAGGAACAAATTACAAAGAGCAGTAGCATTTCTTGGGTGCCTTTGGATGCCAAGATGAGAGTACATACTAGCTACTTATTTGATTGAATAATGTGAAGAGATGCGTGCCAAGACTTTCGTAATCACAATATAATCATAATATTTAATTGATATTGTATGATATTTAATTGATATCGTAATATTTGATTGATATTTTATTGATTGAAACGTTTTATGTATTTTATATGTTCATTTACATTCAAATATCAGAAATTATTGTATTTCATGGGTTACTTATTCACATTTTAGAGAGACAAAAGATTCCCAATGATTTTGTTATTTTAGAGCAGCAAAAGCTAGCCCTCTATTTCTACTAGTGTTTCAAATACAATTGTTGGTGAGGTCCGAAGTTAAATAGACTGACAAGAGTGAATAAAATAATATAAACTAAATGAGTTTGAGATAAAGACTGTTAAGTTTATAGAAAAAGCGAAAACTAGCTAATTTCGTAATAGTTTTCGGTATTATTCGCTGATCTTACCTTATGAACTTTCCTAAACAGATACAGCGAATAAATAAATACATTTCGTTATTGATCGTAAACAAGGCCATTGTGTTAAAAAATAATAGAAGTTCCACATATTCTCTAAGATAATTTTCTTACTGTAATTTTCGACCACAAAATTCGAAAGTTCCTACAATCTTCGTTTAAATTCTATGAAATTGTCATGTAATAATTAGAGTCGCAGTCGTAGAACCATGTCGACTGTATTACTCGAATTGTTCAAATATTTAAATTTTTTAGCCAAAATGTCCCGAACTTGAGGTCGAGGAGCTAATCAAATTAGAATTGTTAATACTAAAATTCGTAATAAGTAACATAAGGTAATAGCACCATAGATGTATATTGTTGTAAGTGACTTAAAGAATATATTAAATTTTAAAATGTCTAAAATAAGATTGTTTAAAAAATTAAAAATTGAAAAGAGAGAGAGTTGTAAACGCATAAACTCTTCTGGCAGCCATCTTTCCCCATCGAATTCTCCTACATTCTTTCAGGAGAAGGTGGCTCTTGTCTTGACTTCTTCACCGATAATGGTGTTTTAATAGGTGCATCAGCTATATAAGCCAAGTATGCTAAAAATGTGAGTATTTTGAATTATTCAAAAAAATGTATTATTTGTGTTAAAATTGTAAAGAAATTTACAAATGGAGAATGCCGTTATTTGCATTTGTTGGCCGACTTTCCAGTCGAATTGCCTGATATATATATATAGTTAAGAAAATGTATTAGAATAAAAATTGTCATTGTGCAAAAACAGTTTGTCTAAATCAGTGAAAGAAATGTATACTCACAATAGGGTGTCATAATAGTCTAACTAAGGTATAATTGTAGTCAAGTTCGTGAAGGAGTTCCAACGGGAAGAATAGGGCCAGTTACCCAGTTAGTCAGGGTGTAGAAGTGAAAAATAAATGAGATGAAGGCGTGTAAGGTAGTTGTAGATGGATGTAGATGTTTTCATGAGTATTTGTAGATGTGTAAAATAAGTGTAGATTTAAAAAGTTCACTTTAACCACTTCCTCTTCTACATCTCACTATCAGAAATGTTGACACTATCACAAGCACCGAGGTACTCCCGCTCTGAAAGAAAGAAATAGACGTTCAACACACAATAGTACACAACAGTGAAACAAATCATTCTCATCACTTCTTCCTTTTATGGAGTATTTCCAATATTATTACTTACTTATTTTTAGGTGTTTGTTATTGTTCTAAAGCTACAAATGGATTATATCATTAATAAATACTACAAATTATTATCGTGAAACATGTTAGTACTAACTTATTTTAGGGAGATACGTTTATATTTATGAAATATTAATCTTTTATAGCACGAAATGCATTGTTATTGTCTCAGAAATTGTTTCTTAATGGAATAGTTGCATTATTAGGTGCAAATTGATTTTAAGAAGGCAGGAGAGCAATAGTTCCCGCACGGGGTGCATCCTTAGTGAGCAGATGCGTCAGCAACGGGAGTGCATACCAACAGCAGCTGGTACTACATGTTGCATGGTTTGTTCTTGTTCTTGACAGTACAACTTTGTTCTTGACAGTATTGATGCATCTCTAAAAAAATTAAATTAAGAAAACTGAAAGAAAGAGTAAGATTTACACTTCCAGTTGCAGCAAGAGTTGCCACTGGAAGCAGTAACATTGAGCATATGCTAGCGTGCTGCTATCTCTTAACAGGGGGAAGTAAATGTATACCTGCATCTCTGCTACATACTTGCATACCTGCATCGCTGGGTCATAACCACAATCATAAGGTTCAAAAAACAAAATTAAACTAAAAATTTAAGTCCTATTTTTTTCCATCGATGATCTTACGCTATGAGGTAAAACTACAATAGGCTCACTATTATCTGAGGTAATTGAGACCAAACCTACAGCACATTCGCAAAAACTTGGATAATACGGAAATCAGCTGTTCTTAAGTTCAGTATTACGTACTGTAAATGACAAAACAGTTTTTTATATTTGGTCTAGGAATTAATTCGTGCGGGTGGACAAGAGATGGCGCAACGAACGGAGCGTCCCACAGTTCCGTGTATCCACACATGTGTTGCAAACTCCTGTCATCGCGTATCGTTCGTAGTATAGGGCAGTGGATTAAAGCGTCAACAACACCAGTTTGTAGTTAAGTGAACATGGCGCAATTTGTGCCTGATAAAGTGTTTTTGCGGGGTGTCCTGCTGCATTACTTTAACATGCAGAAAAGTGCGACTGAAAGTCATCGTATTTTGGTGGAAGTGTATGGTGACCATGCTCTAGCTGAGCGAACGTGTCAGAAGTGGTTTGCACGGTTTAGAAGTGGTGATTTCGGCTTGGCAGACCAAGAGCGAGCTGGACAGCCAAAAAAATGTCAAGACGAAGAATTGACAGCATTGCTCGAGCAGGATTCGTGTCAAACGCAGGAACAACTTGCAGCAGCATTAGGCGTTGATCAAACAACAGTCTCCAAACGCTTGAAAGCCATGGGAATGATTCAAAAGATGTCATATTGGGTTCCACATGAATTGAAAGACAGAGACGTTGAAAGACGAAAAACCATTTGCGAATTGCTGCTTCAACGACAGAGCAGAAAGGGGTTTCTGCATCGAATTATTACGGGTGATGAGAAGTGGATCCATTACGAGAACCCTAAACGAAAAAAGGCCTGGGTGAAACCAAGTGAACCAGGTCCATCACAACCAAAACGAGATATTCACTGTGCAAAGGTTATGCTGTGCAAATGGTGGGATATGAAAGGTGTGGTGTACTATGAGCTGCTGCAACCGGGTGAAACTATGAATGGAGAACGTTATCGACGACAATTAATGCGTTTGAAGCAAGCTCTGGCCAGAACACGACCAGAATGGGAGAACAGACATGATAAACTTATTGTTCAACATGATAACGCTCGCCCACATGTCGCAAAACCGGTCAAAACCTATTTAGAAAATGTCGGATGGGAAGTTTTACCCCACCCGCCGTATTCACCAGACGTTGCTCCTTCGGACTACTACTTGTTCGATTGCATGAACAACGATTTGATTGGACAGCGGTTTACTTCTTCAGAAGATATCGAAACATGGGTCTCTGACTGGATCGCTTCCAAGGATGAGGACTTCTTTCGCCACGGAATCCGTACATTGCCTGACAGATGGGCGAAAGTGGTGGCTAGCGATGGACAATATTTTTCTTAAGGTATGTATGTATTTTGTGTTTGTACTACAGCTTCAATGTGTGCGTACCAACCGCACGAATTAATTCCTAGACCAAATACAAGAATTGTTTATTACAGTATACTAAAACTTATGAAAAAACAATATTATTACATATATACGGTATTATATAAATTTATTTTTTGAAAAGTTAGTGATTGGTTGTTGGGACATCTTTGCACTCTTTTTGATGCTGCGATGTTGCGCCAACTGTAGTTTGAGGAAATCAACTGGCGTGACCTTATTAGCTTTGGTAACATGTGATACCATCATTACAATAATTGTAATCAGCAATATACAGCTCTAAACACGTATATTTTTTTTAGACTCGTCGAATAATGCAGAGGCTTGATGAACTAGGACTCGGATAATCTGTGAATCTATTGTAGAAACCTAAGGTTCAGAAATTTTCAAACCAGAACTTTGTAAACATTAATCGAAAAAATCTAACATTAAACAAAAATGTTCAAAAACTTTATTCAAATTTAAAACAAAGATATCGAAGTGATCAGCCAAATCAGTTTGCAAGAAGAATAACATTTCACCAATGACTTCTGACTATGATATTAAAGTAATATGTAATTAAAGTTCAGTGTGTCAAATTGTTATTGTTATCAAACCGGTTTAACTAATTAATTACCTATCACCTTTTAAATTTTAAATTGTTCCCCTAATGAACGTAGACGATAAATTGATTCCTAAAGTTCATAGTGCAATTGTTAATGTATATAAAATAGGTTTCAATAATTACCTATTGGGTTTCAAGACAAAACTTTAATCAGATATAAGGATCAACCAATCAGTTTTATTAAAGATAACTTTACAACAACGATCTAAAACTATGTGTGAATCATGGCCACAAACTTTGTCTCAAAGTATGAAAATTTTCGTTGCATATTATTGTTTTAATAATTGTCTATGAGTTTCATGTTTTAAATTTCGATTTTGAAGTCCAAAATTTGGAGTTAACCAGAAGTTGGGATCAAACAATCAGATTACATTAAAGAGAACTTTCCATCAATGACCTTAGATTACAATGCTTAAGATTCAAGGGTGACTCGGTGGCTTAGTGGCAGAGCGTTTATCTCTGCTGCAGGAATCCCTGGATCGATCCCAGGCCAAGTAAGTTTGTGGTGGACGACATCGTGTCCGTCGGTTTTCTTGGGGTACTTGGGTTCCCTCTCACATTCTCATTCCACCAATTATTCCATAATTATTCATTAGTCTTAATCATCCGTCTCCCTTAGCCTAAAAGACAATATTGTAGCATGTTAAACGGAAATATTTCATTTCATTTTTGCTTAAGGTTTAAAGTGTAACATTATTAATCAGAGGCAGATATCAACCAATCAGATTACATCAATGACCTTAGGTTATGAGTTGTCCCTAAAGTTCATAGTGTTATGGTGATAAATTAGGTTAAAATCCCCAAATTTAAATTTTGGCAATTTTATATGCATGGAAGGACATAGGTTGGACAATATAAATTTTCAATACACCCTTGAGAACAATTACCAATTTTTATTTTTTGACAATTCCAAAACTGTATGTGCGGGCCAAATTATCCCTCCCAAAATCTAAGATGAGTGTACCAAGGAACCATTGACTTTTGGAAGAAAATGAGCCCTTATATCCATCCATATGATCTTATGTTGCAAAAAGCTTTTTTAGGAAATCCAAAAATGGATCAAAAAATTACGATCTTGGCCAATAATTAGTTTTTGAATCAGGGGCCACAAAATTTTTGAACACACCCTAAATCGAGTTTTCGTATTTTCCACGGAATAAGCACATCATATTGAGTTAACTGATAGTTTGGGTTTTTCTACACTATATGTAGTACTCGAGATATAAAGCCTACAAGAACATTTTTGGTTGAAATATATTAGATCTTTTGATCCAATAAAACTACATCTTACATGTTAGAAGTTAAATTAGATCATAAGCCTCCCTAGTTTTAATTTTTTACATTTTTTTCTGCTCGTATCATCTCATATAATATATTAGGTCAATAACATGAACGTTGCAAATTCAAGTTTCCAACCAACATGCCGAATATTAAGTATATCTTTCGCATTTTTTACGCATGGAAGAATACAAGGTGAATCATCCAAATTAACAGAAATACCATATATATTTTCGTGCTAGATGACTTTTATAATCTTCTCTTAACAGTTCCCAAATACAAGTGGTGTTTCTATGTTCCACTCCCAAAATTTTGAGAATGAGCACTATACTATACCAATGGCCTATGAAAGGAAATGGACCCTTGATTTCATCCATATAAGCGTATCAAACAAGAAAGTATCATCAAGGCGGGTAAATTAATTCAATAACCTACCATATTACAATACATATTGCTTACGTTTATATTTTGGCAATTTTTTTACCAATACATCGGGACAAATAGAAAGTAGGATCATCAAATTTACAGATGTATATGTATGAGTCCTCAAGTACATTTATCAATGATTAGTTTTGACAACATCCAAATTCGGGTGCGCCAATGTACTCTTACCAAAATTTAAGAGGTGTGCGTCAAAGTACGTAAGTCCGGATTTAGGGGGGTGCAAAGGTGCACGTGCGCCCCCTCGTTGTAAATATACACTAGCTAAAGCGAGAAGTTAGCAGTGAATGTTGCAAAATCAATAGCTTAAGTCAATTTTCTGAAAGTTGAAGGAAAATAATTTATCGAGAGCACACACTTAGTATTTCCAACGGAATTCCTCATTCACATCACAGATCCCTAAAGGCATTTAAAAAAAATAAATTTAGTTCAAATCCACTGGTAGTTATTGGTGCACCCCCTCAGAGAATCCTTGATCCGGTCCTGTGTGAGAGGATCATAAAATTCAGAAGACGTGTGCAAATTTAAATTGCTTTGTAATAGGGTTGTCTATAAATGTAATAAATATAGATAACATTACATTTTTCTAAAGTGAAGCTTGGTTCATGGATAGATGAAAATAATGACCATTTAGGCTTTTGTTTGAAGTACCTCTACTTCAGTTTTATATCTTAAAGTCACATGTGGTTATAGATGTCATATCGTCCCTTTGTTTGCAAAGTGTTGTATCTCAGTTTTTCTCATTTATCAGGAAAGCGATTTGAAATTTGTCACCTATTTCGCTTTCCAGTTACACTCGTGTTTACCAACAAATATTTACCAATTTTTGATACAATGTAGCCAAAAGTAAATTTGTTAATACCGCATATTCAAATTTTATAATATTGTAATATTATGCTATGAAAATATGTTATTTAAGATACGTCACTTTGCATAAAAAAAATTTGTTTTAAGAATGAGTTACGTCACTGTGCATAGTTCTTGGAATATTAGAATAATGTATAATTGAGGTTGGAAAACTGTAAAGGAGGGGTGGCGAAAAGGGCCAAAATCGGCCCCCTTTATTTTTCAATTCATTTATGCTATATTGGTAGTACTAGAGCAGATATGTATGAAAAACAGAATGTTAACCAAATATATTTTGCAATTAATGTTTTACACAGCACCATTTGTTAACAAAAAATGCACAATCGTATTATATTGTAGGTAACATGGACAAGAAACTAATATTACTGATGAAAACAAAACAAAATGAATATTAAAGAGACAAAACCTTTTCCTTTTTTATGTTGTCAAAACACTATTTGTGGTATCCCCTATTACAACTTCTTGATATAGGCCTACTACAGAATTACAATATCACAATAGTCATTTTATTAGTTTGTTCTTCACAGACCACACAGTGCCGTAACACAACATGTAGAGAGACACACGGTTCTATTTTCACTTTCCTGTCAATCTGAGTCTCCTGCTTTGTCATCATCAGCATCTTCGTCATCGGACCAGCCAACTGCAGCATCTTGTATAAAATCTTGATAATGTGCGGAGTGTCTTGTTGGTGATGAAGGTGTCGATAGTAACCAAAAAACACAACACAGAAGCAATGTGAGCACAGCATCCAACAACACGTGCTCCAACTTTACACTGGCAATACCAAGATCCAACTGTAGCTATATTATACTGTATCCATAGAGTGTGTATCTTGGACGATGTGTGTCGGCTCCGAATTAAAACTCTTATTACATCTGAACATTCTCTGTGTAAGAACAACTTGTAAAGGCCCAGTTCATCTGTATGTTCAGCTGTATAAGAGGTTGCCTGTTTCAGCTGATATATGCCCAAGGTCAGTTGTTTAAGTTCTTCAAGTGTTAAACGAGGGAAGTCGGTCAAAGTGTCAGCAGTCATTTCTTGCCAAATAACTCTTTTTCTTAACCACTTTTCTGCAGTCACGCGGTGTTGCAACTCATTGGGATGGAAGTGCAATGCTAACATTCTTTCTCCAATTATTTTTGCACTTTCATCATCTTCCATTATTCGAGGAGACCTAAATGCATTGCAGATGCTACTTACAATTTTGACATAGTCTCCTATGTATGGCACTTGAGAATTGGGCATGATGTGGGCTAGTGCTTGAAAAGTTTTTAGTAAACCATTTGAGGCTTCTACTACCTATCTCACTGATGTAACTAATCTCGACTCATTAGCCTCTTGTGTAGTATGTTGACTTTGTTTCTGTAGGAAATGTGGCATCTTTACTATTAGATTCAAGTCTTCCAAAAGATTCACACTGTCTCTGAATCCTCTATCTACGATGATGACATCATCCTCATTAAGCCAAAGTCTTAAACCCTCTGCTTGTTGTCGCATATGCGCTGTGATAATAGAGGAATCGTTGTTCTTCCCATCTGCAAAATATGGACCTAAGACATCCAAAATGTACCCTGTGGTGCTCACAATCAACATGGGTTTAACCAGGAGTCTACCTTTTTGAATTGAATATGTCCCCCTCTGAAACTGGTAGTTCGAGCTCTTCTCTATATAAATGTAAGTTCTATCCACAACTATTACAGCTTTATCCTCTCCTTGTGTGAAGATGGTCTTCGCAAACGCTCTGGTGTGTTTCTGAATAAAATCATCTCTAGTAATATGATTGAAACCGAGATGTTTCGGAACGAATTCAGACATGAGAGCCTTACGAACAGTGTGAACACATCGTTTTATGACATCTTTTGATAAGACAAAAATGGTAGATAGGATATTATAGGACAAACCACAGCGAAGTTTGGTTAAAAATACCGCTAAACTAGTTCGGGCACTTCTGTTGACAGTGTGTTTCACGTGACTACTTATGATTTCAAGAAGAACATTGAACTGCTCAATTGTGGTCCCGGTTAGTCTCCAATAGTCGTCATTATTCAAAACATCAGGAGTGTCAAAGTCTAATCCCTTCTTAGATGCAATGTTACGCAGTCCTTCAATCAGATCTTTTATTTCGGTTTTGTTGAAATTGGTCTGATCACACATTTTCGCGATCACTGCATTACTTCTGAGAAAATCACCTACTAAATGCCGTGAGCAATACCGCACTCCTTTAGGAATAATAACGCCATTTTCAACAAAGAACTTGCACCGAGCTCTTGGAGGTATCAGTTTAAGGTTTTTGTCACTGTTGCAAAATGATGCATTTTTTATGCGTATTAGCAGTCCGACCCAAATCAAGGCAAATGTTTTTTGGTGACTCAGGATGAGACGCAAGTATTTCCTGCGATGCGGCAGTAGGCATCTCTTGTGCTGCGGCAGATGTCGATGCGGACGGAGTTTGCGAGGAGCGGTCCTCCGAACGCGAACGTAATTTGCTTCGTCGTTTGTTCTTGTATCCCTCAGTGTAACACTTGCCACAAACTCTTGTATTAACCACCAAATGTTTGTTTTTCGTTTTCAAATAATCTAATATTTCCAAATTGCGTAACATTTTTAAAGCACGTAATGCCTTTCGAGATCCACAACAATCACAATTGCACTGTTTAGGCATCTTCGAACAACTATTCTTTACACTAAACAACACGAAACATTCCCATCCGACCTTCACTCGACATACAACAGCACGACCTGGAAGAAAAAGCTCTTACTGAGTAGTTACGATACAGAGTGGCCTTGTCAGCTGTGTTCTCAGTGTGCTGTGGTGGTTGAGGGAGGAAGGGGATGGGTTTCATTTTCACTATGAGCGCTGTGGAGTACTGTGGCCATTTTTACAAATGTTAACGGTTATCCACTCCTACACAACATACTTAAAAATAATTTTCGTACTCCGTTGCGCTATATACATAATAACTTAGTAAATGTCGAAAAACAAGTCCTTTTCAAGGATTTTCTTGCAACAAGCCTCCTTCCACAAATATTTTCCTATAAACCACTCTGCACTGTATGAAAATGCTTATTATTTTTTGAGGTTTTATATCTTATAGATTGCTCATATAGGTCAAATTCAGTCCGTACCGCTACTTTAAAAACGACCCCCCGCGGGGGCCGATTTTGGCCCTTTTCGCCACCCCTCCTTTTGTGTAATTCGTCAGTTAGCCAAATTGAAGAGTGAAGAACCAAAACAACTCATATGTAATGCGAATTGGAATTCATCTTCAACATCAATGGAAGCAGACATCATATTGGAAGGAATGAAGGATTGTATATCGACAAGGAATATCCATTTCTTGCAGCTTCGCCTGATGGTATAGTACGCTCCCTGAATGACATGTATTTAATCGAAATCAAATGTCCGTATAACGCGCGTTACTGTGCAACGATTATAGAAGCGTGTACACGAATAAAGACATTTCCATTGTCGATTAATGAAAAAGGAGAATTATATCTGCCTCGCAAAAGTGAATACTTTTATCAAATTCAAACTCAGCTACGATGTTGTAACCTTAATAGATGTGATCTTGTTGTTTATATACCAAACGATATGGAAGTTGTCTCTATTAGAAGAGAGAATGAATTCATTTCTAACATAATAGGTAGTCTATTTACGTTTTATTTTGAGTGTTTGCTTCCCGAAATAGTTGATTCCCGTGTAGAACGATCCTTACCGGTACTTATACGCGAAGTGAAAAAAAAAAAATGGAAAGAGAAAACAAAGGAAGCAAAAGAGTGACTTGTAGGAATATCTGAAAAACAATAGAACAGAAGTAAAAATGGTTGAAATAATTATGAATTATTTTACAAGGTGTGATAATTTAACTTTCAAAATGCGTGGGGCGTAGCACTATAGTGCTGAGTCACTCGAACTAGTGGATACTCTGATTCATTTGAAGATGTGCCTAGCTGAGCCAGTCTGCATTGAGTAGCCAGAGGAAACAACGCATATGCGTTGTGCACAGGAAACTTACTCTGCATACATTTTATAAAGGATAATTAAGTGTTTTGTGTATTTCATGTGATTAACAATTTATATACCGGTAGTTGTATGTCATAGTGCTTATGCTTACATTTATGTAGGTATTTATTACCATTGATACAAACACATTACGAGTGATATCGCTTAGTTTCTAATTTGTATTTCTGTTGTATTCAATGTAAAACATATTTCTTGAATAAGGAAAAAAAGGAAAATGTATTTCAAATAATTCCATTAAACAAATATGTGATTGTATTTCTTATATACAGTATGTCACACTCTCATATTATAGGCCTATATGTTATTTTATTCAGACTGTAGTCATATAATTGAACCATTTGCTGCAGAAATTTTATATGAAAAAGGAGTCTATATGTCTCAAGAAAAGTAGAACAGTATTTATCGAGCTCTTAGACGAAGCTTCTCAAGTGTGTTATGTAAGGAAACATACTGTTTATATTCACACAATATGTGTGTACTGTAGTCCTCATTATACCTGAGATTAATTTTCTGCATAAATTGTATATACATTAGGCAAAATACAGTGTATATGTTTCAACAGGTCACGTGTTTGCAACAATATTCTTGTTTATACTTGTTTATTATTGTTATTATTTATTATTTTTAGATATGTAAGATCAAGTGCTAAAGTATTATCGGAGTAATCAGAGGCGGCCTGATCCACCCATGCGGGGTGGAGCAACATGACAAAGACGAAAGTGTCTATTTCTAAGAAAAATATTTGTTTGATTAGATGATTTCAATATCTAGTGTTACGCTGCTGTGGGCTGGATGAGAAATCAATTTTGTTGCACGGCCAACTCGGTAGCTAAGCTAAGTGAGCCAAAGTTTGCCAATCCGCCCCTGGGAATCAATATAAATAAAAGAAACAGACACCTCATTTCTCATTCCAGCTTCTCAAATTAGATAATAAACATGTCACACTGAAATATTTATTATTAAACTAGCCTTCGGCTAGCTGGGAGCTTGTCATCCCCAGAGGCCCATATTGGCTTGACCTACTACCTTGCACTTCATAGACCTTCAAGCATACCGAATTTCACTTCCAATATCAAGTTTCATGTCTCTAACCTTCCGAGATCCTGGGATACATCGAATTTCAGTTCAAGTACCAGGGGGCTTCGCTTTCAGACCTTCTAGTTTGCTTGGCCTGCGGGCTCGCACTTCATAAACTACCAAGTACACCAAATTCCAGTTTCAATACCAAGTTTCATGTCTCTAACTCTTCAGGAGCCCGAGATATGAACATAGTATAATCATTGTAATCCCCATCCATATTTCTTCCCGTCCTTTTTCTTCCCTTATAGACCATATATAAAAATACCGCTTATTGAGAAGTCGAAATAGCAAATTGCATGTTTCTAATTTTCAGAGATTCTGAGATAAAATCATCTTTGTAATAATTGCAATCCTCGCCCCTCATTTTCCTTTTTATCTCTTTTCTTATCCTTTTTATTAAAATATCAGAAAATGCTGAAACACGTGTGAAATTATTTTAAATGTGAAGTCCAAATACCAAGTTTCTTGAAGTCTCTAAGGATTTGTAATGATAATTGTAATTCCCACCCATTTGTCTTTCCGCTCCTTTTCTTCTCTTCAAGACCATATTATGGGGTGGAAAGCTGAAAACACGTATTCAATATGAGTTCAAATACCAAATTACATGTTTCACAAATCCTATGTACTGTCCAAATTTCAAATTAATGGTTGGGGTTTAGTCTTTGCTTAGTGTCAGCCAGTCACTCAGGACTTCAATATTTTATTTACTGAGATTCAAATTGTCTGTCAGAAAAAAGTGTGGCCGAAATTGTCGAAGGATTATTTCTCGTCTCGAAAATTTCCTCGTCTTGTTTTCTGTATAATGACTTGAACATCTTTAAACGTTAATAAATGCTCTTCATTTTGTTCGTACAATAACTTTGTCAACTTATAGGATTATATTATGCATAATTGAGATCTAATATTTGGATAAAATACTGTTTCCCACAGGACTCGAGAAATTTTTTCGTTTCATCTAGATTGTCGTGTGGAAAACAAGGTGAGAATTGTCATGTTTCTCGTCTTGTCTCGAATTTAAAAATTACTTGTTGCCTCGATTCCGAGACGAGACGAGACATCTCGTCTCGTGACAACACTACTTACCTCACCAGTGTAATATCCTTTCTGGGTCCTTCACAAAAAAGAAAAAAACTGTTCCATGTTACATGGTCAATTATGAAATACTATATTTATTCTAAAAATTCAATTTCGATAGTATTTATTCACAAAAGTATAAGAACTATTCGTAACAGAATCACTAGAAAAGTCACTCAAATTCCGCTGATTTTATTTTGACAGAAATTATGCTATATTCTAGATTTACTAATGAAATAAACTGTGGAAAGGACAGTCTAGAGTATCAAGTGATATTTTCTAAATTAATATTGAAACCGAAAGTGATATTAGATTTATGCCGCTTCCGATTTTAGTAGAGAGATTAGAGTGGATAATATATTTTTCCTTGACCATAGAAAACCGTTTCTATCTAGGTAATTATCTATTACAGTTTTTTCTCTACAGTGATCAACATTAAAATGTCAACATCAACATGAACTATGTAACAAAAGTATACATATGTAATATACGGAACATTGTTAGATGCCAGACATCCTGCAGCGACATGATGTGATATCTAAGCGGAAAAAAGGCAGTACGTATGTAGCATATGGATAATGTGTGTTCAGTACAGTTTTAGGTAGTAAACATATTGATTCCGTATATTTGTACAATATACCGATGTCCAGATAACGGATTTTTCTCTGTGTATTGTCACTTGAAAAGACTGGCCACCCACTAGTCATTCAAAAGCCATATTTAATCAATCATATGCAGTAGCGTAGCATGGTGTTCCGAAATGGGGATGCCAAAGTTACTCACTTGTCTGATATAATACAATATAATGCAATACATGTTCAATGTGTATTCTCCTTAACAAGTAAAAAGAGTCACTATGCAGCAAATGTTGTTTCGATGACTCATGTTTTATAGCTTTCTTCATGAAATTACCCAAATCAGAAATACCGTTTGAACACCACTCCGACTCCGACTTGCCCAAACATAATGCAGACGAAACATAGGCCTAACATTTTATTCCCTACAGAACACCCAGAAAGCCAAGAAAACCTATCATCATACCACGAAGACTGAAATATTCGCGACTGATTGCTAGTTGTCGTTTTTATGGAAAGCTTTGGGGTAGGTCGTATCCCTTTCAGTGAGCAGCGCTGCTCGTAAAAAAAAAAAAACAATTAAATTTGTGTCTGGTACTGTTATCGTAGTCATCATTTGCTAAACGTTAGTAAGGTACTATACCTTGTAGCAGCCGAACACTTTCCACAGCTTTGCCTCTGTTATAAATGCAATTTTCTTCATATAAAACAATAAAACAAATATTCATTTCAAATCACAACGCAAAAAAAAAAAAAAAACTTTATACCGCCAATTTTTCTTGACCACCAACGATCAATGTTGCTAATCAAAAGCATAAATCTAGTACAGAACGCAAGGGCATAGCCAGGGAGAGGTGAGCCAATAATTTATCACAAGAAAGGATTGTAAAGCCATGTTATTAAACAACTTGCAGAAGCTTTATATTTAGCACGGCATAATTTGCAACCATCCCATACGATTACACAACACAAATAGAAGATTAACAGGCTGAGTCTGCTCATTAAGGCCCACAACCAGCCATTATAAAGTTTAGGAGAGAGGCATAAATATGCTAGGGGGTCCAATCGTCACAATTCTGGATCTCTTTTATCAATAACTACTCTTAATAATTAGGAGGCCAAAACATTTAGGGGGCCAGGCTCCCCTAATTGCACGCCTGGTGGGGCATACAGAAACAAATGCGTAGATTACGTTAGACGCCAATAAGCAACTGTCTCAGCTCCTTTTCTGCCACCAGCATTGTGACGAGAAAAACCGGCTCCACTTTTGTATGAATATTGTTTTCAGTATAATTCCCTTTATTTCTCTCTCGTGGGCAGCTTCTTTCTCCGCATACCATACTTCAATCTCGTTTTATTTTTTTTCTTAATGTCACCCCTAGAAATTTGTCATCTTAGGTCCGGATCTCATGTGTCCGTTCGTGAATATGGGCCTGAGTGTGCATATCATTTGAAGATACAAATAGAAAGCACTTAAAGTAACTCTGGAGGCCTATTTCTGTGTATCTACTTCATTGTCAGATATCCAGATACGGAAGAGCCCAAATAAACTTTGTGAAGGGCGGAGGGTGGCCTACCAGATCGGTGACCGTGATTCTACAGAATGCATTATAGTTATGCTTGTGTATGTGAGTCCTCTCAAAGAGTATCTGGCTACACCCTGGGACATGATATGTATTTATGGTGTAGATTATTAGTTTGCCTTTAATTACGATTACAATTACGATGCATTTAATTACGATTAAAGCATAAGTATTATTATACTATCACTTACATAAGCGACATGCTTCATAATGACGTTGAACTAACTATTTATATTTTGTTCTATTCGACAGCGCTCGTACGTTCTATACAGATACCGTAGCTTAGTTCAAAATATATAGAGTTGGCAGTACTTGAGCATACGCCAGCTTATATCTAAAGCAAATGTTCAGTTGCAAGGGATGACGGGGAGTATAGAGCGTCCCACTCTTAGATTGCAGTACAGAGTAAATGGAGCGCGCTGTTGCCACATTTCTTCCGCCGTATGTTTTCTTTCGAAGAAAGAACAAGAAAGAAAGAGTGATGAATCTGTAAATAAATCCTTCTTAAATTCATATATTATCAACTCTTTTGTCATTCCAATCGCTCAAATTCATTTAGAACGGCGAATTGGAGGGTACGAAATAACAGTCTAGCAATTGTGTGTTAGAAGTTTTTTTTTTTTTTTTTTTAATGATGGTTTATAAATCGTTGCAATAAAATTTTTGTTGGAAGCAATACGAAATCGAGAGAACATATGAAAGGAATAGAAAACATATGATTGAAATAAATGGCAAGCTAAACACTTCTAAACAGAAATTTCCTGCATCGATTGTGCGGAAAACTAAGGAATAGCAATGGGTAAGATACTGCTACTGAAGTTGGATAAGAGTGAAAACTGGAGTAAGGTGATAGTGATAACTGACGAGAAAATGTAATGTACGAGAACGCTCATTCGTCTGTGTACACAAAATATCCGCTAATCCAATTCCGTTTGTCAAACAAGTTACATAATAAAGTATATTGTGAAGGCGGCTTCTCCCCACTTCTGATGTTTAAGATTGTATCATGAAGGACGTGCTAGAGGGTATGGTGGCAGGAAAAAGAGGGAGGGAACGAAAAGAGACTACAATTACTGGACGATATCAAAATAGAAAAATAATGCGTGAAGACGAAGAAGTTAACCGAAGACCGTGGATCATGGAAGCTTCTGAGTTGCAGCAAGTGGTCTGCCTATAAAATATGATGATGCTGATGATGACATATGCAACAATGAATAGGAACTGAACCTCCTAGTTTCTATACTCACTTCTGACACCTCAGACACCAATATCAGTCTGGAAACAGAAGAAGAATGAAAATAAACCCCATTATATCCGTTCTAAACAAACGCGCAAGTTGTGACTTTAAATCACGTATAGTGATAGCCAACAAGATACAAATCATTGGGCGAGAAAACAAAATCAAACAGAATTATCAAACCCTGCTTCCTAAAGAAGCATTGGGGGAAGGGGGGAGAATAAAGAGGCCTTTCAGTCTGCTTTGTGAGCTCATAAAGTTATTTGTTATGAACGCTTTTGTCATTTTCATCTGTGTATTCAAAGTAAATAAGAGAAGTGGAATTGCAAACGAAACCAACTTTTATTGTCAAAATTGTCAGCATCTGAAACAGCATTAAGGACTACATGCGAACCATAATGAATCAATTACAAAACTAATTGCTTTTTATCACCAGGAATGAGATTTATTATTAATAGATATTTGTCATATTATATATATATATATATATATGTGTGTGTGTGTGTGTGTGTGTGTGTGTACGTGCTTGCGTGCGTGCAACTCAAGGAAAACAAGCGAAGTAAGTAGTGGAACTTAAGATTGAGTGGAGTTGACGCAATGTTTATCGTAGGTGAGGTCCAAGATTTGATTTTGCGAATATGCTTCCGTTAAGCAGTAGATTCGTGCTCGCATAGCATCAACAGTAAACACTCATCGGTATAGCACAATACTCTACACCAGTAACTTTAAAACAAACATTATAAGGAAAATAACATTGGCAAGATTTGTCACTGCCTTTCTTCTGGTCAGATGCGCGCGCTTTGGAAAGTTGACTCTTAACACTAAAAGTCATAAAACCTAAATAAAGGAAGATATCGACCTGCAATTTGTTTTAAAAATAACTTCAATCCTTTCTCAATATTTTTCTCGCTTTGCACCCCCATCTAACCTGAAAAATAAAAAAGTTTCTCACTAGTCAACTTTTTAGATATTGCATTGCAATAGTATACGCACTTTGTCTTACATTTTATTTTTTATTTTAAAATTCAAAAAGTTTTTTTGAATGCACACTTTTCCAACATTGGCACCAAATATGGTGTTAATAGCTGTATAAGTTTCAATGTTGTATCTCTTAGAGTTCCGAACTTATGACGTGATATATTTAACGCGACGTTAGAATTTGCCATTAGCAAGATTTCACTCTTTCATTGTATTTCAATACTTGAAAATTCTTCTCGATGTGAGAAAATCAGATTATTTGATAGAGAATACAATGTTCTACAATAATTTATTCATACCTAGTAAAAGAAACTATTTCTAAAATTCAGGCTAAGTTTGGCAACAATGGGCATAAGGAAAAGCATTGCCATTTACTCCTGTACTGCAATCTAAGGGTGGGACGCTCTATAGGAAAAGAATTAGTTGGGCATGCGCATTCGACAGAAGGCAGACGAAAACCCCGATGCTTGCAGTAGGCCTGGATGCCCAAGGAACATAGCATACAAGAAGAAGACAGGAAATGTGCATCTGAGTGATGCGCATGCGTAGGTTCCGCTTGTCAAAGTAAAGCGAGAGAGCGCATCCAGAAGATTGCAACGGAAATAATTGTGGTAACTATAAGCAAACAATTTATAAAAATAATGAAATACGTACTTTTTCTTATTAACAGGGGATGCCGGGCATACAGGCGTTCCCTTACACTTCTCCGCTGATCATATGCGTGAAATTATGATGCGACAGCTTGAAGAAAGATCTCAGTTGTCCAAAAGAGATGTTCATTGTGTTACTGCATCATGAATAAGATTGATGGATGCCAAAGAGTTAGGAGAGTGACCAGACATTTTTTGAACCAGACTGTACAAGTCGAAATTAGTGATAGAACAAATAAATTCAGACCCAATAATATTGTATGCTACTGTCAAGGGCACCCATCAGGGGGGCAAGGTGGTGCACTCGCCCCCCTAAAAGGAAATTGTACTTGGGAATATTGAAAACCCAATAGAATTTTTACATTAGTTACAGCCAAATTTGAAACTATATTTGAAACGTCGCTTATACTTGCCCTTCTTGGAAACCACAGCATGGGCGCCCTTGCCTACTGTGCTTAGATTGAACACATTCTTCACTTGCTTTTACTGTGAACGGACTTAGCCTCAAACTTGATTTTTTTTTTTTTTTAACTTTCAAAAAGGAGTGTGGTTCAGTACTTTCTTATTCAGTATAATTCTGAATATTAAAAATAGTTTGCGTTTTGCATTTTAAAAAGAAATGTGAAAATTAGTAAGCAGACATTTTTGTTATTTTTTCAATCACTTGACTGTTATGCTTCTGCTGTAAGAAAAGTTACGTTATCTGTGCCTCAACCTATTTTCAGATTCGAGGGAGAAAATGACTGAATAATAATAGTACTCCAATAACCTGTAAAGAAAATGAAACTTCTTATAAGCATTTCGTGTAGGGAGACAGAGCAACGCGAGGAAGAGGAAAGAGAAAAAATCTATTGTTGTTTTCCGTGCGAGCTGCAGCCAGCGTTATTGCGCGGTTGTCGAATTTAAATGATCAAAGTCCACTGCAAAATGAAACGGGATATCTATAAAATTGCTCACTCATTTTCTTTAGATTGGTCATTGAAACACTTATCCAAAATTACAATGTCCTAAGTACAGTAGTTCCTGAAATAATCATGACCAAATTTTACATGCTTTTATATAGGGAGAATCTCAGCGCGCTCCAAGGGTTAGAAATAGCATCTGTAATAATTACAATGTTTGCCAATAAATAACGGTAAGAGAATTTAGGTTAATCATTTATATTATAAAACACAACAGGTACATAAACGAACACAAGTTAACACAATCCATTAAACTCGCAATATATATCGACTGCTCTGCCATCGAGCTACCGAGGCTTCTCTTTAAACACTTGTTACAAAATTTTTCCATTTACATTATCCCATAATAACAACAGCTTTAGACTTTTCGATTTAACATTTTCTTTATTTATTTTGGAATTATTTGCATTTTAAAACCTCATATCAATATTGAGATAGTTTGACGTCTCTTGTAACCTGAAATCCACATGTCTATACTCCACATATATCCAAATATATGAAAATTATCAATTATATAATGTATTATTTGGGGCCGCGGTGGCTCAGTGGTGCATGGGGTCTTTGGTTCGATCCCATTTCGTGCCAAGTGAATTTTGTGGTGGACAAACACCGTGTGTGGGGTTTTCTTAGGGTTCTGCCGTTTCCTCCCACTTTCTTCATTCCACAATTTCATTCATTTCTCATCATCACCGTCTACTTTAGCCCAGCCGACATAAACGTGGGACGTAAAACTCAAAGATTTCATTTCATTTTTAATCTATTATTAGAAAGAGCAGACACATGGTGCAAAATATCACATCGATTTAAGGTTTTTACTTCCTGATGAAAACCTCTGAGTGAGTAAAATTATAGGAACTCTGTTTTAGTAATAATTTCCGAAAGGAACACTTTTAGTGTAAGATATATATATATATACAGGGTGCGGCACGTAAATCGGCCCGTCGTAATATTCTGGTATATTGTGTTTTTGGCAACACTTAAATAATCTACCTTTCTACCAAGAGATGGCGTGTCGAGGTCGGGTCGACTTACGTGACCTGCAGCAGTCACGTGCAGCCGCAGCCAGTGAAACTTGTCGAAACCAGTTGAGAAAAAGGCCTCGCTGTGTTAAGCCGGGTGAGTGTCAGTGTGTGATAATGCCGTATTCGATACCGGAGCGTGTTGCCATTGTTGAAGGGTTCATTCTCACTGGATCTTTTGTGAAAACAAAGATTTTTTTCGGGAGAAATTTCCAGGACGTTCTGTGCCAGCAAAAAGCATCATTCAGGAATTGATTGAAAAATGGCGGCATACAGGATCGGTTCAAAATGTTCCCAGGAACAGACGACCATCTGTCTGCACACCTGAATTAAAGATGCAGGTGGAGGAGATAATGACAAGAAGTCCTCGAAAGTCAACCAGGAGATTGAGTCAACAGGTTCATGCGAGTGAGAGAAGTTGCAGACGTGTTTTAAGGGGACTGAAGTTAAAACCGTACCGGACAAGTGTTGTGCAAGAACTGAAGGAGCCTGACCTGCAGAAGAGGGTGCATTTCTGTTCATGGCTGTTGAACAATGTTGCCAGTGGTTTCTTGGATCCTCTAATGCTCATCATGAGTGACGAGGCGTGGTTCCACCTATCTGGTTACGTAAATTCCCAAAACAACCGGTATTGGTCGACAGAAAATCCACACACAATCCACCAGGTACCCTTGCATGATGAGAAGATTGGTGTTTGATGTGCCATTTCCGCCACACGCGTTATTGGGCCCATATTCTTTGAGACGACAGTGAACAGTGACGTGTATATGGGAATCCTGGAGGAGTTTTATACACACTTGACCGAAGAGGAGCGTCAGTTATGTTACTTTCAGCAGGTCGGTGCAACATGCCACACAGCTGAATCATTGTCCCTTGTGCATGAGATGTTTACACCAGAGAGGACAATCAGCAAAGACTTGTGGCCTCCTCGGTGAAACCGGCGGAAGCCGCCCTTTGTATTTTTGGTCGACTTTCAAGTCGCATTACCTGTTATATATAGTATGAAATTAATAAAAAATTAATGAATGTTAATTATGTCAGTATAGGAATAGAAATACTAATTTGTCATAGTTAGGTAAATAAATGTAAAGTCATAATCGGGTATAGTAAAATTCAAAATCGTGATGGAGTTTCAACGGGAAGAAGAGAGCCAGTTACCCAGTTGGTCAGGGTGAGAAATTTGGAAAAAGTGAGTAATTAAATAAAATGTAAACGTGTAAGGTAATTGTAAATGAATGTAGGTGATTTCAAGAGTTTTTGTATATGTGTAAAAAGTGTCGGTGAGAATAAACCACTTTTTCCACTTTTGTCAGCTCGCTCTAGCAGATGTTGACACTATCACAATCCAACAGCAAACTCGTTCATCGATTCAGGGAACACTTTTTTGATTTCGTTATTTTTCTGTTTCAGAATAAATTTAAAATCGTTACGGTCCAGACCAAACTTCCAAGTTGACTATATACTTCCATATACTGTGTACTCGTGCAGGTTAATTATGATACATATATAACATTATTAAACATACATGAAGATGTAAAAAAATGTTATTTTAATTTATACAAAAATAAACAACAAAATAACAAAAATTACGAGTACTGTAAGCCAATTATAGTGGAGCATTGCAAAGTAAACAAGGCATTTCCGCACCGAGTGGCTATCACGACGATGATTAGCGATCCAAAATTAGTCAAGGTACCAATATTCATCAATATTTAGTTGTGACGGTTCACATACATCCCTTGTAATCTAAAATGCTCAAGTTTAGATGCGTGTGTAAGGAGCAAGCGCAAAGCGCAGTATGTACACTCCACTACCATGGGTGGTCTGGCTCAATAAAATGGGTGATGGCACAGATGTTGGGAGGACACTATACCAATAGGTCGGTATCATGATATTTATACATATCTGTTGTTAGAGACATCTCATATCGTCCCTTTGTTTGCAAAGTGTCGTATCTAAAAAAAATCGATATTTGAGTTAAGACTAGTCCCTTTAGGAGCTCTATAATACTCTTTAATAGCCGTATCTAAAGTCATAAATATAACTGTGGAATAAGAGTTTGATGTACGTCGTATCGCAATTTTAGAGAATTAAATTTCTCTCGAATTGCCGTAACTCAAGATACCACAGTTTCCAAGAGAATTTAAGGTAAGTTTCTATTGTTCACAGCAGTCGTATCTCAAACAACTTTTTTTTGTATGTGTGTGTGTTCACCTTAATGTGTAATTTGTTTTAATATGCTGTTTAAGCAGGCAGGAAATATTTATATGTCTTCACAACTGGTCCATGTGATCAAGGTGGCTTGTAGAAAGCAGCCTTTTGAGGTAATGGCGCTACATCATACTGACTTCCTCAACTTCAAGTAGCTCTCCAAAGAACTTAGAATTCTACAAATTCGAGAATCAAAGGGAAGTAATGCAAAAGACGTAAACTGGAGAAACATGATGGAAATAAGAGCTTTGAAGAGATCACCGACAACCAACGACGCAACTAGTCTAATTGTCGTTCGCGGCAAGAACTCGCCTTAGCGCCCTTCCCCCTGACCAACCAAACTAAAACACTCCCCGACTACACCTGATATTGGCATCACACAGTAATTCTCTTATTCCATTTTTTCTTGAAGTGTAAAGCCTGATTTCAAAATTGCAATACATAATTTAATTTTTAGTACAAGATAAAACACTAAACTAATTAGTATTTGATTGCCAAATAATCTGAGAGTAGCATGCTTGAAATATTCTTATAGCCTTATCATAATAACTGCAAATCACAATGTTTTTGGAATTATATCTGGATGTCCTGTGCATGTGTGTAGAATGAATCAACAGTTTATTGCTTTAGAATAGAATATTTAATTATGACAAACGGTCAAGCTGTTGTCTCGAGTATTATACAAGGACATTTTGCAAATTCCTTAAATCGATGTAATTAAAACACAAAAAAGCTGGAACTAAAATTTAACATTGGGAGCTCTTTTGGCTGCAAAAGTTTTTACAATGTTCTCAAAAGATAGCTTTAAAGTTAACTTATACTCTATGGATATGATCCTACGGTTAGTGAGTCTTTGTTCTCCTGTTAAGTTTCTGAGGTATTTTCTTTTATGATCTTTAGTTTGCTAAAACTCCTTCCCTTGCCTTATAGTGAAAATAAATATTTGTCCACCTTTGCGCCCCCTCAATCCGGCGCCCATTTCCTAAGCCCCTTTGCCCCCCTTAGTTACGTCACTGCCGACAACTATTTTCTACAAAACCAACCACCTACAATTAGACTACAAATAACTCCAACTTATAACTGCGGAACTACCCGTGTTGTACGAATGTCTCCGCACGAGTAGTTTTATTTGCACCTCGACCATTAGGACATTTTCAAACAAAAACAAGTTTGTTTCTTTTTCTAGTTTTGTTAATTTCAGATCTGTTTTTTAATTCAATTATTTTATGGACGTGGTTCAGTAATTTTCAGTAGAGCATTTTATGGAATTGCTATTGACTGTACTTATTTAAGTTATACTCAGGTTTGCTTGAAAGAATACTATACAGTAGTTTAGTTACGATAACTTATTTTTAATTTCATTATTTAGACGCTGTCTTGAATTTTATTTTTCTTTCATGCAGCTTCATATTCACTTAGTAGTGTTAATTTGTAGTGTTAATTTCGTACCACATTGTTTCCCTTTCTGGTGAAAGATCATAAGCCTTATTAGTTTGTTATTTTACTATTAATTTCATAAACATGTTTAATTAATTAATGAAAGAAATAACACTTTTGCGTCTATCGTTTGTTTACTATTTTTATAACTTACTCATATCAAAGATATACAGCAACTTGGATGTATACAAATGGATAAAGGAGGGGTGGCGAAAAGGGCCAAAATCGGCCCCCGCGGGGGGTCGTTTTTAAAGTAGCGGTACGGACTGAATTTGACCTATATGAGCAATCTATAAGATATAAAACCTCAAAAAATAATAAGCATTTTCATACAGTGCAGAGTGGTTTATAGGAAAATATTTGTGGAAGGAGGCTTGTTGCAAGAAAATCCTTGAAAAGGAGTTGTTTTTCGACATTTACTAAGTTATTATGTATATAGCGCAACGGAGTACGAAAATTATTTTTAAGTATGTTGTGTAGGAGTGGATAACCGTTAACATTTGTAAAAATGGCCACAGTACTCCACAGCGCTCATAGTGAAAATGAAACCCATCCCCTTCCTCCCTCAACCACCACAGCACACTGAGAACACAGCTGACAAGGCCACTCTGTATCGTAACTACTCAGTAAGAGCTTTTTCTTCCAGGTCGTGCTGTTGTATGTCGAGTGAAGGTCGGATGGGAATGTTTCGTGTTGTTTAGTGTAAAGAATAGTTGTTCGAAGATGCCTAAACAGTGCAATTGTGATTGTTGTGGATCTCGAAAGGCATTACGTGCTTTAAAAATGTTACGCAATTTGGAAATATTAGATTATTTGAAAACGAAAAACAAACATTTGGTGGTTAATACAAGAGTTTGTGGCAAGTGTTACACTGAGGGATACAAGAACAAACGACGAAGCAAATTACGTTCGCGTTCGGAGGACCGCTCCTCGCAAACTCCGTCCGCATCGACATCTGCCGCAGCACAAGAGATGCCTACTGCCGCATCGCAGGAAATACTTGCGTCTCATCCTGAGTCACCAAAAAACATTTGCCTTGATTTGGGTCGGACTGCTAATACGCATAAAAAATGCATCATTTTGCAACAGTGACAAAAACCTTAAACTGATACCTCCAAGAGCTCGGTGCAAGTTCTTTGTTGAAAATGGCGTTATTATTCCTAAAGGAGTGCGGTATTGCTCACGGCATTTAGTAGGTGATTTTCTCAGAAGTAATGCAGTGATCGCGAAAATGTGTGATCAGACCAATTTCAACAAAACCGAAATAAAAGATCTGATTGAAGGACTGCGTAACATTGCATCTAAGAAGGGATTAGACTTTGACACTCCTGATGTTTTGAATAATGACGACTATTGGAGACTAACCGGGACCACAATTGAGCAGTTCAATGTTCTTCTTGAAATCATAAGTAGTCACGTGAAACACACTGTCAACAGAAGTGCCCGAACTAGTTTAGCGGTATTTTTAACCAAACTTCGCTGTGGTTTGTCCTATAATATCCTATCTACCATTTTTGTCTTATCAAAAGATGTCATAAAACGATGTGTTCACACTGTTCGTAAGGCTCTCATGTCTGAATTCGTTCCGAAACATCTCGGTTTCAATCATATTACTAGAGATGATTTTATTCAGAAACACACCAGAGCGTTTGCGAAGACCATCTTCACACAAGGAGAGGATAAAGCTGTAATAGTTGTGGATAGAACTTACATTTATATAGAGAAGAGCTCGAACTACCAGTTTCAGAGGGGGACATATTCAATTCAAAAAGGTAGACTCCTGGTTAAACCCATGTTGATTGTGAGCACCACAGGGTACATTTTGGATGTCTTAGGTCCATATTTTGCAGATGGGAAGAACAACGATTCCTCTATTATCACAGCGCATATGCGACAACAAGCAGAGGGTTTAAGACTTTGGCTTAATGAGGATGATGTCATCATCGTAGATAGAGGATTCAGAGACAGTGTGAATCTTTTGGAAGACTTGAATCTAATAGTAAAGATGCCACATTTCCTACAGAAACAAAGTCAACATACTACACAAGAGGCTAATGAGTCGAGATTAGTTACATCAGTGAGATAGGTAGTAGAAGCCTCAAATGGTTTACTAAAAACTTTTCAAGCACTAGCCCACATCATGCCCAATTCTCAAGTGCCATACATAGGAGACTATGTCAAAATTGTAAGTAGCATCTGCAATGCATTTAGGTCTCCTCGAATAATGGAAGATGATGAAAGTGCAAAAATAATTGGAGAAAGAATGTTAGCATTGCACTTCCATCCCAATGAGTTGCAACACCGCGTGACTGCAGAAAAGTGGTTAAGAAAAAGAGTTATTTGGCAAGAAATGACTGCTGACACTTTGACCGACTTCCCTCGTTTAACACTTGAAGAACTTAAACAACTGACCTTGGGCATATATCAGCTGAAACAGGCAACCTCTTATACAGCTGAACATACAGATGAACTGGGCCTTTACAAGTTGTTCTTACACAGAGAATGTTCAGATGTAATAAGAGTTTTAATTCGGAGCCGACACACATCGTCCAAGATACACACTCTATGGATACAGTATAATATAGCTACAGTTGGATCTTGGTATTGCCAGTGTAAAGTTGGAGCACGTGTTGTTGGATGCTGTGCTCACATTGCTTCTGTGTTGTGTTTTTTGGTTACTATCGACACCTTCATCACCAACAAGACACTCCGCACATTATCAAGATTTTATACAAGATGCTGCAGTTGGCTGGTCCGATGACGAAGATGCTGATGATGACAAAGCAGGAGACTCAGATTGACAGGAAAGTGAAAATAGAACCGTGTGTCTCTCTACATGTTGTGTTACGGCACTGTGTGGTCTGTGAAGAACAAACTAATAAAATGACTATTGTGATATTGTAATTCTGTAGTAGGCCTATATCAAGAAGTTGTAATAGGGGATACCACAAATAGTGTTTTGACAACATAAAAAAGGAAAAGGTTTTGTCTCTTTAATATTCATTTTGTTTTGTTTTCATCAGTAATATTAGTTTCTTGTCCATGTTACCTACAATATAATACGATTGTGCATTTTTTGTTAACAAATGGTGCTGTGTAAAACATTAATTGCAAAATATATTTGGTTAACATTCTGTTTTTCATACATATCTGCTCTAGTACTACCAATATAGCATAAATGAATTGAAAAATAAAGGGGGCCGATTTTGGCCCTTTTCGCCACCCCTCCTTTGTTTCTGACATTAGCGAAGAGAACTTTCTTCGACTTTTCTCCAATAATTACTGCTACTCCACTTTGAGCGTCGAAGCCGTGACCGTAGGTTCGTTTGCACGAAGCACCGCTAACAATAACAGGTATACGTGAGAGCTCTGTCTCTGTAACATTTCCTTCAAGAGCTGCAGCACGTTTTTCCTCGTTTATATTTTTTGTGATCGTTTCAACTTTTAGTTTCGACATAAACTTCCCCAGGTGTCTCTCATACTTTTGGTATGTAGGATTGGACATACGCGGAGATTGCATAACAGCAAAATACTCTTCACTTTGGCTAAAGACCATTCCAACACATAAACTGCCCCATACAACAGCCATATGACATTCTGACGACATTGCTGTGATTACATTTTTCCCAGCGGAACAAAGTTTCTTACTACACACAAACTGAAATATTCCTGGAGTGTGGCGGTTTAGTGGCAGAGTTCTCAGCTCTAGTGCTCCGAGTTCCTGGTTCGATCCCAGACCATGTGAATTTGTGGTGGTAATATCGTATCCATGAGCTTTCTTTAGGTTCTCCCACATTCTCATTCCACTAATTCTTTCACAATCATTCACTTTCATTAATCATCCGTCTCCTTTAGTCTAAAGAGCATAATCGTGGAACACAAAGCTAAAAATTTGTTCAAACAGTTCTGTACAACATTTAGACAATAAGTTACCGTTCGAAATCTTGTGAAGCACTAAATCGCTTAAATTTTGGTATTTTTTGCTGCCAGTTCCATGCGATAATGCTTTAGTTAAACGATTTGTTCAGTCAAGAGAAATCTGAAAAAGATGAACGCAACAAATTTCACATGGTCTCACTAGAAGCTCAACTAGTTTTGAAAACAAAGTTTCAGCTTACTTGTATAGAATTTTTAGGATGCACGAAGACGAAGGAACTGTTGGGTCAGTAAATAGTAAACAGAAGTGTAATTTCAGTTAGAAAAAGGGAAAAAATGTAAAAGGAATTTTTCTGCCGGATGGTTGTGTCCAGAATATTTTAGGTGTTTTTCTCAGTCTTGAACCAAGAATGTCCTGACTGACCAAGATTGAAAAAAATTAAAGAAGTGAATGAAAAATGCCAACTATGCAGTGTGCGAATTAGATAATTTATATTGGGGGGGAAACAATTAGGCCAACAGGACATAGAATCTGAAGGTGCAATAATTCAAAATGAGACTATAATGCCTTACCCTCACACACACACACACACATAAATATATGACATTGTAATAAATAAGAGCTTTATTATTTCAATAAATCTACCGACAATAACTATGTATATATTGTCTGACATGCACCACAACATCTCACCTAAATATTTTATTTCACTTCCAATAATGTATATTTTTCTCACAATAAATCTATCCCTTAGGGTAAAAAAATGTAGTTTAATTGCCAAATATCAATGTAAAATCATTTACCCTTCATTTTGTAAGTTGATATACATTTCGTTAGATTAAATTACAAAGTTTGCTGTTTTTTTATTTTATTTTTTACAAATATACAGTAAATTTATAAAAATATATTTTTATTGATAAAAATGAAATTTTACATTTCATATTAGTAATTTTACTTTATAGGTGTAAATGAATTTAGCGGCTTGGCAAACAGATTACCACCATTTTTGTAAATTTACCTATGAAAATTTTTAGTGTAGTAATTATTTCCGAAGTTGTTGTAATATGAGGTTGACAAAATCTTACATTGTATATGGGTACGCGCACGAGAAAATGAAGTAAAAATAAATAAGCTAAGTATGAATTCAGCTAAGTGTCATAATCAAATTAAAATTTGAAATTCCCGTTTTCAGAATGTATTTCAGTTAAACTCGTTTTAACGGTATATTAACAAGTATTTTACCAAAAAAAGTTATATCAGACAATGATTATCATATTTTACTTTTTATGATTATCATTATGCTTTTTCGTGGCTTATTTTAAAAATTTAAAATTTGGATTGCTTATAATATTTAAGCACCAAAATATTCGTCCATTTTAAAAAGACTCTTTTGATAAACATCAACTGGGAATAATAAAAAAAATGAATTATTATGAAAAATGAAAATTATACATTGGAAAATGAAATATAACAAAAATTAAAACACGATGGTAATCAATACAAATGTAGAGGAAGAATATGACATGTCCGACCTTCGCTAAATATGGTGGAAAACGCTCTTTGTTTACTTCTTCTTAGCCAAACACTAAGAGCATTTATAAATCCATATGTGAGTTTGTTATACGCAATTAGTACACTCCAATTCACGAACGACGACGAACTGAAAGGTACGAGGATGCGGTTGCAAGTAAGAGCTCTAGTCATAATAATATAAAGTAGTTCAACTAAACAACGGTGAAAATAGTGCTAAAATTATTGGTATAAATAAAAAAAACTGAATAGTTTACATTGCTCATTTCGAAATACAGCTAGCAGAATAAACTCACAAGAAATGACAAAAATCAGTGAAATTTAGCGTTATACAAGGCATACTTTGGGGGGGGGGGAAGCGAGCAGGGGCGGACTGGCAACCATAGGGCCCACCCTGCTAAACTGAAATGAGGGCCCACTGTATAAAAATGTAAAAAAATGTACTTGGCATTCTTTATATGTATTACATATAAAAGTCCATCTTCGAACCCATAAATAGTATCCTATATATTCATACAAAAGCAAAACATTAATTACAAAAAATCTGAAGAAGGAACATTTTAATAGTAACTCATACAGTGTGTAATTGGCATTATCATTTTTATTGTAAACACACATAATACCGGAATTGGTGCTTTCAGTTATTTATATTGTGCTATTGTTTTTTATGTAATGAATTTAAACCATTTATTTAAACAAATGAGTGTCATGTTTTAGAAAACACAAACTATATACATGTGCAATAAGTAAAAACTAATCTCAAGTCAACTTTGAAACGCTAAATAATTAAAGCACTGACAGAAATAATGTAAGTTTCTTTCCTCATAAATCAGCTCTAATATCAAATTGGTTGAAATTTTCTACTGAATTGCATACTGTAACCTAATATAATATAATATGAATGCCAGAAATGTATCCTAATATTAATATCTTCATTATGCTCCAGTTACACTCACAATTTCAGTTACAGCCACGGGTCGGCTCGGGTCAACTTCTTATGCGTCGTTTCGACTAAAATCTATTCGGGTCATGAGTCGGGTCGACGTTCAACTCGACCCGACCCTCTCGACCCCAGAAGGATTTAGCCGAAACGGCGCATAAGAAAGTTGACACGAGCCGACCCGTGGCTAGAGCAGCCCTGACCCTAGCGTAAGTGACCTGACCCGACCCGTGTCTCAAGCAGGCTTGACTCGACACCTGACTCATGAAAGCCTGATCTGACCCGTTTGAAAGCACTACACGGCAGCAAACAGTTCACTTAATTTCGTGTTCGCCTGTTAAAGTTGTGTAATTTCAAGTAAAAATAGCCATAAAAGATAAGCTACAATTGACTGAAATCATCCAAAGACGTGGTTTATACATTATAATTTATAAACACCTTAGACAGAAAAACAAAAAGATACCTGGCAACTGTCCTGCAGTACTCGAATGAGTCACATCACGCTAATTTGTTTCTTGGGGCTTCACAGATTCAAATAGCCTACGTTGTTTTGGGTCAGATGCAGCTTTTTGTAAATCACATCTTCGTTTGTGTTCTCGCTTTTTAGCACCACTTTTATATTTTTTCTTTACAGTAATCTTACAATCACTCCTACCATCCATACTGACACAACCACATCTGTCTTCCACGACAAACGACACGTAACTGGTGTTTCAATAATTAAATTGCTGCTATCGGATTTGCTCTTCGATGTAATATACAAACAAAACACGAGCCGAGGGCAGCAACTTCATAGTAATTGTTTGAGGTTTGTATAAAACAATCGTTGATAGTGGCGACTTATTTATTTTCGCTTTACCGCACTGAAAAAAAAAAAAAAGGAAGCCTGATCCGATTTCTTTCTTCGAAGCTTGGTCTGAAGACAATGCAGTTCAAAAGCGTTCCGGCTCCACCTCCACTTTCCACAATAACAATGCCTACGAAACTATTGTTTCTTTAAAACATCGCCACTCGCCGGCTTGTAAAAGGACCGGAGTAGGCAATGGTATCCAAGTCCAATAACAACCTGAAATCTACAGTGTTTCTTATATTTAAAAAAGAACCGTAGTAGTTAACGTGCTCGTTTCTAACAGCTACTGTATCACAAACCCCGCAAAGTTTTAGGGCCTGATTGTCTGATAGACGGAACCTTTTCAAGTCGATAAACGTGAAGAAGAATAAGGTCTGTTTATGAAAGTTTAACTTTACGTCTTTTTTATGCAAAACACAAGTTTGCAGGAGTTACCCTGCCATATTTTTGATTCTGGTAGGTTTAATTGAGCACAACCTTTTTAAAATTGGTGGAAGGGGCCCACCTGTTTGAGGGGCCCACCCTGCATTTGCAGGGTAGCAGGGTGGGCCAGTCCGCCCTGGAAGCGAGCATCCCTGGTGGAGATACTTTAGCTGATCTCTTTGGGGGGAACAAAATGTGATTGAGAGGGAAAATCCCCCTCATCCCCCCGGTAATTCGCACCCTGCAACTATGTTCCAAAGAAGACGAAACACTAGAACACTTAATTTTAAAATGTAAAGAAACCCTTAAAAAAAAAAAAAAGGAAAGCATGGAAATGGAACGATGACATGGAAAAGGAAGAGAACATGGTTGAATTAGCTTGGACGCTAGGCTTTAATGTAAATGAAAGGGAACTAAGTGAGAAAGAAATAGGATTTTTGTGTTAAAAGAAAATGGTTCACTATTTTTTTTTTTTTCAGAAACTAAACTTTCGAAGAGAAGGAAGAAAAATACCTTGAACCTTGAACTGCCATGTTCTTGATCACGTGTCCCTTTCTTGTAGGTATCACATTATCTACATACATTTTGCACTTTTTGCCTTCTCCCGGCGTTTTTGCGGTTGACTCGGCACAGCCTCACCCGGTCACTGCTTGGTATATGTATTATATTTAGCAGGTGAACAAGGCATTTCAGCACGGAATGACTATCACCACGATGATTGGCGATCCATAATTAGTCAGGGTATCAATTTCCATAATATATCTAACTATCACGGTTCGCATACGTTCCTTGTTATTCCTGCCCTATCCTTAATAGATGGGAATTTCTTGCAATGATCACTTAGCACATGTTGTGATTATTTTGTACTTGCGCTGGTATAGTATATGTTTGCACTCACATTATACATCTATACAGAATTGTAAATAACATAAAGATGCATAACAGTTCTCTATGTGGTTTATATATATCTTTATCTTTAAAATACTAGGCCTTATGTAGAGTCGTTCTGACGCGTGATTAGTGTCATACTAAAGAATTGGACTAACATGTTTCCTGCAGTAGACAGGACTTTAGTTTGACCCTAAACATACGTCTAAACGGCTCGGAATAAGGCCCACTATTTTTCTAGCCATGACGGTAATGCCTTGCTAATGTATTTCTGTACCGAGTAATAACCGAGTACCACAAATAAAAGGATTATTGAAGATACTAGTAGTACATCACTGAAAACGAAAGTGCATATGCATTCAATTTACACGTGGAAATCCACGGGCGTCTCTGACGGGGAGGACGAGGGGGACGCGTTCCCCCCAATATTTTGAAGTATAAAATATTCAATATTTTATTCTAATTTAATTTATTTACCAACGACAGAATATCATATAAATAATAATAATAATAATATTTATTTAGAATATAATATTCAGGCTGTGAAACGATTGAAATCAAGTTCTTGATATACCTTAGGGGGTCCGTGAAGGTAAGCAGAAAGGTAACAAATGAAATCGTACTTAATAAACAGGCTGCGCTAGGTAGTACGATTTAAATAACTTTCTTTGATGTCCTTCCCAAATTTTACATGCCATAGACACCAGTGTTGAAATCTATTATATACCTGCACCACAGTGAATCTACGTTTAGTAAAAGAAATGAGTATCATTTAACACAAGGTCTTAATTATTCCTAGTATTCCGATATAACAATTCGCATTATTTTATTTTTGTAATAGTTAGATATCTTACTAATATTAGTTAACTATTGCAGATTGTATTTAATAATACAAAATGAAAAAAAGAAACTTTTTTTACCTATACCAATCAATCATACGCGCCAACTACGTGGGTGCTCCGGGTCTCCAGCACCAACATAAATAATCTTGTTGTTGCGCTACACCCACAACATTTTTTAGTTTGATAGAATCAAAATAAAATATTTCTGACTTGCCATTATCAAAAAATAATACAAAATGAAAAAAGAAACATTTTTTTACCTATACCAATCAATCATACGCGCCAACTACGTGGCAATTTTAAAACAGTAAGATGTAAGTTAAAATTTCTGACCTCTGAAACATAATTGTTTGTTTCATGTGTGTTTGTGCAAAGGCAACCAAGCAACACACCTAAGATAGTAATTTTTCAATTTATGTTCACAACAAAATATTTGCACTTTCTTTCTGCTATACCAGTAAAAGTAATTGCCTTTATGAAGATTTTTCATTTTAATTTGTTTGAATGCGCTATTTTCGTTTAGTAACCTGTTGACAGTATCATTTCCTCTTGCAATCATTGTGCATCATGTAAGGTGTTTAAAGTTTACACTTAATGTTACGATTACATATGATGAGAATATTCGTTACAGTAACTTATCCTTAACCTAGGATTCATTTTTGAAACCGTTTCTCTTGCACTTGAGTCAGCCGTGATTAGTGATGGGATATTTACCGGTAAAGATCTTTTGGGTATATACCTTGGGTAAATATCCAGGTATTTACCCAAATTCGGTAAATATACGGTTTTTTTCCTTTTCAACCCTATATGTGAGACAGGCGTTCTTTCGCAGTACGTAAAAGTAATTAAAAAGCAACAATAGATCCAGTAGAAACTAAAAGAAATGTCAAAAAGTCAGTAAATATATTATTTTCGGTAACACAAATAAGTTACGAGGTCGTTCCTGTTTTTTTAATAGTAACATAAAACAAATATGCTTCTCCAGAGAATTTATTTTTAAAAACTGTTGACCCTGAAAAATACCACCGTAATTTTTTCTGTAAAAAAGAAACTAAACTGGAACGCGAATAAGTGTCTTTTTTTTAATTTACATTCTACAAATAACTATGGGCGACAAGTTATTAAAATTGACATGCTTTGAAATATATATTTTCTTTTACATTATGCATGCTTTAACTAACTAACTAACTAACTAACTCTATGGCCTATGGAACCCGGAGGTTCAGTGCCGCGTTCACAAAAGCTCTCCACTGACTTCTATCCTTAGCTAATTGCATCCAGTTTCTACTTTGTATTCCTATCTCTGCGAGATCCATCTTAATATTGTCCTCCCATCTGCGCCTAGGTCTTCCTAATGGTCGTTTTCCTATGGGTCTACCAGTCAAGACTTTGAAAGCGTTTCTACTTTCTTCCATTCTAGCTACATGACCTGCCCACCTAAGCCTCCTAGACTTGACGACCCTAACAATGTTGGGTAAACCGTATAAACTATGTAGTTCCTCGTTATGAAGCTTCCGCCATTCCCCATTCTCGTTCCTCTTGGGTCCGAATATTCTTCTCAGGATCCTGTTCTCAAATACTTTCAGTCTATGTTCTTCTCTCAGAGTAAGCGACCATGTTTCACAACCATACAGAACAACAGGCATGATTATCGTTTTATATATTTTAAGCTTCAAATTCCTCGACAGAATTCGCGACGACAAGAGATTTTGAACCGAATAGTAACACGAATTCCCTGCTTTTAGTCGACATTTAATTTCTTCGTGAATATGATTTTCGTCTGTTAATATTGATCCTAAATATTTGAAAGTATCCACTTTATCAAAAGCATTATTTAATATTTTAACTCCTCCACAATTTGCCGTATTACGGTCCCGACGCACTTCCATGTATTTAGTTTTCTCTGCATTTACTTCTAAACCCATGTCCCTGCAAGCGTTTAATAAGATCTCTGCATTTATTTCTACTGTTCTCTTATCATCCCCTATTAAATTTACATCATCAGCATATGCCATAACCTGGTGAATTCCGTTCAACTCTAGGCCCTGGTTGCTATCTTTGATTTTCCTTATGGCGTATTCCAGCACAAAGTTAAATAATAATGGCGACAACGCATCTCCTTGTTTCAGGCCATTTTCGACGTGGAAGCTCGTGGACAAACATTTTCCTACCCGGACTTTACTTTGGGATTCACTTAAACATATCTTAATTAATCTAATTAGCTTTCTCGGTATTCCAAGTTCTGTAAGAACGTTGTATAATGTTTCTCTCTTATGCATGCTTTAATAACTACAAATAAAACAGTAGGAGTATGAGTATGAGAAAGGGACTTTCACATTTACACTACACTTGCTAGTAGTGATGAGCAAATGCAAGACCAAGACCGGGGTGGTCTTGGTCTTGCACATCGAGTCTTGGTCTTGGTCTTGCACTGGAACCCTTGGTCTTGGTCTTGGTCTTGCATGCAAGAGTCTTGCAAATCTTGCATTTAAGAAATCTCAGGCTTTTCATAGGTAAATTTTACTATGGATATAAGGGATAATAAACTCTACAATGCACCAGTAGTAACGGAAATACAATGTATGTTTCTAAATGTAATATAATTTAACGTCGTGTAAGTATGATAGCGTACAACATAGGTGATGACCTTTATTTTTTTTTAATGGGTGCTCATGCTTCACTACTTATAAGATATGCCTAAATCACAACGTTTCGTAATCTGTTTATATATATTTTTTAACAGATCAGTAGTAGTGGTCCCGTTATGCGCGAATGACTCATCCTCACTCTCTTTTATGACCGGGGTGAAAGGTCAATGACCTGGCCCGGGGTCAATGACCTAGGGGTACTTAGGACCACCCCTCTAAATTTTGGCAGGGGTACCATGGCCCACCCCCTAAATTTTGGCAGGGGTACATAGAACCACCCCCCTTAAATTTTGAAAATTGCCAAATCTAAAAATTTGGTGTGGTAGCCTAGGACCATAGTATGTACCTCTATCAGTATTGGGTGTCTATGTCGTTCCCTTTTATGGGTAAAAAATTGCCAAAAATTCAAATTTCGGAGGTTTTTGACCTAATTTATCCCCTTTGATGAGGTATTATTACCATATATAGTTATATGGGCGTATACAGGGGTTCATTACCTTTCATAACATATGGGTATATTAATGCACCCCTTGAAAAATTTGGGAGGGGTATCATGGCCCACCCCTTAAATTTTGAAAATTGCCAAATCTAAAAATTGTGTGTGGTAGCCTAGGACTATAGTATGTACCTCTATCAGTATTGGGTGTCTATGTCGTTCCCTTTCATGGGTAAAAAATTGCCAAAAATTCAAATTTCGGAGGTTTTTGACCTAATTTATCCCCTTTGATGAGGTATTAATACCTTATATAGTTATATGGGCGTATACAGGGGTTAATTTTCTTTCATAATATATGGGTATATTAATGCACCCCTTGAAAAATTTGGGAAGGGTATCTTGGCCCACCCCTTAAATTTTGGAAATTGACCAATTTCCAAAATTTAAGGGGTGGGCCAAGATACCCTTCCCAAATTTTTAAAGGGGTGCATTAATATACCCATATATTATGAAAGAAAATTAACCCCTGTATACGCCCATATAACTATATAAGGTATTAATACCTCATCAAAGGGGATAAATTAGGTCAAAAACCTCCGAAATTTGAATTTTTGGCAATTTTTTACCCATGAAAGGGAACGACATAGACACCCAATACTGATAGAGGTACATACTATGGTCCTAGGCTACCACACCAAATTTTTAGATTTGGCAATTTTCAAAATTTAAGGGGGGTGGTCCTATGTACCCCTGCCAAAATTTAGGGGGTGGGCCATGGTACCCCTGCCAAAATTTAGAGGGGGTGGTCCTAAGTACCCCTAGGTCATTGACCCCGGGCCAGGTCATTGACCTTTCACCCCGGTCATAAAAGAGAGTGAGGATGAGTCATTCGCGCATAACGGGACCACTACTACTAGATCCAACATTCCACTGGTTCCCAAACTGGGGAGGCTACCCCTGAGGTGCACGAAAGAAAATCAGAGGGCACAGATTATTGAAATACCATGAATTGCAAAATTATTTTTACACTCTAAAGGCGTCAGATTTTTCTTTCCAACCACTGTCAGATTTTTAGCTAATTCTTGTATTAAACAAACTACCAATTAAATATTGAAACTTTGTTTTACTGATTCCAATATGTACTCTATGGGGCAGAGACATTCACATTACTCAAAAGCGATGAAAAAATTGCAGACTTTCGAAACATGGGCATGGAGAAAAAAGGAGAGAATTAGCCGTGTTGAACGAAAACGAATGTGTTAGAAATATTAGCAGTAGGAGCAAAAAAGAAGAATTTTAGATATTGTTATGAGGGGGAAAGGGAACTGTTTAGGATATTGGCTCACGAGGAACTGTATTATAAAGGACGTGCTACAGAGTATTGTGGAAGGAAAAAGAGGGAGGGAGCGAAGCAGACTAGTTGAAGGAAGATATTAAAAACAGAAAATTGCCATGTCAAGACGAAGAGACTAGCTGAGGACCACGGAACGTCGAACCTTGTCTGTTGAAACAAATAACCTGCCAATAATGGCAGAATAGCTATTATGATGATGGTGATATGTTTAGCAATATTGACCAAAAAAGAGGGAGAGAAAATTAAAATAATTATTATAATCAAACCTCTTAATATTTTAGAATAATTTGAGTGAAAACTGAAAACGACTCAACTGTCTATGTCTTTTGTGTAAACTCAATTTATATAAATAATGTTGACGTGTATTAGAAATACAAAATAACGGCGTCAAACTCCAAGTTATTTGAAGTCTCACTTGTGAATATGGATTACTAGCATCAAGTATCCACTTTGTTGGGTTAAACTAAAATTAAAATAATAATAATAATAATAATAATAATAATAATAATAATAATAATAAGAAGAAGAAGAAGAAGAAGAAGAAGAAGAATATAAATAATAATAATAATAATAATAATAATAATAATAATAATAATAATAATAATAATAATAATAATAATAATAATATATTTCGTTAGTCAATCACTTTTTCACTATTAGTAAAGCGCTCTCTAATATCGGTCATTTTCGATTATTTTTGTTTCCCTCTCTTCCTCCTCCGCCAAGCTACGAGGCTGAATTTTGATTTAAACAGCACCGGAAGTATCATTGTTTACCTCAGCGATCCCCAAAACTATAGATTCCATTTTAATGTCGGTCATTTTCGATCATTTTTAAATATCTTTCCTCTCCCTCTCCCCTAAACTGCAAGGTCAAAGTGATATGACAGAAACCATCTCAGGTTCGATCCTCATCTATGTTGAAAATAAGATCGAGTTCGGTCAGGTGGTTCAAGAGTTATTAAGTTTTATTATATATATATATCCCCTTTACCCTCTTCTCCCCCTAGGTTCTACCATCAAAGTGAACTGACATATAACATTCCAGTCTTGAACCTCATCTATGTTAAAAATTTGATCGAGATTACTCGTTTGGTTCAAGTTATTAAGTTTTATTTATTATTCTATAACTCCCCCTTCTCCCCTCCCCTAAGTTTTACCGTCAAAGTGAAATGAGAAAACACTCCCAGGCTCAAACTCCATCTATGTTGAAAATTTGATCGAGATCGGTCGGGTGGTTCAAGAGATAAGGAGTCACAAAAATAGTTACTTTCAATTGTATAATATAGATTTATTGTTGTAGGATAATGTTATATTGCTCAATCCTCGATGTGTCGTATACCTAAGGACGCTAAAAGTTATACTGATAAACAACTATTTAACGTATAAGCATCCGCCCATGAAATCAAACTTGCGGTCACATGTACTAAGTTTTTTCAATGTCATGAAAACGTTATTTCGATATTAATTTTATGAGCACACATTAAAAATTCCCAATGGATGCTTGAGTCTCGGAGCCAAGGTCATACCCATGTAATCGACACCTATGCTGTACGGTATTACCAATGTTCAGTACTACATTTCTCTTTAGTTTTGGAAGAAAAACACCACTATTATGTTTTGAAACGAAACGAAATATCTAGTTTAACGTCCCACGATTATGCATCGAGGCTAAGGGAGACGGTATTGATGAGAAATGAATTAAATGGTGGATTGAAGAAAGTAGGAGGGAAGATCAAAACACCGAGAAAACCCACGCAGACGGTGTTTGCCCACCAAAAAGTTCCCATGGCGCATGCTAGAATCCAACCAGGGACCCGTATAACCACATGTGGTTGCTCTACCACCGAACCGGTACTTGTGCAAGACTCTTGATCTTGGTCTTGGTCTTGCAGGTGTGGTCTTGGTCTTGGTCTTGCATGCAAGACTCTTGCAAAAACTGCAAGACCAAGACTCTTGCGCTCATCACTACTTGCTAGCTACACATCAGAATGTAATAAAAATTGAGGTATATTAAGTCAAAATGAAGTAATTGTATTTTCATGTTTTGTATGAAATTAACATTCTTGGAAACAAGAGAGATAAAATACCATTGGAAAATGGGATTCTCATGACGATTACATCAGTTTCTTTAATTACTTTCTGATTGGATGGCATCAGATTCATATGCCTAATTCAAATGATTTCATGCTTTAATTTAGAATTCGGCAAAATTCCGTTAGTTCACTCTGGTTTCTGACATCTCATTTGACAGCATAATCCACGGTATTTCTATCATAAAACTAATAAAAGAACAAATGAATTACAGAACATTCAAGAATTAGCAGCGTTCTCGAAATATTCTAGCTATACATTTAAGAGCAAAACGTTATCTCCTTATGAGGTGACATTTCTACCAAGATTATTCATCGGATATATGGAATGAATATATGGCATCATCACCGCTGATGTCTCCACCTATCTCACACACGAAAAAAAGTGTCATGTTATTGTCTTCTTCAAGGATTTTCCTTTCTTTGGTACCATATTCACTTCAAGTGTTATTTTAGAACCCACTACGTCTTCTTATTATGTAATCTTGCAGTTTGTATAAATATAAATACCCATTTTTTGGGTAGAAAAATAAAATTTTGGTATTTACCGGGTATTTACCCAATTTTTATTTACCTACCAAGTGGGTAAATACCCAAGTCCCATCCCTAGCCGTGATACTAATTGAATTAGGGCAGCCTCAACTTATCCTTATAATACCGGTACATTTTACTTTATCACAGCACAGCCCTTCATGACAATGTTCGTAAAATATTTTAACTGAAAGGAAATCAATAAAAAAAATATTGACAGTCCCCTGAAAACAGAACACGACTCACCATTGATATGCACACACATAAATTTTGGAAAGTCGGCGCCGTTGCTATCAATATGGTAACTTTCATCCGAGAATGTTGCATTTGGATGTACTAATTCATCCATTTTCTTTCGTATGTCTTTGGAACCACGATGCCACTTTTCAGTCAACTAAACATCTAATAAAGGTGTTTGTTTTAGTAATTAATATTTAACAGTAATGTTTTGTATATATTTGTAACAATGAATTTTATATAGTAAAAAATGCATTAAATTATACTAAAATTTGGATTTTTGAAGTAAGCTCTGGTCTCGGAAATGACATCATGAGCTGACCTGGGCATAGATGTCGTTGTATTATTGGCCTCGGCGCGAAAGTGGTGGAAGAAAGCGTGGAAGATCGGAGCCATGGGCGGCTGTGTGGAAGTAGGATAAGTTACTATATTTCGTTGAAGATCCCTCAAAATGACACTTTTGAAGCTTATTTGTGCCGGAGATTGAATTTCTAATTACTTTAACAATGGACTGCTACAGGAGAACAATAAAAGGTAGGTGGAAATTCTTGCATTTTTTTTTTTTAGTACTCAATTTAAACGGGGGCTCTGTAGTAGCTTAAAGGGTTCCCAGCGAAACAAAAATGTCTTGTGGCTTGACAACCACGTGTTGGATTCCATTGTTAATGTGCATGAAATATGTATATATGTTGTGCAAGGGAGAAATATTTGTAGGTAAGTAGTTTATTCAAGAGTTCTGGTATGTTTGAACATAAAAGTTTTGTTATATATACCCTATTTGCAGAAAATGGCATTTTCCGGACGACATTTTCTTCCAGCTATTCAAGTTACCAAGTGGAATCAGATTAGCTGTTAGTAGGATATACGATCAGATGATATTGATTAACTGTATTACTGAAAGTTTATTTTGTGTATCATTAATACAGTAGTAGTGCTTTGTTCTAGGTGATAGTGTGTTAAAATAGCGGGAATAGAATATCGAGGGCATTGCCTGCCTTTTTTTTTTTTTCATTACTACTATTGAAAGTATGAAATCTTTTTATATGTTGGAATGCTAGTTTTCATGTCAATCATGCAGGTTAATCGTACTTGTCAGCGGTAGTTCCATATGGAGTAGTAATTCTAGAGGAAAGTGAAACAAAGATGCTGCACAACGCGAAGGAAACAGTGTTGGGATGGCACTCCTGTTGTGCATTTTGAGTTGTAGAATTTATTTAAGGTGTCATTTGAAAATGTGCCTGAGTACTTATGTAATTTAATTTGATTTGTTAGATACAATTAGTGTGAATACGTTATTGCAGTTGGTCAAATAAAATTCCGGAAATGCATATAGTTGGCACTAGTAATCTGCCTAGGTCTTTGCTGAAATAAATACCGTAATAATGCAGTTTAAGATTTCGTTCAAATTACTAGCAACGCTGCAAGCACAGCTTTAAGTATCTTAGGACACTAGCACAACAGTTTTCCGTCACCACAAGTGCAATTAATTATCAGCATGGAGTTCATGCACACTAAATTGCTCCTTCACATTCTATCCAAAATCAGGTTTGTGTAAGGTAGACATAGTGCGTTTTCTCCCACTTCCTCATTCCGTTAATTTTTCCATCATAGTCTCCCCAAGCCTACAGGTCATGGACGTGGGACGTTAAGCTGAAATATTTCATTTTCATTTTGTTTAATATTCTGACTGTACAGCGCGTATATGTAATTTAGTTTAGTTCTGTACTATGTGGTATAAGGTAGGATTGTTCGGAGATTTTCCAATGGAACACATGAAATCACCAACCTAGCATTAAAATTTTAAGTGCACTGTTTGGGTAGGTACACATTTTTTTTTCTCAGAATAAAATGTATTCTTCTGCCAGGTAAATGATAGAATTCGGCACTGAGTGCTAACTAGTTTGAGGCAATAAACTTGTAAAATTTACAGCAAATACATCTAGTTTCAAAAGTAGAATGTATAAGTAATCAAAATATGTACGGATCTTACCTTTTCTAAAACCATAATAATATAATCCGAAATTTACACTTGTAAGCACGTAATACTCCATATGGAAGCCACGAGAAACTGGATTTGTGTGAATGTAGTCTGTTAATATTATTGATACTTTTTAGTGGCTGTCTAGCACAGGTTGGTTGTTCTTGCTCCAGTTTTTATGGCGCGCCCGGATGCGGTATTTAGACCAATAATGGCTAAGCCCTCGTAAAGTGAACCTACACCCAGGTATGAAACTTGTCCCGCAGTAAATAATTTATAAGGTATTAGGAGTGCATTTCCTGATTAAATTAGGACATGTTTCAAATTCGCGTATGGGTGCACAAATTCGGGTACCATGCGGGACTTACCTGAACATGCCAATTTCTGCTGCCGTGTGATTTGTTTAGTTCGAAAACTTTTTAACGTGTTGGCGAGATTTTAGATTCAAGGGATTAAATCAGAAATGGATGGGGGGATGGCGACTTACAAATTTTGGTATTACAGTCTAAAGCGTAAAACCATACGAAAGTGTGGTTAGAGAAAGTGAGCAAGGTACCTTTATAGGTATACATGGCGACTGCTATGGTAACTGCCAAATAAGATAAACTATTTCCGTACCGGTATGTTTGTTGGGGATGCGGGTGTTAAAAAAAACTAATTGGCCAGTCCCATAGGCACCATCGGGGGTCACTCTTGGAAGTCGTCTGATGTCCATCATGAGTCATTGGCGGCCGTTGATATGATTAGTGTGCGATGTTGTGCGGCTAAGTTTAAATTTCTTCGTCACATGGCTCTTGTGTCAGTGCACTTTGGATCTGCATATTTCCACTCCGTTCGTTCATTGGTCTGTTTCCGGGATAAATGCTTTTGTCTGAGCGTTGGTGTGTTCGCGTAGTCATTTACCCTTATTCCTCCAGTAGCTGGAAAGCCCGTCTACTCAGTCCTGTTTAGTATATAGTAAAAGATCAGAGCATATTCTTTTAGGCTGCACAACGTTTTTCCGTTAAGACTTGCTATCTCTCAGCCTCTTCTAGTAGAGATACACTTTTTTTTAAAAAAAAAAAATAATTTAGCGTCCTTAGGAGACTATTTCCCTTTTGCATAGAAGACTAGGACCAGCAGTTTGTTTGAATCCAGATCGCCGGGAATCGAACCCCGGATCACATATACCAAAAGTGCACACTAACCACTATACCAATGAGGAGGGCTATTTTTTAATTGTTTAGCAGTTCGTTACATTAAGCTGCCATGGGAAATATGAGAGGTAATTTGATGTACAACTTACGCTCGCACTATCACTTCGCTTAAAGCTTGAAAACTGATCTGTAGACATGAATTGCATAGGTCAAATTCAGCTGGATATAGTGTTACGAAGAAAAAAGTTGGATATAGTGTTAGAATCCGATAGATCAGAATTAAATGAAGAGGACAGAATCCTAGCAGATCCAGGCACATATTCTCTTCATTTTGTGCATGGTAGCTACAAAACAGGACAGAACGTACCTGCATGGAAAATGGGTTTTTTAAGGGCTTTGTGTTATTTCAAAGGTTTCCCATCTAGATGAACATAGTATACCTCTGTAACGGGTTCATTGTTTCCTCTGAAAATGTTTAATCATAGGTTAATATAACTGTGATTGAGAGCATGAGTCTGTTAACCCACCAGCCAGCGATAACTTCTCAGTTGTGTACTCTTTTGTGAAAGATTATTTAATTCCTGCTGAATTGTCGTTTATTCAGTCGGTGGCTGCTGAATTTTATTATTGTTGTTTCCTTTCTGACGGACAAACCTTTGATGCCATTCTTGTACTTTAGAAATATTGGCAAGTGATTTCTGAAGGGAAAAGCTATTAAAGCTGTTAAAAATCGTGCACAAATGCTTTCAGTGGATGTTAAGAATGAAACTATAAAGATATGCCATATTGACTTGATATCTAGTCTTCCGTTCCAGATACTGCTATCAGCTGAAGGAATTCCACTCCCTTTCGCCAAAGCTCTTTCGCTTAGCAACAGTTAAACCCTTATTGGCTCAACGCGTTGGTATGTCGAGGGTGTGAGGTTTAGTTCGCATTTTTGCCACGGCTCAGGCTACTTTGTCAGTACTATAGCTTACCAATATTGACAGGATTTGGAGCACGACAAGCATGTAAAGGTTTGAAAGACACATACATAGGGACGTAAAGTTTGTTTTATTTGGTCACTGAAATCGGTGTTATTTTTGCCCAAAATTTATTTTTTGAGATTCAATACACCCTGTTTCGAAAAGAATATACATATTTCGAATGCATATATTTATTAAACTTTAAGACTTAGGAATGTGAAATTTACACACACATTTACGAGCCTCTCAAGTTCAAATTACAGGTGTTTCATATGTCCTCCATCAGCGACACGAACCATATCAAATCGATACTCAAATTCCTTCCATACTCGGGCAAGCATGTCCTGCGTCACTGATGTTATGGCAGTACGGATCCGGTTCTTCAACTCTTTCAGGTACTGTGGGAGTGGTGGTACAAACCCCACAGGAAGAAGTCACAGGGTGTCAAATCCGGCGACCGTGGAAGCCAGCTGAGCCATGCTAAGTCGCCATCTCTTTGACCAATCCAACGGTTCGGTAGTGTTTCATTCAGATATTCACACACTTGGCGACTCCAGTGAGAGGGTGCCCCGTCTTGTTGAAAAATGTTGTCTTCGTGCAGCCTAGGAAACAACAGTTTTGTAACATAGCGAGATACTACTGACTGTTAACCGTGTTTCCATTAAAGAAGAATGAGCCGTAAACAGATGATCGGGATATCGCACAAAACACATTGACTTTAGGCGAATCTCGTACATGTTCAATGACTGCATGTGGGTTCTGTAGGCCCCAAATTCGAACATTTTGTTTGTTTACCGGACCACTAACACGGAGAGTCTCTTCATCACTGAACACGATGCGTAGTGCAAAAGTGTTACCATTGTCAATAGCATCCAGAATTTCGTTACAAAATGCCACATGTTTACGTTTATCAGGACGCTGAGCTTGTAACAGCTGTAGCTTGTACGGCTTCATAACCAACCGACGTCTCAAAACACGCCGTTGTTGTTGTCGGCACTTGTAACTCCCGACTGGCAGAACGAGTTGATTTTGGACTACGTTGGAAAGCAGTTTGAATTCGTGCAACATTTTCTTCAGAAACACGAGGGCGGCCAGGACTCTTTCCTTTACATACACATTCTGTATCTACAAACTGTCGATACCATCTGCGAATATTCCACCCATTCGGAGGATCAATTTGGTACCTCAGCCTGAAGCGTCTTTGCACTGTAATCACGGAATTGCACTTCGCAAACTCGAGAACACAAAATCATTTCTGCTGCGTAGTAGCCATTTTAAACATGACGGTTACCAAGTAAAACAAGACAACTGACATCTAGCGGCTATTATAAACTAGACTGTATTCGTTTGTCCAATAGGCGAGCCGAGGCGCAGCGATCAATAGTTTGGACAAAATAATTATTCGTAATACGTAATTCTTTTTGAAACAGGGTGTACAAGCAAATAGGGTTTATTTGCTTTATTCTGTAATGATTTTGGAAAGCAAGTAATGATAGGCATAGAGAAAGTGGTCTGTGAAAGCTAATTAAAATATAATTTTAAAATTAAACGATTAGTTTTAAATTTTGACGTCTTAAATTTAAAAGAATTTATAATTTTGGACGTACTGAGAAAAAAAACTGGCTTGATATCCCTCTAAACTTGGATTTATTTATGATTTAAATACATACTGTATATAGACTAAAATCTACACAACAGTGTGTAACATTTTCTTAAAGAAAAAAAATAAATAATAAATTCACAAAAAACTTACCTAAAACGCAATTCATAGTATAGTGTTTTAACAAAAATCGCAGTATACTTATTTAAAACTCTATTTATATCAACACACATTTTCAGTTAATGGCGAATTTGTAGTTTCTGCAATGTTTATTTTTCAAAGGACAAAATTGTTAATATTTCCACATTTTCTTTAAGGTTTTGCTTCCTTATCGTAACTACAGAGTTCTATTTTGAAAAATATCTTTCAGAATCAACGTTGGAAGCTGGTAGATATTGCTTCAAAAGCACAGGCAGCAAAATCTCAGGGACAACGGGTCTAAAACTGACCAACTAGTCTAAAAATAACGACTGATGGCAGGATTTGAAAAAGCCCGGGCTTTTTTTTTTTTTTTTTTTTTTTTGAAAAAGCCCAACCCACCTGGGCCCATATGGGTTTTTCGGGTTTAATTGGGTTTTTGAAATATTTCGATGTCTTTGGGATAAAAGTGTTAAAATGTGATTTATATTTCAAGATTGTCACAACTTGCAACAATTTTCTATTTACTGCTGTTTTGAAAAATTACTATCATTTTGAATTTTTACGTTGGATCGCCGCCAAAATATATACAGCTAATTTAGTGTCTTGTGCTTCTACTCTGAAAATTTAAACTTAAAAGACGGAAAGTGCTACCCTGTTACAATGTGGTGCAGGCAGACGAACGAACAAATGTAGATCGAATCAACCCAATACCCTCAGTGACATTCGCCAAATATGAACACCAAATATATTAATTTAAAACAAATATATTAATTTAATTTAGAACAACTCAATCTATGACTCGTTTTATAAAATAAATGGTTTTATTGTTGAAGTTCACTTCCGATACTTTGTGCGTTCAATTACGGGAATTTCCCGAGCACTTCTTGCAACACCGTTCTCCCAGAAAAATTAATTTAAAACAATTAACATATGCAGGGTGTTTCAAAACAACACCGACAACGTTTGAAAGGTGATTCCTGGCACCAAGATAAGACAAAAAGTATAGATCAACCTAGGTGCACGAATGCTTCCTTTCGGAGTTATAAGCTGCCGAAAACATGAAAAAAAGGTAGTTAGTGAGTACTTCAAATTATATGCCGGTGGCAAAAAACTCCCTCTATAAAAATTGTTGCGTGAGTACCGCAGGATTCTGAAACGTGTATTTTTGGATAGTGCGCATCTTAGTTCCTAAGTGAAGTCTCGACCCGACTACGGTAGGTCCCACAGTTTTGGCGCTATATAGCTTTAAAGTACATATTTTCGGCAGCCTATAAGTTCGAAATGAATCATTTGTGCACCCAGATTGGTCTATACTTTGTCTTATCTTGGTGTCAGGAATCATCTCCCAAACGTCGTCGGTGTTTTTTGAAATACCCTGTTTAATTCATTTTAATTCATATTTCATAAAGTAAATGTTTCAATATGTCTTAAATGAAACTAAATATCTTACAGCGTAAAATAAACATTTTTATTTGGGGCGCAGTGGCTCAGTGGTAGAGCGCTCACCTCCGGTGCTTGGGGTCCCTGGTTCGATCCCAACTCGCGCCGTGTGTACTTTTTGGTGGACAAACACCGTGCTTGTGGGTTTTCTCAGGGTTCTTCCGTTTCCTCCCACTTTCTTCATTCCACCATTTCATTCATTTCTCATAATCAGTCTCCTTTAGCCTAACAGGTATAACCGTGGAACGTAAAACTGAAAGATTTCATTTAATTTTTCTCAGTTTTATTGTTGAAGTATTCAGTTCCGATGTTTTGTGCGTTTAATTGCAGGAATTTCCCGACCACTTCTTTCGTGACGAAGGTTTATTATTTTCCGAAAATGCAAGCTTTCTTTACTGTACATCGAAACTTACACTGGTACGAGGTTTGAACTCAGCACTTGAAATAGTAAGCGTTACGTACTCTTCGAAGCTCCGAGCATTAAGATTCTTAAATTTGACAAGAATTTTTACGCTATTGCTGCTGTTGATTCTACAGAAAGCTTATTTGAAAAGTAACAACAAATAACTAAACTAAACTGTTGTAATATTACTATCAAAGATGATAAAAAATAATACTAATAATTTTATTAATACACTACATATTTACTAGTAGTACCAGCACCTATGGCACTAAACCCATCAAATGTATGAGGCATAATGTTCTTTGGCGTCGCCGAGTGGGCTAGCACACTATTCACGGAAAGTATTTTGTAAAATATAAAATTGCATATTTTACTTAAAATAGGCTATAAGCACAATTCATACATTAATTTGTTGTATATTTATCTCAATCTAAGATATGGCTTTTTTAATGCATTCAGTGGATTTATAAAGGTCTTACGTTGAATGTTGTACAGGGTGTCCGAGAAGTCCTTCCCTGATTACAGAAATTGATAACTCAGGCTAGAAATAAGATAGAAATATGAAACTGGTGCTGAATTGTTTACAAACTATAAAAGTTTTGGTCACATCAGTACACTTCCACATGAGCACCCGTGGTAGCACGTAGCACATCTAGGCGATATTCAATTTCCATCCACACATTAGCCAACATCACTGGAGGGATCGATGCAGCGACTGTGGTTATTCGTTGCTGCAGGGTTTCAAGATCTGGTACACGTGTTCGGTAGACCTCATCCTTGACATAACCCCATAAAAAGGAGTCTAATGGGGTTATGTCAGGAGAGCGTGGAGGCCAAGCTGTTGATCCATCACGACCAATCCATCGCCCAGGAAATGTCCTATCGAGATAGGCACGGACGTCCAAACCCCAATGAGGTGGTGCAGTCTTGCTGAAAAACATCGGGGCGATACTGAAGCAGCTGAGGAACAGCATACAGCTGCAACATATCCAGGTACACTGCAGATGTGATGGTATCCTCAGCGAAGAAGAATGGCCCGATAATTCGATCGTGCAATAACGCGCACCAAACATTCACCTTTGGACTGCCTCTGGTGAACTCCCTGACCTCCCTGGGGGGTTCTGAACCCCAAATGCGTACATTATGGCGATTCACTACTCCACTGACAAAGAATGTCGCTTCGTCGGAAAAGGCAATTCGTCTTAGATAACCATTATCGTCCTCAATACGTGATAGCATTTTGACCGCAAAGTCATATCGACGTGTACCGTCGTCGGGCAACAAGGCCTGAACGAGTTGCACTTTGTAAGCACGAAACAATAAACGTTTGTGTAAAATGTCATGGATAGAGCTTTTTGGCATGTGAGGCCCTGCGCACCGATTTCTTAGGACTTCTCAGAAAAGACTGCCGCACAGCCTCCGTGTCTGCTGAGGTTCTTGGTCGACCAGACCTCGGAAGGTCAGCAACCGACCCTGTGTTCTTGAACTTCTCATACCAGGCTTTAATGCTCTTGACATCAGGTGGAGTCCTCCCAAATGTTGTCTGGAACTGTCTCTGCACCGTGGTTGGTGATCGTGTCTCATGGTACCACAGGACACACTGTGCCTTCTCCTGGTTGGTTGGCATGGCTTCTTGGGCTTCTTACTTACGTACTACAAACCTAAAACAAAAAAAAAAAAAAAAAAAAATGAGACTTGGTAAAACAGAACAAACCTAACAGACAAAAACTTTTATAGTTTGTAAACAATTCAACACCAGTTTCATATTTCTATCTTATTTCTAGCCTGAGTTATCAATTTCTGTAATCAGGGAAGGACTTCCTCGACACCCTGTATACCGTAACGTGAAAGCACCTAATCCGCCCAAGGAAAGTCCAAAAACTGATAAAAATCACTTCCAATGTGATCACCTTAATTGCACCAATAATATACTAACGAAAAGCTCAAAAACCCTGGTGGGTCCAACCCTTAAACCCTGTGGGTTTTTCGGGCTGGGCCCACTTGGGCAAACCCTGACTGATGGTCTTCTGTGAATCAAATTTATTGCAAAGGAAACTTGTGTTATTAGTATTACCGCTTAACATGGCGATTTCGCGAATCTATCGAAATATGCAGTGCATTTCGGTGTTACTTTGAGAAAAGTACCAAATTTGCGTTATTTCGCGATTTAAAAACTCCAAAAACCGGCCTTCTACTTAGGTATATCTATGTAGTTTCCCTTTTTCAAGTTTGGATGTTATCTTTAAAACGAAAACTTCGCGTCCCTACATGTCCATACATAAACATCAGTACCTTGAGACGTGATTGCAGGAACTTCTTGATTGGTATATTTGAAAAATTAATTAGTAAAAGAAGTCCTTTACATATTAAAACGATAAAGGGAGCGACGTATTTGGTAGTCATGTTTAATTCAGTATTGAGAATTGCCTACTGACTCTTAGCTTTAAAGGGGTTCATTTCTACGAACTGGGTTTCTCCCTCAGAAGCAGATCACGTAAAAAACTGTTACCGTAAAATTTGTGAAAGTAAGGAATTCAGCAAAAGCTGCGAGATTTTGAATGGAGAAAGCAGAGATTCGATACTTCTTTTGAAAGTTTAGATGCAGACGATGCTGTGTTTCTGAAATTTGTCATGAATTTGTGGGTATTTTGTGGAAATTGTCATTGAAAGAGGATTCTCTGTAAACAGTGTCTCGTTGACCATCTTGGTGAAGAATTTGTTACAGCCTAGCGATGTTCACTCAGCCGTCACTCATTGTGGTGGGTTTGATAAAGTAATTGTCCAAAAGTATGATCATAACTAACACCCTAAGGAGGAAATTAGGGCCTTGGCAAGAAAATTACGTTACCAGGTTGAAGAAGCTGAACTATTTCAAGAGAAAATTTTCATCTCAAGGAACTGCGCATCAGTGTTAGTGTTGTATATGGTCACAGAGTGAATGAGAAAATTACGGTTTAAGATTTTTTTTAAAAAATAAATATTAACACTGTTAATGAATTTCTTGAATATATCGTATTGGAATAAGGTAAGATCTTTTTAGTTCAGTAGTAGTTTTCAGATCATAGGAATGATGTCTGTAAAGCATATAAATTGAATGTAGTATAAATGATGGAATTTCGAATTTTTCGGTATTTTTTTTTACAGGTTACGAAATTTGATAAGTCACGAAGTAGAAATTCCGATTTCTGGTAGACACCCTGTATATGGGTAGTGTAATTTCGAAATGTAGCTGTAGGGGAAGTTTGTCATTGCATTGAATTAAATGGGAGTTGTCAACCTTCTTTTCCAGTTTACTCGAAAGTTATAAAATTTGATATACCATTATATTCGCCCGAGCCGCTCATAGGTATAATTAAAATGCATGAAAAATTAATCCATAAACTACTTAAATCCATATTCTCTTTAAAATAGTTGTGAATGTGAAGAAATTGGTTGGTAAATTTAAGTTAAACTGATTATAATCAAGGAAAGAATTTTAACTTTCTTCGTTTAAAAAAGAAAATATCAACAAAAACGTGGCTTGTTTTCAACCCTGGTAAAAATGAAGATAAACTAGTTTGTGCAATAGCATAGATTCACGAATAGATTTACAAGCGAAGGAACGAATTAAGATTCACTGAATTTTGTCACCTGTATAGAAAGAATGAGTGTGTATCTCAAGTCCACAGGTGGCAGCTAAGGTATACGCAATAGGTGTACGCGTTCTTGAGGTGCAGATGCTAACACATGGATGCATTTTCACTCTCAGCCTGTCTAGTAATTGAGGAAAGTTGGTTAGTCGACATGTAACTATTATTTGCGAAGTTCTGAAGTTAAGCTTCATAATGTTCATAGATATAATACAAATTGATAGTGAAATCGTAGTAATTGTTCGAGTGGTTTACTGATAGAAGTTAGCGTGTTTTTCTTCCTAAACGGTTTCGATATAAACAGTGAAGTCAGTGTTGCTTAGTAGTTTAAAAACACAGATATATTAAGTAATTTTCATTGTATTTTGGTTATTTCTGTGACCATAGCATGCACATCATCGCTATGCCTCTAAAAACCGCTTGTGCATTACTGTCAATCATGGTTGGCAAAAACCATGGTTTTTATTAAAAGCAAAAAAACCGGGTTTTTTTTGGTTTAAACCAGGTTTTTATCGTTTAAATGATTTGCTCTATACGTTCATATCATATATGGACAGAAATAAGTTTGTTTCGCCTTGATGTTATTATGCAACAACCGGGTTATGCTGGAAAGGGTCACATAAGCTTAAAGCGGAATAAAAACCGCTTCTCGAGTTACATCCGAGAGAAATTGTCCTCCATTTGAACTCAGAACCAGGAATAATTGGCCACAAATGCGATACGTCTGCCAACTCACTCACGAAGGAATCCTGATAAAAAAAAAAAAAAAAAAACGTTATACTGATCTTTACATACTTCTTAATATAACTATCAAGAGTCATTTCAGAAGGATAAAAAGATACAGTTGCACAAGTGAAACCATTACACAGAATTACATATGAACAATTTCAAAGTACTACGGAGTACAGAACTAATTTAGTTCAAGTTAGTTAACAACATTTATTGGTCCAAATTAAAGAAATATACTGACTTAATCTGCATATCAATAAGAAAAGTGAATAAAGATACGAATTATTTGAGTCCACTTTGGCTCACTCATTTATACATAAATAGATACCAAAGATACTTATTTCACTAAATGCTTCTCGTGGGGTCTGTATGACCCCTCCACACACACACACACACACACACACAAAGTACGGCATTTTCGATGTATTTTATCAATAGTAAACATTGAAACGAAACAATATTTAGAATTTTTCTTCGATTGCAATTACATAACAATAATAACTACAAAAAAACCACAAAATAAACTTGTAAAAAGAAGTTGCTTTTGTAGTATAATCTTTTTGAGTAATGAATGGGGAATTTAAGTCTGAATATAATACGAATAATATACGGGAGTGAAACGTGATAACCCACAAATGTGTGTTCATCAAGATTTTACAAACACTTACACTTTTGCGAACATTTTTTGTTTTTTGGTTTAAACCAGCCAACCCTGCTGTCAATTTTCCAGAAGTGTAAAAAAAAAAAAAAAAAAAAAAAAAAAAAAAACAGATTAGCAACTGTAGTTTTCTTTTTTGTGGTAAAAACTATTAAGACTTAATAAACAGAAATTAGAAGATGCAACGCTACTTCCACTTCCTGCTCATTGTGATATCATTTTGTACGAAAATGTTACATGGCGCTTTTCCAGGCGCAGTGACGATATGAGATCCATGGTCACAGAGATAACCTAAATATTAGAGATCGAATATTGAAAGGAACGAATTTCGTGGTGCAAGGTGGTTTTAGAAAATTGCACCCTAGAGCTTGTCTAAGTAACGTAGATATTTAAGTACAATATATAATTTGATAAGTGACGTCCAATTGAATGATTTGCCGAGCTTAGAGTTGGTCTTATAATCGACATCGGAATCTGTTACGAAAGCTATTACATATTCACGAATAGAAGACTGCATTTACGAAACCAGGATAACTAGTGAATTGGGGGAAGATACTAATAGTTTGGCAAGCAAAGAACCGAAAATTATATCAAGGGATAAAGAACATTTTAGTGTGCAAAGATAATAATGCAACAGAAAGTGAAAATTCAGATAGCGTCGCTTTCTCAATGTTGGGTTTAGCAGCTTCTTTTTTTCTGCAAATATTACCCTTCATTCTTCGAATTTCCCAACACAGTATTAGAAATAACACGCGAAAGCTTTTCGTCCCTAAAACCCCTAAAACTATAAACATACGAAATTCGTAATGTACTTACAAATCGACAAAACACTGTTTATTGTGTATTGGTGTACTTTACTGTGTAATCGAGTGGTACTAGGAAGCTGAACCAATGACTCAGCGACAGAACAAAGTTGTCTAATATTTTAAGCAATATACTTTAAGAAAAGCGTGAAAGATAGTAGCAAGAAAGAAAATTATACTTACGGTAATCCGGTACACGGTACAGTCAGAACACGAAAAACTATTATACAGTTCTAGTGCTTAAGTAGTTATGTGCCGATTGAACTGCGGGAGAACTTGTGTTAAATGATTCAGTATACCTGTGTAACTCCGTATAGGGTACACAATTATAATTTTAAAGAAGTTTTTCACATGTTGAAGCGATGCTACTTAATTAAGTTTGAGTGAATTCTAAGTCTGTTCACTTGCTACGTCGTCAGTCTGTTTCGTGGTTTCCGTGTTGCTGTTGTGAAAACAAATTCTTCAAACCCATCCTGGTCTTGAAATGGTGATGGTATGCACAACCTTTTTCTAAAAGACCAAGCATTTGGTTGTAATCATTGGCCTTATTGCTGTTTTATGGTGGTGCTTAAGTTTTGCCTTATTGCTGTTTTATGGTGGTGCTTAAGTTTTGTTATCTTTCTACCTGAAATAAGTCACCTTGTCTGCCGTTATTGTTTATTATAGCTCATCTACCAAATACATGGAAAGGACGGTTGATTCTATGAATTATGGTCATGACAAGTTTCAAATATGATCGTGTCAAAGCTGTTAAACTATCATTTTCACGTCTCACCAATGAGCAAATGACCTAACTTGTTTGGACAACCTAAAGGGAAAAGTGCGTAATGCGGTAATTAGCTTTTATATGGAAGTATTATGTTTAATAGCTGTTTGAATATTAATGTACGAAGTTAATTATTAATGAATTATAAAGAAATGTAATGTTAACATTTTCTGTATTTGTTTCAGAGATTCTTTATATACTTACAAAAGTTTCCGGTGTGTGACATGGGATCAATTTTTCATCCTTTGAATTGGTAAGAATAGTTTCCTTTTGTCTTAATTGAATATTATGTTAAATCTTTAAACTAACGTACTTTTGTGAAGTATTTTTTTCTACGCAAACCATGAAACCTGCATATAGAAAACTTGTTCTGCAACGTCATGCTTCCTTTTAACTTTGAAAGTAAAAATCAACAGTGGCTGTTTTGGTGCGCAATTTGTCATTACGTTATTTTTATTTAAAACAGATTCTTTCAGGCTGATCGTTCCGGCTTGTCGATAAGAAGATTGTATTAAGCTAGATATTTAACGAGAGTAGCAAAATCCTCGCTCGAAAAACGGATTGTTTCAAAAGCACAATCGAGGGTTTGATTTTCTCGTAACTACTATACTTAATAAAAACTTAAGATCACCAAAAGTGCTAATGACACAACCGTGTCATGTTGAGGTTCTTCTGGTCCGATGTTACCTGATCTCTGCAATTGAACATGTTTGGGACGAGGTCGGACGCCAACTCTGGGCTTCTAAGGATCTGCAAGATCTCGAGTCAGCAGCTATGGATTGACTTCCCAAGCTATGATATAACGACTGTACAACATGCTGGGAATGCAACACATGTTACGCTCCTACATTCAAATCCGTTCAGGTTGATCTGAATTTGAATTAAATTGCGACCGTGAAGTTCATTTCAATCTTTCCATTTCTGTAGATGAGATCTGCTTACTCAAGCTCCAGTATTCTTATGCATTTATAATGTAATAGATCGAGCGTGCATCTTGCAGGATGTAGTAATGTCACGTCCTGATTGGTAATAATTATATCATTTTTCCTACTAACATGTGCTAAAATTACTAAAGCTAAAATAGTTCAAAGTCAAAATGCCATTTCTTACACTAAACTTTGTTCCTTTGAACTTTTTGTTCTGTTTATAGTATAGGTTTTCAGGTTTTCATATTAATTCACTTTTTTTCTTTTTTCAGAGTGGTTCTGGTTGGAACCAGCAATTCACTTTCACATATATGGAGCAGTATGGAACAGTTTGTAGAAGGTTGGACAATTGTCCAAACTTTAGGAGAAGGTGCCTACGGGAAGTAAGTTAATTTAAATACGTACTCTAATCAATATACGGAGACTTGTTAATTTAATGCAAACACGTCAGGTGTCTGGGGTGGCAACGATCAGGCGGTGACCACAGCTCCTGGCTGTAGGTGGTAATGTTAAGGCACACTTGGTACTACGTCCTGTAGAATGGTAGTGTGCTGTTAACTGACCAGACGTGACAATGAGTAAGCTCTCTAATTTCCAAAGAGGGCAAATTGCTTGCGTTCGGTTATATGGTGCGGACGTAAGGAAAGTGGCAAGTGTCACGAGGGACAGTGTTCAAGGTGATGACGGCCTCCAAAACTCGTAGAACTACATTGGCGAAAGAGAACAGTAGTCAGAAAACAGTTACAGGTTCTGCCGTGTATTAAAACTGATGGTCACTCAGCAATCATGTGACGGAGGAACTCAAGCAGTACCTTCCACAACCTATATCGACAATAATAATCTGCTGAGAGTTACATGACATGAACATATGGGTTTAGGTTGCACGAGCAAAACTGTTACGGGACCATCACACTTCAGCACGGCACAATCAGTGGTGCTGCGAACATCATGGATCGCTCGTGAATAGAACCTGTGATAGTTGAATTGAGTAATCGTTCACCTAATTTCAAACCCTATTTGTGTGGCGGACGCGCAAAAGAACATATAATCCGCAGTGTCCACACCTAATCGCGAAACATGAGTTCACATCATAGCTTTTCCAACACCATATTAATGTGTTACATTTTTTTTCTGGTGTTTCCATTAAATTGACGAGTCTCTGTCGTAAGTAATCCTATCGTTTACAATTGGAGATAGTGTGTGATTTGTACAACGTTGGAAAATCCGGAGAGGTAAAAAGTGTAAAAGTTCTAGTAAGACTAGTTTATTAATTGCTATGTGAATGGCGAGCACATCATGTATTTAGACCTACAAATCAAGCTATTGATGTCAAGGCTTTGAACATGGGAGCCAGGAAGCCATACAGCACTTCACTAGGATTTGTACATGTCAATAAAAAGCCATAACCAAAGAATACAGTCATGTCTGTTAATTATTGGAAGGTTTTTTTTTTTAAGCGTAAATGGAAACATTGCGATGTATGATGTCAGAGTATTTACTTGAAGACATTTCATTATGCAGTTTTCAATTGTATCTTTTTGTCCTTTTCATATTTTCATATCTTTAATTTGGCACTGTTTAAAAACATACGTTTATTATATATGTGAACAAAGCATACTCCGCCTATATCATTGGTGGAGTGAGAACGGTGGCTGTAGTAGAGCTCTCACCTTGGATGCTAGGAGGTCCTGGTTCGATTTTTTTTTTTTTTTTTTAACGTGCTCCAGGGTTTTCTCGTAGTTGTAGTTCCTCATTCCGCATATCCGCAATCATACACTTTCATAAATTCATCTCTAGCTTGAGCCTAAACGTCGGACGTTTAACTGAGATTTCATATATACAGGGTAGGCCGTTTATCTTGATACGTCCTTGTAATTTTTAAACTGCAGTTTTCAAAACTAGAAAGAAATTGACGTTTGGAGAAGCACGTGGTACGCTGTTGCCATTTCGTGCGCATCGTGATTCATCAGTTGGAACTGTTCTTTGAGTCAACGAAAAATAATTTGATTTTTTTTAAATGGATAACGAAATAGTCTTTTTAAATTTTTTTGGAATGGATGAAAGGATGTGTTTACCGTCCCAGGTTGTGCATGTTGGGAAGGAGGGGATGCTTTTCTTTCAAAATCACTTCCGCGTACAAAGAAACGAAAGACGGTTCTTTCATTCTGAAAACACGTGTTTACTATTTAGCGGCAACATGGGAATGTTGGTCTGTTGCCAAGGAAACCCTCCACCCACTGTTGCTAAAATGGAGTTTGATTCGACCCTCGCTGAGTGACCGTAATAACTATGACGTAGATTCCCTTCTTCAAAAGAAATCTGCACGTAGTTTTGAGCTGTCAAATTGTTTCTAGTTTTGAAAGCACTTGAGTGGACAAAAGCTCAAATTTTGTACTATGCAAATATCGGAATGGGACGTCGTCTGGCATACTCGGATACCATAAGGTTAAGTTGTTGCTAACCCAACATGAGTGAGTATTTATTTCAAATGGCACTACATCAGGTTATTATATATTTCAAAACTGTGTTAAACGAAAACTTCTTCAATGATACAAACGTAAGGGCTGTATAGGGTCACACTCAGATTTGAGTGGGTTCTACAGCAGTAATAAAGCGAGAGAAACGCGACAATGTACATCCACAATACTTGTCTAATACGTACTATGGTTATATGATGGATTGCTTGGTACCTGGATAGTATTTGCTTGACAGCGTTTTTTGTCATTAGTGTACAGAGACATATAAAGATAAATGGTCCACCTTATATAGAGGTTGTTCAGTCTACATTTGGCCAATTTCGACTTAACCTAAAAGTTTAAAGAATCCATGGCGCCAGGTCCATAAGTGCTCGATGTGTTTCCCTTTTTCCTAACAGCTCGACAGCGTAATTTCCACTGTAATATGCTTCTCAAGAACTAGGAGGGGATCTTGTCCCATTCCCTTTGCACAACTTTCCAAAGTCTTTCCACAGTTGGCAGACGCAATTTTCCCAAAGCCCGCTTCAGCAATCCAAATTCACAATAGTCCATAGGACTTGCATCTGGAGATTTAACAGGTACCTCATTGAAAGGTATCACCTGTATACATGCCACTTGCCTCCTCCATCTCCCTGTAGAATGCGAGGGACGATCGTGAGGTATGTGGTGATGCCTTGTCCATGTGAATGCGCACCAGATTGACGTCATTTCCGTACATTGTTGGAATCTCATACTCGTAGATCGGCCGCATGATCTGCTCTTGAAAAATACTGCGAATTTATTTTGCAGTTCTTCGCCATCCTACGAATCTTCAGTTTACCTCGGTAACAGTAGCCAGTAACAACCATGAACCCTTTTGGGAAGGATTCTTTAGACATGGACCCACCTTCTGAAGGTCTTTGCACCTTTCAGTACATGATGGCTCTCGGTTTGCCGCAGTCCGAAAGGTAAATCCATGCTTCATCGAGCGTTACGACGTACATCCACCTTTGTTTTGCCAGATGCCGTTCGTACAGCTTCCGGGCGTTACACTTTCGTTCCTTTTGGTGGGCATCCGTGAGAAGATGGCCGCGAGCTTTCATGACTTTTCCAGCTTGAGTTGTTGGTGTAACATCCGGCTCACAGTCCCCAGACACGTCAAGACTATTAGCTATACACCTTTCTGTTGGTGGATTTTCTTGCATTGCCATTTTGCGAAGTTTCCTCTGCATGGTAGAGGTGGCCTTGGTGCATTCCCGCTTCCTAGGCAACTTCATTGGTGGTCCAAATGGTGGAGCTTCGTTGCCCTTGTACTTTTTAATATTTTTTATTCCACTTACTGATGTTGCAACCATTCTTCTTGCACTGTTTTTTAATGACAGAAACACTAAAGTGGGTGTCATGAAGAGCCGCAATATAGCCTTCCCAAAACCGGCTTAATTTGGGCGGCATTTGCTAACAGCGGAAGCCCACACTTGGAAACAGATTTAACACAACACTCAGAACAATGGTTCTGTTTTGTGCGTTATTGTCGTCCGCGCGAAAAACAACTTTTCCCAGGAAGCCACTGCACAACACTGCAGGACGCCACGAGTTAGGTTGGGTGAGTCCATTCTGCCCGGAATGGGGAAGGAACGAAATCGGCCAAACGTAGGCTGATCAACCTCTGTGTGTGTGTGTGTGTGTGTGTGTTGGTGCCTTCCATTTCAATTCAGGCAGAACGTGTACCATCACCATCTGATATTGTTGAAACATTTTTTAAAGCAACTAGGAATGTTTTAAGAGGCTTTTTTTAAAAAAAATATATATATATATTCCGGTCAAGCAATGGGCCGTCCGAGACGGGGAGTAAAATTTATGAATTGTAGAAGACATGGAAAATGGTCAACTTCGGAGCCCCACCATTAAGCTATGGTGACAGATAGTTACAATTCTTGTTGTGGTATGTATACTTGTGTCCAAAATGATTGTCGCATATCTACAGGGTTGGTAAAATCCATGGTTTTTATTGAAAGAACCAAAAAACCAGGTTTTTGGTTTAAACCAGGATTTTTTTGGTTTAAATAATTTACTCTGTATTTATATTAAATATGGACAGATATTAGTTTGTTTCCCCTTGGTGTTATTATGCAACAAGGTTATGCTGGAAGGGGTCACATAAGCTTAAAGCGGAATCCAATCCGCTTCTCGGCTTACATCCAAGAGAAATTGTCCATTTGGACACGAAACCGGGACCAATTGGTCACAAATGCGATTGCCGACTCACGAAGGACTTCTGATAAAAATACGTTGTACTGATCTTTACATAGGACAAAAAGAGAAACTACCGCCTTAGCGATTGGGAAAATCCTGTTACTATTTTAAATGTATTTGTATGTGAGATTTTAAGGCCAGTGTATCATAATCACTACGCTAAAACTGAGGTATTAAATTACGAATTTGGTATGTATATATAATTCAATAAAATTAAAACAGTCAAATCCAAGGTGATGTTGGAAGCTATGTAGGCAGTTGATAAATTTGGCAGTTTCTATCAATATATTTAAGCAACCTTGGCTTCTTTATAAAACAGGAATTCACTCAAGAATTATAATTTGGTTTCATTTCGTATGTTTAGGCTTAACATCCTTATGAAATACCAAGGTTATCACGGAGAAGACTTTCACTTAGAAGGACACCTCGAATCGCTAATTGGTTTACACTTGAAAGATGGATTGTGGTTCGACCAAGAATTAAACACGGGACCCCTTGATTAACCCATTTGTGCCCATTGTCGACATTTGTCGACAACCTCTGACGTCGACATTTGTGAGGTTTCGGAACCTCTGGGGCTGAAATAAAAATAGGGGTAAACGGTACAACTTTTTCCAGTGTCGGTTGGTATCACTGCCTACGATTAGGTCAGCTACATCCCGCTCCGTGTCACGTGGTGTGTATTTTGTAAGAGATGAAAAATATAAATAAATATTTCGAAAAAATAATTTGGGCAGAAATGGGTTAAAAGGTGAAAAGTAGATAAATGTAATGCGGATGGTTTGATATGTGGAAACGTCACCATGAAGTTCACACGACTTAAGGCATTTTTTTGTTTGTTTAAACCAGTTTTTTTTAAAAAAAACCAGCCAACCCTGCGTATCTACAACTGTCTTTTTGCAAGAATATAATTTGGTAATGATTTTGCAGCGTACTTTTAATGCTGATACTATGTGCATAATAGGGAAATGTATATTTGTGGTAAATTTCATAACATTATAAATACGAAATTTAGAATGAGTAATACAAACTGTTGCTAAATGGACAAGATAGTTTTATTTTCATTTTATTCTTATTTACTGCTCTTTAGACTTGATATTTTCCACATACATGTCTTTGCCGATTATACACATACTAACATAATAAGATACCGGGCAATTCGTTATCAAATTATATTCCTACAACATACTTATAGACATGAGACAATAATTTTGGACATGAGTGTACATAGAAATATAAATAAACTATTTTATTATAGTTTGGTTTGCGCATGCGTATCTTTTTGTACATAAATTAACAAATAAAACGTCAGTTTGTCTGAAAAGTTGAAGTATGCGAATTTTTTTTTTTTCGAACACTTCCGGTTCGAATTTTAAAATTCTCTTTTTACGGATAAGTCCGTTACCTGCTTTCCAAAAAAAAAAAAAAAAAAGTATCGCTTGTGTGTGCAACCATTTTGTCGCGAAAAATTCGAGAAATTGTCAAATTTTCAAAAATAGCAATTTTGGGCGCCATTTTCTCGAAAACACCGTACTTTAAAAATTCTGAAATTTTGTCAGATGGTTCAACCTTACATGAATAATACACACCGAATATCATTCTCGACCTATGCTTCATGAATTAACTTCAGCCTTTTGAAGTTAACGAAACTTCGCTAATTTTGATGTCAGTTGGCAACACTGGAAACAATAAAAATGCAACAATTTGTTGTTGATTGTGATTTACATTCATTAAATGAAAGTTTTTCCTATTTGTTTTTCTATTATTTTGCAAAAATGCTGATATAGTAAAATGAGCCTCCCCGACTTCCGCTTTCTTAAACCGAACTAATCTGAGGTGGAAATTGCGATTACGAAACACAAATTGTAAGTTTACTTGAAACGGCCATCCAGTTAATTCTGATCTATAAAAGGCCTGAACTATTACCTCAGTGATGATTTGGAATACTCCAAAGTCCCAATAAATCGGTCATTATATTGATCGAAAATGGAAGAAAGTTAAAAACAAAAAGTCGAAACTTTCTTACGCATTCCATGAAAGAAATTTACGGATTTTTTAAACAGAATAATCCCAGCATAAGAATGGGCCACTCGAAATTTTATAGTATTCGACCAAAATGGGTCAGTCCGCAACCTGCGAGGCAAGTGTGTTCACGTGTATTGTGCAAATTTTAAGTTAGCTGCTACTGCGTTGCAACAAATGAAAGGTGCAGTCTGTATTGAAGGTGTCAGGGGGACCTGTTTTCTTTAGTAGTATGATCCGTAGAAAATGACAACTGTTTTCTTCAAGAATGTGCTGAATGTCCTGGAGTGGAAGGAGTAAGTGTGGAGTCTTACTAATCCTGATGAAAACGAAAGTGTTACGTGTCCCATATGGGAAAACAATGATATCGTTAGAAAAAAAACTGTCATTTTCTTTTCGTATCGTACGCTGCTGGTTTAACTGTAAGAATTGTAATTCATGACATCAAGAAAATCCAGAGAATTAATCGCTACCGAAAAGCATCGTGTAAAATTTCAAGATACACATTCTATTTTACTTCATATGGACTTCGATGAAAACTGAACTGTTATCCTGCAGTGAGATTGAGTTATCACGGAAAAACGAGCAAATTTCCATCTTACGTCAGTGGTACATTATGAAACAACTGACAGTTTTGTTGTATTAAGTGATGACAAAACGCACGATTCGGTTCATGTACTCATAGCCATTGACAAGATTCTAAAAATACTCGAAGAAAAGCGAAAATATAGGTTATAGAAAAAGGTTCGAATACGTGAAAATAAGTATCTACAAATTCCCAAACGTGTCAGTGATTTCTGACACTTTAAAAATCGCTTTCAGATGTTCGAGATGCAGGCACGTCCGATAAAGTAGTGGTTTTTCAGTAAAACCGGCCATCCTAGAGGCTCTACGACTGTATTGGGGGGATTCTAAAGAATGTGGTAACGCGGCATAACCTTAGGCAAAAACAAATACGCATTATTAAAACAGAATTCGTGGGTATAGTGCAAGTACAAACTCAGGGTATTACTCTCTTGTTGCCTGCAACTGAATTCGACAATTTCCGGGAAAAAATAAATTAAATAAAAATGCAAGAATAGAAAAGTGTGCGATCGGTAACTGGTTTCAACGAAGTCACCTTTGGCTTTCTGAATATGCGAAGTTTTTATGGCAGTAATGGGTCACCATGAACAACTTCATGCTTCCCAAAATCAAGCTTCTGCAATTCAGAGTAGATTTAAGAAGTCTGCAAAAAGGAACTTTTGTTATATGCATATATGATAACCAGCGGTAGGTAGCAGAAATATTATGAATAAGTCATGAATTACGTGAAGGTGAAGTGCTGTTAATGCTTCCACATGGACCCTCAGCTGGGTACAGGTTTCCAGAAGACCATAAGAGAAGTGAAAATAAGTGTTTTATGACTATCGATAATATGCTATGAGTTGTGAAAGCACTGTTACATGCTGTTAGCGAAGACACCAAGCAAGCAGATGATCGGTTCATGTGAAAAAAAAAGTGATACAGTGAAACCTCTGAATAACGGACACCAATGGGACACGAATTTTTGTCCGTTACAGAAATTTAATTTCTCACAACGCAGTAATATACAGTAAATACATTATGTATCAACGTAAATACGCAAAATTCAATATGAAAATACTCTAATCAGTACGTATTTCAATAACTGGGAGGGATGAAGGAAAATATATTTCTGTTAAATGTTAAATTAGGGATAATTAGGGTAAGCGTTTTTCATTTATTTCAAATTCTCAGAACCTTCTCAAAAGATGTTAGGAAGAAACCCACTGACCGGCTGAACTCTTTTATTTAGCGAAAAATGCATGCTTTTTCCTCTACAAAGGTAATTCGTGTCCCATTGGTGTCCGTTATTCAGAGGTTTCACTATTTTGTTTCCGATGATCATTTTAAGTAAGTGGTTTTTTTTTTTTTTTTGGTAATCGTAATTTCCATCTTAGATTACTTCGGTTTAAGAAAACGGAGTAGGGAGACACTCATTTAACGGTATTTCGCTAACTTCAAAAGGCTGAAGTTAATTCATGAAGCATTGTTCGAGAATGATCTTTGGTGTGTTTATTATTCATGTGAAGTTGAACCATCTAACAAAATTTCAGAATTTTAAAATACGGAGTTTTCGAGAAAATGGCGCCCAAAATTTGAGATTTTTGAAAATTGACAATTTATAATTTTTTTTCTTCGACAAAATGGTTGCACACAGAAGCTATATTTATTTATTTTTCAGAAAGCGGGTAAGTAGGTCTTACCAACCGTGAAAACAGAATTTTAAAATTCGAACCAGAAGTGCGCGAAAAAATTCGCAAACTTTGACTTCTCAGATGATGTTAATTTATGTACAAAAAGATAAGCAAACCAAACTATAATAAAATATAGTTTTATATTCCTATCTACATATCACAACAAGAATTATAACTATAGCTGAATGGTGGGGCTCCGAAGTTGACCATTTTCCATGTTTTCTACAATTCATAAATTGTACTCCGTCTTTGACGGCCCATTACTAGGCGGGAGATTTTTTTTCGACAAAAAACGGGGGGGGGGTCTCTTAAAAGCATGTTTAGTTGCTATAAAAAAAAAAGTTTCAACAATATCGGAGATGGTGATGGTACAATTTTGCTTATTTTTGCCTGAGTTGAAATCGAAGGCATTTTTTCTGCTCGTGTGGCAGAATTGAACCATTGCTTTGAACAACTACAGCCGTTGCTTCATAGTTACGAATTGCTCTTGAGTGTTGAAGTGTGTGAAATCAAGATACAGTAGAATAGGTGTACATCTGAGAATATATATCTCTTGTTTTTGAAGAGCCTTATACGTACGTATTTGACACAGTATATTGTGTTAGAGATAAAAGGAAACTTACATGTACAAAATTCTATGTAAGGTCATAGATTTCTAAGTTACCTGCTGTGCTGTTTGCGTTGCATATGGACTTGTGTTCGATGTCCGGTGGAAAGACATCCTCAGATATGCTTGAAACAGATCAGTTTTAATGCTGAAAAGGAATTAACTCCATCTTATCTCCCACTCACATTCATGCTCAAGTAGGAGTAGACGTATCAGATTGAACGAAAATTGTGAAGTCTGAGTGAGTTTTTCTACGTAAACATCCTCGGATACGAAACTGGTACAAATTGTAGTCCGCTCGGTACTTATCTTAGTATTAATAGAAGCTATTTATCTTTTCCAGAGTTTAATATCACGTATAATGCAGTGCGATTTTAAACTTTGTTCGCAGAGTGAAGTTACTTGTAAACGAAACCTCAGGAGAGGCTGTTGCCATGAAAATAGTAAACTTGGAGAAACACCCTGAAGCAGCGTCAAGCATAAGGAAGGAAATCTGTATTCTCTCGATGTTAAAAGATCCTCATATCATCAAGTATTATGGGCAACGGAGGGAAGGAAATATGGAGTACATATTTCTGGAATATGCAGCTGGGGGAGAACTTTTCGATAGAATAGGTGAGATATAAATGCTTATAACTTGCTAGAAAATAATTTGCAATATCTCAGAACAATACTTGTAAATTTGAAGACGTTGCATTGTTATAGGAATATTCTTGGATAATTTGATTCTGTTCTGTAGGCACGGTTTTGTATTGAACAAATCAATTGCAATACATCAGTCCGATCAAATAGGATAGGGTGTGTATCGATCATGAAAGTCAAGAAATTTGGCTTTTGGGTTACGGTTTTCTTTATCTGAACAAATGTAAGTAAAAATTGCAAAATTTTGTTCTATAAAACGTCAAAATTCACCACCAAAAATGTCTGTGATCGGCTTTAGACGCTATGAAATCGCAAGCAAACCACGCTTCTATCGCATGGATGAAAATTCGGCCTAATTCGCACCCAAATTGTCTCGAGTGTTACGAAATTTTATGATTTGGTAAAGAAAAGGTCAAGAAAGTCACGAAATTTCATTTTGGAATTTTAGTAGACACCCTGTAGGACGAAAAAATCAAATACCGGAAATAGTGGCCCCCAGTATCTACAATACCGCCGTCGACTTAAAATCGGTTTAGCGAGATGTTGCAAATTTAGGAATACGATAATGTTTGTACTTGCAATAACTTATTTCATAAAGCTTTATTATATGAAGCTTTGTTTCGCCAGTTAATGCCCCATGGTGTGATTGTGCACCCAACCATGAATAAGCCGAGATTTCATTATCAGAAGAAAATGTTCAAGTTAATGGAAAAACTTGGCAGAAGCCAAACCGAGCGATTTTTGTGATTGTGCGGTCAGTAAAAGCTTAAATTTTTCGACCGTGAAAAGGCATGAATTCGATTATTTAAATTGAGTGGGAACTGTCATATGGTTTGCCTCTTTTAACTCAATTTCCGCCAAATGTGCATAGCAGCATTTCGGTGAAGATTTTTGTCTTTGAACAACAGAACGGCGTTCCATTATGTCCGATTTAATGAGAGGTTATCGTGTTTCAGTTACCGTTGAATAATGAACGGTTGATGGTTGAAATTCATGCTACGGAGAAGTAAATATTTTTGTTGTAGCCTACCACGATTATGCACTCATACTAAGGGAGTCAGATGAGGATATGATGGAATGCAAGAGAGAAGGAAACTGCGAGAAAATCAACACACACTGTGTTGATACACCACGAAGTTCAGTTGACCTTGCTATGGACAATCTTGAAACTCCATGCATTAAATATGAGCGCTCTATTACTGAACCACCAGACCCCGTAAAGACATCTTGAACATCTTGTAGACAGGTGATAAATCAGGAAGTATTTAATGTTCCAGATGTGAAGTGAATTACTTTTTGTGGTTTACTGTGTAGTAATTCCTTATTTTCACTAGAATCAATAGTTGCACTGTTGAAATTTGCTATCTGGTAAGTGACAATATTAAATGTCCCCAGGAAGAAATGTGCTTTAGACCAATAAGTATAGCTAGTTTTTCAATGATCTAAGGGTCGTTGAGATGGTGGCAGATTTTTTAAATTGTAGTGGACAAGATCACTAATACTGTACCCGCCGGGTTCAATAGAAAGAACGTGTTGAATACAGTTGACAAATGACACTGGATTCGTGAATAATTACTAAACTTCCAATTCGAATACATTGAGCTCAAATTAAACATGACAATACAAAAGGTACATTATATTGTTAGTGTAGTAACACAGCTTGTTTTGAAATGATTTGAACGATTGCGAGAGAACTGTATCGACTCATAAAATTGTATTGAAATACTTTTGACTACTTGATTTCATTTCAATCAGCTGCGGCGACAAGGCTGTCATCGTCTTCCGGGTAACTGGCAGACCCTGCATTTATAGATGTTGCACTAGAGCACTCTCCCGATTACGGATCTCCGTGGCTATTTCGTCCAACGGATGCGTCCACTGACAAGCTTCACTTGCTACATCTTTCGGACAGTGAGTAATGTCATCGCGTACTAGCCACCCAAATGAAGTGGTCTAACCGCTTGTGTATCGGCTAACGCATTTCTGTTTAGTGCATGACATTAACCGTTGGTATTGTGAAGACGGTCTTGTCCCACTGAGAATTAGGCACAATCTTATGGAATTCTCAGAATATTCATACCTCAGAACGCTTAGGAACACCTCAGTCTGTCAGGACTGGGTGTAATGTTGTCTTTAGCAGCCGCATTTTCATTTTATTCGTGAGATTGGAATAGCTACAGCATGACCAGCAAGAGGTGGTCTCGGACAGCTCGTGATGTTGCCACTACTCATGTGTCAAGAGTTTTTTCGGTGCATCTATAGTGGCAATTTAATTAATGGTGTAAGGCAGTGACCGTGGTTGGTAACGTTAGTACCAAAGTAGGGTCTGCATTGTCTCTCCACATGTGGTAAGAAACGTCAGAGACCATCTCTTGCTTGCCCTGCTATAATACAGTCTGAAGTTTTTTTTCTTCGAATTGTTGCAATTTTTCTATTTTTTGTTTATTGTAAGTCTTTATTACCTGTTTTAAAGATATATATATATATATATATATATATGGTGGTCTAAAAATGATGCCTACGGACTAAAAAGTATTATTCTATAAGTAAAAACAAAGCAAAAAATATGTAAAATATTGTATAATTTTCGGGTCCTGGTCTGGAGATGCGAATTGCACGATGTGACAATGTCGCAGATAAAAAAAAAAAAAAAAAAAAAAAAAAAAAAAAATACAAATCTACCTGTCTATCAAGAAGTATGTCGATTCTCCAAAGATAAAGTTAGACAATATACGTTGACACTAGCACCACTTCCTACCTAACATTTGTTGCAACTACTTGGTGGATTCGTAGAGCAATTCTAATTTTTCCAAGTTAATCTGCGGAGCTGCCACATAGTGAAATTTTGATATCCTATAGCAGTTGGAGGCCCTAGTAAGCTTGCCTTTATATAGGATTTTACCTTTAACCTAAAGAGTAGCGCTCTTATTCGTGGGCGCATGTGGAATAAATTTTTAAGGAAGTTTTATTTTGTATTTTTGATTGTGTTCGCAATTATGCTTATTGTAATGACTACATGTAGCCTCGCTGTTGACGCCCTCATTAAAACATAATCATTAATTCACTTCCTCGAGTTGTTTCCCCATTGTCATAGTTGGAAGTGCATGGTGTTTAGCGACTTATAATTTTGTTAGGTCTGTTGAGTTTCGTACAAATTTTCAGAACTACAATCTATGGAACTTCAGTGTTGGTAACTTAAGTTAGACAACAGGCCGGGTTCCTTCAAACTGGGAAGTTAGGAAAAACTTCGAAGGAAGCATCATTGTAAATTTCGTTGCCACTTAATTTTGTATCAACTACTTCTTCAGAAGTCATACATAAGAAGCTGTTTTTTCTGAATAATTTGGCCTTCAGCAGATGTCAACGGCCACCGAGTAATTTTTTCTGACGTCCAGTATATTAGTTTGCTATATGACGTTCAGTTTTTGCTGTATTAGCTTCATATGTATAAATTTTTCTGTAAACAGAACCAGATATCGGAATGCCTGCTTGGGAGGCTCAGAAGTACTTTCGGCAGTTGCTGTCCGGAGTGGTAAGTGCCCTTTTAAGGTTAAAGTAGTTCACTACAGAGAAAACCTTTGGTCTCAGTTATCCGTGCAGAAGCTGATCTGTTTTCATCCAAACAGTTGTTTCGTACTTACGATATTCCACATTATCACCATTTATCATGGTTGGATATGGCCACATGGTATCGAACATTGCACACCACAGCTTCCGTTGCAGCTGTACCACGTATTTTGCCCTACTCCTGTTGGCAGGCTTTACAGGAAGTCACAAGATCACAATAATACTTGGGACTCAGAGGGGGAATTCTCAAACTGAATAGCATGGATATTACGTGCTGCTACGATGCTGTGGCCGTGTAACTTGAACAAGTGCAATTTCACGTTGTGGGTGTTGCCATATATTAGTTGTATTTCGTGTTTGTAAACTAGAGGCATGTTCCTGCAACTGCTTTTCGATTTTACGAATTTTGAGCTTTCGTCTGTATCAAAAATCAGTAACCACGTAAGAACAGTTTGAGAAACTCCTTGCACTGATGTAGATAAATCACTTTTTCATATACAATTCCATAGTGATGGATAACTTTTCCAGTCACTTCGGTAGGTCTACGCTTCGTCCATTGCTCCATCAAATTTCCAACGGTCACCAGGTAGGTGATGCTTATACAGGTTTAATCTCTTGCTCTTTCGCTCCTCAATATGCCATGGTGTTAACGCACACATTTTGACCTTGCAGACAGTTGCACGATTCACTGTTTGGGTTACATGTAATAGTTTGGTCATAACACCGTGGTAGTGGAATCTCACATGCCGCAATACTCGGATTTTTCTTAGCACAGGACTTGTTTCGCTTCCTCCCTTGGCTATGATTTCGTTGGTGATGGCATACTGTGTTGTGGAGTAGACGCTGTACATAACGTTTAACTATAAAAACGCTGATAGTTGCTTGTCTACCACAAAGCCTTGTTTCGACACTTTTATCGGGGGAACGCTACTTTGTATGTAAAAGAGCCATGACATACCGTTCTGAAGAGCGATTTTTTGGGGCGGCATTTTATTCATTACAGCACATTTATCCTTATACACGTGTGTATAGTTCCGTTGCTTTGTGAAACGTGGTTTGACAGATTTTACTGTTTGCAAGTACTTCGGTTGGAAAGGGGTCAGCTTTTGTAAGTAGAACTAGGTATAATTAGTCTTTTAGTTTGAAGTAAAAGCTTGTGCTACCATGCTTTATTATAAGAAAAATTCGTTAGAATACTCTTTAAGTTTAGACTTAAAATAATCCAGATGGTTATTTCCACAAATTCATAATTATATTCCATTATGAAGTATTGAGGGAAGTTTCCTCATTTGAACGTTCTTAAAGCTCTTCGCTAAATTCAAACCTGCTTTTTTATTCGTAGTGATTAAGAATATTAAAAGTAGAAAGTGAGCCAGTTTTTGTTTCCGTACGGACCAGTTGTTTGCATCCAAATTTACACATTATACTCAAGATATTGGAAGCATTTAATAATTCATGTAATATTTTGTAGATACCATTTGGGTCTTAATTCAAAAAAGTCGGGATAAGTTTAGCGAAGAGCCTAATATGCTCTTTGTATTCAACCAATATAACAGTTAACGCTCACTGCTGTCAGTAAGTCATAATTGATTCATATATCAGCTTTGTTTGTTCAATTATCACTGAGTTCATCAGATGATACCTATAAAGTTATTTGCTTTTACTGCTTTCTCTAAGCTACCATTGTAATTTTATCCTGTATATATAATGGTAATGGTTTAAAAATAATCTACGTAGATCTGATTAGTAAGATTGAAAAACAAATTATTACGCGCTGGTAATATGCTCTCTGTACGTTTTTGAAGGGTTTGGTTTACCAAAAACTTTTATCTTCAAACTCTTATTTACTGTCCGTCCGAGAGAAAGGGAAGAAAGTCAGTCTATATGAATCGCCAGGATGTACACTCATGTCCAAAATTATTGTCGCATATCTATAACTGTTTTCTTGATTTTGGAATATAATTTGATAATGATGTTGCAGGGTACTTTTAATACTGATACAATGTGTATAATCGGAGAATGTAAATTTGTAGCAAATTTCATAGGGAAAGAATTATAAATACGAAAATTAGAATGAGTAAAACAAAATCTTGCTAAATGGAGAATAAAGTTTTATTTTCGTTTTATTGTTCTTATTTACTGCTCTTTTGACATGAAATTTGCCACTTACATGTCTTTGCTGATTATACACATACTAACGTTGTAAGCAATACCGGGCGAATTCGTTATCAAATTATATTCCTACAACATATTTATAGACATGCGACAATAATTTTGGACATGAGTGTACATGTGAAAAGTTAGGGATGGAGTTCGTTGGATTTATTCCATCCACTGGAAGTGGGAGAAATCAGCAGTTTCCAGATTTAATATGAATCACTGTAGAGTAAAAATTAGTAGAGCATAGACTTAACAGGAAAAAGCTGTTTTCTGCAATCAAACTTCTCAAGAAAATATTTCCATCTCCACTCTTCATCTCTACTAAAACCGGTAGAAATTTTCCAGTTTGTATTGAGAAAATATTTACTCAATCTTAAATCTGTTATGACAACTAAGAAGGAATGGACAGTGAGGGGGGCGGGAAGGAGGAATACATTGATGAGACTGGAGGCGGTGTGCAATTTAAATTTGTACTGCCGTCTCTCCAGTTTCCTTAAGTACATCATAGTTTTAGCGTGGTGAATTCTGGCCAGGGGGAATACGATTTTTACGCTGTGACTAACTAAACTCCTTTACCTGTTATAAGCTGTGATATTTATTCTTTGTCTTTAACTGCATAATTCCGCTTTCGGAATGAGTTATACACTCCAATGATAATCTCCTTTGGTTTCATGTAGGAATACCTTCATAGCATGGGCGTGGCACATAGAGATCTAAAACCCGAGAATTTATTACTGGATGTCCATGATGATTTGAAAATCACTGACTTCGGAATGGCTACTTTGTACAGACATCAGGGACGGGTAAGTGTTTGGTAAAATATGTAAACACTTCCCTCACATTTACTTCACTGCATCCGTTTCGAGATGTTCATCTTGCAATGTGGACTTCAATACCAGGAAGAGATGAAAGTAACTCGGCTCTTCGAGTCTATGGAAAGTGGGGTGGGTGTTATCGTTAAGAAGGGTTACAGCAGTTAATAGGAGACTAGGTTGCTTATGTCGGGCCTGGTGTCTGGTCCTTAACGATAAGACTCACCCATACTTAGCACGCAAACAATTTACAGTTGAAGAATTAAAGTTGGAACGGCTGGCCAACTCTCCATAAAGCCTCAATTTAGCGGGTTTTTTTTTTGTTTGTTTGTTTGTTTATTTGTTTTGTTCTGCATTGGAAGGTGAATGTTTCAAAACAGATGAAGAGGTGAAGCGGAATGTGAGGGAGCGTTAAAGAGCCAGAGCTCTAATGTTTGCAAAGGGTTTGGACAGATTGGTGCAGCGGTGAGAAATGCCTGAATCTCAATGGGGATTATGTGGAGAGGTGAGGAAGGATTATAATTTTCTGTAAATTAGTAGCTGTAGAGTACTGGGCATTGTTTCTGTGACTGGAAGCTTGACTTGTACAATTTCTCAAAATTGATTTTAACTAATTTGATTTTTGAAATTTTGTGGTACTAGTTCAACCATTCTACTATATGATTCCTCAAAAAGCCCGTCACCTGTTTTCAGACAAATTAGTATGAAAATTCCCGTCAAACTACAGGAATTCTGCTTTGAAAGAGTTGAGAACCATATTATAATACTTAACGGAAGGGGTACTTCTGTTTGAAGGCAGAGATGTCGTATGTGACTGGGAATTCTTGACTTTCACTGTAAATAACATTGTTCTAGTTTTTATATTGGCTTTTAAGAATTTCCCAGATCGTGTTCATAAATGCAGCTCAATTTCAAAAACATTTTAAGTGGTATTGAAAGTTGGTTAATACATCCAAATCTTACATATTCCTGTAGTTACGTGGTTACGTTAAATACAAGTAGTATAATTAAATAATTAGGCTTGAAGTAAATAACTGACAAAAAGAAGTTTCAACTGACAGCTTTACAAAGAAGTAATGTGCCATCCTTTAACATCCTTTGGTTCAGATTTTTAAAATTTTATGCTAGGTAGGTATTTATTTAGACGTAATAATCTTGACTCCAGCTTCTGCGAATGGAGACTATAATTTCAGGGCTTTTCCACAAAGTACGGAAAGGCATTCAAATTAGTATCTTCTCCAACTTACATTTTTCAAAATGTTGCAAGAATTGCTAATAAATCACGGGAGAATGTACAGACGGGCAACTTCCATATGCGCTATTGAAATCAATTTAGATTGTCTGCACGGCGAAAAAGCCAATCAATGTTCGATGGGCTGATGATTCGTCGTAAATGTGATTGCACTGCCTTAAGTTTTCGAACGTGACATAGGTTATTATTGTAACCAGCATATTCTTAATCTGCTTCGCATCTCAGCGTTAAATATAGTGCAACATCAGATTAGCCGTACTAAATAACTGTTGTATAAAGTTTTTCACTGGTAACCTTTATAAAAGTATATATTCTTGTTGCCTGGGTTTCTTTATCTTCCTACCTCTGTATCGAACTTTAAAATAATTTGTACAAACTAGATCATATACAACCAATATAAAAGCAGACGGTAGCAGTACACACACTGTCATCCACCATGTGCTGCTAGAGACGAATTAATGTTTATCTTGTGAGCAATTAACCAAACTTATATGATTGGTTGGATTTGAGATATCGTCCCTTTCAGCAGCGGGGCTATAAGGCGCGAACCTACAGCTTAACGTGAGATCCGTGCCATTATAAGCTTTTGCCGGGTATCGAAGTAGTCTTCTACCTAAAAGCGCCTACTCTAACCATATAGCCATGGGGGAGCTCCAGTTATGTCGTGTGATTTGAAATTTACTAATCATTCTGTTAACTATTACTTCGTTGCAATGTTAGACAGGTGGTGTAGTAGTAATAATGAGAATTCCATGATACTAATGTTGAAAATATATAAATAATTGAGAAACTGCTTTGAGTTGAAGAAATTCTAGTCGTGTAGCAGCGTCACTTTATTTAGTTCCTCTTGGAATTTGTACGGAGTTCAATACCAATTGTCGATTACTATTAATTTCCAGGAACGCCCTCTGGAAAAAAGATGTGGTACTTTACCGTACGTTGCGCCTGAAGTTCTCATTAGGCCTTACCATGCAGAACCAGCTGATGTTTGGTCGTGCGGCATAATTTTGGTTGCAATGCTGACTGGAGGTTAGTAATTTGATCCAAGCATGTCGTAACTTCTAGTATTTGTTAGTTATAAAGAAATTAAATTTTCCACTCTTATAATTTCTTGCAATAACTCAGTTTGACTTCCCTGTTCCCGGTGAGACAGCATTGAACACACTTCATTGGTTCAGATCGCATTTCAAACTGTAGGGCTTGCGGCTGACAAAGGACGTAAATACGAAGAATGTAGTTTTCAAATGATATCTATATAATTCTACGAAGGGATGGAATGCTATCCAATGGTAGTGCCTCTTTAAGGAGTTTATCCCAGGTGTGAGAGTTGTTAGTAACACATTCTGTTGGTTTCTGAAAGTTTCCAGTTTCATTTCACCATTTTTTCCTAACGAGTTAGGTCAGTCTTCAGTAGTCTTCACCACTCATACTAGTCATGGAACATTGGCGTAAAAGTTCGTATGTGAAAATGAGAAAGACATTTTTAATTTTTAATTAAAACAATTATTATATATGATACTGGAGATACAGTAAGAGTTAACCACGCGGAAACCACTGTTGAAAGTCATATTTTTAAAAATAATAATAATATATACTCGTTAATACAGACGAGGGTAAGGTAATAAGCACCTGCAATTTTTATTACCAATAGTACAATGTTTTTATTCATCTTTCATCTGTCACCCTGTTTTTCAGTGTAGCTGATCCACTATTGCACAAGCATTCCTACACCTGCAAATAAGGTTTTTGGTTAAGCAGCAAGCCTTAATACTTTCTTCACTCTTCAGAGTTGAATCGACGGCCTCTGAGGGCTCTTTAAATGGGACAAACCGATGGTAATCCGACGGGGCGAAATCGGACCTCTATGCAGGATGCTCCAACACTTCGAAACGCAGCGTCTAAAAATTTGAGCGGTGGGCGGCGATATATGGATTCCCATTGTCATGCATATTCCGGCAATCGATCTGTGATTAATACGAATTGCAGGCTTCAGGTTGCTTACCAGTATATCACTATCTTTTACTGTTTATATTTGACCTCTGTTCCAAGTAATATTCCAGAGTTGGTTCTTGAGTCCCGAACCACTCAGCATACGGGAGATCGAAGTGCTTCCATTCCATGCTCTAGCGTTCTCTCTCTGGCTCAGTGATGGATCTAAGTTTAATCTCCAGTGATGATTCGCCTGAGAAATGCTTCACCTTCGTTAGCATAACGGTCCAGTAGGTGTTGACAGATTCTCACACGGTTTTGCTTGTGCTGTTTTTTTCGAAACCCATCTCACTTTGTGAAAGTTGAACCTTTTATGCATGTCATGCAGAATCAGGACTAATCTGCATATGGGCTGCCACTTCATTACCAGTCTCTCATCTGTTATTCAGAATCAAGGCAAGTACCCGTTCAGTGTCGTCAGTTGTTGCTGTAGCTGGACGCCCTGCTCGTTTCTCATTCTTTCCGCTCGTTCGACCTCTTTTAAACCGTTCAGTCCACTGGTAAACACTTCGCTGTGGCAACGTATTATCCCTGTATTGTGCTGAAAGTTCCGGTCCGAGTATACCTTCAAATTACAAGAGGATGACAACATTGTTCTTTAGTGCACACGGTGTGTCGCGCCCATCTTTACTTCGCATAGCGGACTGATCCGATAACGCTGCAACCTACCACAGGCGAAGCCAACGATGACACCTAGCGTCTGAGGAGCACACAATGTGCTGAAAAGCCAACCTGAAAAGAAATAGAAAAATACTGGTTACTTACCCTCGTATAAAGGAAATCTAGACCTGTGCCCAAAATCAACCTTTATACAGCAATTAGTTTTTTTTTTTTTTCAAAGGCTAATCTTGAAAGTTCTGAAAATATTACAAGTCTTACATCAAAGTACTATATATTCTGAAAAGAATGTCTGCCTCTGAATTTGTAACGAAGTTTTTAACATGCGTTCAGTGCAGTTGAATGGAAACTGCGAAACCGAATTAATATTTATTATTACACATAGTCTGGCTGTAATACTATTACTGTCAGTTGACGAGAACGAATGAGTTGTGATAGCGCTTCAGTTTGAAAACCAGCGAGTGAAATTTTCAACTCTCTTAAAAAGACTAAAGATCTACTTGTTTTGTGGATAAAAGTGTACGCCTAATTCTAATGTATTGTGTATCTGGACAAAGTTAGTTGCACCCTGAATGACATGCATTACGGACTTCGATAGTTTGTGCTTAGTGAAATAGTTTCCTAGATCCTTGACCCCATCACATTTTCCTTTTCCATGTCCCTTATACGAAAAATGTGTTCTGAGGGACCTGCTAATATTCAAATTTCATAGTTGTATGCTATTTTTAAAATGACGAGCAGCCCCTCAGAATATATTTTTCGTCTGCGTTTGCGATTATACTAGGGGAGGTGGGTTTAACACCAAGGCTTCCTTTTGTCTTCTGAAGTGCTAATATTGAAAAGAATTGTCTGTGCCATATTGCAAAACTTTTCTCTCCCCTTGTTGCAATAAGTCATTGCTGTAAAATTTGATATTTCGTAAATCTGCCAGTGGTAGCTCTGTACTACTACCGGTAGAATAAGACCAGTTCTCTGCAAAATTAGTTATTGGTGGCATGTTCTTTTCAGAATATAAAGTACTGTAATTACGACTCTGGAGAATATTTAAAATTTACTAGATTGGTATTAAGAAAAAAGTTCAGGAACTTGTAATTGCTGTATATTGGTTGATTTTGAGCACAGGTCTTGATTTCCTTCTTTATACTTTGTAAATCGGTACTTTGGTACAAAAGGAGGCTCATCTGGGTTGGGAGGTTTTTTGATAATTGCCATTTTTAGAAAAATGTGATCGACAGTGGCTTCTACATGGTCAGCTTTGACCTGTTATATGTCCGGTACTTTATATAACTATTTAAAGAAAAAAAAAAGTTTTTCTCAGGTGAAGATTTCAGGGAAAGTAGATTTCTGTCTGGAGTTGGATTGTTCTAGGCTATTTTTAATAATTAATGAATCCCGCAGAAGAGGTAGTTAATGGTCAATAATTAGGCTTAACGTATAAATGACTTAATGTTTGTTACGAATATGTGACAAGTCTAGTTGTGTTAATTCTGTATTTGAGCAGTTTTTCTTCCAGCAGTGACTATATTAGATATGATTTTGTTCCTGTCTTTGGTATCCTAGCTGTAGGATTTCAATTAATACTGCCTACACTAGATTACCAAGGTCAGGAGTGAAATTTCAAGCACATGGAACGATCATCCCTGTACGGTCAGCATGTGACCCGGTTCATATTTTGGAAACATCAACTAGGAGCATGGCATCTGCAGACATATTGAGGTTTTTTGAATCTTAAAATGTTTTGATTAAATTGATTATTCAATAAGTAGTGTAAAGTTCAAAACATGTTAATATTAACATACTATATGCTATAATTTTGTTAATAGTTTGAGCTGTTATTGTATATGTAGTCACGTAGTTTTCTAGAAATAACTGATTGAAGCTGAAGGGTACCTATCACATCGGTACAATAGATCTACCTAAGTATCTCTATTTTTAATGGATAATCTAGATCAGCAGCGCTGTAATCTTGGTCACAATCACGTCTGCGTGTCACTGGATAACCATCTCTACATTAATTTGTATCACTAAGTAAAAATCTTAATCTGGTGAGCCTCTTATTGAGAACACAACAATTAAAAGTTTTTTTTTTTTTTTTTTTTTTTTTTTTTTTTTTGCCATGCCAGGCAATCAGGAAGAAACTACGAGCATAAAGAATGATTGTCGGTCCAATTTGTAGAAGCTTGACAGGCTAAGTATCAAGGTTGGCTGGTTTAAAAAAAAAAAAAAAAAAAAAAAGCTTGAAATCGTATGAACACTATGGTGACGTTTCCACATATCAAACCATCTACATTAGTTTTATCTCCTTTTCACCTTTTAATCAAGGTGTCTCATGTTCAATTCTCGGTCGAACCATAACCTTTCTTTCAAGTGGAAACCAAGTAGTGGTTCGGATGTCACTTTAAGCAAAAATCGTCTTCTTACCTCGGTATTACATAAGAATGTTCAGCCTAAACATACGAAACGAAGCTAAATTGTATATTTCTGCTTCCTTGAATGCCTGTTGTTTTATAAAGAAGCTAAAGTTGCTTAAATATATTGATATAAATTGGCAAAATTTATCAACTAATTACGTAGCTTCCAGCATTAGCTTGGATTGGACTTTCAATTTTAATTTAATTGAATGATATCTACATACTAAATTTGTAATTTAATACCTCAGATTTAGCGTACTGATTATACGTTGACCATAAAATTTTACATGGCAAGCAATAACGGGATCTTTTCGTTATTGCTTTACATTTAAAGTAGTAGCAGATTTTCCCAATGTCTGAGGCGGGAGTTTCCCAATTTATATCTAGGTATATAATTCTGTTTAATGGTTTCAATTGTGCAACTGTTTATCTGTTTGTCCATTTGAAATTACTCTTGACAATTATATTAACAAGTAGGCCTATGTAAAGATCAATGCAGCGTATTTTTATCAAGAGTTCTTCGTGAGTGAGTCAGCAGACTCATCGCATTTGTGGCCAATTAGTCCCGGTTTCGAGTCTAAATGGAGAACAATTTCTCTCGGATGTAAGCCGAAAAGCGGTTTGGATTCCGCTTTAAGTTTGTGGCCCCTTCCAGCATAACATTACGGCGATACAAATTTGTGTTCATATGTATTATACATAGAACAAATTATTTAAACCCAAAAAAGCTGTTTTAAACAAACAAACAAAAAAAAGTTTAAACCAAAGAACCTGGTTTTTTGGTTTTCTCAATAAAAACCGTGGTTTTTGCCAACCCTGCTAAGTATAGTCACATTTCAATTTATGTTTCGAAGTTCAGAATGTTACCTAATAAAGTAGTTTGTAGCACAATCAAGCGATTACATAGGTGTGAAATAAAAGTTTAATGATTGAAATATTTAAGTAGGATGATACTTATTGTGCATTCGCTCAGAACTTTCACCCCACCAGCTGTGAAAGTATTATTGTTCCAGTAATTTAAAGAATACAGTATATATCTGGTTGTCTGTAATAAGGCACGGAGAAATTGGTTCATTCATAAATTATTGGTACAAATGTAAAGGGTTTAGTTTTGAAAAGTGTTATATAATATAAACTTTTAACTCTTAGATTGAAAGTGTCAGATATCCTGTATTTGATGTAGTGTTTTGTGTAGTCTTAATTGAAATATAGCAATGGTTTAGCAAGTCTCTCAGACAAGTTGATAAGGACTTATATCCCCACCACCCATCTGCTAGCTGTCTGTTTCAGGCGGTGGCTGTTGCCCTTCTCTTTAGTAATACACGCCCTCATTCGCTGATATGTAGATATTTTTTAAAAAAATGTAAACAACGAATTGAAACTCTCATATTATCGTGTACGTACTTCTTGATAACACATTAAACAGGGTAACCAAAACAAGTTAACAATTAACTGTCAATCCAATTTAAATATGCTCATTAATTTAAACGGTGGGAGTTTGCAGAAGCATTGGAATAGCGGACTGTGTCTGTTACTCGATCGCGTATTACAACTGATGGCAGGGTTGGACCTTGTACACAATTTGTCGGCATGATGATTTTATCAGGTTACTTTTTTACGTTAATACAGCAACATATGCATAAAAAAAGTATCTTTAGTTAACGTCTCACATGCATGCCATATAAATTAAGGGAGGCTGTGATTATGGAAAATGAATGATAAAGAAGAATTGATGGAAGAATAAAGTGGCAGCAAAGGGAGAACCCCGAGAAAACCCACTGACACAATGTCGTTATCCACGAATTTACATGACCAATTATCAAACTGGAAGTAATTTACCACTCAGACCCCATTCCTCCGTAACATGACAACATATGACAAGAAAACTAAAAAAAAAATGTATATTCCTTTTCCATAAAAAGTTATATTGTATTCACGAAAAGAAAAAAGAATGCGAGTCACTTCCAAATAACCTAATCGATTCAAATTAAAGCAACTGAAAACAGTTTAATTCTATTTTCCTATTAGTTATTTTTGCTTGCCAAACTGGAGTTTCCTCTTTCTCCAGCAGTCCACTGCCTATTGTATTGGTGCCTCTAGGGATTCTTCATTTCTTCGTTATGGGATTCACTACATATTTTTCATATTACAATTACTTGCTTCTTAAAATGTTAACGGATACAGCAAACTTTACACATACATCCACTAATACACGCACTACAGTATTTTCACAACGATATTTCCTGTATTTGAGGTTCAGTCGAATATACAAGTATTTTGTTTCATTCTTTACAGTTGGAAACATACGTCAACGATTCCTTATAGCTCTTCCCCCTTCTAACATCAAATGAAAGAATCAGCATAAGTTTGGTCTATAAACAACTGTTGTTATATTTTTTTAAATGGTCAAATCCATATTTATTAGGCCTATAAAATACGTAAACAATGCTATATCATTTTCTTAAAGTAACTATTAATTGAAGTTGTGGATGATGGGTGCGTTAAGAGTAGTTGAAAGGAACAGCAAACTCCCTCACATTGACAAAGCGCACGTGTAGTGGGGTGAAAATTTAGATTTTAAACAATACTGTCTCTTAAACGTTTCCTTCCATGTTAGGGGTGGTATACCTGCCTTCCGCTCTTACGGCGAGAAAGACTAGGAGAGTAGAGAGTTTTCTTGGTTTCCTATCAACTAGTCTGAGATACTTTAGTGCTCATGGAGCAGGTGAATTTTCTTGGCTCATATAAATGTACAGTATGTCATTCGGCTGAAATGTAGAGCAAGTTTGAAGCTTCGACAAGAATTACTACTACTACTACTACTAGCAACGTGTCTCAACGTATGCTTTTATTACCTTTTTTTTTTTTTTTCTCGCAGTCTAACTTAGAATTCTAGAAAGGGAGATAAATTATTTTAATAAACAAAGCACTTATTTCTCACAGAACCGTAGTCAAATTTTGATATGAAAAAAAGTATTACACCCGATATGGCAACTTAGAGTTGAACATTTAGCTTTTGAGTATGTTAATTTTTTCTTTCTTTTAATTCACTTAATTTCATGAGCCCACTACGTTCAGACTTATTACGCAAACATATATGCGACTGTACACACGAGTTGGGGAGAGGAGGGTGCTTTTTTTATATGTAGTGAAGAACTTGCTGTAGGTGTAGCTGGATGATATACTCTGTAGATATCTACTTAATTCCTAAGCACTGATATATCCAGTAGAAACAGTAGCTATACAGCTGCTTCACACGATATCGCTATTCCTAGTAGAGTTGGTTTCAATATAGGTTATGGTGGCAAAAGGCAAGAACCAGCAGAGAAATTATCTGAAATGATGTAGGGAATAGTAGTTAATACTTAGATGACCTTTAAAAGTTTGAAGCTTTTGTAAATTCATTGTCATACTGTTACTTATGAATTTTAACTACGAAAATGAGCCTGTCTTTGATAAGTTGAAGTTTAAAACTGTCGTGTTAAGGAATGTGTTCAAACTGAGAATTTAGTATATACTTCCACATAAATGTACATTTAGTGTGTGAAAATAGAAAATTTACCATAAACAAGTAAAATTACAACAAAATATAACAATTAAGAAACTGGTTATTCCACAGATTGAGAGGTTATCTTGAATTAGCATAATGTAGTTCTTGTTCATTTATTCTGAACCAGTAATGCTGTCAATAAAAAGTATTAAGCAGTCCAATGAATTGAACTTTTTTTATAGCAAAAGTTGTAATAAGTTCATACGATGCTTATTTCGTAATTTTGTGACCAGATAGGCCTATGCTTCATGGCTATGTGGTTGGCACAACGCCTTTGTTGCGAGACCTGGATTCGATTCTGGGGGACTGTCTTATGGTTAATCCTACGTAAGACTGTAGGTTCAGGTCACAAATTTCCTCGGTTCTGCAACTAAGCATTCAATTCCAACCAAACTTTTTTTTTTTTTTTGTTTTTTTGTTTTTTTAATTTTAATAGAAACAACCAGATACGTCGTTAGTGAACTAATAATTGAAGCTTCAATATCTAATCTTCACTTTAGTACTCAAGGTTCTAACACTAAGGCTGGAAGGTTCGGATCTCAAAATGCAGTCGTGGGCTAAGTGAAGCCCCTTCAGGCTCTTCTGTTCCACATGCAATAAAATTTTAAGTGCATAAGTTAGTTCTACGACCAGTTTCCAGCGACTTCAAGGGAGACTGTCAAGTCATTTTTCTCACGGTGTCGTTTTCGTCGCATTTTTTTATCCAATTTTGCACTGACATGGTATTCCTATGATTTTGTGAACAAACTTGATGTGCTACTACCGAAAGAAATTCTTATACAATAAATATCTGCAAATTTTGTGAGGAAGCTTTTAAACTCCAGTAATCCAAAATGGATAGTTTCTGTAATAGAAAGTGTTAAATAGGAAAATGGAAATACATCGCGCACGTACTTGGTAATTGAGCCAAAATTGTTTGAAATTAAACCTATTTTTGCAAACAACTTGAATTTTTAACTAGTGGGCCACCGTGCAGGAGCATACGATCGTCTTAATGTTGAGATAAAAGTGCAAATTGCATATATTGATTTTTAGGAAATGCAATTTTTTTGAGAGCTGGGAATCTGCTACCTTTCAGGAAGGTCACAATAGCATTTTCCCACAAAAGTTTGAATATCATTACTGTCAGTCTGTAATGCAGTAGTTTAATTTCTGTAGGTCATGAATTTCAGGAGAGATTATTCTGTCAAATCGCAATGAGAGTTCATATAATTGAGTTTAATATTGTTAAACTTAGATAATGTATGTACTATTTACACAATATTGATACTGTATGCAGTCTTGTTCTAAGTGACCTGATCACCAATCACTTTGATAAGCACTATATATATATTTTTTATCTAGGTGAAATAAAAGTATGAATTTTCGACAGTTGAGTATTTTAGGTTAAAATTTCCTGCGGAATATGTTCGAGGAATTGGGTGTCAGTTTTATTTGTATAGATACAGTTCCGTGAAGTAAATATCTATAATTTTGTTTCGTTGTAATTGCACTTAGTTAAATGTATTAAACCTCGAATTAGAGTTAAATGTATTAAACCTCGAATTAGTCTGATAAGTCAATGGAAAATATAGGAAATGATATTTATTGATAGTGATTACCGTGCTTATATTTTTAATTTTGTTTTGGCTTGAGGTGTTGCTAAGTAGGTGTATGAATGGTTAGTATTTTGTGTGCTGTTTAATACTTTGTTTTGAGAATTCAACTCTTGAAGTAGGTAAATAACTTCAGTTAAATCAGTGATATGTGACGTTTGAAATTTTAATACGTGGAACGCTTTTTTTTCCAGAACTACCATGGGACAAACCAACTTCGGACTGCCCTGAGTACGTTCACTGGAAGGATGGCAAATTTACAAATACCCCATGGACAAAGTTGGACAACGTTGCTTTGTCGTTAGCGAGAAAAATTCTTGTACCGCTTCCATCTAGTAGGTTTACAATTCAAAAAGTGAAGAACCATTTATGGTTTAAAAAGAGATATTTGAAATCACAAGGTAAGTGATATTGTTCATTTTGTTTTGTTTTGCTGATTACTCTTTTCAGGAAATGTTTTATGTATAAACATGTAAATACTGTCAATTATCTTCAGCCTATCGTCAGTTATTTGTAATATTTACTTTTATTTACGTGAGCATTGTGCAGCCCGTAAGAAGGCAATGGGGATGTAAAGGCATTCCTAGTATACCAAGTCCTTCCTTCTTCAGGTACTGAGTGACTCTGAGGCCTTTAATGATTCAGGTTTACTCTGTATCTGGGGGAGTGAGGCTTACTTTCATCAGTGTCATTTCAGAAGAGAATATGATGTGGACTTAAACTTATGTTCGTGTAGTGTACATTCTGCCAAGGGTTTCATATAAAGAATATTTCAAGAGAAAACCAAAATTAAATTCTTAGTGGAAGAAATAAGTGTTTGTGGAACAGAACTTGGAGCGACAATTGTACAGTTGTTCTAGTTTTGTCAACAGTGGCGTACGTAAAGTTAAAGAGGGTTTAAACTGCTAAATTCAAATAATTACAAGTGATATATCTTACCCCCGACCACTTGCGTACGCTTTCTGGACAAGAATGTATGTATGTACAGTTACGTTCAAGAGCGGATTCTTTTATCTTACCATTAACAATTAGCTTAATGAAAATAACGGAAACATGCAACGTACTGCAACAAGTGATCTTTGAGAATTAGTAACACAACATATATGCTCTATCTTGTGTTCATACTGTGTTGGGTGATACACGCGAAGCGGTGTGGTACGAATTCTTTAGTACAATAGTTCCCAACCTTTTTTACGTGGCGCTCCCGTCCTTGCTAGTTGGTGCGCTTGTGCGATTTCAGGTCCACCCTTGAAATCTAATGTATAATAGACATCCATTCATATTTGTTTCCAGCAAAACTTCTGCATACCGTTGTGGTGCAGCAGTTTTTCTCAGCTTTGCTTTTAATGGAACCGTGAATGGTTCTTTTATGTTAACCATATTTAATTTAATTTCCCTTAGTTATGATTCATAATTGTAAACACGAATATAGCTTATTTCCCAGTAGCTTGCACTCATCAGGTTGGGAACCACTGAGGCCAGACATCGAGAATTGCGAGGTACCTGGAGATTTTCAGAGGGGAAGTTATGGGTATCCGATTAGTCTGTTCCCTTCATTATAGTTGATACTACAGAGTGCTGCAGTACATGAAGAATGCGATCCACCCACTATTCCTCTGGAGACGATCCGCAATGAATACAAACGGCACTGTAGCGGTCAGATAAGTTGGATTTTTAAGATGTTTCCGTTATTTTGATAACTGTTAAACACCAAACTGAAATTAATTTATGTGAATGGTATATGGAAAAGGGAAATGAATCCAGTCTTTTGAACGAAACTACAAAAGTATGCCTGTTATGACGGAATATATATATACTTAGGTTGAAAATGCGAAACATTAGTCATGTATATAATAGAATCCTGTATTCATTTAGATTAGTGATTTTGCCTGAGTGTATTGTAGTTTCCGAAATTAGGTACAGTATTTTCTTTTAGATTGATGTTAGACCCATTTTATTTTGTAATTTAAAACTGCAATGACCAATCCATAGTCCATGTACCTTAGCATTACTAACTTCTTCCCTATGAGCATTGTCAACTCTGTGTCCAAACCTGAAGTATGCTATGCGACTTTGTGTGTGCCACTGGTAATCCGTGCTCTATACCAATCTTTGCTTTAAATTATAAACAACCTGGAAGTGGCCCGTTGTTACTCTGTTGGTAACGTTTTCTTAGATGATAAGTAAATAAAATGCCAAGTCAGTGAATATTTTCTAAAGTATAAAAGTGTTTACTAGTTTCCAGTTTTTCAATTCGTGTGGAAGTTTCGGAGCTTCCTTTCGCATCAGAAAGTGTTTCTGGCTTAAGCATGTGTGAAGTGTTTGATACAAATTATTTCAAACTCGAATATTCATGACTGTTTGAGGAAACTCGAGAAAGTATGTTCTGAATACTCTTGAATGAAACATTAAAGCGAATTTGTTTCCATAGTAGATTTGTTTGGACGTAAATTCAGTAACGCAACGCAAAGGACAAATTTTTATCTAGAGTAAATCATAGCTATTAACAGTATCTTCGTAGTAATGCAAGATATTAATTTTCTGGTTAGTTTGTACTGTATCTTTCAATGGAGCTTCTGTTGGGCGTTCGTGGATTTATAGATTGCAAAGTTGCTCTTCCACTTGTTCGTTTGCCTGTAAACATTGTTCCCAAGTCAGTGTGTTTAGGAGTATTGCGCAATTTTGAGTCATGTACTTGTCTCATGTGCGTAGTTTTAATTTAAGCTTGTATTACTGCACGTACACTTGTCGGTAGGGAAGTTTCACATCTGCATATTCGTATTTGCAGAGAGTGCTTCGAAAGTCTCTACCAGTCTGACGTGCATTTTAAATGAAGATGTTATATGCAGCCCTGTTATGCTGCCAGAACAAGTAAAACGTTACAAGCGTAATTCACTTCGCAACATTTCTGACAACTCAGGCATTGGCAATGTTATTTCTATTTTATTATTATTGCTTTAGGAACTTTTTAAGATTTCTTGTAGACTTTTTTTTCTGATAAAAGTAAGCATTTAATTATATTGTTTGAAAGAGAGAGTGAAATATTAGCTTATTAATATATGGAATAAAGAAATTGAAAAAAGAAAAAAAAAATGGATGTAATATACTTGTCTTTTGAACATTTACATGATTTGATTGTACTTATTGATTACACGAATGTCGTAACTGTTTTGAAAGAAAATTATTGGTTAAAGAATGGACATGTATATAATGTTTTACAAAATATTTATAACCTAGGCATTGCTATAGTATGTTCTATATCAATCTAATATTAACATATGGTCCGGAATAGCTGGGCTAATATATAATAGAACGTGTGTGTGTTCCAGGAGATAATTTATGATCGTCCATGTAGCACTAATTCAAAATTAGTTTAAAATTATCGTACTTCTGCTCAAATCACTGAAGTTAGTGTTTAAATCCAAGAAGTGTTAGTGACTTGTTAAATTTAACCTAGAAATAAGCAATGTAATGTTCGAAATCAGTGAAAACTTACTTGTAATATAGTTGCAGTAATTAACGTCTTACTGTGAATTAGCTCCACAAGAATTACAGAAGACTGAAATTCAGAAATACACAACTTGGCAGTTGAGTACTATTATGTAGGTAAAGGGTTGCTTTTAAATTTAAAAAGAAAAGTTTTATATGTACTTAAAGTACTAATTTTATTCTTTTCTATTGTAACTTTTTTTTCATACCGATTCTATACCATACAGTTGTTGTTTAGGAAAAAATTATTCCTACATGTTAGACCAATATTGTTGCATACGTATGATCTATTTTTTTTAGGTGAGAAATAGGTAGTATACTTAACTCTACTACAAACTCAACGCAAAAGGAATTGAGAGTATTATTAATAGTATTATTGGATTGATGTCTAAATATGCCTGTAGTTTGGGTTACTATCTTCAACCTGCAAAAACATTTGTTACGAGAACATGTAATACAAATACCAGTAGTTAAACGTAAGTTGTCCACGACATTCATATCTCGTGGGAAAACTTTGGAATACTTACGCAAGTTACTAATTTTTATAAATTTTGATCAAAATTTGCAAGTTGTAAGTTATTCTCCGCACTAAGATATTAGTTTCAGTTAGTGATCTATGTTGGAAGCTGTCTTTGACGTAGAAGAATTCAAGGAGACAAGTTGTGCAGATGTCTTTGTCGTTTCTTTGGTGATATAGCTGTATGATTGTATTAGAAGTCATAAAGCTAGATTACCAAAGCAGGGACAAGGGCCTTTTCATCGATGTTCGAGTCATCCAGATAACAGGTATGTTCTTATATTATAGATTCATTGTACATAATTTAAAACAGAGGGAGAGAAGCTGTAGTCCTTTCTTTGGTGATCTAGCTGTATGAGAGGAATGGATGTCATAAAGCTAGATTACCGAAGTCAGGAACACAGTGCAAACAACTGGAATCATCGTAGGGAAGGGCGGCTGCTTTTAGCAGAAGGGGAAATTAAAAGAAATGCTGAATGCTAAGAAAGTTTAAAAATGTTTGTTTCAGTACTGATAAAATATCAAGATAGAGTTGGTATTCAACAGGTTAGTGTCTGAAATTTTCACTCTCGTGAAGGTTGTTATTCAGGAACGAGGTACGAAGTTTTGCTGGTAGATGGTACCAAATTAACCATAATGTACATCGCTGGGTTTTTCATCGGCATCTGGTGCGGTTGAGATCCAGATTTGTTATACTGTAAAACTTAAAAAAAATCGTGAAAAACAAGTACTTATGTATTACTTAATCTCCTACTCCTTCATTTAAAGGATTCGTGGTTCGTTTTTTCAACAGCTTAACGTAAGAATGTTGGAAGAAAACTGACTGTCCTTTTGAACATTTTTGCGATTGTTTGTCTTGAATTTTTTCTTCAAATTTTTATAACATGTAAGAATATTTGTGCATTGAAAATATTAGCTTTTTATAGGTACAATTTTCGAAATTAACTTATACACACGCAATAAGTGTACTTATATTTTTTTTTTTTTTTTTTTAGTTTCCAGTAGTCACCTTTTTGTGTTCCGGTTATATGAAGTGATTTATTTTAAAATCTACTGTGATTCTTATACGGCATTACATATATACAATCGGTTGTCTACTCAATTTAAAACAAATGAACAGATGGCGTGAAGATAAGGGTTTGCTCCAGTGGGCCCCTGTCCGATTTTCTAGGTTGGACACATCTGAAGAACCAACCCACGTGAGTTTTGAGCTTTTTATTAGTATTTTCTAGGTACAGCCAAGCTATATCATATTGCTTTATCTAGGAGGATTAATTTCCCATATTACGATTCTATGTACGTAGTCTTACACCGAAGACTATTCCAAGATCATAGTGAAATTGTGAATGTACCGAGTGAATGATTTGAGAAATATTAAAGAATTGATGTATGGATTGTATTTATATGTGAAATGACAAACCCAATTTTACATTTGAAAAATCTACAAAATAAAATGCAGTAATGATATTTCGGGAACATATACCTAGAATAGTATCTATTGTGGCGCGGTAAACAAAGGGACACGTGATGGAGGGGGCTTGAAATTCGAACTTCGCACAAAAAAAGTGGTATTTTTGTCGCGAGGTTAGTCTTTTAACCTTGGAAAATTTATTGTATTTGGGCGCAGGGAATTGGTGGCGAAGAAGGTAATGTGACAAAATCCAAATGATACGATATAATTAATTAATGACAAAGTATTAATTTCGGCTCTCGAAACAGGATAAGCGCGACTAAGGATACTTTAAATTCGAAGTCGTCAGTCATGGTAAAATTTCGTGATTTTGAACATTTGTCGTGGAAGAACAGACCTATAGCGTCGGCGTATTTTGGAGGAGAGAAAAGGGTTATTACCGAAAAATATACTCAAAATTCAGCATAATCACGTAAAAGCGACTAACACCACTTGATGTCATTACGTGTTCGTAGCCTTTTCTTTCTGGGGAAGTTCAGACATAGCAGATGGCTATCAGTCATGTTCCAGATTGTAAAAAGGAAAACAAGTAACTACATGTCGAACAACTCCTTGGACAGCAATCGTACCAACATGAATCTGTAAATCCTGAACTGAGAGCCAGTAGAAACGGGAAGACATGGATATTTCGGTTTTTACTAAAACTCGTTTTTTTTTTCTTTCTTTCTTTCTTTCTTTTCATCTATTATAGATGAAACTGAGAGTAGTATAAAGAATGTGCCATACAGTTTTGTGGATAGGCAGCATGTTGAAATTATAACATTTAAATCATACTTGCGGGTGGAAAGCAGATGAATATTCATTACACGTAATATTTTATATTGCAGAAACATTTACTATTTATTTACTTGGTTGATTTAGTTTAATCTTTCAGCATCTAGGCTATATGGGACTTAACTATTAGAACCACATGAGATTTTATGGAGAATCGAAGCTGGATATTTCGCATCAAAGTTGCGGACGTTAGCCACGAGAGAGTTCTTAAATTTATACGATACAAACTGATAAGCAGATAATGGTTTTTGAATTAGAAATCCGTGTATATGATGATCTATAATACTTATCACTTTAAAATGCTCCTATTTCCTATGAATGTAGAAAACATGTTTTCGCCATCTATTAATATTTTAATCTATAGTGATCAACATTAAAACTAAGTGGTTTTATGCCACTTCCGGTTTGAATAGAATGTTAATAAAGATGGTGTTTGTTTGTAGAACCTCAAGTAGTTCCAAAAAGAGCTCTTCTTGTTCTTGTATTTGCTCTCTGTAGAGAATTATTGCAAACTGAAGTTGCAATGGGTTTCTATCCCGTATGAGTTAAGAATCTAGAAATAGGTATACTCTTGCGATGCTTAATCGATTGCAGAAAACAGCTTCTCGCTATCTATGATCGTTTTTGTTCCGTAATTACCAACGTTAAAACGGATTTCTGTCATTTTCGGTTTGAACATCACCTGTCAGCGACCTGTCTAAATTTTGACGTACATTCTGGCCAAAATTTATAGTAACCCGTCAAGTAGTTCTCGATTTTTCTCCTGGACGGATAAACAGATAGCTTAAACATATAAAGAAGTTTCAGTGAACGAAACTGCTTAAAAAATGGAAAGAAGGCGAGTGAACAGAAAACTTGTAAATTATGATATAATCTTAAATTATCAATGAAATTTTAACTCTTGCCTCAAAGAATCTTAAGAATTCAGAAGGATTTCAACACTCACATATACCCAGCTGGGTTAGCTTTTAAGAAAGTCTGTTAAGTTTTTCAAACCCTGTTAAATGTTAAATTACAAAACTTTTTTTTTTTTTAATTATATATAAAAGTAAATATTATAATTTCAGTTATACCTACACAAAGTAATATTAATAATTTAGCGCAAGTTTTACGTGTTACAAACATTTGAAGTGACAAAACCCACAGTTACTTTAAAGAAAACAATCGCAAATATCGTTTCAAAAAGGCAACAATAGTTTTCTTCAATGAAATATGAATTGGGAGGGGGTCTTACTATAAATCTTAAGTGAAGCTATGGAAGATTGACAAGGAATACACAAGTTACTGTTTTTGAGGTGATCCTGCGTTTATTTTACTTGGCAGCAATTTCAACAATCCAGGTAAATCACGTTTAAAACCGGAGCAGGTATTGGCGGAAGACCCAACGCAGTCCCATTTAATGCACATGGACTAAGAAGAAATTCGACACAAGTTATACAAGTAGGTTAATTCAGATAGTAACGTTCGTAGAAAATGTGTAACTTGCGTGAGTCGTCATTTTCTCAATGCGTAGTGTCAGGTTTTACGGTAAGTTGCAGATACAACATAAGTCTTAACAAAATATAGTAATTATTCAACGTGATTTATGCATTATTGCATTCACATTTTTGTACATAAAAATAGTAGGTCTCAGTACGTCTAGGCTAGCCTGCTAGATCCTTTAGTTAGTTAGATCCTTGAAATTTGGACAGATTTGTGACTTAGGTATCACTAAGGATTATCGGAAATACAACTTTGAAATGGGGGAATGGGGATAGCAATAATGTGCCCCTATCTAGGTAGCCTTTAAGGCGAGAGACTTGAAATTTGGTATTTAGACTTTTCATTTAAAATAATTGCACATGCTTTAGAAGTTATGATATCCGACCTAGAAAGAATGAAAACTGATAGGGTTGCAATTATAATGCCCATACCTTGGAACCTCTTATGTTTAGTATCATGGAATTTGATAGTTCTCATTTTACTCGTTGACTGCCGACAATTCGAAAACCAATCTGAGTAGACTGATATAACAGGTGAGCGAAAATTAACTATATAAAACTACAGAAAGTGATGTGGTACAAATGGCCCTTGAAATCAGTCACACCGGTCAACGTGATAAAAGACATGTGTTTAAGTGTTTTCGGATGTTAGATCTAGAATGGAAGAAAAAGCAGTTGGGTAGTTTACGAAGTTGCCAATACGAATAATTCTAATTTCATGGGATACTTCGACTTGAGACGAACTCTCTGAAGGTGCAGAAGGTAAAACGCAAAAAATTGCCCGCAATGATAGGTGGGGTATTGTTATATCTAATATTCGAATGTCTGTGTTTATATTTTGCAATAAAATATTATAGAAAAATTCAAGCGCCTCTTATGGTGTAGGGATATTAATCTATTTACAACGGAGTTTCTAGGCATGTGGTGGATTTAATTTTGTTGAATGGAGCGAACCATTGAATGATATACTTGTCGTTTTCACAGTGTTAGTGCTATTTCTGTGTTGTATCTGTTAGACTATGAGCGATGCAGTTGTTACATATGCGAAAGAAAAAGAAAAATCGTTAATAGTTTCGTGATCAGAGTAACAATACATATATGCTTATACAAGCTTCTTGTACACTGGTTTCAGGAAAGTTCGGTAAAATACAAGTTAGAAATAATGTGAAGTACGAGCCCGAAGTTTAGATTTGTCTGAATTTTTTTAAAACTATAAACAGGTTTTAAGACACGTGTTACTATTATTGTTGTTGATAATTTTTAATTTCTGTCTGCCAGTCTTTATTTTTTGTGCGTTACAAATTTCCTACTTTTCTTTCATGATTTTAGATGCTTCGTAATATGCATTGAATGAGCTATAGTGCTAAAAATGAAGTAGTTTCCATTGCACATGGCTATTTACGGGAAGTTTATAAGCGTCCAGTTGTGTGAAATTTAATATAGTGTCTTATGTACATTTTTAAACATGTAAGTTTGATTACTTATTTCTGTACTTGAAGGAAGATATAGTTTATATTTGTACATTACATTGTGATACAGAGTGATCCAAAAGTGTTGAAACACCCTAATTAGTGGTAAACGCTTCAGATATAACCGAAGTAAACATGTAAGGTACAGGATTAGGGGAAAATGTTTTGAGGATACATCACAATGACGTCCACCATCTTGAATTTTATGTAATTGTCTGAAACCATAGCATGTGATGTCATCTTAATAGCAGATTTTCGTAGTAATTGAATGACAGTAATTTTGCTCTAGTGCTAATCATTACTACGTTACGACTTTTCTTTTCTCATGAGTAAGCGATGTCAGATTCGAACGTGGATTTTCTCTACCTCTTGTATGGCCAATTGAACAAATTCCAGGCGATGAGCTTGATCATCTTCTGTAAGGTGTTGAAGTTGCAGCTTACAAGGGTACCACTTATTTACTGACATAATGCGCATGGTTGATATGAGACTAAGAGCACAGCTGTTGCCATGCGTAGTCTCTTTGGTCGATCTGCCACAGTCGGTTTCTGGGAATTTCTTTAGCATTTGAAGATATTATTGCCGATGGAAATACTTTTCAGATGAAAGCGGTTAAAATCGTCTGCAATTACTATGGTGCTTAGTTCTGCAGAGATCAGCACTATCAACTTGCGCTCTGCGTGTGTCTAGGCTATCTTATGCTAGTATTAGCTGCAACTATACAAAATAAGTCGTAATTTCATAATTGTTAGCGCTAGATGAAAAAAAAGTGCCATTCAATTTCTACAAAAATTTACTATTAAAATCTCACATTCTGCTGTGGTTTCTGTTTAATTGCGTAAGTTCAAGGTGGCGGATTTCATTGTGTAACCATTTTCCTATATCCCTACCTGTAGTTCCAATTCGTATTGAAGTCTCTTATGTGTAACCTACGTCCTCTCCCGAGCAAATTAACGGATCACAGGCGTTTACATGACATACAAGCCACTAGTCATGGACACCCAATGAATGCTGAGGCCCGTATGCGCCGTAGTGTCAAGCTGTTTTGCTCGTAGTTTCTCTTATTAGACTCGTAAAAATTGGGAGAGAGGATTAGTTTAAATTACTAGAGAAGCAGGTGTGTTACTAACATCGTCTGTGTAAGGATACCAACTAGCTATGCTGATATGAGTTTTTGATCTGACAATATCCGTAGAACAGTGTAGTCGTTATATGGAGCCACTCACATTCTGTATCTGTAAAACTAGAGTAGTTAATAGTAAATGTTTTATGTATTATGCGCAAGGAATCAAATTTGCACCCTGGGAATACTGTACATATGTGGCTTCCTGTTCGTTGGCAGCTGTGATTGGTGGCTTGTCTGACTGAGAACTTCATGTAGTTTGTGCGAGGATATGCTGATAAAGATTAAGCGTACCTTAAGGAATTGAGCTAGAAAGCTGAAACTGCCATACTGTTCTACATATTCTATAAGTCCGTACACTTAGTGTCTGCAGTTCTTAAAGCAAAATCCTATATTTTTGTACCAGCTAATTTGCAGCATTAGTTGCCTCCTGAACATTACCAATACTTTGTCCTGTCAGGTTTCTTGTTGAGGAACAAGGGTAATCGGAAGGTACTAGGGTAGGCGAATAGGGTAGATGGAGTAACACCAAAGCTTACGGTCAATATGGCTCTTTAGCCTGTTAAGGCATTTTCATGCAACAAATGTGAAAGCTATCCGAAGGAGTCATTTTCCCTCGTTTTCCGTCAACTTAACCAAGATAGTATTAATGGTTGAACCTTGTTCGAGATTGTTCACTCACAGAACAGTCTCTGGTGGTTTCTACACTGACCTCTGCACAAGGAATTTTTACCCTGGGGAAAACCACTGTATAGTCACTCCTTAGTTCTTCGGTATCATGATCTGATAAATCCATGTCTTCTCACCAGATACTATTTATCCATGGCTCACTCTTTACAAGGGGGGCCGCGGTAGCTAATGGTGTAGCGTTCACCTCTGGTACTTGGGGTCCATGGTTCGATCTCAGCTCGCGCCAAGTGAACTTTGTGGTGGACAAACACCGTGTGTGGGGGTGTTTCTTGGTTCTCCCTTTCCTCCCACTGTCTTCATTCCGCCATTTCATAATTTTTTATCTTCAGTCCCCTTTAGCCTCGCCGGCATAATCGTGAGACGTAAAACTCTCATATTTCATTTTTTCACTCTTTACAAGACGTTCCAAGAACATAACCAAAGTCTGCACACGTTTCTTGTCAAAACGTTGCATCTACTTTGCTCCAGTTCTCATCCAAGTCACGGATAATAGCGCATATTCACGTGATGTATCCACATGTAGCGTGCTTCGACAGATATTAAAATGTCCGCGATGATAGTTATGAATGGCTTTTATGTCAGAGGCAGAAGCATAACTTCTAGGTTTTTCACCTCCAACACCGGTGGCCAGTTTTCAATTTGACAACCTAACAGTTTGTTACGTATGAAGGGCCATTGTCACCCAAAGTTGACATTACTTTATGGATCTGCTCCACACCTTTCTTTTGGAAAGCAGGAAATTTATTATGGTCCTATTCTTTATTATGGTTCCATTGAAAAGTAACATCACGAAACTTTCAGCTGCCTTGCTACATTCCTTCAAAGTAAAGCTTAGTCCTTATCAGCATTCCCTCTTATTTCTCTGAAAGATTTGTTACCGTTGGCGTATATTCAGTTGCCCTTATAACCGGTTTGATGTATGTGACCGAGACCTTCAAATGAGAATGATTAGGTATGGTTGTATTGACTTAATGACTTTTTTCCGAGCTCTAGCATTTGAATATATAATCGTGTACTTACAGTATAGTGTTTCCGTGAGCAGAGAAAACTGTGTCCATTTTAAAGATATTTTCTGGGTTTCTCTTATCGTAATGATGATATTGTGCTAATTCAATAGTGTAATTGAGCATTGTGTGAAAGGTTAGAATTCGAAGATAATTTGTTCGTTCTTTGAATTCAGTTGTAAGGCCAGCAGACACGCCCCCAGCAGCAAAGCGCATATGCTCCGGAAGTGATCTTTCACCACCCAGCCTCAATGATGATAGTGGTACAAGGCTGTGTCTAACACAGCCAGAGCCATTTGTGCGTAGTGTCCCACCGGAAGGCTATCCTGAAGAGAAAGTCCTGTGTTCATTTTCTCAGCCAGCTCATATCGATGATTTGTTACTGAGTACTCAAATGAATGGGACTCAGACTACTCCTAGTCAGGTAAGTTATAAGATTAATTTTGTCAATCTGCTTGGTTAAATGTTTGAAGTATATTGAAATAAGTTACTGATCCATAGTATTATTAAAATAAAATAAATTCACCCTGAAGAGGCTTTTCTTTTCCTACATATACGTTTCAAGTAATGCAATAAATACTACTACTTCGCTGCTATTCAAATCTTAGATTCAGAATATCAGTTCTTCTTTCTACGAGTATGGCCTGTAGTCTAAGTAGAATTAGGGTTTAAAGTTGCAATTTGCTACCGCTGCGTAGTTTTTTGTTACTGTAATGTTGAGCTATTCAGCTAGTGGACGGGAAGGTTCTTTTAGATAGGTACAGGATAAGTCAACAAGAACTTTACAACTTTGAAAGCATATAGAAATTTATTACTTACAGGAACGAGAGGTGTAAGTTTCTAGCAAAACACTTTAAATTTAACATCAGTGTCATTTTGGTTTGATGTGACTGCCGTTGATGTGGCAGACATTTCACCGGAAGTCATTCTTCCCACATTAGTTCAGCTCATCGGGCTTAACTTCTGCAACAGCAGCGTAAATGCGATTTCTCAGCTCTACAAGATTGTCTGGTAGGGACGGAACACACATTCGATCTTTCACAAAACCCCACTGGAAGGCACCCATAGGTGCCAAGTCGCGAGGTGGCCATGCAATTGGACTTGCACTGCCAATCCCCCGATGTGGGAAGCGAATATCAAGAAAATCTCAAACTTCCTGAGGAAGTGAGGCGGTGCGTCTTTTTGCTCTTAGTAATAGGTTACATCTTCATCTGAGGAATTAAAACAAAATTTTTAACATCAAGATACACGATACCCCTGACAGTTTTCTCCATGAAGAAAAAAGGCTTGTACACTTTAAATTTGCTAAGGCCAAAAAACACCTTTAACTTTTGGACTGTCATGGATGTGTTCAATGGTTTGACATGGGTTTTCGCTACCCCAGATTCTAGTTGAGTGTTCACTATGCCATTGATATAAAGTGTATTCTAAATGCTGAAGATAATTGTGTTAAGGAATGTCTCGTCTTCCTCTATCCGATCCAACATAATTTCTCTACAGAATTCTCCACGAACAACCTTGTCAGTAATTAGTTGACCATTGTAAATTTGTAGTGTTTCAAGTGTAAATGTTCAAGTAGCACTTGCCAACTGTCTTCTGTGGAATGCCTCTCTAAGACTTTTTTTTTTTTTTGGTTTAAACCACTGCCATAACTTCAACATGAACAGAAGAACCTTTCAACGAAGTTGTTAACTGTAAATTATAGACCTGCTTGGAAGTTCCTTACCTTGTTCCGTACGATTGTAGATTCCGAGGACAGTCCATATAGGACATTCTCGAATACTAACTGTACATGAGGAAGAAAAGATAACATGTATGTCCAAATTTGGTACTGCGATGCAAGTGGATCTATATTGAAGCCTTAGCTAATGCATATGTAACTCACATGTTAACGTAAATGGTCGGAAATTGTGTGGGTTATTTCATCTGGGCACCCTTGTGAATTACAGGGACCAGTAATGAAGTCTTTAAATGATAACTGAAAGAACTTAGAAATATTTCTCTAGTCCAGTGGTTGCCAACACGAGCGGCATAAGCCACTGAGCAGAAGTAAACATGGAAATTATAAAAAAGTACCACTTGTGATGACTGTACAGTTTGTGATTACTCCATAGGATGGTAATATAAGTAGAGCAAGCATTACAATAGATAGTAGTTAATCGAATCTTTCACCCGAGCGTTAACGACGATACAAGTTATCACAAAGCGATAGCTTCTCACCGCTAACTACACATAGGCGAAAATTCAAATAACATTAAATTTACGAATACGATAAAACTTCAGCATCATTTAACCTGAAAATCAACTAGACACTCAAAGAATTCGATTATCAATATATTGCACCATGCACAACAATTTGAAAGCACGTGTGACGATTAACAGGTCGAAATGACGTCCAAGATAGGCATAAATGAAGCTTATATTTGATAATTAGGATACTTATATATCTTTATTAATGATAGATAATATTTTGACAAATAATGTGGATGTTCCCTATATGTGGAAATTTGATTAGATATTTGATTCTACATTTTGATATGCACTTTTGTAGCAGCGAGTGTAAAAAGGCTCTTTCAGTTTCAATAAATTGGCACCAAATGAATGTTTTGTCACGCAGTTTCCTCCTTGCTCTCGCTGTTCACGTGAGTCCCGTCTACCAGAATGACGTAAGCACAGGTAGGACTGTGATTGCTGCCGTTGGTTGCCAAGGCCGTCGACTGCTTCGCTTGCCTCGTAGCTAATATACATCCGTTGCGAGGAAGTACAACGATAAGATACACTGTTTGTTTAAAAATAGCAGTCGTTTTAAAATAAAAATGAATTAAATTGCCTGAGCCAAATACACTAAAAATAATGCACAAATAAATTTGACAAATTCAGGCTTCAGCAAACTTCATTGGCGCTGCATGTTTACATTTTGTCTTTCATATTTGTATTCAAGATTTGTTACTGAAAACTAAATAATTGTGCAAATTATAACTTTACAAAATTATCAAGAATGAGTGCAAATTGTTTTCAGTATATAACACGGGCTTCAAGATCAAATAATCAATGTTGCATGTGAAATTTGTCTACCCAACGAGCGGGAAAGAGGGATGGTATGAAGTATGTATTGTTTACGAAAGGGCATCAGCTGAACAGAAAGGGAATCTCAGCTTACATTATTAGTCTGTGTCTTTGTAACTATTCCCCCCCCCCCTTTTTTTATTTTCTCGATTTTTTTCATTTTGTAAATCTCCCACTACAAGCACAATATATATCCTCATTTTCCTAGTTTGAAGGGGAGCGTGCATAATGCCCAGCTCAGTAAACATTTTGGTCAGTTTGATACTTTTCCGTAAGAACTCGCGGTTGGGTCATATTCACATGAAATAAGTCTTGTTTTACCTTTGCTTGTGGGGCCTACTTAAATGGACCAAGAAAGAGAAGAGGACTTGAATTGGATATTAAGGAACGCCGAAGGTTGGTTTAGTACACATGATTAGTTTCTTTTTTGGCGGTGAACCTTCGGATTTTTAAGTGTTAGATGAAGTATCGGTGATTTAGTTTAGTCCTAAAGCGTATTGAGAGAGAAAAGTTACTTGTAAATCTCATAAATTTTCCTGTCATGAGTTAATAATATTATTGTGATTATTTCTGTTTCAGAGCAATCTTTTCCAGAAGCTTGTACGTCGAATGACAAGGTTTTTTGTCACCACTGACCGAGAGACAACACTGAGCGAATTAAGAGTTCTTTTGGAAAAGATGGGTTATTCTTGGAAAATTAACCCTGCTGGTATTGTAAGTAGTGCCATTTAAAACTGAGCTTAAAAATTAGTATCTAGAAATGACTGTCTTAAACCTTGATCTGAACAGTTTGTGAGTATATTGCTTAAATTTCTGGGAGCGTGCTTTGCATTGGAAGTGAATTTGAATTTGAAGGAGTTTATAAGGAAACTGTTGTCTAGATGAAAATATACCAATAAGAAGTTCGAATAATTCGAAAACCAATAGTCTGGTTTTGTTTTTCGGAATGATAAAGGAATAGAATTTTATGCGCAGCACACAATTGAATACAACAGGACTTCATGGGTGAAGAAAATGGCGTATACACTTGTTGCACCACATTTTTTCGTTATTTTCTCACGAAGTAAACGTATTTATATTAATTTCTAGAGACTACAAGAACAAACATTTTATTTCACTTCCAGGACAAGACAATGAACAATGAAGTTATGAACCCTAATTGGATGAAAGGTGACGCAGTAATAAAAGCATCTTCCTCTCGTAACTTTAAATGAATGCCGACTAATCAGAAATTGACGTATCTTAGTCTAATGGCGATTTCGTTTCACCAATCAGAATAACTTTTCATGAAAGAGAATAATTAATGAAATAACTGATCTTAAGAAAACAGAAGAATTTTCAATATTTAAAATTACTTCCTGTTTCGATTTTCACACAAACCAAGGAAAGGACAAACCATTGAACAATATCATACCCTAATATTTGTAGCGAAATGCACAAAAGTAAGGTACTAATAATACATACATACGTTAATGACATGACAAACTGTTGTCCTAAAACTAACAAAATATAATTTCGCGAAGTTATACAGCGTGTAATAATAATTTTCACAGTATATTTGTTAATCTTAAAAGGCAAATCCTAGGCAAGGTGTCGCGAATCGTAACATTTATGAACCATATATCAGTGTATATTGCGCATAAAAGGTTACGTATCAGTCTATAAGCTACAGCTTGTTCAAAAACCAGTTTAATAAAAAGCCTTGCAGGTAGGAATTCGTTGTTGAAATGCTACCGTACATTGATAAGCACAATGATTCCTTAAAAGGGCAGTTTTCTGTCAGCAATTTTCCGTACGTCAGGTGAAGTACGTATATAGGCATAACTGCAGGATATGGAGGTGAAGAAAGTCCACATAAAAAAAAAGTTTGTGGAACGAACGCAACAGCCCAAAATAAAGCGTGTGGGTGCGTTGATTGAAAGTTGTCATCGGCTTATTCTTTGAACAAGCTACAATTACAGGAACGTTGGTGGTAGTATTAGTTCCTGGTAGTGTTGGAATATTATACCGTCTTGCGTACTATAGGGATACATGTTCTAAGACGTGGTTCCTCCCCATTATGCCCGTTGCAGAAAGAATTTCTGGATAACTATTTTCAGAACTATTGGGTTGGAAAGGGAGGTCTCATCCAGTGGCCAGAGACCGCGCAACTTGTTTCCTTGGACTTTGTTCTTTTGTTTACCAGGCCCTAGTTCGATTTGGATGATCTAAGACGAAGTATCGATGCTTGTGAATCCGTGTCACCTCAAATGTTACACAACACGTGGAGGAGGTTGAGTACCATCGTAATGTTTACCGAGCAAAAAAGTTTTATTTTTTTATTTTAATAATTTAATATAAAATCCTATTCTTTACTCTTCCCGAAAAACAAAACCGGACGATTCTATCACTATTGGTTCTCGAGTTATTCAAATTTCTTTTTGATGTATTTCCATTCGGACACTGTACTGAACTTGGGAAAATCAATATCAAACTTTGGGTCTATTGTATAGTTGTAATATAAATTTATGCCTCTGTCGCTTTAGTGAGTGCTGTGGCTGTGACAAGTTTTAAGTTGCTGGTTCGTAGTATAATTTTGTGTGAAGTTGAAGAATCAAGCTAATTAGAAGTTCTAATTTAGAGAGAGAGAGAAAAAGACCAATTTGCTGCTGCTTTTTCTTTGCTTGTGTTTACAAAAAATAATTCCCACAAATATTCAGACTTCATTACTGCTTAGTGGCCTAGTAATTACGGTTAAATTCTGGTTTGGTAATATTTGTTTTTATAAGTGAAATGTGAATTACAGAGTTTGAGTAGTACAAGTAATTATTTGCGTATGGACTAACATAAATGTTGAAAATAGACTATAGCGCCAACTATTAACGAAATTGTAAATACATATCAGGTGTCAGTTCATTGCAAACTTCATTTTTCTTTTAATAAAATTTGCTATGAATAAAGATTAACTTAAGTGTGTTCCCAATTATGAGATTATATAACCAATAACAATAGGGCTCTCATGTGTTCAGGGACGAACATGGAACATATCTTCTGAATTGAGAGTTGGCATGTTTACAATGTCAGATTTGCAGTTGCGAAAGAATAATAGATTATTTTTTTTGTAGAATTTAGTTTTTATCATTGTACGGCCTATTTCCCACAGCTGCTAAAATGGCAGCCCTATATTAAATATGCACTTAATATAATTTAAGTCATATTATCAGGACATGTAAATTTAAGTGGGTTTCAGCCTATTGTAATATTTCTTGATTTGTGACATGAACAGTTTAACATCCCACAATTATTTCCGTTACACTAAGGGAAACTAATACTAAAGTGAATTATGGAAGAATTCGTAGAACGAGAATGTGGGAGGAAACCGGAGTATTCCCAGAAAACCCGCAAACACGATGTTGTCCACAACGAAATTACTTGGCTGGGGATTAAATCAGGAAATTTCTTGATTAAAAAACTATTTTTAAATTTTTTCTATACCCGTACATTTGAATCCAAAGTTCAAATTTTGTTCCATCTTAAGATTCTCCAATAAAACTGTTTAACAGAAACTTATTTATAATAACGATGATCACATTACTTTGTGCACAAACAAATGTGGAGTATAAATTTAAAAATGTCACTAAAGAAAAAAGTCAGTAGTCTTAAGCATGCATTCAAATAAATAAATAAATAAATATACAGACTATTCCATAATTCGTGTTATTTTCTACAGCGCTGGGAGAAGATGAAGTTTTCACACTATTAATGTAAAATTTGGCACTCTTATTGAGAAATATCTGAATTTTTCGAATTGCTAAAGAAAATAAAAGAAAATTGCTGTTTAGCGCCCCTTTTAGGGGTGTAAACACGAAAGTTCATTTTCCTTATGGGAGATTCAGTGTTAAATTTTAGAAGCAGTTTTCTCCAATAATTATTCGTGATGATTTTCGAGCAAATGAGTTGTATTTGTTACAAAATGCAAAAACACTCATTCACAAAGCTAGTAAAGCCGTCTCAAACATTATTTTGCAAAGGTCCCCCTTTTGGGGGGGCAAGGGTCGTAAAAAGGTGGTGGGTGATATGTTACCAAAATCTCAAAATTTATTTTCGGAATGCCAGTAAGCGTGAGATTAATCACAAATGTTACAGAATTAATGCTCCAATGTCCTTACATGTAAGAGTGACTGATAATGGGGCTACAGCCCCCTTTCAAAAATAAAAAAAAAATCACCATAAATATCCTTAGTAGGGACATACGAGAAGAAGGTATTTTTGTTAATGTGAAATTTGGCGTCATTGTATCAAAAGAGTATGCGTTTTTCAAATCTGGAATGTTATTTTGATAACGCACCGCCTTAGGGGGGCACAGGGGCGAAGCCCTTAATGATGGATCTTTATAAAAATTCAAAATTTTGTTCCGGAAATGCCAGTGAGAGTGAGATTTTTCACCACTGTCACAGAATTAATATTCTAATGCTCCTTGCATGTGCCAGTGACTTATATGTTGCTATAGCCCCTCTCAAAAATTAAAAAAAAAATCACCATAAATATCCTTAGTGGGGACATACGAGAAGAAGGTATTTTTTTTAATTAATGTAAAATTAGGCGTCATTGTATCAAAAGAGTATGCGTTTTTCAAATCTGGAATGTTATTTTGATAACGCACCGTCTTAGGGGGGCACAGGGGGCGAAACATAAAATGATGGATGTTTATAAAAATTCCAATTTTATTCTGGAAGTGTGAATGAGTATTAAATTAATCACAAATGACACAGAATTAATATTCCGATGCTCCTTGCATGTGCCAGTGATTGATGTGGTGCTACAGCCACCGTCCACAAATCACCAAAAATCACGATAAATATTCTTACAGGGACATACCAGAAGAAGCTTTTTTTTCTATTGGTCGATTAATGTGAAATTTGGTGTTATTGTAATAAAAAGTTCTGTATTTTCCAAATCTGAAATGTTATTTTGGTAACGGGACAAATAGCGCGGTTGGTAATTTTTGGCTTTGGAGGGCACAGAGGCCGAAGTATAAAAATTCCAAATTTTATTTTGGTAGTGCCAATGAGCATGAAATTAATTGCAAGGGGCACAGAATTAATGCTCCTATGCTATTTCCATGTACAATCCGCAGCAAAGAACCTGCAACATGAGCACGTAAGTTTATTGTGAAACTACGATTAACAGCACAGGGAATCAACATAACGTCTAAGTGGCATGAATCACGCCAGGAGAAACCTCGGCGTCCTCCCCTGCACACTTATTTTGGAGCAAAGGACTTCGTCGTTTCACAATAAACATATATGCTCATGTTGCAGCTTTTTTGCTGCGGACTGTACCAGTGACATATTAGGCTACAATCCCCTTTCATAAAACAATAGAAATTCATAATGAATGTTTTTATACGCAAGGACCTACTGGCAGAAGGTAAATATTTTTCATTATTAAAGTGAAATTTGGCATTATTGTCGAAAAATGTTTGTTTAGAAAAAGAGCTAAAGCGACAATATGATAATGGTCATGTGTTGATCTCTTTTAGTGGCGTCAACTAAAAGTTTGATTGGCCTAACTGGAGTTTCAATGTAAAATGCGGAAACCAGTTTGCTCTATATTTATACGAATTTTGCTGTAAATTAGCAGTTTTAGGTACAAAATACGATACCATTCCTCCTCTTCATCCCCTTTCATCTATGATGGTACATGCGTTTCTAGTTTTATTACGCCAAACCTCCAAATTGGGGAAGATAGGCAGTAAGAAAAATTCAAACTTTTCGCTATTTCCCGTGAGCGTCAAAATATTTGGAAATGTACCAAAATTAATGCTTAGAAGCTACCTCCATGTGCCAGCGACCACTTTAGTGATTCAATTCCCCTTTCCCGGTCCCTAAATCATTTAAAGAACCACACCACTTTGTTCTATTATCTTCCATGCTAAGAGATGTGTGTTTAAGAAGCACTGGAACACGTCCGAATCATTTGTTGGTGTCCCACTGTAAGCTGATTTTAAGCAATGTCAACAAACTTTTGTTTATAAAACACCCTCTAATTCCTGACTCAACTTCTTGTTCATGTGTGCTGACAACAGTTTCAGACCTTTTCTTATCGCAATACACTAACGATTTACGAGTTAACGTGTTGACAGTTCAATAGGATTTCGTGTCTGTAATCAACACCTGGGTTAGATTGACTTCTTCGGAAATGGACATTACATAGTAGGTGAATCTCGGGGATAGACTGGCTTAATCATTTGATAATTACTTGTCGTTTCCAGTATACTTTAAGAGTACATTCATACTGTAGTGTCCTTCGATCATGCAGTCTTTAACTCAGGATCAGCGTGTTAATGTAATTGAATGGTACATTTTATCAGAAAATCTGCAAGAGCAACAAGATTCCGTATAGTTAAAGAACTCGGATTAAAAGTACACGATATGCAAATTCACCGTTTGTACAAACAGTTCCGCAGCAATTGTTTTCACACTACCCATCTTGCATCTAGAAAAAGTGCAGGAAGATCTCCAAGTGTATCTACAGAAGAAACAAAAAGACAAGTATTGTTATCTGTTACTAGTTCATCGCGGAAATCCCTTGCTCGTCGAAGTTTAGGCTTAAATATTAAGAAAACTACGCTACAAAGAATTTTAAGAAACTTGAAGGTAAAACCATACAAGGTCCGAATGGTTTCTGAATTGTGTGCAAGTGATTATGGTGATCGTGTTTATTTCTGTAACTGCTTTATTGAGAAGTTAAATGAAAACCCTATGTTCTTATTTCAAGTGATGTTTTCCGATGAAGCAAAATTCTTCTTAAATGGTTTTGTGTCCTCATCACATGCAAGATATTGGTCATCGATACAGCCGAACGTGAGATCAGAAGTGTCAATGGACAAACGAGGAATAATGGTTTGGTGTGGTATAACTGCGACTGAGGTGATAGGACCTTTCTTTTTTGATGAAAATGTAACGTCATCATACCAAAAGCTACTAAGAAAAAAAGTATTTGCTGAACTTGATCGTTTAAATTTAGGTCAAAGTGATGAATTATGATTTATACAAGATGGAGCGCCAGTGCATCGCTCAAATACGACTATAAATCTTTTGAGAGAGAAATTTGGGGAACGGATTATTTCTATGGGGTCAAGTGTCGAATGGCCACCAAGTGTAGAGGACTTGAAACAGGATTGTCCACAGTATAGAGATGATCACTCCAGATATGTTGGAGAAGGTGTTCAGTTTCTTTAGTAAATCGCATTAATTTGTCTTGCTCGTTCAGGAGGGCATGCCGAATAAAAGTAAGTTGATTTTATGGGTTTTACACTTAGGTTAATGATCTCTTTAAACAATTAGTGATAGTAGAGCCAAAAAGAGTAGTTTTCAACAAAGAATAATTTCCAGCAACTGATTCTTATTCCTCGGGAAACATTTGTTTCTATTAAAACCGTGTGTCCGTGTGTATTACGTCTGCAGTACATACGAGTAAGTTGTTATATGGAAAGTTGGATAATACGGTTATTGTGTAAGAAGTACACAATAACCGTACATACATGCTTAATACATGCTTTTTCTTTTTAGGAATAAAGCAAACAATATTGAAACTTAAAGCTCACTTTTAATTTTTTGTTCCTGCTACGTTTTGCATTGTCATTTTGTGTTACATTTCGAGATGGTTCTGCTTAAGTGTGTAGAAAATACGTAGGTGGTTTGTGTGAGATTTTCTGCTATAAAAAGAGCCCTAATTGATTTTTAAAAATATAAAATTCTTTGATTATATTCCAGTGACACCATAACAACAAAGCTATATGCATGATCAGTTACATTGACAGAAGTTATTCATTTACAATAATTTCCAGGTTTATTGTATTTTTTTTTTTTTCAATAATGACAACCTACATATTAATTATGACATATTTATTGTGAATTTTTGTGATTTTTGGAAGTGGGCTGTAGCCCATATAAGTCACTGGGACATGCAAAGAGCATCGGAATATTAATTCTGTGACATTTGTGACTAATCTCACGCTCATTAGCATTTTCAAAATAAAATTTGGAATTTTCATAAAGATCCACAATCTTATGCTTCGCCCCCTTTTCTTCTAAAGGTGGTGCGTTATCAAAATTATACCGAATTAAAAAAAAAAAAAGAAAAAACGCCAGCGCCAAATTTCACATTACTTGATTTAAAAATAGCTTCTTCCGGTGTGTCCCTGTTAAGGATATTTATCGTGATTTGTGGAAGGGGGCTGTAGCCCCACATCAATCACTGGCACATGCAAGGAGCATCGGAATCTTAATTCTGTGTCATTTGTGATTAATCTGATACTCATTCACACTTCCAGAATAAAATTTGGATTTTTTAAATAAATATTCAAATACTTATGCTGCGCGCCCTGTGCCCTCCTAAACCAGTGTCACCAAAATAACATTCTATATTTCAAAAACGCGTACCCTTTTACTAAGATAACAAATTATTTTACATTAATTTGACAAGAAATAATGGTTTCTCGGATGTCCCTGCTAAAATATTTATGGCTAATTTTTATGATTTTTTGGAATGGGGCTGTAGCACCTTATCAATCACTGGCAAATGCAAAAAAACATCGGAATATTAATTCTGCGAAATTTATGATTAATCTGATGCTCACTGGCATTTCCAGAATAAAATTTGGAATTTTTATAAATATCCATCATTTTATGTTTCGCCCCCTTTGCCCCCTAAGGCGGTGCGGTACCAAAGCAACATCCCATATTAAGACACACATCTTTTTAGCACAATAACACCAAATTTAACTTAGTTGATTAAAAAAAATAGTTTCTTCCGGTGTGTTCCTGCTAAGGATATTTATGGTGATTTTTTAATATGATTTTTGGAAGGGAGGCTATCCCCATATCAGTCACTGACACATGCAAGGAGCATCGGAATATTAATTCTGTGACATTTGTGATTAATCTGACCCTCACTGGCATTTCCGGAACAAAATTTGGAATTTTTATAAAGGTCTATCATCTGATGCTTCACCCCCTGTGCCCCCCTAAGGCAGTGGTTACTAAAATAACATTTCAGATGTGAAAAACTCATACCTTTGTGCTACAACGACGCCAAATTACACATTGACAAAAAGTACCTTCTTTTCGTATGTCACTACTAAGGATATTTATGGTGATTTTTTTTTTAATTTTTGAGAGGGGCTATAGCAACATATAAGTCACTGGCACATGCAAGGAGCATTAGAATATTAATTCTGTGACAGTGGTGAAAAATCTGACGCTCACTGGCATTTCCGGAACAAAATTTTGAATTTTTATAAAGATCCATCATTAAGTGCTTCGCCTCCTGTGCCCCCCTAAGACGATGCGTTATCAAAATATCATTCCAGATTTTAAAAACGCATACTCTTTTGATACAATGACGCCTAATTTTACATTAATTAAAAAAAAATACCTTCTTCTCGTATGTCCCTACTAAGGATATTTATAGTGATTTTTTTTAATTTTTGAAAGGGGGCTGTAGCCCCATTATCAGTCACTATTACATGTAAGGACATTGGAGCATTAATTCTGTGACATTTGTGATTAATCTCACACTTACTGGCATTCCGAGAATAAATTTTGAGATTTTGGTAACATATCACCCACCACCTTTTTACGCCCCTTGCCCCCCAAAAGGAGGACCTTTGCAAAATAATGTTTGAGACGGCTTTACTAGCTTTGTGAATAGGTGTTTTTGCATTTTGTAACAAATACAACTCATTTGCTCCAAAATCTTCACGAATAATTATTGGAGAAAACTGCTCTAAAATTTAACATTGAATCTCCCATAAGGAAAATGAACTTTCGTGTTTACACCCCTAAAAGGGGGGCTAAACAGCAATTTTCTTTTATTTTCTTTAGAAATTCGAAAAATTCAGATATTTCTCAATAAGAGTGCCAAATTTTAAATTAATAGTGTAAAAACTTCATCTTCTCCCAGCGCTGTAGAAAATAACACGAATTATGGAACAGTCTGTATATATATATATATAATGAGTTCATTTATTATGTAGCCAAAATCTACTGGTGACATCCTCCCCTAAACAAATAAAATTCATATGGACATAGGGCGAAAACCGCATGGTTTCACGCGATGCCGAATACGGGGGAAGTGTAACATTGAAGCTGCCTAACTCGGAAACTGTAAGATATATTAAAGATGGTTAAAGACATATCACAGGAACTAGTACTCTAGATATTTATATTTGAGAGTTAGGTCGTACCGGAGCACCGAATTTTATAGAGGGAGCTGGGGTATAGGAAGAGATGATTTGTATTAAGAGAAAATATCTAATTATCGGTTTATTAAGTTGCTATGTCGTATGAGTATTATCATTTATAAATTTCACATTATCAAATATCTGCGATTACGCAACCACACGCAACAGATTAAGATCAGGGAGGTTGATAACACTTGCAAACCAGGTTCCAACGTTAAATATTATTTGATGACTGTCGTCTAAGAGAAACATCGTACAAATAAAAGATCATAAACAAATGACAGGACTCAGTGAGTCACTTTCTTAACTAAAAGTTACTTTTTTTTTTTAAATTTGTCACTAAGCTATTTTTTTGGGAGGTAAAGGGACTTTTTCATGTGATTGTTTTGCATTGGCAGTTTTGTAAGAAAAATATAAGAATAAATGGGGAAAGGCTGAAACTTGTTATTCATTACTCTTCTGAAAGCTTCAGTCAATTTTATTCTCACTTATTCTAGCTTTTATTCTTTCTAAAGCACAGTGGCTTGTTGGTGGATGCTTAAGCTCTCAAGGTGGGGTTGAGAACCCTTCTGTGTCTATTCTTTCTTCTATCATAAGTCTTTGTTTTCTCTCGTAATAGTTAACGCTCCGTTCAACGTTGTGTGTGTGTGTGTGTGTGTATTTGTGTGTTTATCATGTTCGTCTTGTGTTGTCTTCTTAAGAGTAGGTGATAAATTTGGATATTTCATGGCTTTGAGAACTTTCAATTCTAAGTTAAATATAATGTTTGGGATGAAAAAAATCGGAAATAGGCCAGAACTGGTTCCACTTACTCAGAAGCTTCTTTCATCTGCTAAATCTGCTTACCGCAACTACAAAGCATACTTAGAAAACCCAAGGAAGAAGGAAGCTCAAAAAGTAGTAAAGAAGAAAAGGTGAAACAGAGAGGTGATGGAATAAATTGACAAAGGAAAAAGAAGCACGATAAGATTATGGTCGTCTTTGGCCACTTTTTCATGTTCTTTTGGTCACTTTTCAACTATTTACAGGAGACTAGACCACTAGGAGGCATGAAATGATTTCAGAGATACAGAAATGTGAAATGTCAAAACTGACATCAGAGCAAAGGATTTGAAAAATCTTTACCGAAAAGTGGTTGTGAAATGCCATATTTTATTGGCTCGTGTTACCTAACAATTTAACTCGGGAAGTATACTGTTCTGATGTAATGCACCATATAATTCTAAATCAAACCATGTTAGTAAATAATGTCGAGATTTTGAAAGTTCTTTATGTTGGGGCCGCGGTGGCTCAGTGGTAGAGCGTTCACCTCTGGTGCTTGGGGTCCCGGGTTCGATCCCAGCCCCCGCCAAGTAAACTTTGTGGTGGACAAACACCGTATGCATGGGTTTCCTCGGGTTACCTTCCCCCGTTACCTTCCACTTTCTTCATTCCACCACTTCATTCATTACTCAGTCAGTCTCCTTTAGCCTAATAACCGTGGAACCTAAAACTCAATTTCATTTCATTTTTCCTTACGTAGCCCTCACTCCTTCCGTTATTCAACCTATACCCTATTTGAGCCCAAAGTGATAGAAACTAGCACTGATCGATGAACGGTCGCAGTCTTCATTGTCTGTGTAACACCCTCACCATGACACTATTTTTTGTTTTATTGTAGGTATTACACAATCGGGAGGAAAACTCTTTTCGGATGGGCGACGCACAAATATTTGGCGTTTGGGACCGAAAAGTTGAAATTTAGATTCATCAGTGCAGAATATCCTATTCCGTTGTCATCGGTTCAATATGTTATAGCTAGAGTCCGGATTTTTATGTAATATCAACCCCCTAAATATGTATCAAAAATCGCTTTAAAATATAAGAAATATTTAATATTTTATAAGAATGTGTAATGTTACATATTTATGAAAACGTAATAACATGCGTATGAGTATGCAATATTTAAGCGAATTACGAAAATAAAAAGGAAAATGTACACTTCATCCTGCTTAATGCAAGTCCCCCAATGACGTGAAATGCTTAAATAGCTGAGACAGTCATACGTCACTGACGTGACTGATTGCAGGATAATAAGAATCAGACGCGAATGAAGATGTGAATCGGCTAGAGAGAAACAGGAAAGCCTCGAGAAAAGCAATGCATACGGCATTTGTACTTCAGAAATCTCATGTGGTGTGTGGTGCCGTTTTAAATCTAGAACCTTTTACACTAAATGTGCATCCGTCACCAGGGCCCAATCTTGAAATGAATCATACGCATTATACAAATTTAAATACTAAAAGCAACTTAAGACGAAATGCATTGTTTTATATATATTTATTTCATGCAGGGAAAAGCAGTCCTATATCTTTTAAACAATACCAGCTGAACTAAGATTGAAGAATATTTCCACTAATGAACATTTTTAATTTGAAATAAAGTACTTGCAGTTCAACTGTGTTGTTGCACAGTGGGTTACAAGGTACATTTTCAAATGATCAGAAGTAAAATGTCGGCAATCGGATAAAATATTCTTGTATGCAGAGAATGATCTCTCCACATCACATGAGGTAACAGGAGCATATTTCAACAGGGGGATGTAGTTGGGGGAAATATCTTCCGGGCGGTTCGTGTTTCACCACTGAGAATCTCACACACTGCCAATAGGCTGTCGTAACCCGGGTTTCTTTCCAGCACTGCATTTAGTTTCTTTCGAACTTTTTCTGCTACATCTCCACACACACCTTGCAGCAGTCTCTCTGCATCTTCTACGATTTTCATGGATTCCGGAAGAGGCCGTCCAAAAGTCTCGAAGCTTTTTAATGCTTCTAAGGTAGCCAACCAAAATTGGTCTGTATGTGATATTACACGCTACTTTTGAGTCATTAAACAGTTTCTGGGCAATGCCAACTGACACAGCAGACTCCGATGGAAATGAATGAACAGGCTAAATTTGTTCATTCTAGAAATGTACTGCCTGTATCCAAGTGCCGCATCGCGTTAGCACAGGCTCCGGAGGAAGTGGCACATCTGGCAGTTGATCTCTGTAAACTTGAACACGTTCTGGCGCCTTAGGAAACTTTTTTCTTTTCGTGGAAGAAACTAATTGATTTACTTCGCAAAAGTTCTCACCTCTTCAGCAACACACTGAAGAGCATGGGCCATACAGGTGAAATGAATTAAGTGAGGGTAAAAAAAAAAACTGTGCTCTAGCCGTTTTTAACATGTATGCTGCACTGTCTGTATAGAGAACAAGACTTTTTCTTCCTGAATTCCTTCCGGCCACAACACAAGACCATGGTTTACAAAGCGAACAATCGTGGAATGATTCGTGCGTTCCAGCAATTTACTCACAATAAGATAGGATTTAGGTGGAACTTCTTTACTTAATTTCCAATCACTAAATTTGCTACATAACTTCCCAAACGTCGGTTGTTTCGTCCACAGAAATCCAAATATATATAATACGAACACTCTATTTCATTCCTAATAGTATCTATAGCACATGTCTTTGAAAAACTCACTCACTGAAGTATCTTGATGCATTTGTCAAGAGTACTTTTTTTTTTTTTTTTTTTTTAGTTCGCAAATTTTTTTCTTGCATGGAGTGCACTTCGTACACATAGTTCTGAGATTTCATTGATTTTTTTTTTTTTTAATCACACGTGGCACAACACCACTTTACCGTCCGTAGTAAACGCATCATCGATAGTTACCCCCGACTGTAATTTCGCGGATAAAGTTGAGGCAACCGGAGCCATTTCTAACTTCGACTGTCAATACAGAACACGTGCGTTTTGCAACTGCAATACTAGAATACTGTCATTCAGTTGAACAAGCGAAGTTCTCTGAAAGCTTAGGTTACCAGCTGTGATATTGCCATTGTCGCTAGCTTCTTGGAACGAACTCTTGCATTAAATTCCTGGAAGCACACTAGCATACAGTTTTAACTTGAATTGCAGTATTTGCTTTCATCTTTTTCCCGTCCGACCTCCTAACAATCAAATAGACTTAATTTTAGAAATTTCCTGGCCAGTCGCCTGTCAGGCATCTGATCTGTCTTCCTCCAGAGTTGAGAATAAAGGGCGCTGATAATGTACCCCGGAGGTAGGATTTTAACTTGTTTTTTCTTAATTTCTTTTGTTATCGGCGAAAATTCTACAAAACATGGTTTTACAAGAAAAGAGGTATTTCTCATTTGGTAAAGAAACGAAAAGATAGACATGACAAAATTGAATCTAGATGCAAGCCTTGCACATTTGGAGAGTTTATTCTTTTAAGTTAAAATTTCAGTAAACACAAAATTTTAAGACAGTTTTTTATATATATATTATATATATATATATATATATATATATATATATATATAATATATGTGTGTGTGTGTGTGTAGAAACTATAAAAATATGGAATTTGAGTTGAAGCACCGTACAGATGTGACTCACAAACATTTAAGGATTTGACGAACCTACATAAAAGGAAAAAATATGTAATTACATACAAATCCGGACATTAGTTATAGCACAATACTTTCTTCTTACATTGTTCCCTCCTCGGAGTAGTTTCATTACTGCAATCGCTCCCCTAAGACCATAAATCTGCAAGTTTCGGATTACCGTCCCATCTGATTAAGAACGGCTCTTCTTTAGTTCTATTGCTGCTTCCGGAGTGGTTAAATTTTATTCCATTTGCTTGCAGTCCTTACGAGAAATTAGTCCTAGACGACCAGTTCGTTTCCGTACAATATTTACACGTGTGTGTGACTGTCTTTGAAAAGTCAAACGCATTGCTTCGACTTCAATTACTGAGCGATTTTCCGCAGAGAACTCTGCTTTCGAAACAACCACTTTAGCACGTGATTCGGAGCTGTTTAATTTCCTCATTTTATAGTATTTTCATCGCACTAATTTAGTAATTCAAGCTAGTGAAAGCAGCACACACTGAACTGTTCGTGAAAACTACTGATAAGGATTCGTATAAACACCACCAGACAGTAAGGTTGAAACGATCCATCTCCAGACAGAATGACATTAGTTGTCTGTTCGTGTTTTTTGCTACAAAACTATTTTCCTCAATATCTCAATATAAACTGGATCATGCATTTTCGTATCCTTTTATGAACAACGTTGTTACTTTCTAAAACAATACCAATACGCAGGGTTTTGTATAGACACAATGTCTTTTTAATCAAAAAATATTGAATAATCGGTGTATATGTATACTCCCTTCTCAAAAGTGTCTGCTCAAAAAATTGAAGTTCCGTGCTCTTAAATTTAAATAGCATTCGTTCAAAATTGTGATGTTACACTGTAGGCATTGAGCGATTTTTGTTCAAATCGCTCATAGCACAGAACATGATGATATGACTAGTCTTTAGTAATGAGTAAATGCGATGCTGCTGCTCCTAATTTATTTGGTATTAATTCGTTGTTCTTTTGTACTTCCTTCAGGTGACAATAACAACCGTTGATAGGCGAAAAATGCAACTGATATTCAAAGCGAACCTGATTGATATGGATGGCAAGATTTTAGTAGACTTCCGTTTGTCCAAAGGATGTGGATTGGAGTTTAAACGACAGTTCAAAAGGATGAGAGAAGGCTTGAGTAAAATCTTAGTTAAAGGACCTGTTACATGGCCTATAGCAATTGCAACAAATTCTGTTCCATGAGACTGATAAACTAGGATTTGCCTTGCATAGTTGATGTAACGCTCACTTCGTTGCATGCCTTGTCATTGTTTTTAATAACTGTGATAGTCTTTCCTTTTAAATCTGTTTCTTGTGTATTTAGCTTATATCGAGTTCTTTAAGTTTAATATTGGGTCGAAGTTTTGAACATAGTTATTACGAATATAGATATGTTACTTGTAATGGTATCTCACAATATCCATTGCTTTACAACAACGCAGTTTCCTTATATAGTATTTGCATCTCAGGGTTGAATATTTGAAAAAAAAAAAAAAAATCCCATTTTCCTTGAGCTGAAGTTCGAAATGATTTATTTTTATGTAGAATATTTGTAAACACATTTTTCGTGAAATTATTTTCGTATGCAGGAGAACGAAGCAATTTAAGCAAATGTGTTGCCTTCTAATTCTCTGAACAAAGTGCCATTATTTCATTGGAAGTAATAAATAATACACTAATGTTAAATTTGAACGAAGTGCTTTAAGTTTACAACAGTGAGAATTTTGTAATTTTGACTTTTGTATCTGTGTGTGTATATATATATTGTAAAATGAAATGTTTTGAAATAAAATAGTGGAAAATAATTTTGAAATTTGTTAAATTATTTAGCTGTCCTCATTTTTAGCTTTCGAAGGAACTTCTAACGAATAAATAGTTTTCTTAGTTTGACAGAAGTAAATAACATGATTTGTGTGTATGATTATTTCTATTTAATCTTGTTAATGACTGCACAAGACCACATCGTCTTGTCCATAGCAATAAAAATAACTAAGAACACCGCATGACAGATTCGTCATCTATAAACTTATTAGCCACAATATGTATGCTCCTAGTTTGATTGCTCTCAGGACATCAGTCATTGGCAGGTTTGAGTGCAGTTATTTCCCTGTTAATACTTCTTTTAGCATGAATGTTCCCAACTAAATGGGTTTGTCTATTCTGGTACTATTCTAAGGCTATCATAACCTGAGCTCTGACAGATCTACCATCGTGTAAGTTGACGACAGTGTTGCAAACTGTCATAGCAAGAATCAAAACGACCACTTGACAGAACGATGAAGGAATCAAATTACTTTATCAGTGATTGAGTCATAATAAGTTGAAATATTTACAAACTAGATATTTAAAAAATAATCGTACTTCACTTTACTCTTCAATATGCGAGCACAACATAGTTCCACTAGGACTAACGTTATTGCCACAATAATAATTTTTTTTTTCTTTTTCCACTTATTGACAAAACTGTCCTTCTGACAAGTTTGCTACGTAAATAAAAGTGGGGTTACGTGGAACAACAACCGGTCCACCTCCCTGTCGCCGCCGGGAGTAGATTTTAGATTTTCGTGGAATTGAAAGCTAAGAGGGTAGCGAGTCTACGGCTCTTCTAAATTTCATGGGCAATGAAGCGTGATTTGGAATGTCAGGCTGAGATTAGTAAAATTTCTAATGGTCTGTGTAGGAAATTTGTTGACATCGGAAAAAATGTACTCATGTCCAAAATTATTGTCGCGTGTCTATAAATGTTGTAGCTATATAATTTGATAACGAATTCGCCCGGTATTTCTTATAATGTTAGTATGTGTATAATCGGTAAAGACATGTATGTGGCAAATTTCATGTCAAGAGCAGTAAATAAGAACAATAAAACGAAAATAAATTTTCTTGTCCATTAGCAACATTTTATTTTACTCATTCTAATTTTCATGTATATAATTCTTTTCCTATGAAATTTACAACAAATATACATTTCCCAATTGTACATCAGTATCAGTATTAAAAGTACCCTGCAAAATCATTATCAAATTTTATTCTTACAAGAAGACAGCTATAGATAAGAGACAGTCATTTTGGACATGACTGTACATAGTCTATATATTATAGAGACAGTTATAAAGAGCTTTTCATAAGGACTGATTTAGAAATTGGGTAGTTGGAAAGTAACGAACATGATCAAGCTGTTTCTTTTCGTAGAAGACTTTTTTCCACCAATATGTGAAGGGGACGATAGGTTTAGACCCACAAAGATACATTTCGAAACTAGGTTGTTTCCATGGTAACAGTGTTGTCGCATTTATATCTACTCATTACTGTGGAAGTTTTTGTTGTCAGGTTTTGATATTTTTGTGCTATCATCTCAGTGCATTGGTGTGAATATTGTGGTGTAATCGTTATTTTCATTCATCGGTGGAACATAGTTTGTATTCGTATTATTCACATAGACCTAAAATATAAATTTAGTATATATGTGTGTGTTTATGAACACAATGCCTGAAGTGCGGAAAGGGGGTGCCCTTGACAAGTCAGGCACAGGAATTTGTGTTTAATCTTAGGGAATATTTCGAAAAAGAACGTAACGACGGTCCTTTATTGCCATTGAATAAAGTGATGAAAAGAGTAGATTCAGTTTTCTACATTAGCCCTACAACTGGGAAAATCACAAAAGAGAAGTGCCCGAAAGACTTCTCTGAACCGACTGAAATTTCATCCACCCTAGGAAAAAAGCGTAGGATTTCTACAATAAACGGAATTAAATTGTCTACAATTGAAAGCCATACTCTAACGTAAGTAGTATTCATTTTTTTTTTTTTTTTTTTTTAATATAACATTATGGGTCTTACGCAGTCGTTTTGACGCGTTTAGTGTCATACTAGAATTGAGTTGATTTTGAGTTTCTCTTTCAGCAGCGAGGCTGAGACGTGGACCTACTGATTAACGTGGAATCCGAACCACATGAGCTCCCGCCGCGAATCGAACCGGGGTCTCCCATGCTAAAGGCGTACGCTAACCGCTTATCCACGAAGCTGGATGTCATACTAAAGAGTTGGACTAACATGTTTGCATGCAGTAGTCAAGCATTTAGTATGACGCTAATCTACGTCAAAACGATTCTGCATAAGGCCGTGTGTGTTTAGAAGTAACGGGTGTTTTCTTGACAATTTTGTAAACTATATCTTAACGCAATACTAATTTTTGTTTCTTTTGACCAATACTTTCGTCAGGCATAATGTTAAATAATATTTTTGTTGTAATACATAGGTGATTCTTTCCCCATAAAATGTACCCCTTGTTGTATTGTTACAGAAGATAAATGTGGCAACCGCGCTTGATCGCACGTGAGAGTTGTCAGAGCTCTTCTTAGCGCGGCCTTACTCTAGATCGGCCATTTGAAGATGGAATATATCCCGAAGTTGTAGCTATGAGCATCAATAATGAAGATACGGTACATTGAAGTTTTAAGAAATGCGAACTCTGGTAAAAATTTTAAGAAATTTAAATAGTTTCAATGTATTTGAGCGATCTGTTTAGTAAAATTTTACCAGACGTCTTAGTAAAATTATACACTGCCGAGACCATCAATAATGCTGTATGGCAGTGTTGCTAACTTTGTATGCTTTTCAAATGGCACTGTTATGTTAGGGATATAAGAGGACTAAGTAAAAATCTCTAATACGTAGCAATGTTTCAAACTCCAGTTACTTGAGTTACATTACTAAAGCTTTGACCCATAGATTACAAACTACAAGAAAATAAGTAATGCATTTTGGCGAATGTAGTTCCAAAGAGGTCTATATTAACCTGGAGTACAAAAATTTATGCACTGACCGAACAATGTTTTATATATAATTGAGTAGCTCTTCTCTACTGCGAGCAGAGTAGTTCCCAAAATAATGTAACCTGTTACTGTCAAAATATTTCAAGCATAAAAACTAATATATAATGATCGGGCCACGGCGAGAGGACCTGCGTTGGCCAATTCCCATTATGATTGTTGGTTAGCGTGCCAAATTTCTACGCGACTCAAAAATGAGTATATAAACACAGTAATAGACATTCTCTTCACTATCATAGAAAAGTTTGAATTGTTTCAGATGAATTTTGGGAAATAGTAAGATTTGAGTTGAAATGGGTTTTTATAACTTCAATTCAAAATACATATCTTAAGGGAAAGAAAGTGGGTTTCAGTTATACGTTTCATGGTTTGTGTAAATTTTCTCGTGTAAAGAACGTATTTCAGCTAGTCTTCCAATGTTGCTTTCTGATCAAGGGTATACATTATGCCACTAATTTTGTTAAGGGAAAATATATATATATATATATATATATATATATGCTGGCGACATTTCGTAGCAGTGGTATATTTCATAATCAAGGTCCATCTACTATACTGGTTCGAGTTTTTAGTAGGTCCTTTCATAACTCGCTGTTAAAAATGTGAATAAAATAAGACTAGACAAATACAATATGCAGTCCCTTAGTATTGTGCAGCACTTGAACAGCTTTGCATCCATCATCCTCACTGTTAAGAACATTCCTTCACCGGTGTTCTCTATTCAAAAACTGAATTCTGAAGAATGTCCTAGCCTTGGCGATTAGTTTCAACATGGCTGGATCTTCATTTGGAAATATCTGCATCAAACAGTGGACCAATTACATTCTCTTTCGATTAAGTTTTGTGAAATTTTCGTATAACGTACATTCTTCATTGCTCCTATCCGGAAGAAGCTGAAACGAGACCGCGAAGCCATTTCTATCCATCTTACATTTGAATTATGCCAATTCGTATAAATTGTAGCAGATAAATTCTTATGTTTCTTTGCAATATAACCAGTCACACATCTTAATGCTTCAGTTTCTTCTCTTCGTGTGAAAATTGTTTCTTCATCCAAAGTGAAATCCGAAATTTTTCAGTTTGACGTCCTACGATTATGCCTATTATGCTAAGGTAGATGGATAATTAAGGAAGTTAATGGATTAATTGGTGGAATAAGGAAGTGGCAGGAAACTGAAGTACCTCGAGAAAACATATGGACACGATGTTGTCTACCACAAACTTAATATCTTCCTCAGTCCATCTTGGTATTTTCTCGCCATTTATCAGCATATTTACACGGCAAAGTATAAGCCTTCTAATAACATAACCATCACCCGGGTATTAACCATTCTATTGAAACAACAATCATTCTATTTTAGAACTGGCTCTTGAAAATAATTCTTTATTGCATTTGCTTTCCAGTTTTTTCTTCGTAAATCTAGTATGTACTACTATGAGCAAAATAAATGACGCGTCTCTTTATTTTGAAGTTGTTTGAAAATATCTGTTTTCTTTATGTGTTCGAAATTTCGGAAGGTTTCCGCGGCAGGACAGGTTAATAACAAACCCGTTTTTAATATTTGTGTTAGATATTAGCTTAAAATAAATAAATTAGAAGCAAAAAACATTAAATCCACAGAAATCTCGAGAATTACAAACTCTGCTAAAGTGGGAAATTTTCAATAACGCGAGGGAATTCTGCAGTTCAGCACGAAGCAGCGAGATCTATGTCATTGAGAGAAGCGTGGATTAGATCTACAAACGAAAATTTTAACGAAATATTTCTAATGTCTTATTATATGCATTATCTACAAACTCCAAATATATGAATGTATGCTAAGTATTAACGTATAGATAGAGCAAATAGTGGAAATTACCTATGGAAAAAGACGAATTGTTAGCCCAATCGTAATGAAAAATCGTCTTTACTGTAGAACAGGTTCAGTTTACGTAATAAAGCAAATAGCGCAGTTAAAGCAACGAATCTGTATGCCGAAGGTAGTGGGTTCGAACCCCGTGGAAGTGCTGTTGTCATTTTTATCACTAAGGTTATTTTATTTATTTTTTATTTGGGAAAGAATCAAATTGTAACATGTGTAAAACTCATGACGATACCAAAAAAAGAGAAAATATCGCATTTGCATTAGCGTGTCTAATTTTTGTTTGCAAACAGTTTCGTAATTATTTCCCTGTGCTCACTGCTCACCAGAGATGGAGTGGGTCGTGGGTCAACAGCATGTGACCCACCACCCACCATGACCCATTGTGACCCTCCACCCACCGACTCAGTAAGATCTACCGACTCACTCTGCTCACTGCATTGTAGACAGTATCTTCTGAAGACTGGTAAATTTGTCTTCGTTTTACTTTCAACACCATTTTCCTTCCTTTTCCATTTCTTTATGTCTACTTAGCTGAGGTGAGTATATCTAAGTGAAAAATGAACTTCACGCACTTTTGGATATTGATATTTTTAATTGTAATAATAGCAATAGGACTTATACTACTACTTGGCTTTCGAGACCTGAGAGTTTTTAGAGGAGCTAACTACTGGAAAAAATACATTTTTGGATCACTGTAATATATAAATTATTATATAAAAAATTCAATGTAACTGTGTGCGCCTGATCATCACGGTCAAATTGCAAAGTCAAATGAAATTACTTTTGGTATATAGTTAGGCCTTAATCCAAACTGGGATGTTATATTGCTTTTATTATAATGCATAATATCCTAAGGAGGTAGTGAGGATCCGAATTTTTGAGAAAAAAATTGAGTATCTCGCAAACCGTTAAACTTACGGAGCTGAAATTCAGTGTATTAACTCTTTATTGAAAATAAACAGAATGTATCCTAGCATTTTTTTTAATTCTCCTTTATGTGGGGGGGGGGACTTTCTATATATGGAAAATTGATAGTGAGTTGGTTTGTAAAAATGATCGAAAACGATCGATGTTATTTAAGAAAAAAAAAATACAGTGCTTGGTTTCATATATCCATTGCTTCCTACTATAATAATTGCTGAAGCTTATGTTTATTATATGGAGCGTTTACACCACAGAGCAATCAACCCATAAAGTTGTGAGAAAAATAGGCATACAATTTGTACCGTAAGCTTAATTACACGGAAATTTGAAGTTTGGATTGTACGCATAATTATATGAAAAGTTTTACACTTTTTTTCCCCCTTTACGTTGGTCTACTTACCTTGATTTGGAACTTTCAAATTTCATCCTTTTTTCCACTGAAAAGTATCGATAATTCAACATTATGATAATTTAATTGAAATTCATCGTAATTTGGCCCATGGCAAACAGCAGTGTGGTAATTGAAGGGAAAGAAGAAGGGAAATTCCCATTCACCTCTGAACACTTTCCAGGAACCTCGTTCCCTTTTGCTTTCTAGACGGGGTACGGAACTTGGTGATGGCATCAAACCTTCATGCATAATTACAAAAATTAAATTTATAAACAAATAAGAAATCATCAGTTTATCAGGCTTTAATTGATAATTTATTCACAAGATTCCCTATCGAAGGCGTGGTAGATGAAGTTTCTATTCTCCATGAATCGACATTGCCAACTGACATGATCGATATAGAAAAGATGTATCGTGATAGAGAGATACTTCTTGCTGAGTATTTCAAAACTTACCAAGAAAAATCGTTTTGAGACTTAAGTCTAACAAGCAGATTGTCGATGAGGAGTTGCAGAAATCGGGTAGAAGTATTATCAATTTCCACGACAGAGTGCGAACGGGGATTTCCCCGTATGAATTTACAGATGACTGATATTAGAAATAGACTAAGTGTTCAAACATTGTCTAACTTGTTGTTTATCAATGGCCCACCGCTAGACAAGCTCGAAATAGACGCGCTAGTTAGTTCTTGTCTGAAGGATAGACATCATTCCGCTGCGGATGATTTACCACGAAAAAGTTACCAACAGGAAATAAACCCGATTTCAGATTTGTTTTAAGGTGGAAAATTACGAATTATGGAAAATGTATACTTGTATTACTAATGGCTTATTTGTGTTATTCAACTTTGTACCTAATTTTTAGTAAGTCTCTTCTTTGCTTTAGGTAAACTACTTTGAATAAATATTCATAATAATTGCAATTATGCATATTTGTAACTTAAATTTAATGTGGTGTTTTAGTGATTACACAAATTACAATTATGAGTATACTTTATGAAGATACTCTCACATAGGCTACCCGAGCACCTTTATACACTATGAAAAGCTGATTTTTCAAGTATTTTGTGAGAAAAATACTATGAATTGAGAAACCATAACTTTTTCCATATTTTACAGGGATATTTTCCTGCGAATAGAAGTTTCTTTTGGAATGCGTTCAGAAATTAACACTTGCAAGAATACTCTCTTAATACAAGTATATTTTAGGCACACACTAATTTCACCCCACCTCGAACTGTCAATTTCCTCACTGACAAACACTTTACCATTTTATATCGTAAAGGTCAGATCCACCGTTATTGTAACAGAGTAGTGCTTGAGCGATTGACTAGAAATTCAAACTCCGATTAGTGACAATTTCACAGTCTTGTTTTATTACAAGTGTAAACAATTTAGTCAGTACAGAAGAGACCGTGGATCGTGTTCAGAGTTGATGACAATGGATTTTGGTGAGTCAGAGTAGGTCACAGTGGATAAGTGGGTCACGGTGGATGGTGGGTCAGAGTGGGTCGTGAGTCACGGTGGGTGGTGGGTCAGTGGCTCGTGGGTCAAGTTTTCATTGACCCACGCCAATTCTGCTGCTCACTACATGCTCACTGATGCATAACGAATATTTTTTAGTAAATGTTAATTCTAATTTGGAGAATTTTATAGTTTCACAATGTTTCTCAGTACATTGTCTTCTATCTACGTGTTTGGATATTTTGATAACAGATTTCCCTATTAAATGTTTAATTTTCCCTATAAATATTTGTCTTAAATTGAAATTGTTTTGAATTTACTTCATAAGGAAAGTTGCCCGAAGGATGAGAACTCAAGTAATTGATATTCTATGTAAAAGCAACCTATTGTAGAATGATGATGTTTCTTACCTTCAGCACATAATCTTAACGTTAGAGAGTCAGACAGAGAAAAATCCTGTTTTTTCCTCCCCTATGACCACTCATCTTAAAGCTCTACATATAATGATTCGTGTCATATTATTTTGGCTCTCCAAAGACATTTATTATTATTATTATTATTATTATTATTATTATTATTATTATTATTATTATTATTATTATTCCTGAATATGCCACTCTTACATAATGTGGTAACTTTAGACGTCTTAGTTTAAAGTGCTTTCTTAAGTAATAATTTGAGCAACCACGTCACAAAATTTAAAATATATGACGGGGAACGACGTTTTATTTCCCCCTCTCTTTTCAGCGCCCTCCAACAGAAAGTATATATTTTCTGAGAAGCAGGGCAGACAAAATGAATAAGAAATATATTTAGAACATCCTTTCCTCCTTCGTGAATGGAATATCACGTATCATTTTTTATTCTACTAAAGACGACCCTAGGCCGTTATGGTTAGGTAACAAAAGAAATACCTAATATATTTATAGCGCCCCTTAACTGTAATATTACCTCTTCTTTATTTGTTCGAGGCTGCCCTACACAACCAAGGGTGACAAAAAGAATAGGAAAAGTGTCTAAAGATTACAAAGCACTTTATATTTTGTCAGAAACAAGGCAGTATATACACAGCATTGCTTTCGTTAACAAGTGTTTTGCCCTTGAGTCGCTTATAAAATTAGGCAGAATAAACTTTTGCCGATCATTTTTCTAGAGGGCTTTGTTAAGGATGGATTGGTGTCGGGCTAATAACGATGAGTATGTTTAATTACATCACCGTTAAAGAAATAGCAAACTTTCTGAAAGGAACTTACTTAGGAAACAGATCTTCCTTCTACGTAGCCAGAGCCCACTCTGAAAAATAGCATCTGGCGTTCTGAGTGAAAGTTCTTAGGGACTATTAGAAAAATATATATTCCCGTTTCCACGCTGGTGGTAGAATTTAAGCAGTTATTGAATTACGTTCGAAGCATAGGCGTTGAGTTGAGTTGATTTTAGTTTAGCGTCCCTTTCAGCAGCGAGGCTATATGAGACGTGGACCTACTGATTAACGTGGAATCCGAACCACATGAGCTTCCGCCGGAAATCGTACCCGGGTCTCCCACGCCAAAGGCGCGTACGCTAACCGCTTAGCCACGGAGGAGCTCTGAAGCATAGGCGTAAATAGCGCCCTCGCAACCCTGTGGCGTGGGGACCGCACAAGCTGCAAGGCCAAAAAATATACAGAAAATACGCAGGGGCGAGCAGGCCAAATTTTCACACGGGCAAAGTAACTTTTTGGCGCCCTCCCCCTAGTACTAGCCTATATTTTACATTTTATCATAGTGTTTTTAATATTTTAAACCCATTTTTCAAAAGGAAATTCATTATCTAGGAAAACTTCACAAAGAATATGACCCGCTATAAGCAATACGAACTCCGCTTTCCCCTGGTCTAGTGGCTAGCACGCCTGCCTTCTGTGGTACCGGTTCCAATTCCCGGTGGATTACTGTTGAACGATAAAAGTGGTTCGGATTCCATTATAATTATTATCCACATCTCCCTTGGCCATTAAGGCACAACCGTGGAACGCTGAACTCAAGCAAACAAACAATACTTACTTCCTGGCACTCTATTCTACATGCCATCTCTCCATTTTTCGATACAGTCCCCTTAGTACTATGAAACTCTCTTCTTCCATAGTGAAATGGAAAAAGATCATGTAATTGCCACTACTTTACAAGAATATAAACCAAAAACATCAGTAGAAAACACATTATAAAATTTAGTTTTTGAGACTCGTTTTGTCGCCCCGGGCAGTCGCCCGGCCCTTGGTCCGCCTCTGAAAGTACGGACACATAACTAAGGACTGCGGAGGAGAGGTTAACCTACATGTTATGCCACTGGTTTGACGTGTTTGAAATGTTCAGTGAGTGATCGGTTAGTGAAATAATTTCGACGGTTACTGATGTTTAAAGTTTAGCTAAGACAAAGCTACCTAACCAAATACATTTGATATCGAGATGTCACAATTTGATTTTTCCTCACATAAAAAAGAAAAACAATAGTAATAAAAACCCTTACTCGTACTGGGCTCGAACTAACAACCTAATTCGTACAGACTAGTTGCTCTGACCAACTGAGTTTCGATTTCTTACGCGAAAGAAGTCTTATATTAAGAGGCATGCTTTTCATTATCAAAACTGTTCGAAGTAATACGAACATGGCTTAAGAACAGAGACGGAACTGAATTACCACTCGATTGACCTTGAGGGCAAATCACCAAAGGGTAGCTATAAACGTAAGTTCAGCATGCATTTCTGTGAAGTTTTGTTCAGTATTCCTATCTGCCAGTCTTGCTTGTTGTAGGAGTAATATTTTACAAACCTAACCTTTTGATAGAGCACAATAGCAGAGAACCAAAGGAAAGGAATTCTTGCCCTTGTGAACGTGGGATACCACCATGTGCAATAAAACACGCGTCTCCTTGAAGTGATATTTCATCGAAAATAACTCGTTTTCCTTTATATAGTCTATCCGAAGTTTTTGAGGGTTTCAAAATGAGGAAACGTTACTGACAAACAAGGACGCATTTAGGGGTGGGTCCCAGGGGTCCGAACCCCCTTCTGAAATCCCAACTTTTCTGTAAATTTAGCCTAATTTTGAGGATTATCTTTTAAAATTTTATTATAATTTATCCTAATATTGAGGTCAGACCACTCCCGAAATAAATTACTGCATACGTGTCTGCTGAAAATTTTCAATATATTTGTTAAATAATAAAGTAAAATAACTAAATTAGGAGCAAAAAGCTTCAACACGGGCTAACTTTTGTCCATTGCCAATATTGTTAGAAGGGATATTAATAGCAAAAACTGCTAGTCAATGCTGAACCTTGGAACTTCACCCCGAACAACAAGCCTATTATTGAGAACTACATACGAAACATTTTATCAAAACTAATCCACATTTTATCTGGCATGAAATTATTATATACACCAAAATTCACTCTCCTAAAACGTGTATCTAAACATTGCTCTACGTATCTACGAAGCAATGAAAATTTTTTATCAAAATATGTGAGCAGAAAACTCGAACAGCCAGCCATTTTATTTAAATCGTAATAAACCCTGTAACCGTGCGTTAACGTGAAGACAAAGCTTGGTCCATTGGTAAAGTGTTGGAAGAATAAAAACTCAATGTTCGTAGGTTCGAATCTATCCACTCACCACAACATTTTATTCTTATGTGTAACGATGAAATAAGAAAAGAAAAATGTATAACCGTTAAGACAAAACTTCAACCAAGTCTGAAGAGAACAATACTAAAATAGTAACACAATGACGTCAACCAAGAATTATTTCATGTAGTGTTTGGACGAAATTACAGCTGTCAACAATTGCAGAAGTAAAAACAGGCTGATAGGTGTAAGGCAGTCTAGACTTCTGGATGGATTTAATTCCTGAAAACTTCCGTCTCGTCATTGGTATGCCGTTAGTCATTGTAAAACCTTTCAATTGGAAGTGAAATGACACAAACTAAAACAGCTTTAAATCAATAAATGTCTATGTGTAAAAGTAGGTGCCTCTTATCTGTAGTTCTGAGTTCCTTTTCTTTGATGTGACAAATGAGAGTAGAAAGTATGGTGTTCGAAAAAAATCAAATTTGAGATTTCAACGAATTTACACGTGTTATAGCTCCTAACACCGAAAAAGTTATTTTTCGATACATGTCCATCTGAGCGTCCGTCCGTTCGCTACACTTTTCTGTGCACTCGCCTAGAGGCCATACCGTTCAACTTAACTGCACCAAATTTTAGTTTAAGATTTTCATAGTATTTCCTATAGTTTTTTTTATTTCCCTCGTACTCCCAAAACAAGGGTAGTTTCCTGTACGATGAAAATAGAAAAAAGATATTTTTTCATAACTGGCTCTAACGATCTTGGTTTCTTTTTTATAAATCAATATTTAATTAGCAACCCTATTTTGTGGTATAAGGCATTTATCTGAGAAAAATCTACAAGGGTTAGTTTATACTAAGGGGGTGAGTTTTTTCTCAATAATTTTCTCAAAATTGACTCAAGTGTTTTCGTTCTTATTTCATAAATAAATATTTCGTTAATAACCGAACAATATGGCAAAACTCGTTTGTCCTGAAAAAATATGCGAGGGGTAGTTTACTCTTGGGGGTGCTTTTCCGCCGCGGTTTTCTCAAAAATGAGTCAAGCAATTTTGTTCGTACCCAGAAATAAATATTTCATTAAAAACCTAATAATATGGAATAACTCGCTTACCCTGAAATAATCCTCAAGAGATAGTTTATTCGGGGAGTTATTTTTCCCTCACGATTTTCTCAAAAATTACTCGGACAATTTTATTGATAATTCATAAATAAGTATTTCATTAATAACCCTGTATTTTAGTATAAGTCATTTCTATGATAACAATTACAACGGATAGTTTATTTTGGGGGACAAGGTTATTTCCCCGACAATATTCTCGAACGACAGGCGATTTTGTTCAAATTTCGCAAATAAATATTTCATTAATAACCAAAAGTATATCTTAACTCATTGTTCGAAACAATTCACAAGAGGTAGGTTACTCCTTACGTGTTCTTTTTGAACGACTTTCTCAAAAATGACTCATTTGATTTTTTTCATATTTCATAAACAATGATTGTATTAATTGGTCTATTATATGTCTAATGAAAATGTGCTCAAAGTGTGAGTTAGTTTTGTAGTGTGGATTTTCTTCAATCGAAGTTTTTTATTCGATAATCTGACATTCGATGTATTTGAATAATACGATAATTTTATTCGTATTATCCAAATACACACTTCAGTAACAACTGCGGCCTAACACAGTTAAGAAATTGAATTGAAAAAAGTTTAGTGCGGTGGCCCTGTAATTGAATATTTTTTGGTAAACTCTAGCTTTTTGTGGTAAACTCAGGCTTTTCTTTTGCTCAGGCTCAGGCTATACATGCCGAAAATGTGACTTTTCGACACCCGTCCTTCCGGTCCGTCCGTTCGGTACACTTTTCTTTGCACTCTCCTAGACGCCATACCGTTCAACTTATCTACACCAAATTTTAAACTTAGGGTTTACAGTAGAGCTCTTCCGTTGCTAAGTGGTTAGCGTACGCGCCTTTGGCGTGGGAGACCCGGGTTCGATTCCCGGCGGAAGCTCATGTGGTTCGGATTCCACGTTAATCAGTAGGTCCACGTCTCATATAGCCTCGCTGCTGAAAGGGACGCTAAACTAAAATCAACTCAACTCAACTTAGGGTTTACAGTATTCCTACAGGAGCTTTTCCAATTTTTTTCCTACCACCTAAAATAAGTGTGGTTTACCAACAGACGAAAATCGAGAAAACCTATTTTCTCAAAAATGGTTTTAACAATTTTGTTTATTTTTCATTAATCAATATTTAATTAACAACCCTATATTGCAGTATCAGATATTTCTCTTAGAAAAATTTACGAGGGGTAGTTTATTCTTGGAGGTGACTTTTTCTTGACGATTTTCTCAGAAAAGACTGGCGAATTTTGTACACACTTCGTAAATAAATATTTAACCTTACAACATGGTATAAATCAATTGACCTGAAAAATATATGAGTAGTAGTTTATTCTTAGAGTTGAATTTATTCCCAGTGAGTTTCTCAAGCACGACCAGTTGGCAACCCTGTATCTCGACAACGAAGCTGAATTCGAAAACTGCAAGAGGACCATTTGTCTCCTTTTGATGTCACGAATCATCTCCCGAACTTTGTGGACATCTTTCAGGTTCACCCTTAATGAAGCTTCTTTTCGAAAAGTCAACTATTAACTTTAGGCATTGTTTATCTTTTTCAAATCACAAATGCCGTTATTAATTTTAAGGCAGAGAACTACTTCTGAGAGAATAGATCTTGAAAAATAAATTTTTAAAACTTAGACTTTTGTTTTCGAGACATTCCAGACAAGAAGAGACATTTTACAAGCTATCTCATGTCCAAAATATTTGCCTCGTCTTATCTTGGATGTCATAAAGCGCGTCTCGTCTCTTTCTCGAGACATGTCTTATCTCGTGCGCATTCGTTAACACTTGGAAAGGATTATCTTTCTACTCAAAGCATTGTTTTTATAATGGTTGCATATTTATGATAATTGCTGTCAACATAAATTACAGTCCTTTCAGTTCAATTAATTTTTATTATTATTATTGAAATTAAGATTAAATGCAATATCTAGTTTAACGTTGGACGATTATGCGCCTACGCTAAGGGAGAATGATGATGAATGAAATGGTGAAATGAAGAAAGTGGGAGGAAAATGGAAAATCTCAAGAAAACACATACCCATGCACACGGTATTTGTCCACCTCAAATTTCACTGGGCGAAGTGGAATCGAGTAGTGCTGTTGAATTTTTGTGACATTTGCTGTTTTCGGTTTTTGAGAAATGTGATTTTCAAAACTGAAACCGCAAATGCGGTTTTCAAAACCGAAACCAATGTTTTTAATTACACCTTTTAACAATTGTGAAAGCATCTATCGATCGAGACAATTGTATTGATTTATGTCTGTGTTTCAACTTTTTTTTTTTTATTTGCTCACGTTTCCTCCCACTTTCTTAAGGTTTAGAACTCCGTAAGTACTGATGTGAACTTGTGTGTTACAAATACTGACCTGGGATCATTTGCACTTTTTTTTTTTTAGTTACTTCTTTGATGACACTTCCAAGGTACTTTTCGGTTGCAGGGAAGCAAACTGGATCCCACCTGATTTATATATATTTTGTAAAGTAGAGCACGAGGAACACGAATCTTAAGGAATTTTGACATTCCGACTTCCCGAACTCGAGATACTAGAACTTATACAGTAGTTTTACATAGTATGTATAAAATTAACGAAGAAAGTTCTGTCGCTTTTTGACCTATCACCTTAGAACATCGATATGTCACCTAAGACCAGGGGTGTAGCCAGCAGGTTTCTGTAGGAGGGGCCCGTCGTTTTTGAAGGGGGGCAGCTACAATCTAAAAAAATGTGTTACAGCTAGTGTTTTTGAAGCCTGAAAAAAACTGGAAAATTTTGGTTTCCTTCCGGAAAACTAAAAACACTGTTTTAGCTTATTATTATTATTATCATTATTATTATCATTATTATTAATAATAATAATAATAATAATAATAATAATAATTTCATAAATTATATTACAGATAGTTTGTATTATGTTTAACCAAGAACTATTGCCCCCGACCAAACATTATACCTTTGTGCATAACTATTTCAATACACAGAACCGATCTATATAGGCAAACAAGAAAGTTCTATCGCTTTCTCACTCACCACCTCCGGACATTCATATGTCACCTAACACGTATCTGGAAGATCAAGAATAGATCGACAACCTTCTGCAAACGTTTTGGAAGGCCATTTATTCCATCGCGGTAGAGGTTGGTGTTCCGTGAAGTGAAGAAGTTATCAAGTGCATTTTGCACCTCTACTTGGGATTTGAGCTGGCATCCTTTAAAGTGATTGTCCAAGGAAGGGAACAGATGATAATCGGACGCTGCAATGTCCAGGGAGTATGGCGGATGCAATAGTGTTTCCTATCCAAGGCGTAAAATGGTGTGCCGGGTCATCCTAGCCACGAGGGGCTTAGCGTTGTCCTGTAACATAAGGACCCCTTTGGGAGTTTTGAGTTTCTCTTGAACACGGCTCAACTGCTGACAGTACACAGTTGGATTGATGCGATGACCAGCTGGTAGCAGTTCCCGATGCACGATGCCACGAGCAGTTCATCAACACACAGGAGGACTTTATTCTGGTGTAGTACTGGTTTCGGCTGTCTTGGAACCGTTCATGGGATGCTAACCAATTATGACGGCGCCGTGGAACTTCGTACAGGACCCATTTCTCATCACATGACAACACCTTGTCCAGAAATGGCTCCTTCCTCAGACGAGACAGCAAAGAAACACAGGTGTCTGCTTGCGTTGCCTTTTGACCCGGAATCAAGTTATGTGGTACCCATCGACCCAACTTCTAGTGTTTCCTCAGTTGAAGGTGCTGCTGAATGGTTTCGCCACTCACACTGAATTGTCCCCATGCCGTAAGCGTCGGTGGACCACAAATGGGCAATTAGCGACATCACGCCAAACATTGGCGGCGCCGCAGCGACGATCCCCGGTGGCCCCTCTACCGTTTTGAAAATTATGCCACCAGCGGCAGAGATGCGACAAAACGCCAATGAACCACAAAATTACTCCCCCAAAATGTTAAATCGGCTATATGTGTGATTTAGTTACATTAAGGTGAGTCTAAAAAACACTTTTAAAAAGTACCAAAAAATTACCCCGAAGGGGACTCAAACCACCAACCTTATGATTACTAAGCAAGTGTTCTTCCTACTTCGCTACCATGGCGATGAAGGAAACGTCGCTTGTAAAGGGATAAATCGTTAAGATCTTTTTAATTTGGTCAATCACAGTGCTCCTTTAATTATTTTACGGCTTGTCAGTACACTGCCGGAATAGTAAATCCGTTCTTTCCCGCGTGGCACTGTACTGACACAGGCGAAAGGTCTACTTTGACCCGCGAGCACACCGGTTGAGAACCAACGTTTTTGGTTCCTTTCACTATGGACTATCTCTTCATACAATAAGGCACATCAGTTAAAAAAAAAATATGTGTGCTCGCGGGTCAAAGTAAACATTTCGCCTGTGTCAGTACAGTGCCATGCGGGAAAGAACGGATTTACTATTCTGGCAGTGTACTGACAGTCGTAAAATAAAGGTTAACTGTGTATATTCGACGATAACTGTTTGGAATTAGATAAAATGTGTTCGCCATGTAATTTTGTAACAAAATGACGCGTGTCTATTTACTTTATATCATAGTTCTCGCATACTCACTTTCTAATGATCGACGACAGTTGTCATCTAAATTCATACAATTATCGCACTTATCTCAAGATTTTTCACGTCATGATGTTGAGGCAGAGGTTATTCTTGACCCTCGGAGCTCACTTTAGGAACAATTCGTCAGCAAAAAATAATATATAATAATAACCGCATGCACATGACTGGCGACAGTTCGTGTTGGTCCCTTCACGATTCTCCGCGAAGAATCTAAGAAGTGCGGACCAAGACGAAGTTCTCGCTGGTCGCTGCTACGCGGTGGTACTTCAACACCCCGACGCGAGATATATGTTTCGACTCGACGAAACCCGGCCGCCAGTTAGGGCCAACTATCGCAGACCTACGCAAAAAGCGACAGAACTTTCTTGGTTACTTTTATACATAAGACTGATTTTCTTTGAAATTGCACTTAATTTATTTTAAGATTTTCTGAAAAAATGTTTATTTATTATTCGTGACTAAAAAGACATAATTATTTTATTAACAGCTATATCTCACTTCCTGTTTTACACGAAATAGCATTTTAAAAAGCGAATGAAATCCAAACTGAAAAACTGAATAAAAACGTTGCTTTTCACCAAATTTTCCATCTGATAAAAAGTTTTCTTGAAACACTAATTACAGCATATAAATAATATAATGTACTTACGATTTAGTATAGTACCATTGTTTTATGATAGAATTTATAGTGGGGGGCGCGGTGGCTCAGTCATAGAGCGTTCACCTCCGGTGCTTGGGGTCCCTGGTTCGATCCCAGCTCGCGCCGTGTGGACTTTGTGGTGGACAAACAACCGTGCTCATGGGTTTTCTCGGGGTTCCGTTTCCTCCCACTTTCTTCATTCCATCATTTCATTCATTTCTCATAATCACCGTCTCCTTTGGCCTAACCGGCATAGGCGTGGGACGTTAAACTCAAAGATTTCATTTCATTTCATAGAATTTATAGTACCTTGTCAAAACGTTTGTCTTCAAACTGTCAAATACAAATCGCCGTAAATTGTGTAATCTACTGTCACAAAAAGTATACCATACTATTTTCGGATCGCTATAAGGAAGAAATACCATACTATTTTGTGATTGGATTGTGATTGGTACCATACTATTTTACCGTAAATTATTAATTATATGTAAACATTGTTATTTTTAAATGACTGAAGCGAAGTAATCTCACGATGATGTTTTAACATCTGGTCATTAGGGGGGCCAGGAAATCATTTGGGGAGCCTGGCCCCGTGGCTACACCCCTGACTAAGACGTACCTGGAAGATCAAAAATAGTACCCATCAGTATCAACGACCTTCTGAAAACGTTCGGGATGGGCATGGATTCCTTCGCGGTAGAACTTGGTTTGCCGTGAAGGAAAGAAGGTATCAAGTGCATTTTGCACCTTTACTACGGAGTTGAACTTTAGTTCTCTAATGTGAGTGTCCAAGAAATGATTCAGGGATAATTGGACGGTGCATTGTCTAGGGAGTATGGCGGTTGCAATAGTGTTTCCCATTTAAGGCGTAGGATGGTGTCTCGGGTCACTCTAATCATGTGGGGCTTAGCGTTGTCCCGTAACGGTAGAACCCTTAGCGATTGAGAAGTGCTGGCTCCAGGGTTTTGAGTTTTTCTTGAACACGGCTCAACTGCTGACAGTAGACAGTTGCATTAATGTTCTGCTCTGACCAGCCGGTAGCAGTTCCCGATTTTTTTCCAATCCCAAAAAGCGGGTGGTTTTTCGTGATTAAGATAGCGAAGGACGAATATAGAACCTGACAATCGGGTGGTACCTGCAAAAATCGGGTAATATGACAACACTAAGCTAAATAGAAAATAAGGTATATCCCTATTTAAGATCACTACACCTGCAACCCATGAAATCCAATTTGAAATCTCATCCACTTAGACTGAGATCTTTTATATTATCATTACTCTTTCACTTTGTTTCTAAATAGTACTGCCACTCTTTCTTTTGTTAACAAAAAAACACCACCTCCCTTTCTTAAAAAAAAGAAAAGAAAAAAATTTAGATCGCAATACACAATTTTATTGTTGATTTGTTGCCACTCCGATAAATGTGAATGTTGTGGTTTTGCATGTGTTGACTGGTTTCTTATCGCAAGTCCCAGACACCTGCAATAGTTCATACGAGAAGGGAACACCGATCATATTTTATTCTATATCTTTTTACTTCCCAATAACGATAGCCGTGCCTATTTGTGAGAAACTGCAACTTATTTTTTTTATTCTGCCAATTGTAAAAGAATACTAAACAAGAATTTCCCTACACGTTAAGACATTTTAAGAAAAAATATCTTCTTTCACCTTTGCAAATTTTGAGCATTTTTTCCCTACGCCGGGGGAAATTTCCCTCCATCTGGCAACTGTGAGCCGAAGATGGGAAAGATTCTTTGCTGTTTCCTCGTCGTTACTTGATAATAGTGCTCTCGAATTTTTGTGACTTCTGCAGTTTTCGGTTTTTGAGAAAATCGGTTTTCAAAACCGAAACCGCAAAAGCGGTTTTCAAAACCAAAACCGCAAATGCGGTTTTCAAAACCGAAACCGTAAATGCGGTTTTCAAAACCGACATTTAGGTTTTATGAAATTTCACTTTTTTCAAAAACCGGTTTTCGGTTTTTTCAAAAACCGATTTCGACAGCACTAGAATCGAGCCGCGGACCCCTGCACCAAAGGTGAATGCTTTATTATTATTATTATTATTATTATTATTATTAATAATAATAATAATAATAATAATAATAATAATAATAATAATAATAATAATAATAATAATAATAATAATTGAAGCGAGCTTAACGAGTTTCAACCGTCCGACTCAACCAACGTTTGGGTACCTGTTCGTTCGTCTGCTCCATGACAACTTCTCATAAAAGACATTTCATTTTAATGGAACTAGTAAGTGCCTTCTTTTAGCTTTGCGAAGTAACTGTTGCTTGGAATTTGAATCTGCAAAATATAAGAGGTAAAATTAACCAAATGGTGCAAGTTTCCATTCATGTATACAAAACAATTTTCCAATATCAACTACGTGAATCTTGTTCCATAAAGAAGCCGAAACCCCTACACCGAAGAGCCCTCCGAGATTTGATCATTGTCCACACGGACTGAAATTGTCACTTGAAGCCAAGACTTTAATATGAAGCCAATAACTTCTTTAAAATAGACGAAAAATTCGAAAGTTATAAGCATTTTCATATTTTTCCCTTTTCCCATAAGGGAGCCATAGCCCCCTATACTGAAGGGCCTCCCCCTTCCGAGATTCGATCATTGTCCACTCGGACTGAAATTGTCATTCGAAACCAACACTTTAATACGAAGCAAAATATTTCTTTAAAATAGACGAAAAATTCGAAAGTTATAAACATGTTAATATTTTTGCCTTTTCTCATAAGGGGGCCGTAGCCTACACTGAAGAGCCCCACGAGATTTGATCATTGACCACTTAAACTGAAATTCTCATTTGAAACCAAAACTTTAATATGAAGCCAAAAATTAAACTTTTACATCAATTTAAACTGACTGGGTTCCGGTTCACCCCACTATTTAATTTAGTTAAGTGGTAATTTGTGACAGCTTCACATCATCAAAAGAATGTTTCACTTCTCCGCCCCTCTCGCAGGAGTTCGTGCTGGATCCGCCACTGAAATCAATAGACACTTTTCCTATTCTTTTTGTCACCCTTGATTGTGTAGGGGCTCCCTCGTACAAATAAAGAAGCGGTAATATTACAATCAAGGGGCGCTATATATTAGGTATTTCTTTAGTTACCTACCCCTAACCGCACAGGGCCATCTTTGGTAGAACAAAAAATGTTACATGATATTCCAATCATGAAAGGGGAGAGGATGCTGTAAATGTATTTCTTATTCATTTTGTCTGCCCTGCTTATCAGAAATTACTTTCTGTTGGAAGGGTACTGAAATGAGAGGGGCAAAATAAAACGTCGTACCCCCTCCTACATAATTGCTCAAATAATTACTAAAGAAAGCATTTTAAACTAAGATATTGAAGATTTAAACTAAGAAACTAAGATATCCTTACATTATGTAAGGATGGCATATTCAGGATTATTATTATTATTATTATTATTATTATTATTATTATTATTATTATTATTATTATTATTATTATTATTATTATTATTATTATTATTATTATTTGGATGTTTTGGAGCACCGAAATTTTGTGAAACGAACAAGGATATGTAGAGGTTTAAGATGGGTGGTCATAGGGGAGGAAAAAACAGGATTTTCTCTGTCTGACTCTCTAACGTATAGATTATGTGCTGAAGGTAAGAAACATCATCATTCTACAACAGGTTGCTTTTACGTAGAATATCAATTACTTGAGTTCTCCTCCTTCGGGCTACTTACCTTATGTAGTAAATTCAAAACAATTTCAATTCAATACAAATACATTGTAAAACTTTTCCGTAATTAAACATCCAGTTAAAATTAAACATTTAATAGAGACATCTGTTATCAAAATATCCAAACACGTAGATAGAAGACTATGTAGTGAGAAATATTGTGAAACTTTATAAAATTCTCCAAATTAGAATTAACATTTACTGGGAAATATTCGTTATGCGCCAGCGAGCATATAGTGAGCAGTGAGCGCAGGGGAAATAATTACGAAACTATTTGCAAACAAAATTAGGGACGCTAATGCAAGTGCGACGACATTTTTTCTATTTTTGGTATCGTCATGAGTTTTACAAATATGTTACAATTTGATTCTTTCCGACATAAAGAAAATAAATAAAATAACCATAGTGATAAAAATGACAACGGTACTTCCATGGGATCGAACCCACTACCTTCGGCATACAGATTCGTTGCTTTAACTAACCAAGCTATTTGTTTTCTTACGTGAACTGAGCCTGTTCCGGTAAAGGCGATATTTCATTACGATCGTGCTACCAATTCGTCCTTTTCCAGAGATAATTTCCACTATTTGCTCTATCTTTACGTTAATACTTAGCATATATTCATATATTTGGAGTTTGTAGATAATGCACATAATAAGTCATATTAGAAATATTCGTTAAAAGTTTAGTTTGTAGATTTAATCCACATTTCTCTCAATGACATAGATGTCGCTGCTTCGTGTTGAACTACAGAATTCCCTCGCGTTATTGAAAATTTCCCACTTTAGCAGAGTTAGTAATTCTCGAGGTTTCTGTGGATTTAATGTTTTTCGCTTCTAATTTATTTATTTTAAGCTAATATCTAACACAAATATTAAAAACGGGTTTGCTATTAACCTGTCCTGCTGGGGAAACCTTCCGAAATTTCGAACATATAAAGAAAACGGAGATATTTTCAAAAAACTTCAAAATAAAGAGACGCGTCATTTATTTTGCTCATAGTAGTACAGTCCACAGCAAAAAAAAAAAAAAAAAAAAAAAAAAAAAAAAAAAAAAAACACCTGCAACATGAGCATGTTAGTTTATTGTGAACCGACGAAGTCTTTTGTTCGAAAATAAATGTGCAGAGAAGGACGCCGAGGTTTATCCTGGTGTGATTCGTGCCACTCACTAGGGATGTACGTGAACTTGAACCCACAAAGTGGGGGTGGTGTGTATATATTTCTTAAAAACTTGGGTCAAGGTAATATCAAAACCTGTTACCAAAATTGGGGAGAACTCATGCATTCCGCTTGGAGGCAGCGCTTTATTCATTATTAAAATGTTTAAACGTGTCCGTATAGTCCGTTGCAACCCTGAAAAATCTGAAACGGTGAGACAGATATGAAAACAGAAAAACGGATATTATCATTTTAACGGTCAGCCGGATATTATCATTTTAAAAATATAGCGTATCAAAGTAAAATAAGTTGTGTCCCAGACGGAGTCAATCTCAAAATTTTAAAATGGAAATGGGGTCAACTTGCATATCGTATGAAAGTTAGTGTTGAATGAAAGAAGATAGATCAAGTCTCGACTCTACGATGAGCCTGTGCAAAATAGTGGTGGGCAGTGCTTAAAGTGACATCAGATGAGGTGACGGTATGGAACAAATATGTTTACTTAGAGCAGTAATTCTGACAGAATCCTAAAGAGCAACTCTACTCCTGACATTTTGCACCATTTTGACGTGAAAATCTATAGAAAAAGAGGGAGAGAGTGAGGACTAATGTGTAAATGTTTTACTCGCCATTATAATCATCCTAGTATTCAATGAATGTTGTTTTCCATTGTATTGCATTCTATTGTATTATAATCCACTAGTATTTAATGATTCTTCCCAATCTCATTTCCATTTTCAAAAGCTCCTTCTGGTCTCGTCTCGTCTCGTGGTCAACAGTATTTTTCTTATACGAGACTGTTCCGGAAGTCCTGACCACCAGCACACTAACCTGCATGAGGTAAACATTTGGAAGGATAGATGGCGCCACCAGTGAAAACTGTTGGCAGGCATAGAGGACTGGTTCGTGGGATCAAGTGAAGGCAAGTACTGCGTGGGTAGCGAGTGTTCCTATGAAGTCAAAAAGGGCAACATGAGGACCAAATTTCAATTCGAGCTGTGCTACGACTTTTATGGAAAAAAGGACTAACTCCCTATGATCAACACTGTGTCCTCCAGAGGTCACACAACGGGTCTTGTTAGAACTGGTTCAAACTTGGCATACAAAAAAAAGAGTTGTGTTATACTGGGCTACGGTAAATGAGGATAGTCCACATAACGGTGTGACTTTTGGTTACCTCTGGAGGTCATAGGATTGGTCATAGGGGGTTGGCCCCATATAAGGAATTGACTGGGGGGTTCTCAGCTACAACATATCCAAAAATCACCAAAATCAAACAGACGAAGAAATGCAATGCTTTTTGTACGGTGTTACTTTTGGTGACCTCTGGAGGTCACAGGATTGGTCATAGGGAGTTGCCCCCATATAAACAATTGACCGGGGGTTCTCAGCTACAACATATCCAAAAAATCACCAAAGTCAGACTAGAAAATGTAATGCTTTTGTACGGTGTTCTTTGTCGTGTAGAGAACAAAGCAATACTGGATCGATCGAGAGCTACCCGTTGGTTCACAAAACTTACTGCGGGTGATTTAAGCCTCGCGAACAAGTCCGTAAGGTAGACCTCCGATGGATATTAACGGCCCTCTGCAAGATGCTGTGAGTGTTGAACCACAATCGAGTACACGTGTTTTAGCAAGAGTGATTGCGGCATCCAAATCGGCAGAAAGCAGTCGATTGCATGCCATGCATTACGTCAATAAACTGCCCCAACAAAGACCTCATGAGCAGACAGAGGAGCAGGCCCAGCCCGGAGTGGCAATTTGCTAGAATTTGTTTAAGAAAACCTGGGTGATCTTCGTTTCTGGAGGATAATTGTGACAGGAGATGAGAATCGGTATTTCTGAGAAACCCTGACACACGTAAACAGTGGATGAAAAAAGGACAGGAAGCCCTGGACAATGTGAAATAGGACAGATTTGGGGAAAAGCTCATGTTGTGTGTTTGATGGTGTATTGACGGGATAATCCATTTTGGGTTTGTTCCAGAGAGTCATGCTGCAACAGGTGAACTGTATTCTGAACAATTACGCCGAGTGTATGCCATTCTGAACGAGAAATATCTGGCATTAACGAGGAGAAAGAGCTTATTGCTGTAAATTGACAATGCTTCTTGTTATCGGTCTCGAAAGTGACCAACACCCTGTCTGAACTTGACGTATTTCAGTTATTACTTCATTCTGTCTATAGTCCAGATGTTGTACCCTAAGATTATGGTTTGTTTCGCTCTCTCATTGTGTGATCGGCAATTATATTCATATGATGAAATGCATGCTTCCTGTCACGAATTTTTCAATTCTAAGCCTACCACCTGGTATCACCATGAGAGTGAACTGTTGTCTCAAAGATGAGTGAAGGTCATCGAACATGATGGCCTGTACTTTTCTGAATAAAGGTTTGCCTTGCTTCTGATATTCGTGTTTCATTTTCTTTTCATGTATGGTGCAGAGCTTTTGGGACAGCCTGGTAATTGTAAACACTGAAGTCCAATGTGAAGATAATAATTTTGAATTTAGAAACGAGTCCTGTCAATGACAGGGCAAATCCAAGTTTAACATTTTAGGCGGATGGTACGGTAGTTAGAATTTTTTGGTGGGTGAAGGGTGGAATTGCTCGCCGAAATGTTGAAAAATCAAGAGCACAAATTCTGCTATTGAATAGGGTGATAGGGAACTGATAATTACTTTCCAAGGAGCAGCAATGAAATCTTTGATAGTACAATTGACTCAATGCTAACGTCATACTTATTTCTATGTGTAACATCTTTTCTTTTCTGCACGCAAATTACAATTTAAATCAGTTACTTTTACCGGTATGCCATACCGGCCGATTTTCGAACTTTCGGATGCATAACCGGCACATACCGTCTCACTTTGAGCACTGGTGGTGGGTCAAAATATCAACACAATCTTCATTGCAAAGTCGATGGCCAATCGTATGAATCTGAAACGGTAAGATAGGTGTAAAAGCAATACTCCATATACGTTAGGAACATGAAATTAGAAATGAAGTATCAAATAGGGTCGCCACATTACATAAACAAAACAGCACACAAAAAGTAAGTAGAACAAAAATGAGTCGTAGACCCATTTCAGTAAAAATGCCTAGTATTAGCGGCTCTAGAAATAATATTTATTCGTATGGCTTTGAGATTTATCAATATTGTCTCCTTAATAATTTTGTCATGTACGGAATGGGCCCAGGTAGTAACTAAGGGAACCGCAGACCTTCCCGAGCGGGAGGGCCCATAGGCTCTGGGGCCCCCATAAAGATTAAGAGAAAATTGGAAAGAGGGGGCCCAAGAATTAGAAGAACAACTTTTCCTAGGGGGGCCCAAATAAGCTTATTAATGCTTGCAACCCCAGAAAAAATCTAAGTTACGTCGCTGGACCTTGGTTGCAAGGATTGTCCCGATTTATTTACATTTCGTCTTTACCACAACTTCTAATTTCCAAAGAAGAAAAGACGACAAAATTATTTTCACATTCTTTAAATTGTATTAACACGTGTAGAAATAGACAGTTCTATGTTTATGTTCCATAACTACTAGTTTATTTTCTTATGTTCATATGAGGAATTTGTGGCAAATTGAGGCCACATGATCATGAGGCTGCTGATCATCAGGCGCAATCCACTAGTGGTTCGTATTCCTCTGAAGAGCAAGGACGGAATTTTATTTGTCCTCAGCATTTCTGTGTTCGTGTTCCTGTAGTGTTTGGAATACATCGATAGAAGATAAGGTACCAGTGGCGAACAATACTCCGGTTGGGGCGGTTTGTTTTAAAAAAATGTGAAAACAGGAAACTCTCATTGCAGCTACCTGGGTTCAAATCCTGTCGTAGCAGTTATTCATTTTTCTGAATGGGAAGATAATGCTTATGTAATTGCTGTTGTAATTGTTATTTCTTTATTATTATTATTATTATTATTATTATTATTATTATTATTATTATTATTATTATTATTATTATTATTATTATTACCACAGAAGGAAAAAGTAACAGTCGAAGGTATTCATAGGAACAGAAAAGACATAGAGTATGTCAGATGTTTCTTAGGTTTATACATGAACGCAATAATATTATTACGTTTATGGATTTACAGATAGAATTATCATTTTATGACAAAAAGAAATGGAATATAAAGATTTATTACCTGATAACAGTAATGCATTTTGTTTCGCCCTTCTTCTAAGTAGAAAGGTCAGTTGACTTCTTAAATAGGATCATTCCCGTGTTAAGTGTTGTAAGTTCGATCACAATTTGCAGTTTGTGCACAGCTACGAAAAATTACTTGGAACTCAGTTTTGTCACGGGGCCGTGGTGGCTCAGTGGTAGAGCGTTCACCTCTGGTGCTTGGGGTTCCGGGTTCAAACCCTGCTACCGCCAAGTGAACTTTGTGGTGGACAAACACCGTATGCGTGGATTTTCTCGGGGTTCTCCCGTTTCCTCCCACTTTCTTCATTCCACCATTTCATTCATTTCTCATAATCACCGTCTCCTTTAGCCTAACGGGCATAACCGTGGGACGTAAAACTCAAACATTTCATTTCATTTTTTCAGTTTGGCCGATACTACAGCAGTAAGGACGTGTTTAGCCCTTATGTATTCATCAATTCTTGTCCAAACACGTTACTTCCCAGACGGTTACGAATGAAGTTGATACGAATGACGTAATTTGGTGTTGCTGGCATTTCACCTGTGAAGGAAGTCTCAACTCTTAGACCCAGAGAAATTGAATATTTTTCATGTTACTATACGTCAGAAGTATGTTTTGTAGATTGCAAAGATTTACTCAACAGTCACACCCGAATCGAACTCGCGTCGCCAACATTATGAAACTAACGTTTAAGCCACTACTCTAAGACAACACTGTTCTGGAAGAAGGAAAAACGGAGCTGTAGTGAATTCAGTAATTACACACTTTTACGATTCCAGTGTAATAATGCTGAAATTTGCTGATTTCAGACATGATAAAATAGTGAAGTATTAAGCAGAAAGAATAGTCCGGAGAAGTCAACTTTAAATTGACAACCCATATGTACGGAGGCGCTGCCATATGCTCTCGCCTCGCGCCCTGATTTTTCACGGCACGGCATTGGACAGATACTTATGTTGAATGGAATTTGGTGTTTCAGGGCAGTGGATTATTTTTTTAAGTTAATTAATTTAACAAACCTTATTCTTTTATGATCACCAAAACCTTTTGGGTGCTTCCCGTAGATATAGAACGGTGAAATGTATTATCCAAGCTTCGTGTAGCATGCAAATAAACAAATAAAAGGCAACAGGTTGATATTTCCCTCCGCCAAGTCACCTTCAATGTAGTGTGTTGTTTATTCAACAAAAACTTATGATATCCAATCAGAAAATTCATAAAATAGAAAATATGTAGCCAAGTCTCGATTTTGCAATAATAATAATAATATAATAATAATAATAATAAATGAATAACAGAATTACAATATCGATTACGTAAACAATACCTTCAAATCAAGAAAAAATAATAATTGCCACACCGGGATTCGAACCCGGGTGACTGTAATGGTACTACTCTGCTCTCATACTTTGCCATCAATTCCTCAAAGACAAGAAAATAAAGTAATCGTTATGTTAAATAATCATAGCACACACTATTTCTAGACGTGTTGATATAATTCAAAGAATGTGAAAATAATTTCTATCGTCTTTTCTTCTTTGGAAACTAGAAGGTAAAGAAGAATTGTAGGGATGGCCACGAGCGAGTTCGAGCGAGTTTTCACTGAAAGTCATCTTAGAGCTCGACTCGAGAACTCCAAAAATTTCCTCCAACCTGACTCGAATTTCGATTCGAGTCGAGTTAAAACGAAGAAAATTGAGCCAAATGTGTGTAGTTTCAAGTACTTTCTTCAAGTATTCTACATAAACAATATAATTATTATCAATGATGCTACTACTACTACCACTAGTATTTCTTCTTCTTCTTCTTCTTCTTATTATTATTATTATTATTATTGCCAGGGCGCTTTAACTTATAAGTGGTGGAACTGGGGAAGTACAATGTTTCTGCCGCTTGGTGGTGCTAGAGCTGTTTGGTGAAAGAGAAACTGAGAAAATGCCAAAAAATGCATTGCTTAGCGCAAGAAAAACACGTAAATATGTTTGCCTTAAGCACACACTAGATGAAAAAAAGCAAATAGTAACCATAAAAATTCATTTACACTTTTCAAAATAACAAACTGAAGCTCAATATGTTGAAAAAGAAATTTTAAATTTAAATATAAAAAGGCAAATGTTTTAAGAAATTCTACTTACCCTAGCTGGAGGAAAGTTTTGTCAATTTTCTCGCCGATTTTGCAACTGCTGCAGATCTTCTTTACCTTGACATTTCTTTCGCGCTAAAAATGAAACGACACTTAATGTAGTGGAATACTAACTTTGGTAAATACATGAACAGGTGATCCTCTGAACAACATAAATTTCGGAACACTGGTATTTCGTACATTTCCACATAATCAGAAAATACGTCACCCCAAAGTGCATCTTCTTTTTGTAGTTTCTGTTCCAACACCTTGTCGACGTGTCTTATTACATCATAAAATGCTATAGAGGGGTATTTGAGGTAATTATAATCGTTGCCCCCAAAGTCTTTTAACCGAGTAAGAATATGAACGGCATTTGTATCGCTTGAAGATTCAGAGTCAGTTTGCAAAGATGCCAAGCAATTTTTCACGAAACAAGTTGTTTACTTGCACTGTGAAGCAAGTAGCCACACAAATAATAAATTACATTATTCCCCCTTACGGTTGTGCTCTGATCACTAGCGGATAAATTAAAAGGGTCTAATTCTGGTTCCATGTCAGTTAGTGTAATTGGATTTCTTTATGTGGCCTTGAATGCCTTCCTTTATTTCCTTGCTTTTGTTTATCTCCATTTGAGCCATAGATCTTTTCTGATGCGTAAAGGATGTTAACTTTCCATCAACGGGAACTTCACAGTTGGCTTTTGAAGAAAGTGCTCCTTTCACGGGTACGTATATGGACTGAAGCAGGTGAAGGTGGAAGAAATCAATTGATGTCGGATGATCATCACTAATCAAACCACGTATAAGACCAAAATGTCTTTCAGCAGGATCTTGGTTAAATTTAGCTGTTAAAACATATTTGTAGCCTGAGGGCCAAAGCAATTCACACAATTCAATAGTGCTTTTAACTGTCACTCAAAGAGATTCTAAAGTTTGTTTGGATGCAAAGGTGTTGTCTGAACGCTGAAGAATTTCGAAGAAACGTATCAATACATTGTGAAGTTTGTCTCCTTTCCAAAGTCCTTCTATTGGGCGTTTGGAATTCAATGCGTCAAAAACTTGATTTACGTCTTGCGTGAATAACTCTGTATCTTCGCTGCTTTCAAAGCCGGGCACTCCAAGTACTCGGCAAAATTTCACACGTGTTGCAACTGTTCTACTGAAAAGCTGTGGAGCTAATTTTACACTCATCTTCTGAAATGCCTTAGGGTTTATGTGAGAAGAAGTTAATTTCGGAACTATTCTCTTACTAGTGTGTGATTTGGTCTCGGAATTATAGTTTTCTGTAGTAATCAAACCGCACAGAACGACCATTGTAAATTGCACTTCCAAATTTTTGAAAATTATTCCTAATACATTTGATGATATGACAAATGTCTCTCATTGTAAAAATTTGTCTATTGGCATCGCACGGATTAGAAATGAAATTCCTTATATTGCCTAAATTTCCTGATATTCCTAAATTTTTCCAAGTCTTTTTGTTTGGTTGACTACCATCACATCTGAAAGCCACTACCCTGACATTATTATTTTCTAATTGGATAATCACTTATAAGATGATTTTTGCAAGTGTAAAACCATCATGGCATTCTTGCTTAAGTAAATTGCAATGGGTTGCACCCACGATTTCATAAGAGGAGCGAGAAAAATACTAAAGCATGGTCGCCTAAAACATTCTTATCTTCTTCTTTCGTGAATTCACCTATGTTCACAAAACCATCGAAACTACACTTGCTGGAATTGTACCTAATATCCTCACGTAATTTTACTTCATCAAAAATCAGAACACAATTACGACCATTTTCATCATTTTCTTCCATGTCCTTAGCTATAGCTGAGAGAGCATGAGGATTTATGCCATAATTACACTTGAGACCGCGCAATAATTTACGTAGTAAAGAAACGGAAGGCAACGGTAACAATTGATGATTCGCACAATGTTCATATCCTTTCCTTGATTTTATTAAAAAAAAGCAAACTTTCCAAAATGAATTCTGATTCATAGCGCATTCCGCATTTCTTTGATTCATTCTTCTTTGTCATGGTACGAACGACTAGTTTTTGTTTGTCCGGTAGTCTTTCCGTTTTGTACTGTCTTATAATAGTTCGTAATTTTTCAGTTTCTTTGATGTGATCACGTCGCTTCTTCTGGTTTCGAGTAAGCATGTGTTTTAATCGTTTCACTTCTCTACGAAGACGCATTACTTCATTTGCAAGGTTATTTGAATTACTTGCACTTGAGCTATCTTCAGCACTATAAACTACTGGTGTCGCACTACCTGGTTTTGGGTTCGAAATTACTTCCGATTTCTTTTTCTTCCGGGTTGAAGGGGGCGCCGACGTTTAGAGGGGATTTTTCGTTTACGCGGGTTGAAACTTAAATAGCTTGGAATCCCGGGAAAATTATGCGCACAGCATTTGGGGTTAGTTTCCATTTGTCACGCTTTATTCCAACTAGTTTTGCTTCTACTGTAAAAGATTCTACTTTCACTAACATGCCATCACTGAAATGTATATCACAGACACGATCATTCAGGGTTAACGCACGGTCACTTCTAGGAATTTTTCTGTTCCACTTGTCTAAATAATCTTTTGGAGGTCTAAAAAAAATGCCTACCATCGCCTTTAGTATGTCCTGACTTACCTTTAGTATGACCTGGCACAAAACAACCTGGCATGATAAAAAAGACTTATTTCAAATGATTTTAAAACTCTCACAAGAACCTCACCGGCACTAAAATTACACGTAGATATATATATACTTTGTTTTCCCTCTGTTTTCACCAAACGAACGGCGCGCCGCATGGTGTTGTAATTTGGAAATATTTGAGTCTAACTACGGGGTCTTATGGAAGGTGCACCACTTGTAATTTAAAGCTCCCTGTTATTACTTTTACTAAGGATCCGTATAGTAAAACTGCAAGCTTATTTTAATGAAAAAAGTGTTATGAAAATTTAAAAAATCCTTGGATAAGGTTTCAACCCATGCCAAAAAGTATTTTCATTACTAGAACGTTGCCCTAGAACACTCGGCCACGAGGGCCGACAACACTTTGCCTTAATTTCTGCTATATGTAGGTCATGACTCTTGATGTCCTATTTTTATATCGGCCAATAAGATCAGAGGATATATGAAATTCTTGGAATCTCCCAGACACTAAGGTATGTGGGGTCGTTAGCTACGCCTCTGGGCCCGTTCCATACACGACAAATTCATTAAGGGGACAATATTGACAAATCTGACAATAATATACGAATATATATTATTTCTAGTGCCCCTAATAGTAGACATTTTTTTACGGAAATGGGCCCACGACTCATTATTGTTTTATTTACCTTTAGTGTGCTGTTCTGTTTATGTAATGTAGTGAACCTGTTTGATGCTTCACTTATAATTTCATTTTCGTATCGTATACGGAGTAAGACAATTTTGTCTTAAAATGGGAACCCCTTGAACTGCGGGGAGCTTCCCTGGAAGTGGGGGGCAGTGGCCCCCACAAGTTACAGCCCGTCGTCATGGCAATCATTTTTTCTTAATTGGAAGGTATTGTTTACGTAATTGATTTTCTACTTCTGTTATTTCTTTATTATTATTATTATTATTATTATTATTATTATTATTATTATTATTATTATTATTATTATTATTATTATTATTATTATTATTATTATTATTATTGCAAAGTCGAGACTTGGCTACATATTTATGTCTTATGAATTTTCTGTTTGGATTTCAAATCTTTTTGTTGAATAATCAACACATTCCACTTCAGGGAGTTTGGAGAAGGGAAATATTATCCTGTTGCTTTTCATTGGTTTACTTGCACACTACACCAAGCCTGGATACTACATTTCACCTTTCTATATCTATGGGAAGTGTCCTAAAAGTTTTGATTATCATAAGAGAGTAAGTGAATAAGTGAAGAGATCAATGAACTTTGCGTAGTAACAACACTTCAAATATCAGGTTGTCAGAAAATTCATGACGTATTTCGGTAAAATATGACAAATGATGGTTTGTGGATATACTAGAGTTATTCGGATCATGCAATAGTTTGTCAGGAATAGCTAAGATGTTGAGCGTTTTGTGTAGTAGTATTGCTCTTTGTTTGCTTTGGTTTTAAAGATTTGATCAGAGATGGCGTGGGTCAATAAAAACTTGACCCACCGCGACCCACTCTGGCCCATGATACACCACCCAACTTGGGCCTCTCTGACCCACTCCGACCTACCACCCACAATAACCAGTGACCCACCAAAACACATCGTCATCAACTCTGACACATGATCCACGTCCTCTTTTCTACCGACTGAAGAGTTTATACTTGTAATAAAACCAGGTTGTCAAATTCTAACTAATCGGAGTTTGAATTTCTACGGTCAATCTCTGAAGCACCGCTCTGTTACAATAATGATGGATCTGACCTTTACGATATAAAATGGTAAAGTGTTTGTCATGGGCAAACTTACGATGAATTTGAATTAAATTGTCATGGTCTAATTATTTCCTTGTTGAATTATCGATACTTCTCAGTTTGAAAGCGGATGAAATTTGAAACTCCCAAATCAAGGTACGTAGACCAACATACAGAAGCTTACATTACAAATTTTATGTCTATTTTCCTCACAACTTAATGGGTTCATTGCCCTGTGCTCTAAGCGCTCCATATAATAAACAAGCTTTTAGCAATTATTATAAAGCGCATGGTAAGCATATATGGATATATGATGCGAAGCACTGTTTTTTTTTTTGAGTTGATTTTGAGTTTAACGTCCCTTTCAGTAGAGAGGCTATGTGAAAATAGACCTACCCCATGCCGTAAACGTCGCCAACACCTAGTGGCCCACTTGTGGGTAAACGTCGATCGTCAATATAGAGACGAGACGATGTCCCACTGCCAGCAGGGTTTCGTCGAGTCGAAACAGATATCTCGCGTCGGGGTGTTGAAGTTCCCACCGCGTCGCAGCGGACTTCATTTTGGTCCGCGCTCCTTCGATTCGTCGCGGAGCATCGCGAAGGGACCAACATGTACTATCGCCAGTCATGAGCATGCTGTTATTATTATTGTGGCGAATCAAATTTTGAATGTATTCACCAAAATATATTTTCGTTATTTTTGTAGTTTATTTCGTTTTGTTATATGTTATTTATTAGATTGTTATATGTTGTTAGTTTAAATCTTTTTCTCAATGATTCTATATGACTAGTTTTCGTCATACGTCATTAAGTAGTGCATATTTGAGCGTATGAATATGGAGACAAAGTTAGTTATCCTTGTAAATTTTAATATTTATAGAAATATTTCTAAAGTCAGATAATTCAGTCGATTTCTAACTTTTATTTCAATCAGCAGAAGCCTACGATTATTTAAATAAATTAACTAGACTCGACCTTGATTACAAAATCATAATATTTAATATACACGTTTCCATGGATACTGCTGTGTAACCCCCAAACTCCGATATATAGTAAAGCAAAAGTGAGGTTAGTTGGGTTCGACAGTTTGTAGAAAATGGTAATTTTATAAAGGTCGATCCAAAATAATTTAGTCAGCAGCAAATTACGTAATTTTTTCAAGTTTTAAGCTGCCTTCGAAATCAATAATTATTTAAAGGATTAAATAAAGTGATTTTAGTTTAAACTGGATTGGATTTAAATGAAAATTTGTCTGAAAATAGTAAATTGTACACAAATATATTGGCTGCGGATTGATCAAAGGAAATTTGGATCTTGGTGTAGTAGCTGTGAATAAGGTAAACTAGATTTAGCTCTATAATTAGCTCATTCAAGTGATATTTAATTCGTGTTCAGTGGAATATATTTTACAAGTGACATAGCCTTCAACATGATCAGTACTTAAGAAACTTCAGCTCGCCTCCCTCGATAGGGGATGGCTGATACCTAGATTCACTACACAAATGTCTTAGCTACAACAAAATTTAAAAAGTTCAGAAATGTTGACTAACGTACAAAAATTAATTTACGTAAATAAACAAGTCTTGACCATTGTAGAATATCATGTAATAATCAAAATTATTTTCTGAATTGAAATATAGTAAATCTGAACCTGCTCTGGGGTTAAGTTTAGAGTTACCCCTCCGCTTTTTATAAAAGTCAGGAAAATTTACAGGAGAAATGAGGTAAGAAATGATAATTTGAAGTTTTTATTTGATGTTTAGGAATGTAAGTTCGGCAGGAGAGTTATGTTTAATACGAGAAAAGATATGTGGAAGTTAGTACTATTTACCGGATGCGGAAGCATTGCGGAAGATTTCAGCAGCATGGTAGTTGTAAAATATGGCGAATATGGCGAACAGGTGTAACGGATGCGCAAAAATAATGAAGAAAACCTTTTAAATTTTTGTGAAACACACGGAGTACTGAAATTAATTGAAATGTAACAATGTTTAATACTTTAAGCACTTTTTTTGTATGTTGCAAAGTCCAAGGGCAACTTCAGACTGGAAGGGCAACTCTAAACTTAAACCCTGCTCTGTACTAAATCTATTCTAATTCTTCTTTAATTAAGTGGTAAATGAATTGCATATTGATCTCATGTTACTTTGAAATTACAGTGCGATCGTTCATTTTTGTGCAATATAGTACAGAAAAATGTAGAAATTCTGATCACAGGATAGATTAGATTATCTTCCAGGTCTTGTCCTAGTAGTATTTCTTCAATAAATGCATGTACAAGAATCTGAAGATTTGTGTAGTTTTTCTTTGCCATTGCATGTACAGCGGTGGACACTTCTAAATGGTACAGCCATATGGAGATTTACGGCTAAGGTGTACCATTTAGAAGTGTCCCCCGCTGTACAAGTACCTGTACTAATAATGAAGTGTAGGAAATACCTACTAGAATATAGGTAATACAATTAGTAACACATTTGTATAATGTATGAATTGATAGAATACTAACAGCATGAAATTTTATTCTCTTATTTGGAAATTGAGATCTGTAAATTTGTATTGGTGGACACATGCATGTTGATTGTTTAATATTATTAACCGGAACTAAATGTATTAAACATCCTATTATGCTGATTAAAAAGGGACATCTATCAGCAGATTTAGAACTATTTTATGAAACATAATCACTGTTTTTGCTAATATGGAAATTATAAAATAAAAGTTGAAAAGCAAATTCTTTAGGTGTTGAAATTAATTCTATTGCTTGTATATAAGAAATAGTATTTAATGGCCATAAAATTCATCAGTAGGGATTTGGAAGAATCTGGTATTATTTTGGTTTTATTACAGTGTCAGATTGCGTAAATACTAATAAAGCTAAATACAAGGAATTTTATTTTCCAACATATCTTCGAAGTAGTTCGGTAGTTCCAGATTTTACCGCTACAAAACGAAGTGGCGACCTAGAATAAGCTAATTTCAATACACATCACATTTATTTATTTACTTTACTGTTTAATATTATCCCTTTATAACTACATTATATATTATTTCTTCCTGGCAAATTGTTCCTAAAGTGAGCTCCGGGGGTCAAGAATAACCACTGCCTCAACATTATGAAGTGAAAAATCTTGAGTGCGATAATTGTATGAATTTAGATGACAACTGTTTTCGATCATTAGAAAGTGAGTATGGGAGAACTATGAAATAAAGTAAATAGACACGCCTTATTTTGTTATAAAATTACATGGCGAACGCATTTTATCTTATCCCAAACAGTTATCATCTCATATATACGGTTAAAAGAGCACTGATTCACAAGATTAAAACGATTTACCCCTTTACAAGTGATGTACCCTTCATCGTTTCCATGGAGAAGTCGGAAAAACACCCGCCCAGTAATCATAAAGTTTGTGGTTCGAACCTCCTTCGGGGTAATTTTCTGGTAATTTTTTAGTGTTTTTAGACACCTTAATGTAATCAAATCACACATATAGGCGATTTAACATATTTTTGGGGAGTAATTTTCTGGTTCATTGGCGTTTTGTCGCGTCAGAAGATGCTGTCTATAATGCAGTGAGCAGAGAGGTTGGTTAAATGAATTAACTTTAAAAAATAATCCACTGCCCTGAAACACCAGATTCCAATCAATATAAGTATTTGTCCAATGCCGTGCCGTGAAAAATCCGGGCCCGAGGCGAGAGCATATGGCAGCGCCTCCGTACACATGAGTTGTCAATTTAAAGTTGACTTCTCTGGACTATTCCTTCTGCATAATACTTTACTATTTTATCACGACTGAAATCAGAAAATTTCAGCATTATTACACTGGAATCGTAAAAGTTTGCAATTACTGAATTCGCTACAGCTCCATTTTTTCCTTCTTCCAGAACAGTGTTGTCTTAGAGTAGTGGCTTCAGCGTTAGTTTGGTAATGTTGGGGGCGCGAGATCGATTCTGGTTGTGGCAATTCAGTAAATTTTAACAATCTACAAAACTGACACTTCTGATGTATACTAACATGAAAAATATTCAATTTCTCTGCATCTAAGAGTTGAGCCAACTTCCTTTATAGGTGTAACGCCAATAACACAAAATTATGTCATCTGTATCAACCTCGTAACTGTCAGGCAAGTAATGTGTTTGGACAATAATTGATGAACACATAAGGGCTAAACACGTCCTTACTGCTGTAGTATGGGCCAAAACTGAGTTCCAAGGAATTGTTCGTAGCTGTGCACAAACTGCAAATTGTGATCGAACTTACAACGCTAGTCACGGGAAAGATCCTATTTAAGAAGTCAACTCACCTTTCTACTTAGAAGAAGAGCGAAACAAATGCATGACTGTCATCAGCTAACAAATCTTTATATTCCATTTCTTGTCATAAAATGTTAATTCTACTGAAAATCCATAAACGTAATAATATTATTGCGTTCATGAATAAACCTGACAAACATCTGACATAGTCTATATCTTTCCTGTTCCTATGAATACCTTCGACTATGTTACTTTCTCTTTCCTTCTGTGGTAATAATAATAATAATAATAATAATAATAATAATAATTAATAATAATAATAATAATAATAAAGGAATAACTTAATTACAATACCAAATACATAAACATTATCTTCCCATTCAGAAAAATTAATATTTACCACGACGGGATTTGAACCCAAGTAGCTGCAATGGGAGTTTCCTTGTAGTGTTACCTTCCAGCCTTTACGTTTTAACTTCTATCGCTGGTCTCTTTCTAACGTCTCTTCAGGCTCCTCTAGGAGATATTAACAATTAGTAACACTAACATAAATAATAATTTTAAAAAAATCCGACCCACTCAGGTGAATATCTCTCAATAAAACTTGTAACCAGATTCAGGGTAAAGATCAATCTTTATTCAGTAATTTAATCAGAATATATTTTAAAAAAAGAATTCTCCAAATAGGGAAAAAATCTTTCAGGGCTCTATAGCCTCGGAGCCCTGTCTCTTAAGTTTGAAGCTTAAGCAAAAAAAAAACATCCTATCAGTCTCTATTCAGACTTCACTGATCAGTCATCTCCTCACAGCTCAGTCCTACCCTAATTCTATCAGGAAGGTCTGACTCCAACCTTCCGTCAATAAAAAAAAGTTATCAAGAATAACCAGAAGTGTCAAAGGACATCACTCGGTCCAAAGACGGTTATTCATATCAAAGAGAAAACCATCATTTAGGTTTCTCTGGCCTAGCAAAAAAAATCTAAAAAGTGCCTTAATGAAGTTTGCCTTAGAGGTATCTTTAATTTCCCAAAATCCTACTTTTCTTAGCTAGATTACGGGAATCATTCATTCCGATAAGCTATCACTCAAGCTTATTTCTATCTGAAACTATATTTTCATACAGCTACGGTCATCACTCTGACCCAAGGAATTTCTCACTTGCTCTAACTATCATTTAGGCTAGTCCCTCAAGAATGCCTATTTAAAAAAATAAGAAAAATCTACAGCCATCACTCAGGCCCCAGAGAACTAATTCTCCGTCATTCGGTTATCACTCAAACCGATCCCTAACAGATAGGGGTTTAAAAAAATTCCAGGCGAGGCAATTTCAAGACATCGACGGGAGGCTTCTAACAGCCAAGTCTCATTCCCAACTCCCGCACAATGCAATGGCCCCCTTCGCTTATATATCCTCGAGCGAACATATCCCTTTTTTATGCTGTTTCTTATTTTCACTAGAAAGAATCAGCAAAAAATCGTTTAAAAATCTTTTCCAACCGTCTTTACCCTCTGGAATTTTCCATTGCATACTAGAAAAACTATATAAAAAACTTAAACGAATAACTTTAAGCAACTAGAAAAAACAATAAGCACAAAGCAGCATATATGCACTTACAGGAATAAGCATTAAAATATTTTATCCTATCAACATATACATATATATATGAATATAATTATTAATTATACTATAGAATATATGTCTGGCCAGACTTACCTTTATATACATTTAAACAGCATAATTATACTTCACTAGTAATTTAATATTAATATGTATTAACAACACTATCGTGTCGTGCCTATATGGGATGTAGAATGCTCTTTGACACGATATTAGTTGCTTCTGTCTATTATCCGTAATAGACAGGAATTACATAACAATCATGCGAGAGGTTAGATTATAAATTATGAGCTACACACTTACTGTTAAATTGGTCATTTATTGTCAAGAATTAAAGATGATTTAAGTGTATTGTGTATGTTTATGAATCGTTAGTTAATTGTTTGATCACATCAGATAGACGGTTGGTTATTCACTCATCTGAGAGCAACTTGAGATGTAATAACACATACCTGACGTTGATGGAATCGAACTCATGGACTCTGAGTTAGATGTCAGCGGTGAACCAGAGTGGAAGGGTTTCCACTGAGACCGTGATGTTGATCCTCTGAGACTGATCCTAGGAACTGATCCTACTACAAATCACCCAGAACTGATCCTGATTCCCTTTGACATTACCTTTTTATGTCATTCACTAGACGATGATCTTGGGGTTTCTTTCCTTACCAAATTTTGATGTCATTACATCTCTTTGCTGAAACTGTAGTTTCTACCTTGTCTCTCAGTGACCAAATCTCCAAACAGTCTACGTTTGCGATTTCCACAATTTTACCCAACTTTCAGAATGTGTTGGTGTTAACAGAAATTTACAGTTTTACAATTTCATCTTGCCTCAATGTTTGTTTACATTGTGATGACACGTGCAGACTCGTGTCTGTATCGTTACTTCATTCAAAACAAACAACCATAAGCATAATGTAATCTTATTTGTTAACTAGTCTGTCTGCATGATTTCTCATTTCTGAATGTAAGCCAATTTTAAAATATAATTTAATTTTCATCTTTTAGCCAAATAAATGAAATTAACATAGAAATTTATATCCGAATTTAGCGTTCCTTGACAATATACAGTAAGGGCGAAGACTCGTCCTTACATAGCACTCAACAAAATCTAAAAAAAATAAAGAAAAAATTGATTCCCCTTCAGTTCTTTTGTCTCTCACTGTCTTTTCACTGGGAATCTTCAAAAAAATTTTCTTTCTCTTAATACACTATTAAAGTAACCACAGATTTCACAACACAAAAAACTAAGAATGGCTTCTATGAGCCTAATTCAATGTCTCTAACAGTTTTTTTTTACCACTACACTTGATCACTGTTTCACTAAGCTGTACTGTCTGCTCTGCGAAGAAGTTATTGTCCTGTCACAACTCCACCATGAGCCTTATTATTATTATCAGAATGATAATATCCGGATCACTGAATCCTTCGTTATATTCTTTTCCATCACCTCCAGAAATTTACCGGGCGTTGGAGGAATATATGGAAATTCTATGTCCTCAGCAAAAAGAGAAAGTACATCTTTGTCACTGTCACCCTCAAGATGCACATGACCTGAGGAACTAGATGGTCCAGGGTTTGATTCGTCCACCTTGTTGTCCAATCTCGCCTTTTTAAGAGCTCTTACTTCTGCTAACGTACAGAACCTCGGATCTTTATTAACTTGTTTTATCCCAAGTTCCTCTTTAGGATGGTATCTTTCCGTCTTTCGTCGAGTCGAAAAAGTAATTCGAGTTCAAAAGGGTCTTTTGAACTCGGTCTGCAAGAAGTGAATACATTTCTCTTCTTGGGAATTGACTTCTTTGGGAATGGCTTCTTAAACTTACTAGCCATGTCTCTGGAAAATTATTAAACTTCTGTTCGCAGTGGTATCAAATTTTAAACTAAATTCTCTAAATGATCTAAAGGAATATAAACAAGAGCATCCCACAAAAAATTTTACCCCTCTTTTTTTCTTTTTTTCCAAGCTACTTTCTCTTCTCACTGAACGGTAGCTTAATTTTGGTGCCATGTTTCCCCCTCCCCACCATTTCAGGAGTTTTCAGAACAGTCTTCTTTCTGCTTTAAAAGATGTTTACTAAACTCCGGGGGTTTCCTATATACTTTCATTTGATCTGCGTTTCACTTTCCCAGAGTCCTTAAAAATAGCACAAGCTACACATGCTTGCGAAAATTGTTTTACATCCTTGTACATCGTAGACCAAAAGTACTTGTGTCCTTAAAACTAGGGTGTCCCGAATACTTCTTATTATGTGTTACATCACACACAGCTGCCCTTAAGGAATTCGGTAGCCAAATCACATCTCGCTCTGATCCCCTAATAGTACTCCATTTCTCGCAATCGAGGCCCTTTTCGTACTCAGTTTCAACTTTTTGATCTTACTTTTACTAAGCCCAGTTATATCGTTTTTTAGGTATCGGATTATTGGAGATAAAAACATCTTCCTCTTGCAATCTCTGTACCTCCTTCATATTCACCAGGGTCTTGTCTGTAAAAATCTCGTTTTTCCCTTCTTGCTTTCCCTCTTTTTCCTTCCTATTATCTTCTACGACTAAGCAGAAAGATAACTCACGTAGCATCTCAGCTTTCTCTTTATCTCTAACTAGCAGCGTTCACCCCGCTTCGCTGGGGTCACCCTGGAACGCAATAAACTTTGTTACTTAGATAATTTTTACTTTTTCGCTTTCAAGTGATATGATAAAAACCATAGAAGATTGGAGTAAATGTTAACATTATATCGCCTGTCATTTATGTTAACCCGCCGAGTGACACGGTCATGTGGGTTGCATATAAATACGGTTAGTTTTAGCTATGATGAGCTAACAAAGGATTTGTACGTTATGGACACTTGAATGGTCAATTATCTCAAGACACTGGTAATTGAAAATTAAAGTGATATGATAAAAACCATTTAGGGTCCAAATCTTAATAACCCCCCAAAAATGAAAGAAATTGGTTCAGCCGTATTAGCGTGATGAGCTAACAAAGGATTTGTACGTTCTCTTTTATATATATAGATTACATTTTCCCCACTATGTTTCTTTCTTCCTTTTCTTGTTTTTAAGCTCCTTGAATTCTTTCATCCGTTTACTAAATTCAATATCTATCAATAAATTTTCTTCACCTCGAAAATCGCCACAGTTTACCAGAGTTCCATCCTTTTCTTCTAGTTTAAAATATCCTGAATCATTTTCCGATTCCAAGGGAAAATATTCATTAGCTAATTCAGAGCCTTCAAAATCTATTGGCTCTGTATAACCACTCTATTCTCGATAGATAATCTACGTAGTGCTTAGTTCCCTTCCTATACTTAAGCACTATTGGAAAACGAGCTAGTCTAGCCGTCCATCTAGTTAGCATTGTCGAAAGCTTATAGGATTCAACATGGTAAGAAGAGCTTCATGGTCTGTGTATACATACACAACCGGGGCATGTATTAAATAGACTTCGAATCTTTCTATCGCTAATAAGATTCCTAGTAATTCTTTCATTCTCGTGCTATACTGTCTTTGTCCGTCCGTCAGTTTTTTCGAACTGTATGCTACGACACACATCTTGTTTATTCTTCTGTGATAAGACGTAGCCCATGCTTATATTTGAAGAATCTACGAACAAGAAAAAATCTTTCCCCTGCCTTGGCAGTAAGAGCTTTTTGTCTGCAATTAAAGCTTCCTCTAATTTCTGCAGAGCATTTTCATGAATCTCCTCCCATTTAAATTTCACCGCCTTCCTGAGGAGATCTCTCAAGCAGTTATCTTAGCCATATTTTGGTATATTCTGCCTAAAATATGAAAAATAACCGAGTAACGACTGCAATTGCTTTCTCGTCCCTGGTCTCTGAATTTGCTGCGACACTCTCTTCTTTTCCTCTGTGCAAGACACCATTCCTTGCTTTATTTGGAATCCCAAAAATTCCATTTCTTCTGCGAGGAATAACGCCTTCGAAGGACTGACTGTCAAATTGGCCTTTTTAAATCTTTTTAAGACCTCTCTCAAAAGTTCGAGCATTTCTTCTCTCGTTTCAGTGGATATCACTAAATCATCATAGTAAACGATTACTTTCATGTAATATAACTCCCCTAAAACCAACTGCATTAGTCTATTTAGAGTGTTTGGAAGACCGTAAAGGCCGTATGCCCCTCGTTTGAACATGTGCACTCCTTTATGTGTAATAAAAGCAGTGTATTTTTTGACACTCCTTCGCAATTCTCAAGTTTGTGTATGCATAAGCGAGATCTAATTTGAGGTAATATTTCTTGTTCCCCAGATAACTCAGAGCTTTAAAAATTCCCGGTATACATGTTCGTTCTTTCTCTGTGGTTAAATTTAACTTTCTGCTATCGAGCACGAGTTTGAACGAACCGTTGCGTTTTTTATGCAAAATAGAGCAACTTATATAATCAGATGTAGTTTTCTCTATAATCCCTTGTGCCTCCATATCATCGAGAAGTTCAGACATAATTTTTCTTTTTTCTCTGACATAGGTCTGAAACGCGAAGTGAAAGGGGATTTATCCTTCAATTTTATCGTGTGCTCTGTGACGTCAGTCAAACCTGGCTTTTCTGAGAAACTCTGTATTCGTTAATTATTTCTATAAACTGATCCATGAGAGGGGGGGTCTAATTTCACTTCACTAATCATGCGATCTATCTCATTAGTTTCCTCATTCACGAGATTCAATTCATTATCATTCTTCTCAAGAATTGCTTCTCTTCTATCAAATAAACAAACTAGGGTTTCATTATCATCTATAGACCATCCACCCGATTTTAAATGAATCGATATTCCGGCTTGCTTAATAAAATATCTTCCAACCAAAACTGACTTAATAAGCCCGGAAATCACGTGGAAGGTTTGACGAACGGTATGACCATAAAAATTAACATTAACAGTTATAGAGCCATTCGTTCTTGCCGTTCCTGACGCTAAAAGAATTTCTATAGAACCCTTTTTTAATTTTCCGCCCGCTTCGACCCATTTTTCTGCAGTTTCCTGGCTTATGCAAGATATAGAGCTACCAATGTCTCGGTGCATTACGTCATTTATTGATAATACCGTACATTTAACTAGAGGTTCCCTTAGAAACATTTTTCTTGCTTTTTTCGTCTTCCTTGCTGAAGACGAGAAATATTTAAGTTTTTTGCAACGGTATTTCCATTGTGAATTTTCTCCTGCGTACCTCGTTTTTCTACTATAGGATTGTTGTCCGCCGATCTCACCCCTCCTTCTTCAGGGTTACTGACCTGAGCACCAACCACCTTTCTATGGTCGTTTGCCCTCGGCGTAGAACCATATGTTTTTTTGTTTTTTTTTCTTTTCTTTCCGCTAGCCTGACCTAGTGAAGTGACAATTTTCGCTTCGGAATTTTTTCTCCCACTTTCTCTTCTTTTCTTTTTTTGAAAATTCTCTCTCCCCTCATGACGCTCGTTTAATTGTAAACATGCCCGTGAAGTGTTTTTACGGCTTCTAAATCGCTTACGTTGGTAACTGTATGTTGGCCTGTTTTCATCCTCTGTCCTATCTGGTCTGGCAAAAGAAGTTATGTAATTGTCAACTGAGAATTTCCACCCACCATCTTTCAAGTGTAAAGATATGCCAATCTTTTGCATCAGATCTGCTCCACAGATGAGCGGAATATTTAAATCTCCCAAAACGTAGAATTTATGCTTAATCTTTCTAGACTTTATACAAAAAACTGGAGTTATAACAGCAACACTTTTTGTATGACCAATGGAAAGAAAGCGGTGCTCATTATGAAGAGAAATTTCAAATTCTTTCTCTTCATAATGAGCACCGCTTTCTTTCCATTGGTTTGCTATCTTAGTATTACATAAACTAATGCAAGAACCGCTGTCTAAATACATATAATGTTTCCTCCTGTAGAAAAACCCAAATAAATAGGGCTCAACTTTTTCCCTATTTATTTTATTTTTATCTAAAACCGAGGCTGATACGTTTTCGCTTTTTCCTGTCTTTCTTTTCCTATCCGGACACTCATAGCTTTTGTGATCATATTTCTTGGAAGCGAAGCATTGAACTCTCTTTTTTTCCTCTTTATGACTAATTTGACGTGTATTTCTCTCATTACCCGACCCATTTACTTTAGCCGGGTCTAAAGCAGAAATTGCTATCTGGGCCGCGTCTGACTTTTCTATTCTTTCTCTAGTATTGATGGCTGCAATAGCATGAGCATAATCTGAGCTTTTGAAACTCGCCTGCAGCATATAGTTATACTCTCCTAGAAGATAGGACTGGATCCTTAATGATTCCTGTTCAAGTTCTTTCAACGATTCAAAATTCTTCCCATGTAAAAATCGCCTAAATTTTGGGTGGGACTTCGCTATTATTTTTGAGATCTTTTCCTTTTCTGTCGGTGGGTCTTTTAGTCTCAAAAACAGGGTTGCCATGCTGCTAATGAACCTAGCTAACGATTAATCCGGATTTTGAAGCTTATTTGATATCATACTTTCAATCTCCGAATTATAATCGAAACTGAAGTGTTCCTGTAGAAAACTGTTTGAATTCGGCATAGTTTTCAAATGGCCTTCTGAACTTAAACCAGCGCCCTGGTTCTTTCAGTAACACTTTAGGAAGTACTAAGTCCAAAATATCTTTCTCCGGCACGTTCTTCTGTTTCGCCCATTCTTCGAGAAAATCGAGAAATTCAAAAGGACATTGATTCCTCTTACCGGTAAAGGTTGGTGTTGAAAGTTTAATATCTATCACTTCCTCTGGCTTTGTATAATTACAAATTGTTTCATTTGTTCCCTCGCTACTTCTAGAAATTCTTAATTTCCTAATCTCCTCAAGTATATTGGCCACATTAGCCTTCTCATTTTCTTCTAACCCCAAAGCGCTCTTAAGCTCTTCTAAGTTTATTGTACTTGACATAGTTACTTTCTTCACTCTGCCTGATCTTAATAACAAAATTCTGCTATTATGAGGTGGGCCGTTCTCTCAAATATCTAAAAATCCCGCCACGGGCCCCCAATTTATGTAGTGTTACCTTCCAGCCTTTACGTTTTAACTACTATCGCTGGTCTCTTTCTAACGTCTCTTCAGGCTCCTCTAGGAGATATTAACAATTAGTAACACTAACATAAATAATAATTTTAAAAAATTCAACCCACTCAGGTGAATATCTCTCAATAAAACTTGTAACCAGATTCAGGGTAAAGATCAATCTTTATTCAGTAACTTAATCAGAATATATTTTTAAAAAAGAATTCTCCAAATAGAGAAAAAATCTTTCAGGGCTCTATAGCCTCGGAGCCTTGTATCTTAAGTTTGAAACTCAAGCAAAAAAAAAAAAAAAAAAAAAAAAAACATCCTATCAGTCTCTATTCAGACTTCACTGATCAGTCATCTCCTCACAGCTCAGTCCTACCCTCATTCTATCAGGAAGGCCTGACTCCAACCTTCCGTCAATCCAGTATTCAACCCAACTCACCCTCCTCCTCCACCTCTCCTTGTCTAAAGCGGTGTGTGACGTAATATACTCTTTCCATTTAGACGGAAAAACAGGAACGTTTACAAGGTTTATCGCTCTAAAACCGCCTTTCATTCATTTGTTCTGAAATGCCTTTCTAGAGCCTGAATAAAACAAAACGTCACAAAATGTTCCCATAGCTTCATAAACACCCTCATTTGCATTCTTTCCCTTCTTCAAAGGCTACATATCACATCAACCTAGGAAGATGCTTCTTGTGAATTCTATGGAAATTGTTAATCATAACAGTAGGTTTTGTGCTTCCCAAAGTCTGTAATGCGGGCGCAGAGCTCTAAAAACTACTGACAGAAATGAGTGTTATTTATTTCTTGTCAGTAACTGCAAGCAAATGTTCCAGTTGGTGTCATTTGGGCAGGATAGAAGGGTGAAATTGCCCCCTCCCTTGAGCTTGAGAAATAACATATTGTTCGATCAAATGTGCAGTAATATAATAAAAGATCGATCCCAGCTCGCGCGAAGTAAACTTTGTGGTGGACAAATACCGTGAGCATGGGTTCTCCCGTTTCCTGCCCCTCTTTCCTTCCACCATTTCCTTCATTGCTTATCGTCACCGTCTCCTTTATCCTACCTGCATAATCGTGGGACGGAGAACTTATTTCATTTTTTTACTAATGACACTATTATGTCGTCGGAGAATCTCCGCCCCCTCCCCCCGGACCCGGGCAAAATCTAAAATAACGCTGCTTTTAACAACAAACCTATGTGCTTACGACAGCACATTGCTAGAGCGCTTACATTTGGTTTCAAGAGTCTAAGGTTTGATACTAAGCCATAACAGTTCATGGACGACATTGAGAGAGACAGGGGTGTGCCAGCAGGTTTGTGTAGGGGGGCCCGTCGTTTTTGAGGGGGGGCAGCTACATAGTACAAAGCCAAAAAATGTGTTGCTGGTAGTGTTTTTGAGACCTGAAAGAAAGGAAAATTTTGGTTTCCTTCTGGAAAACTAAAAACACTATTTTAGCTTATTATTATTATTATTATCCATAAATTATATTCAAGATAGTTTTTATTATGCTTAATCAAGAACTACTGCCCTGGACCACACGCTATACTTTTGTGCATAACTATAAAGCTAACCAAGAAAGTTCTGTCCTTTTCGTGCAGGTCTGTGTTCAATTGGACCTCACACCGTGAGTTGAATGCGAGTGGAGATAAGGCGAACGTCAGTTGTTGGTGTGGGTATATCCAACATACTACCTGATTGTGGCAATTCAGATACACAGCGTGAACTCGCGTAAAGACAGGGAACATGGGACATCCACAGAGCGTCATAAGAGCATGTATGCTGAACGAGTTCAAATGGAGGTCAAACGCCGCTGTAGCGGGACAGAAGCTATGCCAGGTCTTTGGTGAGGGTGTCGTGACGACGCGGACAGTGCAGCGATGGTTTAACAAGTTTAAGGACGATGACGAAACACCCGAAAACACTACGTGCCAGAAGACCAACACATGTACAAAGCAGAGCCCTGCACGGGCCGGGCGCGCCCGGTGCCCGGCCCGACCCGTTTCAAGTAATATCAAACTGGACCGGGCCCTAACCGGGCCGGGCACATTTCTGGCCGAGCACATATCGGGCCGGCCCGGATACTCTGAAAAACGGTTCGGAAACTAATGTTGTCAGCCTATTTGTTTTTTTAATGTCCTCCATTACCTCTATTTTTGCCGTGTTTGTACGGTCTTACTGTCAGCCTATGTTAATCGTAATGTGTTTGGGAAACTGACTCTTTATTTAAGACTGCGATGTACTGGTAATACTATTACTATTACTACTTCTACTACATCTATTACTACTTCTACTATTACTACTACGACCACTGCTAATACTACTACAAGTGCTACGACTTCGCGTCAGAGTTGACATGTCTGGTGGTACCGAATTTACTTTCTAAGTACAGAATAAAATTGAGAAATGCTAGTTATTATGGCCAGTCTGCGCAGAATGTGAACCGATGGTTGATCTACGAGGGAGAACAGTGGCTCAGTAGAAAAAACACTCATATCTGGTGCTAGAGGTCGTCGGATCAATCCCTGCTCATGCTATGTGAGCTTTGTTGTGGACAAACATCGTGTGCGTGGGAGTTTCTGGGGTGGTCCCGCTTCCTCCCACTGTTTTCTTTCCACCGATTCATCCCATCATCATCCATACAGCCTGAGCCGTAGTTACCTAAAGAACGTATGATAAAGTCAAGTACTTGACCTAGTAAGTAGAATTTGGTACGCTATCATTGGACCACGGAGGGCAAAACCATGAACTGGCGTGCTCATAAGATCAGTGCAATTTGTAGTAATGTTCAATTAGCAAGGCAAATATTGAATGGTGTTACATGTTCATGTATTGTTTATAGTATGATGCTACAAATATAACAAAATATAATGATCAAATAAATCACCAAATCGCCAGGGTCGATTAGGTGTTCCTGGAACGGTGGCTCAGTGGTTGAGCGTTCACCTCTGGTGTATGGGGTCCCTGGTTTGATCCGAGCTCTCGCCAAGTGAACTTTGTGGTGGACAAACACCGTGTGAGGGGTTCGCGGCGTTCTCCTGTTTCCTTCCACTTTATTTATTCCCTATTTCATTTATTTCTCATCACCATCGTCTCCTTTAGGCTAGTTGGCATAACTTGGAACCACCTACCAAGAAGAATAAACTAATGGATTGGGAAGATAGACATTCAGTCTCTGCTGAATTTGATCCTGGTCAGAAATTTGCACGATGTTGAAGCATTGAGCAGACGCAAGCGTGAAATGTGCAAGTGTGCTCTCCCCCTCCCCATTTAAAAAGCAGTGACGCGAAAACAGTGCAGGAAATAAAATTGGTACGTTTTTTGGTCGAGGAAGACGCATGATAGAGGTTACAGTTAGCGTTGAAGTAACTAACAAATGAACAAGAAAGAAAGAAAGAAAGAAACTAATATTAAACATGTCAGCTTACAGACGTAAAAACGACTGCAAAAATCGGAAACGAATTGTTTCAGACCTCTTTAGCTTGCTTACACAATTCGTGACGTTGTATTACATTAGCACTCGGTCTGTAACTTGTCATTCGCTTCACGTTTGCTAAGTTGTAAACGCCTTTTGTTGCTAGATTGATAGCAGAACGACGGGAGGTTGAAAATAATAATAATAATAATAATAATAATAATAATAATAATAATAATAATAATAATAATAATGGTATTATTATTATTATTAGTAGTAGTAGTAGTATTAGTATTATTCGGACCAAAGAGGGATGAAAATGGGGATTGGAGGAAATTCATAACGAGGAATTGCATAATTTATACCGCTCACCTAACATTGTTAGGGTCATTAAGTGTAGAAGGCTCAGGTGGGCAGGCTATGTAGCCAGAATTTAAGAAATTAGAAACGCTTTCATAATTTTAACTGAAAACCCAATTGGAAGAAGACCACTAGGAAGACCTAGGCGTAGATGAGAAGACAATATTAAGATGGATCTTGCAGAAATAAGAGTACAGAGTAGAAACTAAATCCAGTTGGCTAAGGACAGAAATTAGTGGAAATATTTTGTAAACGCGGCATTGAACCTTCGGGTTCCATAGGCCATAGAGTTAGTTAGTTATTATTATCTAAAAGAAATGTTCAAATGTTGTTGAGAGAGAATTACACAGAAGAACTGAGTTCCGACCAAACACTAATTTGCCGGAAGGAAATTCCAGTGCAGTAACCCACGTTTCATGTTCAAGACATTGGGAATAATTGTTCGTATCATTCAGTTGGAACGATTCTTTCCGAGTTTACGCTGTTACAGTAGGCCTACAACATTGTGACTTTCAAAATCATTTAGTAACTATCGAAGAAAGACAAGCGTGTAGCTTCAGTCGTTGATATGATTTAACATTCTTTTTCACTTTTAACAAGCCACCGGCAAGCAACCAGCCAAAGACAATATATTTTTCCTTATTAAAAAACACTCCTTGTTAAAAAAAAAAAAAAAAAAAAAACACTAATGGTAGTCACTAATGGTCACTCTTAAAAATGGAAAATCTCTTTGGCTCTCTTAATATTTTGTTTGATTCTTTGCGATCAAAGTAACTTTAAAAGTGGAGTAAGAAATACTATTCTTCCTATTGATAGTGTAATAGTGGCTTCTAATCTCCACAACCAACCCCTTTCTATGCCTATTCGTACACACATACATGCATAAGCTAATTTTCTGGAGATAATACTTAGATAATTACAAACAAGTGCTACAGTATTTTTTTTTTTTCGTATCAACAGATTATCTCTTTTCCTAAAAAGCGAAAAAACATAATATAACAAAGCCACACTCGGATTAAGAACTTAATAATATATATATTGAAAACTGGTTTTCCATTGGGCAAACTAGCAAATTTTTATAAATGTAAGCGATGGTTTGGTTCCACCACATCCTTCTTTAACAAAAGAAAAGAAAAAAGAAGAAAAGGAACGTACATAGTTTATCATTTGATTGCTGTTACAAGTTTGTGTTGTCTATAGTTAACGGTTACCACATTGTAAAAAACACTATACACTAAATGGCAATCAATTACCATACATACTTTTTTTTTTAATTTGGTAAGCTAGTGATTACCGCCAAGGTTGACAACACTTCCGCTCCTCTAAGGACAAAACCCGAAGATTCACGAAGCACGAACAACGATATTTGCACGTAGAATGCTCGTGAGCGCTCACGAGGAGAGTTTCCACTATCTGCTCGCCGTGGCCAGGGCTGCTCTAAGGCCTGACTGTTGACTCTGTTTCCGTGCTATTTGATGCGTACAAGGACATACAGTAAAGCGATGTTCATTTTGCACTATTGGTTTCTTAGGAAACCTTATATTTTCATTTTCTTAATATCAACTATCCGACGACGAGGAGGAATCGATCCGACGACCTCTAGCACCAGATGTGAATGCTTTACCTACTGAGCCACCATTGCCCCTCGTCAAGCAACTGTTAGCATTCTACGCAGACTGGCCATAATAACTAGTATTTCTTCGATTTTTTCTGTACTTAGAAAAAAAATGAAATGAAATCTTTCAGTTTTACGTCCCACGATTATGCCACATACGCTAAAGGAGATGGTGATGATGAGTAACGAATGAAATGGTGGAATGAAGAAAGTGGGAGCAAACGGGAGAACCCCGAGAAAACCCACGCACACGGTGTTTGTCCACCACAAAGTTCACTTGACGGGGACTGGAATCGAACCCGGGACCCCAAGCACCAGAGGTGAACGCTCTACCACTGAGCCACCGCGGCCCCCCTTTCTGTACTTAGATTGTAAAGTATGTACCACCAGACATGTCAACTCTGACGCGAAGTCGTAGCAGTTGTAGTAGTAGAAGTAATAATAATAATAATAATAATAATAATAATAATAATAATAATAATAATAATAATAATAATAATAATAATAATAATAGCAGTAGCACTAGTAGTAATAATAAGAGTAGTAAAAGTACAGTACTATACAGTCTTGAATGAAGAGTTAATTTCCCAAACACATTACGATTAACACAGGCTGCCAACATTAGTTTCCGATCCGTCTTTCACGGTGTTCGGGCCGAGCCGGGCCGTCTTCGGGCCTGGGTTTGCAGGGCTCTGGTACAAAGAGGAACTGGGACTACAATTCAGTGTGTGGGGAAACCATTCGGCAGCACATCCATCAACTTGGGAAGCACTTCAAGTTGGGTCGATGGGTCTCACATGTTTTGACTCCGGGCCAGAAGGCAACGCGACAGTCGCCTGTGTTTATTTACTGTTTCGGAGCCATTTCTGGACAGGGCGTTGACATGTGATAAAAAGTGAGTCCTATACGAAGCTCCACGGCGCCGTCATCATTGGTTAGGATCCCATAAACCGGTTTCAAAACAGCCGAAACCAGCACTGAACCAGAAGAAGGTCCTTCTCTGTGTTTGGTGCATCGTGCATCGGGAACTGCTACCCGCTGGTCAGAGTATCAATGCAACTGTGTAGTATCAGCAGTTGAGCTGTGCTCAACAAAAACTCAAAACTTTGGAGCCATCACTTCCGAATTGCAAATGGATCCTCGTTTACGGGACAACGCTAAGTCCCACGTGGCTAGGATGACTCAGGACACCATTCTCCGCCTTGGATGGGAAACAATATTGCAACCACTATATTCCCCGGGTATTACACCGTCCGATTATCACCTGTTCCATGCACAGCTTCTCTACTAAAGAAGGCCTGAGAAGAGCTATTCAAGAAGAATGGGACATAATCAGTCCCGAAGCTACAGAAGTACGAATTACTACTGGTGAAATCAATGCCGCGAAGACTACAGACAATCATTAACGCACAGGGTAATCCCACAAAATATTAAATAATGTAATATACTTTATAAGCATTAATTCAAGCATAAGTGTACGGTGACTTTTTGCGTTTACAAAAAAGGAATTCTCTCTTTTCTTCTGAACAAAACAGTGATTGTGTTTGTTTGGCCTTTCTCTTGTATATAGAAATAAAATGTATGAATGTGTAGTCTTAATTCTGATTATATATATATTTTCCACCTCCCGTTCTCTGCTAGCTGTTTTCAATATAAAGTATGCACGGTGTACGAACACTTTCTGCGCTCACTGTAGGTATGTTGACAATAAGCGAATGTTATTAGAATATTTGTTGAGATTTCTTTTCCTTCACTGCCTTTCGCCTGGTTAAAAAGTAGTTTGCAGTGGTTTGGAGCAGCTGCAGGTGGGAACGCGATAATGTTTGAGACATACCGGCGACTTTTTTGTGTGTGAAAATAAGACCTTTCTCATAAAGCAGTAAATAACTGCAGTAGCAATTGTCTACGTAAGTGATAAAGACATATCCAACTACAAGAAACTAATACAGTATATATATTCATTATTGTGTTTCTCTTTTAACAGCTACTAGCTAGGGATGGCCAATTCCAGAATTTTTACTTTCCGGAAAGTAAAATCAGAAAAATTTCGGATTTCGGAAAAATTCCGATTTTTTTCTAAATTCCGGATTTTTTCCGAATGTCGGAATTTTTCTGAATTCCGGATTTTTTCTAAATTCCGGATTTTTTCTGAATTCCGGAATTTTTCCGAATTCCGGATTTTTACCGAATTCCGGAATTTTTCCGAATTCCGGATTTTTTCTGAATTCCGGAATCCGGATAATTTTGGCCATCCTTAGTTTTTACACAAACTCTTTCACGGCAAAATAGACTGTCCTGATCTTAACGAAAAAATATGTATCCAAGTACCATCCATTAAATTGCGCATTGCTTCGAAAAATACATTTTTTTGTATGACAGCGAAAACAAACGTTTTAAGCAGATCTCCTATATGGAGAGTTAGTGCAACCTACAACAGGTTAGTTAAAGAAAATTTCAATCTGGATGTACTGGCAATGGATGTAAGTAGTTTTAAGAAGTCTATTAATTTTGTAAGAAAAATGTAATTATTACCAATAGCTTTGTTAACCTATATACACTGTAACCAATAACCGTGAAAATAAGTGCCTCCTACCGTAAAAAATATACGGTTTACCGTTTTTCTAAAATAATGGTAGGAGACCGTTTTCCTGTCAGATGCTTGTGTCGGGCATGCGCATTGGAGAAAAAAAGCACATGTTCGAAGCGAGGATTGATGGCGCGTAGGTTCGGATGTGTTGTGCTTTGTTTTGTTTTGTTTCTTTCTTTTGTTTGTTTGTTTAGTGTGTGGTTTACTGGTGTGATATATACAATAGGCCTACCACTGTTGAAGATATCCTGGAAATTCAACATTAAGCAAGGTAATGTATGGGAAAGCACCATGTTAATATTTGAACTTTGTTCGGTGACAAAAGAAAACTTAGTTGGCTATCGTGGCAAGCAAATCGCTCCAAAGTGCAACGATTCGAAACCAAGAAGCTGCTGGATGTATAAAGTCTTATGATAATGTAGCCAACTACGAGTGGTTTGTGAAGCTAGAATTAGAATCACAATGTTGAAATTCTTAAAAAAAAAAAAAAAAAAAGGAAAAGTGCTTCGTAGTTTACCGTAACAGCATTACATAAATTGTGTTGCATCAACTGGAATTTTTCATGTTACAGAAACAAAAGTATACTGTCACTCATGTGTGTCCGAAGGAAGGACAGGGGGTCGCTCCCCTAGCTAGTGAAAACGTATTAAATTTCTTAATACAAATAAAAAATATCAGGGTATATAGTAACCAGGGAGTTGAGTCCCCTAGAAATTTTCATCGGGCGCCCATGCTGTCATTATTTTTTCTGGATAAATAAATTGTTAGATTTGAAAAAATATTTCTGTAAATGTTTTTATCTTTAATTTTGTTCTGAGTACCTATAATCTGTTCTGGTGTCTTGTTAATACATTTGAGCGTTTAATAGTCTAAATATGCAAAAGTTCGATACTGTGGAAGTTTGGTGACTTTTTTTTTTTTTTTTTTAAGCATTGATGCCACTGTTACATAATTATGCAAACACGTATTTATTAATTTGAGATAGCGGATACTGGATACTGTAGGCAGTGTTGTGAGAAGTCATATGGTTTTACACAAGTTTAGTCGTACTTCTGGTCATTCTAAGCTATGTTGTCGAGTGCCTGCTTGGTTAACTGAAACGTAATAATGCGACTAATCGAATGAATCGCTGATTAGAATATTTGAGGTCTATTAGTCTACTGGTACTCATAGCGAAAATACATGCAATAAAGCTAGTCTTAACACTGTAACAGAATATCGATTTATGAATATCTTAAAAGGGCATGGATGTTTGTTCCAACTACATCTTCAAAGCGTGCGAAAACTCAGCTATAAAATTCAAGATTTTTTTTTTTTTTGTATGTAATATCGAATCCTCTTCTGGTGTTTTGTTCAATACATGACAAAATTAGTAATTTTGAAAAGAAAAAGCAATGTATGTTCAAGATGATATCAGAACAAGGGTTCGATATTACAAACTAAGAATTAATTTCAACTTTTATTCTTATGGATATTATGCACGTCGTAGGTGCACTTTCGTTCACTTTTGTTTTCTTTAGTTAAGTAGTCTTTAACAGCAGTGGACCAGTTTGCACTCTAGTTGCATCCATCCAGCAAAAATTATTGCTAGCCAGTGTGTGTACTGATACAGTTTCCAGCAATTCGATGAAAATTGGGTCAATATATATTGACCAGCAAGAATTCTTACTGGATCTAGCAAGAGAGCACAGGTGTGTTATTACCGTAAATCTTGTACGGTAATAACACACCTGTGCTTTTTTTTTAAAAAAAAAAAAAAAAACGACCCTAAATATTACGGTAAATTACCGTTAAATATACGGTACCAAATTTGTTTCTAAATACGGTCAATATTATTTTGCTTCTAAATATACAGTCGGCCGTTTTTATGAAGAAACGGTGGTCCGTAAAATTTAGGGTAATCGGATGGCAGCGAGAGTTGACGGTAATCGGTCAGTAAATTTAAGGCGAAATTTTTTAGTGTAATCTGTATAACGATATACTATGTAACACTGTAATTAGGCCTGTGCCTGTTGTGTTATATGTCAATAAATCAAATCAAATCAGATGGAACGCAACCTCTTGTAGCTTAGTTATAGGGTGTATAATGAACTTCCCCTTGTTCAGGAACACTTTCTATTTGGAGAAGTATCAAAGTTGAAACTTCGATTTAGGAGTTTTTGATTACGTTTTCGGAGTTTGCACCACCCTGCGACCATAGCATAGTCTCGTTATGATCCTCAACCTACGTAAACCGCCATATAACGAATTGTGGATCACACTCGTTTTGCTGCTCTAGTGGAATTTTCATATTGATGTTGTCAAGAATACTATGGTGTGTATGATGAGATGGTTGCGCACCGGAGCCATACGAGACTTTAATCTAAATTAACGTGAAATCTAAAACATTGATCTTTCACGAAATATTACCCGAATCTCCCACACAGCAAGCGAGAACGCTATTTGGCCACCCGGTATTTCGACTGCAATTCAGCACTCTTGCAGGGACATAAGGTGCGGGGCCGTAGGCTAACCAAACATTGATGATTTTATGTTTATTAGATGCGAGATCGTAGAGTGAGCATATGTGGGAGTCAAGAGGTGAAGCCTCAATCGCTATCTACATTTTATACAAAGTAAAATTCAAACTGAAATTTTCTGAACGTTGCTAGTCTTTACAATACATACCAGACAAAGCATACAGAGACAAAAAATAACTATTTATCCGTATAGTTTCTGCACAATCGTAGAGAAACTGAGTCACATTCTCGATGACTAGGGAAATTTATCTTGTTCGTTATTGACATCACTCAAAGTAAAAAGTAAATGGGTAATGAGATTTGTAATGAATCAAAATTAGAACAAAATAACGATATGTCATGTTTTCTAAAACAATGTATATCTTTTGTAGGTGTGGACATATTCTCTTTGGAGTCAGATGAAAGAAGCTGGAGAGGAAGAAAGAAGATTAGCGATTGAAAAGGGCCATGTAGATCCAGATGGTATACCATGGATAACTGTATACGTGGACGGAGGGTGGAGCAAAAGAAGTTATGGGCAGTGGTATGGGAAGGGGATCTGAGCAGTGGCGTAACTAAAGGCTTGGGGGCCCTCCCGCAGACAGGGTGGAGTGGGCCCTTCCCTACTTCCCACTTCGCGATTTGGGGGCCCCTGATGGCTTGAGACCGCCCGCAATGCAGGGTCTACGGGGCACTTATTTACGCCCCTGGATCTGAGGGCGAAGCCCCCACGTACTCAACCTGCAAAACCTGGGTTGGAGCTAATCCTTTGGCAACTACAACTGAAATTCAATATGCTTGCAGGATTATGAGGTCGAGTAAACGCCTAATGAGATGCGAGGCCGTACACGGAGCGAATTTCCGGATCTGAATTGAAATTCGGTGTGCTTGCAAGTTTATCGGATGCAAGGCCGTTGGCCGATCAAAAGGGATAAGGGAGGCTGAGGACGAAGCCCCAAAGGAAAGCTCCAAATGAAATTAAATATGGTTCTAGGTTCATGAACTGAGAGGCCATAAACCGAGCAAACTGGGAGATCTAGGGGTGAAGCCGACGAATATTTTATCTATATATTCAACTAACCACATTCTTTTTAAAATAATGTTTGTAAGTTGTTATTTCACCCTACTAATGATTGTGAAGATGGGAAATGAATCGTTTTGTTTGCTATCCATGTTCTATTTGGGGTGACCCTCCCTGCTGGTCTAATGGCTATTATGCGCGACGTGAACGGGATCCCGTGTTCGATTCCCGGTGGGAGTGCATTGAACGATAATCTTCGGATTTCAGGAGTTGTATATCTACGTCTCATGTAGCCTCGCTGCTCAAAGGGACGCTAAACATAAAATCAAAAGTTCAACTTGGCATTCTTTTATGAGCACAAGTAATATAATTTTTGTTAGTATACATTCTGTGGAGATAGGGAAATCCTCCCGCCAACAACAGGGCTTTCAATAGTTTCTGCTTCCACTCCTGGCTGTGTGAATTTTTCGCGAAATATGTTCATATGAAACACCCAAATGAGCTCCGAAACATTCCTGGAAGCTTTCACAAATGAATGGACAAAGCAACCAATATTATTTTTCTTCTGAAGCAGAAATAGTCTTTTGTGAAGGTCACTGCAAATGGGGGTGGGGGTTTATTGACCACGGAAGAGAAGATTGAAGAGCTGTTCCCATTTGCAGACTTCCTTCTGCGAACTCGATATTATCTCATTGCCAAAAGCAACAGCTGAAGTGAAGGGATGAAATTTTATAACCAGAATACCTTTTCCTTTTCCAGTACATTTTCTGTACTAACCGATTCACAATTTAGACTAGCGGCAATTATCTTAGCCAAGATTCCAAACACCTCGGTCTCCTTCCCAACAGGTGGGGGAAAAAATGACATTCTCTTGTTTCTGACCCTGCCGGCACGAACTATTTTTATATTCTTACATCTCGACCGTGACAATACCTGTCATGTTCCATCGTCTAGTTTATTCCAGGAATTACAATCTTACTCCTAGCAGGACGGAGGTGTGGAGGACGGTACAAAATTTAGAAAAAATAGGCCTATGCCTAAACATGTTTAGATCAGTGCCGTTTTAAATAGATGTCGTAAACATATTATTTTCGTTTCGATGAGAATTGATGCTGCGGTACATTGCAAACTATATTAGTTTTAATTTTTGTTGAAAACTGTTACATATTGTATGTAGGTATATTATTTTGTTTTCCATGCAATTAACACTAATGTCATAGTAGATTAAATGATAAGATTCGAATTAGTAATTTTGGTTTACATTGCTCCATACGTACACTGGCGCAAATCCCGGGGGGGTGAAGGGGACATGTCCCCTCCTATCTTGGAACTGGGGGGATTGTCCCCAATAATCCCATTTGAAATGTGTTTTGGGGGGAGAAATTTGATTATTTGTGTCCGGTCGCCAGAAAGGAAAGTGAGACGAAATTAATGTCCACTCAGAATAAACCTCAAATCTGCCCGCCTCCCAATGTTGAAGACAACTCTGCTCGCCTGATCCTCCACAGCATTGTTTCTCAACCACAGAAATATGTTGAACATTGCTATATATATATATATTGCAGATTTGCGCTGTTGCATGCATACCTGTCGTTTCTCGTTTCTTTTTGTTCATGAACTCAAAATCCTGGGCAAGGCTTACATAAACTTCTCGCCATGCTTTTTGCTTTTCAATTCTGTTCTTGAAAGAGTCTGTTATCTTATCCCATATGCAAGGTCTACATTCCACAAGTTCAATAAGGGTTAAAATATCGAATGGAAATTTTTTTTGCCATCTCTAAAATTCTAAGCAAAACTAGAAAGGTAAGAATGCAATAATGCACAACCTTTTCATCCAGTCACTGAGCAGAACTCTATCAGGGGGTCGAGCCCGGTACAAAGGGAAGAGGGAAAACTTGGATACATAGCTTTGGTCTTTATTTTCAATTGCCAGTCCACAAATTCTTTTAAAAAATGAGGGATTTGGGATAGTTTTGGAAGTGAGAGAAAAAATCTGCAGCAAGTGAAGCATGAAGTCACATCCCTGTTGTTGAGATCACAATCAAGAAAATGTCAAATGAGTCACTTGTCATTGGAGCTTTGCAAAGAGTGTTTGTCTGGTTTCGTTTCAAAATAATAATAATTCTACTTTGACTTGTCAACAAATATTCTATTCAATCATTGCTTATTGAGTGGGACCGGAAAAATTGATCTACACACAATATTGATGAAAATAAAAGGAAGTAATAATAATAGTTTTTTTTTTCATATGCTTATGTTCACAGTGTATCAAACTTTGAAAATTACGCTTAAGTTAATTTCCAGAATGTATTAAAATTTAAAGGCATTAATAGATTTAAAAAAAATATATACCATCAAAGAGTGTGTGTGTGTGTGAGAGAGAAAGAACAAAAATAAAAAAAGAAGTGGAAAATAATAAAGAAATTGGTTATCTAAATTTCCTATATTTTATTTGGTAATAGCTATTTAGAGGGAAACCAGTAGTCTTCAGACTTCCCACATTTTATACTTATTTAATAAAGGGAATTAGCTACTCCAAAACAGAGACTGTAAAAAAATAATAAGCTGTTCCGAAGTTGTTTATAGGACAAGGTAATAATAATAATATTATACAATTGTAATAGAAAAAATGGAAACAACAAAATGACAAAAACAAGAAACGAAACAAAAATACACAACGCCTTGTCACTCACTCTCTTCATCTAACCCGCTGGCCGGCCGACATTATCGGCCGCATGTGCATCCAATCATAAGAAAACATTGCCCCCGAGAAAATCGGTGTCTGCGATATCGCCGACAATATCGGGGGTTTGGTCGACAGCATCTGCGTGTCAGAGGATCGGCCGATAATGTCGGTGGCGTGTGCAAACGCACTAAGTGTGTATCTATTTTTACCTTAGAAAATTATATATAATCCAACACACACACACACACTGTATATTATATATATTATTGTATATATACAGGGTGTTCCATAAGTCCCCTAACATAGGGTAAATATTATCGGTTTTACAACAAAATGTAAAAAGAAGAGGGGAAACCGTCACCAAATATGATGTTTTCAATCCAAAAGTGAAGGAATTTTTAAATCGGACTACTATTTGGGCTGTACACTCTTTATGCGTCCAATAATGAAAATTTAACGTTGCCATTTATCTGGATCAACAACATAAGTGAATGAAGTTACTGTCTTTTACGCTAACGTATCGATGGTCAGCCTCCACTGAAAACACAGCTCTCATTCACCATACTGTTACAAACTTTATTCACTTCCTGACCCGCCCTTCCCTCCCTCTATTAATGGAAACGTTGCATTTTCATTTAACATTATGCACATAAAGACTACAGCCCAAACGGCTAGTCCGATTTAAAATATTCCTTCACTTTAGATTGAAAACATATTTGGAGACCGGTTCCCCTCTTACATTTTGTTGTACATTTTGTTGATAATAACAGAGTTACGCTATGTCAAGGAAGTTTTGAGACGCACTGTATTTAAATGGCTAGGGTAAACTACCCAGTTATGGGCCCGGAGGAAGTTTTAAAAAATCATGTATTTCACACATTGTATCACTAAATTTTGTGAGTTTCCTTATTTCATGAACAAATAAATTTTTCCTGAAAGGAATTCTATTTAGACATAGTAAAATCAGAAAGTATTTATTTATTTATCTTTTAGTGAGAACCCGAAAATGACTAGTTGTTGGTACTTACCAAATAGTCATTTTGCACTTTTAAGCCAAATTATTTGCACTTTATATTTAACTTATGTTAGTCCTACCAATGTACAAATTTGTGTGCGGAATGAAATGGATATTTCTCCCACTCTAAAATTTTTGCGAAAGATGATGAAGAAATAAACCAATTTTCAGATTTTACCAAATGTTTTGGTAAGGAGTAAATTTGTTATACAGGGTGTTTTAGAACAAGACCGACAACGTTTGAGAGGTGATTCCTAACACCAAAATAAGACAAAAAGTATTGACCAGCCTATGGTCAAAAGTGCATAGTTTGGGAGTTACAGGCTGCTGGAAACGTGATAAAATTAACTTAAAAGGTCCATTGCTACACTGCTATGAGACTGATCGGAGTTGGGTCAATACATCATTTAGGAATTAATATGCGTTCTATCTAAATATCTATGTTTCAGAATTCCCCGGTACTTGCGCAACAATTTTTACAGAGGCAGTTGGAAAGTATTTCAAACCTTTTGAGTACTGTTCAGCTGCTTCTCCAAAAATTCTTGTGCAAATTCCGGGAGATTCTGAAACATGGATATTTGGATAGAACACGTGCTAGTTTCTAAGTGATGTTTTGGCCCGACTCCAATCGGTCCCATAGCAGTGGAGGGATTGAGATTGACCTTTAAATTTATTTTTATTTCACGTTTTCGGCAGCTTATAACTCCAAAACTGTGCACTTTTGACCGTAGGTTGGTATATAATTTTTATTTTGGTCGCCTCTGAAACGTTGTCGGTATTGTTTTAAAACATCCTGTAAAATAGGGCCAGGGGTGGATCCAGGACGGACTTAAACGGGAGTGGCGAGGGGAACAGTCGGGTTTGTGGCGGTAAAATATTCCACTGGTGATCTGTAGTTAGTACAAATTGCTACTTAGGTACACTGTTGTGTGGTAGGAAAGGGGGGGAGGAGAAAAACCCTTTCCCTGAATTCATTTATAAATAGTACTTTATACATCTAAAAAATATTTACCTTCAGACTTACTCGGACACAGACGCGCAGCCAGAATTTTTTGTATTGAGAGGTGTTCAGTACTACAAGACAGTGCTTGTATGTAATATTGAAACGATTCTGCACTTGAAAAAACTATACATATTTAAAATTTTATCAAACTTCCCTATGATAGAATTAGATTATTAAAAAAAAAAAAATAGGATTTATAGTACAGATGAAATGTAAAATCAAATTATGAGAATACACCAACAGTTTATCTGCTAAGGAAGTGTGGTTTTATTACGGAAGTGTACGGAATCTTTTGAGTTATTGTTTTTGAGGGTCTGGTGTAAGCGGAGTAACCCGTGGGTGCGCTTGTGCTCAAAAATAAGCTTAGTGGCTAAGGCATAAGATTCTACAAGGCAGTTAGTGATCAGTTGGGATAATCTTTTTAAAATTAAAAATCAAGAAAATCAGTATTTTTTTATTTTTATTTTAACGCTTTACTCTTATTCCATGGCGGCTGCAGGAGATCTACTGCCTTTAATGGTATCTGAACATTTTTTTGTTCTACTGTACCCTATCTCTTACCGGAATTGAACCCTGGAAAGCGAGCTCCGAAGGCAAGTGTGCTAGATACTAGACCAAGTAGAAGACCTTAAAATCAAATTAATCTCTAGTAGACTGTTACCTTGAATAGTATCAAATTAACATCTCTAGAACTGCTTTATATCCTTGTGCCAAGCAAAGTTGTCTATGTACGCTCATGTCCAAAATTATTGTCGCATATCTATAATTGTCTTCTTGTAAGAATATAATTTGATAATGATTTTGCAGGTTGTTTTAAATATTGATACTATGTGTATAATCGGGAAATGTATGTTTGTGGTAAATTTCATAGGAAAAGAATTATAAATATGAGAATTATAATGAGAAAAATAAAATTTTGCTAAATGGACAAGGCAATTTTATTTTAGTTTTACTGTTCCTATTTACTGCTCTTTTGACATGAAATTTGCCACATGTCATTTGAAATTTGCCACATATACACATACTAACATTGTAAGAAATACTGGGCGGATTTGTTATCAAATTTTATTCCTAGAACAACATATTTATAGACATGCGACAATAATTTTGGACATGAGTGTACATTAGAAATTCTAATTTTTGATACCGTTCAGGAACGTAGTTAGAGTTCTGATTTTGGGAAGCCATATTAGCAAATGGGCTCCATATAAATAACTTTAAATAAATATTTGAAGGGCTAAGCCAACTTTTAGGGGGTCCGTGGGCCCCCATGTCCTCTCCTAGCTACGTTCCTGGCACCGTTGTAAGCATGCGACGAATGTACAATTTTTAACAATATGACATAAGTGCACATTCTTTAGGACTTAACGAAGCGATCAACATAAAATCTTTGCAACATTTCCATTAGAACAATAAATAACGCGAAAACACTGAAAACATATTCCTTAACCTATTGCCTAGAATCGATCAGAAAACTTCAATATCATGAAAGCCTTTCACTTAAAAGCGAATTTTTTACTATAAATTAAAAAAAATAAACAGACGCCACTTGGAAATGTCATCGACGAAAGAAGGGGAAAAAGTAGATAACGCCGATGTTAATAAATCTGAAAAAATCTACAAAGTGAAAAAAAAACTGGCCTACGAAACGAAACGAAACGAAACCATTTGGTATGTTGAGATGGAAACACTTTGAGAAGCTAGAACCAACTGAGTTTACTACACGCGCTAGAAGCGACCTACGCAGGTGACCTCTCTTGACACTGATACAAACTACGTAGTGGATCCGCCCGCTTTAAGGCAGTAAAATTTATTCTTATTGTGTTCATTAAGTCATATTTGACAGAACCATATTGTAATGGTAGTCAATAATGGACCGAGATTTTATCCCCTTCATCAATTATTAAATTTGATAAATACAAAACGTCTTTGATTTACAAAAAGCAAAATAGTGTCTATCTTGATAATGTCCAAAAAAGAGGAGAATAGATGTTTTATACGGTGCCCCTTCTTTCAAGGCAGTCTCTAAGGCACATGCCGGTTCCGGTAAGTCTTGAAGGATAGCCCCCTCAGCTCAAGACAGCTTCGCGAGGCTTGGTTGTAGAAAGGACCCTTAGTCCAATGCGACCTCAAGGCGGTGTAGGTGATTTGATCAGTTGGACGATTGATGCTGGGTCCCTCGGTGGTCCTCCTTTTATTTGTCCTCTTCGGGTCCTTCCGTGAGTCTTCTCTCGGTGTTACTCGGTCTCTTTCGTGTCGGCTTGTTGTCTTGCTAGGTTGTTTATAATCAATAGCACGTGTTTTGACACGTGCGTCTGTCGTGATGTGATGATCCTTACAACATGATAAAATAGTGCCAAATACTTTGCGTCGTTGTCTGTTACATGAATGTATAATGTAAAGGATTCCTACTTGGATGGTCTTAGGTTCGAATCCCGATCATTCTTGTTAACATTTTCTTCTAGCCACGCTCATACTGTGCAATCGAGAAACTCAATTTTAAAGTAAATGTAGTCACAGCTAGTTTAAGACGAAATTATATTCATTATATTATATGATATTTGTTATTACATGTTTTTCTTAACTTACGATGTTTCAATGTTGATATTAAATCCTATTACCTTTATGTAATTCATTGTCCTCGTCATATCATGCTGAATGTTTGCATAACGACAACAGTCGGGCGGTAAAAAAAATCCATTGTTTATTGTAATATTATATATACATATATGAGGTTTGACTCAGAAAAAAAGTACAGTAAACCGTACGATGCAACATGGACTCCTGGATGAAATTCAAACGAATTTAAAATATATGTAAATTACCATCTGAACAATTTATTGTGGGGTGTAAGACACTGAAACCATCCCTAGGAGGGGAAGAGACGACATTTAAACAAGTAATAGCATACGAAAGATATTGGTGTCGAATTCATAGTTTTCTTGTTCGAACAGATGAATAGTGGCATTTCAGATGAGCGCTCCTCACTTGATTTTAGCCCTGCATAAGTGGAAAATGGCTTTATAAATATATTTTTCCTTTCGTTTCTTTCTTTTTTTTTAAAACTTGTCCTTCAACTATAGTTTGTAATTATTTTCTACCTCTTAGTTATAATTAATTTATTTTCTATTTATATTTTATTCGGTTTTACATTTGTTATATACATAAGACGAAAGTGACATGTAAAAGTAGTCAAATACGAACGATATTAATGTCGAATTCATAGTTTTCGGGGTCACAAAGATGAATAGTGACACTGTTGATTATGCTTAAGGACGAGTTAAGCAGTAAGTACGCCAGAAATTTTTACTTGGGGGGGGTGTTCAAAATAAAAGGGGGGTGTGCTCTCAGAATAGTGATGTAATTTTTAAACTCAAACGAGAAAACCGTATATTTTGTTACGCAACTATTGCAATACTACTACTACTAATAATAATATCAGCTCTTCGCAGTGGTAGGTTCAATAAAGTAAGTTCACACATTTGAGCACTTGTTATTATTATTAAACTAAGTAATGCAGTGAAACCTCTCAAAACGGACATCGATGGAACCAATTATTTATCCGTAAATGAGAGGTGTCCCTAAAAGGAAGGGTTCCCTCTTATAACACCACACCACACATATTTATGGCATGGAAGAATAAGAAAGTTTGTCCTCTTACGAAGATGTCCACTATTGAGAGATGCCCGTTAAGAGAGGTTTCACTATATTAGGAATTAACCTCCACTGTTTTACCCAGTAGTTACTTGTCAATTGATTACATACGAATTATTGTAATTATTTTCCAAAATTCAGCTATTTCAATTTATTCGCCCCAGCAAGTTTTAGTGGGTGATTTTTTTTTTCAAAATATTAATTGGGAAAAAAATCCCTCGTCCCATGCTGAAATCACATTCGTTTAGTAACTAATACTGTACATAGTTCCAATTTCATTATTTTAATATTCTAACCCTGTTATTAACGTTAATTGTTGTAATATTATTTGATCTCCTAATCTCCGTTCCTCCCCCTTCCTAGCTACGTTATTGGCTCTGAATATCTTTCATAAGAAAATTATTCATTGATTTAGTTGTTTTCCAGAAATTCAGTTTTTCAATTTACAAATGTTGTATCTTTCTGTTTTGTCTTCTTTATTATACCCTAATTTTAATAATCCCACGGCTCATAGTGGTCTGATCTCTTGTAAATAGTTGAAAAGTGACCAAAAATGGCCAAAAGCACACGAAAACGTGACCAAAATCTCATCATGCCTCTTTTTACCTTTGTCAATTTCTCCATCACCTGTTTCTTTGTTGTTTCTTTACTTCTTTTTGAGCTTCCTCCTCTGTTAGGTTTTCAAAGTATGCTTTGTAGTTATGGTAAGCACACTTAGCAGTAAAAAGCTTCTGAGTAAGTGAAACCAGTTCTGGCCTATTTCCGAATTCGTTCATCCCAGACATTATATTTAACTTTGCATTAAGAGTTCTCAAAGACGTGAAATATCCGAATTCATCACCTACTCTTAAGAAGAACATACAAGAAGCATAACACAAGACGAACATGATGAACCATACAAACACACATACATAACGTTGAACGGGGCATTAACTATTACGAAAGAAAACTAAAAGATTATTATGATAGACGAAAGAATAGACACAAGGATTCTGAACCCCACCTTGAGAGCTTAAGCATCCACCAACCGTCCACTGTGCTTTAGAAAGAATAGAAGCTGAAGTGAGAATAAAGCTGACTGTTTCACATGTGGCAGCAAGTACTGAGGCTTTCAGAAGAATAATGAGTAACAAATTTCTGCCTTTTTCCATTTGTTTTTGTTTTTCTTAGAAAACTGCCAATGCGAAACATAAATCAGACGAAAAAGTCACTTTACCTCTCAAAAAAGTAACTTTTAGTGACAAATTTAAAAAAAAGTAACTTTTAGTGACCAACTTAGTTTAAAAAAGTGACTCGCTATGAGCTCTGTTCCGCTCAATGAATTTATGTAAATAAAAATATATTTTACAAAAATTAAGCTAGCGCCAAATGCGTTCCTGCATAACACTAGACTCAGTCTAAAAATATATATAATTCTTACTTCGATCGATCTCTTCATTTCTAAAAACGTTTTGACTACACCCTTCTAACGTCCGTCCGTTGATACACCACTTGCAGAGCAGGCTCGAAACCAGCCACAGAGCTTTGGGGTCCATGAATATGTTAGAAGGGGCCAAGTCATTAAAAATTGTCTTACAAATATCTAAATTGTACACTTTGTATTGAGGTCTGCAGGGGACATGAAAAATTTAGGGGGGCAGTCCCTCCTTAGCCCCCCTCTGGTTGCGAGCCTGATGCAGAGTAGCACTTACCAACTGAATCTGGTATAGGCTTATTACTATATTGTCACATTTTTCCTTATTGAGGAGGAGGTAGGTGAATGACCGCTCAAGACGTTGCCAATTTCAGTAATCTGCATCTGTCCATCAAGCTCTTTTCTCGGAAATGACCGCGGTGCCCAGGAGGGTAGGTATCCGCGATCTGTTTTATCAATTGTTTCAATCGAAATACCGTCCGAAACAATGATTTCATGTGGTTCTCGAAACCGTACATCAGAACGAGGTCGCTTCGTATTTTGAAGTGAAATAAATAAATAAGAATATTGTCTTCTTTCCTAAACGCTAAACCTTTTTTTAACTCGATGTAATAAATAACCTGTATGATACTGATTGATACAATTGGATTTGGGGGAGTATTCCTTTTCCATCCAGGGGTGTGTATAAAGAAATTTGGAGGGGTGTAGATTACTCCCTGGAGTTAAGCCTTAGTTGGCATGGAGATCAGAGTGGGAGGGTGACAGGCAAAAAGAATCGAAAATGTCCTATACTTGTGTCGAATGCATAGTTTTCAGGATCACTGACATAAATAGTGCCATTCCAGATGTAGTATACGTTCAAAGTCGGACCCATTGGCATGAGGGTCAGAGGGGAGAACCAATGAAGATTTCCGAACAGTTCCTTTGGTATTAGTTTCAATACACGGAGTGAAAAGTGGTAATTCACAGATACTGGTGTCACATCCGGACCTATCCGAGGTATGATTTCTGGAGAATTGTCCTTGCATTATCCCCTGATCACTAGCTAAAATCGTCACTGCTTTGCAGGGGCATATGCAGAAATTTATTTCACGAATAGAAAGCTTTTTGAGGGGTCCAAATTCAATATGAGGACATACTATACTAAAATGTCCAACATCATATCTAAAAATAGATAAAATTTACAGATAAGTAGTGATATCGGGGGGCAGGGGGCTCTGGACCGCCAGGGACTACATTATGTGTATGTTCCTGCTGCTCTGAGTCGTCATAAGCTTCTCTTCAAACTTATAAGACATACCATATGTATATAAGAAATTTAAAATAGAATAAAATATAAATAGAAAATATATGTAATTATAACTAACGTGTAAGAGGCAGAAAATAAAGTTGGACAAGTTAAAAAAAAAAAACCCACTTGAAAGGGAAAATATATTTATAAAGCCATTTTCCACTTAAGCAGGGCTAAAATCAAGTGAGGAGCGCTCATCTGAAATGCCACTATTCATCTGTTCGAACAAGAAAACTATGAATTCGACATCAATATCTTTCGTATGCTATTACTTGTTTACATGTCATCTCTTCCCCTCCTAGGGATGGTTTCAGTGTCTTACACTCCATAATAAAATGTTTAGATAGTGATTTACACATACACTAAATTCGTTTGAATTTCCTCGAAGAGTCCACGTTGCATCCACGGTTTACTGTACTTTTTTCTGAGTCACACATCCTATATATATATATATATATATATATATATATATATATACATACAGTAATGGATTTTTTTTTTTTTACCGCCCGACTGTCGTCCTTATGCAAACATTCAGCATAATCTGACGAAAATGAATTACATAAAGGTAATAGGATTTAATATCAACATTGAAACATCGTAAGTTAAAGAAAAACATGTAATAACAAATATATTTTAATATAATTTCGTCTTAAAGTAGCTGTGACTACATTTACTTTAAAATTGAGTTTCTTGATTGCACAGTATGAGCGTGGCTAGAAGAAAAGGTCAATAAGAATGGTCGGGATTCGAACCTAAGATCCAAGTAGGAATCCTTTACATTATACATTCATGTAACAGACAACGACGCAAAGTATTTGGCACTATTTTATCATATAGTTCTATCAAATATGACTTAATGAACACAATAATAAGAATAAATTTTACTACCTTAAAAAGTGTTCCTGTACAAGAGGAAGTTCATTATACACCCTATAACTAAGCTACAAGAGATCTGCGTCCCATCTGAACGATGTATCCACCGAGTCAACGTTTGGAATATCCCATTCTAGTAGGTAAAGTATGTGACAGGCTACGTAGTGTTCTCCGTGGCTGAGTGGACAGTCATGGATCGATAACTAAAAGATTCGTGGTTCGAAACCCGGCTCAGAAGATTTTTTAAATTCTTAATTCTACAGATCTTCTGCCGTGTCGTGACAAAACGCTGTAACTTTGGCGAAGAAGTTTTGCGAAAATGAGCCTTAAAGTTTTCATCCGAAAATGTGATCTGTATCGTGTAGAAATAGTGTATCTTGACTTTGGAAACACGTGGTTACATGTAATGTTACGTAAATGCATGTTGTGTGATTAAATTTGGTGAAAATTGATTGGTTGACCATTATTGCCTAGTTACACTGGTTCTACACGATACAGATCACATTTTCGGATGAAAACTTTAAGGCTCATTTTCGCAAAACTTCTACGCCAAAGTTACAGCGTTTTGTCACGACACGGCAGTCTTTTTCTCCCTTCGTAATCATCTGATGTTTTAAAAAGAATTCTCCACCTTAATTCAACAACTGCCTAATGTAATCCTCACAGTTCGGAACCTTTCCTTCTTCTGTTTCTCAAAGTCACAATTTTCATCATAATACGGATGCTGTCCGATCATTTTCTTCTCCAATTCTAAACTTGTATGCGTAAATCATTCCTTTCTGTCTCCATATTTGAATCTCTCTCTCTCAATGTCGTCCATTAACTGTTATGGGTTATGGTAAAACCATCGACACTTGAAACCAAATGTAAGCGCTCTAGCAATGTGCTATCGTAAGCACATAGGTTTGTTTTTAAAAGCAGCGTCATTTTAGATTTTGCCCGGGTCCGGGGGGAGGAGGTGGAGATTCTCCGACGACATAATAGTTTCATTTTTGTATTAGTAAACAAATGAAATGTTTTCCGTCCCACGATTATGCAGGTAGGATAAAGGAGACGGTGACGATAAGCAATGAAGGAAATGGTGGAATGAAAGAGTGGCAGGAAACGGGAGAACCCATGCTCACGGTGTTTGTCCACCCAAGTTTACTTCGTGCGAGCTGGGATCGAACTTTATATATATATATATATATAATACTGCACACTTGATCAAACAATGTTATTTCTCAAGCTCAAGGGAGGGGGCAATTACACCCTTCTGTCCTGCCCAAATGACGCCAACTGGAACATTTGCTTGCAATTACTGACAAGAAATAAATAACACTCATTTCTGTCAGTAGTTTTTAGAGCTCTGCGCCCGCATTACAGACTTTGGGAAGCACAAAACCTACTGTTATGATTAACAATTTTCATAGAATTCACAAGAAGCATCTTCCTAGTTTGATGTGATATGCAGCCTTTGAAGAAGGGAAAGAATGCAAATAAGGGTGTTTATGAAGCTATGGGAACATTTTGTGACGTTTTGTTTTATTCAGGCTCTAGAAAGGTATTTCAGAATAAACAAATGAAAGAGGCGGTTTTAGAGTGATAAACCTTGTAATAGTGCCTGTTTTTCCGTCTGAATGGAAAGAGTGTATTACGACACACCGCTTTAGACAAGAAGAGGTGGAGGAGGAGGATGAGTTGGGTTGAATATCAGAAGTAATTAGTCGATGAGATGTGTACTTAGTAATTACTAAGGAGACATAATACCAGTGATTTGTTAAGTGTCAAGTTGGGTTGACCTTTCTGAAATTCATAAGTTTGTGTAGTCACGAATAATAGAAATTATTTTACTGCCATAAAATAGTTCAAAGATTTCCACTGATATATATATATATATATATATATATATATATATATATATATATATATATATATATATATATATATATATATATATATATATTTATTTATTTATTTATTTCACAATTTCAAATCGAAAGACTAAGTCCCCATTCTTCAGGTTCTAGAGCATGAACGTCCTTGATCACCCACCTTCAATGAATTTTGTCGCACTTATCTACCTTATCAGGTGAACTTGCTCAATGATGATTCCGTTTTCCAGTCTCTTTACAACTGCTTCTGCATCACTTGCTAATTGATTACCTGATAAATGGTTCAAATTGCACTCATCATCATCTCATCTGTAACTATCATCTGGTGGAGCAATGCATACATCAGCATCTATGATAGACCTATCCTCTTCAAGAATGCTTGCAATTTCATAAACGCTCAGTTGACAAATAATAGAACTGGGTGCATTTAGTCCATTGTAGAGACCCCGAGGGCCTCTTGAGACCGCTGTTCCAATAATGGAACATTAATGATTGCACCGGCGTAGCTTTCACAATTAAACACAGAACAAAGTGCTATTTTACTCATGCTTTACATACCTTTCGCATACTACAATGTTATGGTTGCTTAGATAATATAGGTAACTATCATTATATACTTATGGTTTTCTTCAGGCCATTAATGAAGAAAAATTAAACATTTAAGACATACTAAAACCACGAAACGGTTCTTTCACTACTGAACTCCCACAATGGATGATTGAGTGTAGCCAGATCACTCGTCTCATACAGCCCAACCGCGCCAGCACAAATAACTCACTTTGATATATTGTTCCAAAACAATGTTCCAATAATGGAACAGCGGCCCCACATGGGTTGTCTAAAATTGTTCCCCCCCCATTTCTAACATTCATTTCCGTTCGACCCACCTAATTCCTTCCATTCTTCTTCATACCCACACTTCGAGTGCTTCAAGTCCGTTTTTCATCAATTTTGCGTAATGTCTATGTTTCTGACCCATACAGTACGATACTCCACACGAAGCAGTGTATGAGTTTCTCAACCCTCTATTCACGGTCCCACAAAACAGTACTTTCTTCCTCCTACAGGATTCTTTCACCATCATTCCCATCCTTGCTTTTATTAAACATTCACACTTCATATAACTAACAATACTACCCAGGCATCGAAAACTAGTCACCCCTTCGTTCCAGTCACCATGGCTTTTGTCTTTCTAACATTTATTTTCATCCCATATTCTTCACAGCCCTTTAAGGTTTCTAACATTGATTTTCTCCTCAAATTCTGAAATAAGCACCATATCATCTACAATCCGTATACACCTTATTCTACCTCCTACTGAAACGCTGTCTTCAATTTTTAGGCTCTTTCACTATCTCTTCCAGATAGATAGTAAATAATGTAGGCGAGAAATAGCATCCCTGTCGAACTCCCCTTCCAATTGGACTCTCAACTTCTAACACTTACTTGGTGGTTCATATGAGTCTTCGATCTTTCTATTCCAACTCAGCCTTTAGACCTTCCAACTTTTCCCAATTCACGCGGTCAAAAGACTTTCCTATATCAAAATACCGCATACATCCCCTTTTTCTATAAACCTTTCACCGATCACCCCTAATGATCCAACTATCTCTCGTGGCCTTACCTCTCCTGAACCCGAACTGTTCCCTGTCAACTTCTTTATTTGTTCTTTCATACAACCTTATCTTCAGAATTAGAAGCAAATTTTTTGTTGCGTGAGATATAAGACCAATCCTCACATCTCTGAGTTGGATTACTTAGCCATCGATATTATGATCGACTTCAGGAAGTCTTTTGGCCATTCCTGTTTCATAAATTTCATTGCAGAGTCGGAACAATTCTTTCTTGCCCTTGTCTCCTATATTCTTAATAAATTCGATTGATATATTACCTATCCCGGTTTCCTTTCCATTCCTAATCTCCGATACAGTGTTTCCAAGCTCATCCCTTGGGAAAATACTAAACCCTTTATCATCCTAGCCTACGTTTTTTTTCTATTTCAACATCTAGGCCATATGCTCTGTTCCTACTCTCATGAAAGTCCTCAATATATTCTTTCTAAGACTTCCTTCCCATTATTTTCTACTGCCATCAAAAAACAGGAAAAATAGAAAGAAAAAAGCAATTAAAAATTTATCCAAGTTTGGGCATCTTTTCCATTGGCATAAGCGGGCGGTAGTTCTTACTGAAAAAGGCAATGCAAAGGTGATGTTTGTATAAAATCTAAAAGCTCCAGTAATTACATTAGATATAAAATATCAAGCAAATATCATTAACATCCTCGTGGTCCCCACAAAAAATGTCTACGGACTCAATCTGAAAAACTAATTTCTACTTCTATTGACAAGAACAAGATAGGGAATAATGTCGCAGAGAAATACACTAGTAAACGTAAGAAAACATTTATTGATTTCCGAAACTTTGTACTTGTTTTATACAGAAGCTTAAAAAGACCTTACGTATCCAAATAATATTAAAAAAATGTTCAACGATTATAACAGGTGATGATCGTTACTCACAATTTCAAACTTCACTTAAAAACAAAAGTTAATATTCCTGGGACTGAGCTTTTCCTTTTCCAGGTTTTCCGCTACTTGTTGTTTGCGAAGCAGATTTTTTCGGAAGCAAGACAGCCTGAATATTCGGCAATACACCTCCCTGAGCAATAGTAACACCTGACAGCAATTTGTTCAATTCTTCGTCATTTCTTATAGCAAGCTGCAGATGTCGAGGGATTATCCTATGAACGATAGAAAGAAAGAAAAAAAATATTTAAGACAAAAGTATTATAATAGACTACTACAGTGGATGTTTTCTTCCATACACTTATCAAATCTAATCCAACGGATACGGAGACGAGGAGGGACAGAAAAATGATTTCAATTGTTACGTCACTATACGAAATTTACATGCATTAAAACAGGATTCCCACTCTCTTGTCCCGAAAAAAATTTCCAGGACGTTCCCAGGACAAATCACCAATTTCCCAGGACTTCGACACAGGAGGGTATAACAGAATTACAACTATCAATAGTGAAATGAAAAATGCAGTAGCTTATGCAACATATTTGTTAGGATGAAATGCAATAAATAGATGGTTGATCAAAAATGTTTCATAAGTAAAGGTATTGTCTATGCTGGTAAAGATTAGAAGAAAAAGCAGAACAGCACGCTGTGGTTTTATTTGGGGCTACAACGAGCAGGTCTTATTCGTAAAGTAAATGTCATAATTTATATGTATTCGTTTATATTTCTATATGGTTTTTACTTTTAAAATACAATAATTATATTGTAACAAAAATACGTGAGGTTTTATATATATTATGTTTCGACTCTACATTAGTCTATATTTTAGATAAATATACATGGTGAATCAAGTACTGGTTGCTATATGCCTAATACTTCATAAATGCATTTAATTTTCATTGGCACAGTTCAATTTTTGACTACCTAACAATATTAATGTAAGTACAGTAAATATACAACAATGAAATAAGCGTAATGTATTGGTTTTTCCCCCCTTCTTTTGGTGGCCTCCCAACTCCCCTTATAACCACCCGATCCACCCACATCCAACACATGTATTTTTAATCTTTCTACATATTTCAATTGTGCAGCAAACAAATTTACAAACAACAAAAATAGTTTTCGTACATGGCATCTTAATTGCGTGACATATAATTAGGGGGAAAAGTAATTATATTACAAATTTTTCAACTGAGTAAGGAGTATTTTTCAACCGTGTGATTTCCTCATCTATAGACAATTTCGTTAGCGATGCTGCTCTACGGATAGCATTTGACTTCGTCAATAAAGCAAAGCAAGATTTCTGCTCTGCTTCATCTGCAAGCTGGTTTGCTTCAGTCTCCAAACCTTCACTTGTTTCCATCAATTTCCTTTTCTTTCTCTGCAGCTGTTGTACATTTTTACTTATCTCTTTTCTCTTGCTCTGCACTTGACCTTCTCTTGTACAGTTCTTACTTTCTCCAGCAATGCCATATAGCGCTACCTTGCATGGAAGGAACGATGCAGCATTTCTTTAGTGATCTTGATTGAAGTAAAATATTTATGGGAAATGTTATACAGCAAATGATCGAGAATTGATACTGGTACAAAGCATAGTTTCTGGAGGATAGTACTAGTGAAGACAACATCCAAGAATGGGTTGACCGACTAGTGGATGAAAGAAGCAGTTCTCCCAGCCTGTTGAAAGAAAGAAAGCCCACCAACCAACCACACATGCAGGATCATGACAAATTATTATTAGGCACAGAAACAGGAATAGCAAACAAAAACAGCAATCAATTAAAATCTTCATTATAATTAAGAAAAATCCAGGTAAATCACTCCTAAGAGAGAGAAAAGAGACTATAATGACCGAAAAAGAGATCAAGTCACGAAATGCTCAATACATCCTTATGCTTAATACATGGTTTTGCACCAAAAATTATCTATGTATCTCTCTTTATAAAAGCGATATAATACCAAAGAATGCCGGTTGAGGCCAGAAAAAATAAATAAATGAAAAGAGCGTAGTTAACAAGTTTACTCAATGCAACTACTATACAAAACAATGACCAATACAACCTTACCCTCAATCATTTGTTTCTGGTCTTGGTCTTGTATTATGTAAAAGTTAAAATTACATTAAAACTTTTAACTAGATGTTACAAAAATTGTAATGGTTGATATTAAAAATACATCAAGCATTCTTAGGTTTCTTGACAAAGAAAGTAGTGATTAAACTATTATCTTTTTTTCTACAGTTCATTGAAGAGTTAATTTTTTTGCAGCTTCTGTTATTCACTTTGGCGCACGGTTTGAACGCCCTACAACATACCCTGTGCAAGAGTAACTTTCTAAAAATTCTCCCTCTGTATTGCCTTCAATCGTTCGTTAGCTTTTTTAAAGAGACGGTCAGATGCTTCAGAAGTTACTTGACAATCCCTCCCTGTTTGAGTAACCTTATTTTCCATATCTGCAATTTTCCTCCTAGACTCTGTAGCTTGTTTTAACTTTTCTTCTGTCACTTTTTAGCTAAACATAGTTCTTTCTTCTTTTCGTTCTCCTCTTACAATCTCTTTTGCTCTTCTAGATACATTGTATAATGTTTATATACGCTTTGTCTCATAGCAATAAGTTTAGATGTCATGGGAAACAGTTCTGGTTTGTTCCCAAACGCTTTCAATGTATCTTTAATCACCAAAATTGCATTTAATGTCCGTTCGTTATAAGCCAAAGTTCACCTGGATACAGAAAAACGCCTTTGAATGTCTGCATTCACGTTTGAAAGTAACAAAGCAGTCTGGATAACTTTTGCAATTTCTCTATAGTTTTGTTGCCCTACTTCATTAGTTTTCTTTAAAATCTTATCCTAGTAACTATCAATTCTTCCTTTAAAGTCTGGTATTGTCTTCATCTGCAACATCTTCCATTCATCAATAAGCACATCATCTTTTATATCAATAGGTAGTTCTCTGGCAACTGAAACTATATCTCGATAACTTTTTCGGTTTTTCACAAAAGAAGGATTTAAACATTATAGTTATCTTCAGAAATAGATTTACAAACCCGTCTTCCCAGCTTCCTAAACAGTTATTGCACCTGAGAGTACAGGATATGAATTAGAGGTTCATCTTTATGAAATTTCTCCGTGAAGCTTGTAAAAAGTTCTGCAGAAGATTTAATGAAGTACAATTTCGCCTTGATTGTTGAACAACGTAAAAGACTGGTGATCTGTTTGTATGAACCAGACTGCAGAATAGTCTGATTCTGTACAGATGGAACGAATTTAAGAAAGTAAAAGTCAGCCACCTAGACGGAGAATGCTTAAGAATTCTTTTGAGGTAACTTCAGATCATGTTGAATCTTCATATATTCCTCCACTCTGGCTGGCCATCCATCTAAATAATGGTAAACAGCTAAAGCTAATTCAGATGAATCTTCGCCAAAGGTCTGCAAGGCTTTAAGATATGCATTGTGAACATTAAGAGGATAGGACTCAATGTCAACTAATCCGTGAGATCTCATTCCAATTAATTCTTCATTGAATAGTTTGTGGCCTTTTTCGTTCACATTGGGCCCATCTGAGCCAATCATCAGAAGCTTGTGAACAGATACGTTCGCTTTACTAATGGCAGAATGATTTTTTTCATGAGGAGTTCGTGCATCAGCTCTGCCAATGAAGAACGTCTGCAAATGTCTAGAAACTACTTCACCCCTCCCTTTCAACCAATATCACACTGATATCCGTACTTCTGTTTTTATCTTCTACGTTGGTCATTTCCTCAAAACACACTGAATAAAAAGAGGTTCCCACATCATCTGAAATTATCTGTTGACAATATGGTCCCAGTACATCAAATTATTAAGTATTGCATCTTTTTGGGAAAAGTACGAATTCTGTGCATAATGAATTTTTCCTACTGTTAACTAGCATATACGAAATAGCCGTTTACAGCTTTAATTCTGTAAACTGAACTCATAGGTTCTTCCAGAATATCTGAAGGTCAGAATGAAATGTTTCTCGAAATAAGAACGAGATGCAAGTGAAATTTCCGAAAGAAAACATACCAAAAACAAAGAAACAAGGTTTAGTATCTATTTCCTCATGTATAAGTACTTTCAATTGCCTTCTAGTTAGATTTTAAGCATCCAGTAAAGCACATTACAACACGTTTAACTTTTAGGCATACGTAAGATGATTGGGCAACAACAAGATACACCTGTATTGCGAAGAGTTGCACTTGATTGCAGTGTGCCAATTTGAGAACTAAGACAGCCAACCATGGACTAAACATAAGAATCTCTAATATTTAATGTTGTAAACACACTTAATTGTAGAATCTACTACAATAAAAATAGTGAGAGTTGAAGAAAATAACAAAGACATAAAAACCAGAATTTCCGCCTCCCCCTTCGCTCCGAAAGATTTTTCATCCCTAATGTTAATGAAAGTGAAACGATAAAAATCCAGTCTAAGTCGATTGGTAAGTTTAAAAATTAATTTCATATTGATTCACTTAATTCAGACAAATCGTTACGTAAAATATAAATAAATTTACGAAAACAAAATCGGAATCTGAAATATAGGAAAAAATACCTTTTACCCTTTATAGAAGCAGAATTATTGAAAATACTGAACCGTGTCTACTAATTTTTAACGAAAAAATTTAGTACAATGGCATACATACCTTTCATCTTATTACTAATCACTACATTAACAATTTCATGCTTTGATTACCGTTGTTCCGGATTTAGCTCCTGGTAAGTGTTCATTAAAAAAAGAACAAAGTTTGGCTTTTACTATAAAAAATTATTTAGGCAACTTGATTTAAGTCGAAACTTAACAATACTTCACATGAGATTTTTAAATTGTTCTGAAACCGCTCTGAACATTTTTTTGCAACATTACATTTTACATCACTTTTAGGTCTTTTCTTTTAAATAAACTGTCTTAGTTTTAGAAGATACCAAATCTGAAGTACGTAATACTTCAATAGTAGTGTAGCTAGTTTTACAGCTTTTTTTGTCAAGATATAGTTATTTACCAGTTATGCATATGGATATAATATCCGCTTCTTTAAAATGTAACTGCTGTCTCTAATCGCAGAAAATTGGGCGATGAAGCTAGTCACCTTATGTAGTTACTTATGAAGATTCTTTTACCTATAGGTCTTAAGGGGGGGTAGACTACTAAATATTTTTCAAAAGCTAACAATTTGTCTCTTGTCGGCTTTTCGTAAGTGAAAAGAGATAATGAAATGTAACTTACCACAATAATAGATATTGTTATTCTATACCCGAAAATACGAATCGAAAGAATTTTCAGTGTTGCCATCCATAGAAATTACAGTGTGACCAGAATTTGAATTACCCAAAAATCTAGGTTAAGGCAGAGACTAGAAAAATAAACTCAACGGTAATTGATGACTTATAATATTGTCTATGTTCCTTGCTAACTACTTTTTAAATAATATTTGTATTTATTTTGTAATAACTTATGTAAATTACTCACACTGTAATTTCTATGGATGGTAACATTGAAAATTCTTTCGATTCGTATTTTCGGGTGTAGAATAACATTATCTATTATTATGGTAACTTATATTTCATTATCTCTTATCACTTACGAAAAACTGGCAAAAGAAAAATTGTTAGCTTTTGAAAAACATTTAGTAGCTCCCGTGGATTTGGGATTCCACTTTGCTCTTTTCTCCCTCGCCAACGAAAGGTATATGTTCTATTTTGTGTTAATGCTAGCTTAAAAAAAAAAAAAGTTTCAAGTACACTACCACATCAATATTTTAATATTTCAGAGTACACCATATCTTTATTGTGTGATTTATCTATAGCAAGAAATCATATGTAATATTCACTATTTAATGCAAATGTCATAATTTATTCTTAAAAGTATGTTTTATAATACAATATATACACTAACTATTAAGAAGAATGAATTTTGTTATTTATTTATTTTGCTTATTTCAACTTTGTTTCGATAAAATTAAGAATATTATTTAAATAATCTGTACTACCGTTCTGTCTAACCGAATCTCCGGTTTAACAGAATCCTTAAAAGAAACAAGCATTTACTTGTGCACGACTTTTATTTTTAAAACACCAACAATGAGTAAAATATTTGCTTTTAAATGAGTAAAACAAGAAACGGCTTTTTGCAATCGATTTAGTGTCCCAAGAATACGTTTCAATCTCCTTGAATTCGCATAGGTTGGAAGATTTAATTACAGTGAAACTATACTCACTTGTCATGTCATCAGAATGTATATGCTAAAGTGGAGGAATAGGGTTTAAAATGTGTGTCAAGAATAGGATATTTCGCGACATGTTAGGGAGATGAAACAGTATATAAACTCATTATTAAAAGTAAGTGAACACTTGCTCCAGCATTTTGTGAAATTCCGCTTTAAGAGGAGAAATTCTATAATTATTTTCTCAATATGTAATAAAAGATACAGGCCATTCCACTAAATTTTCTCACTCCAATTTCTTAAAGTATATCATATTATGCTGCAGTTACTGCTTAAACATGAAATACGAGCGACATTATGTTTTGAGGAAATTTCATTCGAGGAAAATTACCTACATGAACTTTTTTATAAGTGACAAATGGCACCCTCGTATATCAGGGTTATTAATTGAATATTTATTTGTGAGGTGTCAACAAAATGATTTGCGCAACATTACAGAATTATTAATGATATCTAAACAAAATAGATTGAATTGCTCTTGAGAATATCATCCAATAATAAACTCACTCCTATTAAGAAACTACCCCTTGCGGATTTATTCGGAAGAAATTACTTCACCCTATTATAGGGTTATTAATCAAATTACTATATATCGTCTGTTTCGTATTTGAAAAAAAAGTCGTCCGAAAAAGCTCACTCCAAAAGTGAACTACTCCTTGCCGATTTTTCAGGATAAACGAGTTATCCCATATTATCAGATTGTTATGAATCATGTATTTATGAAACATGAAAAAATCGTTAAAGGCGTTTCCGAGAAAATCACAAATTTTGATTTTCATGTTCAGCAAACTACTAGTAGTTTTGGAAGTAGTAAGAAAATTCGAAAAAAAAAAAAAAATCACTAGAGAATCTTATAAAAACCTTACATTTAAAATTACGTCTCGATACATTGAACCGTAGTTATGCCTTCTAGGCGACCAAACATATTTTCATAGGGACGAACAGACGTCCAGAACTCCCGTTTTGAGGCATGTAGAGGCGATTCAACTTACATTAAAAAAAAACATCGATTTTTCCATTATTGCTATACTTTCTTCTCTCCTATCGTTGTTTGAAGTAAAAATAAAATTTTGGAAAGAAGACAATCGAGACTCTCTTCTCATAATCACTAGAAAACTGCTGAACCTTTTGAAAAGAATTTTGAAACAGCAGTTGGCTCCAGCTGGATTTTTCATGTCCCTTTCATTATAATGAGTACCCTAAGAAGAGGTATTTTTCTCCACACTCAAATTCATGTTATTTATCCCATCATCATGGCTCTTTCAAATGGATTTTGCAATGTAGGTAGCCGTTGACTCGAGTCTATTTCTTTCATGTCACTTTTATTAAAGGTATATCCTAGGGAAAAGGGTTTAAAAATAGAATATATCAAATGTTGCTAAACCCTTTAAAATCAAGTTTTGAAAATAGCACTGGGTCACCTAAGTTTTTAACATTTAATTTCGATTCAAATACCTGTTCTAAATGCGAAAAGATGGTTCAAATATGATACACATTTCAAATATTCTACATAAATCTAGTCTTCCCGTGAACGCCGGTTCTTCAGCCGCTTAATAAGTAATTTTATGATTGGCGGTAATAAAAATAATAAATTTACAAATCACCAAGGACTAACAAGGACAAGTTGTGTGATGTGTGGTCAGAACATTGCTTTAAGCCTAGTATTGTTGTTTCTTAACGCAAGTAAATTTTCAATTCTCTAAAGATGTAGGTTAAAAACTGTGGAAGCTATGTGCGCTTGATCGGAAATCGATCCGAAACAAAGCATATTAAAAATAACTATAATAGTAAAACTACATTTCCTGGTACTAAAAATCACATCACAACCGGAAGTTCAAAGAACTATGCAACGAGAAATCTTGACTGAAAATTCTTCACGATTTTCACTTTCCCATTGAACGAATAGCGACACGGTATCTTTTACTTATTCCTTGTAGGGAAGGGGAAAATAAACACATTAACCAGTATTCCTGCAAATTAACCAATATATTTTCCTTTCGTCGTAAATATTCATCATATTTGAAGGGCAAGGGGAAAAAAGAAGGAATGTCACAAAACTACATTTAAGAAAACTGCGTTTTAATATTGAAAACCGCGTAAAAAGAATAGGGTTAGTTAAATCTTTTGCCCCTTTTTACATGGACATTTCTACATCTACGCATGCATGGCATATACAGTCAAATAGTGCCAAGAGTCACCAACAGATAGGACAAAGCACCCGATAAAGCACATACATGGAAATTCCTTGTTTTTTCCCCTTACCCTTAATTTATATTCTTACCCCGTATATATATATATATCACTTATTCATCTTATTATAACCGTATTTTATCATTTTCTTACTACTTTGTACCCTTTTATAATATTACAATAGCATAATTAACTTTCGACAGATTGATGAATTTATTAAAATTAACCCTAGGAACACCAATGTATTTTTGGGTTACATGGAACATCAACGGGGGAGGGGGTACGGAGGCCCACAGCATAAAGGTCATTATTCCTCATGAAAAATAATTTATCTTGCCTGATATGAATTTGGAATACTTTTATTCTCTATTGTTACTCGGTTTCTAGGTACAGTGTTGCCAACTACGTTTTTATGTTAGTAACTATGACCTATTTATTTTATTTGGTTGTGTAGAAAAACTATCACACAGATCAATAGCAACTTAGTAGTGTAGTATGTGTACAAAAACGGCTTGTAAAAGCATTTGGTAATGGTGCAGTAAAGTGGGATAGAGTGGGGAAAAGTGGGGTATACTTCAGTATTCCAATGAATTCAGGATTAAGCTTTTATAATTCCATCCCAGTTATCCTTGGAATGGCGAAATTCTTTCAAATTTTGTTTCCACGAAAAGATAGATAGTGTGAGGGACGTTTACTGGACACTACAGGGGATGTCACTAGAGAAGCAGTGTTGCCAACACCATTTTTAGTAGCACAGCGTCAGGCTTTTGCACCTATGGAATAAATATGTAAAACGTAACCAAACAAGCTACGACTTGTTTGCCGTTTTGAAAACTAACACCACTACATTAGGAATATTACTACGGATTCATTGCAAGAAACGTACCACTGCTTCCATTTGCATTATCAAATAAAACGTTCAAATCACTTTCTTTTGCATCAAAATCTGACAGGGTTATTCATTTGAAAGTTTTCTTGGCGAAGGCACGATTTCTCAATTGAACTTTGGCGAAGAGCACGATTTGCCATTGTTCCAATGCTGCTGCACATTCCCATACACGATCAGTCGCAGAATAACGAACTGAAAATTTCCTATGAAATATGCATCTTAAGTCAGTGTTGCAGGCTGCTGCTTATAAATTCTATGATTAAAGATACTTGACAACACCAGAGGTGCAGCAGCATAGTTCATGCCAATCATTATTGAAACTTGATTCTCTCTATCTTCATATATATATATATATATATCAGGGTGGATTGATTTAAATCAGTCTGATTTAAATCACGATTTAAATCAAGATTTAAATCACTTGATTTTTTTAATAAAAATCGTTGATTTAAATCGAATTCCAAAATAAATTAATTTAAAGTGAAAATAAGTAAAATCCAGTTTCTGTTATGTTATTTCGATTATGAAAGTTAATAATCATAATACAATGAGACTCAAATGTACAGTATAATATGGAAACAAGTGTCATGCAGAGGACGATTAGGGGAAATCCCGTTTTGAACAGGCAACGGAGCAATCCTGCTTTCTTCTTTTCGTAACATTGGGTTTGGGTTTTTAAATCGTTAACTATTCCAACGGGGAAATCACCATCGACATTTAAGACGAAAATTCTTTTTTGTGCGTGTCTGTTTGTTTGCTCCCAGATAATAGGGCGTATTTAGAGGGGTCCTATCTCCTCTCTATTTTCTTCTTTTTGTTAATTTTATAACTTTAGGCTAAATTTATGTATTTCATGCCGCAAGCTAAGTTCTGAGTTTTTAAAAATAGGCCCCTGCTAAATATCAGTAACTTTTGAGAAAAAAAGTGTTATTTTGATAAACGTTGCTGTACTTTTTCCTTAATGCTTAACCTTTTAAATTATATCACCTATTTTTAGGAGATAGGGTAGAATCTTCATTATTCAATTAAAAAAGTACCAATAAGGCTTTTTACTTCGTTTTCTTCAAGACTGGAGGCATTTTAGAACACGTTACATATGCTTTCACGTCTTTCTGCGTTGAGGCATAGTGTGTGATGACGTCATAAATTTAAAAAGATATTTTTTGTCATGCGTATTATTATTATTATTATTTTTGGCGGGTTACATTTTGCATTCAGAAGACTGAAATTTTGCACACTCGTTCAGTGCACCCCTTAATAATTTTCGGATGTTTTCAGATATCTGCGTGGAAAAATGTGTAAAAAAAAAAAAAAAAAAAAAAAAAAGGATATTTTTAACAAAAAGTAGTTTTTCGTGATTTTCCCGCCTCAGATGGAGACATATGAATGGTACCGTTTGAAAGGCTGTTCTATTCTGAAGAAAATGATGCACGTACTATGCTCCGAGGATAAATAGGAATGTCTCAGGAAACTGTTACCTAAGATCCTGTTTTATACGGGAATCTGGGGTATTTGGGGAATATTTTTCGCGGGCTTACTTTTGCACGTACAAGATTGAAATTTTGCACATTTACTCAGTGCACTCCTCAGTATTTTTCAGATTTGTTTCAGATCTCTGCCTTAAAACAGGAGGAGGGGCCCACAGAGGTAAAAATTTAAAAAAAAAGATATTTTTAACAGAAAATTCCTTTTTTTTTCCGTGATTTACCCGCCCCAGATACATGATGGAGACATTTGAAGGGTACCGTTTGAATTTGTTTATTCTGAAGAGAATAATGTACAAATCATGATCCTAGGATAAATAGGGATGTCTGAGGAAGTTTTTATATAACATCCGAGTCATCTGGGTCATTGTGGAATGTTCCTCACCCTTACTACTCAAGATGGAAGCTTGAAATTTTGTACACACATTTAGTACACCCCTTAGTATTTCCCAGTTGATTTTGAGATCTGTGTGGCAACACAGGGAAATCCAGAGGGGATCAAAATTAAAAAAAAAAAAAAAAAAAAAGAGTGAAAAAATTGCCAATTACTCTCAAAATTACCCGCTTCAGGATCATGATAAGGAAATGTGAATGTCACCGTTTCAAAAGCTGTTCTATTCTAAAGAGAGTGATGTATGTACCATGATCGTAGGATAAATAGGAATGGTGCTGTAGCTGGTTGACTGAAAGTCTATAATTTACCTTTAAAAAGAGCCATAATTTAAAAGGGTTAAGAAACATTGTTTGGGATTCATATATGTTAACGATTGGGGATAATTTAAAATTCAACCCCAATACTTTCACTTAAATGGCATAATTAGCATTCAATACTAATTCCTAATGCTTTTTCTTCACATCGTAACTTGTATTATACGAGGAGAAAGATTTGATTTAAATCAAAAAAATCGATTTAAATCAAAAAAATCAACAAAAATGATTTTTTAAAAAAAAATCATGATTTTTTTCCACCCTGATATATATATATATATATATATATATATATATATATATATATATGTGTGTGTGTGTGTGTGATATAAAGTGACATTTAGATGTTAGCAGGTTTGAAGAAATAAACTAATAGAAAGTAAAATATTTAGATGCAAAAAAAAAAAAAAAAAAAAGAAAAAAAAAGAAAAATGTATATACTAAATTTTTATACTATGCGGTTGGCAACACTGCAAAGAATAGCTCAGTGTGTCCCTGCATGTTGTAATACCAAATTTGTTTGAAATGAAAATAAAATACATAGCCAAAACACTGGAATAGACCAGCGTATACGGTGAATAGCCCCTTAGTACTACCAAGAGGGGCAGCCTCTGAGGCCCACAGCACTTTAATTATAAACAGAAAAAATAAAACGCTAAAACTAAGCAAGTACGTTTTATGATGAATGGGGTCAAGCTCGACAATATCAATTTTTTTATGAAATTAGAAATGTTGCTAAATGTAACAAAAATAATTTGTGGGCCTCCGAGCCCCCCTCCCCCTCGAAGGTTAATAATAGTTCTTGATTGAAACCTTGTATTACGTCAGTATGAACGCATGGTTTAAAATTTGGATTAATAGGATCCAAATAATGTAACCTATAGACACAAGAATTTGGAAGATTATTTAACTTTAAAATGTTGTGTTCTATCATCTATTTTATATTAGTGGTGCATTTTGATTTAGGTACTTCTTTCCTACAAAAATAAAATTTTCTTTATTTGCTAGGTTATCTGATATATTTACTTCCTTTTATAGCACTTGTCCAATATTTTTTGGCTATATATATCATTTAGACACTCTTCAATTACAAATTCTTGAATCAGTCAGATTTTATAGATTAATGTATCTTGTTTGTTTATTAAATCCATTCGAAAACATTTTAATTAAGAATTGTATCTTTTGATCAGGGTGGAAAAAAATGATTTTTTTTAAAAAAATCATTTTTGTTGATTTTTTTTATTTAAATCGATTTTTTTTATTTAAATCAAATCTTTCCCCTCGTAAATTACAAGTCGAGAACTGAAGAAAAAGCATTAGGAATTAGTATTAAATGCTAATCATGCCATTTAAGTGAAAGTATTAGGGTTGAATTTTGAATTAATCCCCAATTGTTAACCTATATCAATCCCAAAATAATGTTTTTTAACCCTTTTAAATTATGGCTTTTTTTAAAGATAAATTACAGACTTTCAGTCAAGCAGCAATAATATCATCCCTATTTATCCTAGGATCGTGGTTCATACCTCATTTTCTTCAGAATAGAACAGCCTTTAAAACGGTAACATTCCCATTTTCCTATGATGTCCCTGAAGCGAGCAATATTGAGAGAAAATGGGATTTTTCTGATTTTTTTTTTTTTCAAATTTTGATTCCTTTTGGACTCCCTTGTGTTAAAGCACATATTTCAAAATCAACTGGGAAATACTAAGGGATGTACTAAATGTGTGTATAAAATTTCAAGCTGTCTTGAATAGTAAGGGCTGGGAAAATGTTTAACAATGAGCTAAGAACACTCCCACAATGCCCCAGATAACCCGCATGTAATGTAAACATTTCCTCAGACATCACTATTTATCCTAGGGTCGTGATTTGTACATTATTATCTTCATATAAGAAAGATTTTCAATCGTACCATTCAAATCTCCATCGTGTATCTGGGGGCGAAAAAATCACGGAAAAGGGGATTTTCTGTTAAAAATATCCTTTTTACTTTTTACCCCTCTGGACCAACCCCCTGTTTTAAGGTAGAGATCTGAAACAGTGAAAAATACTAAGGGGTGCATTGAATAAATGTATTGAATAAATGAATGAATTCAATCTTCTAGGTGCAAAAGTAAGCCCGCGAAAAATAATATCCCCCAAATACCCCAGATTACCGTATAAAACAGGATATCAGGTAACATCCCTATTTATCCTAGGATCATTGTTCGTACATCATTTTCTTCAGAATAGAACAGCCTTTGAAACGGTATAATTCATGTCTCTATCTGAATCTCGAAAAAAGCTATTTTGTTAAAAATATCTTTTTTTTTTTTTTTTACATTTTCCCCTCTGTACCCCCTGTTTTTACGCAGAGACCTGAAAACATCTGAAAAATACTAAGGGGTACACTGAACAAGTGTGCAAAATTTCAGTCTTTTGAATGCAAAATGTAAGCCCGCCTAAAAATAAGAATAATAGACATAACAAAAAATATCTTTTTAAATTTATGATGTCATCACATACTATGTCTCGACGCAGAAAGGCGTGAAAGCATATGTAACATGTTCTAGAATGCCTCCAGTCTTTAAAAAATAAATAAATAAAAAAGTTTATTGATACTATTTAATCGAATAATGAAGATTTGATTTTTAATAGAATAAAAATAGGTAATATAATTTAAAAGGTTAAGCATTAAGGAAAAAGTATAGCAACGTTTATCAAAATGACACTTTTCTTCACAAAATTACTGATATTTGGTAAGGGCATATTTTTAAAATAATTGGAACTAGCTTGAGGCACGAAATACATAAATTTCGCCTGAAGTTACAATTTAAAAAAAAAAAAAAATCGGAGGGGATAGGACCCCTCTAAATACGCCCTATTATATGGGAACAAACAAGCAGACGCGCACACGAAAGAATTTTCGTCTTAAATGTCGATGATGGAATAGTTAACGATTTAAAGACCCAAACCCATCGTTACGAAAAGAAGAAAGCAGGATTGCTCCGTTACCCGTTCAAAACGGGATTTTCCCTAATAATCCACTGCATGACATTTGTTTTCATACTATGCTGTACATTTGGGTCTCATTTTATTATGATTATTAACTTCCGTAACCGAAATAACAGAACAGAAACAGGATTTTACTTATTTTCACTTTAAATTATTTTGTTTCGGAATTTGATTTAAATCAATCCACCATGCTTTTGATACGAGCTAATTTCTACATTGCCACATACAAAAATTTTATATATTGTAATGGGGTATTACGGTTTCGTACGAAAATACTTTTTAATGTAGTCATACATTGATGAATGCTGTGTATTCAGCCTGATGCTCTTTTGCAAAGATTTAGTTCAAAATACTACGCCAGCACATTTTCTTACGTTCAGTACACGGCCTATCTTTGACATCCTGAAATAAACACATGTTTCTCCCAATCAAGCAGATTTACTTTACGAGGTGGGTCCTTGCAAGAAACGGTCTCCAAACGCAGTCATTACATGTGTCATTGTTTTCCCTGTGTGTGGTCGTTCGTGTACTCTCTCACACGGCACTAACTCGATTAACTGCAACCATTTGAATCAACCAGGCATTCACAACTGAAATGCTCCACGTGATCTTGAACGCAGGAATACTAGCCAGTGTTGTGTGAGACCATGAAAACAGTGTTACCAATACCACAAATAAAATTACCGACATTGTTTTGTGATACTCAATCCTACTGGAACGCCAATTTCTCGGGACACACTGTACACAATTAAGATTACAACTCGATTATAAGGTGCTGTGGCCTGAACAGGATAGTATGCCTGAGCTGTGCGCATCTTGAACTTTCTAACACTATATAAATCAACAAGGGTCAATTGAATGTCAGTAACTTCTCTAGATCTTAATCCTATTTTTCTTTTTTTTTTGGGGGGGGGGGGCGTCATTACGGAGAAAGAATTTGTAAAATATCTATTGTTGCTATATTGCGTATGAGTCGTATTTCGATATTGAATGCCTATCGCTGTGTTTACTTACAAATGTTTCAAACCTTATATGGCATTAGTCTTCAACTTTTTGAGTGTATAAATGAGAAAAGGGACTTCAAAAATATCAATCTTAGAAGGAAAAAATACATGGATCAGTTCAATGTGTAGGACAATTCCACTAAATTCATCCGCAGTCTTTTGCTTTTATTAATTTCTTCAATTATTGCCATGTTTGAATTCACAATTACCAGATTAATAGTTGGTAGCAAGGTCTTTAAATTCTGAAATCACATCAAAATTTCGTCCAACCCTGATCTATTTGAATAAAAATAGCTTCATAAATTCTGTCCTGCTGGACTTAATTACAATGTATTTCATTAGTCGAGAATAGAGGCAGGGTTAAATAGGGATGGTATTTACAAAGAACATGAACTTACACATAGCAAACTCTTAGTACAATTATTACCTTGTTTTTTTATTATCCCTGGCAGCATTTCCAGCAAGCTCCAATACTTCAGCAGCAAGGTATTCCATGACAGCTGCCAAATACACAGGTGCTCCAGCTCCAACACGTTCTGCGTAATTTCCCTTGCGTAGCAATCGGTGAATTCTGCCAACTGGGAACTGAAGTCCAGCTCTGTTTGAGCGAGACTTAGGTTTGCTCTTAGCCTTTCCTAGATAAAGAAAATTTTCTGATAACACTCGGAACCACTGATAACACTGTTTTATGAAATAAGACAGTTCGAACTATTCTACATGATTAGTAGGGCAACCACAAAGCATAAACAGCAGTAAAGGCATAATGGAATTTTTTCACTTATGGTTGGTATCACATTTGTGATTTTGACCACTTTACATATCTAAATTTGCTAATCTTATAAGCATAATTTACAGAAATAAAGTACAAAGCATAATGCTTAATGCTTTTTTATTCTAGAACGTTGTGTGTGTATAATAAAGAACAATTGTTAGTATATTTTGTGCCAAAGAAAGAAAAAAAGATCAACAAAGGCTATTATCAATGCCGCAAACAATGGAAATCAACTGCCAATTCTCTTTGCGCGTAACAATGGAAAGTTTGAATTCCTTCTCCTTTCTCTCTCTCCGCACCTTCCGCTCAGGTTTTTTTTTTTCCCTCACTTTGTGTTAAAAGGCTGGCAAGAGTGCTTGTGCTTATTCCCAAATGCCATATTCAAGAGTATATGAAATATCACAGAGTAAGAGAATTCCCATGACCATTTCAAAGTAGAGGCAGTATCCTATTTTGCAGGGCTCACACTGATCTGGTCTCTTGTAAATAGTTGAAAAGTGACCAAAATCACACGAAAAAGTGACCAAACTCTCATCGCGCCCCTTGTCAATTTCTCCATCACCTCTGTTGTTTTGTTTCATCTTTTCTTCTTTACTACTTCTTTTTGAGCTTCCTCCTTTCTTAGGTTTTCTAAGTATGCTTTCTAGTTACGGTAAGCAGACTTAGCAGATGTAAGAAGCTTCTGAGTAAGTGGAACCAGCTCGGGCCTATTTCTGAATTTCTTCATACCAGACATTACATTTAACTTAGCATTGAGGGTTCTCAATGCTATGAAATATTCAAATTCATCACCTACTCTTAAGAAGAGCACACAAGAAGCATAACACAAGACGAACATGATGAACCACACAAACAACGTTGAGCGGAGCGTTATCTAACCTATTACGAGTAAAAAACAAGACTATTATGATAGAAGAAAGAATAGACACAGAAGGGTTCTCAACCTCCCTTTGAGAGCATAAGCATCCACCAACAATAACTGTGCTTTAGAAAGAATAAAAGCTGAAGTGAGAATAAAGCTGACTGTTTCACATGTGGCAGCAAGTACTGAAGCTTTCAGGAGAGTAATCAGCAACAAGTTTCTGCTTTTTTCCATTTATTTTTACATTTTTCTTAGAAAACTGCCAATGCAAAACATAAATCACTCGAAAGGTTTAGCGAAGTGGGCCGAGCCCGAAAAAACCTTAAAACCCACTTGCGTTTTTGAGCTTTTTGTTAATATATTATTGGTACAACCAAGGTGATTACATTGAAAATGACTTTTATCAGATTTTGGACTTGGGCGAATTAGATGCTTTCACGTTAAGGTATACATCATTCAACATAAGACCTCTATAAAGCTCTGAATGTATATATCGGGTGTTGCAAAATAAGTGTTACAACTCTTGGGAGGTGAATCCTGCCACTGAGACAAGAAAAAAAGTTCTCTTGAACTTTCGGCTATCGGACATAGTTTCAGATCTACAAGGTGCCGAAAGCGTGGGAAAATGACTTTCGGACGCCAATAGTTCGGAAACTATCCAACGTAAAGAGGGCGGGTAAAAAATTCACTGAAGAAATCATACCTGCTGTATTGAATTTTGCATGTTTCACAATCCTACCATGCACGCGCAAGGGATTCCCCAAAGAACGTAGGGAGTCCCGGATAATCTGCTAAATGAAAGTTGGTCTAAATGGATATGAATTGATGGGGTTTCTACCAGGTAACAATAATTCGTTTGTATTAAGTCGATATCTGGAACAAATACAAAATGGCGGACACTTTCATGCTCGTTGTGTGTAGTTGCATAATCGCCAGGTACGCATGCTGGCCAACAGTGAAGTTCTGAGTATTAAGTGTAGCGAATTTGTACTCAGATGCTTTAGAAAGACATCTGTAGTGTCGGTAGAGCACAACAGATGAAGCAGGGTGATTCACATGTGTGGAAACACGTATCGAAAAATGCCCAGAAATGCACTCATACTCAGTAAACGTGAGTTCAAAGCGTCGGAAATGTAAGGATTAGCGTCAAGAACATGAAAACCAATTCACCAATAATATTCCCTCAAACCGACGCAATATGATGTGCACGGTTGCATACCAATAAGGATGCAACAACTGAGACCAAGTTGAAATTGTGCAAAGGGACTCACTACGAAACTAGGTAAACTAAATGAATGTCTAGTGGGATCGCATGATCGATATTGAAATGTGGCCAATGTGTGTGTTGATATCGACATGTAGCTAATGGACAAATGTCAACATGTCCCACTGCTGCTGGGACACCGTCTCACATGCGAAAACTAGGAAGATAACGTTGTACATTCTGCTATTACATCTGGTGCACTTTTTGGTAGAACGTAACTAGAATAAGATTGTATCAATGTCCCACTTTGTTTGGGACATTGTGCCACAGTCGACACATATAAAAAGAAATATCTTAATCCATGGTTCAAATTGTGATAAAGCATGAAAATAAAAACACTTGTATCATGTCTCACGTCTTCTGGGACATATGACGTACTCGATATCAAAATACCTCCAGAAATATGTATCTTACACACAGTACACATGCCAAGACAAAGACGAAAATGAACCAATTTGGCACATGTAACACTACAGCTGGAAGACCATACATATGGAAAATAAAACATGAGAAATAGGAAGAAACGTTTTAAAGCTCTGATTGTTTACAACTGTGCAGTAGGAGTAACAAAATGTAACACAAGCATGTCGGGAGGCTGTACAAGAGCGCTTGCCAAACAAAGTGGGTACTCCTCAAAGAAATGTATACAGAAAAAGTCAGGCTCCCTCGAGCCTCAGGGCTAAAGCGCTCCCTTTCGCTCGCGTGGTCGCAGTTTCCAATCCTACTGGGAGCCCACGGCCTCAGATTCAAGACCCGAGTAGTTATTTTCCTATTTTTCCCACGTGGGACGGTGTCTCAGCAGTAGTGGCACATGTTGACATTTCTCCACTATCGATATCAACACAAATTGTCCGCATTTCAATATCGATTATGTTATCCCATTAGAGACATTCATTTAGTTTACCCAGTTTCTTAGTGAGTCCCCTTGCATTGGCCTCAGTTGTTGCATCCTTATTGGTATGCAACCGTGCACATCATATTGCGTCGGTTTGAGGGAATATTATTGGTGAATTGACTTTCATGTTCTTGATGCTAATCCTCACATTTCCGACGCTTTGAACTCACGTTTACTGAGTACGAGTGCATTTCTGGGCATTTTTCGATACGTGTTTCCACACATGTGAATCACCCTGCTTCATCTGTTGTGCTCTACCGACACTACAGATGTCTTTCTAGAACATTTGAGTACAAATTCGCTACACTTAATACTCAGAACTTCACTGTTGGCCAACATCCGTACCTGGCGATTATGCAACTACACACAACGAGCATGAAAGTGTCCGCCATTTTGTATTTGTTTCAGATATCGACTTAATACAAACGAATTATTGTTACCTGGTAGAAACCCCATCAATTCATATCCATTTAGACCAACTTTCATTTAGCAGATTATCCGGGACTCCCTACGTTCTTTGGGGAATCCCTTGCGCGTGCATGGTAGGATTGTGAAACATGCAAAATTCAATACAGCAGGTATGATTTCTTCAGTGAATTTTTTACCCGCCCTCTTTACGTTGGATAGTTTCCGAACTATTGGCGTCCGAAAGTCATTTTCCCACGCTTTCGGCACCTTGTAGATCTGAAACTATGTCCGATAGCCGAAAGTTCAAGAGAACTTTTTTTCTTGTCTCAGTGGCAGGATTCACCTCCCAAGAGTTGTAACACTTATTTTGCAACACCCGATATATATATATATAAACCTTAGCTTTAGACAATTATATAACAAATTAATGTATGGATTATGCTTATAGCCTATTTGAAGAAAAAATATGCAATTTTACATTTTAGAAAATACTTTACTGAATAGTATGTTCGCCAACTAGGCGACCCCATGGGACGTTACTCCTCATACATTTGAGTGGTTTAAGGCCATAAGTGCCAGTACTACCAGTAAATATGTAGTGCATTAAAAAAACTATTGGTATTATTTTTTATTACCCTTCGTGGTGACAAGTAGAGATGCAAAAAAGCCGGCTGTTTTGAATCGATGGTTTTTTTCACATAAAAAGCCGGCTTTTTTTGGAAAAAAACGAGAATGTTGGAAATTTTGGCTTTTTTCATTTTCATGATTGTTCTATCTAAATAGCTTTCTTATAGTATATTCTATACTTAGATAAGAATTCCATGACCTAAATGCCATATTTCGCTCTAAAATTCACCATCAAGATGGATGGAGCACATGTTTTACGAATTAAAGCTAACATGAAAAATGTAGTATTTGAGGGCAATTTTAGAGGCTATTTAACTTTTGAGTTATCGATATTTTTTCTCCTCGATATCATTTCAGTTTGTCGTCTGTTTCATTTCTAAGAGCTTAGTACTCTAGCTTCTAACGCAGAAGTTAAACTTACGTTTTTCTATATATCCGTCAAAGCGTACGTTTCTCAATATATCCGTCTAACCGTACTTCCACATTTCTGTTATACTGTAGCTGTGCAACGATTTAGCAATAATTTTCCGGATACAACCTTGAATACTAATTTATACAAATAATCAGTAGCGGATTTAGAAACGTACTTTGGGACGGGTTTCTCTGATTGTTTCATTTTCTAAAATCTCCTAACTTTATTTGGGAGGAGCTTGAAGTTTATGACTACAGGCATAACTAATACTGTATTTCGTTTCGTTTATATATTTAGCGATAATCTTCCGGATACAACCTTGAAGATAATTTTATACTGAGAATCAATGGCGGATTTAGAAAAGTATTTTGAGAGGGTTCTTTTCTTACTAATGTTTAGTTTTTCTAAACATTCGTAATTTTTATTTGACGGCATCTTAAAGTTTATGAGTAAAGGCATAACTAATAGATATTTCGTTTGTTTTAGACATTCCGTAATTTTGGGGAACAGGCTTCAGTCCGAAAGACCGCACCCATAACCCTCGCAAAACCGTCACTGCTGGTAATTAGTAATAATAACGATTTAAAAACAATAAGAAATGAAGTCAGCCAACTCACAGTACACGCACTATTTCTACTTCATAGATGGAATGAAGAAAAGTTTTGTCAGAATGGTCGAATGCTGAGTTGAATTCCGGACTTCTCGATAGAAGCGCAAAAGCTCCAGTCAATCATGTTTGTTGTGCAGTTGTATTTATCTTAACTTAAATATATTCCGTAGTCCTTTTGTGTGTGTGTGTTGGTGGGGTGGGGAGAGTTCCATAATGATATGAAGGGTGTGAGCCAAGAACATGGTAACTAACAAATTTTCAATTGCTGAGTTACGCAGCATCAGATAGGCAGCAACGCATACCGCTTCGTTTAATCCCTCATGTATAAACTTATGTGAAAAATCAGCTTTCTGACTTTCAAAATGGATTGTGCAGCAGAAAATTTCTAATTTCTTAAAATAGTAAAATTATGGGTGGCAAATTTTTACTTTGACTCCAACTGTGACTTCAACCGATTCATGTGATCCGGTTCCCGGAGCAGTTTAGGAATCATTCCTAAACTGCTCCCGGAACCGGATCACATGAATCGATTACAATTACTAACACAGTGAAAGTAATGTACGATGTTAAGAATTATACTATAAGTACAAGGGCCACAATGTTACTATACGAAGTTAAGAATTATACTATAAGTACAAGGGCCACAATGTTACTAAACATCAATTCAGGTGAAGCTGTGACTATGAATTTTGAGATCTAAATGGGGGGCTACCGCCCCCCAACCCCCCCGCTCAAGTACCATAAAAACATCCAAAATAATAATAAGTAATCACACCACTACTATAAAGCTAAGATAAGAAGGGAAAAATTAAAAAAAAAAAAAAACACTCGTCTCTAATCATAAATCAGTGCATGACAAAGAAAAAAAATTACATCTCAACAAGACAATAGGACAAGCAGCAGCAAACCAAATACTTTGCCTAATACTCAAATGCAAAACAAATCAAGAATAAAAATAATATGAATTATAAAAAGAAAACACTCACCATTTCGCCATAGGAGAACACTCATGAATAATGAACTCATAACTGCTGATTCCACACACGAAAAAATAAGATACCAAGAACACATGCACAATACTCAACATTACTGAAAAATGTTCCTTTCCGTACACACGTCGTTTTATTAAACCGAGCACACTTGCTATTATTACAAACAAGAAACCAATAAACGTCCACTTTTAGAATACGTCGAAAATATCTTCAGTTTAGACCACAACTATGACAGGTTTTCTCTAACTCAATTCAACCAATTCAATTACGCGCTTCCCGCATGCCACAAACAACAGCACACACATACATGCACACAGAACATGTGACTACTAACCAACTACCATATGAATACAGACACCTAGTGGGAAAAATATGAACTAAGACGTCACACCAAAGGCACGAACAGTTCTACCAAGTGACTCACGCACAAACAGTTCCAGGAAGTAACTGAACCTATAAGAACCGATTAAAGTCACAGTTGGAGTCAAAGTAAAGACTTACCTTATGGGTTACCATGTTCTTATCTCACACCCTTTATGTTCAATCCCTCTTGTTAAAAATACAGAAAACTTGAGGACTGAATAAACCGTAATGGTGCTTATATAAAACTGTAGAATTTCAAGAATACACAAAACCAAAAGCTCTAGTTGTGTAGCCTTTAAGTGTATCATATAAATCTAAGTATTTTTCTTATGTTTTATTTTAATTTTATTTTGTTCCAAAAAGAGGGTATGGAATATTTTGAAGTAAAAATACTACATAGAATTTTGCTACTTATTTGAGTATTTTTTTAAAAGAAGTATTTACTTTTAGGGTTGGCTGGTTTACACCAACTGTTTTTCTTCTTTTTTTAAAATAAACAACTGGTTTAAACCGAAAAAAAATAAAAGGTACGAAAAATGCGAATCGTGTGAACTTCATGGTGACGTTTCCATACATCAAACCATCTGCATTAGTTTTATTTCCTTTTCACCTTTTAATCAAGGTGTCCCATGTTCAATTCTCGGTCGAACCACAACCCTTCTTTCATGCGTAAACAAAGTAGCGGTTCGGACGTCACTTTAAGCGAAAGTCTTCTCCTTGATAACCTCGGTATTACGTAAGGATGTTAAGCCTGAACATACGAAACGAAACTAAATTGTATATTTCTGCATGCCTGAATGCCTGTTGTTTTATAAAGAAGCCAAGGTTGCTTAAATATACTGATATAAATTGACAAAATTTATCGATTGCCTACGTAGCTTCCAACATTAGCTTGGATTGTACTATCAATGATATGTACGCACTAAATTTGTAATTTAATACCTCAGTTTTAGCGTACTGATTATGATACGTTGACCTTTAAATTTTACTTGCAAAGCAATAACAGGATTTTTTCCGTTATTGTTTTACATTTAGAGTAATGACGGGATTTTCCCGATGGCTATGGCGGGAGTTTCTCAATTTAAGAAATTTACTGACCGGACTTCTTTAAGCTTATGTGACCTCTTCCAGCATAACCCCGTTGTTGTATAATAACACCAAGGCGAAACAAACTTATTTCTGTCAATATGTAATATAAATATATAAAGCAAAATATCTAAACCCAAAAAAACCTGGTTTAAACCAAAAAAGCCTAGTTTAAACTCCCCCGAAAAAACGGGTTTTTGGCATTTTCAAAAACAACCATGGCTCTTGCCAACCCTGCTTACTTTTGTATGTAGGAGGTTAAAAAAAAAAATCTTATTATATGCATTGGTTAATCCTTTGGAATTCATAATGTAAATATGTTGAGAAGTAAAACTGTTTGAAATGTCTTTTCGAAATTCATGGTTTATTTTCAAGGTTTTATATTATTATCGGCATCAACCACTAATTAAATGACTTTTTGTGTTGTAGAGAAGCGAAACAAAATCTGGTTTATCAATTTAAAGCAGAATTTTCAAAAAAGCCCAAAATTTCCCAAGCAAAAAAGCGAAGCAGAAGAAACAGAGTTTTTTTCTAAAAAATCCGGTTTTTTTCCGAGCACTTGCCTCTCTAGTGACAAGTATTGAAAAATTTTGTTTTCTTACAAAAAGTTTAGTTTAGTTCAGTTATTTGTTGCTACTCTTCAAATAAGCATCCTGTAGAATCAACACCAGTAATAGCGTAAAAATTATTGTCAAATTTAAGAAGCTTAATGCTCGGAGTTTCGAAGACAACGTAACGCTTACTATTTCAAATGCCGAATTTAAACTTTCGTACTATTGGAAGTTTCGAAATATAGTAAGGAGAGCTACATTTTCGAAAAGAGTTGTGAAAGAAGTCCGCGGGAAATTCCTGCAATTGAACGCGCAAAGCATCGGAACTGAATACTTCAACAATAAAAGTACTTATTTTACGCTGGAAGATATTTAATTTCATGTAACACATATTGAAAAATTTACTTTATAAAATAGGAATTATATCTTTGTTAATTGTTTTAAACTTATTTTCTGGAAAGAACCGTCTTGGAACAAGTGCTCGGGAAATTACCGCAGTTGCACGCACAACGTATCGGAAGTGAACTTCAATAATAAAACTATTGTATAAAACATGAACTTTATCTATGTTCCAAATTAATATGTTCGGTTTTCATATTTGGCAAACTCCACTGAGGCTCCTGAAATGATTCGATCTATATTCGTTCGTTCGTCTGCCTGCACCACACATAATACAGCGTACCACCTTCGGTCTTTTATATTTTCAGGGTACAATCAAGACGGACTAAATTTCCTGCATAGATTTTGGCGGCATACCATACTAACGTAAAATTTCAAAATGGCGGCAATTTTTTTTTTTTTTTTTTTCAAAATAGCGAGCATCCATGCTACAAAGCACAAATTTCGGCCTTTTCAGTTGAAATTTTCAGAGTAGAAGCACGAGACACACTAAATTAGCTGTATATATTTTGACGGCGATCCAACGTAAAATTTCAAAACATCAGTGAATAGTAAATTGATGCAAGTTGTGACAATAAAATTCTTGAAATAAAAATTACATTTTAACCCTAAAGACATTGAAATATTTCGAAAAAACCCATATGGGCCCAGGTGGATTGGTTTTTTCCAAAAAAAAAAAGTTTTTTCCAAACCCTGTGACAGATTGTAAAATGTACACAAAAATTTGGGCAAGTCTAATTTGCGCATTTCATATCGAGGACAGAACCCAACCAACCCCTGCGGGGCTCCTAACCTGTTCCTACTCATACTCATACTATGGATCCGTGTAATAAAACTGCACACCTAATATAACGTAACCTAACATAACTTAATGTAATCCAACCAAATATAACCGAATGCAGTAGATTTTCATACTTTGTCCGATTCTGAAATTGGTCCGGCTATACAGCACTAATGCCGAACGCTGTATTTAGCACCTATAAGTGGTAAGCTCTCCTGAAGTGAATATGTAGAATTCCATCCACAAAAAAAGCCTGAAAGTACCGTAGTAAGAACACATTACAATAATCCCTGCGTTAACTTTACAATACACGCTCTCGCTGCGCATCGATTACAACTGCTTAAAAAGTGCATAGGAGAGTACAGTAGGCTTTGGGAAGCTTCGACTCATTTGGTTAAAATTAATCGAGTGCAATTTCTCCTGTTTGCGTAAAGATACGAACTGAAGCATTCATTGTAAAGTTCGCCCTAATCCTTATAGTATAGTAAGTAACGCTCAGCCTAATTCATATGATTACAAAAATACACAAAACAAGGAATAGTTTTGGATTTGGGGGGCCAAAATCAGCTAAAAAAATAAATAGATAAACGTTTACAGGGGAAATGATTACGGAAATGTAGGCCTAATTACTAAGTGAGGGTAAATACTAAGTTAACCTAACATGCACAAAAAAAATAAATAAATAAATAAATAAAAAACAGAACATGTAGGTAGAAAGCCGATCTCAACAAACAGAGAAAGTACTAAATTAACCTAACCTGAACAAATACAGAAATTATAGCGAGATTGTACGAAGTTTAACCACAAAATTCTGTTCCCCAAGTCCAAAATTATGACCAAACAATAAATGACAGTAATAACGGCCTATGTTTAGCAGAAGGGGTCCAGCTCTTTTCTCTAATAAATGTAACAATTTTGGTAATTTCTGTTCACATTCGGTTAGTTTAGAGTACGTTAGGTTAGTTTAGGCTAGCTTACGTTAGTTTAGTTTATGTTATATTAGTGTAGGGGTCCCGCATAATTTTCCAAAAAAAAGTTTCGCTTATTTCTACTAATATTAGGTAAGTTCAGGATTGGTAAAGGTTAGCTTAAGTTAGTTTATGTGTGTTTTACGTGCTTCTGGACCCCTTGTACTAAACATACTCCGTAATAAAATATGAACTAATGTGGCAAAAACGAACTTAAATTTTACACCGGTTCTTGAAGACAGAAAATGAAGAACTGCTGAAAAAGGTGTTCTTTCCTGTATTTCCATACAATCTTCCAGAAGTAAATTTAGATGTAAAACTCATCAGACATATAAAACTTTCCATTGCAGAAAGCAACACAATTGCCAAAAAATTAAACTAAGTTACGACATTGTTTCGTTGTAGCACCTTATTGTGCATAAAGAAATAGAAAGATTTTCTGTGACGGTCAACCAGAATTCGCTTACGTGAACATGTGAGACGGCAAACTCCATATTTGATTTATAAATTATAACGATTTACACGCAACACAGGGCTGAATAAAGAATTTACATTAACTTACCACCTTTTCCTCGTCCAGACATGTTTGATATGGTTTACTTTCAACTTTTTTTCTGCACAATTTTGAAACAGCTCACTGTTAGCTTCACTTGCTTTGTTGCTTGGCTACAGATTGGACTCGCGCTCTCAAAATTTTAGCGGGAAAAGATTGTCAAAAAGTTAATGTAACCAATCAGGAGACAAGAATTGGAATTTAACCAATCAGGACTATCTTCTTATTTGCATACATGATTTATATTACCCAGTGTGGACAACTTAATCTGTTTACCCTAAATTTACAATAGGGAAAATACTTTGGAGGGATTTTTTAAATTCTCATTTTGGAAAATAAAATAAGTAATGAATTCTGAACACATGATTATTGGAATGAAAGCTAAGATCTAAAATATTATTTTTATTGAACAAAATAAAACGTACGAACCAACGTGCTGCAGCCCATTGATGTGAGAAACACAAAATTGTTTTCAGAAAACTTCGTTTAAAGAAAAGACCCCTCCTCCCTCCCTGAGTAAACTATCGTTTGTGGACTTCTTAAGACAAATGACTACTATATATTTGGGTTATATATGAAATATCTATTTTCGAAATATGAAAAACGCCTGTCATTTTTGAGAAAATCGTTTGAAAAACAAGCTTACCCCCAAGAATAATCTACCCTATGTGAAGTCTTTCAGAACAAATGAGTTATGTTGTATCGTCAAATTATGAATGAAATATTTATTTATGAAATATGAACAAAACCATCTGAGTCGTTTTCGAGAAAATCGTCCGAAAAGATCTAACCCCCCAAAATAAATTATCCCTTCTGAATTCATTTAGGACAAATAAGTTATGTCAAATTGTCAAATTATTAATGAAGTATTCATTGGTGAAATGTGAACAAAATCTCCTGAAACATTTTTGAGAAAATCGTTCGAAAAGAATTCACTCATTAATAAACTACCCCTTGTGAATTTTTTCAAGACAAATGGGTTATGCTACATTGTCAGGTTAACAATGAAATAATTATTTAAGAATTATCAACAAAGTCGTTTTTGAGAAAACCGACTGAGAAAAAAACATCTCCTGCAAATCTCTTGCGAATTATACTTAGAAAAACGCCTTACATCATACGGATATTGTATACCTGTTAATGGAATATTGATTTACGAAATTTTAGACGAGACCGTTAGAACTGTTCGAGAAAATTGTAAATTTTGATTTTCATCCTTCAGTAAACTTCTCTTATTTTTGGGGTAGAGAAAAAATTAAAAAAAAAACGCCCTATGAATTCTTATAAAACCTGGTTTAAATTTTAAATCTGGTCTCGATACGTTGAACGACACAGCCTTTAAGTGAGTGAACATCTTTACATCGAATCGTAAGGACGAGCAGATAGACAGACATAAAAAAAAATGTTTTTCGGCTTGTAGAGGCCATGAACTGTGTAAATCCGCTGAAATCTCGAATTAAATATTTTCGCAATTGCCATACTTTCCTATATCCTATCTCACTCGAAAGTAGTTGATCTAAAAAATAAAAAACAACATTTTTTAAAATTTTAACGTCCAATGAGTATGTCATTTAGGCTAAAGGAGATGAATTACTAATAAAAGTGAATGATCGTGAAATCATTTTTTTGTGCTTTCCTACCGGGAATCGAATCCAGGATCACGTGCACGAAAGAAATGCGCGCGCCATCTACGAGACTAGCGGGGGGTATGAATAGCTTAAGTTGCTTTTCACGTATTAATCTTTGGATGAGGGCTATCATTTGAATATCCCACCATAGGATAGGTATCATTGATTTTCACATTTCTCGCAAAGAAAGTACTTTTTCGGGTCAGAGGTTATATCTATTGTCTTCTTAATTGCAGGGAGGTAGCCAAGTGGGTCCATGGAGTCAACACCAGGAAAGTTACAATTTTCACATCTCACGAAAATCTCCCAAATGAAGTTTCTGACTACAAGCCTGTTGAAAATATGCGAAATAAACTAGCATTAATTTTATTGATTGAATTTTTTATTTGATTGGTTAGTTTATTAGAAGTTTAATGTGTCTTTTAGCAGCGAGGCTATATGAGATGTGGTCTATAAGGCTTGAGATTACTGCTGTCGAATTTTTGTGACATTTACGGTTTTCGGTTTTTGAGAAAATCGGTTTTCTGGAAACCGAAAACCGCAAATGCGGATTTCAAACCGAAACCACAAATGCGGTTTTCAAAACCGAAACCACAAAAGTGGTTTTCAAACGGAAACTGCAAAACCTCTTTTCGAAAGCGAAAGCCGCCCGAGACCGTGTTTGCGGTTTTATAAGCGAAACCATGTTTGTCCTTTTCACAGCAGAAACAAGGTTTGCTGTTTTTAATTACACCCATTAACAATTGTGAAAGCATCTATCAATCGAGACAATTGTATTGATTTGTATGTGTGTTTTAACTTTTTTTTATTTGCTCCAAGGCTATTATGGAAATATGTGCAGCACTGTGCGAAAGGGATAGATCGTTGGTTGTACAAGTCACAGCTAAATAGAAAATAAGGTATATCCCTATTTAAGATCATTACACATGCAACTCATGAAATTCAATTTGAAATCTCATCCACTTAAACTAAGATCTTTTATATTTGTGTCGCTACCTATACGAATCATTGTCTTATAAACTTGTTGTTGGCATCTCAACGAAGAAATGATACCAAATGCCTAAATTGACGGTAATACCAATATCAGATGTCCATGTGAGTCACTGAACAGAATAAGGCTCCCGTAATAAATCTAGTTTACGACGGTGGCAGTGCGCGTGGGCTGCAGTCTGAAAATTCGACAAATCTGTTAATATACAATACACGTTCCATCGCATGCCTGGCTTTCTAGCCTTGTTCATAAATTTATAGTTTGGTTCATTAGCCTTTGTGAAACGTTTGTGTTAAAATGAAACTTAATGTTTAATTCAAGAAAATACAACGTAGACTTCGTCCTTGTTCTATGTTCTACTTTTATTCTGAATGTAAAATTAACCCTTCATTTGCTCAGTAGAAATAAAATATATATTGGATTGTGTACAGAAGCAGCTGAGTCGAGACAACATTTTCTCGAGACGAGTCGAGACAGGCTTCAATCTCGATTCGTCTCGAAAAAATGTTGTCTCGACTCGAAAATATGTTTTGTCTCGACTCGACAGCTTCTGTCTCGACTCGACTCGAATTCGAGACATCTCGAAAATCGAGTCGAGGCAAAAAATATGAGAAGATATACGCACACATCAGCTAGAGCATTATGACTACCTACCTAATTGTCAGTATGTCCATCTTAGGGACGGATAAAAACGGCGACGCGTCTTGGCATGGACGCAATGATCCTTGGTAGGTCGCTGGAGACAGTTCGGACATGTGACACACAGGTCATCTAATTCCCGTAAATTCCGGGAGGCGGGAGATGCACTCTGACGTCACGTTCAATCACATCCCAGATGTGTTCGATTGGGTTCAGATCCGGCGAGTTGGGGGACAAGCACATCACTTGGAACTCGCCCCTGTGTTCCTCGAGCAATTCCATCACAATCATGGTTTTGTGCCATAGTGCATTATCTTGTCGAAAAATGCCACTACCATTGGGAAACATGGTCGTCATGAAGGGTTATACGTAGTCTGCAAGCAGTATGCGATACGCCTCTGGCGTCATGATGTCTTCCTCGAGGTTTACTAGACAAAGGGATGCTCACGTGAATGTTCCCCAGAGCATAATTAAACCGCTGCCAGCTTGTGTCTGTCCCGCAGTACAGGTGTCAAGGAGCTGTTCCCTTGGAACACGACGAATTCGCTCGCACCCTCCCATCGTTATGATGAAGAAGGTATCGGGATTTATCACAGACAATGCAACGCTCTGCCACTACGCCAAGGTCCAGTGGCGATGGTCACGTGTTCATTTCAGTCGTAGTTGCCGATGTCGTGGTGCTAACATTCGCACATGGATGGGTCGTCGGGTCATCGTTAGGAGTGTTCGGTGCATTGTGTTCGGATACACTTGTGCCCAGCATTAAAGTCTGGTGTTAGTTCCGCCACAATTCACTGCCTGCCCTGTTTTACCAGTCTGCCCAGCTTACAACGTCCGACATCTGTAATGAGATGGTGGTGGTGGTGGTGGGGAAGTTATGTATTCCTATTGCGATCATGGGAACGAAAACACAATAATTATAATTATGCTAAATTACTATAGACTGCCAATTGCTTATCCAGAGTATTTATGAAATTCACTTTATCGCAATAGTTTTATACAAACTAGATATAGAGCTCCTTCGTGGATAAGGGGTTAGCGTACGGGCCTATGGAGTGGGAGACCCGGGCTTGATTCCCGGTGGGAACTCTTGTGGTTCGGATTCCACGTTAATCAGTAGGTTCAGTTCTCATATAGACTCGCTGCTGATCGGGACGTTAAACTCAAAATAAACTCAACTCAATCTAGATATAGGCTACGGATAATAGTTTTATACAAATTAATAATCAGATATTATTATTATTATTATTATTATTATTATTATTATTATTATTATTATTATTATTATTATTTAATATTATTATTATTATTACATTTGAAGTACAATCAAATATCACGACATTAATTTATTAGTTTTAATTAACTGAATTGAGCTGAAAATTAAATCTTTACCTCGAAAGATTAACTATTAGGTTTATGAGTAATGCGTTCTGTACCTTTTTAAAGTAATAAACGCTGGAATTGTTTTCAAGGCTGTTTCTGAGTGAATACTTTCATCAAAATAATATTAAAAATTATAGAAAGATTTTCGAGACATTAGAGTAGAGTCGAGATTTTTACGAGCAGTCTCGACTCGACACGTGTCCCTACTCGAAAATTCGAATTGAGAAATACGTTTGCCTCGACTCGTCTTGAATTTTACAAAGTGTCTTAACTCAAATTCGAGTTGAGTTGAGTCGAGATTCGAGACATGTCTCGACTCGTGCGCATCCCTAGAAGCAGCAGACTGTCTAAGGAACGTCATTTCAGTTTTTGCTTGGTAGGGGCTTGCGCCCCCCAAGCAAAATCTAAAATGACGTTTCTTGATATAAGTAAAATTTCGAGTATTTCACTGATTTACTACTATTTTATTGATAAAATCTATATAAATCTCAAAATCAGGGGGACAATTGCCCCTCCCTGCCCTCCCTAAATAACGCCCCTGACTGTCGATTGCACTGCAAAGCTTTCTGCTGATAAAATATGATGCAAGTTTTTCACTCACAAAGGACAATATCCTGTTACTGGGAGATGAGGGGTAAGGCTGTGTTAATGGTTGAGTGTTACGTTTTGAACAGTAATGGGGCGTTTACACTTGGTCGATTTAGTCGCACGACTAAATCGACTCGCTGCATTTGCCACTAAATCGAAGCAACTAGGCCGAATCAGATCGATGGATGTGTTCAATTATTTCAACCACAGAAAATAGAACGTTTTTCAATTCAGTTGCCAGTCGATTAGTCCCATTCTATCAACCTGCGATTAAGTTGAAATCCCGTTTACACGGTCGATTAAGTTGAAAGTGGCGTCAATTCAACTGAATCGAACGCAAATCGACTAAGTGTAAACGCCCCATAACAAAGCCGAAACAGTGTTGCCAGATTAACCGCATTAAATTTTTCCTATTCTAGGATCAGAAATTATCTCTTTTCACAGAAGAATTCCCTACGCCTAAATATATTATTATTATTATTATTATTATTATTATTATTATTATTATTATTATTATTATTATTATTATTATTATTATTATTTCAATAACTACTTGTACAATTGTAAGTAAAGTTTCAAATAACGTTGTCCTTAAAAATATGATCTCTCTTTTTTTTTTTAAAAAAAAAAAAGGTACTACACTTCTACAATAGAATCAACAGGCATTAAGTAGTCTTAACACTGACGCAATCGAGTCTTTGATGTTTGTAATCAATAGGTTCCTTTTTAAATAATAATAATAATACTCTTTTCCCTTGTTTTATTTTTTAAAATAGTATTGACACACTTTCTTTTGTTAACAAAAAAGCACCACCTTCCTTTCTTTTTTTAAAAAAAAAAGAAAGAAAGAAAATCTAGATCGCAATACACAATGTTATTATTGATTCGTAGCCGGCGATGGTTGATTTGTTGCCACTCCGATAAATGTGAATGTTGAGGTTTTACATGTGTTTACTGGTTTCTTATCGCAAGTTCCAGAGACCTGCAATATTTATACGTGAAGGAAACTTCGTTCATTTTTTATTCTGTATTTTTTTACTTCCCAATAACGATAGCCGTGCCTCTCTGTGAGAAATTGCAACTTACAAATTTTGAGCATTTTTTCCCTATGCCGAGGGAAATTTCCCTCCATTTGGCAACTGTGAGCTTGTGCTGCCGAATTTTTGACATTTGCGGTTTTCGGTTTTTGAGGGAACCGGTTTCTAAGAACCAAAAACCGCAAAAGCTGTTTTCAAAACCGAAACAGCAAAAGCGGTTTTTGAAAACCGACATTTCGGTTTTTATGAAATTTCACTTTTTCAAAAACCGATTTCGACAGCACTACTTGAGATCTCAGCTGTTCAAAACCACTTAAGCCAAACGTTTCTCCGTTCGATACGTAATATCTACATAAAGTTATAATAAAATATGTTTTATAGTTATTTTGAATATAGCCCCATCTCCGAAACAAAATCCTAACGTCACTGGTGTTGCTATCTGATAATAATGAAGCTTGCAGGTGAATTTAATTCTACGGATACTTAATAAAATAATTACACGAAAATAAATTGCTTTGTTTTTCCTTATTTAAAAAAGAACAAAGAATATTCTCAAGAATATTTTCAAGAAAAGAACAAAGACATTAAGCGATTTATTAAAAAATTTGTAACTAGTAAATAATAAATTTTATTATAATGCAAACACATCTAATCAATGCTTGTATTTATCATGAGTTTAGAACTGGATTTTTATTTATTTATTTTTTTCATTTATTCACTCCGGATTTCTGTAAATGAATACAGCAGACAAAAAAAAAAAAAAAAAAAAAAGTTTGAGCGAAGCGTAACACGCAAAGATTTTTCAAAGTAGTGTTTCCTTACAGTATTTCGATTTAAAAATCAGTCACAAAATTATTTGCAACTTACTACATATAGACCTCATATAGTTATCTAAATTTTATTTCAAATCTAATGGTATCGTACTATATACCAGAGAATTAAATGTAACAAGAAATTATTATAATTTTGCTTGTAATACGTTTTAATTCAGGTAGTTATAATTGCTACAAAAGTATTCTTTATTCTAACCGAATGGATCCTTCTTTATCGTTTGGATGACACACCTAAGTTAAACATTTTTGACATGAAACATCTCCTTCAATAGAAATCCTCATGCAGTAGTCTCATGATTACTCTGGGAGTCGATTTCTTAATATTATTCTTATTCGATTGACTGTGCTGAAAGACCTTTCAACCGTCGCTGTTGGCACAGGTGCAGTTAATATTTTCACATAATGAGCTTTCTATTGCATCATAACCTAGGTTTGAACTCAGAATATATTTTAATGGTGACACTCTGCCTTTCACAACACTTTTGCCAAGAATTTGGAGAATTTTACATATGCTTATAAATTATAGTTCTTGTCATGAGCAAACTGACAAACATTTCCGACATATGATTTTTTTTTCTGCTGAATACGATCAAAAGTTGAAACAAGGATCATAAGGATATTAAATCTACTGAGTCTCTGTTAAATTTTCTGTTCATTTCAAGTATTCCTGTGTTGTTAAATTTAGTAAGTACTGCTAACTACAAATCCTTTTGGAAATATTTGCTTAAATTAGACACAGATTCGAGTATCTCCACCATTAGACAAAAAAGTTAAAAGACTCAGAAGACTTGCATTTCAAGAACTCCGCAAGCAAATAAAACTATGTCTACGCCATCCTGATGTAAATGCTCTCAAGTCATATTGACTATAACGTTTCTTAATGAGAGAAATGTGCCACAATGACTCCATCGTATATTTTTCGATTCCAGAATTTCCAATTTAGAACTTTTTGAATATTATGCGAAGCACTTTCTCACTTTGGACATTGTAGAATCAGTTTTTACTTAAAATAAATCTTTGTGTTTAAATGAATTGGTTCCTTGCATTTGTGTGTACATGTACAAGCAATAAAACTTGAGCTTTGTAGTGGATGTATGTGGGATAGTTCTTCCTGATTTATTCAAAATTTTACTGTTGCCACTGAGATATTACCTGAGACATTGGCATCTAGATGAAAACCACAAACAAAAAGATTGTCCGAGGACAAACCTCGTTTACTTCATTTTAATTGAATTTTCGGGTGGATTCTTTTTTGCAGTTGTGTTTGCGAATGTACTTACGCTCAAAATTCGTTCACGAATTTTCCCATTATCAGTTATACATTATCAGGCATGTGCAAGTTGGAACAATGGATGGGCCAATCATATAGGACTTACTGGTATCGAGGACCACACATTTTCACAAGAATTGAAAAGCCATATTCAATGTTGAAACTCGTTCATTGTACACTAACACCACAGGAACAGAAAATAACTGCTATAACGATAACCAAAAACATTTACTTATTAAAGAAAAGCAGGAATATCTATTTAGTTAAATTTCAGTGGGAAACTTGACTCTCCATATTCTGAACTAATCTCTAAATGTTCGGTGATACACTGGATGTTTTAATGCGGAAGATATTTTCAAGGTGGATATCAGATAACCAGAAAAAATCAATTCAGTTTAAGATATTACATAAAAATTACACGTTCAATTATAGGTCAGGTGGGCTGGATGAAAGGAACCAGTAGGCTGTAACCAGTCCGAGGACCAACTGTTGCACACGCCATTATTAATATAATAGTTACATGGTATGTTCATATTTGTTGACAATATTTGTAGATTTATGAGCCATTAAAGCGGAAGATTCCCTCTTTGGTAGGGATCCCAGACTTTTAGACTAAAATACCGGAACCCCTTATGAAAATTTACAGATATTCATAGTTATGCGTTTATTTCTACTGAATTATCAGAATTATTAAATGATAGTCAACACTCACAAAATTGAGTGACAAAGGGTAATAGGAAAATTATATCGTCGAAGCCTACACATATAAACAACATAGTGCAATAAATGAGCTTCTTCCTTTATCCATGAGCTCCCTCGTGGCTATCTAGTTAGCGAATATGTCTTTCGTGCGGGATACATGGGTTCGATTTCCGACGGGAGAGCATATGTGGTTCGGATCCCATGGAAAGCTGTATGACCACGTCAGGCACAGCCTTATTGCTAAACGGGACGCAAAATTCAAAACCAACCTACTTACCGTTGTCCACGTAAATGGAATTAAAGTATTTTTTCTTCTCCTCGAAACGAATGTGGTAGAGAAGTGTTGCCAATGAAGTAAGTTGCTTGCTTGGTTAGAGTTTAGCGTCCCTTTCAGCAGCGAGCCAATATGAGATGTGGATCTACAGTTTAACGTGGGATCCGAACCACTTGAACTCCAACCAGAAATCGAACCCGCGCCTTTCTCGTCAAAGACGTGTATGCTAACTATACAATGAAATGAGTAAAAAGAATAATTACAGTGGATCAGAAGACAAATGTGTAATATATAGGCCTACTACTCACAGATTTCAGTATTTAGATGCAAATGATTGACTCTTATTTTGGAAAGTATATATACACTTTAATCCTAGGATGTAAAAATCTTCTGAGGAGGTAAAATCTCCGGTCACCCCCTGAAAGAAACAATGTGTGTGGCTACTGCTAATGAATTGATCGTATGCATGATAGTAATCAAACCAGTCTTACTACCAAGAAAACTAAACATGTTATTAACCCGGGAACACTTATGAAGTTATTTAGAGTCACTTCAATAGTAACTGGCTTTCAAATTCCTATTTCAGAAAAAAATACACAACAATGGAAGTTACTTTCAAAATTGTAACGTTATCACTAATACCTCGTAAAATCTACGAATTGCCTGTCACACTTACACGAGAGCACTGGCAAACGCAATCTGCCTATAGCAACAGTTACTCACCAAATGAGATTAGCCGAGACGCCAACTTCAACGCATGCGTAGAACTGGTTGAAATCACCAAATATTAGGTCGTCGTCGTAAATTTTACGACATATTAGTGTTCCCGGGTTAATCAATTTATTTTCTTCTTATTTCTTTGTGTTTCTTCCCAGGAGTTTCCTCAAAACAGTAACATTTCTATCGCTACACTTAATAGATTTTACTCAAATTACGTTTTTTTTTTAAAAAAAAAAAGAAAGAATATAGTTGTAAATCATATATCTTCTCATGTAAATATGTTTGCAATAATTCAATAATTATTACAAGCAGTAGGGTCATTTCAAGTTTTTTCGGGGGGGGGCAATATTGTCTACCGACATAAGGATTTCACGTTTTTAGTTAGTACATTACTGTACAATTTGTTAAAAAGCATGTGTTTCTCAAACTCAAGGGGAGCAATTGGCTCCGATGCTCTCCCCAAATGACGTTCCTGATTACAAGCTGAGGAGAAAGAATCTTACTTTAGGTTCGTAATATCCGTCAAACCACGTTCATTACTTTGGAGTTGCAAATTGAACACTAATTTTCCAGTTGTACGGCAAAAAGATGTTACTGACTGCTTACTTCAGAATGTAAGCTATGTTACCTTACAAGTCGAGATGTAGTCAGGATACTAATTGTATAATAATATAATACCGAGTGGGCCAAAAATAACTTTACATTAATGGTTTTACATTTTAGATCTATTTTTTTTTTTCAAACACTAATTCCAAACTAGTATTCTATATAATTTATGTACGTTCTAGAAATGTTATTAAGCTATTTCCTCATATGTCTGTTTTGATTTTTACTGTAATTTTATTTATTTACTTATTTTTTACAGACAATTATTAGCAATGGCAAACAATTAAAATCAAGAGTAAAGAAAGTGGATACTAAAGCAGTATTGAAAGTATGAAAATACGGAACACGTACGCACAGCATGACAAGATGTTTTTAACGGTCTCCTAGCTTCACGCCAGGCATTTTTTTCACCCAAGAAATACATTTGAAAGCACAAGTTTGGTATTTAATTTACATAAAATTTGGTCGTCTTAACACTTCTACGACTGAAGATAATCAAATCAAAGTGAACATTTGTGAACAGTCCAAAGAACTTTACACGACGTGCTTCTATCGAACTATCCATAACAAGAACGTTTTTACTACGCCTAATGCGTAAGCTTAAATTAAAATCATACTGTTCACGATTTGTACATGGTCGTTTGGAGGACGCTCCTGATGGCCGATTGTAGTTCTGCGAACTGACACAAGACCAAATTGATCTGGAGCCAGATCTTCTAGATGAGATTTGCTTCAAACTGTGAATTCACGTGAATAGGTATAACTGCGTGTGCTAGGCTGATAACAACCCTCATGCCACAATTATTTTCTCAACTGAACTAGCCTGGCATCGCAGTGTTAGGGTTGTCCAGTGAAAATTTTGTCGGAGCAACTTTCTTTGATGGAATTGCTAATGGGGATAATTACCTAGAAGTGTTTCGTAACATGTTAGCATCTCAACTCAGCACCAGAACTTACTTTGCCAAACTATTCTTTCAGCAAGATGATGTATCTCTGCATTATACTTGACAGTAAGGAACTCTCTTAACCAAACCTCTCCACAGCGTTGGTTCGGAAGAAAGAGCAGCATCGAATGGTCACCAGGTTCACCTGACTACATGAATTGATTTCTTTTCTTTGGTGTTGATGTATTAGAGGCTTACGAGAGAAATCCCAACACTGTGAATTAATTAAAAGAGTAAATTTTAGAAGCATTTTTAAAATTGATACACACGGCTTTGTGTCGCACTGTGTGTCATAGAGGTACGGAAAGGTTATAATAGTTTGAAATTTCGAAGGAGGTGAATGTTAGCACTTACATGATTAAATCGAGTTTTAGAAAGGCAAGTGAAGTGTTAAACAAATAAATGAACAGTATTGAACAAACATCCACTAAGTGTGTGGCTACTTTTGGACTTCCACTTTGTATTATTGACTAAAAAAGAAAAGAAAAGTACCGTAGTACGAAATCAGTGCAATATTTAATATATTCAGTGCGAGTGGCCCCGGGCTCTATTCCCGGTGGTGCAACTCTGTTGAACAGTGTATAACCATTTTCATGGTAGCCATCCTGAATGAGATTTTTTCTGGATTTTCCTCATACACACCAGATAAATATCGGGATGGTACTATCTGCCAAACAAACACACGTCAAACAGACAAGTCTGGCATTCCTACACCGACTAGTGTGGAGAATATGAGAATTAAATTAGACAAAGTTATAATTTTGTGCGGAGGGACAATGAAAGACTGGAATACATTATCTGAAAAGGAATAAACTGTAAATACAAATAATGCATTTAGTGTAGAAAAACACAAAAAAGTAAGAGAAATGCAAAAAATCTTTGAAACAAAGAAAAATATCATAGAAGATTCGTAGTGAGGATACAGAATTCTATTGCAGTAAAGACATCAATGACAACATATTTAAGACAAAGTAATTGTGATCTAATGGTTAAGATAGCCGACTATGAATCTGAAGTACTGTAGTTCGAATTGTGTCTTCATAGACTAAAAGTTTTAATATTTTACTCTAAGATAAAAGTGGAAACGCTGTTGTCTCTGAATATAATTTTGATAATGAAAAGCTAATTTTGTATGATCATAGAAACAGAAATAATTATTTGCCTGCAGCCTTCCAGTCATAAGGTGTTTAAATTCATAAAGTTGTATTCCGAAAATAATAGTTTTATATTATTTGATCTGCACTACAATGCAACATTTCTGAGACAATCGTGTGGCAGACAATGTCATCAGTGTGGTGGCGCACGCTTTATTGTCCCCTCTAACATTGCCATTGATCGAGAGAAGTGATACATATCAATGCATAAATAAGTAAAATGAACAACTTTTATTGAATATAATAGTATGCACTAAGGAAAGTGCAACAAAAGTATCGTTTTAGTACTTTTCAACCAACGTAGATATCGTAATTTAATGTATTGTCATGCACTTTGTGAATGTATTTAGTGGAAATTCATACCTTTATTACGACTTCGTTACTAGTATCTACTCTACCTTGTTTTACTGTTTGAATAAAGAAATTATTTCTTGATGATAAATATAGCATTTTATTTAGCAAATTTATTATAGCGAAAGTGGCAATGATGTTGTAACATGGAATCAAAAGAAAATATTTTCCTAACCAAATCCTAACCAATTGGTTAAGGTATGTGTTTTCCGTACGGGAGACCCGAGCTCGATTTCTGGTGGGAATTCATGTAGTTCAGATCCTACGTTAAGCTGTAAGATCATCTTTCATATAGCCTCGCTCCTGAACGGGACGCAAAGCGCCCAACAAACCAACCTATCTAACTAAAAAGAAATGAGAAAATTCGCTAACTTTTCCACCAATGACCCAAGACTATGAGCCGTAACTACAATCCTAAGATTCAAAGAGTCAAATTGTTGATGTCCATCAATTGGTTACAATAATTACATATCAGATTTCAAGTCCAAAATTTGAAGTTGGAGATAAGGATCAAACAATCAGAATTTAATAAAGATAACTTTCCAACAATGACCTCACACTATGTCCTGTTATATCACACTACACAGTACACCTTATTCATATCATCATATGATGTAATAAAGTCTCTTATCTTTGATAAGGTCAAAATCTCCAAATTTAAATTTTGGTAATATTGTACTTGTGCAAGGGATTAGCGTGAATTATTCAAATTTACAAAAGTTAGAAGCCAAAATTATAGAGAATATCTCAAATATTGTTTCTTCACAATTACCAGATTTAAAGGATGAACAAATGTACATCAAAATTTAAGAGAAATACATTTATGTCCTATGAAAAGAGAATGTAGTTATAAAACGTCATCTAAGAAAATAAATTGGTATACGAATAGTAGGTATTTTTTACCCATAAGGGATAAACAGGACCATCCAGTGTAACAAAAAGGTACATTAAAATTTCAGGGTCGGATTTCATACGGGTAGACAAGCAAAAAGTTCATGTGACCATATGTTGGGAAACGCATCGTTACAGAGTTACGGCCATTGAGCAGCCTTATGGTGTGAAATAGTCACATTGTGGTCGCTCCTTAATATGACTCAATTTAAACCATAATAACTCAACCCGTAATTAAGCTAGGAATATAATTTGGCATCTATGTATTATTGAAGGACGACGATTTCCGCCGATATGTATTTTATGTATGTGAAGGGTACCATGGTGAACGGGGAAAGGTAATTACGTGTTTTTTTATCAGGATTTTGGGGTTGGCATTCCTTCCCCTTGGGAGTACACTCATTAAATGCATGTCAGCGGAAAGCTTCATCCTTCAGAAATACATTGCTACCAAAATTATCTTCCTATCTTAATTAGAGTTTGATATATTGAGGTTTAAATTGTCACATTAAGGGGCGACCAGAATGCGACTATTTCACACCATCAGGCGACTCAATGCGCGTAACTCTGTAACGATGCATTTCCCGACATATGGTCATATGAACTTTTTTGCTTGTCTACCCATAACGAATCCACCCCTGAAATTTGCCGTACCTTTTTGTTACAGTCTATATATTTATCTCTCTCTCTCTCTCTCTCTCTCTCTCTCTCTCTCTCTCTCTCTCTCTCTCTCTCTCTCTCTCTCTCTCTCTCTCTCTCTCTCTCTCTCTCTCTCTATATATATATATATATATATATATATATATATATATATATATATATATATATATATATATATATATATATTCCCAAATTTAATGGGTGGTCCTATGTACACTCATGTCCAAAATTATTGTCGCGCCTGTCTAAATATGTTGTAGGAATATAATTTGATAACGAATTCGTCCGGTATTTGTCTGGTGACAAATATAATAATAATAATAATAATAATAATAATAATAATAATAATAATAATAATAATAATAATAATAATAATAATAATAATAATAATAATAATAATAATAATAATAATAATTTTATTGTCCTTGAACCAATTATTTCAATAGACAACGTCAAAATATACATCAAAATTACAATATGTTAACTTTCACATTTAATTTGCGTAAAGTATTCATCTAATGAATAAAATGGCCTTTCTAATAGCCAATTGTATAATTTATGTTTAAACACATTCATGAGACTTGAAGATAATTCACTTGGTAACCCATTATACAATTTTATGCCTAGTACATCATAGTTATTCTTCGACTTATTGAGTCTCTTATATGGTACATCTATGAGGTTATTGTACCTTGTATTGTACGAATGCAAGTTGTATCTGTACTGTAATTCAGGTAGTCTGTTTTTCACAAACAATATATATATAAAGTTATCACAGTTAATATTCTCAAATTTCTAAATAAAGGTTTATAATGCACTGTTTGATGCGAATTTGTCATAATTCTAATTACTTTTTTCTTTATTAATAGGATATCATTGTAGAGCATTTCCCCAAAAGAGTATACCGTATGAGAGAATACTTTGAAAGAATGCAAAATATGCAGTTCTTACGTAACCATCCGATACATAATGTTTCAGTCTTTTCAGAAGGTAGACAACTCTAGATAATTTACTAGCCATATACTGAATATGTGGTTCCCATGATAATCTACTATCGACATAAATACCCAGGAATTTTACACTATTTGTGATGTTAATATTTGGAACTTCTCTCAAGCCGAATAACATGTGTTGTCTTTTACTTCTAGTGAGATGAACACAATTAGCTTCAAACCACTTACTTGCTTCAGTTAAAACGCTATTTGGGAAGTGTACAAGGTTATCTACATCATGGTTTATGTTCACAAAAGTGGAGTCATCAGCATACGATATTGATTGAGTTTGTACACAACTTGGTAGATCATTGATCATTATGATAAACAACAGTGGACCAAGCACCGACCCTTGAGGAACGTCACACTTTAGACTTTTCATTTGAGACTGTATACCGTTTGTAAAGACAACTTGCTTTCGGTCTTCCAAATATGTTTTAATTAAGGTCAGTCCAGTGCCATTTATGCCATAACTAGTTAATTTATTCAACAGTAGACTGTGGTCTACGCAGTCAAAAGCTTTGCTCAGATCACAAAATGTAGCATGAGCAAAGAACTTATTTCCAAAAACTTGCGTAACCTCTCTCATCAGCACGTCAAGAGTGTTAACTGTTAATAGGACTGCCCTAAAACCAAATTGAGATTTACTTATTAAGTTATACTCATTAAAAATTTACTTACCTGAGAATACATAGCTGCCTGTATTATTTTTGAGAAAATAGGGACTAGAGAAATTGGTCGGTAACTACTTGGATCACTCTTATCTCCTTTTTTATAGGTTGAAACTACTTTACTTACTTTGAGCACACTTGGAAAACATCCCTCAATTAAGCATTTATTGATACAAAAAGTGAGGGGAAATAATATATGATCTATTACTTTTTTAATTATATTACTTGATAAATCATATATGTCAATACTTTCAGAATACTTCATTTTGTTGACTATATCGTGTATTTCATTAGGAGTTACACTTACAAAATTAAATATATAATTGGTATGCTGTACACGGTTTGGTATAGTGGTATTTGACCCTGGTGTAGTTGAGCATGCTACATTGCTACGTATTCTGACAACAGATTCAATAAAAATATTTAATTCATTGGATGTTATAGGAATTGTTTTTTCTTATTCTCGTTTGCAACAGAATTTATTACCTTCCATGCGGCTTTACATTTATTACTTGATGCCTCAATGTTGTTCATGATGTGTGTTTTCTTAGCTGTAATTATAGCAAGTTTGTATTCCTTCTTAGCACTTATATATGCATCATTTTTTGTTTTAGACTTTACATTATTATATCGATTATATAGTATCATTAGTGTACATTTCATATTAGCCAATTTTGGAGTATACCATTCCATTTTGTTTTTTCTGTTTCCCTTTCTATTGTTTTTAGTAATAACTTTACATTTCATTTTTGGAATTTGAGTTAAAAATATGAACGAATACATCAAGAAAACGTTTGAATACCTCATTGGCTGATAGTGTGTTTCCATAAACATTGCTTGAGCCGCCCAGGTAATCGACCCAATTTACATAAGATAAGGGAGTTTTAAAATTTAACAGTTTATCTTCAGTTAATGGCCTAGAGGTAACACAACTTACGTCCGTAATATTGTGAGTTTCGAAATTCTTCTTATCTATCTTAAGTAAAACCAAATTATGATCGGAAAAGGCAAAGCCTATAACTGTACTAGTAGCATAAGCTCTATTACTATTTGTTATCATGTTATCTAAGCATGCAGTACCCCTCGTGGGCTTACTATTTATGCAATAAAAGTTAAATTGTCTTAAAAGATTTTTGAATTCAGTGACTGTCTGTTTATTAGCTGTTACATCAAACTCTGCATTAAGGTCTCCTCCAATAATAATCTTATAGTTATTAAAATTAGGCTTGCTAAGATAATTCAATAAATTTTCAAGTTTGTCTAAATATTTAAAGGGGTCCCTATTAGGGGACCTATACTAAGATACTATAATTAGTTTTATATCACCAATGACGATTCCTGAAAATTCAAAGTTCATAACAAAGGTGCTCAAGATTTAACGAAATACAATTTCTTCTAATCTCGGTACTTAAATATATAGCTACGCCTCCTCGTATGTAACGCTTTCTACAGTAACTATTTACAAAGTGAAAATTATCCAGTCTGTTAAATTTAATATTATCTTCGTGACACCAAAGTTCAGACAAACAGATAACATCGATATTATTCTCATTGGCCTAAATGAGGACCAAAGTTTTCATATCAAGACCTTGTATATTAATATATCCTATACTATAATTGTAGTTATCTCTTAAACCTAATATACTCCTGGGCACATTAGATTTACTATTCACAATAGGGTGTACCATTTTTGCCCGATCGACCTCTGTTACTACTACCCGTTTTTTGGGAGTACCGGTGTAACCCTACCTAATGTACTTTTGCAAAAATCTTGGTTTAGGATTATTTCTACTATTTTATTACATACATAGGATTTACACAAACTATTTAAATGCAGACCATGAGTTGTATGAAAATGACTACCAATTTTACTTATATCTACAAACTTCACATTAGTATAGTGTTGTGCAAAGGATGGAGAGTTCTTGATTCGCACTGTCAACCTCATTATTAACACATAACTAACTTGGTAAATCATAACGATGTGGAACAGAAAGAACCACCACACTTGTATTCTGAAGTTCTATCAATCTACGCTTAAGAGACAACCTCGGTTCATTCGTTTCGTTTTTTGCCACATGATTTGTTCCTGCCATCAAGACCACGACATCATTTGCACCCATATTTGAACACATTCTCTTGCAATTTGCAGTTACCGCCATAAATTTTGCGCCCGGTTTAAAACACCAGTAGCATTAAATCCTCTTAACAATTCCGTGACAATATTTCTGCCTTGGCTATCAGCGAACAGTTGTATTTTAGGTTTCTTTTGACAGTTATTACTTACTACACCTCCACACATTTCATAATTATAAATTATGTTTCTACTAAGTCCATCCTGCTCCCTGCTAACCTCGTTTGGTTTCGGAACTGTAACTATATCATGCACGTCTACGGCTTCTTGTAGTAAATTAAACCTATTTTAAATCGAGAAAGGAGAAATGTAATTATATTGCTGGGTTTTGCATGTGTTCTTTTTAGAGGCAGTCTCTCACATTCTATGGCCATTATTTGTGTCCGAATATCCATTCATATGTATAATTATCAGTAGGCCTTGTTCTACTATGTTCTTTAAGTTTGTCGCTTTCAACTTGCAATTTTTGCAAGTCCTATTGTAAAAGTGTTATAATCTCCAGCAGGAATTTCCTATCGGAATGTTTACAGTCATTTGTTTCATCTTGATAGACTTTATCCTTCACCCTATTGACATCATTACTGATACAAATGGGACACCACTATTCCGTATTTTCATCTGGAAGGTTATTTTCCATTATTTTAACACATTTAAAATGATTCCACTTACCACATAAATCACACAGTATTCCATTTCTCACTGTTTTACCACACTTTGTACAAATCACAAATCACTCGATTCTTTTTAGGAGCTCTTAAGGACGTGACTTCTTTATTAGGCGCCATCTTCGTATATTTTTACAAGAAGACAGCTATAGATATGCGACAATCATTTTGGACATGAGTGTACCTCTCCCAAACTTCGAAAGGAAGTATCATTGTACCCATGTCCAGGAATGCATTTAGCTAGCTGAGTAGAGGAAACAGGCAAAATTGCATTGGCTAAAAAATCTGAACGATATAACTAAACCTACACAAAATTTTATTAACATCAGGTGGGAAACTTTTAAAGCTTTTTAAACTAATAAACGCAGGGGCGAGTGCATATTACCGCTGTTACCGGCGGTAACGGTAAAATAATTACAATCTCTAAATTTCATTATCAACATGGGAAAATGTTTACATTTTCTCTTTTTCTTTTCTTCTGTTTAAAGTTTGGACAGCATATGCCGCATTTTCAATATAAACGAGCGCAATGTGCCAACGCCAAATAGGAACATATTGTTTGTTAATACCATAGATTTCACAGGTAACGCGAATCCCGATAGCGGTCATTCACTCCAGAAGCTCCCTTCAGTGTGCCAGCTAGAAGCATCCTGCGCTCTCGTATTTGCACTTTCGGAATGGCCCTTCATGTTACCGCTCAGCTGAATGGATCAAGAAAAAATAGGAACGATCCCTGACAAAACAAGGTGAATCGAGAATTTCATCAGCGTGTTCATTCTGTTATACTCTTTCGTTTGCTTCCCCATTCCAATGGTGGAAACAGCTGTAATTCCTGTATTCATGCGGTTATTTCATTGTGCTTACAGTATACAATTTTCAACAAATAAAAACAGCAAGTATTTCATAGTAATAGCATTAACTACCTGTTATTGCGAGAATGTTATACAATCTAAGACAAATATACCGTAAGTAGCAGGTATTTCATAGTAATAGCATTAAATACCTGCTACTGCAAGACCGTATGTTCCGAAATGCGTTACTTATATGTTAACATATACTGTATATATATATCTTCCGCCCGACTTTATGATATGTTAATACGTTATCTTTGAATATAAATAAATCAGCAACAGAAAATAAGAATTTATTCCATAGGATATTTTAACAAATTTAATACAGGTTTACTTAGATTCAAAATGAAGTTTCTCATTGACTGCTAATTCGAGCGTATGAGATTTTTAAAAATTAAGAGTTTATTGCTGCTTAAATGAAAGACATTGTCAGCCTCTAAAGAGTATCATGAAATGTGCAGAAGTACCTATCGATGTAATACATTGTGCTGTAGGGAACTATTCCAAGGGCAATGGGGAATAGTAACGATAATTAAAGAGAAGTAGAGATGTTTTCCGCGCTCTTTCCAATTCGAGTACCTATTATTATTTTAGGATTTATGCTAATTAAGTTGAATATATTTTGTTTTTAATTTAGTATAGGATACTTTCGATTCAAAAATGTCCAAGTGTAGCTGCTAGACTATTTGTTAAATCTGCACTTTGATGTATTGAAAAAGGACTGTCCAATTGTCTTCAGTGCTTTGTGGGTGTCATAGTGTTAGTAGTAGTAGTAAGTATGGCAATAATTCAGAAAAAAAACGAACTATCCTCGGTGACATTGACTGTCCTATAGAAAGCATCACGAAACGTTATTTTGGTGTGCGTTCGTTTGCGGTTAAAAGTAAAATAATATGCGGAGAAAGACCAACACCACATATATACAATTTAAAATTAAAAACGACTGGGAGTTATGAACATTTTAACATACAATGGCATGCCGAATACCGATGGCTGTGCTCGTGTGTAAAGCTAATTTACTCTGTCATGACTTTTTACTTTTGTAAGGACAAGAATATATGGCGTTCTCATGGCGTTCTCATAGAAAACATTAGTCATGTGAAGTTATGAAAATTCCAAATAATACATTGTATCTACGTGTTCCTTGGCTACATTCGGGAAAACAAGAATTGACTTTTCAACTCTTTAAATCCATAATGGAAAGCACAGACGAATAGGATTCTGAAACCAGAGTTTGTGTAGCAGAATATAATTAAAACCTTCAAAGTTTTAATTTTAATTTCCTAATGTCTATATTTCGAAATCGTTGGTACGCTGAAAGAAAAAAAGTGAACACTAATTTTTCTGATATTGAAACTAGAACTAGAGTTATTAGTTACTACTGAGTTATTACTAGAACTAGAGTTATTACTGAAACTAGAGTTATTCGTAGTATCAACAACCGGTAACAATCCTCAAAGGGCCACGTAACGCCACTGAATAAACGCGATTTTTCGAAAGCTAAAATTCATGAACTTGAAGATAATAAAAAAAATAAAAACATTTGGAACATATATAAGGGTATCAACGAATTTATGTACAGGCTATCAGCCTTATACAATATTAAAACTAGAGAGTTAGTAAAGAGGTAGGGTCATATTTACTTCTTGAAGTTAGTTTTAAACACTTATGTGAATTCAACATCACAACACAGTGGAAATACGGATTCGTTATATTACTCCAACCATCATTATCATCCAAGAAGGATAGTTGTTGACGATGGTTTAACTATCAACATTTTAGTCCCCCCCATCTCCAGAAGAAAGGATGAAATTATGCTCTATTTCGCCAAGATGGTAAATGCGTGTGAACTACGCTAGATTTAGCACCAAGATCTAAATATGGCTTCGATGGACATAATGGGAACCTTAGTGATTTATAATATTCTCTTATTTTCAGAATTCTGCTCCCTACTGAACGATATTTTTACAGTTGTTATTTTTTTTCCCCTTTCTTGAAAGACTATTTTCCCGCACAGTATCAAGTTGGGGAAAATACAATTTCAAGTAAGCATACAAACTTCGTATCTTGACTCGTTGGCAACATTGTAACATAAAACAAGAGAGAAAGTGATGTTGATAGAAACAGCTGAAGGTTCATTTGCGCAACAGGAAATAATTACGAATACATATAGTCGTCGTGCCGGGTCCACAGCTGTATTTGATGTGGGCGCTGATGCAATTCATTGGTATACGTTTGTTTATGGAGAAGCGGCAATTAGCACATGTGACAGAAGATAATTTTGCACTATGTTATGAGTTTGTGAAATGTTTTAGTCGATTTGTGTATAATTCATAGTTTTCATGAGATATAAAACTTTTTAAATGGTTTGTTTGTGTGAAGTCATTGCAAAGATGAGCTTACCGATTTGTGTAAATATTGCAATGTCCATTGCAGCATATTATTTGACTGTAAGAATGATACCAAAGTTGAGAGAGATGTTTATAAAGGCTAATCTTTATGGTGTGGACTTAAACAAAAATAGTGGAGTTAAAATGTAAGTAACATTTTTTTTTTAAACCAAAAAGTGTTAATTGAAATCACAACAGCTTACAAATGTTATTTCGATGAGTTCACTGTTATTAAGGCATTTATTCCAAAGTTGGTCGTCCTCCTAGTTTTTGGTTAAAAGCGTAATAATTGGTTCCTTTGTATACCAAAGTTTAATATTTAATTCGAATAGTATTGCCGAGCAAGCTTTAGCGAGTGAAGGCGGGTTAAAGCCTCACAGGGCACGTTTTTTTTTTTTGTCTTGAAAACTGAAGTGTTTTCAAAACAACTGAAGTGTTTTCAAAACTAGAAACAAATTGACGTTTGGAGAAGCACGTGGTACACTGTTGCCACTTCGTGCGCGTCGTGATTCATTCAGCTGGAACTGTCCTGTGAGGGCAAGGTTCTAGATTACTTCCCCTTCTCATTCAGCAGTAATAAAGACAGAAAACAACGTGCCCTGCGGGGCTCTAACCCGCCTTCACTCGCTGACGCTCGCTTGGCAATACAGTTAAATTAAATGTATAAACTTTAGTACAGAAGGAAACCAACCCAGCTACTAACCTACATGGGGGACCAGTAATCTAGAACCTTCCCGGTCTGTTGCCAAGGAAACCCTCCACCCACCGTTGCTAAAATAATGCATGATTCGACCCTCACTGAGTGACCGCAATAACTATGTGACGTAAATTCCCTTCTTCGAAACACATCTGCACGTGGTTTTGAGCTGTCAGTTTGTTTCTAGTTTTGAAATCACTTTAAATGAGAAGGGGAATCTGTGTTCTAGGACCTTGCCGCCATGTTGGTTATATTATCGTTACATTGACAAGTATAACTTTCTTCTCGTTTCTTTACAGTTGTTTGCTTACTGCATTTTCTACAATCCATTTTTAGATTTATTAAGCCATGACTTTTACTTACTTTTAATAGATTTTTCTGATTATCACCAGCCATGTTTACAAAACAAATGCTTATGAAGTAACCTTGCGCCAAGTAGTTCCCTCCGCTTACCAAATAGTTCCATGTTTAGAACCGCTTATATAAGAAAGAAAATAAAAAAACACAACTTTCACTCTCCTTATACATTATCAAGCACACAAACAAGCAAATTATTAATTTCTTTCCGATAAATTTCCAAAATTTTGCTAGAAACGGACGACCAACTTTTGAACTTAACCCGTTTAAATATAGAAACGTGATGGGGTAGATCGAGAATATGGAATCTAAAACTTGGAAACTATTGGAAAAATTGTTACTTGACAAACACAAGTTCTACGGACTTTAATTAGGCGACGCATCCAATTGGCATAATAAGATGGAAGTAACATTGTTGTGTCAGTATTATGAATTCTCCCATAAGAGAAACACTGCTCTAGTGTACACAGGTACCTTACTCAGTTATCCACATGTAACTTGCTCCTCATTAAATGAGGCTGAGCTCTTACTCCTTCGGCACCCTGTTCTTGTGTTCTACCGGCCTGTTTTCGTTTCTTTATCCCCCATACTTCTCATTGGGGTACAAAACAAATCTGCGGCTGATATTTAGTATTTCTTCCGATCTTGCACGTGTAAGATCTCCAGAGTTAGTTACTTCACAGAATATAGCTGAGCGAGCGAAGGGGGCTAGAAGCCCCGCAGGGCCCGTTTCCTCCTCCCCCCACTTTTATCACAATTCAGACAAAGAAAAGGTACTCAATTCTGGAGGCACGAAACGAATTGGGGGAGGTGCTCGATGCCATCCCAAATCTCCTCTTACAAGGGAACTTAGTAAAATATGGAGTCGTTAATACAGCAAGAGCGATGCAAATTGGGAATAGTAAACCAACCAGATACTACTGATATAGGTAAATGTTTAGTAATGGGGGGCCAACACTAATGAAGACAAAAGACACCGTGCATTGCGGGGCTCTAACTCGCCTTTATTCGCCAAATGATGTTAATCTAACCTAATCGAATGTGAATAGAATATCGCAAAAAGGTCTGTTAAAAACCTGACCTCCTAAAGTTAAACAGTAGCCCTAATATATATAAACTGCTTTTGTTTTAACAAAATCGACTCTTAGTATCTAATAATCATGTTTCATAAGTAACGTTGCATTTTTCAGTATGGGCTGACTTTAAGAGGGCATAAGCTAGCGTTAGTAGGGATGCTCATAAAGGAAGACAAATGTGTAAGACACGTGCATCAACCTGTTGTACATTGTCAAAGATACATATTCGTACTTTATATGAGCCTCATAGTATGGGCAAATTATATTCTGCTAATAAATTAAATATTAAATTAAATTTAACGTTTTACCCGTAGAAAGCTAATTTTTTATAGCAAATCTTACATGAGATTGTATTTCTGGAAAACAAAATAATGAATTAGGACGCAATATTGGTATTGTACTGTATATAAAGTAATTTGAAACAATATTTGAGGTATATTTACCGATTTTGTAACTTTAAAATGTTCAGAATATCAGTGAAATCAAGTTTCTTAGGTAGAAACAGTAAATTTCTTGAATACGAAAATTATAAATCAATGTCAACTGGAAATTGTACCCGTGTCGGTTATATAATATGATCATACCCACGTATTTCTTCGTACATAGTTGTATTACTGCATTTACACGACATTGAACCGATGTTTTTGGCTTTGCATTTCTTCTGCTTGTGCCAGGTGTAACTAGAATTGAAATTCCAGTATGCTATTTCTTAGAGTTTTTTTTTTCTTTGCTTCCGCAGGGACAGTATCAACGTTTACTTAGTTTTCATTATCACATTTACTTCAACACCACTTTCTTATGGCATTGACATACAGAGATTCCATATTTAAGGAATTAAAGGCATACACGTACAAATATTAACCTAGCCTAACCCTACCTACTTATCTAAAGTTAATTAATTTGAAAAGAATTCGTGCATTTAGCACCTTCGCATTGCAAAGGATTCCCTGCAAGGAAATTAGGCAGTAGAAACTTGGATTTGGAAAGTAACAATTGCTGGATACAAGGGTTTAATTTTATAAGTAAAATTAATGATATGACGCGAATACAGTGAACTGATGAATCGACTAAGAAATAATTAATACTGCGAAGGAAAATTTTTTAAGCGTGCTGATTCAAATTTTTGTTTCTCTAACTACTTAACGAAATTACGAAAATTAAACCTGGTATATGTTAATCAAAGCAGTGCTACATATTGCAAAATATATTACAGCTGTTGAACGTATTGTGCATTGTTCGAAATTAATCTCCTTCTAAACGATAATATGCACACAACATGTGCGTGGGTATGCCCTACATACTAAGTGGGAAAACACGTTAGAAAACACATATTTCACTGAAAGACACAACTAAGTTTAATAAAACTGACGCAGTTTGCTAGTGTGTTCGCGATAATTTAAGGGTTATTTATCCGGAATAAATACCATCGAAAATTACTACCACACACATTTTCTATAAAGATCAACAATGTCTCGTGGCATTAAACAAAACATACATTACCATAATCGAACTTTCGAACGGCTTCCGTTCCAATTTCGATTGATCCTCAAGTCTGTACTCTGCATTCTCCAAAACTTTCTTTTCGACTTAATCTCTAGACTGCATTGACGCTGGACGGACGCTATCAACTTTACCTACCGTCGATGGCAGTCCTGATAGAAATAAATTCTTGAACCCTGCTCTGGTCCGTGCAACGTCATGGTTCGTTTAAAAAAAAAAAAAAAAAAAAAAAAAGAAAAAAAAATCCGTCCAGTGCCTCATTATGTAGCACCAAGGACGTAGAAGAACTTCAGAAGTTTCAATGTGCAGGGACAAAGGCGTCCTTCATCGATGTGTAACTTTAGTCTTTAGATATACGGTAATTATTTCTCATTAACTATTATTCAGTATAACACTATTCATATACAATAACTGTACTGTAGATATATAACATAATACTCTATCTATCTATTAAAATGCTACAGTACGAATTAAGAGCGACCGAGCTCTAACCTATAACCTTAGCTTTCAGACCTTTGATTTACGGTTATTTGTGATTTCACGTTTATAACAAAGACAAATATTTTTGAAAGAGTGTACTTTAAATAAATTACCTAAAGAAATATCTTTCAGAAAATTTTTATACTTTTAAATTATTGTTCGAAGGCCTTTGCCTTTAATAAGCCTTCTCCGCAATAAATGCAAATGACTTGTGCTGCCATCTTTGGAGCTCTTTTAAACTACATTTATATGTTTGTGGCCAATCCTTTCGACAAATAGATCTCTGAAACTACAGGCTCTAGGAAGATGACGTTTTCACTGATCGATTGCAAATTTCATGTAGATTGTTCAGTTCTAATTAAATATTTAAAAATTATGGACACTATTTCTTAATTACATTTTTGCGGGTACATTAAAAGTGTTGAAAAAAAAAACTAAAGCATCACATCCTAAGCATTATACATTCCAACATCACACTGTTGTATATAGGGGTTGTATATGTCTCAGGCGTGTTTCATGCCCAAATAATAATGGAAAAGGAAGGATAACCATTTCTTCAGTCTAAGATGAACCTTTTTTTTGGGGGGGGGGGAGTGTTTTGCCCAACGAACACCATATATAACTGACATTATAATTAATTGTGTGTGTAATGTATTTGCTTATTACATACTGCATGCAAGAAGAAAGAAAACACTGGTCATACATGAATTAGAAACTCTAACCGGAAGCAGGCTCAAATCTTGCAAACGGTGCGAGATATTCAGAAAAATAATCGAAAAACGTCTCACCTTTATGATACCCCTTGGCTTTTTATTAATCTATACGTCTTTCACTTGTGTCTGTAAAGGGACATGTACAGATGTTGTAAGGAATGAGAAGGATATTTGTGCTCATATGCGAATGATGCGCTGTGTAGAGAGCGCAGGTTCAGCTAGTATGAAGGTGTATAATTTCAATGACATTTGACATTTCGACGTACAATTTTCACATCTGACAATGAATAAACTTTATAACCCGCCGAAAGTAATGGGTTGGAAGGAGTAACCGTCGGTCGGAAGGGTGTTTACCGGTGGTTGCAACTTCACAATAAATCATGTAAATTTCGTAATAATCCATTGAATATAACCTGATGAAGAATGTTCATTAAGACCACCATTTTACAAAACAGCGGATGTCATTTTTTTCTCTCTTATTTTTATGGTTCTAATTTTGCAAAGACATAAAGTACTTCATTATATTTGTCACAGTAACAGCTTTCAGATGGTAAAAATTTGAAGACGTGAGACAGAGTTTAGGCATTAGCGAATTTTTAGTTAAGTTTAGATTGTGTTTTCCTTTCCTGTAGCGTTTATTTTCTGTTATTATCTACCCAAACCACGACCTGACCACAAGTTAATTCGTCATTGCATTTCAGCACATTATACAAAATTGGTTTTATTTTTTTCTTAACTGTTTTTACAAGACTTCAGTCTTGAAACGTAAATGCTTTTGAAAAGCGAACTCACCAGTACATATTAAACAAGCTATTTACGAGCATTTGCACCTAACACAAATAAAATGAACTCAAAGCGCTTGTGTTAATCTCTTTATTATATTGAGAGACAAAGAACAACAATAGAAGTTTATGAAATTCTTCCTGTACGTCAATTCATGTAGTTATATTTATGGCTTTGGATGGATTATGATTATGATCATCACCGATACCTTTCTTTTTTTTTCAGACCTGAGGCAACAGGGGTAATCACAGGATGCATATTCTTAATAATGTTGTTTTTATTTATACCAGTACCATTTGGCCAGTACATAATGAAGAATAAAGATTTTCCTCATGATGAGGTAAGTATTCTGTTTTAGTAGTTGGTATTTGAGCTATCAGTAACGAGATGGTTTAGTACTTTTGCGTTTGGTGTGGAAGACTCTATTTAATTGTATGTATTTTAGATCTGGTTGAGCTTATAGACTCATGTCATTTAGCCATGGTGCTAAAAAGGATTGTTAAATTTCAAACTGTTATCTGATGTTTAGTTTCCCTTTAGGCAGAATCATTTTAAAGACGCAATGTTAAAGAAATATGAGTTGTAGATACAGGTATACATGTTCTATTCAGAATAAGAATGAGAACTTGAGGCCGCGGTGGCTGTGGTAGATCGCTCACCTGTGGTGCATGGGATCCCTCGTTCGATGACAAATCGAGTTAAGCGGGTTTTGTAATAGACGAAGACAATATGTATGGGTTTTCTCGGGCCTTCTTCTTTCCTTTATATTTTGTTGATTATACCATTTCGTTCCTAGAGATGCAAAAAAAGCCGGCTTTTTGAAAAAATAAAAAAAAAAACTAGAATTTTGGAAATTTTGGCTTTTTTCATTTTCATAATTTTTCTACCTAAATAGCTTTGTTATAGTATATTCTATACTTAGATAAGAATCCCATGACGTAAATGCCATATTTCGCTCTGAAATTCATCATCAAGATGGATGGAGCATATGTTTTACGAATTAAAGCTAACATGAAGAATGTAGTATTTGAGGGCAATTTTAGAGGCTATTTAACTTTATTTTAACTTTTGAGTTATCGACATTTTTTCTTCTCTAGATCATTTTAGTTTGTCATCCGTGTTTCATTTCTAACAGCTTAGTACTCTAGCTTCTAGCGCAAAAATTAAACTTATCTTTTCCTATATATCCGTCAAGCGTACGTTTTTCAATATATCTGTCAAACTGTACTTCCACATTTCTGTTATACTGTAGCTGTGCAACGATTTAGCAATAATTTTCCAGATATAACCTTGAATGCTGATTTATACAAATAATCAGTAGCGCATTTAGAAAAGTACTTTGGGAGGGGTTTCTCTGATTGTTTCGTTTTCTAAAATGTCCTAATTTTATTTGGGAGGAGCTTGAAGTTTATGAGTACAGGCATAACTAATATTTCGTTTCGTTTATATATTTAGCGATAATCTTCTGGATACAACCTTGAAGATCGTTTTATACTGAGAATCAGTGGCGGATTTAGAAAAGTATTTTGGGAGGGGTTTTTCTTACTAATGTTTAGTTTTTCTAAACATTCATAATTTTATTTGACGGGAGCTTAAAGTTTATGAGTAAAGGCATAACTAAAAGATATTTCGTTTGTTTTAGACATTCCGTAATTTTGGGGAACAGGCTTCAGTCTGAAAGACCGCCCCCTACTTTCGCAAAACCGTCACTGCTGGTAATTAGTAATAATGATTTAAAAACAATAAGAAAGGAAGTCAGCCAACTCACAGTACACGCACTATTTCTACTTCACACATGGAATGAAGAAAAGCTTTGTCAGAATGATCGAATGCTAGGTTGAATCCCGGACTTCTCGATAGAAGCGCAAAAGCTCCACTCAGTCATGTTTGTTGTGCAGTCGTATTTATCTTAAATATATTCCGTAGTCCTTTTTTTGTTTGGTGGTGGGGGTGGAAGGGAGAGAGTTTCATAATGATATGAAGGGTGTGAGCCAAGAACATGGTAACCAACAAATTTTCAATTGCTGAGTTATGCAGCACCAGATAGACAGCAACGCATACCGCTTCGTTTAATCCTTCATGTGTAGTCTTATGTGAAAAAAATCAGCTTTCCGACTTTCAAAATGGATTGTGCAGCAGAAAATCTCTATTTTCTAAAAAATAGTAAAATTGTGGGTTACCATGTTCTTGCCTTACACCCTTCATATGTTGAATCCCTCTTGTTAAAAATTCAGAAAACTTGAGGACAGACTAAACCATGATGGTGGTTATATAAAACTGTAGAGTTTCAAGAATATACAGAACCAAAAGCTCTAAATGTGCAGCTTTTAAGTGTATCATATAAATCTAAGTATTTCTCTTATATTTTATTTTAATTTTATTTTGTTCCAAAAAGAGGGTATGGAATATTTTGAAGTAAAAATACTACATAGAATTTTGCTAGTTATTTGTCTATTTCTGTAAAGAAGTATTTACTTTTAGGGTTCGCTGGTTTACACCAGCTATAATTTTCTTTCTTTTTTAAAAAAATAAACAACTGGTTTAAACCAAAAAATAAAAAGAACGAAAAATGCGAATCGTGTGAACTTCATGGTGACGTTTCCACACATCAAACCATTTGCATTAGTTTTATTTCCTTTTCACCTTTTAATCAAGGTGTCCCATGTTCAATTCTCGTTCGAACCACAACCCTTCTTTCATGCGTAAACAAAGTAGCGGTTCGGATGTCACTTTAAGCGAAAGTCTTCTCCTTGATAACCTCGGTATTACGTAAGAATGTTAAGCCTGAACATACGAAACGAAACCAAATTGTATATTTCTGCATACCTGAATGCCTGTTGTTTTATAAAGAAGCCAAGGTTGCTTAAATATATTGATAGAAATTGGTAAAATTTATCGATTGCCTACGTAGCTTCCAACATTGGCTTGGATTGGACTTTCAATGATATGTACGTACTAAATGTGTAATTTAATACCTCAGTTTTAGTGTACTGATTATGATACGTTGATCCTTAAATTTTACATACAAAACAATAACAGGATTTTTCCGTTATTGTTTTACGTTTAAAGTAATGACGGGACTTTCCCGATGGCTAGGGCGGGAGTTACCCAATTTCAGAAATTTGCTGACTGGACTTCTTTAAAGCTTATGTGACCTCTTCCAGCATAACCCCGTTGTTGCCAAGGCGAAACAAACTTATTTGTCAATATGTAATATAAATACATAAAGCAAAATATCTAAACCCTAAAAAACTGATTTAACCCCCCCCCCCAAAAAAAACGGGTTTTTGGCATTTTCAAAAACAGCCATGGTTTTGGCAACCCTGCTTATTTTTGTATATAGGAGGTTAACAAATCTTGTTATATACATTGGTTAATCCTTTGAAATTCATAATGTAAATATGTTGAGAAGTAAAATTGTTTGAAATATCTTTTCAAAATTCATGGTTTATTTTCGAGGTTTTATATTATTATCGGTATCAACCACTAATTAAATGACTTTTTGTGTTATAGAGAAGCGAAACAAAATCTGCTTTATCAATTTAAAGCAGAATTTTGAAAAAAGCCCAAAATTTCCCAAGCAAAAAAGCGAAGCAGAAAAAAACGAGTTTTTTTTTTAAAAAAGCCGTTTTTTTTTCCGAGCCCTTGCATCTCTATTCTTTCCTCCGTATCATGATAGCTTCCCTTAGCCTCGATTCATAATTTAGGGACTAGGCTTTATTCGGTATAGTTATTCCGGTATAGTTTTTTTTTTTTTAAATAATTCTGTCACTTCTTAAAAATAGCTATTTGTTGAGGGTGTAACATAAGTTTAAGCAGTTTGGTTTACCAATCAAAAGTCATGTATATATTTACCCTATCTGTTTATGTCCGTCCGTCCAAGGAACGAAGAATCTCAAGATCTACTGGTAGACCCGTATTTAGGTAAGTGCTATTCTATGCTCGAGCACAGGGCGACAGATTTTAGGGGGCGGCAAAATTTTGGATTTTTTAAATGAAATGAAATCGTTAAGTTTTACGTCCCGCTTATGGCGGCGAGATAAGAGACGGTGATAATGAGGATGAATGAATTGGTGGAATGAAGAAAGTGGGAAGAAACGGGAGAACTCCGAGAAAACCTACGAATACGGTGTTTGTCCACCACAAAGTTCACTTGGCGGGGGCTGGGATCGAACTCGGGACCCCAGGCACTAGAGGTGAACGCTCTACCATTGAGCTCCCGCGGTCCTCAGGATTCACAATAAAGTAATATTTAAAACTAGCAGCTCGCAGAGTCCAGCGCAAGCGCGAAAATATATGATAATGTGTTTAATTCGCTCTAATTACAATAGTTGCTAATTAGCTAGCTTATCTGATTCTTAAAAAAAGTCATCCCCTTCCACCCCCACCCAAAGAGGGTGAGGATGGACTTGAACATCATGGAAACTGATACCATTAAAATCAGCGAACACGAAAACTATGAATTCAACACTAATATATGTCGTTTTTGATTCTTTTAAAATCCCCCCCCCCCTCTTGGGTATTAGAGTATGACCTTGAAGTTGAATTGGATTAAAACTGTTACTATTCATCTCAGCGCCCCCAAAAACTATGGATTCAACTCTAATATTGGTCGTGTGGACTTTGTGGTGGACAAACACAGTGCTCGTTGGTTTTCTCGGGGTTCTCCAGTTTCCTCCCACTTTCTTCATTTCACTCATCTCTCATCATCACCGTCTCCTTTAGCCTAACCGGCATAACCGTGGGACGTTAAACTTAAACATTTCATTTCATTTTTCATTTCTAATATTGGTCGTTTTCGAGGGGGTGGCAAATTATTTAGAGCACAGGGGCGCACAATATATACATACGGGCCTTCTACTTGGATAAATCACCGTCAGTTTTGGCTAAGGTGTGTAGAGGGTCAGAAGTTAGTATTCGAGTTTGTTGATCCAGGTGATATTCAAACCGGGAGCGGAAGAAATCAACCATTTTCTGTTCTAATATTGGTCAGCGTAGATGACAAACGGTAATAGTTAGCGAGAAGCGGTTTCCTACAATCTATTCAGCATCCCAAGAATATATTTCATTTCCAGCTTGAACTCTCTACTAACAAGGGAAGTTTGGGAGAAAGTACTTGCCTGCAGGTTAACTAAGCATGCCATTTGAAAGACCAATTCATGTGATTACAACAAGTTAATACATATCCTGTACGGTTGAGAACTTTTCGCGAGATTCAACGTTAAATACACGATTGCGCCTCCTAGCGACCTACCGTTATTTTCCAGTTTTCTCTTTCATAGCGAAACCTGATGCTTTGAACTAGCTACTGCTTGATCACTGGGATCCATTCACAAACAAATTGTCCATTGCAGGTTGGATGACGGATAACAAAGACGTAATGGTTGAGAATATACCAAAGAGCTGCACACGATTGTACAACCATTTGATGTACGTTTGGATTGCGACCAATCAAAGATTATGGCAGGAGATTTGTACATAGTATGAAACTTCTTCATCCGGACGTTATGATGTACCAACGAAACGATCAAATAATGTTCGTGCCCATGCTAGTGAATCAGTTCTGATCACCGTGATACATTGAATTGTTTCAGTTCGTGTTCCACAGGACAGGTTGCCTTACAAATTGTATACTTTTTGAATCACTTATCGAATTTGCTTTTCGCTTTGGTTATGTAAACTGTTCCCTTGACCGATGCAACGGAATCGCCCATATAAAATGTTTATAGTGCAAGAAAGTCTTTTGCCTGCGCCATTTCATCATAGGACAGAAGAACAACAGTGATCAATTTTTATCTCTAACTAGAGTGACCATAAAATTTTCAGCTGAAAGCGGGAAAGTTCTGGCTTTTTAAAAGTCATGAGAAATGAGAAACAGGTCAATGCGTAAATTAGTTCCTGTTTACCTTAGCAATACCTAATACATTTATACTGTATATAAGCTATAAAATATAATCTTGCAGTGTTCCCAACACCCTCGCCCGCCAGGTGCCAAGCCGCCAGTATTTCTCGCCATGTCCGTAAGAAATTTGGTGTTAATAAATTCCGCGTTTAAATTTCTTCTCCCTACATACAATTTACTTTAAAGATGTAAGAATGAATATGAAAATTAGATATTAAATGGCAAAAAGGGAAAAGAATATGGCTTTGATTGCTACTGGTGTAGAATTAGGAACCCTGGACTTAGGTTTACCTTTGTTATTATCAGCGCCCTTATATCAAAGCTCCCCCTCCTCTTTCTCTGTTACAGGGTGGGGTCAAGTAATTCGATACTTCTGGAAAAGGAAAGACACATTGAATAAAGATATTGGATTTGTTATTTACTTCTTTCACTTGCATAAAACGGGACAAATACTATTTTTTTCATCTATTGACAGAACGGCCTGGATTGTCCCGATCAAAACTGGACGTATGGTCGCACTATCTCTAACCTATCCTTATTGTGAACAGTATAATGACTGATTTTAACTAAAAAGCCCGTTAGTTATTGCGAAACATTTTTTTTTAAACCTCCGATATATTTCAATTTGTTTGTCAATATTCGTTGCTAATAATGATGTACTTAACGCGTTTAAATGCGCAATTTTTTTCATATAAACTTCCAAGTTGAATCTCTCGAACAGTTCTAAACCGTACAAGAATTTTATTAGCTTCTTGTAATGAGCAGGAATTAGTCCTTCAAGTGACATGTTTAGTTTCTCTGCAGGCGAGTACTTTCTCCCGAACTTCCCTTGTAAGACCAGAAGTGGTAGAAATCCAGTACAACTTCCGATTTCATTGTTTATCTACTTATAACAAATATGATGGGAGAGCGAAAAGCGTTTTATTTATTTATTTTTGTTATTCGATTTACCGACCTAAGAATAAGTACCATCTTTTCTCTTTCTTGAAGAGGCAGAAATCAACCACTCCCAGTTTTAACGTTGATTGCTGAGACAGTAGAAATGGTAATATGGTAGATAAGATAGTAAGAGGCGTTTTTCTGCAATCAATTAAGTATCGCAAAATTATATTCCATGTCTGCTCTAAATCTCCTTACTAATACCAGAAGGTTTGAGTATCAAGTGAGGGGATATCACTTCATTCAAACGAAACTCGTTCATATGGCGAACAAGTAACTTTTTTTTTTTTTTTTTTTGTAACATAAATTGAAGAATTTTAGTGGAAATTACTGTCTTTATGGACGTATAAGATGCATTCCATTTTCTGCATCAGTATTGAAGAAACCTATTTTCACTGCGTATTATAAAGATTTTCTTGTAATACAAAGTACTGTATCTGCTAAGAATAATAATTTGAGGTCTTTCCTAGTTTCGATATCATTTTAAAATGAAGCAGTCTAAAATACAGCATTAAACAAAAGTTAGCCAAGGATTATAATATTATGATAAAAAGAAAAACCGCAAATGAAATAACCCCATGACTGCTCGATAAATGTTATGTGATTGTTTATGCCAATGGTACGATAAGATCATAGGGTATTTATATTTTAAAATTTGTGCTTGGTAAGGAAGCTTAAATTTTATATATATATATATATATATATATATATATATATATATATATATATATATATTTACACGTTTTTGTATATTTATTAACAAAATATTTTTGATAACTTATGATTCACCACACCAGAGTGTAGCTAACGAGAGAGCGAGATTTACAGTACGGTATTAATAAACAAAGCAAAAGTTCTGTTGACAGTGTTCATTACCGTGACAACTACTAGTTCCACTCAGTTAATTTTTCAGATATATTTACCAAAATGATCAGCAAACAAAACTTATTTTAATTAGGCTATATACAAAGAGTAGAAAATTGATAAACAAGGGATGAATAGCGGTTGCCAAGTGTGACGAACTCTAGTATAAGTGAGTCAAATGCGGGCCGGTGATTGCCACATTTTTAAAAATGAAATTGCATGTCATTAACTCACGAAATTGCACGTAGATATATAATATGACATGAGAGACAGACATGTTCAATCACTCAGAATGAGAAAAGCTGGTAATAATAATAAGCCAATTATTTATCCCATAGCTCATGTATTAACAAATTATTGGAACAAATTGAAGTAAAGGAACAAGATTGAACATATTTATATGTTTTTTATATTCATATATTTAATATTATATATAGTTTAATATTGTATATAATTATACTTATATAGAGCTTTATATATTGTTATATTTAATAGTTTATACTTTTAGTATAAATATCTATGCTCTAAGATATCTCTTTCAGTTAGTGTCTGATGAAGACAACATTAAGTTGTCGAAGCCATTACACTGTAATTTAGTTTTTAATAAACAAGGGCATATACTCTGGTCAGAAGTGTTTATTATTTCTTTAGTGAGTTCCAAAGTCGTAATGGATAGAGTTGCCACTTTACGTATGTTCAACATCTCCCCGTAACCGTATCTGGCGACGATAATGATGATACCTTGCAGGAGACTTTCTCTGCATTGGCGATAGAACTCGGTATGTGCCTTGCAAGAGATTTCAGGGTACGTAATTGCCAGATGTCATCATTACACTTAGCTAATGTTTGTCTCATCCAATGTGAGGACAATTTTCTATTTTGACCCCGACAAGTGTTTTTTTACAGTTTGGGGCAGTTCATCTAAAGTTCAGCATTGCGGCACGTGAGGAGGTTGTGAACCAGCTCCTAGTTACAAACCGTAGGCTACGCCAGGAATTAAATAAATGGGTGACACGATGTGCGCCAGATGTAATCTCTGGACTACCACCACCATGTAATCTGTTAGATTTTCCTGTCTTGCCAGTCGACGAATTCCACAAAGAACCTCAGGCGACAACTTTATTTGTAACTTTAAACGGTTTTCTTTGGTTGTCAAATGTTTCTACCTGAGTTCCATTTATGTTTGCCTGGTCACATTTTTTCTGTGGTAACTCCGATGGTTAGAGTATTTTTCGGACACTGCTTCATTATTCGGTTGTACGAAGATCGTGCATTGAAAAGAGCCATGATGTACTTTTCCATTCCAGTAGTGGTTCACTCTCAACTGTGTTTCACTAACAACATGATACTCTGACACCTACAAAACGTAGAGCTAATGCAACACAGCTGGCTGCAGAACACAGTTATCATCTGGGACATTAAAGATGGAGTGTTCTACCGCTACGTATTTCACAACTCAAATGACATGCTGCAGCCTGTCGGCCTAATTTAATAGGCTGGTTCTGGTTACCACTCAGCCCGTGATTCTCCCGTCATTGGACTGCTCTAGTCCTCGTGCTGAAGTGCACCTTCGAAGGTTGCCCCTCGACCTCTTAAGCTTGTAATTTCCTATTGCTAGCGGGAGTGGGATACGCCTACACGCGGCCAGACCGAAGAACAGTTAACCTACTGGTCGAGGCAACCTTGCTAGCGAGTGAAGGTCTACCATGGTGTGCAGGCATGTTGTCGGAGTGTTTTAACGCTGGCTTATCTCCCGCCAGTACAAGTACCAGCTACCGTATCCCATGATTTGATCACAGCCCGCCAGAGTCCAACCTAATGTGAGAACCCCAGGCGAGCCCGGCCCTGCGTAACTCTATCGTACTATAGCGACAACTTTCTGTGTAAGAGTACTTCGAAATACTCCCATTTCTCATCCCGGTTCAAATGGTATGTGTAAAGTCACCATTTGGGTTTGATGCTATCCGTTATCCTAGAAAGATTTCTCCCTTCCTCTGGGATCAGAAACATTTACCCAGATCCCTGGAATCGGCACCTGTCGCCATTCGGTCTCTCTTTAAGCAGTAAATTAAACCTCCTGGTCGGATCGTCAAGCAATTCGGAATATCCTCTATTTACGGTAGAGTTACACCGTACATTACCAGAGCCAGTGACTGATGTAGGCTGCATAGCTTTAAAGATATGGTCATTTGAGAGAGGTCGGCACTCGTAGCAGGCTCGTCCATGCAATACGGGTCTTTCTCTCTCTCTTTTACGTGTTGAGGTATCACCGGCACGTTGAAAAATCTGACATCTCCTTCCAGACCCTATGGTACGTGGAAGTCGCCATGTAGAGAAGAGCCGTGACCATCGCTCTCTTCCAGTGGGGATTCTCGATGGACTTCCTCTCGTTTTACAATGTAGAGGTATCACGTACATTATCAGACTCAATGGCATGTGTTAGTTGATTGGGAGTGCGGTTTCCCTTCGTTCCCTGGTATAGTTGATTATCTGAGATAATCTGTTTCTACAATCATAATTCGACGAGAATTGCATAACCCCAACATCCGCGGTCAGGTTACAATTTAAAAAGCTTTGGTTACCGCCGCCAACGCGATGGCGTGGAAAAGATGCTAATTTAGAATGTATTAATAATATCATTATTTGCTTGTACACGTAAAATAATCATAATAAATAAATAAATAAAATGTAAACTAGATTATTAATTTTTAAAAATAGTCTTAAGTGTTTTATGTAATGTATTTTTCAGTTTGTGGAAATGATTGCATCAATGTTATCCATTTGCTGTATGCTGCTGCTAGGGTTTGCCGATGATGTTTTGGATCTTAGGTGGCGACATAAACTGTTACTTCCTACTATAGCATCTTTACCTCTGTTGATGGTGTATTACGTCAATTTTAATTCGACAACAGTTATAGTGCCTAAACCTTTAAGGCCGTGGTGCGGATTTGCTGTTGATTTAGGTAAGGTTTCAATGGGATTTCATGGTTATAGTCTGTGAACACACAGTACACTGCTGTTAGTGAAAAGTGCAACATCAAGAATGAATAACGAGAATGTGTCCAAACTCACATGATTTGTACAGGAGGATATGGCGTTAGAACAATTAGAATTTCAATAGGATGGCGCATGAGTGATCCCAGCATCGTCGTTGGTTCGGTGCTGTAAGTAGTACCGCAAGAGAGTGGTTTACGCAGCACTCAGGTTGTGAATCGTAAACAAGCGACCTGGAAGCGTGTGAGAAACCGTCACTATGCTTGGCTGATCTCATAGAGTAATACAAACAGATGATTGGATTTGAGCGGGGCTGTATTTTAGGTCTACGGGAAAATTTCTGTAAACGCAAAGTTGGTGTGCATACAAGGCATTCTACCATGACAGCGACACATATGTGGAAACAATGGACAGAAAAGAACCTTATGCAGTAACGATTAAGTAGTGAAACGCGGAATCTAACCATACCATTGGATGACAGATGTTCAAATGGTCGTAACGGGCCTTGCACCGTCGTTCAAGATTTTGCAGTTCTTGTTCTTTGTAATGAGTGTTAGCTCAACGCTGGAGTACGATAACAAGTGTGGACTTACCTGTGTCGACGGTTCGATAGCGTCTGCTGAACGCTGTACTGGCCGTATGCATGCCTTTCCGTCGGTTCAGAATGACAAATACCTCTTTCTACCATATGCGCGTGAACACCGTCACTAGCATACGGTGTGGAATATCGTAGTGTTTTTGGACGATCTCTATTTATTCTGTTCGTAGGTGATGGCTAGTAAGACGCTAGGCTCTGTCGTGATGAGTGCATTGTTCAGCGTGATAACGGCCGAACACGGGTAATTGTATGGCATGCCATTGGGTACAATACGTACTTTCGACAGCTACACGTTGAGAGCAGCTTCAACAATGACTGCTGCATCAGGAAATTTGGCGCCTGAAGTCATATTCTTCTGTCAGACAGTTCCGCACGCCGTATTTCAATAGGACAATGCGAGGCCACGTGTATGTCGGGATGTGCAAACGTTTGAGGAATTATGGGCAGTTACACGCGGAATGTAACCATGCCACGAGATGACAGATGTCCAAATGGTCGTAACGCATCTTGTACCGACGTTCAGATCCGGCCTGCCTCCTTGGACTGAACGGTTGCCTGGTATGATGAACATTAAGCATATGTGGGATATGGTTAGTCGGCGCTTTATTCGTCACTTGTTGATATATTGCGGACTCGCATACAAGCTGCATGGCAGGTGATTCCTCAAGAACATAATTAACACCCGTTTAATTCAATAACACGGCGTGTAGAGACTCTCATTACATATGGTATTGAATTTTCAGAGTTAGAGGTTTTGTTCACTTTTAAAGGTTTAGTAATTTCGGTATAGCCGTGTGACTAATCTGTGTTATAAATTTCATTACACTCACACGTACATATGCTTTGGTGTTGCAGTTTTCAGACGCAAAGATGCACAAACAGCTAGCTATTTTTTTTTCTGTGGTTGAATTTTTGATTTAAGAAGTATAAATAATACCTTAATAGTAAATTGAATAAAAGTAAAATAAGTGAAGGTTCTGTCCCAAAACTTGGTTATATACCAATCTCATACGTATGCCATATTTTGGTATATTTTTATTTTCTTCCACATTGCCATCCGAATGATGTTCTCCCGGCGGGAGCTCATGTGGTTCGGATTCCACGTTAATTAGTAGGTCCACGTCTCATATAGCCTCGCTGCTGAACGGGACGTAAAACTCAAAATCAATCAATCAAACCGAATGATGTTCTCTCATAATTACTTGTAACTCCGTCACTACCATTAACCTACAAGGCAGGTTGGCAAAAACCATGTTTTTTATTGAAAAAAAAGTTTTTTGTTTAAACCAGTTTTTTTTTTGGTTTAAATAATTAGCTCTATGTATTTATATCACATATGGACAGAAATAAGTTTGTTTCGCCTTGGTGTTATTATGAAACAATCGGTTGAGTTGAGTTGATTTTAACGTCCCGTTCAGCAGCAAGGCTATATGAGACGTGGACCTACTGATTAACGTGGAATCCGAACCACATGAGCTCCCGCCGGGAATCGAACCCGGGCCTCCCACGCCAAAGGCGCGTACGCTAACCGCTTAGCCACGGAGGTATGAAACAATCGGGTTATGCTGGAAGGGGTTACATAAGCTTAAAGCGGAATCCAAACCGTTTCTCGGCCTACATCCGAGAGAAATAATCCTCCATTTGAACTCAAAACCGGGACTAATTGGCCACAAACGCGATACGTCTGCCGACTTACTCACGAAGGACTCCTGATAAAAATACGTTGTACTGATCTTTGCATACTTGTTAATATAATTGTCAAGAGTCATTTGAGGAGGAGGTAGTGCACTGTAAATGTTAAAAAATAAACAACTGCACAAGTGAAACTATTATACAGAATTACATATGGACAATTTCAAAGTACTGCAGAGTACAGAAGAACTAATTTAGTCCAAGTTAGTTCACTACAACTTTTATTAGTCCAAGTTCAAGAAATACGACGACTTAATTTGCATATGAGTAAGAAAAGTGAATAAAGATACGAATTATTTGAGTCCACTTTGGCTCTGACAATTTATACATAAATAGATACGAAAGATACTTCTGATTTCAATAAATCCTTCTTGTGGAGTTTGTATGACCCCGTCCCTCCAGAAAAAGTACGACATTTCGATGTATTTTTATCAACAGTAAACATTAAACGAAACAATATTTAGAATTTTTATTTGATTGCAATTGCATAACAATATTAACTAACTATAAAAACATCATAAAAGAAACATTCATAAACTTATAAAAAAAAAGGTGCTTTTGTAGTATAATTACTTTGAGTAATGAATGGGAAATTTAAGTCTGAATATAATACGAATAATATGCGGGAGGTGAAACGTGATAACCCACAAATGTGTGTTCATCAAGATTTTACGAACCCTTACATTTTTACAAACATTTTTCGTCTTTTGGTTTAAACTTTTTTTTTTTTTTTTTTTTAATAGCTGGTATAAGCCACTTTGGTTTAAACCAGCCACCATGCTACAAGGTAAAACCATATGCTCCAAAGCTAAAGGTTCACTTGTTCTTTGTAATTGTATATTCTTTTCGAGTTATGTATGAGTGAAACTGACTAGTTTCTAAGTATGTATATGAGGGATTTCTTTGTATTTGGATACTTCCGTCTTAATCGTATGTGAATATATTGGTTGCATGGCCATTTGAGAAAGAAAAGAAAGAAAACTGCTGACTGATTCTCCTTTAAAATAATAAAAATAGAAATAAAGAAATAAAACTGTTTGTCAGTGACAGTCATTTTTACTTCACCTGTTTAGTTACGTTTAATTAAAAGAAAGTCGTTATTTATACTTAGTTATATAATAAAGTCGTCGGATAAATTAAGCGATGAGCGATGTCGTATCTATCATATATGTAAGATTAACATGTGGTTACTAAGGTAAACAGTGGCTACAAAACTCGTTTATTGCTGAAGCATCTTCCGTATGATTCTGTAAAAACACATATTATGAGTGTTATATTAAGGACACACTTTAATTAGACTACAACTCAATCTATGCAACTGTCTCCATAGTAATTCGATAAACCAGATATCCACTGATACCGATCGACCTACCACACGTAACAAAAATTTCGCAAAATGTAATACAACATCTAAATCATGTTCTTGAATGGACTGTCTCTTATTTGAAGCATTTCTCACCTCATCAATCAACCCATCAACAATCTGTGGCCAGGCAAAATTTATGTTTACAGAATCTCAAGTACTTCCTTAAAGTAAAAGAAAGGAGAAAGGCATAATTCAGAAAACAGTTTATGGGTATCGATATGATCTTCCTTCATAAAGGTTTAGTTTTAATATATATATATATATATATATATATATATATATATATATATATATATGTGTGTGTGTGTGTGTGTGTGTGTGTGTATGTGTAAAAAAGAAAAAAAACTTAATTTATTGATTCAAATTATTGTGTGAAGGGTGAACTTCGAAGACTTAAAATTGTACTGCAAGTTACATGTTTAAAAAGGATGCATAGGGCTATAATGGGACGTTCACGACCGGTTAAGGTGGGATGCGAACCACTGTGATGTGTTCAATGCTCTTCCACCGAAAATCAAAGCGTGAACGACGTGCAGCGAAGGCACGCGATCTAACCCCTAGATCAGCAGGGAGGACTTTCTCTGTTTTCGTCCTGGCTTCAGGTCACAGCACTGAATTTAGGTAAACAATCTTTAATATGTTAAATAACAATTTAGACTCTGACAATACATTAGCTCTTTCAATTAAAATTATCATTCGCTTGGAAATACAGGCCAAATGGATTGACGGTGGCGTCAATTTCGTTCCGTGGAATACCTGAAATTCATTCGTAATTAATAAAAAATAGAAAAGTAGTCAGCGAAATTTACCAACAATATGCAATATCTTTTATATATATATATATAAAATTTGATTTTGTTTTTGAACTTTCCTGTTCTATTTCCACAAAAGTATTGCCCATTAAAATTACGAACGTGTTTATTTCCTTTCTATCTATGATTTTCGTTTTCTATTTTGTCTTAATTTTCATCCTCTACAATTAAGTAAATTATTAGTTGCAAGGTGTAGGAGATGAAATAGACCGAAGATCAAGATCAAGTGCTTACATAGAATTAGTTAATAGATAGGAACAATAAGTGAATCTTGTGTCAATTGATTAGTTGTAATATACGTTGCATTGATAGCCACATACAAGTTAAATGTTTTAGGAATAATGATAATAAGGATAAAAGGATCATATCATCTTTTTAAAGAAAGAAAAATGGAATAGGGTTGTGAGATTAAGGAAATAACGTAATTCTTTTATTCTTATTATAATATCTTTAAAACATATCAACTTTCATACAGCTACATATACTTGTATTGCTTAACTACAGATATTACATTTGTTATTCCTTTTATGTAAGCACTTACAGCTTGATATATTTCATACGAGTATAATACCCAAGATATTCGGAGGCGCACTTTCTTCCTGGCGGAGACGCTCATAATTTGAGTTGACTGAATACCAACTTCAAGTGTGAAAAACATGTAGTTGAAGGAATAGGTAGCACAGTCAGATCAGTACAGTCAGACAGAAACCGGTGTTCCATATCTGGTCTATAGTTCGTCCAGCTGTAACAGATCTAATTTGATTGGACACCGACTGCAACAACAAAAGCGCGTGGTTGAATCGGAAACGGACAAAGTAGTGTAGTTGTTAACGTACTAATATGGTAGTGTGGTAACTCGTTTAATTTCATTATATTCAATGATAGTTTTTGTTCATATTCAGGAAGGTAATAAATAACCAGGATGTGAACCTCAACTTGCTTTTAAGGCGAATGATAAAGCTTTTAAAATAATATTTGATTTGTATTTATGAAATTTCCTAGGAAAAGCTTTTATATATAAAGTTTTTATTTTTTGTTTTTGATCTTTAACGTTTTTTTTTCTTTGCAGGGATTTTGTACTACATTTATATGGGAATGTTAGCAGTATTCTGTACAAATGCCATTAATATCCTAGCTGGCATTAATGGATTAGAAGCAGGCCAGTCTCTTGTAATTGCATTGTCCATAGCTGTTTTTAATTCATATGAAATGTATGGAGATTTGTGGAAGACTCACCAGTTCTCATTATACTTCATGCTGCCCTACATTGCAACGACTTTAGCTTTGCTGAGGTATAATTGGTAAGTAAATTCCATTTTCTTGATACCTGCTTCCGTCACTTTTTGTTTTGTAATATCTAAATTTATACTGTTAGTGTTGCTAATGCAAAATAATTGAAAAGAAAATCTTAGAACAATAGATTTTACGAGTGACTTTTGTTTTTAATCTCTTGTTGCAATGTAGTATCTAAACGTTTATCTGCTGGATTTCCCAGCAGCTGATTAAATACAGGATTTGTCCCGAAATTAAGTAGAGTGATGTGTTTCCGCCGACATGAACAGCTGGAGTGCGGCTATTTGTGGCGGGAAAAGTGGTGGTGGATTTTCGGGAAAGCAACGCGAACCACGTCAGTTGCCTGCACCCCATTAAAATGTGCGGATTGCTCCTAGATTGAACCCCTGTTCGACTTCACATCACTTCTTTTCGGTACCACGTTCAATGGAACAACGAATTTCTTACTTTCAGTAAAGTATACATCACCTACCAATGATTACATTGGGAAGTTTTGAACATTCAACTACGTCAAAGGACATATTGAAAGGTTATGGTGCCGGGAGGGTTGGTTGTTGGCATCATTTGGATACTGTTCTGTGGTTACGAGGGAAGGAGACTGAGTCTTTGAGTTTCTGAAACAGTACATGAAGAAAATGTCTGAAATACACATTTTACTTCCTGAACGTTATATCTCACACGTACAATGGCTGAGAAACTGCAACCATGTTTCTAAGTTCGAGAGCCACATGGGTTACTCGAAACACAATGAACTTCTTTCATTCAGCCATATAGAAATTACTATGAGATCGTCTACAGATTTCATAGTTCTGCTACGCTAGGACGCTGTGAAGGTGGAACAGACATTTAAAATTTATTTAAAATTTGATATGTACTACAGATTTATTTAATTGAAAAGATCTAATATGTATACGTATTTAGCAAATACTTTATGCAATTTAAAAATAAACAGAAAATTCCTTCCCTTCAAAATGTCTTGATTATGAGTCAGTTACCTAGTGAACCAGCACGGAGAACAGTTGCAAGCTGATCTCGAAATAACTCTTTTTCTCTATCCACAGTAAATTGCTTTCTGGTGGGAATCCTAGAAAACTTTTGTAGTTTTAGTAGTCGCTATGCACATTAAGGAATTGTTGAGGGATGATTTTAATGAGATTAGCGTAGCGAATTAGATTAGCGTAACAGATGTAACATGACGAGATGGATTTATTGGATGATATCAGATTTCTTCCGAGAGAAAATTTGAATACATTGGTGGTGAAAAGTAGTACTGCAAAAATACTAGGAATCCGCATTGAGCATGATAGGAGATATGTCCTTGGAGGAAATTTCCCGTGGGCCACCGTTTGAAATCACTGTCTACAGCTATGTGCTGTTGTTACTCCGCAAGTTGGATACTGGTATAGGCTGAGTATTTCCTGTAGAACCAAAGATGGGATGGAAGAGAATGGCCAACTTAAATAGGTGCCAGTGCTGTGTACGTTACTTCACTATGATTCTCATTGATGTTTATGTTACTAGCTGACTTTTATATTACTAGAAATATTTCGACAGCTTTCCTACTGTCTTCTGCTGTAGTTTGAGAAACTAAGAAGAAATTGAACCAGAAATATAGAAAATATAAGGAAAAATAGTTCTGTACTAAGGAAAAAGAAATACTTGCTTATAAAAAAATCGTTGGCGCTATGAGGTATGTATTAGAAAAATGAGATTAATGAGTTAATTTAAAAAATGGAATTTTGAATGCCATTGTGTGAGAAGATACTGAATGTATATTTTTCTGAAATGGAAAAATTTAACCTTATTTTATTTTATTTATTTATTTTTGTTTGTTATCTTATTATTATTTTTACAATCCAGTTGCTTGTAGATAAGATCGGAGAGTTTTCTAGGAATTATGTAGTAGAGCAATGCGTGTTTCACGAATGACTTGGGATAAACAGAAGATTCCTTCCCTACAAAATTCGTGGTAAGGGTGGAAGCTTTTACGAACGACACAGTTATTTGTTCCGTAGATGTACTACAACTTTCTTGCCTACTTACTGTAAGCTGCAAGAGAATGATCCCCTCCCAAGACTTTCTAAAGAAAGTAGAATTTTATATTGTAATCAGTGGACAACTCAAATGTCTATTTTATTACGTATTATCACTTCAAATCAGAGGAGGAAGTAGGATACGTGTCTTGGGCGCCAGTCCCAGAAGGGCGCAAAATGCCATGCTGTGCCTAAAGAAAGTCAGTGTACTTGCTGTCACCACTTGCACAACTATCTGGTTCTGTAGAGTCCTTTTCCTGATTATACTCGATTCAGCTACATCTTCATGGGGAGCATTTGAACTCGGTGACTTTCATTGTCCTCCTGTCGTCTATAATAGCGTTCCGATATTACACAGAAACGTCATGAGCGACGATGACGTAGCAGTCTGTCTGGTCTTGTATTCACTGTATTGATGACAAACATTCAAAATCACCATTTTTACCTTTATTATTACTTGTCTTTTTCTCGTTTCCAGTCTTCTTACTTCTTACTATTTCTTTTACTTTTATTTAAAACGTTGCAGCTACGCTATTCGTATTAAATCGATGTGATATGTGCAACAAAGAGGAGCACTTTCTTTTCGTTCGCCATTAGAGTTCAGCAGGTTAGCTTTTTATTAACACTAAAGAAGAGCAACTTCTGTCCAGTGAAATGATTTAGAATGGATAGGAAAAAAAATGTATTGTGTCATATTTTCAGATCATCATCATTTATAAATCGTTGAGAAGTGAAGTTTTCGAAATTAAAAAATCGATTTTAAATGCAAAATCTTGAGTAGTAAGACAGTGCAACTTAGCTGTTCTAGAAAGAAAAGTGGGCTTGCAGGAAGGGACGGCAGATAAAGCTAAAAAACCCAGCAAGCTCTTTCGAAGCTTTTTAAGGAATCTGAAGCAAGTACTTCAAGAAACTCGACATGCTCGATGCGTCTCAGCCTACCACTTTGTATTACAAAGATGGATTAACTTCAAATGTGTCATAGGAGGAGGATGGGTGAATTGAATGTGATCTGATGAAGGTCTCTACAGGCGAACCAATTATTTATGGAAGTAATGATGTCGGGTATAGTGGTATCCCACGAAGCTACTGACATTGGTGTTAGAGCTATGATAGCATAAATGATTGAACAATATGACATTAAACTTTCGAAATTCGATAAAAACACATGATGACCATTGTTGTCTGACTCATTGTGAACAGAAATAATACACCTGAGTACAAAATATTTCCGAAATAGAGAGGGACTTTAGCACTTTCAAATAATCGCTCAGTTAACCAAAATTGGTTTGAAAGGAAATTAGGCGATGATCGTGGCGAGACAGTCATTCGCCTATGGATGGTCTGTTCTTTTGAAAAATTGATATTTTGCTTTTACTTTTTTCTCTTCCCTTTGCCATTAATCTATCAGGCTGTATTAGAACATGAAAAAGATTTAGTCACTGGAAAGCACCTGGAAGGATGAGCGTTCATGAAACTGCTTTCTTCAACCAATAAAAGGAAATATACACTCGTGCTCATAAATTAAGGATAATGTGAATACATGGTGAAACGCTCTGGTGGGCGGTTTTCGGTTGGAAATCACCTCGGGGTATGACCATGCGGTGCATTTGACCATTCGGTGCGGTGCATGCGGTGCGGTCGTCGCACGGTGGCGCTAGAAGCAGTCCAAATACGCAGAGGTGTGTTGGTGCATGTGAGAGTATGGTGCAGCGTGTAAGTGTGCAGATGATGTCAGACGTGCTAATGGTGACTGTGTGTTGAAAATGGCTCAAAGAACACATATTGATGATGTTATGAGGGGTAGAATAATAGGGCGACTGGAGGCTGGTCATACACAGCAGGTCGTCGCACGGGCCCTCCGTGTACCACAAAGTGTGATCTCAAGATTATGGCAACTATTCCAGCAGACAGGAAACGTGTCCAGGCGCTACAGTACGGAACGTTCACAGTGTACAACACCACAAGAAGACCGATATCTCACCATCAGTGCCCGCAGACGGCCACGGAGTACAGCAGGTAGCCTTGCTCGAGACCTTGCCACAGCCACTGGAACAGTTGTCTCCTGACACACAGTCTACAGACGACTGCACAGACATGGTTTATTCGCCCGGATACCTGCAAGGTGCATTCCACTGACCCCTGTTCACAGGAGAGCCCGTAAAGCCTGGTGTCAAGAACACAGTACATGGTCAGTGGAACAGTGGTCACAAGTTATGTTCACGGACGAGTCCAGGTATAGTCTGAACAGTGATTCTCGCCGGGTTATCATCTGGCGTGAACCAGGAATCAGATACCAACCCCATAATGTCCTTGAAAGGGACCTGTATGGAGGTAGTGGTTTGGTGGTGTGGGGTGGGATTATGATTGGTTCATGTACACCCCTGCATGTCTTTGACAGAGGAACTGTAACAGGTCAGGTGTATCGGGACGTCATTTTGCATCAGTATGTTCGCCTTTTCAGGGGTGCAGTGGGTCCCACCTTCCTCCTGATGAGGCTATACCCCAGCAGCTGCTCGACCACCTGATCCAGAGTATGTCAACCCGTTGTGCGGCCTGTGTACGTGTGCATGGTGATCATATCCCATATTGATGTCGGGGTACATGCGCAGGAAACAGTGGCGATGTGTAGCACATGTGTTTCTCAACTTATCACCAATACCGTGGATACCGTAGATATCACCAATACCGTGGCAGCGATATGTTTAGTTTGTTCGTATGTTGTGTTCACTATGTGCCTATGCTATTAGCGCCAGTTTTGTGTAGTGCCACGTTGTGTAGTACCACAATCTGCAATTATCCTTAATTTTTAAGCATGAGTGTAGTTGAAAACAGAGGAGTTGTTGATGTAGAAGTTCAAACAAACTAGATTTTAAATGATAAAGAAAAAATACGCGTATATTAAACACGCAAGACACAGGGAAATATTTCAGACTAATGAGTACTCTAACGTGGCTAACTCGTGGCTACTGAAACTGCTTTCCGTTTTTGATCCTGTTTTGAAAGAACACTGTTCAGAGCGTGGTAATCCTCCTAATGGCATCTACTGTTCGGCAGAGGTTAATAGAAAGCATCCGTAAATGTAAATACTGTGGCTTAATATTTGACTCTACTCCTGATCGGGCACATCAAAAGCAGATTGTGCCACAAGAATTAAAGTATGTACTCGATTTTGAGAAAAGAATTACCCGTTAGAGATTCATTCCTTGGCTTTATAGAAATAAAGCAGAAGGATACAGAAAACTTGGTTCGAGCGCGGTGGCTCAGTGGTAGAGCGTTCACCTCCAGTGCTTGGGGTCCCTGGTTCGATCCCAGCTCGCACCGTATGAACTTTGTGGTGGACAAACACCGTGTTCGTGGGTTTTCTCGGGGTTCTCCCGTTTCCTCCCACTTTCTTCATTCCGCCATTTCACTCATCTCTCATCATCACCGTCTCCTTTAGCCTAACCGGCATAACCGTGGGACGTAAAACAACGATTTCATTTAATTTTCATTTTTGGAAAGCTTCCATGCTTTACAGTCCTTACTAGACTCTTTTCTGATGAAATAATTTATTCTCTAATATCGTCCATCAAGGGTACATTCTTAGTAAGATAATTTCTTTTAATACGGAGACAAAAATATTTTTGATTGACCAGCATAAAGTAGCGTTTGCGGAGTAGCTAGGATTAAATACCAACAATAGTACAATGCTTTGTTTAAAAAATAAAAAAGCTTAAAAAATAGATTAAAAGAAATAAAAAATATCTACTCAATAAATCATATGAAGTTTATTCCATGAAAATCATGTACATATTACATCTCAATAGAAGAAACAATAGAAAATATATTAAATACATTGCACCAACATCGTAATAGAAGAAAATTGTATAACTTTTTTTTTTTTTTTTGCACATTGTTCATTATTACCTTGTGCATTATTGTTACATTGTTCATCCGGTAAGAAACCAACTTGAGATTTACCTTTAAAATAGATGTAAATATATTTAATTAAAAATTTATGCTAGCATTTCATTCTTAACGGATGTATTTACAGTAGTTTGCTAAAAAGCAAAGACTAGAAATAAAAATATGGCTTTTAACGTAAAACTATTTGTTATATCAAACATAGTGACTAGCAGAGGGGGAAAAACTGTAATTCTTTTTCAAGTTAGTGTCTGTAGCAGTGTTGGTAGATGACTCGTATGATATGACATTAAGTTTCAGTATCATAGCAAGATATGTATTTATCTGTTCAATAGGCACGTTCAGCTAAAATACATTCAGGAAAAAAAATGTACAACAGGCTCGGTTTATGGAAGCGTTTTGTGTTGCGAAGGTATTTAAGTAAAAAGCATAATAACAGTTTTTGATAGTAGACATTGTTTAATACTAGCAATCATATTTGTGATGAGTATTTAGTATCAAAACTGATGAAATATATAAATTTTTGCGTAAGGACATCATTTGCCTATACATATAATATGTAAAAATTTATGTAATCCGCCAGTTTTGATATACCTAAAAATAACTGCATTTCTGTAGTTCTGAAAGTCAGTACTTTGATATGCTGCTGCATTTGATGTACTTATTTTGAGATAGAAAATGTGTATATAAGCATTGGTTTTGGGACAAAATAATATAAATTAAACAACTAATTAATTCACGTGATGTAACTCAACAGTATTAAATTGATTGACCAGTAAAGAGCATTGAAAAGTGGTTACTGACGATAGAAAGTTCTGTGTCCGTGTAATTTCTAATTTAAAGAATAGAATTCAGTCTTGACCTGTAGATTAAAAAAATCACCATAAGTACTTCTTTCCGCCATTAGAAACAAAAGTCTGTTCTCTGCATTGCATTAAAAAAAAAAAAAAAAAAAAAAACATCTTGCCTAAATTTCGTTGGGGAACCACATAAGCCTACCATAGTCCTATTTTTCTCGTACATTTTATTTATGTACGTTATTCAAACAAGCTAAGTAAGAAAATGAAGAACGAAAAATTCAGAGAAATTACATGACATACAACTTGCGATTTGAAGAATTAAGCAATACTGGGAAACCTTGTTAAAAGTGTGATTTCGTGACAAATTCTAAAAATCACGTGACTACTTCGTTTAAAGATAAGTTTCACAGCAAAAGTAACAGTAAGGGAGAGGCAAAAGTTTCAGTGTACCAAGTACAATAGAAGGCGTATGGTTTCATAAAGTGAAGTAGAGTGAAGTCTGAAAACTCGAGGAGAGGGGGCAATTATCCACCCTCTCCTTGAGACCTCAAATGGCACCCTAAAATGTTCTGAACAGAGCATAATATAAATATTAAGAGAATTAATCAATCTTTCCTGTTATCAAGCGACAACCTAGAATACATCCTGCCCCCTTGTAAATATGAGAAAATTGTATAACTACCGATTATGAAACAAATTTTGGTCTCTGGTCTTTCTCCCATGGAGTTGAAATATAGGTGCTCTTGGTAGTGGGTAAAACGAATGTCAAATGCTCATGTATAAATAATACTCTTCACGTAAACATGTGATTAGCGTGAGACGGGTTCTTTCGAATTGTGAGCAACTTTCTCTTTAAAAATACGTACTTTTACTATCATCAGAAATAACAACGAAGTTACACTAGCAGCTTAGACGGTTCTATCAATATATACAAAATTTAAATTATCTACATAAAGTACATGAGTGTAGAAAGATTGATTTAATTTTACTGAAGATAGTCTTGTTTATCCCTGTTAGTTTGACAAGGCAATCAACGCTTAGAGTATAACTGAGAACAATATATTTTGGACTGACCTTGTATATTTATATGAAAGGTTAAGTATGTGTGAGCGTAACAGACACAGAGTGAAAAAGAGAATGATTGGACCGGAACTCGAACCCGGGATCTTCGACATGCCCTGCCGATGCATTAACCACTACGCTACCCAGTCTGCTTCTCAGACCAGCCACACACTGCTGAAGTCTGTGCTATCCATTCAGACCACATGGTCAAGGCTTTAAGGTAGGAGTGGAGAGCATCGACTTCAGAAGTGAGAGAGTGTGTGGCTAGTCTGGAGAGCAGACTGGTAGCGTAGTGGTTAACGCATCGGCACGGTATGCGGAAGATTCCGGGTTCGAGTTTGATCCAGTCATTCCCTTTTTCACTCTTTGTGTGTTATTGAATCGCACCTACAGAGGATCTGGTGTGTAAAAAAATTTGATTGTTTCCTTTTTTCATTAATATATGTGTCAGGGTATTCAGATTTTATTTCTAATTAAAAGTTTATTTTCTTCTGGTGGAAGCCGCGTAGTGTGCTAAGGAATAAAAGTTCTCCGTAAGAACCATAATGTATGACAGGCAATCGAACTTAAAGCACACGGTGTTGTATGTTACATGTACGTTATTCATACTTGTTCTGGCGTGTCAAACCTGGTGTATGTAATATTGGCTTTATGTTAAGCTGAAAACAGCCCAATAGATAGGAATCAAGGCTTTAAACGGTGGAAAATGTGCGTTATAGAGTAGATCTTCAAGTCTAGACTCTCACAGTTTGGCGAATGTGTATTACCCATGATTTGTTACTGAGTTTTGAGGATTGAATGATCTTCCCAACATGAAACATCTATAATTGGGCTTTATGTGCTGTTTCATGATAAGTTAATTATTCTTCTTTCCGTTTTTGAATTTCTATCTGTGTTGTGAAATGGATGTCACAATGCTTCTCATCTTTGTAAGAGTTATTACATAGTATGTAGGAGGATTCTGCAGTCAAGCAATACCGAGCTTTAGGATGTTGAGATTTCGATTGTCAACTCCTTATTGTATAATAATTTAGCATTGACATTAATATAATTTATGTCTTATTACATATAGATGACTGTACAATGGGGTATAATAATTGGTATCTGTACCAGAGTAGTATGGTAACTAATATTTAACAAATTTATAATATCGGAAGACCGTTAGAAATGCTTCCACCTAAATGTATTTTTGTTTGTTTGTTTGTTTTAATATTGTATTGATATGAAGTTACTTGAATATTATTGAACCAAATTAGTGTCGTCGACAGTTAGGGTTAAAGTATGTGTGTTTTAAAATCGTAAATTTTAAGATTCGAGTAAATACTTACACACGAATTGAGATTGGAAAATATGTAAGAAATACATATTATTCAACTTCCATTAAGTGGCTTGAGTTCTGACTATTTTGTGTTAGAATTCGTTGTGTTTGTGTGAACTATCTACCAAACGTATTATTTAGTTGGCGATGGTATTGTCTTGTTAGTACTTGTCTCTTTACAACGTTAGATTGGTATATTTTGTTGTATCGTATGTTCATAGTATCCTGATTTTGCTCCTGTAAAATGGACGACAAACTACTTTTTATCTCAAGGCTGATATTTTAAATACTTCCAAGTTTCTATATATGTTTCTACATATATGTGTATATATACCGTAAATTTGGAATGGCTTAAAAATAACTTAGTGTTATTCATTCAATTTTAGGGACGTAATAGTAAGAATATGCTACAAATGAACTTTATTTCACAAAATTACCAATACTCTTTTCTTTTATCGTATGTGAGAAGTCATTATAATTTTAGATAGTTTTTTAAAATAAAATTTGGTATAATATGTGTGATTACAAACAAAATATCTTTATCACAGATTGCTTTATATCACAGTTAGGAAGCTCCAAATCATATTTACCTAATGACCAATTTATAAGGAATCTGTGTTGTATGAATTTACAATAAGGTGGTAGTAGTTCCATGAATTGTTAATTAGATACTGTGGTGCAAAATAAGGATCATGTGATTGACTTTTGTGAATAAAATTAGTTTTCTTGTCAAACCATACTCCAGTACTAACTAGCTGTTCAATATCAATTATATCAATATCATTCTGATCTATTTTCCAGTCGGAAGGTATAAAGGGCTGCAGTAATTGTAGTTTTTTGACTATGCCATGGGGATCTAGACACCAACTACAGTACCATCCACCATAATGGTTCAAGTCCCCTACCACAAGATAATTCGCTGAATCGCTGTATTTGTTTGAATTTGCGTAACCCGGTATGTCATTTCGGAGCTCAGCAGCATCGTTGTGATAATGAGTATTTAAAAACTGGACCGTGCTAGCACCTAATATAACTGTTGTTTTGTCAGGATGTTGCCAGTAGAAACCAAATACTGACCAGCGGAGTCTGAACGCTATTGGCTGAGGCCACCCATCATAAAATTTGAAAAACATTAGCGCTTTTGCATTTGGAATTTCATCAGCGTCAAGAATTACGAAAAGATCATCGTAATTTAAATTAACAATTAGTTCTTTGCTTTGTTGCCAGAGAAATGTTCGCATGTAGTCTCTAAATTTCTTGTCACTACTATTTTGATATTGATCTAGAAATAAGTACAAAATTTTGTGTTCCATGCTTTTAAGATACCCTTTTCTTAATTTCTCATAGAAATACAATGGCTTTTGTTTTCCATTTTCTGTATAGTTTGATTCACAAACCACAAATAAATCAACCGCAGCAGACAGTTCATATATTATTGCTTCAGTTAGATCGGTTTCCATAAAAATCGGGAATCCGTGGATTATTTTACGTGGCACATCTCTTTTTGAAGGTAAAATCTTTTGACGAGATGTAACGAAAGCGCGCCATATTACTTCTGGTTGACCGCAATCTATTCCATGCCAGTCTTTCTTGCATTGACATTTTTTAGTATGTGTATAGTAAAATTTTTTCATGAAATAAACATCTGTTCCTTCTACATAACAAACTGTCCCATTAATTGAAATGAAATGATCCGATTTCGCCTCCTGATTAATGGTGATACGTTGTAAATCTTTGGTCCCTCCAGTTTTTAGATTTTGATACAATTTGTCGTTAAATTTATCGTGGGGTATAACAAAAGTAACAGGTGCGAATTTGGTCGGGTTAGAAGGCTTTGGTGCAGTAGTAGGTTCATAGAAAGAAGGCGTCGTTATTAATAAGTAGAATATCACAAAACCCAGTTGCACTAACAGTAATAACCATAATATAAATAACTTGAAGTCTGTTTTATTTGTCATGAGATGAGCAGATGTTCTCAAATTACGTATATTAGTTGTTTGGTGACGTTTAGCTTGCTATGAATGTGTGCGCTGTAGCAAATTCAAATATAGGCTCACATTTGTGCTGATTCTTGATAAAGGAACGTATGTAGTAATGGTTGTAGATGTAAGTTTCCACTTTTCTCCAGTAGTAGCCATCTGTGAAGAAAAGAAAGAAAAAAATTATATAAGGGATATAAAGATAGGTGAAAATCAGTTATTACTTCCCATACTACACAGTATACACATGTATTAGTTATCTTGATTTTGTAATCAAACTTTTATTCGACCTGTGGGATGGTAGATCAAGCTGATTAAAAGGTTGTTATTTTAATAAAAGTATTTAAAGTGAGTGAAGAAAACTAAGAACATAGCAATCTTTTGGATTTATAACGTTGAATACTTACGAATTACTAGATTATTGATTAGGTATTGCTTTTTGGGGGAAAATTGTCCTTATACTTTACTCCTTTACTTTAATAATATCTCGAAAATACTGTTTGAGTGCACTTCATAAGTAGAGTATCGTTTATATTACTATTGCTTATTCTAGTTTTGGGAAGAAATGGGAATGAAGTTAACGAATTTCCTCATCTGAATGTGATAACTTTTTTTTTTTTTTTTTTTACACATTCATTTAAATAGTACAGAGTGCTCGGTCGGAGCTTCCAAAGCCCAAGTAGCTATTAAGCGAAGTGTGGTGTTAGTTTCATTCCCGGTATATATTCAGCGTAGTATATCAAACTCACTGTAAGTAGGAGATTCTATCCTTATAGCCTTTCTGCTGAATAGGATTAACATAAAACCTATCAATTTTGAGATGAGAGAGTGGATACAAACTATAATTGTAACCTTAGATGGCTTACTTTCTTTTTAAGATTTAAGGAAGGATGATTTAATTGTTAAGTATATTACGACTCTCATGAACATTCGTTAATATTCAAGGTAAGCTAGAAAATGGCTGCTTTGGAGCATCTTTGCTTTGTAATTTGTACCACATTTTGTGTTAATATATGTTTCTCTGTTCATTAATTTATGAACATAAGAATATTTATTTATAACAACCTTTACAAATGGCAGGTGTTGTTCTTTGTTGAGGTTTAGCAACCCTTTTCAGCACCAAGTTTATATGAGGTGTAGACTTACAATTTAAGGTGGAATCGGAACCTCCATGATGAATTCAGATTTGAATGCTTTCCCACCGGGAATCGAACCCAGGACCCGTCCATCAGATGCGCTATCCACGCTATCCACTAGACCAACGGAGAGAGCTACAAATGACAATTGTAAGAAACTTTACAAATGGGCATTGAATTATGATAAAATTTCCTGTAAGCATATGGCAGGTCAACTTTAAAATAATGAGGAAAAAAAAAAGAAGAAGTTATTGAAAAATTAGTTATACTGAAGATTTCTATGCGCTAACTTGACATTGAATAAAACACGTAAAATCTAAAAGATATAATGTGAAGAAAGAAGCAACTTAAATGTTCAGTGGAAGTGTTTTCTTGTAAATCTTTTTGATGACAGCTGTTGGCTCTAGTAGTCAAATCTAGAGTTCCTTGATTTTGAGTTAAATATTGTGCTTCCTATTTTAAGATTATTTCCCAAAATAGGATAGTGATACACTTAATTGCTCGGTATGTAAATTCTAGTTATAGTGTGATTAACTAGTAGGTGATTGATTAAAACTCACCCACCGAATTAACTAATCATTTAGAAATACAGGAGTGAATCAAAATCTTGTAAATTGTATAAAGTACGTGTGATACTGGAAATAACTTGAAATACTGGAATTTAATGTTGATACTGCAAATACTGAAAATAAACTGGAATTTTGATCCACATACTGGAAAAATTATAAATTCCTTTGAATTCGCTTGACATTGATAGAGCTGATTTGAACTGGATAGCGTCATACGTGGATTTAATCTATTGACAAAACAGTTACAAAGAAGATAAATTTGAAGGCCCAGCGGAAAGCTCGCAAATTTCAGCTAGCACTGAGTGGAGAAGAGGTTCCTAAATGGGCGGTTCCTCAAAAATTGATGAATACAGACATAGTTCTACCTCTGAGGTCTCGGAGTGTGAGGAAGGTGAACACAAACCAAAGACATCGACTGGAAAGCCCCAATAGCAGATGAGAATTCAACTTAGTGCAACAGCACTAAACAGTAATCGGTTTTGAGTCTCTGATCGGGCAACAGGTGTCATAGCGTCAAATTTTCTATAAGATATTGGGATGATAAGTGATACAAATTATTCCTATGTATTTGATAAGTATAAAATAAGAAGAGAAAAGAGTCGTATTAGAATTAATTTGAAAAGTGAATTTAGACCTCTCGAGGAAAGTTGGGTCTCTTCTTTGATGGACGAAAAGATAATACTTTGGTCATTGAAAAATTAAATGCTAAGCAGTTTCATAAAATTGTGCAAGAAGAACACAATTCTCTTATTCAGGAACCTGGATCAACTTATATTAGACATGTATCTCCTTTCTCGAGTTCGTCAAATGATACAACTCAAAGCATAATTTTTTGCTTGCTTGAACTAACAATATCAATTGAAAAACTAGAAGTAGGAGGGTGTGATGGTACTGTAACTAACACTGAATGGAAGAACGGTGTCATCCACCAACTAGAAAATCATGTAGGACCCGCTACAGTGGAGCATATGCCTCCTGTATTTTAATGAGCTTCGTTTTCGCCGCATTTTTCTATATATTGATGGTCAAACTACAGGGCCTAAATCTTCTACTGGGCCAATAGGACAGCACCTCTCTTGCTGTGAAAAACTCCCTGTGGTCAATTATGAACCCATAGCTTGTTCGATTCCTGATATAGACAGGAATTTGTTGAGCAAAGACCAACAAAATCTGTTGAACATTTCAAAAGTAATTACTTGGGATATTGTCCAGAAGACTTGACAAAACGGGACCCTGCTCATTTGCCCCATTCCAGATGGCTAACTACAGCAAGCCGAGTCTTTAGATTATATGTAAGCTCGCCAAATCCATCTGAAAACTTGCAAGAAATAGTTAGGTTTATTTTGAAATCATACTTGCCTGTCTGGTTTGCCATGAAAAAAGAACCCATATTTTACTGACGGCCCGAAACATGTCTTTGAAGTAATCCAGACAACATGATATTTCTCTGACGAATTACTTCAAATTATCGACCCAGTAGTAAAACGAAATGCGTTCTTTGTACACCTAGAGAATATTTTGTTGGAAATGCTAGTTGATCACAGAGAACATATTCGGAAGCTTGGTTATAGAAGGATCTTAAAAGCAAAACAAACTGCCCCGAAAAAGATGACTGTTCGAAATTTTGTACCACCAAAGCCGCTTCCAATTCTGCGCAACCTAATTAAAGAGGATACAAAATCATTCAAATCTGACACTATACCCATCAGCGATATACAAAAGTTTCCATGTCACACCCAAGCTGTGGAAAGGTGTGCCAAACATATGAGAGAGGCCTCGAATAAAGTATGTTTACATTCAGCTAGAGATGGCTATATCCTAGCAACACTAAAGTCTAGATCAGTCATGCCTCATTTCTCTCAGACTTTCAGTGTGTGTAGATATAAAAAAAAGAGTAAATATACAGTAAGTCAAAACTTCTACTGTATGAAAAATATTTTTACATTGTAAATATTGTAAAATGTAAATAGTTGTAAATATAATCTAAATAGCATACCCAACAATTGGATGATTGGTTTGGTAGGGTGTGGGTGGAATTCGACGTACAGCCATTTCCACGTGGTAAGTTCTAGGTCGTTTTGTTTTAGAAAAACGAGCGAAGAGTTGGACAGTGGTAATTCCCAAAAATTGTAAAATTTCAGCCTTTTCTAAAACGTTGCGCGAATAAAAAAAACTAGGTAATTCATAAGAATTAAACTTAACTGAGTTCTTTAAACCATAAAACAAGTTTGGAAAGGTAGAGTGTCTTTATGTTAAAAGTTTAAAGTAATTTTAAAAAATTAATATATATATATATATATTATTTATTTGTGTGTTTTGGACTCAAGCTATTTTTGTCAAACGACGGCTCCTGCTTTAAGAAATCCTAGCTACGCTCTGGACTGTATTGCATATTTTGTGGCCTCATTATTCGATTCTCTGTGTAGTTAAGATTATTAACGCTAGTTTTGAGTACAGTGAGCGGAATTTTCGGATATGGGCTTGTCACTTTATTATAAATTTTGTACTGAGGCTGCATTTTGCTTACTTGAACTTCACATAGTTTAGATTTGTTTCCTATTTACTTTTTCAAAATTTTCATTGATTCGGAAGAACATATTGTACAAAAAGTTTCAAATAATAACACAGGTCTGCAACCAAAAAGCTGTTTGCATAAGTTTAGCTGATTTTTACGCTTCTGGTCGCACCGAAGTCGAAAATGACCCCCGTTTCTTCCTGGGACGTCAAACTTTTGCACAATCGAAACGTAACGTGGTCAAACAGGTAGCTGGATGCAAATGCATCGCACGAAAATAAAAATGAACATGGAAGATTAAATGTGTTTGTGCTCCAAAACATGAAAATACATGTATATTGGTCCGGATGGGGACCACTGACACATATCGTAATGTGTTATGAATGAGAGTACAAGATTACAAAGAAAAACGAAAAACAATAAATCTGTTCATAAAACGAAAAAATGTTGCACGCGTTCCGAAAGCTTGGTTGCTCCATTAGCTTAAAAGTCAATTTTCTCAACTCTCACTTTGACTACTTTCCTGACAATGTGGGAGCAGTGAGTAAAAAGCAGGGGGAGCATTTCCATCAAGATATTAAAGAAATGGAACGACGGTATCTGGGGAACTGGAGTGTTACGATGATGGTAGACTACTGCTGGATGTTTAGAGATCTTCCGGCAGCCACCTACAAAAGGACAAACTCCAAACAAAGTTTGACCTTTAAAAAACGACGATTTCACAAGCAATCTGATTGGGGGTGGTATTACTTTTTTGTCTTCACATGTGTGCGTGTTTCTGTACATTAATTTGTGTTACGCTGTTTATGGTGTTTCTGTAAATCGCATATTTGTGTTCATATTTTTTTTTTTACGATTTCATGAGATTTTGACAGAGCAAAAACTGAAGATATTATCCGATATTGATTTTCTTATCTTCTGTGTATTGTTACATGCCTACTTGAGAATTAGCGCTCTATTACAACTATCAGAAGCAACCTGTTCTATACAGGGTGTTCCAAAAAAAGGACGATTTTGAAAATTTGGTAAAACTTTAACCTGGATGCGCGAACTGAAAATATTGCGCAATTAAAAAAAAAACTTTCGATAGATGGTCCAACTTTTCCGCACTATTAGAATTCGATTTGAAAGAAATCGTTTTTTTTTTCGACCCATCCTAATACGTAATGTTTCATATGAGGATTTTTACCCTACCAGGAAATTTGGTTATGTTTTTCTTTTGACAGTGACGCTACTGTACTTCAGCAGCATGGTCATAATTTGAACATTAAATTAAATTAGAAAATAAATTTTGAAACTATTATAGATCTTCTCCATCCTTACATATCTAAGTAAGGTGTTGCTATAAGCGGAACCAGCAAAGCATTAGATTAGTCCCGTGTGTGTCCTGAAATGCATTTATTAAACGGATGATAGAACTGATATTAATTACAACATATGGCGAAAGTAAACTATAAAAATACAATGTATTTAATAGCATGTTATGTTTGTTCAATGGATATCCATGAATATAGATGAGTGCGTTTGGTAGAAAAAAAGGGGAAGATAAAAAAGATAAATAAAAAAGTAAAAAAAAGCAATATCTTTTAATATTTATCCCTGCAATGATCTGGCTTCTTGACACTATTAAAAATCAAAAATATCTTAAATCGAAAAAAGTTAACTTATGGGTGAAAACGAATATCTGTAACAGGCCATAGTTATTCAATTTTTGTGTATGTAGTATCTCTAATCGTAATTTTTAACCATCCCTTTACCCTAGATCCTTAAATTTCAAATTTGAATTAATTCAACATTTTTGTAAAGTACAATTGAAAGAAACTTTACACTTCACCCCTGTTGTGTTCTCGTAATGGTGGTGACCAACTTCTTTAGGTATGTAGGTTAGAGTCTGCCTTCGGGGAGAAGACTTGAGGAAGACAAGATATACTCTGGATTCTAAGCATGCGGTGGTGGTGTCTTTAATAGATCTTTTTTTCTTTTTACGTGTTTCTCATAGAAACTGTAGTTTGGTTACGTAAAATACAACTGTAGAAACTTTACTCATTTGAGGCTTCGAAAGAGCAAAAGTAGGAATAAATATTTGGTACTTCTGACACTTTCGATACTTGTATGCATATAGGCAGATAAGCACACTGAAAGAAGAAAAGAAAGACGTAGAACTTAATCTAATGCTGGATTAATATTGCCTTTGGCATGAAAAACGCGCTAGATTCTATTTGGAAGTAACTCCACGAGATGTGCAGGGTACATTGACATAAATTTGCTCATTCATCAGTAGATCCCGTAGTTCCAGTTGTGACGTCATCGTATTCCTATCGTGTTTTGTATTATGAAAGGTACTCGTCAACCGATTATTATCTTCTGTTCAGTTAATAAATTAATTTAGCCCAGAGAACACCGTAATAACTAATTTCGCAAACGGATACACTTAAGTGGACTGGCAGAAATTCAGGTCCTGAGAGAGTAAGACAACCATTAACAGTGAACGTTTAAGCAGTACATGACATAAAATGCAAAGAGAAGCAATAATTCATATTATGGAATAGGTGATTTAGTGGTCTTTCAGTTACCGTATCCATACTACTTTCAATGTTCATCAGGTAGCAGCAAGTATATTATATGTTTAGCACACGCAGTATGACAAATTAAAACAACATTCAAGTAGATCTTCGCAAAGTTGGCGAGTAGAAATATAATCAAATACGATGAGAAAATAACGTATTAAGGCAGTCTATTTAAAATTCTTCATGACTTGAACAACTCTTCACGTGATGTGATATAAAAGAGATAAGGAATTATATAAACGAAATCATTATATCATATAGTGTACATTAAAAATTTATCTCAGTACATTAATAATTGTATAATATTTTCTTTTTATCATTATTATTTGTCGTCGCTTATTTCATTCGAAACTTCGTATATTATTTTAATTAATAGTCAATTACATTCATTAGTGTTATATTTATAATCTTATCACAGTCTTATAAGAGCAGTACTAGAACTTAGGTGTGACTATAACGTACGCCAACTATATATGATAAATTTAAAATTTGAGTAAAATCCGTAGTAATTTCGCATTCCATCTTTAATTACGGTGAGGGGAAATACATTATAGCTAGAATTAGAGAGAAAAGGGAATGATTCGTTTGGGATGTTAAGCTTTGAAAACCACGTGGCAACCAACATAAACAACATATTAAACAAACGAAATTTTAATCATTATTCAATAGACAATTTGTTGATAATCATCATTATAATAAGAGGTATTCTGGCATTATTAGCAGGTCACTTTTTGCAATTGGAAACTTCCATGCTCCACGGTCTTCAGCGAACTTCGTACGCGATCGTCTTTACGTACGATCTTTCTTTTTTGATACCATTCATCAATTGTAGCCTATTTCGCCCCTTCCTTTTTCCTGCTACCATAGTCTCTACCACGTCCCTCATAATACAGTTTCTTCTCACCCAATGTTCCAACCAGTTTCTCTTCCGTTTTTCAATAACTAAAATTGTTCTTCTTTTTCCCATCATTTCTAACCCTTCTATCATTCGTTTCTCGCTCGACCCAACTTACTTTCCTCATTCTTCTCCATAGCTGCATTTCCAAAACTTCCAGTTGGTTTTAATCACTTCTGTGTAATGTACTTGTTTCTGCCTCACACAGTACAATACTCCACACGAAGAATTTTTTGAATTTCGTTCTCAACTCTATTCAAGGATCCACAAAATACTTTTTTTCGTCCTAAAGGTGTCTTCCTCCTTTCCTATTCTTGCTTTTGTTTCACGTTCGCACTTCATATTCATCACTAATAATACTGCTACCCAGGTATCGAAAACTAGTAACTTGTTCTATTTTATCTCCCTACCTCTATATTTGACGCCAACCAGTTCGTTCCAGTCACCATTGCTTTTGTCTTTTTAACATTTATTTTTATCCTATATTCTTCATAACCCTTCCTCAAATTTTCTAACATCTTACTGATTTTCTTTTCAGCTTTCACGGCAAGCTCCATACGTCTGCAAACGGTATACATCTAATCATTTCAATACAGTCTTCATTATGTAGGCTCGTTTTCACTATCTCTTCTGGATAATTATAAGTAATGATGTTGGAGAGAGACAGCATTCCTGTCTAACTTCCCTTCAAATTGCACACTCCTCTGTCATTTTCTCCTCTACTAGAACATATACTTGTTTTATATATAATTTTCGTATGAGTCTTTGATCTTTCCATTTCAACCCAACCTTCTTTAGAACTCCCAACACTTCCCAATTCAAGCTGTCAAAGCCTTTTTTAGATCAATAAATGCAACATACACCTCATTTTCTTTTTCTATAAACCTTTCACTGATTACTCTTAATAATCCAATGGCATCTTTTGTGCTCTTATCACTCCTGAACTCTAGCTGTTCCTCATCAACTTTTCATTTCTTCTTCTATTCAACCTTTTGTTCAGTATTCGAAGCATCTTTCTGGGTTCGATTCCTAGCCATCGGTACCATAACTATTTTCCGGAAATAGTTTGGCTACTCTCCTATTTCATACATTTCATTGCGGAGTCGGAACAATTCTTTCTTGGCCTTATCTCCCATATCCTTAATGAATTCGATCGCCATATTATGTAACCCGATTGCCTTTCCATGCCACACTTCAATTAATTCAGCAAACGCAACGTTTTAAATAAACTATTGGATCTATAAAAATTCTAAATGTTACACAAATTGTTATTTTCGGATAGTGTTGCTTCTGACGTTCATTAATTTGTAGATTAAACTAGTGTTATTTTTTTCGTACAACGAATCACCTCTGAGCCGTAATATCTCTACAAGATGACATGATTTCTGTAGAACTCATAAATTATTGATTGCAGAAACAAAATAAATATGTTAATAATGCTACAAATATGTCGACACAAAACGTGAAATAATGAATAATTAAACAACTAATATATAAACAGGATAGATGTAATAACGTGCAAGAAATTAATAAAATAACTAACAAGACGAAATTTAACATTCATTGTGGGGATGTTGCACACTAAAGCATTCATTGTGGGTTCTTACGTTTTACCCACAGTTTGAAATAGTCTCACAGATTTTCAGTTAGATTTAAATCTGGCGACTTTGAGACTAGACCAGGTACGACAGAATGCCTGAGTGTTTCTCACACCATGTACAAACACTTTGAGCCCTTTGACCCCAAGTCGACACTTGTCATAATTGTCCATTTCATATTCATTATGATGTTGGAGAGTGCCAACGCTCGGTCACTAAGGATGGTAAAATAAACATAATGGTTTATTTTCACATTCACCTATATGGCTGGGCCCAATTCACGACGAAAAACGCCCTCTCATCGTCGCAGAATCATACCCTCCATACGCACATGCTGTAGTTAAAATGTAGCTTCGTACAGTTCAGTATCGGAGTTCTTGAAGTCATTGAAGATGTTCAGCTTTATACGCCGCAGTGAGACGGCTTCCTAGAAATTTTTTATCCTACTTTTTACTTCGTATTTCAGATATTTACTAATAATGCTATTAAATTACCTGAAATAGTTACGTGTTCTACTTTTTCTCCTTCAATTTCCACCATTATTTTTTTCGATTTTTCTCGTCTCCCATATTCTTCACAGCTTTTTCTTCGAAGTTTCTAACATTCAGTTAAATTTCGTTAGAGAATCTGCTATAAAAGCTACATCATATGCAAACCGAAAACTCTTAATTCTCGTACTATCTGGCGAAATACAGCCTTCCCTTTCGTACTACTTCCTTTAAATAGATATTGAATGATAATGGGTCTAACTTATTAGTGATCTATAAAAATGAACTTTGAATACTGTGTATCTTGTTCTTACGATCTCTTGACATGCAGTTTTGTTGGCTATATGGAAAACATTATGTTCCTGACTATCATAATGTATATTGTTGTATAAAAAAGTAGAAGTGACGCATTTATTAACACTTACGTCAAACTACAGCACTATAATTAGAAACGTGACTTTTGGATAGAACACTCCCTTTGTCACGAAAGTAAGGCATATGAAAGGATTTTATGAAATATGTGTCCTAAAAGGGACTAATTTTTTTTTTTAATTCTTTTTATACGAATCCCTACAGTAAAGAGATGAAATTCGTGTATAAACTCCTCATTAAAAATATCTGAAAACATGTTTCAGTGATTTTGAGATTTCGTTTTTAAGGAAGGAAAGAGGAGGCAATTTTGTTTATTCACAAAGTGCCCAACGTGTGGATTCCCTTAAGTTGTACGATGTGAAATTTGGTATTCAAATGCCTTTATTAAAGAGGGCGAGATTCAGCCAAGATTGCTCTAACACCTAACTTTTGTCATCAAGAAAAAAGTCACATTAAAAATAAGATAGATAAAAAAGGATTTCAAAGTAAATACAAGTTCAAAAAATAAAATAAATAAATAAAATAAATAAAAGTATCCTAAATCTACGATAGATTTCAAGTATGTGAAATACGAAATTCATTACAAGGATATAAAAAAAAAAAAAAAAAAAAAAAAAAACGCTGTGTAAAGTCTCACTAAATTATGCACATCGTAAGTGCTAGAGGATAATCGCTACTTATTGAATAAGTATTCTTTTGAAGTGTTTTAAAATCCCTAATATAGAGGAACATCCCTCTGTTTTATCTGTGCCTTGACATGTCAAATATTTTACTATTACAAGTCATATATGATAAGAATGAATATCTGACCGATGTATAAGCTTACAGTGTAGGTATTGAGGTCATTTTATTGTCAAGATTTTGTGAATGAAACAAGCCATAATGCAGGTACCTTCGTCTTGATATTGTCAGATTATTAGTATTCAGCATGGGTAAAATGTGGTCTTTTCTTTTTATATTAAAACCAAATCGAATGTACGAGTTACGAATTTTTTTGTGTAGTTCTAGATTTGTAAGCCAAAAGAGATTATCCATATACTGCGTCCTAACATCCTAACAAAGATAGAATACGTACTTTTGTTAGGTACAGATTTACAGAAAGGATTAGGTAATGGTTTACTTTGTAAAGATTGCAATACAGCAATACAGGCATAAATATACACTGCAAGCTTGCTTTATTACACTGATTAGAAATGTGCTTATTCCAATTTAATTCACATGAGTAGAACGGGAAATGCACGAATCCAGTATATTTATCCTTATACCTGGTACATTGATTGTATTCAATTGTTTTGGAGTTCCTAGGGTATTATATGAACATGTGCAGGGGTTAATAATTAGATCGTTATCATTATACCATTGATATATAGATACTATGTCTCTGTTTAGAAGCTCAACTATTTGCGTAATGTTGTATGGCGATGAAGCAATAAAAACTGTGTTTCATCGAATAGCAATGGGTAGAGCAGTATTTAATTGCAGTTATAAGGTCATGGACCTAAAATAGATCTCTGAGGTACTCTCTTGTTAGCACTAAGGGGCTCAGATATAGAACACTGCAATGTTCTTAAATACAGTTGTTGCTGTCTACACGATAAATAAGATTGAAACCATTTAACAGTAGTATCAGGTAAGTTATAATATCTGAGACCATTATAACTGAACCAACAACTTATGATTTACATCAAAAGCCTTAGTTAGGTATAACAAGACCAAAATTGTTACTGAGAACTATCAAAGCATGGGATATCTCTCGGTAACTTCAACCAATGCACTAGCAGTGCTGTGATGTTTATGAAATTCAGTCTGAACAATAGGAATTATATTACTAACATATTCCGACAGTTGCTGAAACACTATACCGGTAAATTACTTTCTGGACGAAAATCATTTGCAGCTTTTATTTGAAACTCCTTAGGCAGGATAGTACTTTTCACGTTATCTAAGCGCTGAGAAAGCAGACACTTACTAAGGAAAATGTATAATATGAGTTAAGGAGGTAATAAAAATGGCAGTGGGCATTTTTGTAATTGTTTCATCAAGTCCTGCTGCACTAGACTTCATACTGTATAGTGCTTTCCTTATGTCTGCTTCGCTTACTGGATGCGATTGGAAAGGTTTATTTGCATTTGTGTGTATTTTAGATGTAAATCGAGTAACTTGGTGGTTAACTTTTTCTGAATTTGTCAAGAGTAGTCCCGATACATTGACAAAATGATTTTTTATGGGTCATTCAGTTGGGGAGGAATTTTTAAAAGTGTTTTTCTGTTAACAATGTGAAATTCCGGTGGTAATTTCTAATTATTTTGCTGGGTGAGAGAAGTATGCAATTTTTTTCTTGATGAATTATGTCCCACAGTTATTCCGGCTAGGCTAAGGGAGAATTTTTGTTGATGAATTACTGTTGTTGGAAAATTTCGTAGTCTTTTATATTCTTCTCAGTCTTGTTGAGAACGGGTTCATTTAAATTTTCTGCATGCTCGATCACTTACTTTCATTAATAACTCTGTGTTTTGAAATGAAAGGCATTCAGATCTTGTAATCGTAACTTTTTTAGTAGGGGCATGAATATTAAATATAAAATAGTGGTGAGTTGTAAATTAAATCAACTTTGTTATATATCGTTTCAAACTATTCAATCTCTACCCAATTAATGAGTTTCGCATAGGAGTAAAAATTGTCTTCATTGAGAGAACTATAGTCCTGATAACTAATCAACTAGAGAGATTGGAGGGTCATTGATATTAAATATTACATACGTGACATTATGGTCAGAAGGTCCAATGGGAGCACTAATTCTGTATAAAGATACCGTTTCTACGCTGTCAGCAATAATGAGATTCAGTAATGATTCGCTTAATTCGGGTATTTGTGGGTTCATTTATTAACTGGATAAGATTTAGAGCATTTGTTATTGATCTCAATTAGGCAGTTTCAGGTTTCTCTGTGGTCACAATTAAAGTCTCCAATTATATAGAATGTGTCTGCCGAAACGCAATTATCTTCAATAACTGGTAATATACTGTATGGTATATTGGGTGATCTGTACAAATATTCAGTTTTATAATAAAATCAAGATATTCTATATTGTGCCTACCTAGATTGTTTACTAAACTTGATGAAGTAATTTTTAGGTTCAGTTTGTAAGATAGCACATCAATAATTGTTGGGGGCAATTTCCACAATATTCAGATTTTTATTTGTTAAACCTTATTCTTCTCATGCACAGAACGGGCACTTGTGTTAGTATTTTATTATTATTTGCATTTATAAATTTGAATCATATATTTGTAAATGTGTTGCAGCGCAAATATGTTTAAAAATTAGCTGTTATATTGCGAAACCTTATATTCCCGTCTATAGTAGTCTGTAAATGTGTAAATGTTTTATGGTGCAATCATCTGTAAAATTCCTGACATTTCTTCAACATTTTAAATAATGTCAACATTTTTAACTGTCTGTCATAGGTAATATAGCAATCCATTAATGATAGGAAAATATTTATTCTATAAAAAAAACATTTGAATTCAGTCGGAAAGATATTTCACCAACAAGACAAAATTTTTGCCCCGAAGTCTGCCGTGGGTGTGAATTGAAAAGTTCAAAAAGTGATTTAACTCTGATATACAAACCTAGGAACTGCAATCATTTACACACATGGATGACAAAACATCCCGTAGAATGAAACAGAAGTACTAGTACACAATAGTGATAAGTGATTGAAGTACATAATACATGCAGAAGCTATACTTAATTTTTCTCCGAAATTCACTAGTAAATGCAGTTATGAAAGGACTTGAAAAAATAGCAGCAAGGTATGTTGTTATCAATATAGTAGTCCAGGACTTCCGTTCGAATTTCATGGTTAGTAGTTTGAGGTACTATCAAAGCAGGGACTTTCTGACAATAAATTTGATTACAGGTACTATTAGTAGGAAATAATTTATGTACCGTGACTTGGTTGTAAAATAAAGTAAGTTTTGAACCTACCTGGTAGGAAGTATCATTGAATGCGTTGTGCTTCCACTAAACATCTGGAAAGAAAGAAATCTTCTATAAATATAATATTAACGTGTTAAATGTGTATTTTAAATTATGTATTAATTTGACAATGCTATGTATGTAGTATGTACGTAATAGAGCAATTCACACCTTGTTCCATCATTTACCATTCTAATTAAATATATATACATATAGTTAATTAGAGAAGGTAAAGAATGATAAATATGTTCCGAAACACAATACTTTTCGTCATGTAATTTGATCTTACTTAAGTGGACACACTATTCTTTTGTACTCAGAATATTCACATTTAGTCTGTTCAATACTTTAACAAGGATCTGCATGAAGCAAAGAGATAATACGCTAAGAGTAGTTTTTGGTTATTATAGCGTGCATAGGTAAAGAAATGGCATTTTGAGTGTCTGAATTTGTCAGAAGTCAGTTTATAACCGTGTTAGTTTATGCAACAAAGTAAAGTGAAACAAGAACAGCTATAGACAAAATTTGATATACCTACTGTTAGTGAATACAAGAGAGATTTGACAAAAGATATTGCTGCAGTGGCTACCATTGACCAACAGATAGTACAAAAACAAAATTGTGGGAGAAACTATATTACAGAACTGAAATCTGCCGTTTCTACATTGCATCTCTATTGATACGCTTCTTTCTGCTGTGTGTCTTAGATGTTTCTTTATTGAATCTAGAACTCTCGGACAGAATGGCGAGGCTTCCGGAGTAAGGTAAAAACAATCGCTGTATGCACGTAACCAAGTTGTGTTTGGTGAATTCCAAATGTGCACTCTGAATGGCGTCCGCAAAACGCAACGAGAATATTGTGACTACAGGAAAATGATTACACGACATTCTTGTAATGAGTATTTATAAAAGACAAATATACTAGTGCGTCACGCTAATATAGTAAATAGTGGCAGGCTGCTTGCTTGACACCAATAGATGTCGCTAGAGTGCAAGAAATTCGCCGATTTAAATGATTTAGTTGCAGGTTGAACCTTAATTAAGCACTATTTGAACCTAGAGTGTACCTTGGCTGAAGGCTTTGGTGCAACAACTAGTTTATTCTAAATGCAAATGAGTTTCGTTTCACAGTTGCGAAACTACGGTAGACTTCCAAACTATATGAATTCAATATTGCAACAGATCTATAACTTTCGACTGTAATAGAGGGATAGTAAGAGAAGAAACTCCTTTAGCAGTATTTATATTATTTTATTTTTAGGACTTTCGGTCTTAGCAGAGAGATAAGATGGAAGTCATTTCTTAAGACGCTGAATCAATTGCAGAAAACACTGTGTCGCTATCAGTTGCCGTTTTTGTTTATATGGCGATAAAGGTTGAAACCAGAAATGGCTGATTCCTGCCACTTTCTGTTTGAATAAAGGGTTAACGGAGAAGAAACCTATTCGTTGAACGCTGAATCTATTCGAAGAAACGGTTTCTGTACAACTATTACATTTTATGCTCAGTAGAGATCAATATTGATACCGGAAGTACAAGTAAAGTTTTATTAATTTCCGATTTTAGTAGAAAAAATGAAATGAAATGAAATCGTTTGTTTTACGTCCTATGGTTGTGCCGGCTAGGCTAAAGGAGATGGAGATGATGAGCAATTAATGAAATGGTGAAATGAAGGAAGTGGGAGAACCCCGAGAAAACCTACGCACACGTTGTTTGTCCACCACAAAGCTCATTTGGACGAGCTGGGATCGAACCAAGGATCCCATGTACCAGAGGTGAACGCTCTACCACTGAGCCACCGCGGCCCCCATCGATTTTAGTAGAGTAATACGGCTGTAGATGGTATATTTTCTTGATTTCAGAAAAACCCTTGTCGCTGTTTCTTACCGTTTTGTTGTATGGCGTTGAAGGCGAAAACGATTGATTTCTATCACTTCCGGTTTCAATAGATGGTTAGTGGAGAAGATGAAACCTGTTCTTGGGACACTGAATAGATTCTGAAATGCTACTTTCCGATATCTCTTACCGTATTTACTCTGATACCTGTTGAGAGACAGACGGACATAACTATTCTCTAAGGCTTCTGACACTTGTGCATAGCATAGTTTGGAGGAGTAATAATTGGTAAATGAATTGACCAATGGGTTTTTGAACTCAGTACTAAAAGTGCCCTGCAAAATCATTATCAAATTATATTCTTACAAGAAGACAGTTATAGATATGCGACAATCATTTTGGACATGAGTGTACAACACTGTTGTAATCCATGAAAACCGTGAGCATCACTTTCTTTTTCGACTGAAAACGAAGTTTTTTTTTTTTTTTTTTTTTTTTTTTGTCTTGGCAGAGCATCATTGCCGAAACACTTTTCCAACATTTCCAAGGTCTTTGTACCATTGAATCCGTTTTTAACGCAAAATTTAATACACACTCGTTGTTGCAAAATTAGCTTCATTGCAAAAATCAAAACATGCACCCAAACAGATGTATTCAACACTACGTCACTTTCACAAATGGCAAACTAGAATGTTGAAATTGGGAGGGAATATCGCTGATAGGTGTGTCAACCCACAGAGAAAGAAAAAGTCAAATCAGGTGACTGAGAGCGCTACACGGTGGTGATTCCGGGATTTTTTTTGATCAAGGTAGTATTTTTCGAAAGGTTGTATAATTTTTACTTGCTTTCGCCACAGTGAGAAGCTCAAGTTTCGAAAAATTTCTCTTTGTTGCCCAGTTTACACATGAAATAGCATTATATGCGACGACACCCATCGTGTGCGACTCACCAGAACAAAACATCAAGTCATACGGCAAAAACTTTGCTGTCTTATACCAACATATCACAGATGGAACTGGTATGCTATTCCATTCAAGTATACTCCATTCCAGGAGTTCATATACTAATCTCATGGCTTAATTTGCTTGTGGCCTTCCCAAACGACACTTTTCAGAGACTCGCTAGTGTGGTAGGACGTTTTCGTGTGAGTCCTTATTTCAGCAAACTAAAGACACAGAAGTCAATTGAGGAGGCATCTGAGGACTTTACATGGATGGAAAAACAATGATAACAGAAACACCAGTATCAGTCGTCATTCGTCAAAAGAATGCCACTGAACTTCGGATGGATTCATTTTTGTTGAGTATCATTGACATACACTTGCGGGATGTGAGTGGCGTATAAAGGTAGTATGATTTCCATCTGAAAATAGCCTGGATTTACTTTGAACTTAGAATGGACTAATGGAAACGGTCACGAAAACCTCTCAGCATCATGAAACATTTGAGAAATTTTCTCAACATTCCCAAATAAAATCACCTTCGAGTTGGAGCGGATCTTTGCATCAGCAGTGCCTTAACTAGGGATGCGCTCGAGTCGAGACATGTCTCGAATCTCGACTCGACTCGACTCGAATTCGAGTCGAGATACACTTTGTAAAAATCGAGACGAGTCGAGACAAACGTATTTCTCGACTCGAATTTTCGAGTCGAGACGAGACGGCTCTTAAAAATCTCGACTCGACTCGAATGTCTCGAAAATCTTTCTATAATTTTTAATATTATTTTGAAGAAAGTATTCACTCAGAAACAGCCTTGAAACCAATTCCAGCTTTTATTCCTTCAGAAAGGTACAGAACGCATAAAATTAATAGTTAATCTTATGAAGGTATTGCCGTTCCTAGGTTCGACTCCTAGTATTGTCCCTGTGATATAGGGCGACATTTATGAAAGTATTGGGGTTCGTTCATTACCTGTTCCTGTTCGGGAAAGCCATTTATGAAAGGAGTTTGTTTACGTAACAAAAGCCAGATATAATAATATTGGGATTCGAACCTTGGATCTCTCTTGAAGTCTTCGTTAACATCATTCATTTGTCAAAGACTGATAGATCCAATAAGGAACTGGTAAGTAAACAAATATTCTCACTCCTACGGTCCTAGGATTCGAGCGTTAAACATCAGAGGCATAAGCCGTTTACCCACCATCGCTGTTGCGTCAGCTCCAAGATATGCTGCTCGCTGCCTGTAAGAGAATACAAAGTGGGACAGCAATGCATGATCTACGCCAGATGGATAGTGAGAGGCGAAAGTAATGTTTGAACTTCTCTGTTGATGGGTACCTTACCTTCTGATAAACACTTTATGCCGCATACACTTTAACTTATACACATTGAAGTGCTAAAAGAAAATGTGACTTATTAAACACCTTTGGTTAACACTATCGTCATTTATAGAAATGATAACAAGAATTTCACCTTAGCACTATATTATCACTTTCACTGTACGAATTACATATGATTCAACAATAAGAATATGCACAAATTATGGATAATATTTTACTTAAACAAAAGAATGGTGGCCCAATCACTGTGGTATACCGACCGAACGATACCGGGATAATACGCGAAGTTTTCAACCGGACGAGGATAATGAATTGGTTAGTAGCTGTGCAGTCCACTACAGAAACTTCACTTCGATCGCTGTAGAAAGTTCACAAAACATGTTTGTTTTCATTAGGCGGCGTGAAAACTACCGTTTGAACATTTGACCATCAGGATTTACGTAGTGTGAATTTATTGCATTCTTCCTGTTGGTTGCACTTCTACTCGATACAGCTTAATATTTGAAAGTATAACTTATAGTATGTTGCACTATCGTAACATTATAAAATATTCCAACTTTACATATTGAAAAATTATACTCTCTCTTTTGAGAGTATATACACTTGCGGCTTTACATATCGAGGAAAAGAGAATGAGAGTTTTCTCTTGCAGTTCCTATCCTATCACGCATAGTTGCCAGTCAGCGGCGCTAGAATACACTGACAAACTAAAATATAGTTCGTAGAGAACATTAAGTTTTTGCATTATTATAACGTTAATAATATATAATGAATGGTTCATAGGATAACAGAAATCACATTGAAAACACTGATAGTTCCAATTAGTTATGGAATTAATGATTTTTGGTAATTCCTACATTGTCACGTAAAATTCTATCATCATCATGAGAGTTCACTGCGTGGGCGTTTCTTTCGAGGGTAGCTAAATACCTCAACCATATATGGACTGACGAGAGGAAGCGAGACTGTCTGGAAGAGTGAGGTACCTTTTGGGTGAGAAATTCTTAAGCATTGTTCTCCTCCAACTGTTGATTAGTCGCAGTTCATTTCCGAGAATTGATGTTGGAATAATACGAGGGTTGGTTTAAAAATCCAAGCCAATCCATCTTGTCACAATCTTTAAAGATCAAGATTTAATTTTCAGCTCAATTCAGTTAATAGAACTAATAGTTAATGTCGTTGTATTTGGTTGTACTGCAAATATAATGATAATAATAATAATAATAATTGATTATCTAGTTTGTATAAAACTATTATCCGTAGTCTAAATCTAGTTTGTATAAAACTATTGCGATAAAGTGAACTTCATAAATTCTCTGAATGAGCAGTTGGTAGTCTATAGTAATTTAGCATAGTTATAATTATTGTGTTTTCGTTCCCATGAACGCAATAGGGTTACGTAACTTCTGGATTATTCGCTTGCCCAACTATTCTGAGGCTTTACTATGCTGCAGCATATCACGAGCTACGGATAATATATAATGTAACATTTGTTGTACATCACATATTATGATACGAGACTATTTTACATAGTATATCTTATCTAATATAAATAAAATAAAGAGTTTGTTTGTGTGTTTTTCTGTCTGTCTGTGTGCGACCTGGGGATCAGACGAGTGGACCGAGAGTTGCCAAAATTTGGTCACGGGTACCTTAGTCCAGGCCCCAGATCAAGACGAAGCGTTTTTCTTTTAATTTTGAACCAGGGGGTCTCGGGGGGGACGTTTACTGGGACCGACCTGGGAACCAGACAAGTTGACCGAGAGTTACCAAATTTTGGTCACGGATACCTTGGTCCAGGTCCCAGTCTAAGGCGAAGCGTTTTTGTCAAAATTGGAACCAGGGGGTCTCAGAGTGGCGTTTAGCGAGACATGTAGTAAAAGTAATCCAAATTGATCGACATTAGTGTCAAATCCATAGTTTTCACGGTCGCTGAGATCAATGGTGACACTTCCATCAGCGATGACTTGCAAATTCAGCTACTACTGTATGCGGGCCGGGTGTCAGCGGGTGAGGAATACCGAGACATGTATAAATAGCCCATATTGATTGATACTAGTGTCAAATCCATAGTTTTCGCGGTCACTGAAATGAATGGTGATACTTCCACAGGTGTTGACTTCCAAATACAGCCCCCATGCGAAGAATGGGTATATTAAGCTAGTATTACAATAAATGGACTGCTTGGATGCCAAGAACTAGTACAGATAAGTACCATTCACTTCTATGAATAGGTATTTTTTTTTAAAAGGATTTTTGTAAACACTAAGTTATAAAACAATGAACTACATACAGTAGTTATGGTTTTGGTTCCCAACATAAAAGAAATATGGATTGTTGATGAGATATTGAACTTCAACTTTCACTCCTGGAAAATTTCAATTTTGGAGTTAGGCCACTTGGCATCAAAGCAGTTCACTGTAAGATAAATACATTCCGCACATTAGTAACATAGTTGTTCAGGGGCCTTCGATTTCCATCCTCTCAAATGAAAGCTGAACGATTGCTTGATACATGCTGACTATATAGGAGAAATAGTGTATTAAGTTTTCGAGCTTTGGTGCGTATCCGTATTTACACTCTGATAAAACTTTAAGTTCACACTCAAATCGAGCTAATTGTTTAATGCATTTCGAAAGCTTTTGTTTTTATGCAGCTCATTAAGGAAAATCTATTTCATAATCGTAACATTTATGTACTAAGAAACTATGAACGTAAAGTGGACTCGACCTAGCCCCGTGACCGCTGTGACTCAGTGGCACAGCTCTCACCCTTGGTGTGTGAGGACTCTGATTCTGTGTGTGTGTGTGAACTCTGCGGCTAGTGTACGCGTCTTTGCCGTGGAAGACTCGGGTTCAATTCCCGGCGCGAGCTCATGTAGTTCGGATTCCACGTTAATCAGTAGGTCTACATTTCATATATCCTCGCTGCTGAAAGAGACGGTAAAGTCAAAATCAACTCAACAATATATATGTGTGCTGTGCTTATGTGAATTTCCTCGTGGCTGTATGGTTAACACACACGCCTTGATCGCGGGAGACTCTGGTTCGATTTACGGTGGAAGCTCATGAAGTTGTTACCGGTATCCCACTTTAAACTGTAGATCCATGCCTCATATAACCATAGATATAATATATATGCCTTTGATACACTTATTTTTTGACTTGGAAGCCATCGAAAATTTCCGGACACAGAGTCCCGTAGACCGAAAATGAGAAACATGGGTACAGAGTAAAACAGCCATAGAAATTTAAGCTTTTTAGGCTAACTTAATCCTTACATATAATGCAACTAGCTTGGCCAAGTTATAATGGAGGAAATGCTATCATTGCAACACTCTGAGAATAGAAAATGTTCGTCAGGTATTACTATCCCCCCCTCTCCTGCAGAATGAAAACCCTGACTAAAACTCAATATATATATATAAAACTATTTTGTGTAATGTAACAAACAGTGGCGGATAGTATTCATGTTTCCTTGCAGAGGTCCTTACGAGGGTTCGCTTCCATCTTCCTCTCCCCAAGAACTAAAATAAATTAAAAAATTGCTTTTACTTGTTAATCTTGTACAAAGGACGCAATTAAAGTCCCAGTGTAACTCCCCTTCACATTTAGAGTTTTCCCCTGGAAGAAAACCAGTTATTATTGTTTCTTGATTTCTCAGTCTCACCTACATAAACATACGAATAGAATTACAGGATAGGACATGTTTAGAGTGCTTGCACGTGACATCTAACTATATTTCTCATCAAATGTATCACAGATGAAAATTTCCATTTGTACTGCCTCTATTTTCTGGTACATATGTTTCATTTATGTTATGTTGCTAAAATTCGTTAGGAAACAAGTACAGACTGCGCCTGTGTGCCTGACAAAACGTAAATGTACTGGATAATTATTTCTTCATCTTCTTCCAGAAAAAAAAAGTAACCCATCTCATGTCGGCTAACAAAAGGAGGTAGCGGACCAAAGATAGCCGTTGTTTACCTAAGGTCGTTACACAGCAGGGGTTTCATTCAGTCAGAGGGAAAAGAAAAAATAATTTAAGGTTTCTACATTTGTTTTGAACTGCAATATACTTCTTCCTTTTATTTTAAGAACCATTTCCTTCTCATTTGTCTGCATCAGAAAAAAAATGCAAAAAAATCACTAGAATGTGCCTATTTACCCAAAGTACACACGTGAAATGGGTTTGTTGTTTCCAAAACAAATAGGAAGTTACCTTGTGCGTTTGCATTTCTGCACGCACTCAGGTACAATTGTTGTTTTAATGATCAGAAGAAATATCAAAAGCATCCGATATATATGATACGAAACAGCTAACAGAGGGAGGCAAAGATAAAAGTAGGCCTATACCAAGTTTTCCGCGTGGTACCATTATGGAGAATAAATATTTGATAAAGTCACGTAGATGCGCTTAAACCTATTCCATCTGTCCTTATAACTTTTCTGGTCTCATCAATTTCTCAGGAGAATACGTACAACATATGTCCAAATTCCATATATACTCTTTCTAAACTAATGAGTAAACTCATTAAGAACACCAACTGATATCAATAAACAGGAAAGAAAACAATACTTTATACTTCTATCATTTGGTACACATCTCTATGAAGCACAGCTTGTTTCTTTTCGAAATAGCTCCTTCGTGTCACAGCTGTGGTTAGTTTTGTTTTGTGTTAGGATGAAAGAGAGAAATGCAACATTTGCTTCGCGGTGAAGTTATATATATTATTAAGATGACGGTGATAAGCGAGGTTTAACAAAGAGTGCCTTTCGGATGCACAATTTAACGGGAAGTTGCAGTCCGTGTTGAGAATCGAACCAAAGCTATGTAAGACATGTTATGACAAATCCAAAAGGTGTGTTGTATCGGTGCAGTACCAGTTTTTCACGTTTTTCAAAATGTTCCAAAACCCAAAGAATAATCTTTAATTTCTGATATTTTAGTCGTCACAAATTACAATTTTATAATGTAGTCAATGTTTATAATTACTGGACAGTTGGGCGTTTAAACTAATGACATCATAATCAAGTCATAACCATAATTTGATTCTGAGTTTAACGTCCCGTTCAGCAACGAGGCTATGTGAGACGTGGACCTACTGATTAACGTGGAATCCGAACCACATGAACTCCCACCGGGAATCAAGCCCAGGTTTCCCACGCCAAAGGCAAGTATGCTAACCCTTAGCCACGAAGGAGCTCCACCATAATTTTAGTGGGCGATAAGAAATATCTCGCCAGTGCTTTTACAATAAATAAAATTTTATAAGTATTAAAGAATAGTGGTAAGAGATTTTATAATAGCTCTTTTATTTATGAGATATGAGTATTTTGAAAAACAAAACAACTAAAGAATAGGTTGGCGGAACCACAAAAGACTCGTAAAATAAACTTTCTTATAAATACATACGCACCTTACTCACCTTTTATAATTGCCATGCTTACGTTCTCCATAAGAACAGAAATTCTCTTTTAGTGATACTTTACACAAGATCATGAAGTGGGTTCAAATTTAATTAAAGGCAAAATACAATACAATAATTCACAAATATTGCCTCAAGTGAGTTTAAAGATTACTAAACACTAGTGCGAAACCGGGCTCTGCCGTTGCGATCGATTTACAGGTCTTGAGACGAAAGTAAGAAGGGACTTACGCACACAGTAAATAAAAACAATTAATATGCCTGTAACTTTCCCCCAAATGGGTGTATCTTAAAACTAACCTTACCATTATTTTTCTAATTAAATTCTAGCCCGAAATTATGTATCATATTACCCTATTCCCATTTTGAAAACTTGACCTTAATTCAAAATGGCGGATTTCAAGATGGCTGCCATCAAGGTCATATCTACCATACGACTTCCCCCCAGGACTTATATGTATCCACATGCGTGTTTTCTTCTCTTTTCTTCATTAACGCTCCGTTTACAAAGGGTAGTAAGGGACTTCTGTAGTAATCTCTAATAACCACATCACAACTCTTAAAAGTTATTTTAAAAAAATAGAAAACATGCACCATGGCAAAAATTTGTCATCACAAGTAATGATGCATACATGCCTTCTATCAGCAAAAAAAGTTTCATTGAAATTGTAGCCGAACATTTGAGTGATGTCCCTTGTGGGATGTGATTGAACGTGACGTCAGAACACATCGCCCCCCTTCCCCGAATTTACGGGAATTAGGTGACCTGAGTGAGCACATGTGGTGCCAGCTCTCTCCAGCGACCTATCAAGGAGCATTGCGTGTATGCCAAGACGTGTCGCCGTTTTTATCCATGCTAAAAGTCGACATACTGACAATTAGGTAGGTAGTCATGATGGTCTGGCTGATGTGTGCGTATATTTTAACTCGTACATTTTGTCTCGACTCGAATTTCGAGACGTCTCGACTCGAATTCGAGTCGAGTCGAGACAGAGACTGTCGAGTCGAGACACGAGTCGAGACAGAAACATATTTTCGAGTCGAGACACGAGTCGAGACAACATTTTCTCGAGACGAGTCGAGAGAGGCTTAAATCTCGACTCGACTCGACTCGAATGCATCCCTAGCCTTAACAAATAGTTCTCGGGTTATTGGTATCGTCGAAGTAGACTCACGTTTCATCAAGAGTGACAGCCCGTTGCTGCTTGCCACGTGTGAGATACGGTTCATATAACCCTGAAGAAGTGAAGGTGATTTGTGATTTTGTTAACCATGCCCTACATCGTATGGGAATCCATTAGTGCTTGGATTCGAAATAGAGGCATTCCGTGTGTGCAGTGAGCGGAGGGTACTGCTGAGTTAAATCGGGTAATAGATTTATGGAATATGACATAAAGACGTCATTTGGATGCGTTTACAAAAACCCAGATTATCGGGTGCTTGGAAAAAGGTGACACAGACAGCGTAATACGAGCCATCAATGTGCCACAAAGTGTCTGTTTGGGTTGTGGAAACAGTTTATCGACACTGGAGATATCAGCCGTAGGCCCAGTGGAAGACATCCACGAGTGACAACTCAACAGGACCAATACTTATCCGTAACTGCGCGTCGGAACGGACCATGCCTGCAAGACAACTGTCAGCGGAGCTTGCAGCCGCCTCAGGGTTGAGAGTGTCACGCCATACTGTGTACTGGAGACTGAGTGCCAGTAGTCTGTATGACCAACTACGAGCTACATGCGTTCCAGACACACAAAAGAGCCCTTTTCAGTAATGTCGAAAACATCAACAGTGGGCCCCCATCGAATAGGGCCGCGTACTGTTCATGAGTGTGTGCCGATTCAGTTCCCAGAGCGATTCCCATCGCGCTCTGATGTGGCAAGAACAGGGAACTCTCTTACATCCCAGGAACATCGTGGAAGGGCATCGGTATGGTGGTAGTGATGTAATGGTCTGGGCAGGCATTATGATGAGTGGTCGTACTGAACTGTACATCTTCGAGGCTGGACCCATCAACGGCCAGAGGTACAGAGACGAAGTTCTGCATGTCCATGAGCGGCTTTTTAGGGGCGCACTTGGCCCACAGTTTCTGCTCATGGATGACAATGCCCGCCCCCATCGAGCCAAACTGGTGGAAGAATATCTAAAGACGGAACACACCCAACGTATTGAGAGTGTCCAGCGCAATCTCCTGACTTAAACCCGATTGAACGTGCATGGGACGCATCCTGTTATAGAAGTACAATTTCTCTTAATGGCGGCTTTATCAATAACTAAACATTGTTTCATGGTCATTCTCGTTCTGAACAAAGACCGTATTAACCTTTTCGGTACTGGAGTTTTGAAAGGATACTACTTCGACAGTAAAATTTAGTTTTCGAACCTAAGCCATTTTTGAAATCAGAAAGTCACATAGGCCTCTCTATTTGTTGAAGTAGCGCCAGAGGTTCTGAAAAATGTATTTCAGAATAACTGGGGAAGGCTTGCCTTTCGACTGTACTGACCGTATTGAGAAATATTCCTGTCGTGGTAATTCATTAGTGGTTCAGTCGAAACTAAGCAGTCGTTGTTGGAAGATTGTAGTCGTGTTGTGTGTTGTGCTCTATTAACCAAACCAAACTTTGTTTACCACTTGATATAACAGCTCTTTTTCTGTGGGCCTCAGCCGCTCTAGTGTTGCCACAAGACGAGACATTTCCCGTGTCTCGTCTCGTTTCGTAAGCGAGATGAGACAGACATGCTTTGCACGAGACGAGGCTGTGAAGTCTCGTCTCGTCTCGTGGCAACACTACTTCTAAACCTAAGGGAGACATGATTAAAGCAAGTTAATGGTGATGGCAGAATTGGTGGAAGGAAAATGTGGGAGAAACGGAAGTACCCGAGAAAACCCACGAACACGACGTTGTCCACCACAAACATGCTTGGTCGAGGATCGAACCAGGACCTCACGTATCAGAGGTAAGCGTTCTAGCACTGAACCATTGTGCCCCCAAGCCTTGAGTTCAAGTTGAGTCTTCCACTTTTAAAGCGAGAACCGTAGCTATTTATTTACGACCGAAGAACGTAGTCTGGTAAATGCAGTGGAAGCTGCTAAAAGTTGATTGTCTCTGTGTATGTATGTGTTCTGGGCATAGTGAAAAGGAAACAACATACATTCCTGTTGAATAACTAATGGTCAGTTAACTAACTTCGGGTAATATTGTTCGCTTTATGTGAATAAGAAAGACAGACAATTTAGAGGAATGCAAATCAAAGATTTCCACGAGAATTGCATCCAGAAGTATCAAAATATGAAACTCGAAAGCATCCACCTCTTTAATCATGCAACAACAGAACAGCTTTATTGTTTCAATATTTGGATATTTGTGACTCTATAGCATCCATAGTTTGTATCACTGAAAAATAAATGTGGTGTAATTTTCGTACATTTGAAATGTAAGAATCTAACGTAGTGCTATTTAAAAAAATACAACTTTGTTAGGTTGGCAACGCTGTTAATCCGGCGGTATTGCAGTCTAGGTTATTTTCTTCCTATCGATATTTAAATGTTACAGGTATAATGGCGTTTTAGGATAAACCCTTATATATATAGGTGGATCGTTTATCTTGATATGCCATTGTAACTTGTACAAAACGCTGAAAGTTTGTTCCGTACAAATATCAAAGGGAGGGGGAGGAACATTGTTTGACATACTCTTTGATAAAATTAAGTAAACAATGTTGCCAACCCAGTATAAAGTTATCTTTTTCAAATAGCATTCCGTCAGAGTTTTGCTTGTTTCAAAACGAAAACTTACAATATGAGATTTGTTATTCAGTGTTGCCAACTACAGATGCTACAGAGTCACAAACATCCAAATTTTGATGCCTCTATAGTAGTAACAACGGAAGTGAGGTAGACGCGACAACGCACATCCAAAGAACCTCAGTGTTTAATACTATGGTTGTTGACGAATTTCAAATGAATAGGAACAATGATACAAGGGATTGAACATTTGACTCTTTCCAAAAGTCTTCATTTCGAAAGATTGCTTAAAAAAGTACCTAATACAATTGCATAGATGGCTTTCAATACGTGTGAAGATCATAATGCCATTTACGGCAATTTTATATCTCAAATCATTCTGGAGATATGGTAAGCGCTGGTAAAGCTTGCAACACTGCTTAAAATTATGCAATTCCGAGAGCTTGTTGTAGGGTCTAATTACACCTACCAAAAGGTATTGTAGTAGTGCTATAGAAGCGAAGTCAATTAAAAAGTGTTTTAAAGAGTTTCCGCAAATAGGATCAAGCAATATATCAAATTTAATAATTTTCTTATCTCCGGAACGGTTTGAGATATCAAATTTCTGTAAACGACACTATGCTGCTTGTGTCTATTGAAAACTATCTTCGTAATTGGATATCATATTTATCTAAGGACTTCTATGAAGTCCTTAGAAAAAGTCAAATTTTCAATTTCTTGTAAATTCGTTTCTACTTATTCGAAATGATGACCGTAGTATTCGACATTAAGGTTCTTTGAGTTTGCATTATGTCGTTCATGTCACAAGCGCAATTACTGGTGTAGAACTCTCCAAAATTGGTAGTTTTTTTTGAAGTTTTGTGATACTATAGTGATCTTAGTTTGCAACAATGCATAGTACCGTAAGTGTGAAATTGTAAGTTAATCGTTCTACATGTAGATTTGAAATATATAATAACCTGAGGTAGTGCTATTAAAAAATAACTATGTTGGGTTAGCAACACTGTTAATCTGATGGTATCAGCGTATGTCAGACAATGTGCCCCTGTCAATGTGTGCATGATACGAATTTTCAGCGTTCTGTATTTATTAATTTGAGTTACAAGGGCATATCAAGATAAATGGTCCATCCTATATAAAATATAAAACATCTTGTGAGGGTCGCGGTGGCTCAGTAGTTGAGCGTTCACCTTTGCTGCTTCTTCGGGTCCCTGGTTCGATCCCAGCTCGCGCCAAGTGAACTTTCTGATGGACAAACACCGTGTGCATGGGTTTTCTCGGGTTTATTCCGTTTACTCCCATTTTTTTCATTCCACTAATTCATTCATTTCTCATCATCGCCGCCTCCTTTAGTCTAATCGGCATACCCGTCGGACGTAAAACTTAAAAAGATTTCAATTCATTTCATTTTTAATATCTTGTGATAGTTTCGCTAACTAAACATTTGGTTTCATCAGACGCTATAACTTACATAAGAATTAAGAGCAGATTAAATACTATCAATACGAATCAACTAAAGCCTTCCTGTAGTCTGATTGGTAGCTGACAGCCAATCACCCTACAGCACCAAAACGGGTACAAAACCTGCTAAATTCCTTTCCCGCCTGCTGAGGCTACCCACTATTTATTTTTTTTTTTAATCATCGACTATACCGTATTGAATTAAAGAAAAAAAAAACTAACAAATAATTGTTTATCTCTGAAGGCTTCTTAATAACTTATTCCATTGGTCATCACATTATCATTTTCGATGTTAATGAATCTGGGCCCTTTCTATCTCCTGATAATCCTAGTGTTTCCTAGCATTTTTACCTCATTCCAATTAATTCTCAATTAGGAGCCGCGGTGGCTTAATGGTAGAGCGTTCGCCTATGGTGCATGGAGTACCTGGTTCGATCCCAGCTTTCGCCAAGTGAACTTTGTGGTGGACAAACAGCTTGTGCGTGGATTTTCTCGGGTTTATTCCGTTTCCTCCCACTTTCTACACTCCACCATTTCATTTATTTCTCATCACCGTCTTCTTTAGCCTAGCCGGCATATCGTGCGACGTAAAAAGTCCTAATTCTTATGTAAGTTGTCTGCTGTTAATTCTCATGTAAGTCATAGTGCCTGATATAGCCAAGTATTTAGTTGGCAAAACTGTCACAAGATATTAATTTTATAATAAAACTTACAAATAATACTACTCATATATTAATACTACTTATAATAAAACTTGATTTGCTCAGAGATTAGTTCAACATTTAACGTTTGTAGAGATTCCAGCTGCAGATAGCGGGCACGCGCCTCCTATCACTTGGTGCCGCCGCTCGAAGTTCGATCAGCTGTTTTCTCTCCAATCATTGACCTCTGCATTTCGTTTGGCTAGTTTTTGTTTGTTTGTTTGTTTACTTCGAATACTGGAAAACACGAAAATGAACATAGCAAGGAGCAATACTTTTATCGTTGTTACTAAGCAAAGAGGAAAGAAAGAAAAAAAAGTATTAAGTGTATCGGTAGAAATCAATTGAGTCGTGTGTGTTCATTAGTACGGAATGCAAGAACACATTATTGATCTGCCACACCCATTCGTATTCATTGTAGCAGTGGGAGTTGTCTTCTCAAGTCACGTGAAAGATTTAGAATGCATGGCGGGGACATATATACAGTCGTTGGTAAATGTGATATTTACGAATTAGGTGCTATTATACAATGCTTATAATCGTCTCATATATAAATCCAATGCCCGTTTAAGTAAAAATCCCAAAAAATCCATAGATTAAATGTGAAATTCTTTATGCAATGCAATTATTTCAACGCTGTATGAAGTTCACGGCACATAAGTAAGTACTCGTGGGATCCAGTTCACATGTAATTCTACTGGGGATCGAACTTCGAACCATCCACACGTTAGTCAGGCTTATTAGCCATTCAGCTTGTCGTGACTTCTGTGCATTGTTTTCGTTGGCTTGTTCTGGGTTTAACATCCCTATTCATAATTGAAACCGTATATGAAACATGGATTTCAAATATGAGCTTCTATAGGCAATCTTCCGCTTCAAAGGTTGGAAGACTTAATTTGCAACGAGAACAAGCGAAAAACAAGTAACAAGCGAAAAAAAAAAGGCATGTATATCTTCGTTGAGAAAGATTTTCGGTTCGATTTTTATTAGACGATCATATTATTAATGGATAGTAGCTATTAAGATACAGAGCAAAGCTGGGGAATGTTAAAGAAAATTTTCATGTCAGAAATGGCACTCTTTGAAAGGAATATGGAAATACACGATTAAGTTAAACAGCTAGTAATTTGTGAATCAAATCCTTTAATGTTACAAAATTTGGAATTATTTCTTTTTTGTCACCAATACGCTCCTTAATTAATGTGAAATATGCTTATAATTGTGACACACTATGAAAAATAGAACCCAATTCCAGCCCTGATATCTCACGTAAATTGTTTGAGTAAAATTGATACAGTAGTCACACACCAGAAAGGCCAGAGTTCGAATTCTAGTTGACGCATTACGTTTAAGATTTTGAGAAATTAATATAATGGAAAAAAGAGAAAGAAAATTAGACGAAATAGCATTATTTGAATGAAAAAAATCAATTCATCTGAATCGAAGTAACAGACTAAAAAGTAGTTTTTGTAAAAATAATAATAATAAAAAAGCAAATAGCCTAGAATTTCATTTGTTGTAATTCTTAGGAGGATATTGAAATATCTGCATCAAAGTGTAGCGGTATGTAGGGTGTCGAATAAAGGGAACCTATTATTTCAGACTGAGGAACACGTCCATGTGTCAGAAGAATTCGTTCGCATTTGTTGTTAATCGCCTCATGTTAGTCACAAATGACCTACCGAAAGTGCCATGATGTTACTGTTACTTAAAATAAGACTCGAGCACACCTACACAAATGTGATAGCCTTTTCCGATAACATGTGTAGATCACTTATGGTTCAAAATAAATACACAGTTGGAAACTCTCATACGTCGTCATGTGAGGCAATTGAATCACATAAATATATATACACACTGCGTTGTTTACCTTTTATGTGTATGTGCACGGATGTTTACTTCATGTCATATGTATGAATCAAAAGCTGAAGCTTGTAGAGCTATTCCAAAAGAGCAAAGAAATACCTAATATATTACATAATAACTGACTCATTTCATGTGTGAAATAGAGAAAATAGAAAGCCCCTCAATATATTTTGTTGCTTTTACTCACCTATATGTAAGAACTATACAATACACTAATGAAGGACTCAACCGACGTTTGCTTTCTGCTCTTTAGACTCGATGGAAGACGAGCGCGATGTATCATTTGCTCGAGTGTTTGCAGACATCGGGTGTAGACGAATTCGTACGACATTAAGTGTTGCCAACTCCGTCCTTTTACGCTAAAGCCGAATCTCTATCTGCATGCGAACAACGATCGTCAACACACGATATTAAAAAAAAAAAAAAAAGTTTTGCAATTTTTTTCAATACCAACATTATATGACACATACACCTACAGTTTAAGATAGAATCCAAATCACTACTATGCATTCAAATTTCAAGGCTCTCGTAATAGGAATCGAAACTCTGATCCCGTGCACCAAAGCTTGTCACTAGATCAGCGGGGAGGGCTTTTTGTTTTGTTGATTTTGTGTTTAACGTCCCTTTCAGCAGCGAGGCTATATGAGACGTGGACTCACTGATTAACATGGAATTAGAACCACATGAGCTTCCCCAGGAATCGAACCCAGGTCTCCCACGCCAAAGGCACGTACACTAACCGCTTAGCCACGAAGGAGCTTAAAGGGGGCTTTTTAATGATTAAGTTCGGTTGGGTAATAGTTAAGTTTCTCAAAACCCTGTGTTACGGATTATCTAGGCTTTAAAGGAGTGTAGAAACAAAATAAATCGGGGCATTATGCTGCTATTGGCAGGTTACTTGGCGCAAACTTCCGTACACCGTGGTCTTCAGCTGACTACCTTGCTTTCATGTATGGATTTTCTGTTTTAACCTAAGGGCGCTCGCGTGGGCGGATTTCTCACCCCATTCTCCGAAAAATACACGCCTGATCCCAATACACTGGATTGGTTTGGGAGGACAGTAAAGTTTTCTCTAATTAATTGTTAATACAACACTTGTTCCATCGTTATTGTGATACTGAATATTCAGTTGCAATAATTGCTAAAAACCTAACGGCGGTGAAAGTGGTACTGATATAACGTCATTAAACGCGATCGTCCAAAGGTTAACGTCGTCAGTAAGTTGTGACTTCTTTCGCTCCCTGGTTTTTTTCCTTCCACCTTAGCTTTTGTCATCCTTCAGCGTGCAGAGCTTTGTTAGTCAGTGCTCAGTTTGTATTTTTCTTTTTTATTTACATCTAAAATTGTTTTCTCCTCTAATATTCCTAACATTTCCTCATTCGTTTTCTGTTGGACACTCTAATTCTCTCCATTCTTCTCTGAACCCTGGGCCGCGGTGGCTCAGTGGTAGAGAATTCACCTCTGTAGATGGGGTCCTTGGTTCGATCCCAGCTCGCACCAAGTGAAGCGAAGTTCTCAGGATTCTCCCGTTTCCTCCAACTTTATTCATTCCACAATTCCATTCATTTCTCATCATCACCGTCTCCTTTAGCTTAGCGGGCACAATCGTGGGACGTAAAACTGAAAGATTTCATTTCATTTTTCTCCGCACCCATATTTCGAAAACCTTTAGTGTTTTTTCGTTGCTTTTGTATAGTATTCATGTTTCACAGAGAAGCTACAATGATAGTCGATACGAAACAGTTTGAATTTTTCTTAACTCTTTATTTTTGTTGAAAGATCGACAAAACAGACTTCTTCTTTCATCATAACAGCTACAAAAATTTAAACTCTCGTTGTACACCCCTTAGGGGTCTCTTTTTGGTTTTGCCCATCATATCCATAAATCAGGGGCGGCGATTAGAAGGCAAGAGGGGACAGTTGCCCCCCAATTTTCTGAAGTGACCTCTTAATGTATATAGTTTCATTTGAAAATGTAGTTTTTGTACTACTGGTATTACTGGTCCATAGAAAAAGATGGTGCCTTATATAATACGGTTGTGTGAGTACGTATTGGTTTTTGTCTTCCCGTGGATTTAAGAAAGCTACAGGAATTGCGTTTTAAGTGCAATTCAAAGCGATTAATATTGCAGTTTCGCATTTCTTTAAATGTCGTAGAATATGCTTATGGTATTTACTATCTTTCATTTTCTAAGAGTAATAATATACATTTAATGGCATGTGTGGAATTAAAAATATAAGTTGTTCATTAGTCCCCAGTTTCAACATAACTTCTACAAAACGAGCCTCTTAATTCATTACTATGATTAATATTATCCTTTTTATTAGTTTTCCAAATTTGTTATTAAATAATCTGATCATACCATTTTCCAGACAGAATTTTTCATGAACAAGGAATCAAATCTCGTTAGTTATTTAAGAGTACAAAAGGCTAGAACCTACTTGCGTTACTCTTGTCAATAAAATACGATATACGGTATTACTACTGAAAAAATATTATCCTATTAGTTATACAACCATTCGTCGAGAAACAACCACAAAAACTAACATTGATATATTGAGATCATGTCTTCCCCCCACTTTTAACGTCCAATCGCCGCCACTGCCATCAAGTATGATTGTCATTCAGAGATATGATAAGTGAGTCACGCAATTTACACTTTCATAGATTCAAGAAGGTTTTTGAGAAAAGAATGGCAACATTTATTATGTTTCTCATTATTAGTTATGTTGCGATTAAATTACGTCCAGTATCCAATAATTGCATCAAGTATAGTGGTTTTCTTCTGTATCTGATTTGAGTCTTTTATTGCGCCAGCCATTAGTTCAAATCATTAATAACACTGATTCTTGTTTTTAGTAGTAAATGCATAATAAAATTGTAACTATATGTAAGTTGTAAGTGCTAATGCCATGGCGACAAAAAGATATTAGTAATCCTTCCTGTTGGTGTAATGAGTAGCACGTGCAACTTTAATACACAGGATCCTGAGTTCAATTCCAGGTGGGGACCTTGAAATTTGAATGTATTAGGTGGTTCATTCCTCCTTAAACTATACGTGTATGTTCGCGTCTCATATAGCCTCGGAGCTGAAAAGGGACGCTAAACCTAAACTAAAAAGAACAATAAGGTATTAGGCTATTACTTATTGTTACGCGCAAGAACCTATAATACTTTTGACAACATTAAAATCCAAGGGTATCTCCGTCTGGCAATAGCGTTCCTGCTGTAAGAGAAACTTTTTTGTAGATCTTTGTCATCATATCAAAAAGTTTGAGTAATTTACGAAATTAATGATATTTTAAAAACAATAGTTCCCCAAAGGAACAGAATGAATCAATGCTTGAACGCTCACCTATGGTGCGAGCTTGCTGGCTGATTTTGAGTGAGTTTAATGTCCTTTTCAGCAGCAACGCTATATGAGACGTGGACATACTGATTAATGTGGAATCCGAACCACATGAGCTCCTGCCGGGAATCTAAGTCGGGAATCCCACGCCAAAGGCGCGTACGCTAACCGCTTAGCCACGAAGGAACGCGAGTTTGTGGTGGACAACATCGTGACTGTGGCTTTTCGTGCGTTTTTATATTTTCTCCCACATCCTCAGTCCACCATTCTTTCATATTCATTAATTTCTATTAACTATCTATCTCCTTTAGCCAACAAGGCATAAAACATAGGACGTTCAACTAACAGTAACTCTCCGAAGAAATTCGAAGATTCAGCGCCGCAGAAATAAGTCGCTGTAGTATTTTTTTTTCTGGTAGCAAATATATGTTGAAGAATTAGATTTAAGACGATTAGGTTTCTTCGCATGGGTTTTTAGGAAATTTCTAGTTTTAAGAAAAAATAAAAAAAGTGATAGGATATAGGTATTTCATTGAGGCAGACAGAGAGTAGTCTGTTGAGTGCGTTCATGATATGGCAAATTCATCCATTTGTCTTTTTTTTTTTTTTTTTTTTTTTTTTAATTCTTGAGACATCATGTCAAACCAAGGCATAACTTTTTTTCCCCCTCATTCAGTCTATTATACAAGCAAAAGTTGTAAACTTCACTCTCACCATTTTGGATTCGAAGCTCCGTGTACGTATGCTCGTGATGTTCTTTCTACTAAAGAAAAGTTAACGATGAAATTGAGTGAAAAACAAGAGTAATCCTAGAAGGGCAGCTCAAGTGAAGTTGCTTTGACATCATAACTAGTAGTATATGAGATCATTTGAAATAAATATTACTGAGCTGATGTGGCTTTGTCCGTAGATAGAAGACATCTTTCAACATTTTCTTTCATTGCGAAGAATGGGTCTCCAATCCGTATCTCTTGTTGCTTCCAATCGCTTCCAGTGGAATTCTGTGTAACCCAGTTGGCAATGCTGAGGATATTGCGCACGCAAAACTAGTTTCGTCTGGAAGAGCAGGGCGTGGTGAGAAACGTTCCTCTTTCCGGCTTTGTGAATCTGTGATCGATCAGCTGCTGCAAACAGTGTAAACAAAACTTTTTTTTTTGTTGGTTTCAATGTCAAATATTTTGCAACAATTTTGCAAATGCTCACGTAGATCAAATCATTAATTAACGCGAAAAAAAAGCTTTAATGTTTGCAGTATTGCTTTTATGTTTTAATTTTGATTAATCGGATGCAATAATTTTGTTTACTTCCAAATATATTTACAATTATTTCTCAACACAGATTGGTGAATGCCTCAGACAGAAGCAAATTTACAGGCCTAAGCCTATATAGCCCGTAAACGACAAAGGAACAACATATTTAAGGGCAATTCCTCCGTACTACTACTACTACTACTAATAATAATAAAAAATATATATAGTCTTTGAAACTTTCAGACACGGCGAAACACACAACTAAGATTTAACACATAGGACTACGATTTTGCTTAATATAATAATAATAATAATAATAATAATAATAATAATAATAATAATAATAATAATAATAAAATCCATTTGTAGAGTTTCAGTTAACCGAGTTTCTACGATTTTGTGTATTTGTATAGTAAAGCAAATATCGAATTTTATAGGCTGTAAGTATAGGCTTAAGAACTCCTTCGTGGCTAAGCGGTTAGCGTACGCGCCTTTGGCGTGGGAGACCCGGGTTCGATTTTCGGAGGGCTCACGGGTTCGAATTCCACGTAAATCAGTAGATCCCGTCTTAAATAGCCTCGCCACTGAAAGGGACATTACACTCAAAATCAAATCAAATATAGATTAAACCTCATATTTCTCTCATAACGTTCAATGGCGGCTTTAGTGGGTAGGCACGGACCTTCCCCAAAATTTTGAAAAATATATAAACGCTAGAAGATAAAATAAAGAGGAAATATATTTCCCCTATTTATATTAATGCTAGATAATTAGTTAACAAAAGTATCAACCATAACTGTAAAAGTAATTTCCTACTGGCATTAATCAATCAAATGTGTATATGTATCCGTAAGCGATGGAGCGGGTCTACCCAAAATTGAAACCCTAAAGCCGCCCCTGATAACGTTCATGCTTCCAGAGTAGTGTTAGGTGAGAGACTAATTATGCTCATAATTTTAAGAACTAGAAATATTTGATTAAATATCATATTTGGCATAGAGAGTCAGATCCTTTATTTGATAAATTAATATGCATTAGACCTCCTCGCTGGTCTAGTGGCTAGCGAGCACTTCTTCGGTACTAGGTTGAAAACTTGTGGCAGCGGCAGCCTCCTGCACTTACTTCAGTGCCGACAACGATTTCTTGCAACGGTAAAAGGGAATGGATTTAATTTAATAATTTGTTGTTTTCAAAAATTCAGGTGTTCTGTCAAAAGCAACGAAAGTTCCAAATAATTTTGTCTTCTACAGGCAGATGTTATATTAACTTGAAAGAATTATGGATTCATTTTGTAATCAATTTCCAGTTTTCTGGAGCTGTTATGACACAGTGCTAATTGTCCAATGCTTTTGTTTCTGCGTGACTCATTAACGAAAATCGTATTCGATAATAGCATTTATACACTAAGAAACTACAGGGTGAGCGGAAAATAGCTCCCTATTTTTAAATTTTCCCTCCTAAAATATTGTAGGTGTAAACTCAGTAGGCCTTATGCAGAATCTTTCTGACGCGTGATTAGTGCCATTCTAAAGACTTCGACTAATAATAGTTTCCTGCAGTAGTCAGGCCTTTAGTATGTCGCTAATCATACATCAAAACAACTCTGCAGAAGGTCCAGTATTTTGCACGTGTGATTTATTATATGCCATTATCTTTCCAAAAGTTACAACTCAATGTGTGCTCCAGTATTTTCTAGACACTATCTTAAACGAACAGGTACGTTTGCTACGACCTTCCTCAAGACCTCAGCAGGAACACCATTTATGATCTCGCAGATCTTACTCTCAAGTTCGCCAAGAGTTTGTGGTTACCTGCGATACTTTTCTTCCTTAGCCCACCCCGATAAAAATAAATCGCATGCGGTGAGATTTGGACTACGCGCTGGCCATTCTGTGGGTCCTGTCGATCTATCCAGCGTTGTGCGAAGCGTTCAAGTCATTGTCTTACAGGCAAGGCGTAATGAGGGAAGCTCCATCTTGTATAAATAACAGTTCATGTGAATCGTCCCATTCAGAAATTGTAGACCATTGAAAATTTTCTAACATTTCCAGGCATTCTTAATCGTTTATAGGGTGCAATAACACGGGAAGAAGTTAATCCACACCATACACACACCTATATGAAACAGTGCTTAATCACTCCAGAACTTTTTCAAATAGGTGTGGATGATCTTCATGTCATGCGAGATCATTTCACAAAGTTCAAGACGCCTATTGCAATCATCTGACTACAACTTTTGGGCATAATGAAGCTTCCACGGCCTATAATGTAACTCTTTGTGGAGAATTGCACGCACAGAATAGCGTATAATGCCACTTTCTCTTGCAGCCTGGCTTGTTGATTTTGAAGGGCATCACTCGAACATCTCCCTCATTAGGGCCACCTTTTCTTCTGATACCGAAGTTGAGGGCCTACATAATCTCTTAATGTCTATGACACTTCAGGTAGTCATTAATTTTCTGTGGCAATTTTTAATTGTTTTTGCACCCAGAACAGCTTGCCTCTCATGTTGACCCCTCCAGTTACAACTGACACTACCCACTTGGACATGTAAGAGAAAAGTTCCATGTCGAAGTTTAAGTGTCGAACCTGAGGCAAGCGGTGCTTCTGCTATTCAGCATAAAACCATTTTGCTTAAGAGCGTAACAAAATCATAGGAACATCAAACATATAGACAGTGACGGAGTTAGGTAGGGAATCTGCAAAGAACGCCATGAGAATTCAAGAAGTCCAAGATACGTTTAACTTAATAAAATTAATTTCGATTGAATTCATATCGGAGAAGGATGAGTATTAAATACGTCACATGTATGAAGTACTCCATGTGTATCTTCAGGGATGTTCAAACAGGTCATAACCTGACATTAGTCACGCAGAGAATGGTACGATAGTACAGTAAGAAGGGTTACGGGGTGCGGATATCAACAAATTGAAGGCACTGGACATTGACAAAGCTGAAAAGAAGAGTAGAAGGACTACAAGTTGTAGATGGTTTCTAATAACAGTAAAGAAGAAGGAAGAAAAGAATTAGCCAGCAGTAAAAGAAGAAGAGAGGGAACATAGAAGTAATAGGAGGGCAAGGAGTATGAGGGGAAAAATGACAGGGGGAATCGGAAAATAAAAACAGGAGACGGAAATGGATGAAGGAGTGTGAAACGAGGTAGAAAGCAGCAGAAACAATAAAGGTGAGTTGATTTTAACGTCCCGTTTAGCAGCGAGGCTATATTAACTGATTAACGTGGAATCCGAACCACGTGAGCTACCGCCTCGAATCGAACAGGGTCTCCCACGCCAAAGGCGCGTAGAAACAATAGAGGGATGAAACAACGAAGCAGTTGCTACAGGAAGTACTGATGTGAGGTGGAAAATTTTCCGTTCTAAAAAAATATCAGTAATCAAGTAACAATTCCTCAGCAATCATAAAATTGGTTGAATTCATGTACAGAAATGTAAAAAAGTGAAAGATCGTTTAAAGAATCTGAAAATTTTCATGGCTGAGACAATTTTCAGTAGTAAAACTTATGTAGGAACAAGTTAAACAATTTCCCATGAATCGAAATATTTTCTGTCTTATATGGAAAAATTGAAGAACTTTTTATGAGTCGGAAAATTTTCATCATTTTCAAGCAAAAAGTAAAACAACTTTTTGTGAATCGGAAAGTTTTATTGCTCTGTAGAAACAAGTGAAAGGAATTTTCATAGATCGGAAAATTTTCATCACGATGTAGAAACAAGTGGAAGAAACTTTTCATAAGCCGGACAATTTTGGATATTATGTATAGTGATGTTAGGTGGAAAATTTTCCACTATATTTAACTGCACATTCAGCTACAAAATTGAATTTCTGTAGAGGAAAGTTAGTTACCAACAAATTATAATTTTCCAATTAGCTTTCGGGAACCGGAAAATTTTCTAATATTTCAAGTTGGGAAGTAAATTTTACACAGTTTCTTTCTCTCTCTTCATCTACGAGCTCCTTCGTTACTAAGCGGTTAGCATACGCGCCTTTGGCTTCGAAGACCTGGCTTCGATTCCCAGCGTGAGCTCATGTAGTTCGGATTTCACGTTAATCAATTGGTCCCGTCTTATATAGTCTCGCTGCTGAAAGGGACGTTAAACTCAAAATCAACTCAGGGGGCCGCGGTGGCTCAGTGGTAGAGCGTTCACCTCTGGAGCTTGGGGTTCCGGGTTCGATCCCCGCCCCCCGCCAAGTGAACTTTGTGGTGGACAAACACCGTGTGCGTGGGTTTTCTCGGGGTTCTCCCGTTTCCTCCTAGTTTCTTCATTCCACCATTTCATTCATTACTCATCATCACCGTCTCCTTTAGCCTAACCGGCATAACCGTGGGACGTAAAACTCAAAGATTTCATTTCATTTTTCATTTCAAAATCAACTCAATTCAGCTCTCCTCTCTCTCTTTCTCTCTCTCTCTCTCTGTATATATATATATATATATATATATATATATATATATGTGTGTGTGTGTGTGTTTGTTTGTTTGTTTGCAAAGTGCAGAAAACATAAGTTCGTAGAGTACAAATATCCGATTCTATTATTTAAAATTTCAATTTATTAAAAGTCATGAATGTTTTCCGATTCATAAAAACATACTCCACTTATTCCTACATCGTTGTTTAGCCATAAAATTTATTGGTAATAAATATTGTCTTAAAAAGTTTCATGAAGTGAAAATCTAATGATTCTTCATTTCAAGTATGTTTCAAAAACTTCAATGCGTTCTTCACTCAGAATCTACCTTTGAACTTACAATATTAGATTTCTTCAGTTTAATACGCATAAGACGGTTTTCTCATAGCTTTACTACTTTTATAGATTTACATTCTGCAACATTTATAAATAAGTAGAGAGAGAGAGAGAGAGAGAGAGAGAGAGAGAAACAAACAAACACTATGTAAATATTTACTTCCCAGCTTGAAATGTTAGAAAATTTTCTGGTTCCCGAAATCTAATTGGAAAATAATAATTTGTTGCTGTCTAATTTTCCTCTATCTCAATGTGCAGTTAAATATAGTGGAAAATTTTCCACCTAATATCACTATACATAATATCCAAAACTGTCCGGATTATGAAAAGTGTTTTTACTTGTTTCTACATCGTGATGAAAATTTTCCGATCTATGAAAATTCCTTTCACTTGTTTCTACAGAGCAATAAAACTTTCCGATTCACAAAAGTTCTTTTACTTTTTGCTTGAAAATGATGAAAATTTTCCGATTCACAAAAGTTCTTTTACTTTTTGCTTGAAAATGATGAAAATTTTCCGACTCATAAAAAGTTCTTCAATTTTTCCATACAAGACACAAAATATTTCGATTTATGAAACATTGTTTCACTTGTTCCTACATAGTACTGAAAATTGTGTGAGCCATGAAAATTTTCAGATTCTTTAAACGATTTCTCACTTTTTAACATTTTAAATCAATTTTATGAATACTGAGGAACTGTTACTTAATCACTGATATTTGTTAAGAACGGAAAATTTTCCGGAAAAATATAGAAAATTTTCCACCTCACATCACGGCTAAACAACGATATAGGAATACGTGGAGTATGTTTTTATGAATCGGAAGATTTTCCGTTTCAAAATTTTCCGGAAAATTTTCATCGCTGTACAGGACAGACAATTCTTCGATTCATGAAAAATTGTTTCACATGTTCCTACATAGTACTGAAAATTTTCTAAGCAATGAAAATTTTCCGATTCTTTAAACAATCTTTCAACTTTTAACATTTCTGTACATGAATTTAATCAATTTATGAATACTGAGGAATTGTTATTTGATCACTGAAAATTTTCTGGAAAATTTTCCGGAAAATTTTCATCACTGACAGGAAGTACAGGCATTACTATACTAATGGAGCGTTATAAGTTGTTGAAGAAGTTTGTTTAGAAGAAGAAGAAGAAATGACTTTTCTTCATATTAACAGACTGAGGAGCAGCGGCGTGTACTGGTTTGATGGCTTGGGCTACCTCTAACCTTTATAACATATTATTATTATTATTATTATTATTATTATTATTATTATTATTATTATTATTATTATTATTATTATTATTATTATTGGAGTTTAGTTTCCACGTTATTATACAGTCTTCAAAATAATAAAAACCTAACAACACACTGTCCTTTTATCAAGTAGATAAAGATTTTCTCTTCACTAGCAAGACTTTTCCTATTAGTATTACGGAAAAACGATCGTACATGTCTATCTTCATTTTCTCCATGAAGTATCCCTACATTTTGCTTTGGATAGGTGGTAACCCTACTCAACAGAGTAAATGAAAGCTATCCAAGTAATAAAAAACACTGAAATAGGTGATTACCCAACCAAGGAGCCTCACAAGTAAAGGGTCCAAATGAATGAATAGAGTTGCGGAATGAGACATAGTGCGCCTGATAGAAAGAATGTGAAAATATGTGTGTGCAAAATTATAGCGGCTGAGCGCCATAAGAAACGGAGGTGGATCAAAATTGGTGGGAGAAAGGCTATGCTATGTTATAGAAATAAACCAAATAAACTGTAGAATCGTAAAAATAGTGAAAGACAATGTGAATGGTGGTAGTTTCACATATTGGTAAAACAAGGAGCAGAGTAGATCACGAACCTCCACCGACATCTTGAAATCCCCCATTTTGAAATATGTGACATTTTCATGTGATATATCAATTAGGGTCAGCATGTTCTCAAAAGGTCAATTATGAACTTTAGTGATCATTATCTGTACTTATTTGTACGATTTAGAATCATCTTTATAGTTATTTACGAAAATCTAGGAGACTGATGTTAGTATGTTGAAAGTTTGGATTATCATGAAAAGAAATATAAGTTAAACATATCTACAAGCCAAGAAAACTAATGGTGAAAATTTGATATTCAAGTTGTATATTAGTACTGTGGTTATGTTTAAGGTTTATTTTAATTGGTGTATATTGTGAGAGGTTTTGTATTTTAAATATAATTATTTTTTTTATATTTTTGATAGAATATATATATAGATATAATATAAAATGTGTTAAGTAGGTCATTTTAAGTGTGAATAAAAGATATAAGTTTTAAATCTGTGACTGATTTTAATGTTTTAGATTAGTTATGTGGTGCTTGTGAATTGGTTTATGTGTAGAGATATTTTTGGCAGTTGACAGAGTTTTAAGCATATACTTGAGGTTTTTTTTGGTTGAAGATATTGTTTTATGATCATTTGAGGTTTAATTTTAGCATAAGTTTTTAATTTGGCTGGTATTGATAAAAACAGTAATATTTTAAAATTTTATTTGATGAAGATTGTGATGTTTGGAGTTTGAAGATAAAATATGTTTTTAATATTTTAGTTATATTGAGACTGTTAATAATATAATGTTGGGTTATACATTTTTTATTTCGGAAATATTGTGAGATTATATATTATTTTGTTGTTGTTGAGGTTGTTATTTAAAGTAATGTAGAACCACGTTATGATTTAGAAAATTGGGTTTATGTATAAGTTGGAATGTGGTTTAGATGATGAAATTTGTTAATGTAAGATTTACATAATGAGGAAGTTTATTATGTAAGTTAAACTGTTTTTAGTATATAAAACGAATTTGCAGACAAGTAATATAATAATTTTTAATATTTTATTATAGATTTTTGATTTAAATTTATGTAAAGGATTTTTTTTTATTTTTAAGAATTAAATTTGAAATTAAAGTATAACACAAATAAAAAGTTTATAATTGGCTGGTTACAGTACATTATTATTTTTGATATTACTTCCCGTTTGCTTCATATAGTGCCGAAGAGAACATTTCCGGTCTGGAAGAATCGTTTCCTCTTTTTTTCACTTTTGGTCGAAAACAATGTGAAGTTTTTATAGTTACGTTTCGTTGAATGACATACTCACAAATATAGATCACAACACAATAAAATCTAATGGATTGGAATGCAATTATTACGTACTGTGAATAGACCACTATTTTTTTTCACCACTTGCTATATTTTTCACTCGACTTTCTTTATCCACCTTCGTAAGCAATAGCAGTTTGGAATGAGCATAAAATGATATCTGGATGAAAAGTGGACTACTGCAGTCGAATGCGTTTTCATGATAGTCCAAACCTTCAGCATATGAGTATCAGTGTGCTAGATTTTCGTAAATAAGTGTAAAGATGATTCTAAATCTTCCAAAGAAGTACATATAGCGATCACTGAAGTTCATAACGGACTTTTTGAGAACATGCTGACCCTAATTGATATATCACACGACTACCTTTCTGTTAAAAAAATATAACATATTTCAAAATGGTGGATTTCAAGATGGCGGCGGAGGTTCGTGATCTACTCCGCCCGTTCCTCTTTTATCAATATGTGAAACTACCACCATTTGTATTGTCTTTCCATGACCCAACAGTTTATTTGATGTATTTCAATATCATAGCATAGTCCTTCTACTAACTTTGACCCCCTCCCTCTCTATTTCTTATGGCGCTTTGCCGCTATAACTTTGCACATATATACCCTACATATTGTCATATCCTTTATTAGATGCACTATGTCTATGTAAGAGCCTTGGCAACGAAACGCAAATAATGAAACAAGTATTTATAACAGCTATGCCAACTATCGCAAAATACTATAACATAAAATTTTCTTTGCATTGACGCACGCAAACTGCTACGGAACGAGGCTCAATCTGTCCAAGACAATCTGCCCAAAATGCCTTATTATTACTCGTATAATTTTACTTCTCGTTCACATTCAAGAAACCGATTTCTCTAGAGGCAACTGTTACTTGGCAGCCCGTTCGTACGATGTGGTCGGTGGAGGAGCGAAGGGGAATGCGCTGATATAATTTGTGTTATAGTAAATAGCTAGAGATCGGTTTCCTGCTGCGTTGTCATATCGAAGACCTCTTAAGATAACGAGACAGCTGCGAGGAAAGATGTTAGTGGATCTTTCTAAACACACATAGTTTTTAGAAACTTGTATCATTGAAAGAAGATACAGAAGTGTAAAATTATCAATATAATTATAATAACTTTATACAGTGAAACGTGTCTTTAGCGGAATCGAGCGGGACTTGCAAAAATTTCCGTTAAAGTCAGGTTTCCGCTTAGTGGAGGTAGACTTTTCCTTTCTTTAAAAAAATGCATGCTTATAAAGGGGCATACTGAGAAAATATATTGCTGTACGTACATTGTTCGATTACAGTACTTCTTTCTTCTACGAATAAATACACAAAAAATTAAAATGAATACAAAATATGCTATGCACACGTTTTCTTTATTTTTCTAATAGCCAAGCAGGGTTTTCTGTGTACATTGCTGCTTGACTTTCCGCATACACTTCAGCCTGAGAAATTATACTAAGTGAATCAGAATCATTTTTTCGTAAGGCAGATTTTTGCAGTTCCTTTAAACTTCTGAGAATCTTGATATATATTTATTCTACACTGTTCTTGGAACTCGGTATCGTATTCCTCTTCTTCCTCTATCTCGTTTTCTTCTTTCCGACATTTCGTATGATACTTGATTAAGTTGCGGGGATTAAGGACGATTTGTGGGGGTGAATATGAGTAGTGGTTGGGGAAGGTCAACACTGTCCAGAAATATTTAACAAAAGAACGAACATTTTATCGCAGACAGTGTAATGTGTATGTCTCACAGAATGTCTAAACTTCTTCTAAGCGCTGTAGTCCGGAACTCAGAATTTTCCGTTTAATGTTTATTTTTCTTTCCGTTGTCCGCGTAACACAGTTTCCGCTTAATGAAGGGAGTTTTACACGTTTTGTTCTCCAAAATTCATGGGACCGTGAAATATTTCCGTTTAATACAGTTTTCCGTTTAATAAAGGGTCCGTTGAAGACAGGTTTTACTGTATATATTATATTATAATAACTTTATTTTGTAATATCCTAGGGCTACCGCCGGTAGGCCCGGTAGCCGACAAAATACGCCACGGCTAGGGAGAGTGTTGAGGAAATGAAAATCTGCCACAGTGTTTTTGTAATTGCGCGATTCAGTGGTTGTAACTAGGAAAGTTACCTATTTAAATCTGCTGATCTCTAAGATTCACGTTCTGTATGAAAACTTTGAGCAAAGAGGCTCGTGTAGTAACGAATAATAAATAAATGTTTGAATTGAAATGATACACGATTGATTTATTCCACTATTGAATTCCGAAGATTATTTCTGATTCGAGTTAAGTGAATTAATTACTCATGCTAGTTCTATTATTTAATTAATTTGCAGCTAACAAAGCCACACCTTCAAGTCTATGAATATTAGTTCTTGTAAATCGAAATACGAGAATTATTACATGCCCGGTAGGCTAATTGAAAACCAACTAATCGTAATTACCGATGGATTTAGACGTCTTGCTGCCTTAGAAAATTTTTAACTTGAGCCCACCTCTCCTGGAAACAATAATCCCCTACTTTGCTCTGCTTATTTCTCCATTCCTTAACTGTTCTTCCACTCGTTCTCCCCGGTGTTTGTATGTTTCCGTTCCTTCGTCTTGCGTGTTTAACAATAAACATTGACAGATTGTCGTGATGGGGTTGCAACAATGACAAAAATTCACTCGCCTTTTTTTTTCGTTATCAGGATAACTAAAAATAAGATCTTTAATCCTCTTGCAGAAATCGAAGCAGCAACAGATTTATCACAATAACACTCTTCTTGCAAGGCTATTTAATTTATATCCAAAACGCCGGAACGACAAGAAATCTTGAAGATAGTTATTCGGAGCGAGAGACAACCAAACTGTTATAATTTAGGTATTAATAAATCGACATTATTCACTAGTAAGCATTTGAAGTTGGAAGAGGGAAAAACAGAAAAAAAAAAAAAACATGGAAGAACAGATTGTGTTCCTACATACGAGGGTCACTACGAAAGTTTTGAGATGTGAAATAACTTACTTAAAATCAATTTAACACTTACATTTTCTCAAAGTATTCACCATTACACTGTACACACTTTTGCATATTCGAAAACCACTTTTGGAAGCAGTGTTGCCAGTCTTTTTCTTCGTGTTGAAAGTTCATTCCCGTAAGCCACTACAGCTTCTTCAGGGCTGCATAATCTCTTCCCACCATGCGATCTTTGAACTTACAATATTAGATTTCGTCAGTTTAATACGCATAAGACGGTTTTCTCATAGCTTTACTACTTTTATAGATTTACATTCTGCAACATTTATAAATAAGTAGGGGAGACCGGGTATGGTTGTAACACGTTTTGGTTGTAACAAAGCGAGTAGTTTCTACTCTAGTCACTAGATGTGGTTCATGTTCCGGTCAAAACACAAGCCCTTCATGCACGTTCAGTCACTGTTTTTGTGTGAGGTAACGCGTGTTCGTCTTGAAGTTATCGCGGTTTTGGTGTTTTTTGGGCACTTAAGTAAATTTTCTATATCCCTGAAAATATGTAATATTACAATATGTGTGCGAAACATTTAGATAATTTGAGTAAAATATTAAAAAGGATACTAATGAGTATTTGTTTACGTACTGAAACCAAATACAGAATCAACACAATTTTGCAAGTACTCTGGCAAAGATGGCTACCGCAGTATGAGGTTGGTTGTAACAAAAAAAATGGGTCTGGTTGTAACGCTGTTACAACCAGCCCCCACAGAGTAAAACAATGCATATGTAATTAAATTTGTATTATTTACTTGAAAATTGTTTACTTAAATAGTGATTCTGTTACATGAACATTGTTTCCCCCCCACTCTCTCTCTCTCGTTCTTTGAAAAGTATTTCAATTCTCTTATAAAAGTTATGTAGGTACTTAACGACACACAACAGCGTAATGTTTGCTAGGTATCCGCTGCTATAAAGGATACTGGTTTTACCTTTCTATTGAAGCAGATGTAATTTTAATCTGTAATAGTGAAATGTATGATTTATCTTGTCATCTGACGAAGACAGTGATGACGCTATTTGCCTAGTTTGTTGTGAATTATTTTCCAAAAGTGCGCCAAGAGAAAAATGGATTCAATGTAATTTTTGTCATGGATGGGCTCATGTTGTCTGCACCATGGTGACGGTGTGAATACAAATGTCACAACTGTGATTCAAATGATTCAATGTAGGTAAAAGTAAAAGTAGACTAGGTAGCTGAAAGTGTAAATTTGAGTGTCGAAGTGCATTAGATGTCGAAATGTGCATAGGGTCTAGTACTATGTTTCTAACAAATGATCATCTACTTTCTAACAAATGATCTCTTGACATTTTTAAGTTAAAAGAAATATGTCAAGGTTAGTTCTGGTTACATTTCTTTAGGTAAACCTGATATGTAAAAGACAAAATAAACCTAAATATATCATACAATTCTGTTTATTCATCAAAGTATTAGTTATATTATTGTATGTATATTGTAAACTGTAGACCTAGCTATCCATTTGCTGCTAAGATATATTTCCAATGTGAAGAGAGAGAGTTATATATATACATGTAAAAAAGCACAGTACTTTCATTAGTCATACAGTTCTCTAACGTATTCTATGTCACTCTCTGAACCTGTAACAGAGGAACATATTAAATATCGATCTTATAATCTAATATTGTGTTAATATTGTAATATATGTAATAGCAATGTATCCACTTACCAAAGATACAATGCGTTACAACGAACCCCAATCACTGTTACAACCAACCTCAACGTCGGGGTTGGTTGTAACATTTGGATAGTCTTGGTTTTTTCACTATATCTCAGCAAATACTTTACATTATCTGATATTTGCTAGGTATTTTGAGATAAGGATGTCCAAACTTCCGATCACGTGCAAAAATTCGTATTTTTCTTCAATTGGAGTCTAGTTATGGATAAAAATGTAAAAAGTGTTACAACCATACCCGGTCTCCCCTAGATATAATAGAGAGAGAGAGAGAGAGAGAGAGAGAGAGAGAAACACTATGTAAATTTTTACTTCCCAACTTGAAATATTAGAAAATTTTCTGGTTCCCGAAATCTAATTGGAAAATTATAATTTGTTGCTGTCTAATTTTCCTCTATCTCAATGTGCAGTTAAATATAGTGGACAATTTTCCACCTAATATCACTATACATAATATCCAAAACTGTCCGGATTATGAAAAGTGTTTTCACTTGTTTCTACATCGTGATGAAAATTTTCCGATTCATGAAAATTCCTTACATTTGTTTCTACAGAGCAATAAAACTTTCCGATTCACAAAAAGTTGTTTTACTTTTTGTTTTTGCTTCAAAATGATAAAAAATTTCCGACTCATAAAAAAGTTCTTCAATTTTTCCATACAAGACACAAAATATTTCGATTTATGAAACATTGTTTCACTTTTTCCTACATAGTACTGAAAATTGTGAGCCATTAAAATTTTCAGATTCTTTAAACGATCTTTCACTTTTTAACATTTTTATGCATGTTTTCAATCAATTTGATGAATACTGAGGAACTGTTACTTGATCACTGATATTTGTTAAGAACGGAAAATTTTCCGGAAAAATATAGAAGAAAATTTTCCACCTCACATCACGGCTAAACAACGATATAGGAATACGTGGAGTATGTTTTTATGAATCGGAAAATTTTCCGTTTCAAAATTTTCCGGAAAATTTTCATCGCTGTGCAGGACAGACAATTCTTCGATTCATGAAAAATTGTTTCACATGTTCCTACATAGTACTGAAAATTGTCTGAGCCATGATAATTTTCAGATTCTTTAAACGATCTTTCAATTTTTAACATTTCTATACATAAATTCAATCAATTTTATGAATGCTGAGGAATTGTTACTTGATCACTAATATTTGTTAAGAACGGAAAATTTTCCGGAAAAATATAGAAGAAAAATTTCCACCTCACATCACGGCTATACAACGATGTAGGAATAAGTGGAGTATGTTTTTATGAATCAGAAAATTTTCATCACTGGCTCAGTCCCTTCAGCAACGTTATTGGGAGGGGGTGCTCAGGAAGTTTGTGCCTATGATCACGTACTGTTCTTGTATGTTGAGTATTGCTGTTTGTAGTTGCAAAACGCCTCTCGCTCTTAACGGTGGCTGCAGGAACGTCGAGCGCTGCATGGTCTTCTATATCACAAATTCACATTGAGCTTCAGCGTATTTTACGATAAACTACATCATTCCATCGGCTCACAGAACCTGAAAAAGAAATAGACCTTAGAACTTGAACATTTTTTACAAGTACTATTTTAATTTAGTAATTGATTATATTCTTATTTAGATACCAATAGAGCTACGCACTAGACGAGACGAGATACGAGACGATAAACAGATACACTATCCGAGACGTGATGTTACTTTCACGATGGCTTTTATTGACGAGAAAGCATCAATTCTCGTCGCGTTGTCAACCCTAGTATAAAATGTAGACATTAGCCTATTCTGTAACAATCCCTGAAAAACACGATAGCCTAGTGGTAGAATTCTACTCCTAGTGAGCGGGATCTTTGGTTTGATTCAAGTCTGTGTCTGTGTACAGCTTCGCGTTTGTGAATTTTCTCGGTGTTGTTCTGACCCACTACTTTCTCATTCCACCAATTCTTATGCATTTTATGTCTTATCCTCGTTTTGTTTAAAGGGCCTAATCAAATGACCTTAAACTAAATATTTGCTTTTTATTCACTACTTTGCAACAATCCTATACACTTAAAAAGAGTATCATGAATAATAATTTTCGTATAAATCGTGCTTTGTATACTTTTTACTGGTCACCAGTGGCGTATTTAGGGGGGGGCTTCCGGGCTTAAGCCCCCCCGAAATCTTACTTACTATAGTAAAGTATATGAAATATCTTGTAGAATTTTCACATTTTCAGGCAAAGCCCTCCCCGAAAGTTAGCAAAGCCCCCCCCCCCGAAAGAAAATCGTAAATACGCCACTGCTGGTCACAAATATATATCTGCTATCTAAATGCAATGATGAAATAGATGTATTTCTTTCAAGTAATTTATGCATTGTTTCTTTTATAGGTTTCCATCGAGAGTGTTCGTAGGAGATACTTTCTGTTATTTCTCAGGGATGACATTTGCAGTTGTTGGAATCCTGGGACATTTTAGTAAAACCATGCTTCTCTTCTTCATTCCTCAAGTAATTAATTTCCTCTATTCGGTGCCTCAGTTGTTTCATTTTGTGCCATGTCCACGGCATCGTATTCCAAGGTACGTAGAAGCTATATTTTGAAATATGGTCGAAACTTTACTTTTTAAAAATAGAGTATTTAATTCTAGTTGTTATTTGTGACATCCAAAAATTGTTAGCAGTTTTATACACTTCAAATTAAAAGTTTGATACATTTTTCGTTCATACTAGATTGGTAATTGATGTACAGGCTGCCTTGTCCATAGTTATGTTTTCGTACGTACACATACACAGAAAATAGGTTCACCGATTTCATTAGTGGAATAATTTATTACCAGTGATAACTCTTCAACCAAGAAGCCGAAAAGAGAATTAATTAATTCAAATGCATAACTTATGTTAAAAGGAGCTAGGTAACTGTTTTTTTTACATTTTTGTTATTTCTTGCACGTTAATGCTTTTCAGCACCGAAACTATATGAGGCGTGGACCGACAATTTAAAATGGAATTCGAACCACCATAATCCGTTCGTATTTTAATGTTCTTCTAATGAATTTGAATGATATTTTCTTTCTGTTTAATTTTTCCTGTTACCTAATTATTTTTATAAATGGAGTGAATGCGAAAAATACATGCAGAAGTTTCAATGAAAGAATATTTCAAAAATACTATATACAGAGGTTGGACAAAAAAAAATCTACTAAAACGTTTGCGAAAGTGTGAAAATCATACCTAGTATGGTGTGGGGCCTCCTTTTGCGTCCAAAACAGCTTGGATCCGACGTGGAATGGACGCATACACCTCCTGAATCGTGGTGTGTGGAATTTTGTACCATTGTTCCTCCAAAACATGCCCCAGTTCCTTAAGGGATGCTGGTGGAGGGAAATCAGATGAGACCGAACACACCTTTCTAACTCAGACCACAATGGCTTAATGATGTTCAGATCTTGTATTGTGGGACCCAGGGGTGGTGTGATAGCTCCTGGTCATGCTCCTCAAACCATGATTTCACCGTTTTTGTAGCGTGACAGGGTGCCAAATCATCTTGGTATATGCCATCATCATCAGGGAACAATATTTGGACCATGGGTAGAACCTGGTTCCCCAAAATGGCCTCATACACCTTAGCATTCATCATTCCATGCAGAGCTATGATGGGACCTGCAGAAAACCACGATATCACTGCCCATACTAACAGAACCACTCCCATGCTTTACAGTTGGGGGCAGACAGTCTGTATCATAGGCCTGCGACGGTGTTCTCCATATGTAAACACGACCGTTTGTTGGAAACAAGGTGAAGGTCGATTCATCGGACCACATTACATGCTATTATTTTCCACTGCTCACGAGTCCACACCTTGTGGTCCTTGCACCACTGGATACGCCACTTCGCATTTAATGCTGTGACCAGGGGTTTGGCGATAGCGGCCATGCCATGAATTTTCATTTTATGAAGTTCCCGTCGCACTGTCTTCGAAGAAACCGGGTTCTGTAGGCCGGAATTGAGTTCAGACGTAATTTTTATTGCAGTGGTCTTCTTTTTAGCTGCTACAATTCGTTTTAATGCCCTCCGGTCCCTATCTGAGAAGATTGTCTTACGACCACTGTTGTGCTTTGTAGACGTCGTTTGCCCATGAATTGTGTATGTCCTCGTGACATTGGACACCGTGCCTTTCGATACCCGCACAATGTTCGCCACTGCTGCCACTGAAGCTCAACCAAACGGGCACTAACGATCATGCCTCTTTGGAAGTCTGTCAGATCGCCCATTTTACCGCACCACTTTCACACCACAACACTCACAGGTAAACTGGTTACTGCTGACGGTAGAGGAAGGTCGACATGACACATTGAAAACAAACAAACAAACAAAATGATCGGCAACCGCAACACGTGTTGTACAGTGGAGGGCCAAAGTTAGTGTTCTGTATGAAGTGTCTTTAGATTTTTTTGTCTACCCCCTATACATATATATATATATATATATATATATATATATATATATATATATATATATACAGTGTGTTCAAAAAGGTCGGGAAAGTGGAATATCTCGAGAAATGCACTTGAGATTCAAAAATCACGTATCCAATATTTTAAAAAGATCTATTTAACTAACATGAAATGAAGTCCCCCTCCCCCTCCCTAACGGGGGGAGGAGGGCAACTTGAAAATTTCAAGTAGAAACTCCCTATTTTTATTGCAGATTCGGATTCTGCGATCAAAATAAGCAACTTTTCCTGGAAGTACTTTTTCGTTATCTTTCTAGATGGCGCTGTAATCGCAAAAAATGGACATCATCATACCGACGTCCCCTTACTTTGCGACCTGTAATATTACCGAAATGACAAAAAGTGTGACAAATGTAGTTATGCAAGAAAGTACTCATATCAGGGGGCTATAAAATTGTGTGAACAAGTGCTCTAGGGGTCTCATCATAGAGCTTCAGGGCCCAGCTTGAAAATTTCAAATGGAAACCGCGTTTTTTAATTGGAGATTCTACACAGTAAAAAATGGTTGTGTTAATTCAACTCAATTTTAACACAGTGCAGTGGTTCCAGCGTGAGTACTACTATGCGGTGTTAGTTCAACACAGCCCCCGCGGTGTTGATGTTTAACACATGGGGTGTGTTAGGACTTTAACACAACCGGTGTTGAGCGGTGTTAAATTCGGATCTGTGTTAGTATTTTCGGTGTTGATTCGACATGTCAGGGTCGGTAGTGTGGAGAATAGTGTTGAGTGTTATTTGTGGTGGTGTTGCACCAACACGAAGAAAGTAACACAGTGTGTAGTGTGTTAATTATTTTGTGTTAATATTACACCATGTCAAGTATCAATATAACACAGTCTCTGTGTTACTTCAACATCGTTTTTCAACACACTATCTGTCATAATTCAAAGTCAAAGCCGTGTAAATAACATCGTTTTGGTGTTAATTCAACACTCCCTGTGTTAAAATTCAAGGTTCAGACCACCAGATTAACACCATTTTTTATGTTAGTTCGACTCCACTTCTGTGTTACTACGACACCTATTTCGGTGTTGAAATAACTCCGCGTGTGGTGTTGATGTAACCATTTTTCTGTTAGAAAACCATGCGGTGTGCATGCTAACACTTACCGAAGATTCTAATTTTAAAATAAGAATAGTAAACTACAGAACACTTCATATGAAAAACCTTCATAAGAATTTTTGTCGTCCTCCCCAAGATTAGTGTGAAGTATTTCTTGATGGTGCGAAACACAACCTTCACCAACATCTTGTTCAAATATGATAGGAAACTCTTACCTATATCCTTATAATAGTTTGTTTGCCTCTTAATCGTGATTCTACTTGTTTTCCGCCATTTTTGAAGCAAAGTCCCCGGTGTTGACTGATGAGTGCAGTGTAGAAGTGACACAGTAATACGATGTTGTTTCTCGCTGTTGACATGTTTCTTCAGAAACATTATGTAAAACAATTGAAAACGCATCGTCGCGTGGTTTGCATGTTGGAATTTTGTTAATACCTGGATTTCTTTAAGTATTTCTACTGTGTTTCTGTGTTTGTTTGTAGTTTCAATTCATAAGCCTTTATAATTAGATGCCCAACATATTTGGCAATCACACAGGAAACAACACCGAAGATTCTACACTTGGGTTAATTTAACACACAGGCTGTGTGTCATTTCAACTACTGGCGTTTGACACACCAACTCCAAATGGAGAGTGAGTTGTTCTAACCACCTGTTTGTGTTATATTTTAACACAATTGTCTTAACACGTAGCCATGTCATTGAAATAACACAACGATTTTTTACAGTGTAATTCTGCGATAGAAAATAAGCAACTTTTACTTGAAGCAATTTTTCGTTATTCTGCTAGATGGCTCTGCAATCGCAAAAATTGAATATCATCGTACGCACATACGTCACCTGAGGCTGGTGATACCTCGAGAAATACTTTGCAATTTTAACACTTGTCCAATATTTTTAAATATATATTCAACTATCATAAAATAAAGTTGCCTTTATCTCCCCAAAATTTCAAATATAAACCCTCTACCTTAAGGCTGATTCGGATTCTGCGACCAAAAATATGCTACTTTTACTTTAAGAATTTTTCGTTATCCTCCTAGATAGTACATAAATCGATTAAAAATAATAATAATAATAATAATAATAATAATAATAATAATAATAATAATAATAATAATTTAATAATATCGTTGTTGTACGTCACCTGAGGCTGATAAATGAAAAGCTGGTTCAAGAAGTGGACATGCAGTGTGTTGTTGCTAAGACTTGCAAACAAATAGTTATGAACATGTTTGTAATAATATTCTTCAAGAACAGATTTTTCTGTAAGATTGTGGACACTATGAAAGTTGATTAACGCCAGCTCTCCGTTGGGACATGAAGTTTCAATTAATAATCGGACATAGTGTCAAAAAACAATTAAGTTATTCATTTTCGTAATGTTTATGTAGATATTATAATGATTTGATTTGAATATAAACCATGTGATTTTACCTGAGAGGTAAAAGTGAAAGTGAACACGTAATGTTGATCGGTGAATCTATTAAAGTTTAAAATGAAATCATCAGTTTGTTGTTATGGTTATGTAGATGTGCATAGTTATGATTTGATTTGAAACTACATGCAATTCCATCTGAGAAGTGAAAGTAAATGTGAACATGTAAAGTTAATCTATGGATCAAATAGTCATTAGAAAAGAGAGCAAATGTGCTTTTATAAAATTAGTGTAACAAATAACATTTGATCACAAGACATACGCATGTGTCATTCCTATGGCATGTTCTGTAAATACTTATCGTTGGTCGTAAATTACGGTCCAGTAACATAGAAGCTATTAAATATTGGTAGCAGTAATCATTGTTACAGAAAATCTCTGAACATTCAAGATGTATTTCAACTGTATTTCAACTGGTTTGTATTAGAACTCTCAAAGTGAAGTTGTAACGCTCTCGATGATGCGAGGATGGGGCAATCGCGAAAGGTCATGTGGAGAAGTAAGGGTAATAGTTAACGAAAAAAAATTCGCGTTCCAAACAATCCCATTTCGAGATCTACTGTCGAATGCATCGTAAGACGCGTCGGGAAAACGGTAACTATAAAAGAGTGTAACATTCCTAATCGACCGAAATGGGCGATAAACAGCTCTCATTTATTAGCATTCATATAGCTGCTGAACAACATGAGATTAGTCACATGTCTGCGAAAAGAATGTTGAAGAAAATAAAGTTCCGCCCATACAAAATTCATCTGATATATCAGGTGAATGAAGATGTCTGTGATCATCGTGTAGAATTTTCTGAAAATATGATGAAACAAATCAATGATGATCCACCACCACAATTGTATTTTCTGATGAAGCCACGTTCCACTTAACTGGTTACATTAACAGATATAATTGCAGGTTTCGATTTGACAGCAATCTCATTGGTCCTTTGCAAACTCACTCTAAATCCTGAAAATTTGAATATCTGAGAAGCAGTGCTAAATAATACAATAACTGTCCTCCTTTTTAGCAATGTCAATTTGATTTTTGAACTGTGTGAGGAGATGCTTCGAAATCAAGTAGTTCCATCAATGAGAGACACTCTCAGTTTTGTCCACAGATGGTTCCAGCAAGATGGTGCAAGACCCAACTACATTATAAATATGCGGCAATTTCTTAACACTGAATTTCCTAAATAACATTGGCAGAAGAGGCGAGGTCGAGTGACCCGCTCGTTCTGTTACCCTGATTTATCGTCACTAGAACACTTTTTCTGGGGTTTTCTAAAAGTCCGAGATACCAAACAATGCCAACCAGTGTGGATAATCTTCGTCAAAGGGTTATTCATGAAGTTGCACTTATTGAACTGGACGTTATCAGGAATGCAATATTTATCTTTTACCATCGAATTGCTCACTGTCAGACCAAGAAAGGTGCGCAATTTGAGCACTGCTGTGAAATATCAGTTACATTTTGTTCATCTGCAAATTTTATACAACCAAGTCGTGAGAGGCAAGGGGACTCACGATAATCAAGTTCTTCGAGATAATCAAGTTCTTCGGAAGACAGTACGTGGCTGGTAAAGCTGATGTATAGTTACGCATTCCGCAGCTAACCTAACAGTAAATTAAGATAGCAGGAAACGAAGACAGGACAACGTTCTCTACTTTCGAATTTCATGTGAAACGGAATGTAGTTAGTGTTCAACGAAGTTAGGGTTATGTTAAATCCAAGTGTATCAGTCACACCTCCCTAAGAATTTAACTGAACTTTGAGAACGCATTTACTGTAAAAAGCAGGTGGATCTACTGATTCTGACATACCCCTGTATATCAATTAATTTTCTTTGTGCTTTATCAACGTTTTGTAAATTTGTTCTGCTGTGAAATCTCCGTCATTTTTGTACTTTTTCGTACTAGTGTGAAAGAAATGATTTTATTTATTCTGTCCATGTCAGGTGATATTTAACGAACATATTGGTCTACTTGATTTTTACAATTCAAGGGAAGATGTGTCTTGTTGTAAAGCATAAACATTGTCCTTTCTATATCGTAATGGTTTACAACGGCCGCATTGAAATGTGAATAAAAGCAATTTTGTTTTATGCTAAGCCTTTTTAAAATATTGATAACGTATTCCGTGCTTTTTAATTGCACGTGAATTTCTAGAAATATTTAGGTTATCATCAATCCCAGGTAAAGTAGATAATATTTCTTTTTTGTGATTACAATTCCACCTAGGTAGATAACGAAAAGTACTTTGAATAAAATTTGCGTATTTTCGGTCGCAAAATCAAAATCTTCAATACAAATAGCGGGTTTCCATCTGCAATTTACAAGTTGACCCCTGAGCCCTATGATGGGACCGCTGGGGACAATTGTTCACAGAATTTTATAGGCTTCTGACATGGGTACATTCTTGCGTCACTAGATTTGTTAAATTTTTGTCATTTCGGAAATGTTTTAGGTCTCAAAGTTAGGAGACGTCGCGTCGGTACGATGATACTCTTTTTTTGTGATTTCATCGCCATCTAGTAGAATAATGAAAATGTGCTTCAAGTAAAAGTTGCTTAGTATTAGACCCAGAATCAGATTCTGCAATAAAAATAGTGGGTTTCCATTTGAAATTATTAAATTGGCCCCTGGAGCCTTATGATAGGACCCCCGGGGCACTTGCTGTCCAGAGAATTTTATAAGCCCCTGACATGGGTACCTTCTTGCGTAACCAGATTTGAGACATTTTTTTGTCATTTCAGAAATATTTCAGATTGCAAAGTGAGGGGACGTAGGTACTAGTCCAGTAAAGATAGCCCATTTTTCTGCCAAGAAAGGAACAAATTAGTAACAAGCTGAAAATTGGTATGGAAGTAAGGGAATGTGTCAGGAATAACATACTAAAGGTCCCCTAAAATCCCACTGTAGCTTTTCCCGCAATTTTGAAAAATGTCGCCAACTTTAGACAACGACTGGGAATTTATGGACATTGTCACCCTTTACGTTTATTCCTCTAGCCACCCTTCTAATTATCACAAAACCATGAATCATATATGGTTGTAAAGCTTGAAAGACAGAAAATCTAAGTAAATAACATATATGCCTATCGTGCTAAATTTCTAGAAGAAGAGGAAGAATAAATCAGCTTTTTTATTTAAAAACTATGTATTTTCAGAAATTATGAGAAGTTTGCGACACTGAGAGTTATTTCACATCAACAAAACAACACCAACAGATCAGATGTCCTTGATATTTATCTCAATCATAGCCAACAATGACACAAATCGGTGCAATACAAGCCGAGAAAAAATATAACTAATGTTACTTTCTGACCTCTTTGTACAAAAGTGCATAGGATGACATTCACTTTTACGGTTCTAGTCACCTTCTTTTATCACGTAGGACCAAGAGTTATATATCATTGGAAATCATAAGAAACGTAAATTCGAACGAGGTAACACTTATACTAATCAAGCCCAATCTATGGAAGAAGCGCAAAACCCAAAATTTCGGGACAAAACGTGATTTTTGCATAAATTCTTTAAACTTTGCAACACTGCCAATTATCGTATGTTAACAAAACTGAGCCACCGTTTTCATTATCATCATTATTAATTTACTTTTAAAATGGCGTACGTTTTTCCCAATAGAGTATGCTTTTATGACACATAGTTTTACATCACTTAAATATAGCACAAAAATTATTTATTGGCAACATTAGAAAGTAGCAGAAATTGGCGATCTCCTTTTCATGGGAAAATTCGTAATTCACACACTTAAAATCACTCTCAACTACAACAGCCATTTGAATGTAATTTTTTTTTAAAATGTCTTGTTTATAACTAGAATGCAATTTTCCTGCTAGTATTATTCAAATCAACTTAATATTTACATTAGACGTTAGTATGCACTTTAAGAACATTTTTGTAACTTGTCATTTTGGACTTATTTTATTAGAAATCAATGAGGTTATCATTATCTCATTCATCTCCATGGTCTTCATCATTTGGTTTTGCATTCATACATCCAATTCCTCGACACTGACATAAATTAGAGCACACAATTCCTGCTTTTCGACAACCGTACATAAGATCAATGCCCTTTTTACAGTCAGAATATTACACAGAGTAGGTTCCTTGGTCATTCTTGCTGGTACGAGAATGCCTCCTAATGTTGTCCATCCATATTCAGTCGTTCGCAAATCATTTCCACGGTACAATTGAACCTGATTATATGTTGTTTCGCAGCATCACTGGTGGGTGGCAATTTTGCCAATTGTATTTCGTTCTGGATGGGGAGTGACGTACTGCATGGATTTATGAATGATACTGGAATTCATCCAGTAAGGTTACTGTTGCTGGAGAATCGTAGTGTGTTCGTAGAAATAATGTGCCAGCTTCATAGATTGTACACTAGCATTATCATGGTCCAAAACTTCAAGTAATCGGCATAAATCTTCCCATTTTTGAAATAATCGTAATGGCTTTTTCTTTCCCTGTAGATACAAACCACATGATGTGTTGCATCCAGTTAAAGCATGGTAACTGAGCAAAACGGTTAGCATATTTGTCTGTATATCTTACAACTTCTTAGTACTAAATTCTTTACTCAAGTCTTGTCCACGTCCAAACTTTCGAAATGTGATGTCGTACTGATTATTACCTTGTTCAAGCAAAATGATTAAAATGTCAACATCCTCGCCAATTATTACGACGTGCCTACAAGGATTTAAAGACTTTGCTACAGCAGTTTTATCTATAAGTGCGTCAGCATCACTTCTTGCCTGCTGGCTTTGAATTCCAGCTTGTGTCAAATGAACCATCAACTCACGGGCGAAACAATTCTTATTTTTGAAATTACCTAAAAATTTATCTGTTTTTGTTGATAATACGGTTTCATTTGTGAATAACACCAAAACTGATCGAACCTTTGACTCACGTTGCTCCCGCTCAGCGGCTTTTGTACAGTTTTCAGTGCAATACTCGTAAAATTAACTGTTGCTTTCGTTCCTAAGTTTGTGAGTACATAGGACACATACGAGTTGTGCACGTCAAGGTATGTTTCATGTTGTGACCAAACAACATGATGTAGAAGCCAGCCTCCATCTATAAAGTAAACAGTGTTTTCAATTTGAGTTTTAAAATCTGTCCGATATTCAAACATGTCGTACAAAGCGGACTTTTTCGTTTTTCTCATGGACGTTTCTGTGAAGAGAGAAAGTGAATAGGGTGCAAGCTCGTAAGCAAAACACTGCTGGAGTTCTTTTTCGGACTTCACTACGCATATGATTCAGTTGAAGTATATTATTTATAGCCAGTAGCTCATCACGGATACGCACTACATTTCGCAGTACGGGATGACTTTATCTTTTTGTTTAAGTTTCATAATCCCAAAAGTCTGTCCAAACATTCCTTCCATAGCAGCCAATCCGATTTTCTTAGATTTATCAGTTGACCATTTCATTACCTACCATGTTAGTGCTTAGGGACGCGAGCTCCAGATATGAAGGGAATGGAGAATGCTGGCAAAACCAACGCAAGAATTTCTTTAGATGCTATATATCACTCGATTGACTGCTTTGCTACAAGGTCCACATGCCGACCAGTGTGAAGTTCATGCCTATCTTTGTTTAATAATTTTTCAAGACATTCTCGTAAGTGGCACGCTGCTGGCATACTTGACACACACCTAGATATCATCTTTTCAGTCATGTCTCTCCCATAGGTCAGTCCACCGCTGCTCTTCATTGCTCTCACTAAAACCTCCTCAATCGTCATATCAGACCATGTATCACAAAAAAATATATCTTTTCTGCGAATAGTGAAGTAACCGTCTCCTGTAAATAGCTGGCTGGAACTCATGAGGATCCATTTCATTCCACAACCGCAGTGCCTATTTGGCATACAAAAGATGCCCAGCTGCATAGAAGTATGGTAACATTTCTCACATGCAGTGAAGATGAAGATTCAAGTCTCCAGTTCTTTCGAATTAAAAGACGCATAATTTCTACAAGCTGAAAGTACAGAGCGAATGAATAACTTAGAGATACGGCTTGTTTCTGCAGCAGCGTCCATGAATAACTTCAGGTCATTTGCAATCTTGATTGATTATGTTTGAATGTTGAACAACTACATCAGTATTGATATCTTCTTCAGTCATCAGAGGAATACAAACATCTCGCAATTGACGCACAAACTCCTCAGTGGCGTCTAATTCATTAAATATATATATATTGCAATTGCTAACTGTGTTTAAAAAAACATTTAAAAAATGTGCTCGCAAAGCACGAGCAATAGGAATGGCCTTTCTTCATCTGTGGCATGGAGTTACTAGCATACACACAAGACCAAACTTCTTCAATGCCACTATCTTTCATTATATATGCAACTGTTTCCATAAATGGCATTATAGTGTGGAAACCCCCAAGTCTAACAATCACTGACGGTAATTCACCAGAATTTCTACATGCTGTTACAATGTTACATGCTTTGGAGTAGAAAGGTTGATCCAACGTGACTAAGCACACTTGTTTGCTTATTTCCTGCACATTCTTTGCTGGCAAACATAAGCGCCGAGTATATAGCATCCATGCTTATTGGCTGAAGATTGATGAAATGTAGAATTACTACTTGATATATTTGGTACTTATGGTTGTTGCTTGTCACCAGCTGCATAAATTTATTCCAATTCGGGCAAGTTGGTGTCTTCAACCACTTGAGAATTATCCATGTTACATCGTACAGAAGGCGGATTTAAGTTTGCATTACCTTTGCGTGTGTACGTTAAAAGTGGTATATTCCATTCATTCTTTGACAGTTTATGTTCTTTGAGCCCAGGTATTGCTCAATGATATGCAAGCGACTGAATAACGAATGGACAACATTAGGAGGTATTTTCGTACCAGCAAGAATGACCAAGGAACATACTCCGTGTAATATCCTGATTGCAAAAAGGGCTGTGAACGTATGTACGGTTGTCGGAAAGCAGGAATTGTGTGCTCTAATTTATGTCAGTGTCGAGGAATTGGATGTATGAATGCAAAACCAAATGATGAAGACCATGGAGATAAACGAGATAATGATAACCTCATTGATTTCTAATAAAATAAGTCCGAAATGACAAGTTACAAAAATGTTCTTAAAGTGCATACTAACGTCTAATGTAAGTATTAAGTTGATTTGAATAATACTAGCAGGAAAATTGCATTCTAGTTATAAACAAGACATTTTAAAAAAAATTACATTCAAATGGCTGTTGTAGTTGAGAGTGATTTTAAGTGTATGAATTACGATTTTCCCATGAAAAGGAGATCACCAATTTCTGCTACTTTCTAATGTTGCCAATAAATAATTTTTGTGCTATATTTAAGTGATGTAAAACTATGTGTCATAAAAGCATACTCTATTGGGAAAAACGTACGCCATTTTAAAAGTAAATTAATAATGATGATAATGATAACGGTGGCTCAGTTTTGTTAACATACGATAATTGGCAGTGTTGCAAGGTTTAAAGAATTTATGCGAAAATCACGTTTTGTCCCGAAATTTTGGGTTTTGCGCTTCTTCCATAGATTGGGCTTGATTAGTATAAGTGTTACCTCGTTCGAATTTACGTTTCTTATGATTTCCAATGATATATAACTCTTGGTCCTATGTGATAAAAGAAGGTGACTAGAAACGTAAAAGTGAATGTCATCCTATGCACTTTTGTACAAAGAAGTCAGAAAGTTGCATTAGTTATATTTTTTCTCGGCTTGTATTGCACCGATTTGTGTCATTGTTGGCTATGATTGAGATAAATATCAAGGACATCTGTTGGTGTTGTTTCGTTGATGTGAAATAACTGTCAGTGTTGCAAATTTCTCATGATTTCTGAAAATACATAGTTTTTAAATAAAAAAAAGCTGTTTTATTCTTCCTCTTTTTCTAGAAATTTAGCACGATAGGCATATATGTTATTTACTTAGATTTTCTGTCTTTCAAGCTTTACAACCATATATGATTCATGGTTTTGTGATAATTAGAAGGGTGGCTAGAGGAATAAACATAAAGGGTGACGATTTCCATAAATTCCCAGTCGTCGTCTAAAGATGGCGGACATTTTTTTAAAAATTCGGGAAAAGCTACCGTGGGATTTTAGGGGACTTTTAGTATGCTATTCCTGACACGTTCCCCTACTTCCATACCAATTTTCAGCTTGTTACCTATTTTTACTGGACTATACGATGATATTCATTTTTTTGCGATTACAGCGCCATCTAGAAAGATAACTAAAAAGTACTTCCAGCAAAAGTTGCTTATTTTTGGTCGCAGAATCCGAATCTGCAAAAAATAGGGGGTTTCTATTTGAAATTTTCAAGTTGCCCCCTCCCCCCGTCAGGTTTCGCGGTTTTTGAATCTCAAGTGTATTTCTCGAGATATTCCACTGTCCCCGACCTTTTTGTTAGACACTATATATATATCCTAAGGTACTCACGCAACAATTTTTATGGAGGAAGTTGGAGAGTACTTTATATCATAGGCCCGTAGTCAAACTCCCTCTATAAAAATCGTTGTGGAAGCATCTCAGGATTCTGAAGCACGCATTTTTGGATAGGACACTAGTAGTTCCTAAGTGAAGTCTTTACCCGACTACAGTAGGTCCCATAGTTTTGGAGCTATAAACCTTTAAAATTCATTTTTTCATGATTTCGGCAGCCTATAACACGTAAACCATGGGGTTTTCGCCCTATATTTATTGGAACTTTTTTTTGTTTTACTCCCAGGGATCACTCTTCTGCTTTTGTACAACGAATTTAGCGCTATACTGTATATATATATATATATATATATATATATATATATATATTATACCCTATGTTCTGTGTGTTGGCACAAGGGATGTCCAGAAATTCAATGAATTTGAGTTCAAACACATTTGATTTCGAGTATAGCGTTCATTTCATCAGCAAGGATATATAAGACGTGGACCTACAGCTTAATGTGAAGTCCGAATCACATGAGTTCCCGCCGGGAATCGAACCGAGGTCTCCCACACCAAAGGCATGTACGCTAACCACTTAGCCACGAGGTAGCTCGAATTTGAGTTCACGTCAGTGAGATTCCAAATTACGAACCAGAGATTTGTATGTGTTTTAGACAGTTTTGATTTATCACACCGAATTGTCAATTTTTTTATTGATTGAGGTTTAGTAGAGTATCAGCAGCGAGGCTACATGCATCCGTCATGATATAGGTCAGTGGCCAGAACAATGACACAAGATGGACTGGCAAGGCATGAAGTTAAATAACAAGACAAAAAGAAAGAGGAGAAATACTTTGATAAAGTGGAAAAGAAAAAAAGAGATAAAAAATAAATGTATAGATAAAAGATGAATTAAATAAATAGCGATGAAACAAAACGAAGTAGAATTCGTAAGATTAAATTAAGAAATATTAAAACAAATAATCAAATATTACAAATAATAATAAATCTAGAAAACCCGAGAACGTTCAAAAGGGAAAAGATAGGATAGTGGTAATGAAGATGAGCGGCAACGAGTCTTTAAGATCTGACTGAAATTGTTTTGCATTTCAAAAAGTGTCTAGTATCTAAGTATTTGGATACATTACCTATGCCGAGTACTTGGAGGAATAATACATTCGCCATAGATGAATAGTCACCTCCACGCAGTAAGAACGAAATTTATCAGATGAAAGTGGCCAATGCACAATGGCGCTAGTACCTCATTTCTACAGCTACGTTGGAATGACATCTGCCAGTTACCCAGAACTTGCTACACAAAATCTCGTTGTCGTCCAACTGGTTCCAATTCGCTTACTAATGAGGAAATTGCAAGAAAGCTCGGAGATCGGTAACAAGCTTGCTAAAAATATGTAAGATTACTATGTTGGTACGTTCGTTTCTTTGAATACCGACATGACCGGGCAATTGGCATTCAACAACAAGGCAATCGTAATGGCATCTACTAGGATATCTTACATCAGGGCATTAGTTAAAACACAATTCACAGAAGTGCTTAGATAGACGCTTTGCAACTGAACGCACAGAAGTGCATGGCACAACGAAATATTTACTGCATGCTTCAGAGCAAGTTGTAGGGTTGTTAACTCGGCGGAAAACGTGGAACACATACTATGTAGACAAAGAGACGCTTCAAATAGTCAACAAATAAACTGCATGTATTGAAATGTGGGTTATGTGTCTTTCCTGTTATCTGCATGAACGAAAGGAAAAGAAATTTTCTTTAAATCTTGAAATAGGGTACTGCAACGGACATTCATTATAATAATATTTACAAAAGGAGTTTTACGAGAGATGTGAGTGAGTTTGGATCTTCCATGAATATTTGTGACACTATCTCGCTTCTTCCCAGTTTTATGATTGGTATGTGTATTGTTTTCGATTTCTGCTTAGGTTGAGGAGCGAGTGAGATACCTCATTGTTTCTCTAAGTAATACTAGGAGAATGGTATTATATCTCTAAAGAGAGTTCTCAAAAGAGATTTAATTGTTTCCATAGCCAATTCTCAAAACTAATTGTAAGTTTTCGTACTGCGTTTTCGTGTGTTCTGTTTCGAATACTTCGTATTGTATTTTGAATTAAGTAACTGAACGTAGTTTTAATATTAAATGCAAAATTTGACTCATGGCCATCTTGAACATTGTAGAAGGCTATAAACGGTTTCGTCGAAGAACCTTCGATTTCCTCAATGCAAATTTAAGTCTAAAGCTGATTAAGAGGTAATTGAATAGCATATACAAATAAAATAATTGAATCCTTGATACATTATGTACAGACGAAAATGATTAACTTCTTGATTCTTAGACTGACGGAAAATTAATATGTTCCAGATTTTTCATGGGAGGCATAAGCTTTAGAAGGAAACAATAGTTACATGTAGTACTGAAAAATCTATAACGCAATAATTTTGCGTATAAGTACATCAAGGGCTTCGTCAAACTGCCCTGTGAGTAATCGCCTAAAAGGGAAACAGTTGTTACTTTTATCACTTAATAACTTCAAGGCATCTGCTTAGTTTGTGGTTACGTTGAATCAAAAGAGTGAATTTTAATGTAATCGATGTAAGATTTTTAAGAACGTAAAGTATTGCAATTTTGTAGATAAAGATGGAAAGATCGTAAGAGCTATTGGTCAAAATACCTGAGTTACCAGTTCAAATAACCAATAATAACGATTTGAAGCTATGTAGTATGCTTCAGTTATTTTTAATACTGTATAAAGATAAAAAGAATAAAATCATGCTTAAAAATAACATTTTATGTACCTATATGTAATACTAATAAGTTCGTTATTTTCTTCCATTTCAGATATAATAAAGAAACAGGATTGTTGGAAATGAGTACAACAAAGTTCAAGCAATCAGATGTAAATCTCCTTGGTAGATTGTTCCTTGTAGTGTTTAATACCTTTCGTTTGATTGATTTAAAGGAAAACGTAGGAGAAAATGGAGAGTATATTGAGTGCAATAATTTGACATTAATTAACTTCATTTTAAAATGCAAAGGTCCTACACATGAAGAGACTTTAACATCTATATTGATAGGTGTTCAGGTAATTTATTTCTTTCAAATACGCTAAATACTTAGTATAAGTTATATTTTCTTCATGTGAATTGTTTACTAGTCTTTTTATTTCTTTTAAAATAACAAAGTAACAGCAGTTTCTATTATATTTAATAAACTAAAGAAATATACAATTTTATGATACGCCAATTCCTCTATAAGTACGAATTTAATGATATATAAAGAGCGAAACAAACGGACGACTGAACTGAGATGCGAATTCGGGTCTGGATTACTGTGCCAATGCGTTAACCACTATGCTACTCTATTCTGTTCTAAACAGCAATACATTCTCCCATACATAATATCGGTTCTTAGTCGCTGAGACCACATAGACTGTACCACAACTCCTACTGTGCTTGGAAAACTCAATGTTTACATTACAAAACACCTCCGGCGATTGAATATATATTGTACTAATAAGTCGATGGAATAACCGGTTTTGTTTCTCACCAAGTTATGGGTGGACCAAGACAACAGATATTGTATAGTTCATGTGATCTGAATGGCTAGGCACCGACGTCAAGAATATGGAAATTAGTGGTACTTTAGGAAGCGGACTGGGTAACGTAATGGTTGAAACCTAAGCCGAAGACCCTTGTTCGGATACCGGTTCTTCGTGCTTTTCTTCAGTTTTGTGCAGCACTTAAAAAAAAAAAAAAAAAAAAAAAATCTGATTCAGAGCGGTCTCAGTATATTACATGAAAATATTTCTCCTTGTCCATGGGGGTAATATGTAAAAAGAAACATTATTTGTATTATAGAATGAGTATGCACGTGTGCCAAGCTTTAAACGACTTCGTAACTGAATTTCTAGAAAGAAATATGTGCATGAACGTACTTTCGATTTTTCAAGCCCTGGTAACTTACAGTCCTACTTCATACAACATTTCAGGAGGGGGAAGGTGATAAGGAATGTTTATTCGATGCGCTGTATTGGACAAGTTCTTTTCTTTCAAATTTAATTTCTTTCTAATTATTATTCTTTTCTTATTCCTGAAAGGTACCTATTACTGGACCAGATGGAAAGCTTAGTATTGTATATTTCAACAGAACTGAATTCATACGATGTATGTTTGCAAATTTCGAGGGACGTCGTTTTAAATTCTTACTCTATTAAGATTCATCTGTATTAATGTAACTTTACAATATATATCTTCCATTTAGCAGTAATCTCTTCTTCCAGTTCTAACTAAACTTTGCAGCTTATCCTCAATGTTTTTGGTGTTTCTTTATCTACAGGAATACAACACATTTTATGTCTTTTGTATGCTCTGAAATTGTATTTAGAGATTTCGTAGGTAGTCGTTGCGAGTTAGACCTGACGAATAAGGTGAATGTGGGAATAATTCTGGCATTGGACGAGAAATAGGTAGTCTTGCAATTTTGGAGCAGCTTTCATGGTGCGCGTTTGAAAAGTGCTTACTGCAGTGAACCAGATAAAAGGTTGTTATAATATCCTTTATTAATAGTCATTCTTTTTGATAGGTAATTGACCAGAGCTATGTCATTATACTCTCAGAATAAAGTAATCACCTTTCAACAGAAGAAACAGACCCCGTTATAGGTAATTCAGCTTTTCAATTCTTCCACCCGTAATACTTACTTTTTTGGGTAAATGGAATCCATATATCATTAGCTGTTAATTTCGTTGTCAGAATAAGAATGAGGTAATTGGCTTGGGTTGATAGGAAGTATCTGAGCCGTATAGTTTCTGCTTCGGTTTCAGCAGTCGGAATACTTACGGAGCTGTACCTTGCTGACTGCCAACTGATTATGCAGAAGGTCATTAACCTGCCATATATAGCTATATTCGCCTGTCATATATAACTAAGTTCATACTAACTGCGTGAATAGTTATTCGTTTTCTTGTAAGAAGGTCTCCACAACAACGACGTTAACGTCGTTTAGAGCTATGGTTGGGCGTCCGTTACGGGAACCATCTTCTAGGAATGTTTTGCCAGCTTCAAATCGATAAACCGAACTTTCGATTCTACAGACTAGCCAAACACTACTGCACAGTGAATCGAAGTCAGTGGTTGCCATCTTCTTAATGGTGTTAGGTCAGAGTGTTCATATTGACAATCTGTTTTAAATCGACAATAGTGACGAAAATGATAGTAATGTGTGCTTTATTGTATCTTGGTTTTCATTTATGTACAGGGCCTGCTTGATCAACACAGTGCCTATGCATTCTTTTAGAGCTTAAACAGCTATACAATTTTTAAAGCAAATTTAACGTTAATTTTGTGCTATTTTTGATACCTCTTTAAACAAATGACGAAAGGTGTAGCATTACATTTTGTACTTTTTTTCTTCAATGACCTGCTAATCAGAAGAGAATAGCGTTAGTATCGTACTCACTACTTGATGTACTTGAAGTTCGAGTGACCCTTTGCTAACTTATCTATTAGGAAACGTTTCCTAAAGGTAAAATTTCCCACTGAGCTACTAGTTTTTTAAAATCGTTCGCGATCCCTTTTTATTAATCCGCAAAAAGACAGTAGAAGTACTGTGTCATTCCAAATTGACTTAAGACAGCGACCATACTTACAGAGTTTTACTTTTCATTTTTATAAGGGTCGTCGCATCATCTTATATTTTAAGCGTACAGGTTAGAAGATATGGTGTAAGGTTGATTTCCTTGTTTCTCATATTGCCTTTGTGATATAAATATCAGGCTGTGTAAAAAGTGTTAAGCCTTTAGAGTACATTTGTTGTAATTTATTATGTTATACATTATTTATTGAAAAATTGAGAATACATTTATTGCAATTAGAAAATAAGATTATGAAACCACACGTTTGCGTAAGTTTTTGAAGACTTTCAGTTATTTTTGGCAACACCATGATCCAGTCACTATAGAACTACCGTAGTTTCTAATGAAAAAATTGGGACACGTCGTTTTCACAGGCTTTTTTTTACATTAATTTAATACCATTCAGAGAGTTCTGCAGAAACTGAAACGTAAATGTAGCCAGATGATGCCTTGTCCGGGTTACACGGTTAATGCATTAGAACCTCTCTCAATTTCTGACGGGTCATTAGAGATGTGTGGCTGTCTGGTGTCAGTGTGGTATACGATACCCTTTTTGTTGACCTGTTCTTTACCGTTTCTTTGCTAATTGTCCACAGTAGAAGTTCGAATCTGTCGTTCTGCCCGGCGGGAGCAGCTGGTGATGCACGATGCCCTTGCAAGGCCATCAAACGCATAACATAACCTTCCTGGGCGTCAGTGTGGACTTTGGGACAAACTGTGAAGCTTTTACTCGCTTCGATCACGATATTTTCGCATATTGTCGTAGGTTGTCCATTTTTAATTTGGATGGAGTGTTTCTGAGTCAGATCATGTGGTACCGAAACGTCGAGCTTCTTTTTGTAGCCAGTATTCTTCAAATGGTTTAATACTGATGGTGATGGCGATGTCATGACTGCTTACATGCCGGTCTTGCTCAACTTTTGCTATGATTGGTCGCCCACTACGAAGAGCATCTTCGACATCGAAATTCCCAGAACAAAAGTAACTGAACCATTTTTTAGCTCTTGCTTTTGATAACGTACCTTGCCCATAAACAGCATTAATTTCTTCACGAGCTCGCGCAGCATTTGTACCTTTATCGAAACTAAATAATGAAATGTAATACAGTTTTACGCAAAATTGACTCATCTTTTCAGCCCAATACCTTAACGTTTGATTATAAGAATTCCAACAGATTTTGGGCACCTACTAATTTGGACTGCCAGCTTTCAAATGACGTTAGACCTGATTTGCTGCGACTAATATATCTGAAATTTGGCACACTAATTCCATCTCGTACGCCGCCTTCGCTACAGGAGACCCAAGTTTGCTTCTCGGTTAAAGTTTATGTGGTTCTGATCCAAAGTGAAACTGTAGTTTTACGTCTCATATAGTTTCGCTGCTGCAAAACAAACTATACTAATCTTATATAGTATCTCTTTCACAATGTAGTAAAGATAGTTTGATGAACTATGTTGCGATTTATAGTGTGTTCATTCATGCACATCTTAGGTATTCTCAGGTAACCTCACATTTAGAATACAGTTTAAAATTTATGTACATGTATTTTATTAGCAAGTTCTCCTTTGTTTTTAGACAAGGGTTAGGTGAAAGGTGACCGTTCACGGTGTTGGTAGCGGATAAGACAGGCATGTGATCACTTTGGATATGGATTTCCGTGCATGCATTCTGCAAGCGGATACTAATAGGTTACCGACTATTTCGAGGCTGGTAGTTAATGTTAATCGAATAAATATTTGGTGTAGGTTCAATTTAAGCATACAAAAATTGTGTAATGTTTCAGTTGAAATTAGTTACTTCGAACGATCATATATCTAGACTGCATGGGAGAAACAGTATAAGTTTTTTTTTTTTTTTTTTTAAAGGCGATTTTGTATTTTACCAAGCATAATTATGAACCACGTATACTAACAGTACCAAGACGCGATTATTCAACTCACGTTTAGAATTGACTTATATCAGGTGGAGCATGACACATAGATTTCCAATTTTGACTTATCTCATTTTGGCCAATTTCTGACTTACACTGTTTCTCCCGCAGTCTGAATATATGAAACTAATTTGTACTTGGCGATTTACATTTGCGTCACTTCTTTATAAACTTACTTTCTGCGCACAATAAGATAATCACTATAAGTACAGTGTTTCTTGGTGAAAATCTATTGCTTGTACACTAGAAAGTCATATTAAAATAGAAACCATAAATTCCTTAGCCTAAGAAATATATTAAGTTTACGATTACTTGAAAAAGAGAACTTTGTAATTCCAAAGTAGTCCTATATCTCGTAACATCTTACATGCTTTCGAAAGCGTGAACCGTAATCATTTAAAGCCACTGTTTATTTTATGTATAATAAAAGACAAATTCTGACTAAAGCGTATATTAACTAATAAATAATAGCGTTACAGTTTCGGCAAATTATCTTTGTCTTCATCAAACACATTATGAAATACAATTTCTAAGATTACAGTTTATATATTTCTTAAAATGAGAGGAGGTCGTATCTATGAATCAGTGAGATTCGTTCTTTCATTTTTAGCATTTTTAATTACCTATTAATTACACATTACATATTAATTACATATAAGTTGCAAAATGTGTAATTAATTAAAAAATGTTAAAAATGAAAGGACGAATCGTATTGGTTCATAGATATGACCTCCTGTCATTTTAAGAAGAATATAAGCTGTAGTCTTAGAGATTGTGTCTGACGAAGGCAAAGATAATTTGCCGAAACTGCAACGTTATTATTTATTAGTTAATATATGCTGTGGTCAGAATTTGTCTTTTATTGTATACAGGAAGTTCCAAGGCTAAAATGTGTGGTAGTCTATTTTACCTTTTAAGCCAGAGATTTTCCGTACTTTATTATGTAATCAGTTTCGCCTTTTCCCATATTTATATATAAAACGAGAAACGATTCAGTGTTTGTGACATTAGTGCTTTCTTCTTTTCAGATATCCTGCAGTGTGATTGCATTTATGATACGATATCCATTGGCGTCAGTTTTCTACAATGTTTAAGGCATTTTAGAGCTCAAGAAGTTCCTGTAGGCAACCAAAGGATCGCGAAATATGGAGACCACTTTATAATTGTTGTTGATCTTGGTTACATATGTATATGTGTTATGTCATTATTTAATGTGAAAAGACCTGATATAATTAACGTGTAGAAGATATATTGGAATATTTTTGATTATTTTAATGTCTGTATAATTATCTGGCGTTATTTTTGCGTCCAGTGCGCGTGATTTTTATTGAGTATATGGACATAACGACTTAACTGTAAATAGTTAAAATATAATTATTGAAAATAAGTAAATATATCATTTCAGTGAGACTATATACCTGCAAGTTGTTGTAAATGTAAATAATTTTTAGTTTAAAAATGTACACAAAAAGAAAAAAGTACAGATGTAAGAAAACGTTTGCCAGCTTTTCTCAATAATTTCAGAAATATTACATAAGGCCAAATAAAAGGATGCCTAAGATATTTCATGACTTATGTAATTGCTTTCTGGTATGATGTGTAAAACAGTACAATTACTGGACCGAATGAATTATGTACATGACTGGTTTACGATACCTACAATGAGTTAGAGTAATTTATGAATTAATTTACTGATTAGAGATGACTTCAATGAAAATATAATTTTCTTATTTTAACGCCTTTCATGTTCGTAAAAAAGTATGAATTCGTTGTTGGCTTTATTTGACGTGGTCCAGTGCAACTCCTGATTGTCGTATTGTAATGGAATACCTAAGCTTATAAATTCATAGATTTAGAATAGTATTACTGATGTTCCTCATGGTGATGGATAAAAGAAGACTATGATGAAGATTAAAATATTAAATAAGAAAGAATGAAAAAATAATGGCTAAAATATTGAAGAACGCTAATCATTTGTCACCCATTAATCTAAAAACGCCTAAAATAATAATAAATTTAGTGAGTAAGATGGCAAAAGTTGAAATTTATTAATTGTTTGCTGAATTTTCCGTATCAAAAGCACAGCGAACGAGATTTCTCTCCGTGTCAACTAATTGATATTGAGGTTCATAGTTTAAATCTTTTGTGAAATATGTTCTGAATTTTCAGAAGTAATTATTTCTGTAGTACATTAATGCAATTATACACAATCAAAAATTTCATAAATGTAATGTCTATAATTCCAAAATACGAAATTTGAACTTCATACAATAATAAGCTGTGTGCTGTTTTGTAATTGAATACAAAAATATACATATGTAAATACGTTGTGTATATTTTGTTGAAATATATGATGATGAATAATAAACATGTCGTTAACATGAAAAGCAAGTAGTTAACGTGGTTTATTGTATTAAAATATTAATTCCTTTTTTAAGGAAAAGTCCTCAAGTATTTCTGGGCAAGGGGAGGAAAAGGATCGATCTCCAGAACCTCTTAGTATCGTACGCCCACGTCGTACATGAGTCAAGTAATTCTGTCACTTCCGCTCTCAACCAAAGTAAAAGAGCGCTAAAGGCCACATTTTTGGTTCCAAATAGTATGTCATGTAGACAAAGAAAGCACAAACTAGCACAAACTAGCGTGTCTTTCACTTTGTTTTCAAGAAGATATGTTTCCTTGCTCTTCTTGTTTTTGATCAATTTATTGTTTACAGTTCTTTCTTTCATAAATTTAAGTAAAAATTGGAGTTCTGTATTTCATTATCATATTTATAGAACAAACGCGAAACATAACGATTGTATAGAACACGTTTGTGGAATCCAACGGAATTAAATGATGCTGGAAGTACGTTATGTTTTATCTATCTATTGAAAGCTTCTGTGACATAATCCTCAGAAACAAAACATAATTTGCTGATGATAACTAATTCAAGTAGCATATATAAATACATAGATGTATTCATGGTTTAAATGTATCAAAACTTAGGTATTCCAATCCCTTTTTAACCACATGGGTGTCGAGGTGTTTCAGAGAGTTCGTCACTTGCTCCTACACTGTGTCAGTCTTCACTCTTTCTCTTGGAAATATCTTCCAAAGCCCTCTTAGAAGTTTTTCTAGGCCTTTCTCATAACTAATCTACACGTGATTTCCTTGATTCCTTCCCCAGTCTGTGTGAATATATAGGGTACCGTGTCCTCACCAATTTGATCCGTCTGGCTTCCTTTATTTCGTTGCTTATAATCTTCGAGAGATTCAAGTGAGCAGAGGATTGGCCAACAACATTTTAGATTGTGTGGCCTTCTTTCTCTGCTCAATGCGCACCTGAAAGTTTCGTTCTTGTGTATTTCCCATTCCTTAATTTCAAAAAGAAGCGTGTTCAATTTCACTTTTACCTCTCACAACTGGGCATGGAACAGTGTATATCCATTGTTCAAATAGCTTTTGTTTGGTGTAAAGGTTTTTGTAAATTTTATTATTATTATTATTATTATTATTATTATTATTATTATTATTATTATTATTATTATTATTATTATTATTTGCTTAGTCTACATAATTAACTACCTCAAATTGTATTACAATAAAGTTTCCCTCTATATGTTAAAACCTCTTCTGAAAACTAGGGAAGGAGGAATTTTTATATTTTAAGAAAAGGAGAGAAATAAATTACACCTCGAAGATGAAAATATTTTTTAAATGCTAGAAGATAGAATATTTTGTTTATGTAAATTGGTATTGTGTTTTAGCTTGGAATACGTAATATGCTGCAATAGTTTTCTCTAAAAGGGGGCAGCAAAGACAGAATTTTTTTTCTTCGTAACTTTCTTGTATGTTAATTTACAAAAATGTTTGGGATATTAGGGTACTGTATATATTATTATTTCTAAGATGATTTTCTTACTTTAAATTTTCGTTCAAGTAATTGTAATTTTCATCACTGTGCAGTGGTGGTTCAAGAGCAATTTTGCTGTTGAGTGCGAATCATGCAGTGTATTGAATACCTAACAGTTTGTTGCTTAAGGTGTACATTATGGCTAAGCTGATAATTTTAGCTTCTAATAAATTTGGAGGTTTATAATGCAATGTACACGCATTTATAAAACTGCGAAGCAGAAAAACTGTTAGATATAGGCATCACGTTTGTATCATATGCATGGTAATTGTGTCCAAAAAATTGTTTAGTAGTGTTTAATATTACTCTACAATACGAAGGAAATTCTGTGTTCTCTTATAACACGAAGAAATATCTACGAATATCATGGTAATGCTTGTATTAATACCCTTTTTAAATGTATTTTCACATAAATTGACTTTTGCTAACGTGAAGTAAACATTTTTGCCTATAAAAGAGAAGATTTTAGTTGTATGCAAAACCACAAAGAAAGATTCCTGTATGGTGAAACGCATACAGTTTTATTCACAAGTAAATCGATGATTAGAAAAATGTGAGTAACATTTTTAGAAATCAAAGATTAAACAGGCTTCGACGGTTATATGCACCTTTGTGCAACAAAAGGCCCCAACCAATATACATTTTAACATTCAAAATATGGAAGTGAGTGATTTATGTAGTCCTGGAATCATCAATTCAATAATCAGAAAGAAAAAAATATAATTTAATTTAAATACCCGCAGTATCATTCACCCTTCAAACATTGTGTAGTATTATTTCACTGTACTCTCTGTGTATGAGCAGATGTAATTCCTTAAATATTTCAGGCATGTTCAGAAAATAAGATTAGAAAAAAAAAAAAAACTAAAAGCAAAAAATTGTTATAATCCAGATAAGCATTGTTCTATCAAATTTTCTGCCTAAATGTTCATAGTTTCTGACTATTGTATTTATTTTTGGATCAGAAGATCCATTGTATTTCAGGCAAAAAATTTCTTGTAGGCCTTATATATATCTGGAGAACTACATGTAGTGTAGCCAACCCAGAATATCACTCAACTCAGTATAATGTCTTTATTTAATAATAATAATAATAATAAAAATGAAAACTCGATTTAGGTGCCATTTAAACATTTTGTGGCCTTCTGATCCAATATATTTCAGTCAAAAATTTTCTTGTAGCCCTTATATCTGGAGAACTACATATAGTGTAGCCAGACCCAAACTATCACTTAACTCAGTATGATGTCCTTATTCCGTAAAAAAATACGAAAACTCAATTTAGGGGCCATTCAAAAATTTTCTGGCCCTTGATCCAAAAATTAATTATTGGCCAAGATCGCAATCTTTTGATGCATTTTTTAGTCATTCCTAAAATTCTTGGCCAAGATTGCAATCTTTTAGTCCATTTTTTGATCATTCCTAAAATTCTTGTTATTCTGTAAATTGTAATTATTTAATACTTCCTTCTTGGATCACCAATCTCTCGATTAGTTCGATGCAGTTTTCTATTCTAAAACCAGTTTCCGTTTCTTTATAGTTTTCTTTCGCACATGTATGAGTTGATCCTGTATTTCAAGCTTGGTCTTCTCTGAAAGTTTATTTCTTTATTTATGTATCTCGCATGGTCTCTTCTTTTTTCAAATAGTTTCAGTATACTTATTTATTTATTTATTTTACCATTTCCAACACTTTCATTTGATACCTTATCCACCCACCTGACTTTTTAACATTCTTCTATAGCATCACATGTCGAGGGCTTGCATTCTCCGTTTTTCCTCTTCTTGTATTCATTTATACTTCACAAAAAAATACAACGCCAATTTTTTCCATACATAATGCTTCAGTTCTACTATATCAATATTTTCGACCACAAGCTTTTGGTTTTCTTCAAGTACTTTCTTTGTCTGAGAATGCCACTATCAGCAGAAGATGAGACAAGTCAAAATGCACATCTGACAAAAAGTTCTGTTTATTATTGTTTTAACCATCAACTCATGCAGGAGACTATTGTCCTTTCGTTTGATCTATATTCCCAAGTCAGTGAACACTTACTCGCTGTAAACACTGACTGCAGAATGAAGATCAAGCAGAGGTTTTGGATTCAGGTCATTAAATATCGTGCAGATAAGATAGATCTACGAGGGTAATCCCGAAGCGCTGGGGACGCAGGGAAACTTCGTGCAACTGTTGGCAACGCTATTATATTTGTTGTTTCCTCCACTTTTAAATAAACCTGCGCCCACATTACTCGGACGCTCATCCTTGGTTTGACAGCCGTTTGTAATGGAGCTCTCTCTTGCTGGTACCGTCAAGTGCGAAGTTCACGCAGTTATTAGTTTTATGAACGCAAAAGGCATTAAATTGTTTGAAATTCATCGCCAATTGACGGAAGCGCATGGCCAGCCGTTTGGATATGAGTAACATCCGCAAGTAGCGTAGGGAGTTTGCAGCAGGTCGTATTGAAATTCACATTAATGAATTTTGGTAGCATAGTCCGAAATTCCTGAAACAAACAGTGTTGCCAATCTGCAAGACATGTGTTTCATCCTGATGTCAGTGAACAGAAAAGATAGGTAGTAGTTAAGCATTCGGTAAAACGTACGGAAATCATAGAAAGATTTTCATCATTTTCTAGGGTACTAAGAACAATAGCTTGGTGTCTAAAGCTTATTCGCAACTGTAGGCAAGTAAGTTGAAGGGAACTTTGAGCAGTAATGAATTAAGTTAGGCCTTGATTGAATTAGTAAAAGTAGTGCAACTCTCAAGTTTTCAAACATAAATTATCAATTTAGGGAACAAAAGAAGAACCCAGCAATGAAAGCAGATTGTTGAATTTGAATATATTTTTTAAAAGATGAGGAGGGAATTCTGCGTGTAGGAGGTAGACTACGTATGCTCAAATTTCGGAAGATCAGAAATTTCCAATAGTGCTTCCAGTAGCCATCATTTCACTGAGTTGTTAGCACAATTTGAACATTTACAAACATTGCATGGAGTGCAGAGCAGGTATTAACCAATTTACGCCAAAGATTTTTAGTCCTACGAGGCAGAGATGTTGTAAGACGTATAATAAAAGGTTGTGTAAAATGTCATCGATTTGAAAAGAACACGACTACACAGTTGATAGGTAATTTACCGTTGGCTAGAGTTACTTTTTTTTTTTTTTTTTTACCTATTACTCATGTTAGTTAAATCTGTTAAGCTTAGAGGCCAGAGAGCTTATAAATGTTATGTTATACTCTCTATCTGTTTGAATACTACAGCCATACATCTTGAACTTGCTAGTGATGCTAGTACTGTGGTATACTTTGGCCCTTTAAAGGCAACTTTGGCTCAAAGGAAGAGAAAGATATGATTTCTTTCTACATGGTTATTATGGTTTCTATCAGTAAGAAAAATTGTGGATCGAAGTATTACGACATTGCGAACACATGAATATTCGCGCTAGGGATTTGTTTCCAGAACGTGGGAAGCAAAATGCTAGCAATTGTTAGCAAGTAAACATTTATCATATTTCAAGTTCCACAACTTTTGTTCATTGCATTAAAGTGACAAATACTAAATGCACAAGTAAGTAGAATATAAAAACATGTTCATTAGCGAATGTTAAGTTAAATCCTTAAACGTTTGTTCAATCACACACAAACTATTAAGCGTTTAATTGCGTGGGGGTAACATTGGCCCATATTTTCTGTGTTGGTAATGGCCCAATATTAAAGATGAAATGGTGTACAAATGGTGCAATGTAGGCCTAATAATTAAGATTAACCACCCACTAGCTTCTAAAAGAGGATATTATACAGTGCCTGAACTGCAAGAATATTCTTCCTAAAACTGTGCAATATGGTACCAATAAAGTACTCTACCGCAATGAAGAATATGGTGCTCTTATTTTCGGACGTTAAGTATTCATCCACTTAGAGAGATTTTCATTGAACGATATTTTTTGTTTTCCTCTAAACTGAACAAAGTGATTTCATCCTATGTTTGTAATATCGGTATTTTAAGTTAAGTATTCAGAAATTTGTAGCGCTCTTTTATAGATGTTTCGTATTCACCCAACTAGAATACAAATATTTTCATCAGATTATATTTCTCGTTCTATTGAAATTGAGTAAAAACATTGATAATTTCACAAATGCGTATATAATACCCGGTTCTTCTCTTCTGCTTCTTAAATACAGTGCTACAATAATACTTTCATGTATTAATTAGTCATTTTGACAACTGGGCTAAAGTTACCCCAATCATGAAAAATCTTGCATGGCATCAACAATTGGAACTAGCCATTAAAAATTCAATTTTTTCGAAATTGGTGGGGGTACAAATTCTAATTTTAGTGGTACAAATTGGTACATATTGGGTACTAATTTTTGGTACCGTTTTTGTTCGAATTGGAAAGAAAAATAAATTGTGCGGGCCAGCTTGACGTCAAGCTGGCCCGCCATCAAAATTTCAATTTTTTCGAAATTGGTGGGGGTACAAATTCTAATTTTAGTGGTACAAATTGGTACATATTGGGTACTAATTTTTGGTACCGTTTTTGTTCGAATTGGAAAGAAAAATAAATTGTGCGGGCCAGCTTGACGTCAAGCTGGCCCGCCATTAAAAGTTCAATTTTTTCGAAATTGGTGGGGGTACAAATTCTAATTTTAGTGGTACAAATTGGTACATATTGGGTACAAATTTTTGGTACTGTTTTAGTTTGAATATGAAATTTGTGCGGGCCAGCTTGACGGACGTCTAATGGAAAGTTTGAAATGTTTGTTTCTTACCTTCTTTCAATTTTGTTATCTTAAATCTGAAAATTCATTGTTGGCTCATGGAAAGCATTGTTGCGTGTAGTGTACTTTCAAGCTTGCCAACTTATGAATGAAAGTAATCCGAAGTTGAACACGAAAAAATTTACTACACGTAACGACGTTATTTTCGACATCATTCTCTACTGATTTCGACTTTGTGTTATTTTGGAAACCTCTCTCAGTCTTTCTCCCTCTTTCCTTTCTGTTACTCTTTTGTATTATTTACTAATTTATTGCCTGATAAAGATTCTTGAAGGCTGTAAAAACTTTATATTACTTTTACAGATGAGCAAGAACATATTTTCGGAAAAGCGACCCGTTCAGCCATACCCAATATCTGATGACAGTGAGGATGAGCAGCTCCAGGCAAGCGATGTGATTCAGAAGTTCTAGATTCAGATAACGAAGAATTGCGTCCTAATTCTGAAACTTCAAGTGGATCAGAATATATGTTCAAAACTATTGTACTAGAGTATTTTGCTTTATTTCATTGAAATCGATACTTTCAGATTAGTGACTTGATTGAATTGTTTGCTTTTTTTTTTTTTTTTTTTTTTTTTTTTTTTTTTTTTACAGATGAGACAGTAATTACCAATTCCAGTCAGGCTATAACTGCTGCCAGTCGTCAGCCTCGATAGAAAAGAATAACTAGAGATGGTCCACCTCTTCAAGCACCTCAATGGAAATCGCGTTTGTCTTCTCCAAATGAAGTCAAATCTCCAATTGAATATTTTCTAATGTTTCTAGTGCTGATACTCTGGAGTTAATTGTTCGTCAAAGCAGTGCATATGTTAACCAGAAGGACTCCAATAAACCTTTGGAACTAACTAAGTAAGAAATATTTATAGGAACCTTAACGTTCATGTCCATTATTAGTATACCAAGAACAATATTGTATTGAAGTTCTTCCTGTAGAACTCCCCAAATTGGTGATAACATGTCTTACGGCATTGTGTTTCACTTCAAGGAAAAATTGTTTCCTGTCATTCCATACACAATGTCATTCAATACACTGTATCTATGAGAGATATGTTAGTAATTTCAGATTAAATGTACTGTGTTTCAGCATGCCTTAAAATACATATTGTTTACTAAATCATGTTATGAAAATCTGCACAATACTATATGTGTTAAGAAAGTTTCTAAGTCTAAAAGAAATTCTGTATTGTATATCAATGAAAAATTAAACAAATAAGGTTCATAACTGCGCAATGTGAATTCAAATGCACAATCCTCCTGACGTCATATGGTAAATGTGTGAGTCAAAATTTGTTATTAGTTCGTTTTAGATACGCGAATCCACTAAGAAAAACATCTAAATATTTTTTTCTTGAAAAAATAAATAAATTGCGCAATATAGGGTTAAGAAAAAGACAGACAACAAAAGATAATCTGGGTGGTCAAGTGGGTAGAGTGCTGGACTAGTAATCCTTATGCTGTTTTGACACCAGATCGGATGAGATTCCGTTCATTTTTTACAAAACATTATAGAATTGTATAATTTTAATGTTAATAAGAACTGAAACAATATAATAAGGAAATAACTTTTTGTTTCCTCTGATGACGTATTTATTTAGAATTAGTGTACTATTATTAATAGCGATTGCTTTCAGTTTATGCTGTTGTATAGCTTCTTTTCTCATTCTCTTTTCTTAAAAAAAAAAAAAAAAAAAATTGTCTCCAATAAAGTATGAAAAATATATACAGACAGAAATAGACATCTTAGTATCAAACGTGATTTATCGTGATGAAATAAACAAGTTTCCCGTTATTAAAAAAGAAAACTATAAAAAATTATTGAATTTGGTCTTTAGGGTTTTAGCATGCTATCTTTATAAGACTATACTTTATAAGGCAAGATGTGCGATCATACCCACAAATTTAGCTAGTGAGTGAAAGATGTTTTCTGCACAAATATTTTACTGGTTTAGGTGCATGAAACACTAATACGCCATGGTCTCGACCTTCGTTTATTCCACATTATTATCTGATATATCATAGCAGGTAAAAAGCAGCATCAATCGGCAAGAAGAACTGCAAGTTGTGGTCTTAGTCTGTTTTTGATGCTCCGGACTCGATCGCCTAGCACGCCCGTCTGTACCTTGACTCACGTCTATCATTCAGTGCAGGCACGTATCCAGCTTTTTTTTTTTCGGAGGAGGCCCAACACGAATCCTCGTAAGCACGTAATTCTAATGTTTCAAAAATATCACTAAATAATAATAATAATAATAATAATAATAATAATAATAATAATAATAATAATAATAATAATAATAATAATAATAATAATAGTAATAATAATAATAGTAATAATAATAACAACAATGCAACAGTTCTTTATTTCTCTTAAACGTTTCTTACTTTTAATTTATGAACCGGTCAAACTACATTGTAACACAAACGAAATCAAAAAATATTTTCTAGAGACATGTAAGGAAAACTGCTACGTATATCACATATCAATAATAGCAAATGGTAATGAGTGCATCGTTCTGATACAGTAATGTTATAAACAGAACGGAAACGAAATTGTAATCCCATTTAAAAGTGTTCTTTAATTCCACCTGGTATCAATGGCATTACGGTATATTCTTACAAGTAACACTTCCCAAGTGTAACACTCCGATTTTGATAAAATTTGAAAGGCAGATACTACACATAAAATAAACGAATAAATGTATTTTTTATTTTCTGCGGAAAAACGGTTTTAGGGGGCAAATGCCCCCACCCAAAATTTTGAAAGTTGACGCCCGAAAGGCAAAAACAAGTGGACCAAAGTGAACGAAATTGTGCACAGATATGGCAGACGTAAAATGAAGGAATACATGTTTTGTATTTTCCTGGAAAAAACGGTTAGGTGGGGCACAGCCCCTCCAAGCCTTTGATCATGAAATATCAAAAGTGCTAGTAACAATATGTCAGATGTGTGTGAAGGACGAAGAATTGCAACGACACTTTGTGTACGAACAATACGCAAAAAAAAAAAAACAAAAAAAAAAACGAATACGGTTTTTGTTTTTCTGCGGAAAAATGGTTTCAGGGGGCAAAAGCCCCCATCCAAAATTTTGAAAGTTGACGCCCGAAAGGCAAGAAGAAGTGAACCGAAATGAATGAAATTGTGTACAGATATTGTAGACGAAAAATGAAATACGGGTTTCGTATTTTCCTTAAAAAAAAAAAAAAGTTTGGGTGGGACACAGACTCCTCCAAAACTTTGATCGTGAAATATCAAAAGTGCTAATAACAGTATGTCAGAAGTGCTTAAAGGACAGTGGACGCGGCAGAAGTCCTAAAAGGCACAAGACCTAAACGGCATTAGACCTAAAATGCACAAGTCCTAAAAATTATTTCGCGGCACAAGTCCTAAAAGGCAGAAGTCCTAAAAATCATTTCGCGGCACAAGTCCTAAACGGCAGAAGTCCTAAAAGGCAGAAGTCCTTAAAATCTCTTGTGGCGCTACCATCGCGTCCGTAAGAAGAATACTGTCAATCTGTTAGTCAAAGTTTTAGATATACTGTTACAAATTACAGAACCTTAGTTCTTACAAGTTATTTGTATAAATACATATTCTATCGTTCTGAAATAATAAATAAGTAAATAAATGAAGCCTATTGTCCTTTTTTGCTCTTTCCATGATATATTTCTATGTTGACAAAATTTTAACTTCCTACCAAATGTGATTCCCAGATCTTTCATAATGTCTGTTTTTCTCTATTTCCACTCCATTGACGTCATATTAGTAACATAATATTGTGTATTAGTTATGCACGTCATAAATTTTGTTTTCCTTGTGTTGTTTTGAAGTAAATTATTTTTACATACGAGTATATATTTCTTGTACAGAAGTCTTTCTGTAGCAAATATTTGTCATACTCGTGATTAACTACTCTTACTCGTTATCATTATTAATAATAATTTTAGTGTTACTAACATAGTTGTTACCGTTGGAATTAAATACGTTCATATTGGTATTGTGCAACTACTTACTACTGAAATGCTTTGTCGAATATTTAAGTCTGTAGTTTGTAGCAGGGTGGCCATAGAAGTTAATGGCTTATAGCCCATAGTGCGTCATTGAAATTTTAGAGGATCTTTGAAAAGCAACTTAATTGAAATTAATGAGAAAGATATATTTAAAATAAATTTATTTAATACAAGAACATTACGTTTAATCAATTCCGCAACCATTGTTGAGGAAGGGATGTATTAAAGAACTAACCATTGAAATAATACAGAACCAATAGCTGAGTTTTTTATAAATATATAAAAATGAAAGTATACTAGAATGCAGTGGCGTATTTGGGGGGTGGCTTCCGGGCTTAAGCCCCCCCCCCGAAATCTTACTTAGTATAGTAAAGTAAATGCAATATCTTGCAGAATTTTCACATTTCCAGGCAAAGCCCCCCCCCGAAACAAAATTGTAAATACGCCATTGCTAGAATGTAACTAACTAGACTAGAAATGAAAGAAAGTAACTATATTTGTAACTTAACAACACTTAAACCGCCAGACTGATCTCGACAAAAACTTTCAACATAAATGAGGTTCGGGCCTGAAATGGCTTTATCATTTCACTTTGAAGGTGCAACTTGAAGGAAAGAAGTGCGGATATATATTAAAAATTATCGATGTCAGTGTCGAACCCATAGTTTTCGGAGTTGCTGAGATGAACACTGACATTTCCGATGAAGCTTCAATTCTAATTCAGCACTGCAACTTGGGGGAAGGAGAGGAAGATGTATAAAATGATCGAAAATGACCGCTATAAGTGTCGAATCCATAGTTTTTGCGGTCGCTGAGGTGAACAGTTAAACTTTCGATGCCGTTTAAATTCAAATTTAATCCCGCAAATTTAGGAAGGTACATAAAAATGATGCAAAATCACGGGCGTCTCTGGTGGGGGAGACGAGGGGGACGCGTACCCTCCAATATTTTGAAGTACAAGATATTCAATATTTTATTCTAATTTAATTTATTTACTAACGACAGAATATCATATAAATAATAATTATTATATTTATTTGCAATATAATATTAAGGCTGTGAAACGATTGGAATTGAGTTCTTGATATACCTTAGGGGGTCCGTGAAGGTAAGCAGAAAGGTAACAAATAGAATCGAAGTTAATAAACAGGTTGGGCTTGGTACTACCATTTAAATCACTTTCTTTGATGCCCCCCCCCCCAATTTTACATGCCAAAGACGCTAGTGGGCAAAATAATTGATATTAGTGTGAATCCATAGTTTTTGGGGTCGCCGACGTGAACAGTGACACTTTCGATGCCGTTTAAATTCAAATTTACTCCCGCAAATTGAGGAAGGTATATAAAAATGATGAAAAATAATCGATATTAGTGTGGATCCATAGTTTTCGAGGTCGCTAATGTGAACAGTGACACTTTCGATGCCGTTTTAAAAAATTAAATTTATCCCCGCAAATTGAAGGAGGGGAGGTATATTAAAATGATGCAAAATAATCGATATCAGAGCGAATCCATAGTTTTCAGGGCCACTGAGATGAACAGTAACATTTCCGATGCAGTTTAAATCCAAATTCAACGCCGAAACTTTAGGGAGTATATATGACCGACACTATAGTCGAATACATCGTTTTTGGGGTTGCTTTGATGAACAGTAACACTTCCGATACCGTTTACATCCAAATTCAGGCCCGCAACTTGGGTAGGAAGAGATATATAAAAATGGCTGGAAATGGCCGATATTAGTGTCAAATCAATAGTTTTCGGGGTCGCTGAGATGAGCAGTGACATTTCTGATGCAGTTTAAATCCAAATTCATCTCCGCAACTTGGAGGCGGATATATATATATATATATATATATATATATATATATATATATATATATATATATATATATATATATATATATGATCCCCGTGTAACGTGGGTTCCTATCACCACGGCATGGCGCGTCCTCAGGTTGCGGATCGAGGAGAAGGCCTCTAGATATAGAGGTTAGCTGCGAATATACTGAATAAGCAGTCGCGGACAGACGACTAGGAGTGGTTCTCCAGCTTGCGGGTTTGGGTAGGGCTGTAAAAAAAAAGCACTTGTTCAGAAATATTCACAAAAGCCTCGGACAAGGACTGATAACTTGGCACGACCTCAGCAAAAGAAAATGGACATGAGATTTGGAACATGGAATATTAGGAGTCTTTATAGGGCAGGCACGTTAAAATCCGTAACGAGGGAGTTAGAGAAATACAGGACGGACGTAGTAGGAGTTCAGGAAGTTAGGTGGGAAGGAAATGGATCTGAGAATTCCGGAAATTTTACGTTCTTTTATGGGGAAGGAAATAAAAATCACCAGTTAGGAACAGGGTTTTTCGTTCATAAACGTATATTACCAGCAATTAAACGGGTTGAATTTGTTACTGACAGACTTTCTTTTATTACTCTTAAGGGACGGTGGTGTGATATTATTGTTTTAAATGTACATGCCCCAACGGAAGATAAGGATGACGATATAAAAGACAGTTTTTACGAAGAAGTGGAACGGATATTTGACCAACTCCCGCGATACCATATGAAAATTCTATTAGGGGATTTCAATGCAAAGGTAGGACGAGAGGATATTTTCAAACCGATTATAGGGAACGAAAGTCTGCATAAGGAAAGTAATGACAACGGTGTTAGACTCGTGAACTTTGCAACATCCAAAAACCTAATCGTGAAGAGTACAAAATTCCCACATCGCGACGTTCATAAATACACTTGGACATCACCAGACGGGAAAACACATAATCAAATTGATCACGTTTTAGTAGATAGAAGAAGGCAATCTAGCATAATTGATGTCCGGTCGTTTAGAGGGGCTGATTGTGACACTGACCACTACCTCGTAGCAGTGATAATACGAGAGAGGTTATCGTTGAATAAGGGTAATATTCATTGTCCGAAAACGGAGAAATTCAATTTAAAGAAATTAGAAGAGAGCCAGGCAAGAGAGGAATACCAGTTTGAAGTTTCGAATAGATTTTCGGCTTTAGAAGATTCGGAATGCACTAGTGTTGAGGATACCTGGATTGAAATTAGAGATAGCATTAAAATTTCAGCAAAAGAAAAATTGGGACACGCGGAAATACGTAGGAACAAACCATGGTTCGACCAGGAATGCATAAAACTAGCAGAGAAGAGAAAACAGGCAAAATTACGCTGGCTACAAAATCCGAATGAAATGACTACACAAAATTTCGCAGATATCAGGCGGGAAACTTCCAAAACTTTTAGAACAAAGAAACGCGATTTTCTGAAAGCTAAAATTAAGGAACTTGAAGATAATAGTAAAAATAAAAACATTCGGGACATGTATAAGGGAATCAACGAATTTAAGAAAGGCTATCAACCTCGTGCTTATATATTAAAGAAATCTGACGGCACAGTTCTCACTGACACGGATAGCATCTTAAATAGATGGAAAGATTTCTTTGACGATTTGTTTAACAAGCAACCAAAAACTAGTGTTCGTGGAGAAAAGGAGATACACACCGCAGAACCGTATATTCCAGAACCCAACCGAATAGAAGTAGAAACCGCTATAAAGAAATTAAAGAAACACAAATCTCCGGGTGTAGATGAAATTCCGGCTGAGTTAATTTTAGCTGGAGGCGAAAAATTGTGGAACAAGATACACAAACTCATTCTCCTTATCTGGAACAAGGAAGAATTGCCAGAAGAGTGGAAAGAATCAATCATTGTTCCAATCCACAAGAAAGGCGACAAAACTGACTGTAATAATTATCGAGGCATTTCTCTTCTGTCAACATCCTATAAAATCCTTTCAAATATTCCGTTAGCAAGGCTGACCGCATACGCAGATGAAATTATTGGAGATTATCAGTGCGGATTTAGACGAAATCGATCAACTATCGACCAAATATTTACCATTCGCCAAATACTCGAAAAAAAGTGGGAATACAATACCCCGGTACATCAACTATTTATTGATTTTAGAAAGGCGTACGACTCGGTTAGGAGGGAAACATTATACAACGTTCTTGCAGAACTTGGAATACCGAGAAAGCTAATTAGATTAATTAAGATATGTTTAAATGAATCCCAAAGTAAAGTCCGGGTAGGAAAATTTTTGTCCACGAGCTTTCACGTCGAAAATGGCCTGAAACAAGGAGATGCGTTGTCGCCATTATTATTTAACTTCGTTTTGGAATACGCTATAAGGAAAATCAAAGATAGCAACCAGGGCTTACAGTTGAACGGTATTCACCAGGTTATGGCATATGCTGATGATGTAAATTTAATAGGAGATGATAGGAGAACAATAGAAAGAAATGCAGAGATCTTATTAAACGCTTGCAGGGACATGGGTTTAGAAGTAAATGCAGAGAATACTAAATACACGGAAGTGCGTCGGGACCGGAATACAGCAAATTATGGATACGTTAAAATACTAAATAATACTTTTGATAAAGTGGATACTTTCAAATATCTAGGATCAATATTAACAGAGGAAAATCATATTCACGGAGAAATTAAATGTCGACTAAAAGCAGGGAATTCGTGTTACTATTCGGTTCAAAATCTCTTGTCGTCGCGAATTCTGTCGAGGAATTTGAAACTTAAAATATACAAAACGATAATCATGCTTGTAGTTCTGTATGGCTGCGAAACATGGTCACTTACTCTGAGGGAAGAACATAGACTGAAAGTATTTGAGAACAAGATCCTGAGACGAATATTCGGACCCAAGAGGAACGGGAATGGGGAATGGCGGAAACTTCATAACGAGGAACTACATAATTTATATGGTTTACCCAACATTGTTAGGGTCGTCAAGTCTAGGAGGCTTAGATGGGCGGGTCATGTAGCTAGAATGGAAGAAAGTAGAGACGCTTTCAAAGTCTTGACTGGAAGACCAATCGGAAAACGACCATTAGGAAGACCTGGGCGCAGATGGGAGGACAATATTAAGATGGATCTCGCAGAGATTGGAATACAGAGTAGAAACTGGATGCAGTTAGCTAAGGATAGAAGTCAGTGGAGAGCTTTTGTGAACGCGGCATTGAACCTCAGGGTTCCATAGGCCATAGAGTTAGTTAGTTAGTTAGTTAATATATATGATCCAAAATGACCGATACTAGGGTTGAATTCAGGGTTTTTGGTGTCCTGAGATGAACAGTAACACTTCCGATTACATTTCAATCCAAATTCAGCACCGCAACTTGTGGGGGAAGAAGATGTGGGTATATAAAAATGGTCGAAAATGGTCGATATCAGTGTCGAATCCATACTTTTCTGGGTGGCTGAGATGAACAGTGACACTTCCGATGCCGTTTAAATCCAAATTCAGCCCCCATTATTACTCCTAAAGGGAGAGGATGACATGTAATAGTAAGTGAAAATGACTGATAGTAGTGTCAAACTCATAGTTTTGGGGTCCCTAAGTTCACTGGTGACAGTTTTGATGCTCCTTATACCGAAAATGAAACTATTCTCCCCGTATGAAGAACGGCTATTATTCTAGTCTTTAAGAATAACGAACGGAAGTTTCACATGTTAAATTCTTTAATATATTTGTCGCTGCTCAAATGTACGCACTTATGCGGTGTATGTGTGTATATGTAAAGAAAATCCTCTCTCTTTTTGAGTTCTTCGAAAAATATAATAATAATAGAGAGGTATTTACATCAGAAAACTAAAAAGTAAAATTAAAAGATGTTGCTTTAACTATTTTTCCTGCTAGCGAAATACGTTGTATGTGGTGTCTTCCTGTTCTGCCTAAAGACCCTCCAGCATTTTGTAACGCATTTTTGATTTAATCTTATCTTTAGGCACAACAGGAATTCCTGTTCTGCCTAGCTCCTGTTCTGCCTAATTCACACGAAAAGGGATATTTAGATTTGAGGGAAATTTATTAGTACCTATTTCCCATTGATTTTCAAATATCATTCAAGAACTCTTTAATAAAACTTCAAGGCACGAGTGAGGGTTAGTTAGTTAGATTGAACACGCGAGTAGAACGAATTGTTTCATGTGACCAAATATCCCTAAAAATCATTTTTAGTATAAGAAATGTAGGAGAAGTATCCGGTATAATGTAAAAAGCAAAACATCACAATTACGTTGAGTAAAATGATTACACAATTTATTATAGCTAATTACTTCCAAATATCTACAAAGGAAACTTTAGAAGAACAAAGTTTGCTCTAGAATAACAAATTAAAATATCGGAAAGGAAATACAGTTTTAACTTCTTAAAGTCACATATATATCTTTTCAATTTGGGAGAGAACAAAACTTCGAAACTTCGAAACCCACACACAACCTTCATTGTTATAAATGTAAACTGTAAGCTACAGCGTCTACATAGGAAATCAAATCAAATTGACCCGACTCTAATCTACTTTGCAAGAACTTGACTCTGTGCTGAATACGCATATATTTTAGTTTCTGTTCTCTTGGTTTCTTCCCAACTTCTAGAAGCATCATTGATCTTTCATTTTCGTTCTGCTCTTGCTGTAAAATCTGGACAAGGTTAAACATATTCGGATGTTCCTTTGTCAGCCTTGTATTAAACTTCGAACGCCAGCCCTCCACTATATTGGTTGTCCTTTCTTCTCCGTTGTCATAATGGTTCCACAGTTCATTAGAAAACATTTAAGAGAGCATTAGTATTGAAAAACACTAAGCAAACAAATTATAACGTTTACGAATAGATAATGGTCTGAAATATCTGTTGAAGTTTCAACGAAAAGCGCATCAAGTTTCCTGCCAAAATGTATGAAATTCAGTGTGCAGTAAACAGACTGAAGGTTCTAACACAGGGTAGAAAATCGCAACAGTCAAAATGGAAGGAGACAGAAGTACAAAAAAATCTCTTCACACTGAAATGTATCGACATAGGGAAGAATTTACAGAAAATTTACAGAAGCTTGTAAGCGGGGACACATTATTTATGGATGGTACATTTAAAGCTGCTCCACGTTTATTTCATCAACTTTATACCTTACACGGAAAATATTTGGGGCAGGTCTTTCCATTTCTATTTTGTCTACTGCCAAGCAAAAAAGAGGACGATTATTACAGAATGCTGTGCTTAATTAAGGAGAAGGCTGTTAATAATGGTTTCACCTTGAATCCTGCCGAAGTTGTTGTGGACTTTAAAAGGGCTGCTATCAATGCTCTATTTAGATCTTTCCCTAATGCTACTATTCGTGGTTGTTTCCTCCACTATACTCAGTGCATCTGGAGAAAAGTCCAGTCACTGGATTTATCTTCATTGTACCGTTAAGATATGCAAGTTAGAAGGTAGATACGACGAGCTAGTGCTTTACCACTTGTACCCATTGATAAAATGGGCGATATGTACTTACATATACAAGAAGATGCACCAGAAGCGCCGAATCGAGACGGTTATCACGATTATTTGGTTGAAACGTCTTGGACGATGCAGACGCCAAGTTCACACCGTAAGTACTGTATAGTTAGGTTTACTTTTTCTTACGAATTATATAAAACATGTAATTTAATATTGCAATATTTTTTCCTCATTACCGATTTGGGTTTAGTATATTGGTCCAAAATTGTAATAAAAAAGAGAGACAAAAATATTTGCTTATGTTGATCAATTCCAGTGTTTCTTTCGACATATAGTTTCCGAAAATGGCTCTGATTGTCACTGAATAAAGTGACACTGACACAATGTCAAAAGCCCGCAAATTAATTACAGTAATTCATATGTAATTTAGTACATTGCGTATGTTATTAATGGCTGAAGTAATGGTTAGCTGTGTAAGTGTAATAATTACGGATATTCAAATAGCTGAGCTCCCTATGTCGATACATTTCAGTGTGAAGAGATTTTTTTGTACTTCTGTCTCCTTCCATTTTGACTGTTGCGATTTTCTACCCTGCGTTAGAACCTTCAGTCTGTTTACTGCACACTAAATTTCATACATTTTGGCAGGAAACTTGATGCGCTTTTCGTTGAAACTTCAACAGATATTTCAGACCATTATCTATTCGTAAACGTTATAATTTGTTTGCTTAGTGTTTTTCAATACTAATGCTCTCTTAAATGTTTTCTAGTGAACTATGGAACCATTATGACAACGGAGAAGAAAGGACAACCAATATAGTGGAGGGCTGGCGTTCGAAGTTTAATACAAGGCTGACAAAGGAACATCCGAATATGTTTAACCTTGTCCAGATTTTACAGCAAGAGCAGAACGAAAATGAAAGATCAATGATGCTTCTAGAAGTTGGGAAGAAACCAAGAGAACAGAAACTAAAATATATGCGTATTCAGCACAGAGTCAAGTTCTTGCAAAGTAGATTAGAGTCGGGTCAATTTGATTTGATTTCCTATGTAGACGCTGTAGCTTACAGTTTACATTTATAACAATGAAGGTTGTGTGTGGGTTTCGAAGTTTCGAAGTTTCGAAGTTTTGTTCTCTCCCAAATTGAAAAGATATATATGTGACTTTAAGAAGTTAAAACTGTATTTCCTTTCCGATATTTTAATTTGTTATTCTAGAGCAAATTTTGTTCTTCTAAAGTTTCCTTTGTAGATATTTGGAAGTAATTAGCTATAATAAATTGTGTAATCATTTTACTCAACGTAATTGTGATGTTTTGCTTTTTACATTATACCGGATACTTCTCCTACATTTCTTATACTAAAAATGATTTTTAGGGATATTTGGTCTCCTGGCTTTTCAAATGTGCTGAAACATATAGTATTTTATTACATTTAGTTAAAAGTTCAAATACCGAGTTTCACGCATCTACCTTAAGCAATCTTTCCTTAATTTATTTTCATATTTTCTGAGTAAGTAATGGGGAATTCGAACATAAAAAAGTACTCCCTTTGCATTTTCCCTTTTATGTGTTCAATTTTCAGTTTTTTTTTTAACAGGAAAGTTTATATGCCAAGTTTCATTTTACTAGCTTCAGAAACTTGCGAGATACACTACCCTTTAAAAATTCTCTCTCCCCACCATTTTTACGATACTTATTTCCAAAAATTCTTTCTTATGTCCTGCTTTCATAAGAAAATTATATTTTATAATTAAAATTTAACGACTCTACTTGTAGTAATATGCCCAAAAAATCTCTCATCTTTACTCTTTTATATAGAGTACAGAAGATAAATACAGTCAAACAAATGGACTTCCATGAACAGTTTCCAATTTCTTATAACTAACTTATTCATACATTTCCCGCAAGCTGTGGTTTTAAATTTACGCTCTGTCAAGGTCCAGGTTTCAAAAAGGAACTAACTGGAAATATAATAATATTATGTATTTATGTACAGGTGTAATGTGTATAAATTTATTGTCTTATTGAAGCTTTCGTAATCTGGAAATAAACTTTTGATTTGCTTTTAATATATAAAAAGCCTGCTCCCCTAGAAAAATTTGCAGGCCACACCCCTAAATGACCATGTAGTAATTTCTGCAAAAATGGCACAAAACCTAAAATTTAGGTCTAGTGCCTATATTTTTAGGACTTGTGCCATTTAGGACTTATGAATGTCACCCACTGTATTGCATAATAAATGTTCTTTGCTCAATTTTAAATTTACTGCGTTCTTTATGTATACAGTTGGTATTTAATGTTCACTCGTGAAATGTCTAGTGAGCTTTTGTCCTAATTAAGTAAACTTTGGTGGATTTTTGTCCTACTCTTAATAAAATACGCTCCGCATAGTATATATTGCAATTCTGAATGTTTGCTTGGTTTCAGAAGTCTGGTAAAATATGCTTTTTAAACATTTTATTTATTTATTTATTTTTGTTTTAGGAATTTGTCTTGGGATTCTCGTATCTCCATTCGAAAGAAACTAATTATGTAATTAATTCTTAGAATGAAATAGGTTGTATTATGTAACTCGTGTATAAGTGCAGAACAGATAGTGATAATAATAATTTTAGTAGTACAAATATAGCTGTTACTGTTGGAATTAGCTACGTTCGTAACATTTGCCAACTAGTTGCTGCATCGTCCCAATTTCGTGTGGTGGTGGCGAATTTCAGAACTAAAGCAAATGAATGAAAAAGGCACAAGTCGTAAAAGGCAGAAGTCCTAAACGCCAGAAGTCCTAAAATTTAGGACTACTACCTATATTTTTAGGACTTCTGCCGTTTAGGACTTCTGAATGTCACCCAAAAGACATGAAGAATTGGAACGACACATTGTGAAGGGACAATACGCCAAAAACAAACGAAGACGCGTTTATTTTCTGCGAAAAACTGGTTTTGGAAGGCAGAATTCCCCACTAAAAATTTTGAAATTTGAGGCCAAAAAGGCAAGAATAAGTGCACCGAGTTGAATGAAATCGTGCACAGATATTCTAGACGTAAATTGAGGTAATTGTGTTTCGTATTTTCCTGAAAAAAAGCGGTTGAGTGGAGCACGGACCTTCTAAGCTGGTGATTACGAAATATCAAAAGTGCAAATAAATATACGTCAGAAGTTCCTAAAGAGTATGGAGAATTGCAACGAAACTTCGTATAGGGACAATTTGCAAAACAATAAATGAAATGTGTTTTAATTTGTACGGAAAAAGTGTTGGGGCCTAGAGCCCCTCCGAAAAAATAGTAAATATTACCGTAAAAGTGCAGGAAGAAGTGGACCGAAGCAAATGGAATTGTGTGTAGATATTGTATAGATTGTATGTACAATAAGGACTTTCGTGTTTTAAAGATGTCCCTATCAATTTTGGCACATCAACAACAAACAGGAAATTAATCGGCACGTGTTTTTGTTTATACGGCAAAACATTGTAAGGGTTGAAGTTGCCTCGTGAAATACTATAAAATACGCTATACTGTTTATGCTTGTTGTTGATCTGCCAAATTTGAAGAAATCTGATGGAGACACTTGTGAAACACGAGAGGTTTTATTTTTCATATCCAATATCTATAGACAATTTCATTCGCTTCGTTCCACTCCTTCCGACACTCAACGCCTCGGTCCATTCAACAGTTTTTTTTCTTTTCAGGAAAATACGAAACACGTATTCCGTCATCTTACCTTTACAACATTTGTGAACAATTTCATTCAGTTCGGTCCATTTCTTCTTGCCTTTCGGGCGTCAAATTTCAAAATTCTGGGTGGGACCTTTTGCCCCTAAAACCGTTTTCTCGCAGGAAATAATAAAGCCGTATTTTTTATTTTTTTGCTTATTGTCCTAACACAAAGTTTTGTTTTAATTCTTCATGTAAATTTAGGCACTTCTGACATACTGTTATTAGCACTTTTGATATTTCATGATCAAAGGTTTGAAGGAGTCCGTGCCCCACCTAACCGCTTCTCCCAGGAAAATACGAAACCCGTATCCCCTCATTTTTCGTTTACAATATCTATGCACAATTTCATTCACTTCGGTTCACTTTTTCTTGCCTTTCAGGTGTCAACTTTCAAAATTTTATGTTGGGGCTTTTGTCCCCTGGAACCGTTTTTCCGCAGAAAATAAACAAAAACCATATTCGTTTATTTTATGCGTATTGTTCATACACAAAGTGTCGTTGCAATTCTTCATGTCCTTTACACACATCTGACATGTTGTTACTAACACTTTTGATATGTCATGATCAAAGGTTTGGGGGCGTCTATGCCCCACCTAACCGTCTTTTCCAGGAAAATACAAAACACGTATTCCCTAATTTTACGTCTACAATATCTGTGCACATTTTCGTTCACTTTGGTCCACTTGTTTTTGCCTTTCGGGCGTCAACTTTCAAAATTTTGGGTAGGGTTTTTGCCCCCTAAAACCGTTTTTCCGCAAAAAATAAAAAAGCACTTATTTGTTTATTTTATGTGTAGTATCTACCTGCCAAATTTTATCAAAATCGGAGTGTTACACTTGGGAAGTGTTACTTGTTAGAATTATAACAACAACGCATTACCCACAGTTTGGACACTTACTCAAAGTAATCTGATATAAAAGAATCTGAAAAGGAGAAAAGTAGGTTTATTAAAAAGTGCTTGAGGTTTGGAAAGAGACGGCTTTCAGGACCTCACGCTGGATACGTCCCTGAGTCAATGCATTATATTTGCTTCTTGCAAAACATGATTATTAGATGCGTAATATGTAAAATTATATCATAGTTTGACTTTTAATAGGTCTTTCGTTAACACATCCATATTATCTGGCGTTCTGCCTGCCTGTTTTATGTCGGATAAGCGAAACTCTATTGTATTTCCAAAGATAGCATATACACAGGGGCTAGAGGTCTGCACGGGCCGGAATTTTTAGAACGGACCCGGCGCATCCCCTTTAATTTATAATCTATAGGCGTTAGCGGATTAAGGGCGGAGCCAATGGAGCCCAGGCTTCTGGGCCCCAAGCTCAGGGGGCCCTTTTAAAATCCCTCTGTTTAATACTAAAATATAGTAATCAACTTATATTATAAGCTTCTTACGCTCGCGGTATCGCTAGATTTAAGTCTTTCCATCAGCAGCATTTAACTGTTAATAATAAATGCAATTATTTAATTGTTAATAATGAATTTAACTAAACTAATTATTGTAAACTTGGAACACATTCAAATATTACAGCATAGTTCTCGGTAGTTCCATAAGCCTATGAGGCTGTGGAAGGCAGCAAAGAAAATTTATGCACTGGAACTATTCTTAACATAGGGCCCCCTTAAAAATAGTCGGCTCTAGGTCCCCAAAAGCCATAATCTGTCCCTGTCTATAGGCAATATTTCACGAAAAGCTGGTATCGTCATCAAGTTTTCATAAAGTAGCCCCTTTCTATTATAAGTAATTTCAGAGGCCACGGTGTTTCAGTGGTAGAGCGTTCACCTATGGTGCATGGAGTCCTTGGTTCGATCTATGCTCGCGCCAAGTGAACCTTGTGCTGGACAAACACTGTGTGCGTGGGTTTTCTCGGGGTTCTCCCGTTTTATCGCAATTTCTTCATTCGACCATTTCATTCATTTCTTATCATCACTGTCTCCTTTAGCCTAGCCGGCATAAACGTGGGACGTAAAACTTAAAGATTTCATTTCAAATCATTTCAATCAAAAAACAGTTGCAGGAAGTATGTAATTTCGAATAAAACAAACTACTATATACAATTCTGAGTATATTATTGTTTTAACCTTATTTCTAAATCGAAGGGTAAGAAGACTAAATTCACTCTCTTATTATTATAGATCCATTTCAACTGAAGTAGTTGGAATAGTTGGAAAAAATTAAAAAGCCATACCCTATATTCCAGTGTGCCACAATCAGTATAACGCGGCACACTGGTGTGTCCAGCAAAGTGAACAGTGTGACGCAAACTTTTTCCTATTATTTGCAAGAATATTTGTCGAGTTTCGGTTATTTATTATTATTATTATTATTATTATTATTATTATTATTATTATTATTATTATTATTATTATTATTATTATTATTATCAACGATTCTTCCATGGATCAGCTGTCTGTATACGGTTAAGCAACCACAAGTATCACATTGAGGGAATGAGTATAATTATTTACTTTAATAGTAATACAAAAGTCTATTTGCTTGTATATTCTACCGAGAATAACTGCATCCGCCTAGAAAGCTAGGACTAACAACAAAGGAATCCGATGTTCTGACCACACACCGCCCCAAATCGTGAGCGCGCGTTCTCTTCTACGCCTTAGCACAATAAGGGCTGTTGCGTTCAGGGAGAGAGAGAAATAACTTAATTTTATTGCAGTTATATGCTTATTAAATGTTAACTTATATTTATAAATTATGTAAGTGATCGTATCGTTTTCTGTTTATTATTATTATTATTATTATTATTATTATTATTATTATTATTATTAATAATAATAATAATAATTCTTATTATTATACATTTCTTAATTCGTTGATTGCCATGTGTATGGAATTCCTGTGCAGCAGAGCGTGATGATTTTCCATGCGCTAACAATGTAGATATTCCAAGTTTGTTGTGTTCGTTCTATAGGAGTGTATGTAATTAGATACATATGGTGTAGAAATCAAAATTTAATGTCCATGCCACGTATATGCTAAACCATGCACAAAGAAATTTATGAACAAAGACATTGAGTTTGAGTTTGTCTTGTTCAGCAACGAAACTATATGAGACGTCGGCCTACTGATTAACGTGGACTCCGAACCACGTGAGCTCTCGCCGGGAATCGAAGCCGGGTCTTCCACGCCAAAGGCGCGTACGCTAACCGCTTAGCCACTAATGAGCTCATGAACAGAAACATTTGTGGGCTAAAACAAAGGCGAAAACAAAGATGTGTGATGTGATTTTGAGTTTATCGCCCCTTTCAGCAGCGAGGCTATATGAGACGTGGACCTACTGATTAACGTGGAATCCGAACCACATGAGCTCCCGCCGGATGAAAACAAAGAGTTACTGGCGGATTGCTGTCCGTGATGCACAGGTGATAACGGTCAACAGTTTTAAATTTAAACAAATATAGTTTCACTTAAGCACGAATTTAACTTACAGTGTACAGTGAGGAAGGCTCAGGAGTTTTCGAGGATACACCACTGCAAATCTGTCAGCAAGCCCCTATCAATATTAAACAGATATTGTGTTCTAATGTTCATTTCAATTCAAGCCTATGTAGGCCTACGTACTTCAATATTCGCCCTCAAACGAAGGTGCAGACTATCCATGATTTGCAGTATTAAACTCTCTCACCCTCTGTATTCTCCTTACATGTCTTCCAGCGATTACAACATTTTTGGTATCTCATCACTTCTTATGTTAGTAGGATAGCTTTATCTAGAGGCCACTGATTAACCTGGCATTGCATTTTTCAATTTTTTACCTTTGGAATTGACAATCATCGTTTGGACATTTCAGTCGCACCTACCTAATATTAACAACGTTTCTACGATAATTTCGTAACATTGTTTTATTTCTTTGTTGATTAGCTTGGTTAGGATTATTTAAACACTTTTTTCTTTGCACCGACGCGACGTGTCACATCTCTTGGATGAAAATACACTAGCTCTCACTGGAAATCAAATCCAAAACCAATGCACTTGAACTATTTGATTACAACAAAGCACATTTAAAAAGTTTCGATTTTGTTCGGAAAATTGTGATTAGGTGTAACATTTAAAATATATTTAAGAAAGGGTACGGAGGAAACGCACTGTACTTTCTCGCTCGAATTTTTTATACTGACTTACGTTAGGCTGCAACTATTATTGAAACATTTATTTCGGGAATTGCGAATAAAATAATGTTTTGGAAAACTTTGCTAGAAGAAACTTCAGGCCCAAAAGTAAAGTACCCATTGGTCATATTTCCGTTAGAAATAACTTGATCCATATATTAGAATTATTAAGGATATAATTGTATGTGAACTGTAAGCAAAAGCGTCTGAGTAATTTATGAGAAAATCATGTAAAAAAGTCACCCCCAAGAATAAACTATCCTTTGTGGATCTTTTCAGGACAAACGAGCTATGCTATATTGCTAGTGTTTTCATTATATATTTATTTATGAAATACGAAGACAATCGCCTGAGTCGTTCTTGAGAAAATCGCAGGGTAAAACTTACTGTCAAAAGTAATATACTACTTCTAGATTTTCCGGATGAGAGAATTATAGCTAAGTTATTTATGTAACATATATTTATAAAATATGAACAACAAACATCTCCTGAGTTGTTTTTAGGAAGGTAATCGGGAAAAGCTTACCCCCAAAGATAAACTCTTCTATCTGTAATTTTGACAGTATATCGAGTAATTTTTAAGCAAATCGTCGGGAAAAAATTCACTGTCAAAGTAAACTATCTCTTTTGGATTTTTCTTTTGTAAGATTACTACAGAAAATATTTTTACTGAAATTAGAACAAATTTGTCTTAGTCATTACTGAGAAAATTGTCCAAAAAAATTCAACCCTTGAGAAAACCACTTCTTCTATATGTTATCGGAATAAACAATTTATGCTTTATGTTAGTTTATTATGAAACATTTCTTTACGAAATATGAACAAAATTGCCTGATGCGTTAATGGGGAAACCATCGGGGGAAAGCTCACCCTAAGAGTAAACTACTCCTTTGAACGAGTTGTCATATTGTTAGGTTATTAATGATACATTTATTTATGAAATGTGGCTGAGAAAATTGTTCAAAAAGAACGCAAACCATATACAATAAATTTCACCCTATGTATTTTTTCAGAAAAATGATTCATACTATGGTGGAGAGTTGTTAATAAAACATATATTTATAAAAAATAAATTAAATCGTTACAGCTGGTTTTTTTTTTTTTTTTTTTTTTTTTTTTTTTTTTTTTAGAAAATTGAATTATTTTAAATTTTTATCCTTCAATAAACTACCCTTACTTTTAGGAGTCGAAGGATGTAAAATTCGAAAGATAGTATGTTATGAAAACGTTGTCTAGAATTCGGTCCAGATACGTTGAACAGCATGGCCTCTATTTGAGTGGGTGTAAATGCGTGACGAACCGAGAGACGAATAGATGGACAGACATCGAAAATTTTCGATATGTAGGAGCCATGTAACTTGAATTCATTGAAATATGGTATTCGGTTTTTATAACTATCACCACACTTTCTTCTTTCGTCGCTCAAATGTGAAAACGAATAGGCCTACACCGACACGTAATGTGATAACTTGTAATCCCAAAAATTTAATTTGTTATGTTTAATGTGTTGTCACGCTAGGGAAAAAAAGCTTACAATCATTTTATTATCAGTTTCTCACGCTACTGTATAATTCGGTATGCTTATAGTTAATATCCATGGCATATTTTGGAAGCATTCCTGTTCCTCACAAATAGAACTGTAAAATTTAATTTGTTTAACGAAAGCATTCTTTATTTCTTACATAGACTTTGCATTTGTTGCACTTGTGGATATGAAACAAAAGAAAAGAGAGAAAGAGAGAGAGAGAGAGAGAGAGAGAGAGAGAGAGAGAGAGAGAGAGAGAGAGAGAGAGAGAGAGAGAGAGAGAGTCAATACTCTAAAAAGAAACACACAAACAGAAACACTAGAACAGTAATTTAACATCAGCCTCGAAAACATTATTGCCAGTATACACAAAACCGAACATAATTTTTTTTGCTTATATTTTTATTATTTTATTATATTTTTTTGGAAATATCTCCTTAACGGAAAATTCTGAGTTTCAGACTACATCGTTTAGAAAATTTTTAAACATCCTGTGAGAGGGTAAACATACTGTCTGCGATAAATACTTCGTTCTTTTGTTAAATCTTTATGGGCAGTGTTGACCTTCGTCAACCACTACTCATATTCAGCTTCCACAATTTTTCGCTAGTCCTACGTAGCATGTCAGCTGTCAGTCTTCTTTGTAGGCGTACTTCTGTTCCGCTTGTGTAGCAACTAGCGACAGCCAACAAAAATGAGAAGAAAACTGACAAAACAAAGTTCTGGAAAAAAGGAATTGAGGTAAAGCAGAAGTTATATATCTCCATCACGTGTCGTGAAAACAAGGAGGAAAGAGTTCAGAAGACTTTCAAAATTCCAGAGAAAGCTTTTCTGTGTCCTGAAGTATACCGCAGCCAAGTAGTAGCAATATATGCAAAAAATCCTGCTTGACTATTGGGAAAAATAAAGGAAAGTGTGCACAGCATATTTTGTGTTTATTTTAAGTTTTTTTTTGGGTATTAATCCGTAGAAGGAAAAAGTACTGTAATTGAACAAGTTGTGTACATCAATATATTTTCTCATTATGTCCGTTATAAGCATATATATTTTTTTTAAATGGAAAGGTCTATCTCCATTAAGCGGAAACCTGTCTTTAACGGAAATTTTTGCGAGTCCCGCTCGATTCCGCTGAAGACAGGTTTCACTGTATGTTTTTCTCAGATATGATATACTAATATTGCTAGTTGTAGATTTACATACAGTATATATAATTTTATATTGAAATGTACCTTATATATGTTAAGTCTATTCACTTTCACGCACTATTAAAGCGCACATTTTGATTGCCATCAATTCTGAGCTGCAAAGTCTCTATTAAACTTTTGAAATGAAATGAAAATATATATATTTTTCTATTTGACTTCTCAGGATTTTGTTCTTAGGAGATGAATGATTAATGAAAGGGAGTGATTATGAAATTAAATTTTGTGTGCTCTTCCATCGGAAATTGGGTAAAGACTATGTAAACCACACCGCACGCTACAACCATTAGAGCAACAGGGAGAGCGTAATATAAATATATACATACAGTGAAACCTCTGAATAACGGATACCAATGGGACATGAATTTTTGTCCGTTACTGAGAGGTGTCCGTTACGGAGAGGTTACAGAAATTTAATTTTTCACAACGGTAATTGTATGCAGTAATGTACAGTAAATGCATTACGTATGAGCGTAAATACGTAAAATTCAATATGAAAATACTCTATTTTGTACATATTTGAATTACTGGGAGGAATGAAACTCATTTCTGTTAAATAATACAGAATTTTCTATTTTACACTGCATCAACTGATGAAGAATAATATGCCAAAGATGTTTGGATATTTTCCTGCATGGGAAATGTTTGTTTTGTTATCTTTGAAATTGTCGGGAAATATGAAAAGCCCAGAGGAGAAAGGACTAAATTTGTTAGGGAAGGGAAGATCTTTCGCATAGAATTCTTGGCCAAATGACTGACCCTGCATAAGTGTTATTGCTTATTGAGAGTTTTTTTTTTTTTTTTTTTTTTTTTTTTTAGGATTTCCACTAGAAAGCAGTTTATTGCGGGCAGAAGAGAAAGAAGAGTTTCAAGTTCAGCTTGAAGCTGTTCTGTTTGATGGTTCACCGGTCTAGACTTATGATAGATACACTCTGGGGGGAAAAGACTTTTCTGTCTACTGTAATATATCACAGAACCCAGAATAATTGAAGAACGCTTTTTCAAAACTCGATAGAGCACAAAACTTTTTTTTTTTTTTTTTTTAACAAGAATTGCAGTTTTGTTCTTATTGTACATAAACTCTCTCAAGTTCTGACAAAACGTTCACGATTTAGTATTCTACACATTTCGAGATTTGTCAATTCTGATTCCACAGCTCGATTGATAGCATGAAAAGCATACCTCCGTTTCTCAAAATTTGCTCTATCGAGTTTTGAAAAAACGGTCCTCAATTCCTGTCCGTTATGAACAGGTTATTGAAATGTTTGGGGGGGGAGGCCTATCCGCGTCCGTATCTGAGAGTGTCCGTAAAAGGGGGGGTTTTGTTCCATAAGAGAACATACGGTATAGTTTTGCCGGGACAAAAAAAATTCCGTTTTTCGTTTTCCGTTTTTCGTAAGCGGAAAGAGCTAATGAAATGTATAATAACTTACCACAATAATACATAATTTTATTGTAGATCCCAAAACATGAATCGGAAGAATAACCAGTGTTGTCATCCATAGAAATTACAGTGAGGCCAAAATATGAATTACCCTAAAATCTAGGTTAAGGCAGCGACTAGAGAAATGAACTCAACGGTAATTGATGACTTACCATGTTATCGTCTTGTTAACTGCTTTTTAAATAATAATTGTATTTATTTTGTAATAACTTACATAAGTTATTACTAAATAAATAAGTTTTACAAAATATATACAAACATTATTTTTAAAGTAGTTAATACCCTTCTCGAAGACGCATCGAACATAGTGATTTTTTTTCAGATTATAATTACAACTGAAATCAGAAGAAGTGAAAACAATATTATCAACTTAAAGACTAAATAATGGCGCTGGTATGTAACATCAAGTATATTTATTCGTATGAGATTATTTTATTTTTCATCCACGAGTATTACCCAAGTCATTCAGTAAATTGACAGCTGCAGATTATACTTGATTATGAAATAAATTGTGAAATAGCTTTTATATTTCTGAGCAAGAAATTTATTCCACTTATTCGATCCATTATCGTCCATTAGCACAGTAAAGTTGAATGGTGGCGATTACCATCTAGTATCATAAATACGTTGAATGCAAATGCTCCAATTTCGAGTCAAATATTTCAATTTTTATTACATGAGAGGAAGTGGATTACTTTTAATGTATATTTCATGTTTCTTTAATGCATTTGCCTTTGTTATAGTACCTAGATATTGATAGGGATTATATGTCGTCAAAAGGTCCAACTATAATGCGGTCTATATTTGTTGAGTAAACTGCTCTGGAATTATATTTTTAAAGGAAATAGCAGTAGAAATCATCCCGCATATTAGACATTTGTGTGTTACTGTTACAACTTAGAACCATTTGTGTTGCTGCGATGATGGTTTCTGCTATATAGTAGTGATCAATAGTGCACGAGGTCTCTATCGCAAGCAAATTTAGTTAGAAATTCACAGGTATTCTAAAGATTATAAAAAGTGTTATCTTTCACCATTTGTTTCATTCATCTTTCCTTGTACTGTATTAATGTTTTCACTACATTCCGCCTGGTTTCGATTGACATATTCATTGAAATTTAACGTATTTTTTAAGTGTTGAGGTTAATTGAGGGAGCACCTACTGCCAGTGGCGAAGCGTAATCCCATAGATAGGGTAGACCCGATAAACTAATAACACAAATAACATGTACCATAAAATGTTTAAAACTGTAGTCAGGATTCTTTTCTCTTATTGAGTTAAATAAAAGAAGCTACCAAATCTATTTATTTTAAAGAACATTCTTAGCTGTATTTCTAACACTGTTTCGTTAAATTTATGTGCATGTATACATAGTGATTTTGTTGTTGTTGTTTAACAAGAAAGAAAGAATATTTATATAAGCAAAAGTAGACAGAAAGAAGTCTATTATTATTATTATTATTATTATTATTATTATTATTATTATTATTATTATTATTATTATTATTATTATTATTATTATTATTATTATTATTAAACAAATATTTACATGGTGGAAAATATGCACTGTGTATTAATGGAATATTTCCATTCAGCTCCACTACAAATATTTTGAAGTGCAGTTCATACTTTATTCCGTCTGGAATTTGCAGGGTGGATGAGGGAAATTTCCTCCTTACTTGCTGTTTTCATTTCTTACATATTTGAAAATGGAGGGAGAGAAAAAGTAAGTACATTCTTAGGTTAACTATCAAATTTCTTGCATAAGCGTTTGTTACTTGCATCTCCCACTTTAAATAAATACAATACTGTATTTCATTAATGCAAAAAAAGAATGAAATTAATTCTTTAAGTTTTACGTCCCACAGATTGCCGGCTAGGCTAAAGAAGACAGTGATTATGAGAAATGAATGAAATGGTGGAATGAAAAAGAGTGGGAGAAAACGGAAGAACCCCGAGGAAACTCACGCAGACGGTGTTTGTCCATCACAATGTTCACTTGGCGGGGGCTGGGATCGAACCCGGAACTCCAAGCACAAGAGGTGAACGCTGTACCACTGAGCCACTGCGGCCCCTGCATTTAATTAATGCATCACGTGATAATGTCTTCACCAGAAATGTTAATGCTCAGAAGGAACTTAATTTGAATCAACGCAAGATATTAAATATTGTATTCTATGCAGTGATATATCTAAGGGGTTGGCTTCCGGGGTTAAGCGCTCACATAAATTTTATCACAACTTTTGATTGTTTTATAATATAATATATAAAATTTATATATAGGCACCATATTGCAGAATTTTCACATTTCCAGGAATAAAGTTAACAAAGTTCCCCGAAACAAAATCGTAAATACCCCACTGATTCTATGAAAAGGAAAAAAACTAAAATTACACAGAAATATTAGGCCTATTATTTTATCCTGTTCGGTAGCGTTTGGTAAATTTATGCATATGTTTAATGTATCATACTTACATTCTACAAGTTATTATGGTCCATGCCCCACGTAAGGGAAAAAACACAGCTACTCTGAATAACTCCTGAGACTATATACATAAATTAAACAAACTATCACTAATAGAAATATATATACCCTAATTGTAGACAGAAACTTCTTACTCTGTGTTAAGGAAATCATGTTATAACATATTAGCATTGAAAGATGCCTTCAACGCTAAAACTAAACTCCCAGAGGCGAGCCTTCACACCTTCTCAACAATGCGTGCAATCACCAGCGATAATAGCTTCGCTCCGTGAGCTTCATAGCCCGTAAGCCTGTCTAGTGAGCTGGTGAGGCTCAGACCAAAGTGTCTCCAAGTGTTTCCAACCTACTATTTTGTTACTGAAAAGAAAACGAAATGTTCAAGTATTGACTTTATTTTATAAGAAACCAAAGATATAGAAAATATATTGTAGAAAACAGGGTAGGCCCGGCCTCAGAGCCTCATAGTACTCTTCGCCACTGCCAACTGCTTCAACTAGAATTTAAATTTTTAGTTGGGTTTGTGTTAGAGGCAGATATAGCCAGCAAGGATTGATTCCGTGACGACATAACCTTCAACATAATTGTGATCTGTGAATAACTGCTGGAGATCTTTCATATGTCCTACCCTATTCTCCGAAAATGCATCGGGTAGACTCGCATAGTTTACTGCCTTGAATACTTAGACATAACTTATATGAATTTATCTACATGATACATAGTATCTTCTACCAATCTAATTTAGTTACAATTGTTATTATCTCAGAGGTTTTTCAATTAAGATTCTGTGTTCTCTGCATTTACCTCCCATACAACCTGTATGTTCATCACTTCTGTTACTTTCTCTATCTTCGAGATTGAGTATACGTTAACGAATTCCATACCATAAATTTCTCGAAAACATCGAAAGCAATGTTCTTTTCTAAAGTATAAGGAATATGCTTCCGATGTGTGAGGTCTCGGGTTCAATCCTCGATGAGGGTATGTGCTGAGTTATGAAACCAAGTAATGCTTTGAATTCTATTTCAGCTTGAAGATCTTGTTTCACATAGCATCGATGCTGAAAAGTGACCCGTTACCCTCAATTAATTAATTATGAACACACAAAATGTACTGTATTTGGCCTTGTGTCTTAGTGACGACATCCATGCACTACAAAAATACGGTATGTATTTAGATATTAAGATATTCAATATTGGCCGGGACTGCAAATGATTTTCATGATGGCATTCACTTGGTTGGCTTGTTTTCTAACATACTTTTAAAAGTTGTTATTTATTTTGTTACAAGACAGTTTTTCGTTGCTTTTTTTTTTAAAAAAAATTTCTGTCTCTGCAGCCCTGACCTGACCAGCGAACAGGTGCGTGCGGCCGGTTTTGCAACTAAAATACAAACAACAGTGTTTCTAACTGGATTACTTGTAATTAATCTATCACAGTTCTTTTTGTCGTGTTGGTAATAAACCCCTTCACGGATACGTTTAAGTTAAGACAAACACAGTTTCAAAAGTTGTTTTAGTTATTTCCAGAAAATTTAAAGGACTGCAAAAAAAAAGTACATACACCCTCCATATTAATTTGGCAAAAACTTGCGAATAAACTAACCTCAATGCTGCATAAAGAACTTCGTAGCATTCGAGTGTAAGGAATTCCTACTCCTCCTATTAACAAAACCTTGATGTTCATCTTTGTGAATCAAAGTTACACTTTGGCAGCAGCGCTTTCATTGTTTAAAGGAAGTTCTGTTGTCTAATTTTGAGAGAAGACATCTTCGAAATTGCGACCAAGTTGGACCATGTGATCTCCAATCGATTGGGCAGTGTCTTGAGTAACAAAATTCTTTTGCATTGAGATCATTTTCGGATGTGCTGCAAAAGTCCGGTCAGAGAGAAACTGAAAATCTTTCACCGCCCCACTCCTAACCGCCTCCGAAGGAGACTTGGATCCGCCACAGATTGAGATGGTAGATAAAGATAACTTTCTCTGGTGTCTAACTTGTCATTATTTAGCATGATTTGGTAATTTTAAAAATCCAGTATTTCTGCCATATTTTGAAAACTTTATTTAAAAGAAATATACCCATTGCCACATTGGGGGCGATAGGAGAACGATTAAAGTTTAAAGTTGGGTACCTGACAATTGAAGGTACATTATTCTTCCAAGGAATTGAATTCCAGTGAAATACCAATAAATAAATAAAGTGCGTATTAAAAAAGAAATAGAAAGTACATTTTCAGGAATTATGTTATTATAAAATTAATGCTAGTTCTGAAACTGATTAGAGTGAATAGATAAATAACAAAACCATTTGTATAAGTTTTTCAAATCATCAAGTTTGAAGAATGGAGATTATCTTCCACTGTTATCTCATTGCTCAAAGATATGCCGGTGATGAAACAATTGGCCGGAAATCACGCGGTCGCTTCTTACATCAATTAATGAAAAAGAAGATGAGTGCCAATGTTAGGTACCTAAATAGAAAAGCTACCCAACCTCTTGCAACCAAGCTTAGCACATTTTAATACTTACATTAGACTTGAAATAAAAATACAGCTCTTTAAAGATTATTGCCTTTGTCTTTGAATTTCATATGTCTTAAGGAAAGCAAAAACGAAGCAATCATAGGCGAAGAAGATTGAGTTATAAATGAAAATGTAGACGTTACAGCAGTGTATGCGGTTTTTTTTTTTTTTTCGGATAACGGTATTACCTGACCAGGATATTAGTGCGGTTTTTCGGGGAGGGCGCTGTTGTTGTGTTTACATCAGTTTCTTGGCAACAGGGTTGCCACACTCGAGACTCGCGATTATACCAAACACGGGTCTGAATTATGCTAGATTTTTGTAAATTATGCCAGATTTTCAAATTCCCTCTTCCCTAACTAATTTTAAAGACACGCCCCTACTTACCTTCATTATTTTAATGAAGTGTATTAACTGTATTCATGTACAAATTTAATATGACGCTGTTAGGAATGATGATAAATGGCACGTTATAGAGGAGGATGGTCGAATTCATATTTTATGAATGGATAACATTTTAACAAATATATATACAACATGCCGGTTCCGACACAGCCCTGAAACATTTCTTTTAGTGTATTACTAGTCGTCCCCTGGCGCTCAAATCCCTCCCCTCTCAAGTTGTAAATTGAAAGGAACAGAAACATCCCAGATAACCACACATTCAGGTGTCAGTTGGTAGTAATAAAACTATGGGTAAGTAAATATGTTTTGCAGTCACGTTTGCTACTTTTGAACATTTGCGTTTGCTCTGAATTCAACAAAAAATTACAACCGCAGGAATACTGACTGGTTTCATTGCTCCAGCCATCGCTTCAACTTAAAAGAATAATTCCCGACGGTCTTTGAACCATCTAAATTTTCGTTCTATTTCTGTTTAACAAAGGGTAAAATGAAATTATGCTAGATTTGGCCAGGATGCTAAAGTCAAGATGCTAGATGCTAAATGCTTGTGTATTATGCTAGATCTAGCACCAAGATGCTAGATATGGCTTCACTGCTTGGCAAGCACGACGGGACAGGGGAGCGGAGAGCGTCACTCTGTAGTGTATCCAACGACTTCTAGAAGTTACAATTTACATGTTATAAGTAGCCTAATCTGTTTTGCTTAAATTATATAGTTGTTATTGAATTCAGGAATGGTTATTTCTGCAGTAATGCAGATATATTGTGGATAATTACATATGCATGGGAATTAACAATTTAAGAACAACACAAGATAGTTTCTACCATGTATTAAGCAGATTGTATAAAAATTGATTTCGTTTTCTTTGACTTCACTATAAACCAGGATCAACATCTAAAATGCAGGAATAACGATGCCAATGACTAAAAGATTAATTAAAGGTTGATAGCTTAGAGACTTGCGCAATACCTTGTAATTGTAAGTTTAAATCAAAGTGAGACTCGGGACACTCGTGTTTGTTTTAAGTATATGTTTATCGGTTGGCAAATGAATTATTTTCTCGAGTTTTAGCCAAGGAATAATACCGATACGTTTCCATTCGAGAGCTGTGGAAGTCCTCTCCTTTGGTCTATTGGCTATCGCATGTGCCTTTGTTGTACGTGGTTCTGGGTTGAAAACCCAGTGAAAGCTCAAAAATTAATTTTACAATCTTTCACTTTCATTAATCATCTGTCTCCTCTAGCATAAAGAGCATAATCATGGGACGTTAAACTAAAGAAATTTCATTTCATTTTTTCGATGAATGTGAACCTTTTGGACAAAAAAGAGATAAAGAAGAAATTTTGCCTTTATTTTTTAGAGGGTATAGGATTGAATAGCTTGCCTTTCCGGATTGACTTGTAAAATCTGATTATAGTGCATCTTTCTTTTAGGATTATTATCGTAATCCAGCCTTTTGGTAAATGTGGAATAAAAGTATTGATAAAACATATAGGTAATGTAAACGTAAGTATCATTGCTTCAACACATAATAAACTCACAATTTTTATTTATGAGTACAGAAATTCCCCTTGAACTCCCTCTGAATTTCTTTCAGACTCTAGGTGTCAGGTGACAAAGAATTAATCCTGCTATCTGTTTTTATACACAATATAATTTTAAAACTTGGAAGCCTAGTGTTATCTTTATGTCTGTAATACATAATCATTTGTCGATTGGCTTCAGAGGACTGAGTTCAGCCCGTAAGCACAAGTTGCATGTAGTTCAAACAGATGTACGGTCTTATTTAACAAAACCTGCCCTCCCTCTCTTCTATCTGAAAAGCCCTCTTTTGTTGTCAGCAATGTAGTAATTAATAATTGTGTATGATTTTTGGGAAAAATAAATGAAAATTAGAAAGTTATAAGCAAAAATAAATATTTTTATGAAACCCTAGTCGGTCAAATCATTACACAAAGAATATTCCGGGGAAAATTAGGGGGAAACTGACTCGACACAATGCATAGGTATTAAATTTAGGGCACTTAAAGATGTGAAGTTTAAAGTAGAGAAAACTAATATTTCTGCGATGAGCATACAATTCACAATAAATGCATAGTTCCAATATTCAAAATGAATCAATATCTTCAGTTGAAATTACTGAAAAAGACAGAAAATGGTTATTTAAAACTCTAAATATGAAGAATATAAATACTGCGATTCTATTAGCAGTATTACAACGTATTCTATCATAAGTTGCCTCCATGGTCAAGCGGGTTTAATAATGCTGTTGAAAATTTTGAATCAAAGGCCAGAAGTTCGAGTCTCATTGAGGTATGTTCTTTTTTTCAATTAAAGGAAACTTCTTCAAAATTCTACGAGTATTGAATCCGAGACCTCACACACCGGAAGCATATTCATTATACTTTAGAAAATAACATTTCTATGGAAGTTTTCGAGAAATTTATATCATGGAATTTGTTAACGTATACTCAATCTCGAACGAATCTTAATGATAAACATGCTGATTGTATGGGAGGTATTACATGCAGAGAACACAGAATCTTAATCGAAAAACCTCTGAGATAATAATAATTGTGACTAAATTAGATTGGTAGAAGATACTATGTATCCTGTAGATAAATTCATATAAGTTACGTCTAAGTATTTACTTTAGTAAACTATGCGGGCCTACCCAATGCATTTTCGGAGGCAGTTATTCACAGACCACAATTATGTTGAAGGTTATGTCGTCACGGAATCAATCCTTGGTAGTTGCAGCTGTCTCTAACACAAAACCAACTATATTTCAAAGCTCCGTCCCACTTATACACCATATCCATAATTTATATACGAAGACGCTAAAATGAGGAACATTCACACTTATAATCAGATCAGATTTCTGAGTTGAATTCCATCCTGAAACCACACTCCCAAAATGAAAATTATTATGCTCCTGATGACTATTCCTCTCTCTCTCTCTCAATCAATCTATCTATCTATCTATCTATCTATCTATCTATCTATCTATCTATCTATCTATCTATCTATCTATCTATCTATCTATCTATCTATCTATCTATCTATCTATATATATATATATATATATATATATATATATATATATATCCGGAATCCGGAAACTATAATCAGAAAAAAAAATGTGATTCCGTATAATTCCCAGATTTCGGAAAAGTTAGGGCTTAAAAAAACTGGATTTCGGATAAATTGCCACACCAAGTCTAATCTCAAATATATATATGCAGTGTGTTAATGTATTCTTTTGAAAATATTGTTATATGTATAGAAGTGCTGCAGTCCTCCGGTTTGTGCCCGGCAGCTTAGTACCAATTGTTATGAGGGTTGTCGTGTTGTGGGTGGTTTCGATGATTAATGACTTTGTTTTTAGGAGCTCCACTATAAATTGAAACATGTGATAGAAATTACACAGTGTGAGTTTGTGGTATTTAGGGAGTCTCATATTATTTCACTTAAGACGACTTTTAAATGAGAACTCTGGTTTGTATGGGTTTTGAAGTGATTATACATGATTACTTTCTCTCTATTTTTCCTCAGCCAACCGGGACTGTTTACATGTGACACTCTATATCTAGCCTAGGGCATTACTGTTGTTATCAGCTTGCTGGTATGAAAGTGATGCTGAAAGTAAAATAGCTTGGAAATAACTATAGTACTAGTAATCTATAGTTCAGGTACTCTAGTACTAGTAATCTTTCGGTAATGAAGCAAAGTGTCATCTGTGTTTTCACGCTACACGTTTCTGCCCTTCGTAACTTTGAACGAAACCGAAACTAAGTGTCTATGAAAAAAATAAACGATGAGATATTACTATGTTTTAAAAGAACAGGGGCCATGAATGGAATAGTTTCATAATTGCCGTATGATCGGGCAATTAAAATGTGTTTGATGCATATAAAAGAGGACATGGATCCAACTGGCACTGCAGTTACAAGCATCTTGGTCTTGGATAAAAAAAATAAAAATGTAACAATATTGTGTCACGCAAAATTACTTATTCTGTGTTCAAAATAACCATAGAAGAGCAAGAGTTACATCAAACTGTAGAAAAGTTCCTTGCTGGAACAAAGTCGATGATTTTAAAAGAAAACCTCAATTTAAGGCAAGTTTTTAACAGAAAGAAATGCATTCAGACAAGGCACTGGCAAAAAAAGTGTCAAACAAGTGTATTGTAGCATAGGATCAACGACAGCAGTTTCGCACTGGTATATGACAACGTGCATTATATCAAAGAATGGGAAACTGTTTAAACCATTATTTTTTAAATCCGCTGAACCTATGGGTTAATTTCCTGCAAAGATGCCTGACATCCCTTCAATATCAAGGCATTTGCTAGAAAATCAGCAAGTATGTGCAAGGATGATTTGAAGTTTTTTCTTCAGGAAGTATTTTGGCCACATGTGCACGACAATCCCATCTTGCTGTTGATTGATTCGTGGTCTTGTAACAAAGATGATACACCGATGCATTCCACTGCTCCGGATAGTATTGAGTTTCACAAGGAACTGATACCTCCGAAATGAACTGGACGTATTCAACCTCTCGACGTCGGATTCTTTCGCACGTTCAAACAATACGTGAGGTTTATCAAGGATGCTGCATTAAATATTGATGGGTTTCATGTACGACATCGTGACAACTTCATCTGTCTCCAAGCGTTTTACACTTTCAGTTTAGTGCTCCTCTTTTCACCAATTTCATTCAACATGTCTTCTATATGGCCGGGTATCTTGAAGAGAATCCGGGAAAATTCCAGACTGAAATATCCTTTTGTTATGAAACATAATCGGATTGTCAGCAGCATCATTGGAATAATGCCTGTTTCGTCAGGTGTGGACACTCTGAACAGCTCTTGTGCTTTCATCACACTCTTGTAGATACAATTCACATCAACTGTTCTTCATAGATTGGTGAGTACCTTTATTAGTATACTTACTTATGTGATTATATATGTTATTTACTTTGAGATATTACTTCATAATTGTACCTGTAATCACCAGCCTTCCTTTGTTTCAGGTGTTTTAACGTAACAATTATCCATCTTTATTGCTGCAATATTACCAGCTCTTTGCATATGCAAATATTCTTTGTATTTTTTTTTTTTTAGATGTGCATCCTGTTGCAACATTATTTCAACAGGTTATTCCGACGTTTGTTCAAATATCCCCTCACGAATTTCTTGCAGGTTACTTTTCGACTCACAATAGAGTTCCTGCAGAAAGGTTAACACCAATGAATTTCTGGTAAAATTTCAGTGTTATTTCATATGCCACATGACCGACTTCGTCTTTCACATTGTGAATCCGAATTCATGATGGCTATTCAATATGGTAGTCATGATGTTCATTACATACAGCAGATCGTATCATGCATCTACTACTAAACATTTGACCTTCATTTCTGTGATCATTCACGCGCAGAACGAGTGATTGTTTAGCTTTCTGTGTTGCTAGGCCCTACGATCGGCCATATTTCTTCCGACTCTACTGCTTTTCCATGTTGCCCTCAGCCACTATAAATTCGCATGTGTACATAGTTTCACACCCTCTTTCATATCTGATACATGTCGTTCGGCAACTCGAGCTCCCCATTCGAACCCTTCCCTGGTGAGAGTTTGTTGTAGAGATATGGAAAGCAGCCACTGTAAAGGCCGACAAAGTTTGAAAGATATCACCTATAAGAATCTCCGTCAAAGTTAAGTCAGTTTCATGGAATACTACTCTGTATAGTGAGTGGGGCTTTGAAGCAACAGTTGAAATTGAAGTGTGAAAAGTTTTAAAGTCATAAAGAAATAAAACTGCAAGAAGTCGGTTACAGCCTCTAATCGATGTTGTTTTGCACCGGTCCAAATAACCCCTTAGATAGAAAATTACTAGTGCTGGTACCTGCTGCCTTCTAATTTTAGGTAAATTTCCTATTTAGGTAGATGCCGGAATGATTTCTTGTTGGAAAATAAATTACGAACAGTGGCGGATCTGAAAAATACACTGAGAAAAATCCGTTCTCCGGACAAAGGTATATTGTACAAATATACGGGATCCTCTTCCTGTTTACTACAGAAATCAATATGCTACATATGCATTGCCCTTAGACAGGCCCGTGCTAGCCCACCGGGACACGTCCCGGTGCGCCCTCCGAAACATCACGATGTAAATAAAGGTACAAGTTTTAGTAATAAATTCTTACAATTTTATTGGTAAAGAACCCGTTAAAGGTGCAGCGCGCCCTTTACATTAGGCACCCTTGCGAAACCACATCAAAGATGAACGATTTTATTTAAGATAAGGTGCACCCTTTACATAAGGCGCCCTACGAAATATCACATTATAGATAAGTGGTTTTAGTTATCCTGTATACCAGCTTTGTATAATAATAAATTCAAATAGTGACTGTTATAAAGAATCTGTGAAGAATACAAGGCGCCATTTACATAATATACCTTGCGAAATATCACATTATATTTTTTTTTACAAAAATATTCTTCCGTATTTCAGTTTTATATTATAAATTCATACAGTTGCTATTGGCAGAGAACAGGTAAAGAGTGTAATCACTTAAAAAAATATTATAAAGTTATATAGTTATAAAACGAAACAATGTGATACATCAAGAATATTTCGGATAGTCAAACGTACGATGTATTCATGAAATACTACATTGACACTAGTCTCTAATTTACGATTTTCACGGCATCGAAGCCTTCACAGTCTTAATATGCATCTATATATCCGAGCATATTGATTGTTCCTATGTGTTTTAAAGAGTGTTCAGATAATCAGTACCTATTGTATTTCTAAAATATAGCTATATTAATTTCCGTGAAATGTGGTCTTTCTCTCACTACGGCATGGCGCGTCCTCAGGTTGTGGATCAAGGAGAAGGCCTCTAGAACTTATCTGCGAATATATTGAATAAGCAGTCGCGGACAGACGACAAGGGGTGATTTTCCAGCTTGGGGATTTGGTGTGGGGCTAACAACCTCATCCTGCAAAAAGAGGGTTGTTTAGATATATTCGCAGAATCCTCGGAACTGCTAACTTGGCACGAACTCAGCGAAGTAAAATCGACATGAGATTTGGAACATGGAATATAAGAAGTCTCTATAGCGCAGGCGGGTTAAAATTTGTAACGAATGAGTTTAGAAATAGAGGGTGGACCTAGTGGGATATCAGGAAGTTAGACGAGAAGGAAATAGAGGAATCAAATCGGGAAATTTTACGTTCTTTTACGGGGAACGAATTAAAAGTTACCAACTAGGAGCTGGGCTTTTCGTTCACAAACGAATAATATCAGCAATTGCATGGGTTGAATTTGTTAATGATAGATTTTCTTTTACTTCTCTTAAGGGTCGGTGATATAATATTATTGTTTTAAATGCACATACCCCAACAGAAAATAAGGATTACGATTAAAAAAGACAGTTTTTACGAAAGAATAGAACGGGTATTTGATCATCTCCGGCAATACCATATGAAAATTCTGTTAGGCGATTTCAATGTGAAGCTAGCACGAGAGGGTATTCTCAAACCGATTATAGGGAATAAATGTATGCATAAGAAAGGTTGTGACAACGGCGTTAGACTCGTGAACTTTGCAGCATCCAGAAACCTTATGGTGAAGATTACAAAATTTCCACATCTCGACATTCATAAATATACTTGGACTTCATCAGATGGAAAAACACATAGTCAAACTGATCACGTTTTAGTAGACAGAAGAAAACAATTTAGCACAACTGGTATTCGGTCTTTCGGAGGAGCTGATTGTGATACTAATTACCACCTGGTAGCAGCAAAAATACGAGAGAGACTATTGTTGAATAAAGGAAATATTCCATATCTGAAAACGGAGCGGATTAATTTAAATAAATTAGAGGAGAGTAAGGTGAGAGTGGAGCCAGATTGAATTGTCGAATAGATTCTCGGTTTTAGAAGGTTCGGAGTGCACTAGTGTTCAGGATACTTTGTTGAAATTAGAGATACAATTAAAATTTCAGCAAAAGAAATATTGAGGCACACAAAACCATGGTTCAACCAGGAATGCACTAAAGTAGCATAGAAGAGAAAACAGAAGAAACAGCATTGGCTACAAAATCCGAACGAAATAACCACATAAAAATTTCATTGTCGTCTGGCGGAAAACTTCCAAAACTTTTAGAACAAAGAAACGCGAGTTTTGAAAGCTAAAATTAATTAACTTGAAGATAATAGTAAAAACAAAAAAAACATTTGGGACATGTATAAATGCATCAATGAACTTAAGAAAGACTATCAGCATCGTTCTTATACATTAAATAAAGCGAACGGAACAGTTCTCACTGATCAGGATAGCATCTTAAATAGATGGAAAGATTTCTTTGACGGTTTACTTAACACATAGCCAATAACTAACGTTCATGGAGAAAGTGAAATGCACACAGCATAACCGTATATTCCAGACTCTAATCAGACAGAAATCGCTATTTAAAAATTAAAGGAACACACATCTCCGGGTGTACGCGAAATTTTGGCTGAATTAATTTTAGCTGGAGAGGAAAAATTATAGAGCAAGACACACTAACTCATTCTCCTTATCTGAAACAAGGAGGAATTACCACAAGAGTGAAAAGAATCATTGTCCCAGTTGAAAAGAAAAGCAACAAAACTGATTGTACTAATTATTGAGACATTTCTATTTTGTCAACATCCAATAAATCCTCTTAAACATTCTATGAGCAAGATTGACTCCATACACAGATGAAATTATTAGAGATTATTAGAGCGGATTTAGGTAAAATCGATCAACTATGGGCCAGATATTTACCATTCGACTAATACTTGAAAAGAAATGGGAATGCAATATCCTGGCATATCAATTATTGACTTTAGACTCGGATAGGAGGCAAATATTGTACATGCTTACAGAATTTGGAATACCGAAAAAAGGTAGATTATTTCATATATGTTTAAATGAATCCCAAAGTAAAGTCCGGGTAGGAAAATTTATGTCCACGAGCTTTCACGTCGAAAATGGCCTGAAACAAGGAGATGAGTTGTCGCCATTATTATTTAACTTTGTTCTAAAGAACACTATATGGAAAATCAAAGACAACAATCAGGTCCTAGAGCTGAATTGTATTTACCAGGTTATGGCGTACGCTGATGATGTAAATTTAATAGGAGATGATAGAACAATAGAAAGGAATGCAGAAATCTTAATTAACGCTTGCAGGGAGATGGGGTTAGAAGTAAATGCAGAGAAAACTAAATACATGGAAGTTTGTTGAGATCGTAATAGTACTGTATTGTATGGATGCGTTACGGTGGATCACTACCCGGAAGTCAGTATAAGCATTAGTTCTTTGCCTTAACCAACGCATAAAGAAATGGGACATATTATAATTATTACACTATAAAATAGAGTTATGCGTCAGCTACAACATGAGATACTATTTTCTGTGCTTATGTATTCTGTTAGCTAAAAAAGTAACATGTAAGAGGAAAATCTGATCAGTTTTAAGATGAGTACGCAAGATGGCGCTTGCTGTTAGATTTTACTACTCCTGTGCTCAGTTTATGAAATTTGTACTTACAAGCATAAATTATTTTACAAGTAGTTGTCTCATTACGGAATATGGATATTATATTACCATTTTTCGTGTATGTTTTACATTTTATAAAAATATTATTCTATGTTTACGGAAATAGTTTTAGCGGCTGAATCTCATGCTTACGCAGGACGCCATAGTGCTTCGTTGCCAAACTTACATGTGTACTGTTGCAGTCACAGTAGTAGGGCAATTCCTTGTTAGCGTTTGAAGTCCAGAGGCGAAACCTGTGAATTGTGATAAAACTATTATAGTTAATAAAAGTGGAAAATGGGGAAACGGAAGGAATCATATATATATATATAAAGAAGAATTCAACTCTAAGTAAAAGATCGAAGAGCCAAAGGAAGCAAAGAGAAAGGGAGAATAAATTGAAAAAACGGCTAAGCGCTTTTCAATTTTTAACTGTTTGTTTCCACGTAATACAAAGATAGTTTATTTTGACGATCATTTTGAACGTTAAATATGTAGCCTAATATGTGTTCTTTCTTTTCTTCTTTCCTTTCTTTTTTTCTTTCTATATTTTTGCTGAAACTTAATTTGCTTAGTTAAAAATATTATATCTTCTTGAGAATAATCTATATATGTTTTTGAGCTTTCATACATACACGAATAGTTGCCTAAACGCGTTAGTGGAAAATAGTAATTAATTCCACTTACTAGGGAAGGTCGTGTGGTGTTACTCTGACTTCATATTGATACTATGCTCAGTCGACTCCTTTTTACATATGAAACAATTAGGCAACCGGAGAAATCCTCGATCGTAAGCTTGTTCGAATTATGGGCGTTAAAATTTCAAAATTGAACAGATTTTGAAAAAGTTGGAAGAAACCATTTTTTGAGATACACGCTTCATTTTTGGTACTGGAGTGTTTTCTTGGGTACTCGACGGAATGGTGAGGTCAAAATGTACGCATTTTGCAAGATAAGGGAACTTATTGGGGAATGGTTGAAGGATAATGGCGTCTTACAACTTGCAAATTGCATTCTATTTGGCACACCGGATAAATAGGCTAATAAAATTTATTTGAAACCAACTATATTGTCATTCAAATGTCACGTTCTGTGTGGCCACCTAAACATTAAATAATGACATTTGTCTCCGAAACGCGGGACTAACTCCAACGCGACTCCCAACCCAGCCGGCCTCTGTGCATTGTGGAAAAAATGAAATATTTCAGTTTAACATCCGATGATTATACCCTTTAGGCTAAGGAAGACGATGATTAAGGCAAGTGAATGATGATGGAAGAATTGATGGAATGAGAAGAAGGGAGGAAACTGGAGTAATCCGAGTAAACCCATGGACATGATTGTATCCATTGTGAAAGACGGTGTTTCAATATTTCATCGCTAGCCATTTTTTAAAATTTTCAACGGATTTTAATGGCGATTGTTTGAAAATAGTGGCCAAACTTCATACAATATTTTACCGTATTTCGTGAGAAATGTGACCAAAAAACAAACAATCGGCTAGAGATGTATGCAAACAGCGGTTTTCTCGAGAATAAAAGTCACCTGGTTCACAACTTTGAGCACACATTCTCGCGAACCATTTTTTCTTCTTTAAATTTTTCGGTCTATTTTCTCGTTTAATATCTTAAAATATTTCCTGGAGTTTGACCAATATTTCCCCATAATCGACATTCCAATTGCTGAAAACTAAGCACATGGCTAGCGATGATGTATTAGAACACCATATTCTGCGATGCATAAGCATAGGCCGATAGGGGGTTCGGAGTATCGCGGCAGGGCAAGCCTGTCTGGCGCTGCTCGGCTGTTTCGACCTAGCTACAGAAGGGGAAGAACCAGGCCAGTAGTCAATCCAAAATTTCCGGATTACTTACTTTCGAGAAAATGAATACCTTCAAATATCTAGGATCATTATTAACAGACGAAAACTATAATCAGTAAGAAATTTGATGTCAACTGAAAGCAGGGATTTCGTGTTATTATTCAGTTAAAAATCTTTTGTTGTCGCGAATTCTGTTGAAGAGTTTGTAGCTTAAAATATAAAACGATAATCAAGCCTGTTGTGCTGTATGGTTGCGAAAACTCTGTTGGAAAATCGCAGACTGAAAGTATTTGAAAACAAGATTCTTAGACCAATATTCGGACTCCAAAAGGAACGGGAATGTGGAATGGCGTCAACGTCATATCGAGGAAGTGCATAATTTATACGTTTACCAAACATTGTTAGGGTTATCAAGTCTATGAGGCTGAAATGGGCAGTCAAATTTCTAACTGGAAATCTAAATAGGACAACGACCATTAGGAATACCAAGGCACAGATGGGAGGACAATATTAAAATGGTTCTCGCAGAGATTGGAATATAAAGTAGAAACTTGGTTCAGTTGGCTAAAGACAGAAATTAATGGTGAGCTTTTGTAAACCCGGCACTGAACCTCCTGTGTCCATAGGCCACACAGCTATATTAATTTGTTGATATATTTAGCTTCTCTTTATTTGACAGAGATGTTATTACAGGAACTAAAAAAGTATTTCTCTACTAAACATGATTTCGATTAGATTTTTCCACAAATTAGCTATTTATGTTAATACTGAAACAAATTTGATGATGATTTTGATATAAAATGACCTTCCTTTCAAACTCTCTCTCTCTCTCTCTCTCTCTCTCTCTCTCTCTCTCTCTCTCTATATATATATATATATATATATATATATATATATATATATATATATATACCTGTTTGTATGGGCGCCCTTTTAGTAGACTTGTCCACCGCTCTCATCATTATCTCAGCCTGCCCTTAGGTGATATATCATGCATTTACAGGATGTCTGATATCTAACAGTTTTCCTTATATTACATACATGTATGTACACCCTTAAAAAATTCCTTGCTCAGAAATGAGAAAAATGCTTGTTCAAAATAAAATAAGTAATTTTTACTCATATTTGAGACAAAATATCTTATTATTTTCAAATGTGCTTTCATTTGAGAACTCAAGACAAATTTTCAGGTTCCCATTTATGAGATTTTCTTATTTCTTAAAAATGAGAATTGAATAGTGTGTGATTTTTAATATAATACATGATTATAGAAAAGAAAAGAAATGAAATCTTTAAGTTTTACGTCCCACGGTTATGCCGGTCAGGCTAAAGGAGACGGCGATAATGAGAGATGAGTGAAATGTTGGAGTGAAGAAAGTGGGCGGAAACGGGAGAACCCCGAGAAAACCCACGAGCACGATGTTTGTCCATCACAAAGTCCACACGACGCGAGCTGGGATCGAACCAGGTACCCCAAGAACCGGAGGTGAACGCTCTACACTGAGCCACCGCGATAACGGTAACAATCTTACCGAAATAATATTACTACACTATGTTTTATCAGGGTGTAATATTGCTAGAGCTTAATCACTATACAGGAAACGAGATACAAGATTTCAGTTGTAGCAGAGTGAGAATGGGTATAAGTACGCAGTTTGGTGATGAGCCTGATTTGGCGTATGGATACATCATACCATTACGAGAGTCGAGGAAGTCAATAGGATGTGAAATAAACATAGGTTTGATGAGACAAGACATGGAAGTTCCAGCTGTTTTGTATTAAGATTAATATTGTGATGTAAGTTCATGTAGTTTATTGTTGGAACACTCTTGTAGTAATTCAACCGAGTTTATAGTAAGAGCATAGGTAAAGAACAAATGGATCAATTACTGTAAACACCCTTTTTGTTATGTAACAATAAATGGAATGGGGAGGTATGTCAATGTCTTACACCCTTTCACAGTCGTTGGAAGGCTCAAAATAGTGTATGTATGAAAAAAGTGAAAGTCATAAGTATTCGTACACCGGCTGCAAGCTATGAATAAATACCTGTAGCTCCGACTTTGTTGGAGATAGAGCGTTAGAACAAACGGTACTGCATTCTCCATTAAGTTCTTTATTATTTACAAAACTAACGTTCCGTGAGTGCGAAAACATAGACAAATAATGGCAGAAGAAACGAAAATGAACATGGTTTTGATTTGTCAAAAGTATTCGTACTGAAATTAAAGACAAAAACGTCCAGCTGTTCGAGCTGTTGTTGACATAGAACGCTCTCTGGAGGTTTGCAAAGCTAAATACAACTACAGGCAAGCGAAATATCATACAAATTCAAAGAGTTATTCAAGACGGAAGACGTAATGGGTCAAAAAGGGACGGAGACAACAGATGCATAAAGTAAAATAGTTATGAGGCTTCATAACAATCTACCATTGACTGCAAATTCTTACGGGAGATATAAGATGTTATCGGACGACCACATTCGACCGTGCAGTCAATCATAGATAGCTTCTGCGAAACAAACACAGTCAAAAACATGCCGCGAAGTGGACGTACACGGAAGATCTTTGGACGATGTGAGCGCATACTGCCGAATGAAATTAAGAACCCAAGAATCAGTGCTCCACAGATGCTGGCAGAGGCAGCCAAATCAGGTACGTTAGTTTCGGAAAGTACTGTGCGTCGTGCGTGAAACAAACAAGGATATAATGGGCGCGTTGCTTGAAAGAAATTTTTTGCTTCCGAGATGAATAGGAAGAAGCGGCTCCGGTTTGCGAAAGCTTACGTGAAGAAAGATGTAGCTTTCTGGGAAAAAGTGATATTCTCAGATGATAGTAAATTTAGTGTGTTTGGCTCCGAAGGTAGAAAAATAATGTGGCGGGAGCCAAATACAGAGATGAACCCGAAATATCTGCAGCAAATCGTCAAGCATTGAGGTGGAGAAGTGCTAGTTTGGGGGCACATGCGTGCTTCGGGAGTATGAAAACTGACAATTATCGACGGTATTATATACAAGCATAAGTATACTGATATTTTGAAGAAAAATCTACGTACTAGTGCTGATCAAATGGGCCTGCACGACCACTTTATATTTCAACAGGATAATGATTCCAAATATACAGCACACAATACAAGGCTTTGGGTACTATACAATATGCCAAAGCAACTGGCCACTCCTCATCAATCGCCTGACCTCAATCCGATTGAGTGTTATGGTACTGACTCGAAAAGAAACTCCGCAATCGCAGTATTACGAATAAACGTTCTTTACAAACTGCACTTGAAGAGGAATGAGTTTCTATAACAGTGGAAGATTCTCGACATTTGGCGCAATCGATACCGAAGCTCCTTCTAACTGTAATTAGGGCCAAAGGGTACCCACCCAAGTATTGAATCATGCACAATCATTTTCTTTTTGGACGTTTCGTATGTGTACGAATACTTTTGACACATCAAAACTATGTCCACCTTTGTTTCTTTTGCTATTATTTATCTATGTTTGCACATTCACGGAATGTTTCTTTTGTAAATACTAAAGATCTTAATGCAGAATGTAATGCCGTTTGTTTCAATGCTCTATCTCTAAGGAAATCAGAGCTACAGGCATTTATTCATAGTTTGCAATCGGTGTACGAATACTTATGACTTTCACTGTAAGTCGTTTGTGTAGTTAGAAACAGCGCTGAAAAAAGTGTGATGCATTGTGACTGTAATGCAGAGGTAGTTTGTACTGATACTTAGCATAGATTGCCGTCGCCTTTTTTGCTCACCGGTAATCGTTTTAATGACATACGTTTCCAGGTTATTTGCATATTGTCGGTGTGCGAATTGAATATTTCGTAGAGATTGATTATCATATATGGTCCAAACAGAAATTCATGAAATATATATTTCTTTCTGATTTCACTTTCTGTAGTTTTACCAACTATTTTTTGAGGTGTGCACTTACAGATTCAGTTTCCGGTGCAAATTCAGTGATAGAGATTTTGTACAAAACACCAACCACCTCTACTAGGTGGCCATTAAAACGCACAAATGCTATCTAACCGACTCAGGGCACGAGCTCAGCAGAGTGCCGCGCATGGGTGCATGCGTAGCGAGTAGACGCTTCAAGAATAGTGGGTATACTCGTAAACAAGGATTCTGGAAAACAACTGCTTTCACGATACAAAGATATCTTTTTGTTAACTCATTTGCTCGTTATATTCGTCGCTAGCCATATTGTCCTTATTCATCTACTACTACTTACCTTTTGGTCGAATACGTGCATACCAGGTTTGACTCTCATTAATATATTTTCACGTAAACACGCATCTCACCGGTAAAGAACATACCATTCTTTTTACCTTGACACTAGTCCATTAAAATATTACGATTTTCGTCTGTAAATTTTACAAATACGTGGATATGTATAATCAATCTGTACCGAATTTTTTCCCAGTGTAAGAGATGAATTTCATCTATATAGGCATCCAGTCATCACACACGTATACTATATATAGAGATAATTTGAAAAGTTAAACTGCCAGGGATGAAAATTTTCTTTTCCAGGGACGATAAATTTTTCTCAGAGACGGAAATCCCGGACATCCTCCCCTGTCAATTCGCACACTGGATATAGTGTTGCACACATTTGTTCTTAATTTAACATAGGGACCGCTGTAGCTCAGTGAGAGACCTGAGACCCATGATTCGATCCCAGCTCGCAGCAAGTGGGATTTCTGGTGTATAAACACAGTGTGCGTGAGTTTTCTCGCGGTTCTCCCCCTTTTTCCCACTTTCTTCATTCCAATATCTTATTCATTCTCATCGTCATCGTCTTCTTTAGCCTACCCCACTCAAAGTTTTCATTTTTTTTGTGTATGTGTTTTTAATTTAACGTCCCAAGATTGTGCTGCAAGGCTAAGGGACACAGTGATAGGGATGGATAATAACGATGTAATGAAAATGTGGGCCGACGTCTCTACATGAATACGGGCTTGTGTCCTTCTTTTCTATCAGAATTGTGTCTTTAGCAGTGGAAGGAGGTGGAAGTTGCGTGTGAGTCCTGGGTCTCCAGACCTTCCACGAAATCGCTACTTTTGTATAAATTTTATCTAATTTTAAGAGCAATTTTACAGATTTTAATACACAGCATTTCGGTAATATTCACACTTGTCTTCATAATCATTCAAGGATGTGTGTAGTCTCAACCCACTCCAGTTCCTTAACGGTCGAAAATCGCACACACGTTCATAGTACTTTTTCGGTTTGTTTTCACATGTAGAATCACCTCAAGAACTTTGACATTCCTACTCAATCACCCTATATATCTTAAAGACAGCTTGTGAGAAAAGTCATACTGGTAAAAATTAATGCTTTAAGAAAAGTTTCAAGAAAAGTTTCCTAATGCTCTAATTGTTGTATACTAGAATTAGAACATTACGTAACATTATTCGTTAGTTTGAATCAGTTATCCTTTAATTTGTTCAGACGTGACTTGCCTCATGACCCGCACCTGATATCCTAATGCAGTTTATTGTTCGTAATAACTTGCCTAAGGGGTAAGTTGAAACTCTGATGCCTTACCTTTTGCGTACATCACTGGCTCAGGCAGTCCAATTGACAGCGACAGATAATGGACGTCCTCGGAATATAGTAAAGGTAAATGATAGATTTCTTTTTATGGTTATTGTAAAACAAAGGTTTCGTTATTAAACAATGTAGTTTTCTTGCGTGGAAATGAAGGTTTAATTGTATTATATTTTAAACAATACAACTGTAGATGTTTATTTAATATAAATTGTGTATTTATTAATATTTTGATTTTTTTTTGCATGTTTATATTTTGTTTATATCATTTCCCGTCACCTTCTCCTATTTGAGAACCCTGTGCACCGTTTCTCGCTTTTGAGAAAGATATTTCTCAATTTTTTGAGAAATTTGTTTCTCAAAATTGGGGCTATATGTCTTACTTCCTCATATGTTCCTTTCTCAATTTTAAGAAAAATACATGTTATCTTAAATTTGAGAAAGCATTTGCAAGCTCAGAAATACGAGGATTGTTTTCTCGAATTTAAGAAACCATTTTTAACAGTGTATGTTACCTTCGTCAGCTATATGATATATACGTTCATTTGCATGTGAGATCTTTGCCGCCTATATTGTTTCATACGGAAAGTACGTATAGATAGAACACTTATACATAAAATATTATAAAACACGCGTTTTTAGTTATACGTTAAGTCCAAAAACTACAGGATTTACAAATGTAATATACGATTTTACGTAAGCCACGTACGATTTTTTCTCAATGTACGTTGAGAGGGGCTTCACTCAGAAAAGCTTAGTCTTTTTTTGAAATCAGTAGACTTTTGTGGGGGGGGGGAGCTTGAAGCTTATACGCATAAGAATGAATAACATTAGATTAAAAGAAAACATGCAATTTGGGTGGGCTTGAAGCTGAAAGCCCCAAATAGTCCACTGATTACATTTAAGATGATATTCTTGTACATAAAGAGCAACGAAGGCAATTGCTTTTCTGTTCTTGAGTTGGCATTTTTGTGAGGCATATGCTAAAATATCAGAATGTGATTCCTGTGGCGGTACCAGAAAGTACATAATTTTCTTTACATATAGATAATTCATACTAAGTACTGATACCGGTACTATCATTCCAACATCAATATTTCTAGAAAATATGAAATTTTAATAGGAAGTGAAATATATAAATACTGAAGGGAAAACATTGGACAGAAACATTATGTTCGTATATTGAACATACATTTTTGTATGTTGTGCAAAGTATCCCCTCCTATGGGGTTACTTTGCTCCAAAGTTTATGTTCTAATAACTATGGAAATACTGAATGTTTACTAATGCACTTGCATGAATGTTTTTCTTATATATATATTAGGGTGGTCCTTATTTATATGGGGAAAAATAAATTTAGGAATTTCCTTGGACTCACCCCCTAAAATAGTTCCATATGGGACAAAATTAAGCCAGGAGAAAAATTAGATCCATTGAATAATTTTAAATGGTGCCCCAAACGACCTAAAATTTTGAATGCGTTTACAATACATAGTATATGGGGAAAAGCTGGAATAAACTTTTGTAATTTACAAACGGCTTAAGGGAATGGAAAGATATCTTGGATAATGGAACTAGAGGAAATGAACTACCTAATTTTGTATAGCATTATTATGGCGGCCATCTTGAAGTCCGCCATCTTGAATTCAGGCCAAAATTTTCAAATAGGAAGAGGGTCATGTTACATATCACTTTGAGGTGGCGTTTTCCCAGAAGCACAAATCTCGTATTTTATTTTCAAGCTACCAATAATCTTGTAAGAGTAATTACGTGTGAAAAACGAAATGCTTCGATGTAATGTTATTTTATTGTAGTTATAGACCACAGATTTGTAAGAATTTTGGAAGTATTTTACATAAACTGGAAACAAACTGCTAGAGAAAGTTAAATCTTTGTTTCCCTATGAACTACCAATAAGTTTTTCCATCAAGATGATTCATAGACCATTATGAGGAAAAAGAAAAAAATATAACATGGAAGAAATTGAAATATCCCTTATTTATGTAGTACTGTAGCTTTGGGGTAAGTTTTCAATAGGTTTTCAATCTTATATACTACACAGTTCACTTTTGTCACATCTAGGAAAAGATTATTTATGAGAATTCACTATGTGCAAAATAAACTGTTTCTGATACTCATTTTTCGTAAAAACGATGTTGTAATCTTGTGTTAGTTTCACTCCCCTTTCTGCTGCATCGTTTATTACGGAGATGAATTTAACTATTGTCTTTCCTTGAAGATAGTCATTGTTATCTGACCATGAAATCGGATCACACTCAAGAAACCCTTTGGGTATTTTAAATCTCACGAGAAGAAATTGTTTGTTCTATCAAAATCACTGATTTCTCTTTTCGCAAGAATTTTTATGGTATTATCCTTGCGTCAAGCCTCTTTGCTGCTTCACGGTTTTTTCTTACAGTTTTAATTCTTTCAACCAATTTTTGTATTTCCACTATGTTAACTTCATCATCAAAAAACTCCAATGCTACGTATTCCTCCTTCAAGTACCAGAGATGCCGAGAAAATTTAGAAAGAGCCACTTCAGATAATTCATTATCTATTTGCCTATAACTGTACAAAGCTTTCAAAAATTGCAGATCTTGTAATGATGAATGGGATACTTGATCACATTTAAATCAAGCTTGGACATATAGTCGTATCAGAAAAATTCATGCTCTCCGAAGACCCGTTTCTATTTGCTTCGTTAAACGAAAATGTTGGCGAAAGAGAAATATTTTTAAACAGTACATTGCTTTTCCCATCTACCTTGCATGGTGAATTGCTCCAGGCAAACGAAAGAAAACTCTTCGAGGAGGAATGCCATCCAAGAATGTCAGTTCTAAAAATTTACTGTAATCTTCTCCGCGGTGTCCTGCTTCTACAAGTTTGATAGCAAAATTCAATACTTCATTTCTTACATCTGAAATGTTGTTCCTTACGTCATTATCATCATCAATTCTGGAATAAAGTTAGTACAATCTATTTTAGACCAATCGTTCTGAAAATGCTTAAATAGGGGAACGTCCGGTCCAGATGCAAACGAAACACAACACTTGTCAAATACACATTTTAAAACCAATTCATAAATGTAGTGTCTACAAGGAAGGTATAGAAGATCATTTTGAAGCATATACTCTAGCAGAATGAAAGCACCGTTCACATGATACATATTGTAGGGAATAGTGTGACAACAAACTGCCTGCACGAACTTTACCAAGTTCCATTCTTCAAGCTAATGAACTGTAGTAGAAATAATATGTTCGTTCTCCTCTTCATGATGACAAACTGAGAACACCAATTAGCCTCTCATGAGCATCTCCTGTAATAAATATTGATAACCCGTCGATAGTCTCTCTACCAGGCAAATTCGGCAGTAGTTTTCCTCTCATTGCACAACTAACGCACTTGATGCACTCCAAAATTGTTTTTGTGGTCTTATGCAACTTCGCTACGGATTTTCTCTCAGCATGGATGCATATTTATTACTAGTTCCTTTACATTATGGCCCAATGTTTCTGCCGTCGCTGTCAGAATATGTATTCTCGTTCTATCAGTGGACTTGTATCGATCAAGAGCAGCAACCTGTCTTGGAGTTTTAAAATTAGTTTTTCCCCTTTTACATCTCTTGCAGGGTCCAGGCGCACACAGGCACATATTTACATTTTATCTTACATACTCAACTGGGTTTTCCTCTTCATTTCTTGAAATGCTTACCTCCGTGTATTTTGGTGTAAAATTCATACAAATTATTTTCAGAAGTGCATTTTTCTTTTGCGTTCCTCTTTCTAATGAAGCCGCGCATATCCCTCTTGTTCTTTTCGAGCCAAACTCATGTCTTTACAGTTAGTTCTGTAAGAGTTATTACTTGTGAAAAAGAGAAATATTTTCACAGGTAATAATTCTTAGACGACTAAGGCTATCTTTAAAATAGTGCCAGATTTGTGTTTCTGGTGAAACGCCACCTCAAAAAGATATGTCACGTGATCCTCTTCCTATTTGAAAATTTTGATCTGAATCCAAGATGGTCGCTGTGACAATACTATACAAAATTAGATGTGTTTCTTCCTCTAGTTCCATTATCCAGGGTATTTTTGCGTTCCCTTAAGCCGTTTCTAAATTACAAGATTTCATTCCAGATTTTTCCCATATATTATGTACTGTAATCGGATTCAAAATTTTAGGTCGCTTGGGGCACCATTTAATATTATTCAATGAAGTTAATTTTTCTCCTTCCTTAATTTAGTCCCATATGGAACCATTTTAGGGGGTGAGTCCAAAGAAATTAGGAAATAAAAAATTAAGGACCACCCTAATATATATATAGTTATTATATGTTTAAAATATGGTGTTGTAAATCATTACTTTTGTAAGTTACATACGATTTTCTTTACAATTTCTTAAATCTGGTGCAAAGTAATCGTACTCTTACTGTAACCGAGGAAGGTTCGTTTTTTTGGAGGTATGTATTCAATTGGCACTCACATCGTGAGTTGAATACGAATGGAGATAAGTCAAAGGTCAGTTATTGGTGTGGTTATATTCAACATACTATCTGGTTGTGGCAGTTCTGTTACACCATGATCTTGCGTAAGGAGAGAGTGCTCCACAGAGCGTCATAAGAGCGTGTATGCTGTACGCGTTCAAACTGGGGTCAAGCGCCGCTGCAGCGAGACGGAAGATATGCCAGGCCTTTGGTGATGGTGTCGTGACTACGGGGACAGTGGAGTGCTGGTTTAACAAGTTTAAGGACGGTCTCAAAACACTCGAAGACGCATCACATGCTAGAAGACCAACACATGTACAAAATGAAGATCTTCAGGCAGCAATTGAGGCGGGCAGTGGCCAGACATGTGAGAAACTTAGGCTAAAATTCAGTGTGTGTATAGAAACCATTCGGCAGCACCTCCATCAACTTGGGGCACTGCAAGTTGGGTCAATGGATCCCACATGATTTGACTCCGGCCAGAAGGCAGCGCGAACAGACACTTGTGCTTCTTTGCTGTATCGTCTAAGGAAGGAGCAATTTCTGGAGAGGGTGTTGACATGTAGTGAGAAGTGGGTCCTGTACGAAGCTCCACGGTGCCGTCATCATTGGCCAGCATCCCATGAACCGGTTCCAAAAAAGTCGAAACCAGCAGTGCACCAGAAGAAGGCCCTCCTGTGTGTTTGGTGGACTGCTCGCGGCATCGTGAATCGGGAACTACTACCAGCTGGTCTGAACCAGCGTTGCCAGATCTAGCATAATGATGCTAGATCTATCTATATATATAAAAGAGAACGCACAAAATCCTTTGTCCGCTCATCACGCTAATACGGCTGAACCGATTTCTTTCATTTTTGGGGGGTTGTTAGGATTTGGACCCTAGATGGTTTTTATCATATCACTTTAATTTTCAATTACCAGTGTCTTGAGATAATTGACCAATCAGGTGTCAATACGTACAAAAAATCCTTTGTACGCTCATCACGCTAATACGGCTGAACCGATTTCTTTCATTTTTGGGGGGTTGTTAGGATGTGGACCCTAGATGGTTTTTATCATATCACTTTAATTTTCAATTACCAGTGTCTTGAGATAATTGACCATTCAGGTGTCCATACGTAGAAATCCTTTGTTATTAGTTCATCATAGGTATAAAAATAAACGTATTTATATGCAACCCGCATGACCCTGTGACTCGGCGGGTTAACATAACTAACAGGCGCTATAAATCACTTGAAAGCGAAAAAGTAAAAATTATCTAAGTAACAAAGTTTATTGCGTTCCGGGGTGACCGCAGCGAAGCGGGGTGAACGCTGCTAGATTTAGCATAATTTGCATGTCTTTAGCATCTAGCATCTTGCCCAAATCTAGCATAATTTCAGCAAGTTTATCAAAAAGCCACATAATCTGGAGATGAGAAAGAAGTTGGTCGTGGGAAGAAAAAGAACGACAAAAATGTATCCCCTCACATTGATTCATACAGTCGGTAAATCATACAGACAGTCTCCTTTTCCGAAGTTAGAAACGGCTTTGTCCTTTTTTTTTTGTGGCTCAATTCAGGGTTTTCTAATCCTCTAACTGTGAGGCATAGGCGGAGCTATGGGGGCCATTCTCACCCCAACTTTTTGACAACTTCACCATATTTATTTCTGACTTCATGACCTTCTTTATTCCTGAAATGAAAGGTCCGAGACCGACCAAAAATCTGCCCCCCAGCAGACAATTCCTAACTCCTGCTTACCTTATGCTGCGAGGTAATTTTCTTTCAAAATATGTAAACAAACACTTTGCAGTCATTTACTGTACGATATATATGCCTTTGAGTCTGGCAATGACTGCACTAGTTTAGTTGAGTTAAAGCTTTGGTGCGTGAAGTATTGAGTTCTATCCACGCATTCTTGCGCTCTGCGTATTTTAAGTTACGTTATCGTAACTCAACTTCGTTTTTTTCTTTTAAAACTCCTGAATTAGTAATTATGAGGATCTAGCATAATTTGACCAAATCTAGCACAATTTCGATAAGGTTTTGGAATAATTCCGAGCTGTGAGTCTGGCAACTCTGGTCAGAACATCAATTAAACTATGTACTGTCAGCAGTTGAGCCGTGTTAAAAAAAAATTCAAAACTCTGGAGCCAGCACTTCTGAATCGCAGAGGAGGACTCCTGTTACAGGAAAACGCCAAGTCGCACGTGGCTAGGATGACCCCGAACACCATTCTAAGCCCTGAATCGAAAACACTATTGTATCTTTTATACTTCCCGGACATAGCACCACCCGATTATTACCTGTTCTATTTCTTGGACAATCACCTTAGAAGACGTCAGTTCAAATTCCTAGTAGAGATGCAAAATATACTTGATAGCTTTTCCGCTTGACGGCCTCCCAAGTTTTACCGCGATAGAATCCATGGCCTTTCAAAACGTTGGCAGAAAGCTGTCGATGTTTCTGGAGACTGTTTTTGATCTTCCAGGTACGTCTTAGGTGACATATCGATGTTCGAAGGTGATGGGGGAAAAACGACAGAACTTTCTTGGTTACCTTTATAATTACAATTGACTTACAATTATAGATACCACTGTAATACTCACTTAAAATACTTCTTGCATTAAAATATAAGTGCTGCAATATAATATATTCAAACTTATTTAAAAATCCATTAACCAAAGTGATTGGCCAGGAATATTAGAATACGTTTTTCCCACCTCACTTATGTATCGACCTGCTTCCATATTGAAGGAATTAATCCAGTAGAAATTGAGATATTATATGTATATTTGCTAAACTAGCTTCTAGTTTATTTGTACAAGTTTTATTATGTAGTATAGAATGTTGTCTAGCTCTAGGGTTGTATTGGGCTTAATTGTTTTAATGACTTCGGTTACATCTAATTCGATAATGTTGAGAATTTTAATTAGTATTTTATTGCTAACAATACTAGGACGTGTTGACCAAAATATAAGTTAAAACTTTCAGAAAACCCTTCCTTAATTACTTCAATAATTTCATTTGTGCCCTTAGCTAGTATTGATAGTTGATTTGGCGTTGGACTTATTTATCGACAGTTTAAAAAATATTTCAAAAATTATAAGCTGTTATTATTAATTCGTTATTGCTTCGATATACTTCTTCCTAACAACTTTTCGTAAATTTGAATATCTCTGATTCCACACAATATTATTTGTTCTTTTAGCCTTGACAAATTATTTAGATTTCTTGTTTATTAACATCTTCAGTTACACGTTTGTATGGTACAAAATACAATGAATTGACTCTATTACAGCAACCAATTATTACATTCATTTGATAATATATGCCTAAGGAATTCACCTGTTTGAAACTACACGAAAGTTTCAAATTGTAAACGTTGATTTTGTTTATGATATTCCATTCAAAAATAAATGGGGAAGAACACTATCAACTTTGGTCAACGATGGAATGTTAAAATGCATTAAAATGTTCTCTATATTTAGTAGTAAAAAATCTAATACTTTGTCCGCTGGTTATTTTGGACATAAGAGCTGTTTTCCTTGTCTAAATTAAAAATTTTCCTTAGTTCAGATAGTGCTTAATTCAAATATTTCTTCGGGAGACCCGGGTTCGATTCCAGGCGGGAGCTCATATGGTTCGGATTCCACGTTAATCAGTAGGTCCACGTCTCATATAGCCTCGCTGCTGAACGGGACGTTAAACTCATAATCAACTCAACTCAAATATTTCTTCTACTTTTTCTCCGTATAATAATTACTAGTTAATACGTTACCTGAGATTGAATTTCTCTCTCCCGTCTTAAAGTCTCCTACAAAAATTACATTAAAATCTTTCGTCAACACAAAAAATATAATCAATCACAATAGCTGATATAATCTTATAGTGACATGCAAGGTGGAAATAGTTATTTATTTATTTATACATATCTGTTGTCGTTAGCAACATTGATGACCTTAAACCTGTCATGTATGAGGAATGATATTCCTCGGTGAGCACAGTATTCGGGGAAAGGGGAAAGAAAAAATGGGGAAGGAAGGAAGCGGTCTGGGATATGTGTGTTCGTATCATAGTCGCATTTGCCTGGTATGAATGAGGAAAATCAAGGAAAAAACTCAGGATTTCTGGTCTGAAAAAGCTGTTATACATTTTGACCGATGTCCCCAAAGGGAATCGAACCCTGAACCCCTCTTGTTAGAGCGAAAAATAAATAATAAATATGGAGAGGGAAAGAGTAATAAGCGTTAGATACAACATAAAAAAACGCAAGACTCAAAGAATGTTGAACATTTTATGTTCCGGCGCGCGTAGGAGTATTCAAGTAGCGACGTCCACCTAAATTCCAGTAAGATCATTAGGAAGGAATAAACGTTATCTGATATCTGAAAATTATGCTTATCTATCTATATATATAAAAGAGAACGTACAAATCCTTTGTCCGCTCATCACGCTAATACGGCTGAACCAATTTCTTTTATTTTTGGGGGGTTATTAGGATTTGGACCCTAGATGGTTTTTATCATATCACTTTAATTTTCAATTACCAGTGTCTTGAGATAATTGACCATTCAGGTGTCCATTACGTACAAATCCTTTGTTAGTTCATCATAGGTATAAAAATAAACGTATGTATATGCAACCCGCATGACCGTGTCACTCGGCGGGTTAACATAAATGACAGGCGTTATAATGGTTTTTATCATATCACTTGAAAGCGAAAAAGTAAAAATTATCTAAGTAACAAAGTTTATTGCGTTCGGGGGTGACCGCAGCGAAGCGGGGCGGGTTAACATAAATGACAGGCGATATAATGTTAACATTTACTGCAATCTTCTATGGTTTTTATCATATCACTTGAAAGCGAAAAAGTAAAAATTATCTAAGTAACAAAGTTTATTGCGTTCCGGGGTGACCGCAGCGAAGCGGGGTGAACGCTGCTAGTTCTGTGATATACGACAATCACTAAGCAAGGCGATTTATCCCTCACAACATAAATAGCTAATTGCCCGCAATAGGGAAGTCTTAAATGAGAATGTGCGATACACAGACACCTCATTCATGGAAATACTACACGAAGATGCCTACAAATTTCTCAGAAAAGGAATACCTGAATGAATTTTATTGCAGTTCTCCTGGTTTAAATCTGCTCACCAATGAGAGCATCGATATAGGACGTAACTATAGAACCAAGGGAAAGAGAGAACACTCTAAAACTACATCGGCCCAAACGTCGAGCTTGAGCTGTTAGTTCTTAGCATACAAAATCTGGTTTCAATTTCTTTGTGAGAATTTTGATTCGAATTCTACGGTAAACGACCTGTTCACGACTTACATTGCTCTATTTCTGCAAAATAGTAATTTCATTCATTTATTTTACAAGAAGACTTATTAGTAATTAAAATATATCAACTCTTAAATAAAGAGCGAAATGATGTTTAATTATAACTTTTCTTTCTTTGTAGTGTGAATATACATACAAGGAGGGATTAATTGTTTAAATAAAACTCTATCTCCGTCCTAAGATCATGTTTGTATTTACCAAAAAGATATTTAATGAAACTGCAATTCACGGAGTTCCAGAAATAGTGAAGAAAGGACGTTCTATTTGGGAGAGGTTAGTGAAATAAAATTATTTTGCATCTTTTAATTTTATAGTCCAAAATGAATTAGTCCACAGTAGTAGTATTGGTGTAACTTACCCTCACTTCTGTTCTCCTGGGTCCCTGAGCCAGATGCTATGGTCCATAGGAGCATAGGGTACCTTGGTCCATCCCAGAAGGGCCTTATAGGTCCTCTAGAGGTTTGGAAGTATATATTTTTACCTTTTATTAGTGTAAAATTGCCAAAACTGTAAATTTTGGAAGTTTTGGCCTATTATATCCTCTTTGAGAATTTTTAAAAATTATTTTAACTGGTTATATGATTGAGTACAGGGATCCAAAACAGTAGTACATTAACTCCCTTCCTTTAAAATTACGGGAGGGGAATTTATAGATACATTCTTAAAATTAGAAATTGCTATATTTTCAAATTTAATATGGTAGTATAGGACAATGGTATGTACCTCATGATTCCTCTCGTTCCCTTTCATGAGTATACATTTGCCAAAATGGAAAGTTTTTGACCTCAAGGGTCCTCCTCTTTAATGTTAATTTATTTCGTTATTGATGAGTATAGGAATCAACGACAGATGTACATTAAAGCCTTCTCCTTTAAAAGTTTTGGAGAAAATGTATGGACTCACCCTAAACTTTTGGGAATTACCAAATTTGAAAATTTGTTGTGGTATTATAGGCCTACAGTATATATATTGTGATTCATCTTTGTCCCTTTTATGCGTATAATGTTTTTTAAAAAATTCAAATTTGAAATACTGCTTTTACCTCAAGGATTCTCTTTAATGACGGTTTATTACGTTATAGATGAGAATAGTGCTTCATTGTCTTCTATAGGACATGGTATACATTAACGCATCCCTCTAAAATTCCGGGAGTGTATCGGTCCGATTGTTAAATTTCGGAAATTCCCAAATTTTTAAATTTGGTATAGTAATAAAAGGTAACTCTGTAAGTTTGGTGGTCCAACTCTTACTTTCATTGGTAAAAATTGCCGAATAAAAATTTGGAAAGTTATTGACCTCATGGATCTTCCTCTTTAATAATTATTTACCTTATGATGGGTATAGCGGTGCAGGGTATGGAATATATTAATGCAAAGCTCTAAAATTTGGAGGGGTGATATGTAGGCTCGCCCTTAAATTTTGGAGATTTTAAATTTTAAAACATTGGTATGGGATTTAGGATTTAGATTTCTGGGGTTTTTGCATCTAAGGCCATTGAGCCTGTCACGTTTTGGGGATGATGTCCCTCGGCGAGCACACTATCCGGGGAAAGGGAAAGGATTGGAGAAGGAAGGAAGCGGCCTGGGACTATAAGTTAGGTACCAACCCGGCTTTGCCTGGTGTGAATGAGGAAAACCCAGAAAAACCTCATTCAGGGTGGCTGACCTGAAAAGACGTTTTACACTTTTCGACCGAGTGCTTCCACCGGGGATCGAACCCGGGACCGCTAACACCGAAGACGAGAGCGCTAGGACTACGCTACACGGGATCACAAAACTTCGGTATGGTGGTATAAGACTATAGTATGTAAGTTTGAGTAATCCACCTCGTTCCCTTTCAATGTGTATGAAATTGTCAAGAAGTTGTAAGGTTTTTGGCCTCATGTAACCTCTTTAAGGAAGAATTATTATGTTATGAGTGAATATAGGGTTCCATTGTCTTTTGTACAACATAAGTACATTAATACCTTTGTAATTTTGGGAGCTGGGTATAAGAACACTTCTGTAATTTTGGAAATTCCTAAATTTTTCAAATTTGATATGCTGGTATGGGACCATAGTATGTACCCCCATAAGTTTGAGTTTCATCAAGTACCCGTTTCTGCTTAAAAATTGCCAAAGATATAAATTTGAAAGGATATTGACAACATGAATCATCCCCTTTAATAAGTGTACTTTAATGAACTTTAATGAGTTATGAATGAGTATAGTGGTGTCCATGGACATGAGTATATGGTAAGAACCCCATATATGAGGGTAGTCATCTAAACTGAGACCAGGGGGCGCGGTGGCTCAGTGGTAGAGCATTCACCTTCGGTGCTTGGGGTCCCTGGTTCGATCCCAGCTCGCGCCGTGTGGACTTTGTGGTGGACAAACACCGTGCTCGTGGGTTCTCTCGGGGTTATCCCGTTTCCTCCCACTTTATTCATTCCACCATTTCACTCGTCTCTCATCATCACCGTCTCCTTTAGCCTAACCGGCATAACCGTGGGACGTAAAACTTCATTTCATTTCATTCTAAACTGAGACCCCTATCTATCTTGTGAAGCAAGAGCTACAATCTAGTGAAAGCAGGCTAAAACAGAAGGAAGTAGCCCACCACAGCGCCGGAAGTCTCGTGAGCTTGTTGTGTGAAGAGTTATTAGTGTAGTGGAGGCTGGAAGCAATTGTGTCTCTACAAAGTTTTCTTAAAGTGCACACATCAGGCCCTGAAAATGAGGAAGGGAAGTTGATATTCCTTCTATCTTTGCTTTCTTTTATACTAGTGAGTATGCGTAATGTAATATGTAATAAATTACCAATTTTCTTAAAATTACATTTGAGATGGCGTTAATCATTTTTGATCTGTCGAATGTCTTATTATGGGACCCTTAACGGGTTCATCATATGAGACCGGTCTCATAATATGACCCGTGTAGTAATATTAGGTCTTATATTAGGAGCTCATTTGTATTGACATTTTTATATTCCCCAAGTATTCCCTGTCTAATATTTGACTTTGATGTTCATTGTTGGTTCTCTATTGTGACAGTTACGTTGAACACTCATGTCCAAATTTATTGTCGCATGTCTATAAATATGTTGTTCTAGGAATATAATTTGATAACGAAATCGCCCGGCATTTCTTATAATGTTAGTATGCGTATAATCGGCAAAGACATGTATGTGGAAAATTTCATGTCAAAAGAGCAGTAAATAAGAACAATAAAACGAAAATAAAACTTTCTTGTCCATTTAGCAAGATTTTGTTTTACTTATTCTAATTTTCGTATTTATAATTCTTTTCCTATGAAATTTAACACAAATATACATTTCCCGATTATACACATAGTATCAGTATTAGAAGTGTCCTGCAACATCATTATCAAATTATATTCTTACAAGAAAATAGTTATAGATATGCGACAATCATTTTGGACATGAGTATACATTAAAAGGTCATTTATCATTACTTTCTGTTGTATGTAACAAAATACAAAAAATGTGGGGAGCTTTTTATGTGTCAAAAAAGGAAAAACAATTTCAGTTGTTGGGAGAATATTCATATTTTGTAGGACGCATGCATTTTCAAAAATTGTTTCTAGTTGCTCATAAATCGTAACTAAATGCATAGACATATTACTAATTAGAATCCAATGGTGGAAGTTATTTTTTCTTTCTGTTGATGCAAATGATATGACAAAATCATTCTATTATATCTTTACCTACAAGAAGTGACAGTCCTGCGCTTAGAGCCAATAATTATATTTTGGGATTGTGCTGTCATTTTGGACACATTTCTTACTGATTTGGTACAAATTTACACATTAAAAGAAGTGTTCAAGAGTTGTTGCAGTTTATGCGTACAAAAAGTGTAATTTTTTTACAGTGCGTATATTCTAAAATTGAAGAAAATGAGGGAGATTGAAAATATAACGTTTTAATTGTTTGTACCATCACAGGATTTGGCTTTAAGACAGTGTTAAATGGTGAAACAATAAACAAACTCTTTTAATATTACACAAAACCCGGGGTTACCCGTCTACCCGTCATAAAAATGGCAGTATAGCAATTTTGGTCACGTTTTTCAATATATTCTTTTAGTATTATATTTTGAAGTATTTCAATAGTTTGTATCGCAAATTAGACACTCCACAGAATATGTTAAAGTAACTACAGTATTTGTTTATGCTCTAATTAACCAGTATATAGCATCGTAACTCTTAGGGTCTCATATACGGGGTTCTTACCCCATTATTGTAACCCTTTAAAATTTGAGAGGAGTCTATGTGGGAGGAGTACATTGACAGGTATCTTAAACGTTTTGAATTATGATAAAATGAAAAATGATAAATGTTCCCTTGGACTGATATATATATTTCTTTACAAACACAACACACCAAATTTAAACATGAAATATACGACACATTTTTCTTTAATATTTGAACAAGATTCCTTTCAACTAACAAGTTTATAGCAAAATAGCACAGATTCCTTTTAGTCGGTAATAAATTTTAATGTTAATACTTTTGATTCTTCTGTATTACAGATACCATATATTAGTAAAATTGAAGCATTTTTCAACATTTATATTTGAGCTGTCTTATTTAGAAACGAAGAGCACCTCCTGGTAAAGTAAATTTTCCAGGTTAAACTTTTCATTAAACAAATTATGAAGGAAATTATCCCTTTTTTGTACCGGGTGGTAACGGAAACATTCCTTTACAATTTTACAAAATATTAAGACATTCAGTTATATATATATATATATATATATATATATATATATATATATATATATATATATATATATATATATATATATATATATATATATATATATATGTATGTATATATATATATATATATATATATATTAAGGGCCCTTATAAGATAAATTATATCTCTTAACCTACCTCTTACGTGCAAGCTTCAGACTAATTTACATTCGGAACGGCTCGATCAACATTGCGCATAATTCCTTCCATTATCAATAAAGGGCAGTACCGCTCAAAACACATAATGAGATTTCTCTCTCTCTCTCTCTCTCTTCCCGGATGTAATTAATCAAGCTTGTTCAAAATTGATATTATGAAACACGATCTTCTTCCATTTATTGGGGCTTATATGTTACGTAAGATTTTCTCTGTTTGAAATTTTAAACCGTACACAAGTAATAGCCCATAGTAAATGGCCATATATTGTTGACCATACTAACAAAGATCCTACTTATAGAACCTCCGATTATCTTTAATAACACTTTACATCTTCACTTACCACTGCAAAGAAAAAATATAAGACACAGCCAACTTCTAATCCAACAAAAGAAGGAAATAACATACAATTTCTCCCAATTAAGCATAACTTCAATTACCATTTTCAATACAGGGTTTCATGTGATTAACGTTACTTTCTATTATAATATTAGGTTGATCACATCTTCTCAATCAGAATATATTTAAAGTAGATTTACTTATTACTTCAAAGGGTCCAAAATATGAAGGAGGTAATTTTGGTTTATAATGTTTTATTAGTGAAGTCTTTTGAAATTTCTTAAGTAAGGCTTCTCCATTTTTAGAATAATTAATACATATTGTTCCCTATTTTTATTGTAACTTTTTTCTTTTCTGCGAGAAATGACCTTATACTGTGAGTTGTAACTAAAGTGTGAAAGTATTAGTTTTTCATATCAATTGATTTCAATAATTATCTATTAGGTTTCAAGATCTTAACATTTATACCAGTAATCTTAGATCTCTAAGTTTTCCCTAAACTTCATAGTGATAAGAAGATGTATTGGGTCAACATAATCAAATTTGAATTTTATCAATTTTTTTTTATCAATGAAAAGACAAATTAGATCATCCCAATTTACTAGACAGAGAATAATTACTAAATTTTATTTATTTTTAACAATTCCAAAATTTAGGGATGATCAAAATGTATTTCTAGTATCAGGGTACTGATGTTTAATAAAAGACAATTATATGCGTTAAAAGTTCAAAATTGAACAGATTTTGAAGAAAGTTTGAAATAACCTTTTCTTGAGATAGACGCTTATTTTTTGTTATAGGAGGGGGGGGGGGGAGTACTCAACACAGTGGTACGATCGAAACGTAGCATGTTGCAAAGATAAAAACACTTATTGGAGAGGAGGTGAAGGATAATGAATTCTTACAACTTGCAAATTGCCTCCCATTTGGTATACTGCGTCAATAGGCTAATAAAATATATTTGCTACCTCTATTCGACTGTGCAAGGTGTGTGAGAAAAGTAATGAGACTGGCAACGTTGTCTACTGGCCTGTGCTAGACTGGTTTATTTATCCCCTCCACTTCCACTGTCCGAGTTACAACTCCGTACAGCTAACACATTATTTTTGACAGCGCCATCAGTGAAGTTGTGTTTCTGTTGTATTTTACGGAAATGGAGCATCGGAATTTAGAGCAACGTTGTGCAACAAAGTTTTGTGTTAAACTGGTGAATCCGTGAGTGTGACTTTTGAAAAGTTGAAACAGGCCTAATGGGAGCATTGCTTATCAAGAGCACAAGATTTCCGCTGACACAAATAATATTTGGAAGGCCAAGAACACGTTGAAGATGAACCTCGCTTAGGGAGACCTTCGACTTCAAAAACTGACGAAAACGATGAACGTGTGAGGGCTCTTGTGAGATCAGATTGTCGTTTAACAATGAGGGTGATGAATGAACAGTTAAATTTAAACACATTCACTGTACATCAAATTTTGACAGACGATTTGAACATGCGAAAGATTTGTGCCAAAATGGTGCCGAAAACCTCACAACTGAACAGAAGGACATTCAAAAAACCGTGTGCGTTGATTTTCACGAGAGGGTGGCCAACGACCAAGAATTCTTCAATTGCGTGGTCACAGGTGATGAATCCTGGATATTTGAGTACGATCCTGAAACAAAGCGACAAAGCGAAGAGGGGCACACTCCGTTATCTCCTTGGCCGAAGAAATGTCGAATGAGCAAATCAAAGATCAAGACGAGGCTGATTTGTTTTTTTTTTATGACAGTAAGGGTATGTACTCATGTATGTAATTACTCATGTATAAATCTTACCTTAGTTGTCTTAAAACGAAGTGGTGATAAAGAAAAACTACTGCAAACTGACGTTTATTCCTTCATCGTATATGTAGCAACTGAAGACTTTTATGAAGATATGAAAGAAAATATAAAGTGGTTAGACACAAGTGACCATCCGGATGACTTTCTATTATATATCCCAAAAGTTAATAAAAAAAAGTGGTAGACTTATTAAAAGTTAAGTGTAATAATAAACGTATTAAAGAATCTGTTGACTTTATATCTAAAAAGTATTCATTTAGAACTGATGTGAAAATTAAAAGTGTGTGCAAAGAAATAAAATAAGCTAACATCTACCGCCTTAAATTTAATAATTACAGATATTATCTATTTAATCAAAAACAAACTATATAATATAAGAAGACTTGAAGTTCGTTCGATTTTCAATTTTCAAAATCTTTTAAAAAATTCATTTTTCAGTACTTTTATTTTCACTGTTATAATAATTGAATGATTTTTGAACTTTTAGAAGTGTTTCATACAATTTTGAAAAAATGCCTCTCAAAACATTACTATACTACCGTTGGCTTACTTCTCAAACCACGTCAAGTAATTTCTGTCTCAGCATCACTAGTTCTTATCATAACAACTAGTGGCAAGCTTAAGTCCTTTTCATTTTATATTTGGTGGTGTAACCTTTTTACTCATCCTGAAGATTTCTTTCTATTCTCATTGGTATTTCATAAGGAATAATTCAACATAAGAAAAATGTTGTAACACAGCCTAATTTTTCAGGTTGTTCTGGATAGTTTGTGTAGCATCGTGCATAGGAGCAACACTGGTAATTATCTTAGAGTCTTGGGCAAAATATCAAGACAATCCAACAGTAATAACTATTCAGAGAAACCGGCATGAATGGAAGTTCAGATACCCTTCTATTATTTTGTGCAAGGATCCAGTAACAAGTTCGAGAGAAGTCAAGAAATATGTTAAGAAGTAAGTAATAGTATGCAAAACATGCACTTATATTAATTAAAGGTGGCCAATTCCGGAATATTTACTTTCGGGAATCAGGAAAGTAAAACCGAAAAAATTCCAGATTTCAGAAAAATTCCATAATTAGGGAAACTTAAGTATTTCAGAAACATTCCGGAATACGGAAAAACCCGGAATTAAAAAAAATAGATTTCGGAAAATCAGAAAATCGGAAAAAGTCCGGGATTTTTCTCAATTCCGGAATTGTCTGAATTCTGTTTAATGTCCAACACTATTTAATGTCTATGTAGAAGAGATAGTGAAAAAGAGTTTAGGGCCTACATGATGATGATGGCATTTCGGTAGGAGATAGAATGATTAGATGCATAAGATTTGCAGACGATATGGCACTTGTTGCAGAATCTAAAAAGGAAATCAATAAAATGTCAGAAACCTTGAGGATAGGCTTTGAAGATCATGGGATGAAAATAAATGTTAGAAAGACAAAAACCAAAATCGTGGTGATTGGAACGAAGAGGTCTGTGTCAAATATAAAAGTGTGAGGGGAGAAAATAGAACAAATGAATAGTTTTCGATATCTGGGTAGTAGTCTTAGAAATGATATGAAGTGCGAACGTGATATAAAAGCAAGGATAGGAATGGAGAAAGAAGCCTTTAGGAGGAAGAAAAGTCTGTTTTGTGGGACCTTGAATAAAGAGTTGAGAAAAAGACTCATAAAATGCCTTGTGTGGAGTATTGTACTGTATGGGTCGGAAACGTGGATATTACGTAAAAGTAGTGAAAAACGACTGGAAGCCTTCGCAATGTGGATGTGGAGAAGAAGGGAAAGAATTAGTTGGGTCGAGCGGAAAACAAATGAGTGGGTGTTAGAAATGGTGGGGGAGAAAAGAACAATTTTAGATACTGTTAACAAGAGCAAGAAAAACTGGTTGGGATATTGCCTAAGAAGAGATTGTATCATGAAGATGTCCTAGAGGGTTGTAGCATGTTGTAAGATTATTATAAAAAAACAAAAAAAGAGATCATTTAAAACTAGCGCCACTTGTAATGAGTGGCTAAAATAGGAACTACTATTTCTGGAGGTAGTTAACTGACCACCTTCTGGTCATTGGAAATTGAATGTAACGACGAGAGCACATGCTCCTGTTATCTAGTCGTAAATGGTGCAATATCATGGAAAGTTCCGAGACTCTGTCATATTACGTTTTGTAATTTAGTGAATTCTGATATTTTAATATAGCCTGGATAAGTATTTATGATATTTTCTTGAAAGTGACTAACGTATTCAAATGGAGTTGAATAGGTGCCAAAATTGAATACTTATATGAGCTATTTTTGTGTTAAAAATTATCTAGGAATGAAGTTTGCAATTTCTCTGGCTACGTTTGACAGACTAAGTAATTATATCAGTGATTGTGAAGCTTTTATTTAATATTTCCAAAAGAGTTACCAGAAATAACTTTTATTCTGTGGCAAAAGATATTACTACGAGTGATTCAAGGGAACATTTAACAGTATTTGGCGTAATTCATCGATGGATTATATAACGAGAATTTACTGTATGGGTTACTACATTTATTTATAGTCTAGAGAGATTTTGAATATAATCATTCTACGTATTTGTGTGCTAATGGATTTAGTGATATTTGTGCAAAATACATTAAAAGTTTGAAATCACTATCGTCACCACGCTTTTGGTATTTCTAACGCACTCACCCAAATTCCATTATAATGACAGTTTTTTTTAATAATTTGTGTGGGTTTAATACCCTGCACCAACGGCGTCTAAATTATTGCAAGACGTCGGCACAAAAGTTCAATTTCCAAATTCGCCTAATTATAAATGGAATTTAATTGGGAGTGTCTAAACTGTGCTTGGTTGAAGAATAGTGAACAAGTGTTTTCGTTGGAAAAGAAAAGGCAAAAAAACACTAGGCATAAAACTTTCAGTCGGAGTTTGCTACACCTTGGAAGAGAAGATAAGTTGGTCATTGGTTCGTTTTGTCTGGCTCTTGGAGTGGGAGAAGAGGAGAGCTATTACGACAGTGTGCTGTGTGTGAATGGCTGTGATTACCTGGTTGGATTGTGTGGAAGAAAAGAAAAGTGATTATATAAAGTTTATGGTCAATAATAATAATTAGTGAAGTGAATATGTATTATAGTGAAGAAGATATGGAACGTGTTCCACAGTTAGTATTAAATTAATTTTTCGAATGGAGACACAGGAATCTTCAGAAGGTCAGTGGACAGCTATTCGGAAAGACAAGGACATGTGCCGGATAACGAGGTAGGTGATTCATTTATTATGCCTAGAGGCGCTCTTTGCTTCAACGAACCTAACTTGTTATCAGGGAGACAACGTGAACCATAAGTGGACAGGTGCGCAAGGTCAGTTACTCCTGATATTGATATAAACAGACTCGACTTAAATGAATGTGAAAATCAGATGTTTAATACTTTGCATTGCGATAGAGAACCAGCTGAATTATTTGACGAATACAAAGAATTACCGCAAAGAAATGAACTACACTGCTTTCAGGATTTAAGACTTCCAAAATTGAATAAACAAGTTGTTACGAATAATCAAAACGTGGGAAATATATTTAGACCTTTTAGTACTAATTTAGAGAAAATTACGATAGGTGTTGCTAATAATTCTTTTTGTAATTTAAGTCAAGAAATCAATTATTGTGACGGAAGCGATGACTTGCTGTTGTTTGAATTTCTACTGGAAGTACAGGGTTTAAATAAGGGTAATGTTTATCCATATGAATCAATAGTAATAGCTGCCTTAAATAAAAGTAAAGGCATTTTGCGTACTAAGATCTTAGAATATATGAGGCAATGTGATAATTGGTTGATGCTTGCTCACAAAGTGTTTAAAAATTTAAGTTCTTCCTTAGGAAGAAGAGTTGTATCACGTAATTATGTTGAAAAGATACAATCTGTAGGTCAAGATCCCATTCATTTTGTAGAAAAAGTAAAAGATAGTTACATAATACTGCATGGTAACTTAAATGAGGTTCATGTGAAAGAAATTATATTGAGCGGCGCAGATCCACGACTCGTAAGAGATATTTACGGGGTTCGAGTTCCAGATACTTTACAGGAAATTGAAAGGGACTTATTTTCACATGTGACTCATTTAAAGATTATAAGTATTTACAAGGCAATTAATAAATTTTCTGAAAGTGAGGAAAATGTTAAAAAGAAAGGATTGAAAAACTCATGTTTTGAATGTGGAGGACAACATTATGCTAGCAAGTGTAATTTGAAAAGAGCATTGAATTTATCTAGAAAGTTGCATAGTTTACAATTAGTAGATAAGAGGAATGCGAATGTTGGAGGAGGAAGTAAGAGTAAAGGAAGATATAGTCAAGAAAAGGGGGAAATACTAGAGATAATGATAGAAAAAGTAAAACTGTGAATGACACCATGAGTGTAAGAGTACATAGCAATGGACAGGTTACTAAGGAAGGCAGTGTTGCTACCTTCGTAGAGGCTTTTGTATTGGGAAAAAGATTAAGAGGGTGTGTAGACACTTGCTCAACTATCAGCCTGGTAAATGCTGGGGCTTTTAGAGAATGGAATAACACATTAAATAATAAATTCAAAGTGAATGATGATTTGTTTATTGGTAAGGGTGTAGATAATAAAAATGTCACGTTGAAAGAATCTGTTGCTCTGCCCCTGAAATTGCTGAATAGGGTATATAGAATAAAATTTTATTTAGCAGAACATCTAAACCCAATGTTTATATTAGGGGTTAATGAGTTAAAACAAATGAAGGTTACTATTAATTTAGGAAGTAATAGGTTAGTATTAGGTTTGGAAGAAAACAGGACCATTCGTTTATTTGATCAATTGAGTCAAGCAAACTCAGATATTAGAAAAGAAGATGCGTTAATGTCTTTTGGTCCCATTGATTGTTTTCATAATAAGTTGTTCATTCCATCCGAAGAAAAGGGGAATGAGAATGTAGGAGAAAAGTACCATTTGAAGGGTATGGATAAAGGGAAAAAAGGAAAGCATAAAGAGAGGCTAAGGTTACAAATAGTTGAGAGAGGAGAAACACATGAAGGGTTATTTAATGAAAACGAAATTGACCATTTGTCCCCTGATTCTATTTTAAATGTCAGTATGGAATCTAAACTTAAGGGTAGCGATTCGTTAAGAACTAGGCAGAAGTTAGTTGACCCCGAAGTACTAGAGTTAGATAGTGGGTTACAACATTATGTAGATGAGTTAGTGAATCAATTTAAAGATATATTTGAAGAACATGTAGGGGAGGTGCCTAATTTTTGTCATCAAATCATATTAAATGATGACCAGCCAGTAAGAGAAAAAGCTTATCCACTAAGCAGGGTTCCACAAAAGGAAATGGATAAAATATTAGATAACCTATTGAAACAGAATATTATTCGAGAAAGTGATAGTGCATATGCCTCTCCCTGTTTCTTGGTGGGGAATAAAGATGGCAGTAAGAGATTAATTGTTAATTATCAAAAAATTAATAAAAAATGTTACTAAATTCTCAGTATACCCCGAGAATGGAGGATATCATGAGTGAGCTATCCAATAGTAAATACTTTTCTAAATTAGATATTCATCATGCATATCACGTGATAAAGTTACATGAGGACTCAATTAAATATACCGCATTTCTTAGTCATCGTGGGTTATACGAATATAGGTATGTCCCTTTCGGTATAGCAAGCGGATCGTTCGCTTTAAGTAAATTAATCACAACATTGTTGTATAATCTTAAGGATAAAGGTGTTACCTGGTATGCAGATGATTTAGTGATTCACACAGCAGATATTGAAAGTCATAAAAAGCTCCTTAGTGAAGTTTATACGATTTTTAAAGAAAATAACATTACATTGTCTTTCAATATATGCACCCTTTTTCAAAGAAAGATTTCTTATTTGGGGCATATAATAGAAAATGGCCATATTTACATGGATCCATCTAGAATAGAAGTAATTAAAAAATTACCTTCTCCGAGGAATAGGAAAGCTCTAATTAGCTTATGTTCATTTCTCCAGTATTTTGCCAAGTTTATTCCTAATTTTCAAGATCTTATGGACCCTTTGAATAAGTTGAGGAGCCCGAAGGTCGAATTTAGATGGGGAGATGAGCAGGAAGCTGCCTTGAGTAATATTAAAATGATGTTTCAAAGTCACGTAATACTTAAATTACCAGACCTCAATAAGAAATTTTTCCTGTCAAGTGATGCCTCATTAACTTCAGTGGGAGGAATGATCTCACAATTAAACGAAAAAGGGGAAGAAGTTCCTGTAGGGTTTTATAGTCGACGTTTGAGGAAACATGACGTAAATAAACCCATATTCCTGCTTGAATTAATGGCTGTAGTGGAAACTATGGAACGATTTAAAACTTTTCTCTCTCATGCACCTTTTGAATTAAAAGTAGATAACATGGGGTTAAGTTATGCGTTGCGTAATTTGAAAAGATTAAAGCCATATGGTAGTTTATTGTAACGTTTGTTTCAATTTAGTTTTACAGTGAAACATACACCTAGCGTTTTGAATATTCCGAGTGATTTTATTTCTAGATTACACAATAAAAATGATTTTGAAGAGTTCATAGAGGATCCTACTTTAAATGAAGAAATAATTAATAAGCTATTTGTGAATATTTGGAGTATGCCTTTTGCGAGACAATCTATAAAAGAATTTCAAAATGCAGATCAGGAAATGAAAAGTATTATTGATAGGATTAAGAAAAAGGAAGATGTACCAGAATATAAAATGGTTAATGGAATATTGTGTAAGAAAACTCGGTCTGTTCACAATCCTTATAAAATTTATTTACCTAAGGCTTTGACAAAATCTATTATAGAATACTATCATAAGCCAGCCTTGCCAGGAGCACATTGTGGGATTAATAAATGTATAGGAAAAGTGTGTTCTAGATTCACCTGGGAGGGTGTTATACCTGAGATTAAGGAATACGTGAGATCTTGTAGGGAATGTCAACTGGCAAAAAATAATAATAGAAAGAAGATAGGTCAATTGGTATCAGAATTAATACGAGGAGTTAATTCTAGGATATATGTAGATGTAATAGGACCTGTTACACGTTCGAGATCTGGTAGATACTGTTTGATAATAGTAGATGCTTTTTCTAAATACGTGTTTTTGGAACCGTTAATTAATTTGAATAGTCAGATCATAGTTAATAAACTTTTCAAATGAATGTGTCGAAGAGGGTTCGTGGCAAGTATAGCACACGATAATGCCAGTATATTTAGATCATCTGTATTTAAAGACTTCTTGTATAGCTTAGGAATAAAGGATATATGTATTTCACCCTACCATTGTGCAAGTAACGCGGCTGAACGATACATTTTAAGCTTTAAGCAGGCTTTGAGAATATATATAAATGATAAACAACATTTGTGGGATAAATTTATACATGAAATTGAGTTTTCATTAAACTCTTCTGTACACTCCGAACATGGGTTTACACCTATGGAGTTAGTTTTTAACTATAATGTTAATGATCCCCTAGATATTTGTTGGAGAATAGATGAAACAGATATTAAAAGTAAAAGAACAGATATATGGGTAACAGCATTAAAGAATATGGAAGGTGCATGGTTGAAAAGGAAAAAGAAATATGATAAAAACAGGACCGAAACAAATTATCAAGTAGGTGATACAATTTTGATTAAGTCACAGATTCAATCATCTTTATCAGGTCAGATAAATAAGAGCTTATCAAATGTATGGCATGGTCCTTTCTGGGTAATACGTATCTTAACAGTCAATACAATATTGGTAGAAAATCTTGATGATCCTAAAGACATTAGAAAAACTCATGTGAGTTTAACCAAACCGTATAGAGAAAAAAGAAATACTTAAATTGTCATTCATAAAAATTACAGGCCTGTAATTGCAAAAAAAAAAGGAAATAAATACCTGTAATTGTTAAAGGAAAAGAGATAACTGTAATTCGCATGGACTAAGAGATATCTATAATATGCTACAAGAGAAGGAAAATAAGATCTTTACCTCTAATATACATAAAAACTAAGAAATAACTGTAATTAATTAATTGCATGGTTTGAGATGTTTTGAGATATATGCATTTAATACTAAATGGTGTATACAATACTTGAATGGTAGAGTGATTAGCGTGAAAGTTGTATGAATGTCATTATGGGGGATATTTTTTTCTTTTCGTTTAATTTTTAATTTTAAGTTTAGTAAGTTTGAATCGAGTGGAAGTTTAGTGTTGTTTACATTAATATATCTCTTAATATTAAAAAAATTGATTATATCAATTTTTTTCCAGAGGGTGGGATGTTGTAGCATGTTGTAAGATTATTATAAAAAAAACAAAAAAAAGAGATCATTTAAAACTAGCGCCACTTGTAATGAGTGGCTAAAATAGGAACTACTATTTCTGGAGGTAGTTAACTGACCACCTTCTGGTCATTGGAAATTGAATGTAACGACGAGAGCACATGCTCCTGTTATCTAATCGTAAATGGTGCAATATCATGGAAAGTTCCGAGACTCTGTCATATTACGTTTTGTAATTTAGTGAATTCTGATATTTTAATATAGCCTGGATAAGTATTTATGATATTTTCTTGAAAGTGACTAACATATTCAAATGGAGTTGAATAGGTGCCAAAATTGAATACTTATATGAGCTATTTTTGTGTTAAAAATTATCTAGGAATGAAGTTTGCAATTTCTCTGGCTACGTTTGACAGACTAAATAATTATATCAGTGATTGTGAAGCTTTTATTTAATATTTCCAAAAGAGTTACCAGAAATAACTTTTATTCTGTGGCAAAAGATATTACTACGAGTGATTCAAGGGAACATTTAACAGTATTTGGCGTAATTCATCGATGGATTATATAACGAGAATTTACTGTATGGGTTACTACATTTATTTATAGTCTAGAGAGATTTTGAATATACTCATTCTACGTATTTGTGTGCTAATGGATTTAGTGATATTTGTGTAAAATACATTAAAAGTTTGAAATCACTATCGTCACCACGCTTTTTGTATTTCTAACGCACTCACCCAAATTCCATTATAATGACAGTTTTTTTAAATAATTTGTGTGGGTTTAATACCCTGCACCAACGGCGTCTAAATTATTGCAAGACGTCGGCACAGGGTATAGTGGCGGAAAAGAGAGGGACGGGGCGAAGGAGATTACAATTAATGGATGATTTAAAAACAGAAAGGTCATACGGGAAGACGAAGAGGTTAGCGAAGGACCGTGGAGCATGGAAGCTTTTCAGCTGCTGCAAGTGACCTGCTAGTAATTGCAGAATTTTAATTCTTTGTAATAATAATTACGGAAATCCATGCAGCATACCTTTAGATATCTTGATAGGTAGAAAAACAAACGAAGTGCTGGAAGCCATATGTAATTGTATAATTGATAACTTCTTTGATTTATCACTTATCTTGATATATGAATGTAAGGAGAGAGAAGGGTTGAAGCATGATATTATTTATTTATTGCTAATAGAATATAAGTGTTCCCTAAGGAAGAGTTAAATTTTTTATTGTGTTTTTAATGTTAATAAATATATTTCAAAAAGGGAATTAGGCTTGTTTATTCAACTATGAATGTTTAATCAACTATGATTAATCGCTGACTCGGCTTTTTACATCCCAGACCGCTATTGTATTAATTTGCATCTATGATTTTTTTTAAATGTATAAACTTAAGTGATTGCTGATTTGTTAAACGTATGCTTTGAAATGTCATAAGGAATTGATAATCTTGGAAACTAAGAAAAGCTTTGATATGTTCCTAATGCTATTTTTATTTTTTTATAATGAGTTGAAAGGTAAATGAAAATGAAGACACGTCCTTCGAATTGCGCGTGAGCACAGCCGGAACTTGGATTGGTTGACGACAACCCAACACCAAATTTTCCCCTCGCTCGCAATTTTGTGAATTATTCGTAAACTTTCTCAACGACTAGCTTCAGAGGTGTGGCAAGGGAGCGATCACCATGATCGAAATCGGCGCTTTTCTGCTTGGCACCGCTTTTAAATAAGTACATACTCTAACGACAATATAGCGAAAATGTTTGCGTTATACATTCATCCTTAACGAAAATAATTCTAATATTCCACGTCAAATTCCTGGAATAATTTAAAATAATCACAACGATTGAACTCCACTCTGTATGATCTGCTGAAGAATTACGATGATAGGCAGCAGTGAGAAAGGACAGGTCGCGACGTTTTACTGTGCACACAGATTACACCCGCCATTCGACCTGTTCCCGAATTTAGATTGTTATTGTTTTGTTCAATACTATTATGTTTAAATTTATATTATTATCATTAGTACTTTCGGTAAATAAGAAAAATGACATGATTTTAAGATCACTCGAACTATCCAAACTGCCACATATGCATTCATGTTAAGAATTAGCCAATAAATTTAACGTAAAAATCGAAAACTTCTGATCGATTTATGGGTAAATGTTGATGACAAATGTTCTTGCTACAAGTGATTGCTTCAAATCGAAGTTATTCTCTGCCTATTGCATAATCAATCATGGATTAATAGAATTGAACTGTTAATTCATTTTACGAAAAAATACAAATATTATTTTGAGAATAAAATATTGATCTTCCTCTAGGGGAAAAAAACTTAAGTTTAAAATGTTGGGCAAATACCTTGTTCGGTATGATTTTTGGACGAGTATACACACATATGGACGAACGTACAGACAGATATTCACAAATAATTTCTTCTGTGGGTCACGAAACGTATAAATCCGTTGAAATCATGAATTCAATTTTTTTCACTGTTATGTGATAAAAATGTACATCGTACAAGGGGAATGAGTTCGTAAGTTCTTATCCAAGCAAATTCTTTCATTTGTCATATATGCGGTTGCAAACTCTGTTTTATCCGATATACAAGGAAGAAGGGACCCACCGTGGCTGATGATCAGTGAGAGAGTCCGGGAGAGGACTTAGAAATTATGGACCCTGTACTAGAGCACTCCGAACTGTGAAAACTTGTGAATCGTAGTGGAACTTTAGTAGGTTGTTATGCTCACTACGAGCGCAATTCCCCCTCTGCCCCCTAACTGCCAAAAAATTATGAAGCCGCCACTGACCATAGTACTTTAACAAAGTCACATGGCGCAAAGTATTCCCATAATTACAATGTTAAAGTGAGACTGAATATGCTTTTATGACATTTAAATCATAAAAACTTACATCTAAAACTTATAACTTATAGGTCTGTCTTTGATTGAAAAAATAGTTTTTGTTTGATCGAAATTGGTTCAGAAATAGCTGAATTATAAGAAGATAAAGTTTAGTATGTCGCATAGGCTTTTATGACATTTAAAATCATAAATAAATTTTCAAAGTAAAAAGCAGCAAAACCTGTGCACAGGTGGACCTGAGAGGACTTACGCCTTTCTCTTATTTGTTTGTTTGGTTTGCTTTTGGCTGCCTCTCAGGCTCCTTTTTCTGTTTGTTTCTCTTTCTGCTGCTGCTTCTGCTGTTGCTGCTTCTGTTGTGCCTCCGTTTCTCTTTCTGCTGCTGCTTCTCTTGTGCCTTCGTTTTCTTTTCCCGACTAGCGCTAGTCTCCATTCACGTCAACTCAATCTGATTTGCTTGGCTTATAGATGAGAGAGTGAAAATCCTTCTTCTGACTTGGAGGCGACTCGAACCTGCGACGGCCACGCCGATAACGACTCATAGCTGGCCAGACCATGAGCGAGCACACTCGGCTAACATGTACTCAAAGAAATCAAGTGAAAATTAGTCCTTATATATGAACAAATACTTCAACAAGCAACGCCATCTATTAGCAAAGTGATAAACTACACGATATACAGCACTATCTACTGAGTAACTGAGTAACTTCTTAGAATGTCCACCTAGCTAGCAAATATAGCTAAAACATCAATGTTCAACAAAAGAAAAAAATTTTAGTGTTGCCAACTCACTTGCCCAATATTATAGTGTTTACCCAAAATATTTTTAATAGAGTAGTCTTACGTCCCCATAGTTATAATGTGCTAACTCATCAAATAAAAAAGTTGGCAAATTTCTAAAAAAAATATGAGTTGGTATACACTGCAAAAATAAAAATTCAGATATTTGAAAAATAAAAAATACTAGCATAATCTTCACAAAATTCTAAGACTTTTTTAAAGAATAACATTTTCCCGAAAACTCAAAAATAAACCCGTAAAAAATTCCCGAAATTTTGAACTTGCTGTAACTTCGTCAAATATTAATCGATTTTCAAAATTCAAACGGCAATCAATAAACAAATAAATTTCCTATCTATCTAATGTCTTATAAATTGCATAACTCTAAGGATATAATTACACAAAACTCAAATAAATCTCTTATTTATACATGTATCTTTAAAATTTAAATGACATTCAAAAGTACTGCTTCTCCTTATGCATTGTGTATGTTTAAAGATCTCAGTTTTATGGCTTTATAACCATAAAACACTTAGAACATACTTAAAATTACAAGTTCGGATACTGATAATGGAATCTTCTGTTAACCTCCTTCTCTATAGGAAACAATGACTTCTTAAACTCTGTCCACTGATCATAATTCAAGCTGAATAGACAGCCGTTAATATCAAAAACTACTTGAATTTCGGTTTGCACATTTTTCACAATTACATTAAAGTTATTAGTAAGAATGAACTTTTTTTGAGGATCCATTTCTAAACACTCCATTTTTACTTATGACAACATATTTTTGTTCATTTTCGTTCATTTTTTGGATTTACATACAGAACTCAACAGTTGGGTAGTTTTCTTTTAGACCAGTGTATTTGATTTTTATTCCATCTTTAACGATCTCATCAATCATTTTATCTGTTAAGTGTTTTGTAAATCTAGGTGGAAGAAAAACCTTAAACAACTCACACTCAACCAAAATGCTCTTTCCAAACTTAGTTTTAATCTTTTCCATTTTCAAAATCTTATATTCTGTATTTAATTCTAATTCTCTTAATCCAACAACTTGTTTCTGCTTAAGACTTCCAAGCTTGTTTAAAAAATCAACGTGTTTTGCCATCGTATTTATTATATAAAAATCAATGAACACTCTTCAATTTTTATCTTCACCCAAAAATATTTAATCATTTTTGTCAATTTCGTTTGATGGAAAAACTTCCATAAAACAATCGTTGATGAAAACAGTTTGAGGGTGACCAACTGATAAAGGTCCAGTGCTGGTGGACCTTAGATTTTTGAATTGTTTTTGATATTTTGTTAACTATCTAAAACTCTTCTACTACTTTCTCATTCTTAGGATCATATGTAAAGTTCTTTCGCCCAATTAAAATCGCATAGCATATAGTATCAGCAGCCACAGCTTCTGCAAAGTCTACAACAATCTTTATGTTTGTTCTCTCATTTACCGATACATTCTTCCTCTTACTACAATTAATCACATACATTGGCCTGTTATCTATAAACTCTTTAGGGTCATAGTACATTTCGGTGTTGCCACATGTTATTCTCTTAAATGCAGTATAATCTTCGTACATAAAATAATCCTTGTTAGCAATATCTAAGTTTCTTGATTCTTTTGGAAATACCTCATACCTCCCATTCTTAAGATAGATATTCTTTACCTTACAATGATCAAACTTACTTGCATCTACTGTTTGTTTACCACTTCTATCAGTTTGGAACATTACAACTACGAAATCAGGCATATCAAATTGTCTAGAATTAATTGAGTAGTAACATCAAACTCCAAGAAAGAACCTACAACAGTCTTCTGAACACATTGATAAGTATGGAATGAAAACATGATTTTTGGTTCTTTAAGAATACTCAACTTTAACTTGTTTTCACAATTAGATTCGTATTCAACAATAGGCATTCTTATCTCCATACTTTTTATTGTTATTTTTCCATCATGAGGAGCTGCTCCTGATCCAGCCCATTTGTACAAAACATCGTTATTGTTGTTAGCTTTTGTAAATGTTATTCTCAATCCACCTTTCCACATAACCTCTTTATAATCACTTAAGAAGCCTGGAATTAATCTTAATGGATACAAAACACTAAAGTCCTTTCTTAGACCAAGTTTATCATCTGTTTCAAATCCTGCTTGTTTTAAATATTCAACTTCTGGCTTGGAAATCTTTAATGTTCCGACAGCTGTAGATGTTATTCCAGGTAGCTCGATCTTATCTATAACAACACCATGCTTTCTAACCTCAATTTGAGAAAAGAAGAATGGTAAGAAGTTATCTACAAGTTTTATAGTATCATTTGCACCAAATGTTCCTCCGACTGATGCACCAACAACTTCAAAAGTCATATGACAATCTGCTTTGTGTGGATGTACGAACCCATCACCCACGTCGAAATCAAACTCAATATCTTTGTTAGCTTCATTCAAATTATTAAATGTTCTTGTGTTAGCTTTAAAACTCTGTAACTCGTAACTCTCAACACTATCCATTTATTATAAAGAAAATCTTGAAACAACACTTTTATGGGGCGTATCCATAAAAGAATCATACATAATAACAATTAAAAACTTATAATCCCCATCCCAACTTAACCTTAGCATTCATAGCAGTACCAACCCCAAAAGCAGCTAATCGTTCACCAATTGATGCGTCACTACTAAATGCTCTTTTCCATGCTTTAGTTTCTAGTTCCTTATCTGCAATATGTCTCGACTCTGTATCTTTATTGTCTCTGTAGTATATATCGTGTTCTTTACAAGCCTCATCTAATGGGTTAATACCTTCATCACCTCTCTCTAACCTTTCTTGAAGTTTAGTCCCAGGCCCTCAAAATCTGAAACCTGGAATATGTAATTCAAATGGGAGTTTATTAATCAAATCATTTACTAATCCTTTTCCAAGCTTCTCATCATTCCAGAATCGTGGTGGTAACGCATTTAAGATCTTAATCAAATAACCTATACCTTTTGGATCATTAGGAATAAATTGTGAAAGCTTATTATTAATAATACTCACTATAGTTACTTTCTCATTGTGAAAGTTATGATTTCCAGCCCTTTCTTCTCCATCTATAACTATTAACCGATCAATTAACTTTCTCACATCATCCATCCATACATATTCTTTAGGTATCTCGGTATATTGTTTAATTCCTTCACCAGTCCTTTTAGGTGTCGTGTTCTTTTTAGGAGTTGGGGGTAAAGTTGGTTTAATATAATTATCCCAAATAGGCTTGATAATATTAATGTACTTTGAACCTCTACTAGATACTACCTTTTTTTATCTCGATTATATTTTTGGAAGGCAGCATCTGAGTCAATTATTATTTCCTTGTACTGTTCAAAATCGTCATCATCATAATCTTCATTGGTTTTACTAGTATTCGTCGTTAACAATTCCCATAGACCTTCTGTTCCTTTATAAGTTTTACCATTAATTATCAAATCATCGCCATTCACTTTAACTTCCAAATTTCCTATCTTGTTTATTATTTTTCCATCTTCTTCTACAGTTCTTATTCCAAACACAGTATCATTTCTTTTACTATAATATTTCGTTGCAATCTTACCAAATGACTGTGCTGTTGTTAAAGGTTCTACTCCTTCCACTTTGTCTTTAATTTGTTTTCTCATTTGTTTTATTTCTCCCGTTATAAGCGTATCACTACTACTTGGGGAACTATCATAAGTTATCTTTTTAGGTGTTTCTAGTAGACTAGGATCTATTGAGGCCGTCTTATGTGCAACTGGAACAAGTTCAGTTATTAGATTTTTATTTTGTTCTGCTACTTCTTTGATCTCACTTCCTAAGTTTTGAATAGCATCAATTACAGGCTGTTCTTGTGTCTTAAATTTATCGTATATACCTGCTCTTTCTTTCTTCCAAGATTTGAAGCCCTTTATCAAGAACTCCTTCAACTTAATATTCTTATCAATTTCTTTCTCATCCATTTATTGTATAGCAAACGAACAAACGTCAAAGAACGTCAATAAACGTGAAAAAACGTCAATAAACGTCAAAGAACGTCAAACGTTAAAACGTAAAACGTCAATAAACATCAAACGTCTATAAAGTGTTTTATCTTGTTCCTATACTTACCATTGTTTACCTTCCTTGTCATATCAATTACTATGAAACCAAAATCTTCTTGCCAACATTTTGAACATATCTCTTTAAATTTATCATAAGACATATCTCCTCCAACAAACTCATTATACACATGTTTAAGATTAGTATCATCTTGCCTGAATATACATAGGAAGTTGACGTTATCTCTTATAAGCTGTTTAGGTACTTTTGAATATGTTTGTGCAAGATAGAAACAGTCTAAATGTCTATGCCTACCTCTTGTAAAGTAATTTCTAACAGTATCTTGATTCTCCAAAATGTAATCGTCAAACACAACAACAGAGTATTTTTCACATTCATCAATAGGTACAATAGAATCATTACCGCTTAAGAACGTTGCTATATGCTTATTGAACTTTAATTCTGCCTTCTCAAATCGATCTTTTAACTGCTCATACTTTGGCTGATTCATGCTTTTAGAATATATGTAGAAGTAATTATTGTTTAACCAACCTGGCTGTAATAAGAAGTTAAATAGCAAAAACGTTTTACCACACGCCGACGGACCCACGATAAGGCATCGAACATCATCAGGTATAAGTTCTCCATTTCTTTTCTTAGCTGTTGTTTCTTTTATCATCTCTTTTACATCCCAATTAATAGTTTTCTTACTCATTTATTATAGAGAAAATCGTCTCTTTTATGATTAGAGAGTACAGACCCGGTTCGTCTGATTGATGGTAGTACTTCGATTGTTATCCATCTCTTAAACTCTTTGGCTTTGGGCTTCTTTGATGATAAAACTAAAGAGTACAGACCAGACTCATTGATGAAGATTGTATGAGGATGTACACTTGACAATGTCCTGGAAAACGGGACCTTGATTTGTTTGTATGTAACTTTGTCTTCTTCATCTACGTGTCTTTCAATGGCGTTTGCGGTCTTTTCATAACCAAGTATGTCGGCAACGTCTTTAGCTTTGGGTAGTTTTGACCGTAGAACCAGAGAGTAAAGCCCAGACTCATTGATGAAGATTGTATCTGGATGTGTTTTTGGTAAGGGCGGTGAATTGCCGCACTTAACTTCTGAAATTTTTTTCTTATCTTCTTTGTCTACATGATCTTGTTACCTGCTAATTTGACTTCATATGATGCTTGTTTGAAACCCTCGAAATTCCGATGATTAATTTTCTGATCTGCTGGATTTGTACTTAACATTTTGGACCTCCGAATACAGCGAGGACACCTTTTATGATCTTATATCTTTAACTTGTTCTCTGATCTTAAGCAACGTATCTTTTATATATTCGTTGTCCATTTCACCATTTAGTGTTATTATCATCTCTAACTGTTCTTTAAATGAGTTAATACAAGTGACAATGGTTTTATACTCGTCTTCTCTTTTGCTTATGTTTAACTTCGAAGACAAACCTGTTATTATAGCACTTCCAGTTGCAAGAGACGTTGTTAATATTGAATAAATTGTTACAGGTATAAAAATATTAATAAACCCAGTTGTTGCAGAAAGTATAACCGATAACGTAATCAAAGTGTAGTATGCATATTTAACAATTTGTAGTTTTCTCTTTTTCTTCTTTAAACTGTATTCTAACTTTTGAATGACATCTTCTATTAACTTGATTACTTTCTCTCTTGGAATATCTCTAGGTAAATCAAACTCATTCATTTATTATATAATAAATGGCTAAGGTATTTAAGCTAACGAGTGATACTTCTGTTTTAAAGAAGAAGCTCAATTACGAATTAGACAACAAGAGCAACTATTTAAGTATAGGACTAGTTGGGTTTTACAGTACATATCTAACTCCAAACATAACAACACAAAAAAACAGTTTCTCATATGGTGATAGACAAGTTTTTATACCAGAAGGGCAATACAGCTTAAACAGTCTTAATGAATGTTTAAAATCTCAATCCATCAACATAACATTATCAGAAGATCATTTAAGAAATAGAGTTAAAATTGAAACTGATAGTAATGATGTTACAATTGGGAGTATAGGCACTGTCCTCGGGTTTAATGTTTTTGAAGTTTTAGAAAAGAACAAAACACATATTGGAAGTAAGTTGCCAAAGTTTCATTCGTTTGATACTATAAATGTTCACTGTAATATAGCAGATGGCATGTTTGTTAAAGATACAGAATACACACATAGAGAAACAGGAATTATAGCATCATTCAAAACAGATGCTGAGTTCAAACATAGTATTATTTACGAGCCTACTTATCCATTATTTTTCCCTGTATCCAAAGACAAGGTTGATAATTTTGAGATAAGGATAACAGATGAGAATGATTCCTTAATTGATTTTGGTGGAGCAACAACAACTGTACTTTTGCAAACCAAGATTTTCTCTTAAATAAATAGGAAGATGTGTTCTATTAAAGGTTGTATGTTTAGTGTTCCTTATAACGAACTAAAGGATCTAAATATTGATCATGTATTAACAAAGAAACAACTTAACGATAAAGCCAAGAAAATTAAAGAAGGTAAAGGAATGGATTTAACTTTAACTACTGCACAAATGAAAAAGATTAAGAAAGAGCATATTGGCGGTTTTATCTTTACAATTCCAGCCATTTTTGCAGCTTTAGGAGCAGTTGGCTCATTAGCAGGTGGTGCAGCAGCGATTACTAAAACTGTACTGGATGCTAAGAAGAATAAACAAGAACTTGAAGAACAAAAAAGACACAATATGGCTATGGAAGAAAAGCAGGGGGCGGGTAAACCAAAGAAGTCAAAAAACTAAAACCATTGACCAACTTCGATATAGAGAGGTTGGCTAAAGAATTAAAGATAAAACGATTTAGAGGTGTATTTATGAGTGATGAACTTCCACAAAAACCTCATGTACATGAGTGTGGTGTAGTTAACCTTGATAAATCAGAAAACATTGGTACTCATTGGATATGCTATTGGAAAGATAACAACATAAGGTACGTGTTCGATTCTTATGGTGGTGTTCCTCCTAAACAACTGGTACAATATCTTGGTACCGAAAACTTACTTTACAATGACGAACGAATACAAGACTTTAATTCAGTTATATGTGGTCATCTTTGTGTTAAGGTTTTAAATCTTCTAAATCAAGGGTATTCTTTTAGCGACGTCATGTATATGATTAAAAATGATTAAGCGCTTTTATGGTTTGTATCCATAAAAGTTTTGTTTAAGATAAATATGGAAGCTATACACAATAGATTTTTAGATTATTTTGAGAAGCATGAGGATGAGCTAGATGCACTAGGTAGATATAATTTTTATCAGTATTTTCAGGATGTTAGCGAGATAGACTTAAACGATAAAAACAACGTATATAATGTTATTGATCTATGGAAAAGGTTAATACCGAAATTTTTGTACACGGAAGAAGAGTTGGAAAAGTTACGTCCAATAATTACCTTAAAGGACTTGTTGTCGAATTATAGCTCTAGACCATTACAATGCAGTTATTGTGGTAGTAAGTCATTAACAAAAGGTATGAGTAGTTACATTTGCGATGATTGTTCTGTAGAGAGTGGTTGGGTTTACAGTATTTGTGAAGAAACGAAAGCTGCTTGCGTACGAAAACCATGGTATGATACTATAAAAAGATTTAAGTTACAGCTATCTCGTTTGCAAGCTTTACAGGATAGAATTGTCCCCGAAGAGGTGTTCAAGATGTTAAATGATGAACTTATAGATATACCAAGAGATTTAATATCAGCAAAAGATGTTCTAAAAGTATTAAAGAAAAACAAATACACGAAATATTATGATGATGTCTATTTAATACACTATCACCTTACCGATCAAAAACCATTAAAATTACAACATATGGAGGAAACACTTATAAACGACTTCGAAAACTTACACGAGGTCTTTAGGGAGCTGTATCCGGAAAGAGCATTGTTTATTAACTTGAAATGTGTATTGTACTATCTGTTGAGAAAGCATGATGTTAATGTTGATATTGATTTTAAACGTTCACCTAGACAAATAGAGATGTTAGAGAAATGTTTTGAAAAACTAGGATGGGCATTTTCTGTATAATAAATTAGTATGGATATATTTGGTAATGTTAAAGATAGAAAAGGCGATGTTGATATTAGTGAAGAAGAATTAAAATTGTTGGAGAATTTAAATGATGTTGTTAGCGTAAGTCAACTTAGATCAATAGAAGCCCAATTAGAGAACGATAGAAAACGATTTGAAGATGCATTAGAAACGTTACAAGACACATACGTCAAGAAAGAAGATTTTCAAAACATTAGGATGGATACTACTAAATTGGTTATGCAGAAAGAAACCATGCCTCTACTATAACGATTAAGAGCTAAAAACGTTCAGGAGCCAATCTTTAGAATATTTAATCTCTCTAATGGTTACAAATTTCTCTATAATGGGAAAATAATGCACATGGAATTAAGTTTGGATAAATACTTTCTAGATATATATTTGAGTGATACTTTGATTAAAGAGATACCTTTTGACTTTAAGAAGAACGATATAATTACGATTAAACCAAATAAAAATTCTGCTATGGAAGAAGGACAATTATTGTTTGTTGTAATGTACATAGAAAGAGAGCTTTCCTAAGGACGTTTGCTATATAATAAATATGGATATCTTTGGTAATGTTAAAATGACATCAGAGTTAGATAATACAGTTGTGAGAAAAGATATTGCTATGTTGAAAGAAGAGCTTAACTTCATCAAACGGAGTTATGTTATAGAGCTTCATAGTCGATTGATATCAGAAAATGTTGAAACTCCGTTCTTTTTAATACATAATCTATCTATCACATACAAATTTCTTTATAAAGGTAGGATAATGCATATAGAGTCATCTTACAATACGTATTATATAGATATATATTTAAATGATTCTCTAGTTGAAACTTTTCCATTGCACTTTAATACAAATGATAAATTAGCAGTTAGACCATCTAAAGGTTCTGATCTGAAACATGGTAAATTACTATTGCTTCTTATGCATGTAGAAAGAGAAGACGAAGATAGTGATGATGATGGTGAGAATGTTGAAAGCATAATATTAAACAGCGATAGTTATTGATTTTCTATATAATAAACAGGATGTATTGTGTTAAGTGTAAGAAATTGACAGATACGAAGAAAGATACCATTAGAATTGAACAAACAAAGAATGGAAGATATCTAAAGAAAGGTATTTGTTCTGTATGTGGTGTTACTAAAACTCAATTCGTTAAAAAGCCTGATTGACTAGAAAAAGGTAAAGGTGTTAGAGAAGACATTATAGAAGAAATTCACAAACCATCTAGAAAAAACTTTGACAGATTAAGTATAGTTATAAAAGGTATCGATGATCTTTGGCAAGCTGATCTTGTAGAAATGGATAGTGGAGTACTAAAAGGTGTTTCCAAAATCAATAAAGGTTATAAGTATCTGCTAACGATTATAGATGTGTTCTCGAAATATGCGTTTGCTGTTCCTGTTAAAGATAAGAGTGGGAAGAATGTTACAGAAGCTTTCGAATCCATATTAAGAACGAGAAAACCTAGTAACTTACAAACAGATCAAGGTAAAGAGTTTTACAATAAAGAGTTTAAGAAGTTGATGGATGAAAATAAGATTAATCACTACTCAACCTATAGTGGTAAGAAAGCTTCTGTTGTTGAGAGATTTAATCGAACACTTAAGCAGAACATGTGGAAAAGGTTCACGACACAAGGGAATTATAAATGGATAGAGGTATTACCAACACTAGTTAAAGAGTATAATCATCAAATTCATAGAACAATTGGTTTAAAACCTATAGAAGTTAATAAGAAGAATGAGCGAACAATATTGGAGAAAGTGTATCAAAAAGAATATAAGCGTGTTAAGCCCAAATACAAGTTAGGTGATCATGTTCGTATAAGTAAGTCGAAAGGGTTATTTGAGAAAGGATATACACCTAATTGGTCAACAGAAGTATTTGTTATTAGTGAAGTTATTCCATCCAATCCGCCTACATATAGAATTAAAGATTTAGAGGAAAAGGATGTGCAAGGTAGATTTTACGAGCCAGAACTATTAAAGACGAAACACAAAGATGAATACTTGGTGGAAAAGGTGTTGAGAAAGAAAGGTGACAAAGTATATGTCAAATGGCTAGGGTTTGATGATTCGCATAATAGTTGGATAGATAAAAGTAATGTTGTAGTGTAAATATAGATGTTTGTCTTTTATGGTTATTATGCCATAAAAGGATAGTTTGAACGAGATAAGGGGGTAACGAAACGATACCCCCATAACATATTTCCGGGGTCGGTATTTCGACTGTGGAAATTATCAAAAAAAAAAAAGGCGATGGGGACGATTCTACCAACCGCTCTATGTACACAATTGGTCTCTTACATAAATCAAAGCCGGTGCGGGATATCTGGCGCCGGCTACGAAGTAACTGGGGATAATAAAGATTCTAAAGAGTTATTAGATTACTACACAAAATTCGAAGTTCCCAGGATTCCGGCCACTTCAAAAAACTCATCTTACACAGTAAAACTAGCTGGTAACGAAATAAACAATCTAAAGAGTTAATTTCTTATAAACTACTTGAATATTTTGATAAAAATTAGCTGGCCTACATCCCGGCCAGCAAAACTCAACGTATTATATAGAGCCAAAAAAGGTACAAGCAGTGATTATGCATGTTTGAAAGGGGTCCAGTGCTGGTGGACCCCACGAAAATGAAGTTAAAAATAAAGATTTTCTATATAATAAATATGGGTACTATGAATAGTTCTCTTAGTTTAAATGATATTTGCTATGAACAGATCAAGGACAACTATTGGTACGGCGTCTTTGGTGACTTCAAGCTGATTATAGATAAGAACACTGGGTACTTCAATGCAACCAAGTTGTGTCAAGATGGAGGTAAAGAGTTTAAAAATTGGATAAGAAATAAAGAATCAAAAGAACTAATAGCATACATTTCCAGCGCTCGAATACGAGCCGATGAAATTATTAAAAAAGTAACAGGAGGTAAAGGGGAAATATGGGATGAAATAAGAGGAACGTATGTATGTAAGGAACTGATTCTGGATATATCCCGATGGCTTTCTCCAGAATTTTATCTTAAATGTAATCAAATCATTATTAACTACTTCGTTAAAGACTTTCAACAACTATACCTTACTAACAACGATCAGCTTCAAACAAGACTACAAGAAATAGAACAACAGATGAATCAGTTACGTATAAACAATGAGAAATTAGAAACTGAAAATCAACACCTTAAATCAATCGCAGCTGAACATACAGAAGATCCAGGGAAAGTACACAAACTAGTTATTATTAAAAAGAACCTCACGGCTGGTCAGCTTCAAGACATAGTAGACAAGCACGACACAGACAAACATGATCAGGTTCGACGTTACGAGTCATACAAATATTGGGTTGGAAGGGTTCAGCAGCGCAACATCAAAGCAAGACTTCAGTGTCTCAGAGAAAAGTACCCAAGAATGTCAGTGTTATCAGAAACCAAAGATCCAAACTCGGTCAACCTCCTAAACAAAGTCAAAGAAAAATACAGCTGTGTTGTTTCATATGGTTGCCATGTGGATATTGAAGGAGAAGAAAACGATGATGAGTTTGTTGTTGATTTGTTTTTGAGTATAAGGTCATAAGTGTCTCAGCGTATTTGTCGTTGTTGAAAAGGTTTTATGGTTCGTCCATCAAACCTAACTAAACAAGGGAACTAAACAGTTAGCCTTACTTACATAGAAGTTTGGTCAATCGCATCACACCGTTTAAAAAACGAGTACGGCAAACACCAAGATTCCAAATACGAATTGATCCAATGCTTAGTCTTAATGACATTTGCTATGAACAGATCAAAGACAACTATTGGTATGGGGTTTTTGGCGACTTCAAGTTGATTATAGATAAGAACACTGGATATTTCAACGCTACTAAACTGTGTCAAGATGGAGGTAAGAGGTTTAGACACTGGCTAGAAAATAAACAATCTAAAGAACTAATAAGGTATTACGATGAGAAAACCGACTGCTGGAATTCCGGCGGTCGCTCTTAGTAAAAGGAGGGGATGCAGAAACAAATGTTATTATCTCCGGAACATATGTCTACAAAAAGATATTTCTCTCTATTGCTATTTGGATATCACAAGACTTCTATGATAAGTGCTATGACTACAACAAACTTCAAAATTCCTCCGAAGCTAGGAACTTCAGAAACTTATCTTACACAGTAAAACTAGGTGGTAATGAAAATGAAGTTAAAAATCAACATTTTCTATATAATAAATATGAGTACTATGGATAGTTCTCTTAGTTTAAACGATATTTGCTACGAACAGATTAAAGGTAATTATTGGTATGGTGCTTTTGGTGATTTCAAGTTGATTATAGATAAGAGTACAGGATACTTTAATGCTACTAAGATGTGTCAGAGTGGTGGTAAGAGGTTTGACAACTGGCTGAAAAATAAAGATTCTAAAGAATTATTGGAATACTACAATAAAAAATTAGCTTCCTATAATTGTAGGAGGCTAAATTTAACGTATTATATAGAACCAAAAGGTACAAACGAGAAAGATTTATTAATTTCTGGCACATATGTATACAAAAGAATTTTCCTAGCTATTGCTTTTTGGACATCACATGACTTTTACGAAAAATGTTCTGTAATCATCGAAGACTATTTCGTTTCTAATTTTAAACAGATTCAAGAAGACCAAGAAGAGTTACAATCAAGAGTAGAAGAGATAGAACAACAAATGGAGCAATTACGATTGTACAATCAAGAACTAGAAAGCAAAGTTGATTATCTTAAAACAGTTGCAGCACCATATACAGAAGATTCAGGAAAGATACATAGGCTATTCATTATCAAGAAAAACCTTACTAAAGAACAACTTGAAAATATACTCTTTTACTATGACGAAGAAGAACGAGATCAAAAAGAAAGAATAGAACGATATAAGTATTGGGTTGGAAGAGTACAAACATGCAATTACGAAAGTAGGATTAAACAACTCAAACTTAAGTATCCAAGTATGAGTATTCTGCTTAACGTCGACGATCCAAACTCTATCAACTTATACAACAGAGCTAAAGAAAGATATGATGATAGAATAACTTGGCACGGTTCGCATATGAACACAGATTTAACTGATATAGATCTTGTTGACAGGTTTATTCAGTTAAGAGACATTTAAGTATAAAAAATACGAGAAACTAAATATACCATTGCTTTTATGGGTTAACCCATCAAAGTACAATTTAAGTGTTAAACAAACCATCTGTTATAACACCGAATGCTAAATTCAATATACTACCTAAATCGGGATTATTATGATATTTTCTTATTATAGCTCTCCAATCTACGTAATGTCTAAATAAATATATAAAGTCTACAGAGAGGTGTTGATAAATTGAGATGTTATGCCAATGAACTCTGTCTTTGAACTCTGCAATAAATCCTTCTGTTAAATTTTGAAACAATGAAATTGCTTCCCAATCTACTTTGTCAGCGTAATCTCTTATAAGGTTTTCTGATAATTGTTGAGTTTCAGATAAGCACCTCCAAGAAACTTTATCTGCATGTTCTCGTATAAAGGTCTCAGAGAGTTTGTTTCCATAAGATATAGCATCAAAATTAACTTTATCTATAAACTCGCTAATAAATTCTTCAGATAGGTTTTGGTTATACGATACTTCCTTCCAATCAACTCTATCTGCAAATTCTCTTATAAAGTCTTCTGATAGGTCTTGGCTTCCTGAAATAATCCCCCAATCAACTTGATCAGCTAATTCTCTTATAAACTCTTCCGACAAATTTTTCCATAAACATATTTCGCTCAAATTAACTTTATGCAGATATTTGCGTATGAAGTCTTCTGTAATGTGATCATAGTTATATTCCTCCTCATAATCATCATAACCTATAGATAACCATTGCTCATTAGTTAGTGAATCTAATATCTCATCGGATAAGTCCATAACGTTTGCATAGAGAATGTTTTGTATAAGAAATGAGTTGTTTTCTTTAGTGGCTTTCTTGAACAAATGATCTAACATACCTATGGACACGCTAAAATTTATTTTGTCTTCATCATTATAACCACCAATATCTAAATATATACGTACACAATCAAATACAGGTTTGTAAGATAATATTTCCTTAGCAGTAGTCATGTTCGTTTTTATTCTTAGATTTTTAAAATTTATTTAATTTTTGTTGGTTTTGTATATAATAAATATGGAGAAAGAATTTGATTTATTACATTGTAGACTTAACCTCATTCATGAAGATCTTAAACTTTTAGCAGCACTACTAGAGAAGCAAATACTGTTGAAGGAAAAAGAATTATTAATAATGCAACAAAAACATCTGATTTGAGTAGTGATGATGAATATATATATGGTAGTGATGATTATGATGATGATGATGATGAGTAAGCTTACAAAAATGATTCAGTTTTAAATGTGTATATGTCACTTTGATGGGTTAATCCCATAAAAGTTCTAGTCTAACACAACGAGAAAACATATGTAGGCAATGGCAGACGCGTGCAGATGTTTAAACGATGTGTTAGAAAAAATGAAAGTGAACTGAAATAACCCGGTGAAGAGTACTAACGAAGATTTTCTATATAATAAATAAGATGAATAATTATAGTAAATTTACCGTAGTAGAGTTAAGACGACAATGTAAAGAGAAGGGAATCAGAAGATATTCCCGATTAAGAAAAGCAGAACTGATAGACCTTCTTAAACAACATGACGATGAACAAAGCAGAAGGCAGATTAGAGATATATTCCCCTTTAAACAAGAAGTAATTGAAGAACCAAGAATCAAAGTTGAATCACAACCAATCGATGTAAAACGGCAGAACATTGCATTAAAATCGAGATTAGAAACATGGAGATTTACAACAGATTACAAACCACAAGATCCACTTGAACAATATATTACTGCAACATCTAAAAGCTATATCAAACAGATTACAAATTAGCTTAAGTAAACATAGTTCATTGAAAGCTAATCTTTATATAAGTTGTACATATAAGAAAGGTGAAGAAACTCAAAACTTCTATTTTAACACTGAAAACCAAGAAATATATCGATCAAGTAATTTGAAAGAAGAAATAACTAAGATGAAACAAAGGTTAAGAACAAGAATGGATGAGCTCCAAGCTAGAGGTTCTGGCTGGGCTCTTATAAACATTAACTTTTTACAACTAGCAATCGTCAAATATACACCATATAGAGGATCAACATACATAGATTTACCTGATAAAATTAAAAATAAACAAGCAATCATAAATGTGAAGAACGAAGATGAAAAATGTTTCTTATATTCAATTTGTTCTGCACTATACCCAGTTAATAAAGATCCACAACGACCTTCCAAGTACAAGCAAGCTGTTAAATACTTAGAAGAAAAATTAAAAAATATTCATTTTCCTGTAAAACTGTGATATTCCAAGAGCTGAAAAATTACTTAGTATTTCTATAAATGTTTATGCATATGATAAAGACTATTCAATCTATATACTACATCACACACAAAACAAGCAAGAAAATCATGTCAATTTATTATATATAAAAGAACAAAATGAAGACCAAGTTAAAACACACTATTGTTGGATTAAGGATTTAAGCAGACTAGTTTGTGCACAGTTAACTAAATGGAGAGCTCGAAAATATTTATGTGACAGATGTTTGTTATACTTTTACTCTCAAAACGCTTTAAATAAACATGAGCAAGATTGTTCGTTAAATGAGCCAGTAAAAATAATAATGCCTGAAGAAGGTAAATGTGTTGAATTTAAAAACTACCAATACACAATGAAAATGCCATTTGTGATTTATGCTGATTTTGAATGTTTGTTACATAAAGTTATGGGTTGTGAAGAATGTTGTCCAGATAACGAGCCATATACGAAAAAATATCAACAACATAAACCATCTGGATTTTGTTATTATGTAGTAAAGAGTGATGGAAGTAAAACCAATCCTGTTTTGTATAGAGGTAAGAACGCTGCTAATAAATTTATAAGACTGTTAACAAAAGAAGCTAAACACATATCGAACATATACAAACAAAATAACGAATTACCATTAACAAAATGTCAGAGAAAAGAGTACAATGAATCTAAATGTTGTTATTACTGTAAGCAGGAGTATACTAAAGAAAATCATAAAGTTAAGCATCACGATCATATAACAGGAAAATTTATAGCACCACTATGTAATAACTGCAATTTAAAAGTTAAAGTACCAAAGTTTGTACCAGTGATCATACATAACTTAACAGGATATGACTCTCACTTGTTTATAAAAGAGCTTGGATGTAATAAAGAAGAAATAGATCTAATACCCAATAACGAGGAAAGATACATATCATTCAGTAAAAAGGTTGGAACTATTAAATTGAAATTTGTAGATTCGTCTAGATTTATGGCTTCTAGTCTAGACAAATTGTCATCGAACTTGAAACCTGAGCAAATGATACATACCCAACACTTTTATCCTAATCAAGAACAGTTTCAACTTGTAATAAGAAAAGGTGTTTACCCATATGATTATGTTAACAATTGGGATAAGTTTAGAGAAAGAAAATTACCACCAAAAGAAGCATTCTACAACAAGCTTATGAATACACATGTAAGTGATGAAGATTATGAACATGCAAAGAAAGTATGGAAAACATTTGACATTAAGAATCTCGGACAATACCATGATTTATATTTGAAAACAGATGTATTATTGTTAGCAGATGTGTTTGAGAACTTTAGAGAAACATGTCTTAAAGCTTATGATCTTGATCCAGCTTGGTATATGACAGCACCAGGTTTAGCTTGGGACGCAATGTTAAAGATGATAAATATAAAATTAGAATTGTTGTGGGATTATGATATGGTATTAATGGTAGAGAAAGGTATAAGAGGTGGGATTAGTCAATGCTCAAAAAGATATGTGAAAGCAAACAATAAGTATATGGAAGATTACAATAAGAATAAAGAAGATTCTTACTTAATGTATCTAGATGCCAATAACTTGTATGGGTGGGCAATGAGTCAATGTATGCCGTATAAGGGATTCAGATGGTTAAGTGAAGATGAGATAAGAGAAATAGATTTCACAAATATACCTGATGATTCTGATACTGGTTACATATTAGAAGTTGATCTTGAATATCCTAAAGAATTGCATGACTATCACAAAGACTACCCATTAGCACCTCAAAACATGTGTCCACCTGGTTCAAAACAATCAAAACTCTTAACAACCCTATATGACAAAGAAAAATATGTAATTCACTATCGAAACCTAAAACAATGTCTTTCACTTGGATTAAAACTTACCAAGATACATCGAGTAATAGAGTTCGAACAATCAGATTGGTTAAAGAAATATATTGATTTAAACACGCAGATGAGAACTAGAGCAACAAATGACTTTGAAAAAGACTTCTATAAGCTCATGAACAATTCAGTTTTTGGAAAGACTATGGAAAATATTAGAAAGAGAGTTAATATCAAACTTGTAAGTGATGAGAAAAAATACGAGAAGCTTGTAGCAAAACCGAATTATAAGAGTACTACAGTTTTTACGGAAAATTTAGTAGCAGTTCACATGAACAAGGTTAAAGTGCAATTTAACAAACCGATTTATGTTGGTATGTCAATTCTAGATTTGTCGAAATATTTAATGTACGACTTCCATTATAATGTGATGAAGCCAAAATACCAAGACAAAATAGAAGTATGTTATACAGATACTGATAGTTATATATACCATATCCAAACAGAAGATGTGTACAAAGACATGAAAAATTACATTGATTACTTCGATACGAGTGATTACCCTAAAGATAACAAATATAGGATACCACAAATCAATAAGAAAATACTTGGTAAGATGAAGGATGAGATTAAAGGCACAATCATAGAAGAGTTTGTGGGTTTGAGAAGTAAGATGTACAGTATAAAAACACCTCAAATCGATTTAACAGATAAAGACTTTAAAGGTAAGTTCGATAAAGAAAAGTGTTGTAAGAAGGCTAAAGGTGTTAAGAAGAGTGTTGTGTATAAAGAACTTTCATTTAACGAATATAAGGACTGTTTGATTAGCCAAAAAGAATATTATAAGAAGATGAACTTGATTAGAAGTTATAAGCACGATTTGTACAGTATAGAAGTAAATAAGTTAGCTTTAAGTTGCGTGGATGATAAGAGATGTGTTTTAAAGGATGGGATCAATACCCTACCATGGGGTCATTATAAGTTAGAAGAGTTGTAGTTTTAGATGTAAGATTTTTAAATTGTAAGTTTTTATGATTGAAATGTCATAAAAGCATATTCAGTCTCACTTTAACATTGTAGTTATGGGAGTACTTTGCGCTCTGTAACTTTGTTTAAGTACTATGGTCAGTGGCGGCTTCATAATTTTTTGGCAGTTAGGGGGTAGAGGGGGAATTGCGCTCGTAGTGAGCATAACAACCTACTAACTTTGTACCGACTGGAAACTTGTGTGAGTTTTATAAACGACTACCTGACCATCTACCTGTGCGTACCCAACACAAGCAACAATAGTGGATGTCCAGTGCATATATTCAACCTACCCACCTGGTGTTTAGCTTGTTGGTATTATTTATCAGATGCAGGACAACAAGCCAGCAAAAATACCAAGACTAATAGCAAAATCGGCTTGTGTTTGCAACTGACACTAAGAGGTGGACCCCAACCACAGATGGACAATCAGCATTTAGCCGAGATAGAAGTGGAAACAACTTAGTAGACGCAACAACGACTTTGTGATGGTATAGCCAAGTGTTTGGAATCGACATCAGGACTTCCATATCTCTCCCTCTCTGCGGATTAATGTATTGAGGAACGTGAAGAAAAAGACAGTATAGTAGAAGATAGAAGAATGATGCTAGGAATGCCAGCAATAATTGGAATTCTTAATCATGAGGAATTATCCTTGGATCTTTTAATAGTTGGTTAACTTCAAGTTAACTAATTGTATAATCAAGAGTAAATTGATAATGTGTTTAAAATACTATTAAAATTCATAAAGTTATGCAAGATAAACAACAGAAATTGTAAACAAATCCAAGGTCGGGGATATTTCCGATTGATTCTGAATTCATAGGAAAAAACAGAGAAATTGCACCATATTTCATCATCTTAATGTACTTCCATTAACGGAAAAGGATACGTGTGGGTAGTAAAGTTACACCCACATTGCGGAAATAGGATGTGTGTAGGTAGCAAAACAACACCCACATACCGGAAAACCGAGGTGACGGGCCAAATCAAGCACCGAACCCAACGTTCAGTTTGGCTACGATTTGTATACAGTGCAGCACGCAGAAACTGTCACTCTCGGTAAGTAAAATATAATTTTATTACTAAGCGGCAGCAGACAGGGGAGACGTTCCGTCGACACCGTTGGTCGATGCGTAGCTTTGCTTTCCAAGTAAAATTGACAAGCTTCGATGAACTTTCGCACCCAGCGACAAGCCGTAAGCATACGGACTTACAATCTGGAGCAGCTGTCGGCAATGGATCAAGTCAGAGCCATCAACAAGCCGAGGCTAACTCTCGGCTTATTTGCATTCATTCAAAGTAACTTCATTTTGGACTTCTAAAATTTTAAGCACGATGAATGCACTACCACTACACCATTGCCATTCGGAACTTTGAAATTTTTCTCTCTTGATTCTATATTAGTTGCGATTTCATTTGCATATCATAATCATTTAATTCTTAATAATCTGACCTAGTTTGTAAAAAAGACAAATCGTTCCTGAAGTTAATTCTCAATTGTATTAAACATCCTGTTATAGAAGATATAACGCTCTTTTAATAACGAAAAAAATATTTAAACTTTAACACAATTTCGATCAAACAACACTAATTGAATACGTTTAATCTATTTATTCAGCATTGTGAAGTTTGTGTAAAGGACTCTAGAAACTCTTGTAATAAACTTATAATATCAGCATTTGATGTCCGTGATAATTCCAAGCAAATCTGATTCAGTAACATCTCCTAATCTAAATATAATTGTGTGGTGGAGAACACATATCTAAATGCAATGGAGAAACATCTTTACGAAATATTGAAATTAAGAATCAACAGAGGAAAGCAAAGCCATAGCAACATGAGGAAGGAATGGGAGTGCGAATATATATGCAACGTACCCAGGGTAGCGATTCCTGGACCTTGGCTCTAGGAATTATGGGACGTTGAGACTTTGACAGGGCTGATGACCAATGCCCTGAATTGGTAGGCTGGTAGAAGATTCAGAACCACTGTAGTTCTAAGTAAACTCCCATCTTATGTTAAGCTGCAGCCTCTCAAGTAGTGAATTACTTTCACTATTTTCCGCCTAAGTCCCATATCTAAATGCATCGCGTAAAACCTGCCCATAAATTAACATTGGACAGCGGCTCTTTCACAACGCCTCGCACCCTGACAAAATTTATCACATATTAAATGGTGAAGATGCCGACGTTTAACGACGCTTAGGCGCCTCTCACGTATTACATGGTAGAAGCGTCTATTTCAATATTGGGCGCTGGCTTCTTCACGACACCAAGCGCCCTAATAAGCCCCTCTCACATTTCATCAAGATCACCATATCTTCTCTCCTATCATCGCTTGAAAGCAAAAAGGAAGAGTTTCTAGTCGTTTTTACTTCATATAGACATTAGAATAATACTCATGTAAACTAAAAATAATGTTATTGTAACATCAATCATTATACCGTTTTTGATAACAAAATTTATGAGACTTTAAGTAAATTATGCTTATTCAGTCAATAAATACAAAGGGAAATTATGCAGCAATCAATGGAAAACGCACAGGAAAGGGATAAAAATATAGAAACACCTGATATAAATGAGATAGCCATTACGAACACTGCGTTTGAATAGTAGGTGCCACTATGGTTACCGGCATATCCTGTGATATATACAACCTGGCCAATCGAACTGATGCGTCAGTTACAGTTCAGCCACCGGCCCGTGCAGGTTATCGTGAATCATGTCTGAGCTGACGGTTTCAAATAGGGCAAATTGTTGGTCCGCATATGGTGGAAACTTCCGTGACGAATGTATCGGGAATGTTTAGTGTATCAATAGGCACAGTCTCGAAGATTACGATTGACTACGAGTTGTCGAAAAAAAAAAACGTATGAGCGAAGCACCAGAGGTCGCAAGTGTGTGTTGCGTGACAGACACAGACGCATTTTTTAAAATTGTGACCAAGAGATCACCATGGCTCCAAAAGTCATAGCTGAGCTGAATACAGTGCTTACAAACTCTGATAGCATCAAAAGGGTAAGAAGAGAACTCCATAACAGAATATATATAATTCCCAAATAATTATAAATCTGTAATTCCCAAATCATTCGTGACAGTTATTCATGCTGCTATACGGAAACAGTGATGCAACGCCCATAAAACTGGACAATGGAGCAGTGGAAGACTGTCTACTGGTCGGATGAGTCTTCCTTTACATTGTTTCCAAATGCTGACTGAGTCTAAGTGTGCAGAACGCCAGCTAAAGAGTACGATACAGATTGTCTGTTATCAAGAGTGAATCATGGCGGTGGTTCAGTGACAATTTGGCAGTCATATCATGGTAGTTTGAAGGATCCATCATAATCTTCCATGGACATGTCACTACCAAGGACTACGTAATCATTTTGAGTGACTAGTTGCATCCCGTGGCAAACTTTGTTCCCAGATGGTAATGCCGTGTCTCAAAGTGGTAGATCGCCTGTTCATACATCTCACATTGCCAAGGACTCGGTTGATGATCAAGAACATGAAGCGTCACATCTACCATGGCTTTCACAATCGCCAGATCTCAATATCATTGGGCCTTTGTGGTCAGTTTTGGGGACAAAGGTGCAGATCCCCTACCCACTACCGTCACCTCTACAAAATATTGAAGCTGTTTTGGCGAAAGAATGAAACAACAACCATTTAACAATCATACGCGACCTGTATTTCTCCATTCCCCGACGACTATACGCCATTCTGCGTGCCAAATGTGGTCTTACTCGCTATTAATAAAGGTAATGTGCAATTTTCATTTGTTTCCATACTTTTGTCCCTTCTCTGTATATGAAAACACAGTTACATGTTTTTGATTTTAACAATATCTAAGGAAAAATGTTTTGAAAGAACTGTTATAATGTAGAATGCGGAATAAAGAGAGAAAGCTGGACCCAATTTTGTCCACGACAATTTCACATGTTGTAGAAAAAAATCAGAGTTTTCGATTAACTCCCAGCACAGATTAACAGTGCTATTTTTAAAAATAATTTCTCTGATATATAATGCATGTTCCAAAAATAATGGACTCAGTATAAGAAATTTAGCAGTCAGAATTTAATGAAAGCACAAATCTAAAGGGCTAGTGTGCTGGAATTTAGTGCTGCGTATTACAGTATAGAACTGAAGATCATAATATACAGCATATTTTAATATTACTTTTACATAATGAAATTTCAGTCCATTCATTGCTAATAATGATATTATTAATACGTTTTTTCAGATTGTATGGAAAACTACCAAAAGCTAACGCAACCATTTATTTGGAGTATGTAGAAATAGTTGGAAATCTGAATATTACCAATGTCAAAGAATTTAAGAGATTCAAACAGATGAAATTTGCTAGTAACGACACATTGAATGAGATCCGTCTTCAGGTGAGGGACTTTTGTGTTGATTTTATCAAGATCATTCTTTGAAATACTATTTTAGTAAGTAGATATACTTCTACGTAGAAGATGTAGATGCACATAACTGCTATAATTTCTATTAATAATATCTACGAAATAAAAATATGCGTAAGAAGTTCAAACTAATATGACAAGTATCATGTTGCCTGACATTAAGAAATGAAACACTAATAGAGTTCTGGGATCAAGAGTCCGCAAAGGTAAAATTGTTTTTGGGTTTTTCTAATACCTTTCCTTAGAACTGTGCTACACTATGAGAGGAGGGCTTCGCGATTGAAATATACTGACCATATTTATGAAGTAGTGTATTGTACTTTGGATATTCTATGAAGTAAGTTACTTTTTTCCTGATAGATATATGATGAAAATGGCGTATTTGTGGAAAATATTTAAAACGATTTTTGTTCTCCTTCTCTTTTGTAGGATTACACTAATAGTTTTTAGTAGTTGTAATTACAAGTTCTCGCAATTACATGATTAGAGCAGTGTTGCAAACATCAGCAATGTTTATCATATCTCCGAAACGGTTTGAGATATCGAAGTGCTATAAACGCCAAAATAACAACATTAGTAGGGGAGCTTAAGGGAAAAAATAGCCAAACCCTGCACTTTGTGTTAAAAAGGTGCCACTCGTATATGTTGTTCACCTAATCCAACTGAGCAGGAATCAAAGTGACCCCACTCCGATAGGTGGTCAGAATCCAATATGGTGTTTATCAAACATAGTCGCCTCTGCGAATTTATAGTGTAGATTTTAGAGTCCTATATCTCCATAACTAATAGTCCAATCTTCACGATTCAAAAACTAAACGACGTAGAAAATAACAGAGTCGAACAAATTTGCAAAAGTTTTTACATAACACTGAAATTAACACCTACAGAAATTATTTAATTTGGATGTTTGCATTTCTTATGATGGAGTTTACTCATTATTTTAAAGAAATAACTAATAAACAGCTGGGATTATCGAAAAAGAGTTCAATAACTTTTTAAAGAGTGTTAAATTATCTTTCGTTTGGTGTATAATTCATTCAGATTGGTTAATAAGCAACGAAGGTATGACAATTAAAAATTCACGTTGGGTTGATTGATTTTTGCAAACTTCGAACGAGAGTTCATTAACGGTAATAAAACATCACTGATGCATGCTGTATTGTACGAAACAAATCATTCTCTTGTGATGTGTTCTTCATAAGTCCCATTTTCACCAGAGGACAAGACAGTCTGACCCAGCCTGGTTATATGAATCCAATATGGCGGCTATTAATTATCATCCATAAAGATAAGTGTTTTTCGAAATATTGATTATAGTATCTAGATTTATAAACAAGTACGACAAAGTAATAACAAACGTTTTTATTCTCCCCCATCCGTCTGCCTCACTGAGTAAGTATGGCAAGGAATGAACTCCCAATTATGTTTCGAAAAACATCAAAATAATAGGATAGAATCGAGTGTTTAAAAAAATTGGAGTAATAACAACAGCACTATTGTCGAAATATTTCTATTGAAAGTAACAATGACGTAAATCCCGTGTAATGATTAGTTCGGAATCACACAAAAAGGCAAAGTTTGAGGTGCTTACGCAATTTTTATGTTACCAAGGTGTCGCCTATTAGCCTATTATTTTGTCTCCATGAGTGGACTCAGATCTTCGGCTGTAGTCAGATTAACTTAGTTGACGATAGTGAGTGTGTTGAAACTGCATTTGATCAGTACAAAGAAGTGACAAGCTGTTCCTGCCTATTTCAATTCTAATAGGATGGTTATTCAGGTAAGTTTTATCACTGTATATAAAATAGATTGTTATTATCTAATGTACCGGTAAGTAAGATTTGTTTTACTTTGTATGATTTCTTGATGCTTGGTGATTGAAAACGTCATTGGATAATACATACATTGACTGGAGATCGAACCCGGCGTTTCCCAAACAAACTCATTTTTTAGTATTGAAAGCAAAAGCACTTCACTACAAGAAATAAATTTAAATCGAAGAATCTATTCTGCAAATCGTGGAATTTGAAACCATTTTCTTATAAGAGGTAGCTAGAGGAATCAATATCAGCAGAAAAATTGTATATAGTCTCGGTAGTTTAAATGGTACAATACCTGGCCGGCAACCCGATGGTTCAAGCTCGATTCCCGATCGGAATGGTCCCTCACTTTAGGTTATATGAGAAAAGTCATTTATATATTCATGAAAAAATCATATTTATCTTAATCCTTATATACTTGTTTATCATCATCAACAGTCTTCATTCACTTTTAAATATCGCTTTCAGTTTAGTTTTCTAATGTAGGTATTGTGCCAAATTTTTTGATAAACTAGTAGTCTAATATTAATTTTGATAATACTAAATGCAATTTTTGTTTGTTGGTTTGTTTAACGTCCCACGTGTACGCCTTGGTCCCTAAAGAAGACGTGGACCTACTGATTATACTGGAATCCGATTATAGTTGAACCACTTTTGTTCAACTCTATCGCCACTGGAAATCGAATCCTGAATTACGCTCACAGAAGGCAAGCGCGCAAACCACTAGACTAAGCCTGGGTCCTAAATGTTCTTTTCTATGTAGGTATAAAATATTACAATAAATTATTGTAATTAAATCATTGTAAATTAATTTATTGACAATGTAAGATAAATAGTCTTAAATCAAGAGGGTCTAAATTGATCATGTTTAATGATCGTAGGGAAATGGCAACTTCCTCAAAAAAGGTAAAACTTGTTCAAGGTAGTCCAATGGAGATGATCTCTGTAATAGAATGGAATAAGTGCGTACTCTGCTAAAAGGGTGATACCAAGTCTCTTGTAATTCCCAAAGACAATAAGGATCCGAGCAGACGAAACTCAGCATATTCTACCTTAGGTAGGAATCTGGAAGCCTTTTCAAAATTAACACCAACTTATTTGCGCCGTTTGATAACGGAATCCACAAATGGTGATGATGTGGCAAACATTTTCGAGAAATTCTAGGCAAAATATCACAAAAATTGTTATAAACATTACAGTAAGACTTAACATTAGACAGACTTGAGCACAAGATTTTATCATCCACGGAGAACAGAGAAGAAAAGTAAGCTCCTTTAAAGAAAAGAACGCGGAAGTCCGAAAATAAATCGTTGAAAGATGAAATCTGTTTTTTTTCTGTGATCGTGGTGCTAAATCTGCGAGAAAATTGAGCTTAGTTCCCACAAAGAGAACTTCTATTCGTGTCGCAGAGTGCGCTGAAAAGTTAGGCGATGAAAGAATTATAGGAATTTGTAGTACCTGGGATTTGATTACTCAAGAGGCAAAGTATGACGAAAACTATTTACCTAGCTTTTATAATAAGGCAGAAAGAAAATACACTGAAGATGAACTAGACATTATGTGAAAGGTTTGCTTTTGCCGATATACTTACATATATTACTGAATCTATTCTAGAAAGCGATTCCAAAGGATTTGTTTTCAAAATGAGCGATCTTTTTAAACTGCACAAAACACGGTTAATGACGATTATGAAGAAGCCTGAATAAGAAGAAATAGAAGTTCATAATACAAGATTTCGCGAAAGGATTCTTCGTCACAGGCAAGAGCTAACAGCTCATCTGTACGGCAGAGTATATGTTTTACTTTCAGAAGGATCTGACATAATCAGTGAGCTGGAGAAGGACATTGATGAAGATGCTATAGCACTAAGTCGTATTGTTAAGATGCTTCGAAATGATGTGTCAAACCATAATTGTCATTTTCCAGGAAAATTTGAGAATCACTGCCAGGAAGATCCTGTTCCTCTTTCACTAATAGCTGTTGTTAATATGTTACTTTATGGTTCATCTGTCACCCCTGATAGTAACGCAAGTCAAGCAACTTCAACTATTAGTCAACTTATATTTCATAACTTCCATCAGAAAGCAGGCGATATTGAAACAGAAGCAGCAAGGCATAAACGCAATCGCGAGCCACCTCTTCCTTTCTATGTTGGACTGAACGTTTATGCTAAAACTCCTAAAAATCTGTCCTAAATGAATTGCATTCACTAGACATTTGTACATCGTCTACAAATACACAGGAAATATCTTCAAGTCTTTCTGAGTGCTTGATAAATCAAAGTGATAAAAGGGTGTGTCGTTCCATTCTTGGTCGAGGTATTTTAACCGTTGTAGCATTTAGATAATGTTGACTACAATCCTTCTAGCATAACATCAAAGGATTCTTTTCACGGTACGAGCATTCTATTTTCCAGCATTCTTTTAAGGATAACCCTGGCATTAGACGTGCCATGTCTCACTGGATAATGTTAATATAAAAATGTAAACTACTCCTGCTCTCCCCGATAATTATACTCTACTACCTACTGTTTATATCACTAATAAGGAACCACTTTTACCTCAACAGAACCCGCAGTTTGTAGACTAACTTCTTCCACGAAGCGGGTTTTTCGCAGAAGAAAAAAACGAGAAGTGTTTGCTTCAAGCATGCTTAATAATGACACTACTTGCACTTGGTCTCTACACCATGCCAGGAAACCTGAAAACTCTGCAGGAATTCCAAGTATATACTGCCTGTTTCCGTTGTTTAAGGAAGGCTCTAAATCTGTTGCTATGATACGGCACGGAATCAATCATGTACGAGAACTTACAGACAAACTCAACAAAGGAGAAGTTCCGGTTCTTGTAATGGATCAACCACTATTCGCCTTGGGGAAACGAATTCAATGGAATTGGCCAGAGCTATACGGCGAAGATCATCAAATTTTGATGCTGGGAGGGTTACAAATCGAACAAGCCTTCCTGCGTCTTATAGGCAAATGGTTAGATGGAAGTGGTTGGGTAGAAATTTTATGCAAGTCAGAAGTAGCAGCACCAAGAACCGCTGACAGTTTATTGAAAGTAACTCACATTACAAAAGCTCGTTTTGCTCATCAGATTACTCTGACAGTTTTATATCATTCGCTGCGTGATGCATATCAGAATTCTTCATCAGAGCAATCTTTCAATGACTGATGCACTGAAAAGGAATCTTCGTGTCCAATGGTTTGGATAATGTATTATCATCTCGTGATTTTGCTCTTAATTTACATCAGAGCCATACGTCAAGGAAATTTTAAGCTCTACGTTGAAATACTAAAACTACTTGCAGAATGATTTTTCGCAATGGACCACCTAAACTATGCTCGTTCGCTTCCCGTTCACATTTTAGATTTGAAGAATTTGGAAGAAACACATCCAGAGATTATGAATGCTTTCGGAATGGTCTACTTTGTGATAAGAAATACAACAAGACCATTCTCTACAATAGCTATAGATCAGGCTCACGAAAATTGCAAAAGGGGATGGCGGGGCGATTAGTCTCTTACCCGACGACAATGCTCCTATCAAATGGATGACAGCGGGACCAGAAATTAGTAGACTAATTAATGAATTCAAAATGTCATACAATGAATATGATCCTCATAATAAGTACCATGAAGGTTACTCGTCGATGCAAGAAAGATTTAAATCGTCTGTTGAAAAGATGAAAGAAGTTTTCATCGAATTGGGGAATCCGTTTGAAGAAAATAGTGGACTTGCTAATGTTGCTTCCAGAATCATGTATAGTGGTGATATAACACTAGTTAACAAAGGTTTTGTTACATAAAAGGAAATACCTGTTCTTAAAGGAACTTTTTGCGCTGAATTCGAATATGCACTCGGTTTTTCTCCATCACGTAGATTTTCCCGAAACAGAGGGATTTTCGGGAAAATCCCTAAAAAATTTCCCTTTCCGTTTATTTTACACCCCAAGATCTTGTCCCCTTGCATATACTAACATAGAAATTATACCTAAGTATACTTTGATTCATATTTAACAAACCCTCCAAGTTTCGTAATAATCGCTTTATTCTTTCTAGAGAAATAAATATGTTTGTATGTATACTGTGTGTACTGTTTATTGCACCTTATAGTAATGCTTTCAGATCTCTTAAGTTGGGGTAAAACGTTTTGCTTTATTACCACAAACACATATATAAAATATAATACAATATAATTTACAAGTGTAACAATTTACAATAAACAATAATACAAATGTACCAAAAGGTCATGAAAAGACAATCAAAACTATCACAATATATGAAACTTCCATTGGGTTACAAAAACGTACACTACTTCCTTCTTTTGTAAGAAATGTTGCATTCTCTAACAAGACCCCAACAATAGTCCCTCCATCATGGAAGGATCCCATCGTCCCTGGTACCTTTTCTCCATTGCCATTATATCTTGGTGGAATCTTTCCCCCTGTTCGTCGCTGAGAGCACCTAGGTTACCAGGAAAGAAGCTGAGGTGGGAGTGCAAAAAGTGGATTTTTAAAGACATCCTACAACCCAACTCTTTGTATTTCTGTATCATGTCCTGTACGATTTCTGTGTAACTCTCAGCTTTGTTATTGCCCAGAAAGTTGCGCACAACACACTTAAATGCTGTCCAGGCAGCTAGCTCAGCACTGTTTAACTTGCTCTCAAAGCTATCATCAAGCATTAATTTCCTAATTTGGGGACCAATAAACACTCCCGCTGAAATCTTAGCATCACTCAGGTTAGGGAACTTATCTCGCAAATACTTGAAACCTTCACCAGATGTGTCCATGGCTTTGACAAAGTTTTTCATAAGTCCTAACTTGATATGAAGTGGCGGTAGTAATATCTTATTAGGATCTACCAAAGGAGCGTATTTGACGTTGCATTCTCCAGGTACGTAATTAACTCTAGGTTCCCATTCCTTCACTTCATAATGTTTGTCATCAGCTCGGCTATCCCATAAACATAAAAAACATTGGTACTTCGTGTAACCGCACTGCAGTCCTAATAAAATACCAACTACCTTGAGATCACAACATATTTGCCAACAATGGTCCTTGTAATTTATAAGAGTTAGCAAAGTTGACATGGTGTCATAGGATTCCTTAATCTTCACTGAGTGCGCAAGTGGTATAGAAGGTTTTTTATTTCCATTATGTAAAAGGACAGCTTTAAGGCTGACGTTTGACGCGTCGATAAATAACCTCCATTCTTCTGGAACGTAAGGAATTCCTAGCTCCGCCATCAACCCATTTATAACCGTACATACGCACACATTATCTTGCATTGAGAAATAGCTTGAAAATTGAACATGCCTTTTCCTGTACACTGATATGTTCGTTTCTGCATCCAATAAGTTCCACTGCTGGAGCCTTGATCCCAGAAGTTCCGCCTCTTGTTTTGTCAGGTGCAAATCACGGACTAGGTCATTAAGTTCACATTGCCGGATGAAATGTGGCTCGCGAACACAGTCAGGGATGAATGTTGAATCCTTGGATGTACATGTTGATGTCGATGGTTCATCAAGGTCATGATCATCATCAGAGTCTTTTGGCCATATCTCTTCCCAGTTGGTAGGGGATTCGGGAAGTGGAAGTTCATCCCCGTGCGGAATAGGTCTAATTGCGGATTTAACGTTGGGATAACTTATTGTGTATTTGCTTTTTTTAGAATGTCCCTTAACTACTGTGAGACAAAAATAACAATCATCCAGATGGTTGGTGGGTTCTCTCCACACCATTGGTACAGCAAATTTCATGAACCTCCGTTTCCCTTTGGCCCATGCAAGTAAAGTGACGTAGCACGACGCACAAATTATGTTGGGTGCCCAAGTTTTGTCCTGATCTCCCACACGACATCCGAAATATATATAATATGCTAGTTTCACCGATGGCGTAATGGATCTACACTGTCCTTTAACTACAAACTGGCCACACACATAACAAAAACTATTTGGTGAGTTAACACACGAACGCCGTCCTCTTGACGCCATTGTACTGATCACAAACTAAACTTCTGGTCTTAGTTGGGTATAATGCCGTTAAGATCAAACATGAAAGCACTCTTAGCAGCAAAGACAACTTTGAAAGTGAAGTAGTGTTAAACCACACGTCAATATAAAAATGTACAAAACTCCCTCACCAGGTGTCAAGAACACAAGAAAGAAAGAAATGCGCGGGGGGAGGGGGGAAACGATACCGTAGTGGAAAATTCAGACTGCATTAGTTCATTGTTGTCAACAATGAGTCTGTATTCCATTCTTTCTTTCTTTTGCATTCTGTTACATTTGATAACAAATATTGATAACCATTTCATGAACAAAACGAAAAAACTTGGAGAATTGTATATATATGTATTAAGATATACATATACTGTACGTTTAAAAAAATATACGTTGGAAGTACATTCTATTTTTATACACGTTTCTAATTTACAGAGAGCAATACAAGTGTGTTGTTGACTATTGTAAATATTCATTTTTATGTCTGTGTTTGTAGTAATAAAGCAAATCGTTTTTACCCCAACTCAGGAGATCTGAAAGCATTACTATCAGGTGCAATAAACATTGCACACAGTATACATACAAATATATTTATTTCTCTAGAAAGAACAAAGCGATTTTTACGAAACTTTTAGGGTTTATTAAATATAAATCAAGGTATACTTAGGTATAATTTCTATGTTACTATATGTAAGGGGACAGGAGCTAGGGGAATAAAATATCTGAAAAAGGGTAATTTTTGAGGAAATTTCCCGAAAATCCCTCTGTTACGGGAAAACTGTACGTGATGGAGAGAAACTGAGTGCATATTCGAATTCAGCGCAAAAGTTTCTTTAAGATCAGATGATTTTTCTCATGTAACAAACAAATTTTAAATTTGTTAACTAGTGTAATTGAATCCCTATATTCAGCTTAAAAAAAGGCTCTAATATGTACAAGGAATTTGTACAAGAAAGATAAGTAGAATGTACCAAGCCAGTTTTTTCGCAATTGAAAAAATAATCTTTAGTGCTTCATTCTTCTTTTCAAAAGAACAAAACAAACTGAAATTACTTAAGATGGACGTCGAGCTATTCTCTTGCTTACTACACGCTAGTCAAACAAGACAACTTGACTTGGATGAATTCCTTCAGCACGAGAATCAACGAATTGCACAATCTCTCTAGCATAATTCACAATCCTCAAAAAAGTCCGACTTAGTTATGCTTCTACACAGTGTAACAAGTCATCATTTTTGAGATGCCTGTACCTACAACAAATGGACTCGTCCAAGGATGACATATACCGAAAAAATAAGAAGTATTAAAATATATTTGGTTATAATTACCCTGACTGTTGTTCTACTTAGCCATGATTAGTCATTTATTAATTTCATTATGTTTAAATTGATCATTTGTATGGTTGTTACTTCAAAAAAGAAGTTTAAAAGAATAGAATGAAAAAGAATCAAAGATTTGCTTGGTAGAGTTTGCTGCGACAAAGAGAAAATGGAATGAAATTGCGTAGGAGGGGGCGTGGCTTGGTCTTCGAGTCAGCGTAACACTCCGTGTTAGTTGACCTGTTCCCTATTCTTCAGACGGTGTGGATCTTCCTTGCTTCTTCGTTCGTTTGGTTAGTTGTTGGAAGTGCTTCGCTTATTGCATGTCAAAGTGGTTAACAGGGGGCAACTTGGAAGATAGTGCCAGGAAAATGAAAGGCGTAATTATTATTAAGTGTGATATATTACTAGAAATGCGTATTATAAATGCCAAAGTGTTATATTAGTTATAATTTGTTAAAAAGGCAACCTCTAAGAAAGAGATTGGAGCTGGAACTGGAGTGGCATATTCCGGGGTAATTAAGTGCCTGCAGTAAAGTTGTGCTTTACACACACTGTGCTATTTAATATTGAGTTTAATTCATTTTGTGAATTTGTAATCTCAGAAGTCTGCTGAATAGTGCCTACTTCGAGTTTTTATGGCAATTTCATATGTGGAAAGTCGTAATTGTGTGGTGGACAAATGTTGAAAGTTTAACTTCTTGCTGAATAATCGTTCTTGAATTTTCCCAGCTTAATCCTGTGTTTAATTCTATATGAATATTTCCTTTTGGAAATATCTTTGCTTTAGTAGCTTTGAATCTCGGGAGAAATGCAGTAATAATTCATTAACTGGCACTCAATCTACAAAATTGTCAATTGCTAAGGTTCTGGAAAGTTTAGACTGTGAGGAGCCTGAGGTTACAACATTGATTACATAGAATGAAAGTAAAATTAGAGAACGTCAAATAAGGTGTATGTGAATTGGTTTTTAGTAAAAGTAAAGTAGTAGTGTCACGTTACATTTTTTTGTATTGTGAGGTTGTGTCTTGATATTCCGCCTTGTTTGAGATAGGAATTTGGTATATTTTCCCTAGTTTTATTCTATTCTTATTGATCTATTCCCTCCAGATTTGACGAGAGAACTTTGAGCAGAATTTTGTTGAGGAAAGTTAAATAAATTGATGATTAAAGTCGGTGATCCAATGTTTCTTTCATTCTAGTTTTTTCAGCTTATTTCTGGTTACTCTATTTCGATTTAGACGTATTTAAGCCTGAATAATTTATGAGAATTGTTAAATTTCCTTTTTTCTTTATCTTCACATGGTAAATTAGTAAATTGGGATTAAATTTGATAATTAAAGCTTTTGATTATTAATTGAAATGAGAATTTGAGCCATTAGTTGTATAGTATTTGCCAGGTTGAAACATTATTCATGCACCGACAATGCATTTATATACAGATTGTTCATAAATATTTAAGAAAATTTATTGCCAGATTAGATACCTAAATTTATCAGAATTTCGAGAGAATTTATTGTTACTCAGAGTAAAAACGAATTATATTTTTCATTTCGTTGATTGTTTAATTATAATTTGTTCAGAAATGAGATTGGAAGTTTTCTTAGATAATTTGCAAGAATTGTCGTACAGGGTTTTTTATGCTGAAATTAAAGTAGAGAATTTGACTAAATTAATTGAAAGAATCTAATAAAACTTGAGAATTTATTATTACTAACTTTTTGACACTACGAATTATCTGAAACTTTCAACTATTAAAAAACTGGATAGTTAAAACTCATGTGTATTTCATAGTTTAGAATTTATGTATATTTCTTGTTTTGTTTCTATGCGTTATTCTAACGCAATAATGCATATACACAACCACTTGTCTGGATGAATAAAATTGTTATTGATAATTGAATCCTTGTGTTTATTTTCTTTATATGTGTATTTGTCTATCCTGATTTATTTGATTTGCACAAGGAATATTGGATTATATTGCCAGCTTGCCATTGAACTGGGATGAGGAGGGTCCTATCCGCAAGTCCCATCTGCCAGGCTTTTTCCAAGGGAGTTCAAATCGACAGTTATTATTATTATTATTATTATTATTATTATTATTATTATTATTATTATTATTATTATTATTATTATTATTATTATTATTATTATTATTATTCAAAAACTCTGGATTTGGGTTCAAGCTGAAGAGACTGGGTGGAGGTGGACGTTGCAAGAGTGAAGCCAACATCAAAGAAGAACAATTTCCTAATTCTTGTGATGTTTTATTATTTGATGGAGCAGTTTTGGTTCACATTTTGCAACCAGCATCAGTAGAAACATTTTGTGATTATTTCCAGTGTAATTTGTTCAAATATGTTCAAATAGAAGCAGACACATTCCATGCAAAGCGAGTGGATTTAACATGGGAAAAATACTCTTCAAAGATCTTCCACAAGAGAAAGTAGGGGTGTAGGGATAAGGACAAAAGTAACACCAACTACACCAATTCCTAGGAAGTGGAACGATTTCCTTCGTAATGACGAAAACAAAGAAGAACTGTTCCTCTTTCTTGGAAAGTCTATGTGCGAAAAGGAAGGGAGTAACTTTGAGGTAGCAATGAGCAATGGATATCACATTGAAACTTCAAGAAATCTTCCAACATTTTTAAACAAATCATCAGGAAATCATTTAGAATAAGCTGATAGTAGGATCATGTAACATTGCTTTGATGCAACAGTAAATGGACACAAAAAGATAGTTATCCGTGCAGTAGACACAGATGTTGTAATACTTACTGTATCGTTTTTCTACGACTTTGAGCGACACGGTCTAGACGAATTATGGATATCTTTCCGCAACAAGAAACATAATCGATTTCTCCCAGTTCATCATATTTCAAAAGCAATAGGAAAAGAAAAATCAACTGCGTTACGAGGCTTCCATGCGTGTACAGGATGTGATACAGTGTCATAATTTCTCGGACAGGGAAAAATATCAGCATGGAAAACATGGCTCTTGTATCCAGAGGTGACTACAGCTTTTCTAACAATTTCACACCCTGTGATCAACATAAGCGAGTATTGTTTTAATTCATTGTAACGATATGTTGTCCTATTATATTCAAAAACAAGTGAAAAATTTAAAGTTAATGAAGCACGGTGAGAAAAATGTTTGGAAAAGGGCAGTCAGCGTTTCCTCCAACTTGTGATGCCTTGCTTCTTCAAACCAAGCGTGCAGCATACCAAGCTGGACAAATCTGGAGCAAGGCAATATAGAAGACAGCACATATTCCTTCACCAGTAAACTTGGGATGGACTGACAATGGAGGTGTACTTTCTCCAACATGGACTTCCATTCCAGTTGTATACGAGGCATGTAGGGAACTCTTTTTGAAATGTGCCTCCAAGACGTGTGCCACAAGATATCGTTGTAGAAGTGCAAGCGTCCCGTGCTGTTTTTTGTGTTCTCTGAGTAGGGGAACATGTGGAAAGGTGATGGAAACTGAAAACGAAGATCTAGATCAATAAAACTTTCATGCAAGTAGCACTAATTATTTTTGAAAATTCAGTTGATCCACAATAAATTTACACCACGATGGAAACGTACCAATAAATAAATAATCTTGAATGTATGATACTTTGTAGAATAGCTTGTACACAAGATAATATTAATTATTCGTCGAAATCATAAAACTGTTTCTACAAGTAGAAAATCCAAAAGATATATTGTGAATTTCAAATTATCGAACCAGTTGTTTGTGTTGTGTTTCTGTTCTTACAATACGAAAGAAATTATTTACTTTGTAATTTATAACAAGATATTGCTTTATGTAATTTCCTTATAATATTGTAAAGGATATAAAACCAATGTCTATGGCTTAAAGACATGAATTTACTTCTTAGTCTTTCTGTGCAAGTCTCTTTCAATTCAGATGAAACCATAAAGCTTTTCTATTGTGAAGTTCCGCACGTATTTCTGAAGATATTTTTAAACTTGATTCATGTGTAAAAGTGAATGGTAACAGAGTAGGTGATATTACTTTCTCCTTATTCCTTTACAAATATCAATAATATGGTCAATATTTCGAAAGAAACTAATCTTTATGGATCATAATTAACGGCCGCCATATTGGATTCATAACCGGATTTGGTCAGGCTACTTTGTGCTTCTGGTGAAAGTGAAACTTATGAAGGGCACATCATAAGAGAATGATTTGTTTCGTACAATGCAGCATGCATCAGTAATGTTTTATTACCGTTAATGAACTCTCGTTCGAAATTTGGGAAATTCAATCGAGTCAACGTGAATCTTTAAATTGTCATAACTTCGTTATTTATTAACCAATCTGAATGAACTATACACCAAACGAAAGATAATTTAACACTCTTTAAAATTTATACGTCATTACTTTCGGTAATCCCAGCCATTTACTTGTTATTTAAAAAAAATATGAGTAAACTGCATCATAAGAAATGCAAAGGTCTAAATTAAATAATTTCTCTAGGTGTTAATTACAGTGTTAGGTAAAAACGTTTGCTAATCTTGTAACACCCTATTATCTTCTACGTCGTTTTGTTCTTGAATCGTGAAGATTGGACTATTAGTTAAGGAGATATAGGCCTCTAAAACCAACACTGTGAATTCGCAGAGGCGGCCATTTTTGATAGACACTATATTGTATTCTGGCCACCTGTCGGAGTGAGGCCACTTTGATTCCTGCTTAGTTGGATCAGGTGAACAACATATCCAATTGGCACCTTTTTAACACAAAGTGCAGGATACTTCCCGTGAGCTCCCCTACTACATAAAAGTAACTAGATATAATATTTATCTAAGTATTTCTTTCGAAATAAAGACTTTTAAAAAATAATGACATTTTCAAGCGCTCGTAACCTCATTCCTATTCATTTGAAACAAGTCATACCTTGGCCATGGTATCAAACACTAAGGGCTTTCGATGTGGATAATCCTCTGCATCTCCGTTGTGCTGTATATGTGATAGAGGCTTCTAAACTTTGGATGTTTGTAATACTATAACATCCTTAGTTTGCAACACTGAATAATACATATGGTATTTTGTTTTTATTTAACATGTTGATTTGAAATATGTGTGTCGTGGCGTTTCGTCCCAAGTAGCGTTTTGTCCTCGTAGCGTTTCGTCACAATCCCACTATGTGTCGTATCGTTTCGCCTCAAGCAGTATTTCGTCTCAGTAGAATTTCGTCCAAATTCTGCGAACACGAAGCTTAAGTTCGGTACCTGATCGAGTAGCGTTTTGTCCAGTATTTACACACATATACACACACGCAAATTGATTGTTATGTTTACAGTGCGGTAAGGTCTATTGTTAGCACCAGCTAGGACTGCGTGCCCTCTTTTATGAACTATTCATGGATATTTTTTTGTTAAATTTTTATGAACTAAATTGTCCATGGACTTACCTCGCTCGGTATTAAAACTTAAGGGATATTTCAAAGATGAAATTCCAGCCAGCGTTTTGTCACTTATTAAATGATATTCGAATATTCTTCATTATCAATATCTTCGTCCAATATTTTCATATGCCAGTCCTAATGGTTTCCCTTTCTCTTTAATCCACGTGGATTATGTAAGAGACTACTTGTTCACTTTTCTACAATACTTTATTCTTTCTTTTCAGCGTTTCTAAATACATCCTCATATCCTTCGCATCTGAATATTGTTTCTTCTTTTTCCAAAAATACAACCAAATCTTTTATTCGGACCATTGCATCATTCGTGCAACTCAACGCCAAACAAAGTCACCTCCGTCTTTTTTGTATATCGATATCCATTAAATTTCAAATTGGGTTGACCTGTCTTAGTTTCAGGAAACTCGGCTGGAGAACGCTGATACAAATAACGTTAGCAAGTGTTCGGAGTGCCTAGTAGGCCTATCCGGCTGTGCTGCCACCTAGTTTAACTTCCACGAACCACAGGTTGATCGACGTGTGAGTCATCAACTGTGTGTTGCTGGGACGAAACTCTGCTCATTAGCTGTTTACTAATAAAAAAAAATAGCTTGAGATAAACTACTACGGATTTGCATTGGGACGAAACACTACTACACCGGGACGAAATGCTACGAATTTTGCCTTGGGAGGAACCGCTACAGTATGAAACCGAAATATGCAATAATCTGACTTAGTGTCATTTGAAAAAAATATAACTTTATACTGGGATGGCAACACTGTTCACTGTGTGGTCTTGCTTAATACGTAAAACGATGTCCCCTTCATGCAAAGTTTCCCTTTTCTCTCTCTTTTGGCTTCTCCGTTATCACGGAGGATCAAGATAAATTACCCACCCTGTATTTTACTCATTCCTTTTAATGTATCAATTATGGGGCAGCATCTCTTGTGAATGAAACGTGTGTGATGGTGGTAAAAGTTTGTATTTCTTGTGGAACTGGAATCCGAATATTTGCACCCACCCTCAAGTTTATAAATATTGTTATTTTTAAATTTAAATTACCTTTTATAACTCACTTAACACGAATTAAAATATAGACTACGAGTAAGATACACTGAGCTTAAGTTACATAACTTTGAAAGAGGTGTATAATCTTTTGGGTAGGTAATGATGTAACTGATGGAAAGCTTTGATAATAGTGTACATTTTACACAATTCAATCCCAATTCTGTGATTAATATCAATGCAGTTTGTTGGACCGAGTTTTGATCTCGAGTCTCTTATGCTGATTGCTATTAATGAATGAAGTTAATGTTGGGGATCCATGAGTTGGAAATAATTATAGCGACCTTTAAGAGGGGGTATTAAGAACAAACAATGTTTTACATATGAAGTATTAAACAGGCTATTTACACTAATCTGGGATAGAAATATAATTTAATTATTTGGATCTTTCAAGATTAGTGTCATTCATTATGAGATTAAGATAGGTGGTGTGTTTTATTATTTCCTTACGCTTCACACGGATGTGGAGATCATAGATAGTCAGTCTGCAGAAGGGTAGTAAATGGGTGAAAACATAGTAAGTCAAACGCCAGTTTGGGGTTGAAAGGTTTAGACATCTAAAAATTTAGGGACAATTTGAATGTAACGAGTGAGTGCGAAAGAGAGGTAAAGCTCGTCGATAAAAGCGTAATCATATAAAGTTTATTGTTGACAAAGCGGAGAACGAAGACAAGATTAAAGAGTGAGCAAACTGTACTCTCTGTCCCTCTCATATGCATAACAAAAGCATTAATATGATGGAAACCGTGATTAAGTGGTTACTAGCTTCTGTAATATATTTTTTGCAAGTGTTCTTTCGAGACAGGAGGAGTTAGACCTAGGTGCGGAAGATTTAATGAATGCACTGTAATATATAAATGTGTTATTGCTATTGTATTCAAAACGTATTTCAGTTTTGAAAGCTGATTTTCGTTAATGAACTTTTCATATCGATTAAATAGTGATGCATTTAATTTTATTCTTCACAGTATCCTTTTACACTTTCTCCATCTCTTTGAAGAAGAAATTAATAGTCTTTCATTTTGCTGTTTTTGTTTAACCCCTTATTATTCGCGTGAACTTTTCTAGCATTATTACTGACTTCGAGATATCTAGTATTATCAGTAATGAAATATTTGTTCTTATTAGATAATAAAATTACTCTAGCATTTCTTTTTAACTATCTCTTTTTCTTTTATTAGTATATGGTTATTTTTTCAAAGCAATAAATATACTTATAGAAGTACCCGAAACGAAATAAAATTGCAAGATGTTTTAGTTAAATTGATTACTCAGCATCGAGGTTGTATGAGACGAATCTACCTCTGATCACGTACATAGAAACAGGGGGATGTATGGCGCAAGCTGCGCCATTGAAAAAAAATGGGGGGGAGTTTACACTACTTTCGAACTAGCAATTGTACTGTCGGAATAGCATTAAAACACGATTTTGAGGAGCTAATTTTCAAAAATTTTCCGGGGTGAACCCCCGTACTCCCTGCTTCGATACTCGATGAATGAAGTACCGCGCAAGTAGCCGTATGAAAGGAAAGGTTGGTTCGTTTTAAGAGAGAAGGGCCGCCCACAGGAGGGATAAATGGCGCAAGTTGTGCCACCGAGAAAAAAATTGGGGGGAATAAAAAAATTGGGTAAGAATTTTACTCTAATGTCGAATAAGTAATTTTGCTGTCGTCAGAATAACATTGGAACACGATGCGATTTTTTTTAAATCTCGAGAATGAATCCCCCTACCCCCTGCTTAGAAACTCTATGAATGAAGTACCGCGCAAGTTGCTATATGAAAGGATGGCGCCAAGTTCTGGTGAACAACAGTTACAAACACTCAAGGAATCACTTTCAAATTTAGATTTGAAACTTGCCTATGTTGTCTGTTGAAAATTATAAAGTAGTTTGACATAATTGTGAGCTAGTGGTAACCATACAGAGAAATCTAAATTTGAAGTGAGCCAGTGAGTGTTTGTAACTGTTGTCCACCAGAACTTGGCGCCTATTTTTGTGATTTCAATTCTTTTTAAGGCCACTCGTACTTGGCTCTTTTACAGGAATGTTTTTTGTTGGATATCACTTCTTTTTGTAGGCTAATTTCGAGGATAACATTTTCTTTTGGTATCAAACTCAATAACTTGTAACTTGCGTCTTACTTTTCATATACAAGGGAATTATATCAATATTTTGTAAAGAAAAAATAATACTACTAATTGTAAAAAAAGAATACCTGTGACATACACAGTGTGTAGAAGTTTTTATACCCTTCAATATCCTTATAGAACATATTTAGTATTGCACACTACCAAGACTACTAATAAAAGTAATGCCATTTTATAATTACTACTGCCTCTACTACTACTACAAGCATTCTATAATACTACTACAGGAAATAAAAACAACAACAAAAATAACAATTACTAGTACTATAAAAACTACTGCTACACTGGGCAATTGTTTTTAGAGGACTTGAGTTTTGAGGAGGGAAGAGATTATTAGTTTTTGGGGGGAGTGCGCCATCAGCTTTGGGGGGATGGGCACCCCTGCATAGAAACAGTCCTTGGCGACTTAGCCACGAAGAACAATATGCAAAAACTGAAGGTAAAAATTTGTACAAAATTTTTGGATACCCATACTGACGTATTCAAGTTCTTTCACTACCTAAAAATAGCAGACATTTTCCATTCCGTATAAATTATAAACTTCTCCTTCCGAAATTACTTTTCTCGAATTCTCCGTTAAACGAATTTTGTCAAAGTTCAAACCGATCGACAAAACTTTTCCGCATCTGAAATGTGCAAATATGTATTTTACTTGGTCGATACTTTAAAGAAAAATGATTTTTTACTGATCTCCACATTTTACTTCGTGTGCATATATATCATTTTAAATCCCCCGCCACTTACTACACCCACGTTGTATTGATGCAAATGAATGATAGAGATAATTTGTACTTTCATACTTTGTAAAACAGAAATGTTCAAGAAAAACTTTAGTATAGTTACATCAAGTGATTCAAAATATTATGTTCTGTTGTTTAAAGAAGTGCTCTGTTCCGATCTGTCTCTATAATTCACCCATGTCAAATTTCTACAAGTGAATAACAAGTTTAAATTTTAAGAAAGAAACAAAAATATCGAAACACTGAATAATTGTAATACTTTTACATCTTCGCGTATCTGGGAGATGGTTATTTCCGGAGCTCGGTACGTGGTGACGTGACTACCAACTCCACTAGGATAGTCCTGCAGATAAATGTTGGAGGTATATACCAAGTAAACAATACTGGACTGCCGTAACTAGAAATACTCGTGTCATGTTCGACTAGCATGTGTCAGAGGTAAATGCGCAAGAGAAACTGGGATATAGATATCCCCCCAGTGGCTGTAAATAACTTTCTGTGTACTTTCTAGTGTGTCATGTTTCCTTTAGATGTACGCTTCCTGTTTGAATACAATGCCTCCTATTATGCATAAAACCCATCAATCGTAAATCTGGGGAAAACTGCCTGTCATTTGTTGACCCTTCTATATTGTCATCCTCGAAGTCACTTAATTCCACAATATATAAGAATTTGACTTGAATTTTAACTCTAGCATAGTTTAAAGATGCCGCGACTTCTCCAGCCATCATGTATCTCGATTACCTCTAAAATATATTATTGTCTTTGTATAAAATAACAAAAATTACAAGATATCATTTACACAAGTTTTCTCGTAATAATGAAAGCTCATATTCTTCATTAAATTCCATTTCTATCATGAAGACTGTTAGATGAAATGTGTATCAATTCTCACATCAAATGCCAGGAGAATTATAGCCGCTCCATAACAATATGTAATCACTATATAAATTTATTAAAAATTCATTCAATATAGACGGATCAATGATATTTCTCGGCGTGTAAGAGGACTTAAGTCATATCAGTACACGCATAAGTCATTATTGTAAGTGCTGCACGAGGACTTTCAAACACACAAGATAAAATTTAGAGATGACAATTTATTTTTTAAATTTTATTTAACTTAGTTTAGCGTCCTTTTCAGCAGCGAGGTTATATGGGACGTAGACCTATAGCTTAACGTGGAATCCTAACCACATGAGCTCCTGCCTGAAATTGAATCCGGGTCTCCCACGACCAAGGCGCGTACGCTAACCGCTTCGAGCTTGGGAGGGAGCTCGATAATTTATTGTTTTACTTTATATTTCATCATGTTGTTGTTATATTTCTTTTATCTAAATTTTTCCTTAGTGTGCCTTTAGTCTGTATGAAAGGAGCTTGAGCGCAATTAATTTTTCTAGGGGTACCCATTGTTAGCACGCACAATCATGAAATTTCAATATCCTCCACTTATAAACTCAACACATTTGGGAGTTATACTCAACACAATACATTTTAGGATTATACTCAACACATTTAAAATTTTGTTTTCTTTAGATAAAGAATATTACGAAAAAGTTAATGCGATTCATGATAGGCCTTTTAATCTGCTAAGATAGGTTAATCTGCCAAATGTGAACAGCGATATATATTGATTATTAATTGATTGACAATTTTTTACTAATCGAAATTACGTACTAAAGTAATATATGCCGTTTATTTAGGTTAAGGATAATATGAAAGTCCCGATACTTGGAAATAGCAGTTTGGACACGTATATCAAGTATCCGATGAGAACTGAGTATGGAATGTGCTTAGCAGTTAATTCTGAGCTTATTGATCTACAAAGGTAATTTGGAATAATTTTGCAATTTAACTTGAATGTTTCTTGTTTGCTTACGTTTTATGAGTATTCTGTTCCATTTGTATTGATAATATTGTTGATAAGTAAATACTATTACAGTCATACCATTACACATCATAAAGTTAAGTCATATCATTACATGCATAAGGCATTATTGTAAGTACGGCACGAGGACATTCAAACACACCAGATAAAATTTAGAGAAGACAATTTATTTTTTATTTTTTTTATTTTCAGTTTACAGTCCCTTTCAGCAGCGAGCGTATATGAGAGGGAATTGTTATGGAATTACAGATTGAGTCTAAATCAATGGCAATAATCACAAAAGTAAATTTCCCCTTTCAGACCACTACGTTCTCTGTGTGCCTAGTCCTCACAGGATACACACTTAACCCTTTGGAACTTCTTGTATAAAATAACAGACAAATTCTGACCAAAGCATATATTAACTAATAAATAATAGCGTTACAGTTTCGGCAAATTAACTTTGCCTTCATCAGACATCAGGTAATGTGTCTGATGAAGGCAAAGTTAATTTGCCGAAACTGTAACGCTATTATTTATTAGTTAATATATGCTTTGGTCAGAATTTGTCTGTTATTTTACACTTAACCCATTCTTCTCCGCTGGTGTCTTCTGAAAAGAGTCTTTCGAAAAAAATATACAGAATGCGTCATTACTCTCTCGTACACTGATCATCTGATTCATCTGATGATCAATCATTGTCTGCTTGTTCATACCTAGCGTCTTACTTGACCTGGACGTTGATTGGGACTTAGCCCTGCTTTCATTTCCTTTTGAGTATTCTTGTTTACCTGAGCTCCGTTTAGTTTCTCTCTGTACCTTCTTCCCCATCGTACGTAATTGTTCTTTTTTATACGGTGACGAGGTTATTACTGCAACTTGAGTAGAATTACGGCCTCTGGTTGACATCTTCCTCAGCTTCCCAAGAAATGCGGATATGTAAATGTAAGGGTATTTCGGCTTATAGAACACCCTACTCCTACATGTTTGTATATATTTCACCACCAAAGACTATCAGTTGGCACAATAACCACGCGGTGATTTTCCAAACTTTATAACTTAAAGAATAAAAGTATGTAATGAGTAATCACGTACCTGAAAATAATTCTCGTTTTCTGAGGTGAAGAATTATCAACAGAAATTTTAGTACAATGAAAAACAGAACAATGTTCCTCAGACACTAACTCACTGTTACAACTGGTTTAAATTGCACTCGCTTCACCTAGTTATGAGAGGAGAAACTACTGATAATGTTCCCGCCAGAGTGCGGCGTGTTTCAGCCCAGAAACTGCGGTATTTCGGTTTACGGACCTATGTCGCTTTTATTGCTTTTCCCTTCTTTCTTTCTCTCTCTCTATCTATCCCTCTCTCTCTCTCTCTCTCTCTCCTCTCTCTCTCTCTCTCTCTCTCTCTCTCTCTCTCTCTCTCTCTCTATATATATATATATATATATATATATATATATATATATATATATTCGTGAAAGACGCTATATGAGTACACCCAATATCTCGTTTTACCCTCATAATCTTTTCCAGGAATATATTAATATAAACTATCATTTTCATTCCTATCCATCATATAATTCCTAATAAATGTAATATACTACAGTATCAAATAAATTGATTGCAATAACGAATTCATGGTAAAATATTAGAAGTGGTTTGCTTATGATAAGATCTTCATTCAATTTTGTGTTTAAAATTAAGTTTTAAAATTAACAGAATAAAGAAGATGAGCTTAACAGTAAGTAGCACTTTGTAATCAGCGGTCATGAACATTAACTACATTTCAATTCCCTCAACTATTTCTGTAATAAATATTTGTATTATCACTCACAATTTCTTTGTGCTCTGAGATATCTAATGTTGCTTCTTTGCTTTTCAATATTATAAATAAATAATACTTTTGAAAAATATATCTGGAAATCATACGTTTTTATTTATTTCAGTCTCACAGAAGAAGAACGACAGAAATACACTATACCTCACTACGACATGAGCGATGAAAAAATATTTTTTATTCTGTTGTACTTAAAACCAAATATAAGGGTAATATTTCCACCTCATTATTATTTACTTGTACATATGTGTTATTTAACTATTTGACTAAATAGCAGGATTTATAGCTTCTGGTATTAAATTTCTCTCTTACTAATCCTACACAGATTATACTTTATTGTCAAGAATTAGTTGAAGAACTATTTCATTGGCTGATTAAAGTAAGTCTGTGTAAGGATTGAGTCTGTGTAAAGATCTACTAACAGAGGGGGCCTTAGGCTTTGCGATGACTAGGGAAGGAGATGATTACATTACACAATATTAAGTATAAAAGTCACACAGAATGCCACCAGTCAAGACATCACAAACCAAATACAAAATTCTCTATATCAGCAGTGGAGTTTCTATTTGCAAAGTTACATGGAAAGTTACCTCATTTATAATGAATAAATAACTTAGTTCTTGCTACTTAAAAAATCTTAATTTTTTTCTTTTGAGGTTTTAAAAGCAATATTTAATATATTTCCGAGAGAGTGGTCTTTATTCTTATTGATCGCCATTCGGTATAAACTTGCATCAAATCTGACAATTTATTTGAATAAATGCTAAAAATTATTAGTATAATGAAAAGTATTTACAGCTTACGCTATTTGGATAAGTTATTTTATGTACACGCATCACTTAAACACAATTATAAAGAATGATTTACTCCAATTCTCCAATATTAAATAATTTCGTTTAAGATGCTAATATTTATAAGATTTAATGATAAAACAGTTTGTATATTCATTTTTAGATGTTGTTGTTTCTAATTTGAGCATGTGATTTACATCTTGCACATGATATAAGAGTAATGATTATACCAAACTTTTTAAAGCTCTTTAGGGTAATATACGATGGAAGCGTAGGTGTGTGAAATGTCGGCGCCTCTACCAGTTAATAGATGAGGGAAAGGGCGTAAGGCGCCTTCCACCCCTAATAGATGATAGAGACGCTAGGGTATATGAAATTCCGGCGCCCCTATCAGTTGAGATGTGAGAATTGGTGGGACAGGGCCGTTGATACATCATCACCAATCTCTTAGATTCTGGGATGGTTCGGAATTGAAACACAATGGCCTTTTGTTTTGAAAACCGAGTCATTGGCTAATTCTCAGAACCGGCAATCAGTCTCTTAGGACCGAGATCGATCGTGCTTGTGTTTGCGTCTCTCTCTTTAACTTATAGGCACATAGAAATCTTGTTTCGGTGAATCTAGGAAAAGAAATGCCTGTTATATGAACTCATTCATGTAAACCTTTTCATAGTAACCTGTGCTAGGTGCTTATGAATGATTTGCTTCAACAAAATCGGAAGACTGAATTCAAATATTAACAATTTTATTATAATTTTGTTGGAATTTGATACACATAGCCCAACAATGATTTCTGCGATTTATGCATTATTCTCTGACTTGTCTTAATCCTAAATTACAAAATTTGATTCAAAACTCAATCTCCTGGTTTATTAAACACTTTATGTTACTCATACGTTATCATCAACAAATAAGTTAACTCACTATGATATCTCAACGCTGGGAGGATCTATTTTTTAAATTTCTTTCAATTCTAAGAAAAAACTCAGGTAAATTTTAAAATTAAAGTCTAAAATAATTTTAATCCAAATTAATGAAATCAAAACTAAGTTTAATACTCATGAAACGGCTAGAAATTGAGTCATCTTTAATTGACTTTTGTAAAATTATGATGTTTGTATTCTATAAGAAGTATATATGCAACTATGAGTAGGGAAATTATGTGATAGTTCACCGGCCAATGCTAAGCTATTATTCGAGTATCAAAGTCTTTAGCACTTGGACATTGTCACACGGGACCATTGCCAGGCTGTAGCGAAAACAGCATCTTGGATTCCCCACTGAAGTTTAACCGAGATTTCTCATTTCTGTGTCATCGCTAAATTGAACCGAAGGATCTTAATGAGTCTTGGTGCCTATAAGTCAAAGAATTACATTGCCTAAAGTAAGTTTCTTTGTTAAGTGAAGTCGTCGCTGGAATTCTGATCAATAGTGGAACTACAGCACAACTCTCCACGCGGCGGCGTGGAAAGTTTAACTTTGAGGCTGCCTAGCTCGAAAACTATAAGACATATTAAAGGTGGTTAAAGAAATATCAGATAAACTAGTACACTCTCTATCTAAATATCCATGCTTCAGAGTGAGGGCGTACCGCAGGAACGAATTTTATAGAGGAAACTGGGGTATCAGAACCCCGATCTCAGCACGGATAGGGAAAAGAAGGTATGTTTTGATAGAAAATGTCTAATCATCGGTTTATTAAGCTGCTATGAAGTGTAGATGAGTATTATAATTTGTAAATTTCATATTATCACTAATTTTAATATCTGCAATTATGCAACCAGGCAACATCAAAGAAAAGTGGTTGATAACACTTGTAAATCAAGTTGTAATACTAAGTATTATTTGATAACGGTGATCTAAGCAAGATAAATGCTATTCAAAGAAAAAATGATAAACATAATTGCAGAGATACAGAAATCCGAAATGCTGTCAAAACGAACATCAAGGTAAAGGATTCGAAAAATTATTATTGAAGAGCAGGCGTAGCATAACATCTTACTTTTTCTATCCAACAGTGGATACCGCAGATATTGCGAGTAAATATTGATGAAAGTATGATAGAATGAAAAGTTGGAGGAAAGGGAGATATCGAGTAAATCCGTTAGCACAATGTCGTCCACCACGAATTTACTTACTATAACGTACTAATAGAGTACACATTTTTTGTGTTCAGCTTACTACGCTGAACATGAATTCATATAACAAAAATAATTATAACAGGTGCTCGACGTGTTCTTCGTTACCCCCAATTGAATACCCTGAACGAGTTGACAGTGATTGACGTACGTGATTGAAATATATAGGCTTATTACAAATCATTGCAATATTATTACGAACTCTTTGTTCCGATTTTTGTATTTCGTTTATTTTTGTTTTGTGCAGTATACTTTTCAGGTGTCCTCACAAATAAAAATTCAAAGGATTTAGATCAGAGAACCGAGGAGGGCACTGTATGAGTCCTCCTCACCCTACTCATCTGTCTCGGAAGTGCTGATCCAGAAATACACGAACGTCTGGCAGAAAATGGAATGGAGCACCATCGTGCATAAACCAAAGTAGAGACTTTCTCGAGAAAGGAACATTTTCCAACCATTCCGGAAAATTTTATTCAAGGAATTGCGGGTGTGTTGCACCTGACAGACGTGATAAAATTTACAGCCCTAGAAGTTCGTTCCCAATATGTCTGCCCACACATTAATCGAGAATTGATTTTGATGTTCTTTAGGTGAATTTGCGTTAGAGTTTTCTTCTGCCCATTAGTTCTCCTTGTGGATGTTCATAGCACCAGCTCGCGTGAACCCAACCTCATCAGTAAATATGATTAATGAAGGACACAGAGGTTTTTCCACACACCGATTAAGATACCACTCGCAAAAGTGTCTGTTATCAAGACGATAATAACTTTCTTCTATTCCTTACACATGTTGCAAGTGGTAGGGATAGAGTTGTTGTTCGCGAAATACTTTCCACACGGTCCCATTGGAAACACCTAACATTGCTAGCGGTTTGTACTGATACAAGGATCTTTCCTCTTCATCAGGAGATAAAACTGTTCGAAGACGCCCAACTGAATCATATGTAGCACGCACATGCCATATTAATAGCAGCAAAGGTATTACGGTTGGGAAGAACACAATTTGAAAAATATTCATGATATAGTCGTTATGCTTCTGTATGTTCCCATAAGCACGAGCATACATAAGATACATGCCTTCCATTTCATTACATTGTACGATTACATTGATCCCATTTCAATAATACCAAACACGAGATGTACACATTAAAACATCTAACGGCACGCACTGAACCATGTGTTCTATTAAACTAAACTGCCTACGAGAATTACAGCAAAATCGAACACGCTTACTACAGGATGACACCAGGTGCGTCTATTCAGATGAAACAAGTTCAGGTGTGTACACCAAATACAACAATACCAATTTTGTTTTCCAAATGCAAGGTTTGTTTATTATGTTTATGGTATCTATACATAAATTGCTCAATGTACTTTTCCCCTTGTTATTCAGAGTTCAATGAGATTTCGGAACTCGCAAGTCATTATTATTTGAATTTAAAAGAAATAGTGTACACTTGAATAATCTTAAATTGTTAGAAAATGTATCCATTTAAAGAAATGAAACGTCAGAAAACGATAGAATGGAACTTTCCTCTAAAGGTGTTAATTTGCATTCAAACCTAACCTTACCCTCACAAAAATACCAATACCTCGTCTTCACCTCATTTCACTTACTCGCCTTCCTCTTATTTTCATATTTCAAAGATATTTTGGTAATCACTCACTATCAACATTCACATAATCACCGAACCTTAAGAGTAGAAACTGTGACACTAAATGTAAGCTTTCGTTTCTTTTCATTTGCATTGTTCTAGATTGTATTTACATACTCGCACAAGTAGAACCAGCTGTCATCTGAAATATGTTATTTTCCTTTTTGTTCTTAGTAATGTTTCCGTGTTCATTTTGACTTGCATGCAAGTGCATACTTTGTGAATATAAATGTAACATTCTTCTGAATCTATGCTCTTCGCTAAGTAGTTTTCGAATCCTTTACCCTCATGTCCGTTTTGATAACATTTCGGACTTCTGTATCTCTAAAATCATTTGTTTACGTTCATCTTTTATTTGTGTAATGCTTTTCTTGCTTAGATGACCGCCATCAGGTGATATTTAACTCTGGAACTTGGTTTGCAAGTGTTATCAACCACTTTTCTTTGATGTTAAATTGTGTTATATGTGGTTGCATAACTGCAGATATTAAAATTTGTGATAATGTGAAATTTACAAATTATAATACTCATGTACACGACATAACAGATTAATAAACCAATAATTAAACATTTTCTATCGAAACATATCTTCTTTTTTTCCTATCTGTGGTTAAGTCGGTTTTCTGATACCTCAGCTCCCTCTATAAAATTTGTTGCGGAGGTACGACCTAACTCTGAAACATTTATATTTAGATAGATAATGTACTAGTTCCTCTGATATTTCTTTAACCGCCTTTAATATGTCTTATAGTTTTCGAGCTAGGCAACTCAAAATTACACGTTGCTCGTTTTCGGCATAGCGTAATTTTCAAACAACGCGGTTTTCGCGCTATGTCTATATGCACTTTTTTGTTTGTTTGGGTGAGTGGATTTTGGCTACATAATAACTGAACACCATGTATAATGAATGCAACGTTCCCTCGGGCTCTACGTTGATCGATTTAGCTTTCCACAATAGTGTAAGGACACAACTTAGGTTTCCGTCAACCTTCTAGTAAACAATAATTTTCAAATTGCAATGTCGGAAGTATTTCGTAGCGGGAAATGCGGTTTTCCCAGTTTTTCCTAATTTGGGCTTCAGTCAGGAAAAATACAAAATTAGGAAGGAACCAACGAGCAATTTTCTCGGTTTTAAATCATTACCTTTAATGCCCAGTCTTACTTAATCACACACTTTTTTATTGAGCTTACCTTTCATGTAATTCCTATTACGCAGCGATTTTATACAGGGATTAGAAAAGAAAACGAAAAAAAAATATTTCGAATAAATAAACGGAAAACTAAGAAGATCAAGAATACGAAATTAGGTTATCATTATTATTATGTTTTAACTGAAAAGCCGAACAATACGGAAAATTAATTTTCTTTACTTGTTAGTGGAATGAAAGAGGAAGGAAGGTAGGAAAAGAAAGGTGAAAAAAGGTGGATGAAATGTTAATTTCAGTTATTAATTGACAGCGAGAAAAGAAAAATGGGTATATTTTGAACAAAAATAAAATACTAGATAAACTGATTTGTAGAAAACTCTGCGTTGTAGGTTCCGTAAACTTTTCATGGTAACTGAGTGCTTGTTTAGTTGACTGCTTATCTAATCATATTTTGTTTCCTCCGTTGACGTTCATGCTCGGTGTTTACATTTTACTATCAATTCTGTGTTTGTGTATTACCTAACCATTATAAGATAGAGATAGGAAACGCTATGCCATTTCTGGATTATCATTTTTGCTTTACTTATTGTGTTGAAAGATACAACATAAAATATGCTTACTAACTAATTATATGTATTACTTATATCACTATGTACGATTTTCTTTGTTCATATTCTCCTAAACTACATTTATCATGCATTATGTAGTTTCATACACCAAGTTATTTACTATGTTATCTAAGTGAAGCTATACATAGTAAACGTATATTATTTGTACTATTGAAACTAGCAATACCCAGGTTACGCTATTGTATAGCATCTTTAATAATGTCTTCCATTGGCCCATTTCTAATATTTTGATTTTAACCAAACAAATTTTTAAACACAAGTGCTGCATCGCAAAAATTACGTAGCTTTAACTTCAATAAGAATAATGTAATGTTATTTCAGCTAAATAAGAATTCTGCTATGGAACAAGAAAAATTTTATTTGCTACTGTGTATATAGAAAAATAACTTGCAGGATATTTATCTAAATAGATAGTAACGATGGTGTATTGTGTTAAGTCTAAAAATCGCACCGATACAATAAAATGTGTTATTAAAATAGAACAAATGAAAACTAAACGTGTAATAATAAAGACGAATGTGATGTATGTTGTATTATTTAAACGCCATTTGTAAAGAAGCAGAATTGCCTAGTAGAAGGCAAAGGTAACAGCAAGGATATTGGCGAAGAATATTGTAAATAATTAAGGAAAAACTTTGAAAAAATGAAAAGTTATTACAAAAGATATGAAAACTTTAAGGCAAGCCAATCGTTTAGGTAAATTTTCTAAGTATTACTCTAAGAGAATGCATTGGTATTAGAAATAGAGATCAAACATGTTTGTATTGGGTCAATCGTATTTGTGTTATGTCCTGATAATAAAAGTAGAGAATGAGGTGCTAAATATGAAAGATATGAGAATGGTTTAAAAGAGTTTCTTAAAACATTCTTTTTTCTTTAAACTTCAGATATAAGAAAGTTTGAAAAAAAAAAGAACGAATATCTCCACTAGCGTATTTAGATTTCATAAGAACTTTTCAATTTTCCACTTAAAATATCAAAGGGAAACAAAGAAAAATATATTCGTCTTTTATATTTGTAAGATAAACAGAAAGCCTATTTATTATTGATGTGGTAAATACAGGGGTGCTTTCTTATTTTTTAACAACCGGTTCTCTCTCTCTCTCTCAATACAGTTTTCAGATATACTCAGATTTCAAGGAGGATCCAAAGTAGGCAGGAGGTAAGCCTTGACAACAATGGACATCCAATGCTTTGTAGCGAAGTCGGAAGTGTTAGGAACTAGCAGCTTCATGTTTTTTCGTGTTCAGAATAATGTGTTATGCAATGTATTTCGTCACGGTATATTTCACGTTTTCTTCACTTATAAGAGTGAAAGAAAACATCGCCACATGCGTTTTCCCGAGTACGAGAAACCGTGCTGCTGCTGATCCTTAACACATCTGACATCGCGCCAAAGGATTCAGTGTTCACTGCTATCAAAACATATCGTTTGCCTACTCTGGACCAATCATAAAGTCAGAGCATATCTCAAAATTCGGTTGAGGGCATATCTGGAAATTTCACCCTCCAGGGAATACTCTGTACATCCATTGAACATTAATGAAATGTGCAATTTAGTAGTGCATTAGCATGACTTCCTTTATGCTGATAAGGACCACCATCCACAGTTTCTCGAATTCGAAATAGGGCCTCTTGAAATTTGACTTTTCACGATTTTGGACAGTCCTAGCTCTGAAACTATGCACTTTTCCCCACAGGTCCATATGAACTTTTTCTTTTATTTTGATGTGAGGAATCACCTCTTACAGTTTGTCGGTATAGTTCATTAACACCCTGTATATATATATATAACTCGCGTGTATGTGTAGGTTGTCCCACAGAGGAACTGCCCTATTTTGAGAAATGATAGTTTGGGTCAAGACCAGCAATCGATCGAGAAATTGAAGAAAATACATCTCCAAAACTAATGATATACATTGAAGTTATTCAAAACCAGGTAGGGGACGTGATAAGCATTAGATACATACCTTATTGATTACACTCACAGATCCCAGTATCCTGGACAAAATTCTAGAATTCATATTCAAATTTCTGTCTGCCCATTGATGCGAAACAATTCAAAGTTGCTTTCTTTCATAACATTAAAAGCAAGCGAAAAAAGTACAGAGGTGTTGTCACCAATTTGTTTGCCTTGTCTCTTTCACTCTTTTCTAGGTCATGTATGTGTGTTTGTATTTGTGTGTTTAAGTCTGGGTATAACAAACGGTTTTGCGAACTCAAAATATTTTAACAACCGGTTCTAGGGATCCAGTGCGAACCGGTTGAATAGCGTAACTGCCTAAATACATATGGACACTTGTAGGCAAACAAATAACTAAAGATGGACATAACAATTATTTAGTAAAGGATGGTAGACAAAGCATTTTGAATCAGAAAAGAGTATTATGAGTTGTACGTTGGCTAAAAAATCCGAATGAAATAACTACACAAAATTTCGTAGACATCAGGTGGGAAACTTCCAAAACTTTTAGAACAAAGAAACGTGATGTTTTAAACAGTAAAATGAAGGTACTAGAAGATAATAGCTAAAATAAAAACATTCGGGACAAGTATAAGGGGATCAACAAATTTAAGAAAGGCTATCAACCTCGTGCTTAGACATTAAAGAAAGATGACATAACAGTTCTCACTGATACAGATAGCATATTAAATAGATGGAAAGATTTCTTTGACCATTAGCTTAGCACGCAGCCGAAAACTAATGTGCGTGGAGAAAGGGAAATACACACCGCAGAACTGTATATTTCAGAACCTAACCAATTGGAAGCAGAAACCGCTATAAAGAAATTAAAGAAACACAAATCTAGATTTTCTATTGATTTTAGAAAGGCTTACGACTCGGTTAGGAGAGAAAAGTTGTATAATATTCTTAGAGAATTTGGAATACCGAAAAAGCTAATTAGATTAATTAAAGTATGTTTAAATGAATCTCAAAGTAAAGACCGGATAGGGAAATTTTTGTACACGAGATTTCACGTTGAGAGTGGTCTGAAATAAGGAGATCCGTTGTCGCAATTTTTATTCTACTTTGTCCTGGAATACACTATAAGGAAAATCAAAGATAGCAACCAGAGCCTAGAGTTGAATGATGTTCTCCAGTTTATGACGTATGCTGATGATATAAATTTAATTGGGGATTATAGGAGAGCAATAAAAAGAAATGCAGAGGCCTTATTAAACGCTTGCAGGGACATGGGTTTAGAAGTAAATGCAGAGAAAAAAATACATGGAAGTTCGTCGGGATTGTAATATGACAAATTATGCGTTAAAATATCGAATAATACTTTTGATAAAGTGTATACTTTCAAATATCTATCATCTATATTAACAGAGGGAAACCATATTCACGAAGAAATTAAATGCCGCCTAAAAGCAGGGAATTCGTGTTATTATTTTGTTCAAAATCTCTTGTCGTCGCGAATTCTGTCGAGCAATTTGACGCTTAAAATATATAAACGATACTCATGCATGTTGTTCTGTATGGATGCGAAATATGGTTGCTTATTCTTAGGGAAGAGCATCCTGAGGAAGAGGATCTTGAGACTAATATTCGGACCCAAGAGAAACGGGAAAAGGGAATGGCGGAAACTTCATAACGAGGAACTACATAATTTATTTACCAAACATTGTTACGGTAATAAAGTCTAGGAGACTCAGATGGATAGGACATGTAGTCAGGATGGAAGAAAGTAGGAAGCTTACAAAGTGTTAGCGGTAAGACAAATCGGAAAACGACCATTAGGAAGACCAAGACGCAGATTGGAGGACATTATTAAGATGGATCTTGCCGAAATAGGAATACAAAGTAGGAACTGGATACAGATGGCTACGGATAGAAATCAGTGGGGAGCTTTAGTGAACGGGGCATTGAACCTCCGGGTTCCATAGTTAGTTAGTTGTTCTTCTAAACTAATATTATCAAACGAATGAAAAAATACTTGTATTTATTAATCACATACGATCTTTAAGAATTCAATTTAGAATAATTGAATCGAATCATTATTAAAAGAAATTATTATATGCCAACCTGGTTCAGAAAGACGTTATTAAAACCTTTATCAATCACATAAATCAAACAGCTTTACTTATTTCGCTAAAAGTACTTTAACTTTGAGTAAAAGCGGACTTGTTCAATTTATAGGCAATGACATAGCGGATATATTTATAGATAAACTTAAAGAAGAATCAATTAAAATATGAAATATTTGCGATACACATAAACCAATAAATCGGTTAACAGGAGAAGACAACTCTTTCTGAAATTCTTAAGATATCATATCTCTTAGAGTACGTATGAAGAAATTCCTCCCTTATTAGAAACGGGGAGAGTTTGAATATTTTAAATAGTTATTTAAGAAAGAAATTAGAGAAGGGTCACAACATTTAGGGGAATAATATTACATATGGAAAAGAAAAGTTAATCAAGATGCTGTAGAAGAGATATTATTAGAAGTTAAAGAAGAAAAGAAAAGTTTAAAAGATTTAGTTGATAACTGTAAAAAAGAATTAATAAAAACTGAAAATAATATAAAATCGTAAAACACAAAGTTCCTGATCATGATCAGTCAGGAGAGCTATTTAGATCCATTGATATTGCAATTAGCAAATGGAATTCTAGGATTTATTCCAGTTTCTATTCGTAATTTGTGAAAATGTGACAGTAATTTATTTGTTAAAATCTTAAGACGTTGAAAATTACTTCAAAAACTAGATACCATGAAAATACATTACATTTTCAAAAACGATAACAAGTAAAGATAAAAGAAATAAATAACGATCAATTAAAATTTATTAATTTATTTGTATTTTTATAAGTCAGCAGAAAAATCGGAAAAAATACAGAAACTTCAAAATTCTTTCCTAAAAACTTAATTAATTTGATAAACGAAAAAGTGGATATAATATCCATATGATTATTTTCATTTGCTAGAAAAATTAAACGAAGTTTTCTCATGATCTGGATGTAAGTTTAAGAACAGAATAACAGCAGAAGAAATAGAGAATGATGATTATAATGTCCACATAATATAAATTAACCTGTCATCCTATAAATTATAGAAGAATATACACAGTTGCATTGCAAAACGGATGATCTTAACGGATATTATCGAAAACTTTAGAGGTATTGCTTCTAAGATACATAAAGTAGATTTTACATGGTATTTTACTAATTCAGAACTTTTTAATGGATGCGTTGTTAAAAATGACACATCAAAAATTAGAAATTTTAACCAATTACGACAAATTGCTCTTATACATAACTCTAATTTTGAATGTTAAAATCGATATGCCATAGCAAATAATAATTATTTAGAAAATTACAATCATAATAGGAAAATCTCTTAAATAATGTGGATAATGGACTGGATAATGGATCAGTCATCAATAATGTGGATCAGAATAAAGAATATACGAAAAAAGAATGTGGATCAATCATGAATTATTGTATGTTTTATGGAGAACGTCAGTGGAGATATATTAACAACGAGAATAAGAAATATTGGACAAACAGAATATAATTCTGATATTGGTGTTTTTAGAAGTTAATATAAATATCCCAAAGTCCTGCATAAGTAGCATTCTGAGACACCATCAGCTGCATAAAATTATATGAGCAATAAGATTTTCTAAATTATTAGGAACACTTCGTAATAAAAAAGGTTTATATATTACATTATTAAAAACTAATGCTCTATATATGGCAAGGTCTTAAAGTTAAGAAAATCATAAAGCATTAGCATTTAAACAATCAGCATGAGTTCAGGAAACATATAATTAAATACTGGACCTTCATTAGGCAAATAATGATTTACAAAAGACGTTCATAGACTTCTAAATAATGTTATGTTTTGTAAAGGTATGGAAAATATAAAAGACAGGTTGGAAATAAGACTTCACACAATAAAGGACTAGCGGAACAACAAATTACTAAAACTAGTTTTCTCATAGAAAAATATTTTCTGAAAACGACTCCTGTTCATATGTAAAAAACAAAAATTTATTTTAGTAAATTGATTTGCGTTGGAATATCTTTTGTAGATATAGCTAAAATTACCTTATTTGATTTCTATTACAGTTTTAAAGATATATATATATATATATATATATATATATATATATATATATATATATATATAGTATGGCGCAGCAGAGGAACGATTCCTGAGACAAAAGGAAACAAAAAAGTTCCAATAAACATAGGGCGAAAACCACGTCGTTTACGTGTTATAGGCTGCCGAAAGCGTGGGAAAACAAACTTCAGAGTTAATATTTCATTAACTACTGAGCGTAAACGTGATGCGGGATGATATCATCAAAACATCCTAACCTGCTCTATCCAAATTTGAAGTTTTCAGATTTGTGCAGTGGTGGCGAAAGGGATTCCCCAGAGGACGCTATGGATCCCGGACATTTTATGATGTGAATATAGTGAACAAGAGCATGCAAAGGACGTCTCGCTGCCTGGAGATAATACTACGTGGCAGGTCAGTACCCAGGACGAGGCGATAAGTAACAGAAAATAAAGAAATTCCGACTGCTGATCTGGAATATTAATGGCATTACATCGCTTTTAATGACGATCTGTTACTAACGCTACTGTCGTTTAGTTTATTTGTGTTTCGTAATGTACATACTCGTCTGTCATTTTCTCCAGAATCTTTTTTAGCCTCTTCGTGGCTAAGCGGTTAGCGTAGGCGACTTTTGCATGGGAGACCGGGGTTCGATTGCGGGAGCTCATGTGGTCCGGATTCCACGTTAACCAGTTTGACCAGTGGCTACATGAATGGCATACTAATACACACTGCTTCATGTCTCGTATTCTCTTCACAGATGATGCTACATTTTCCCGTGATGGAGTGTTCAATACTCACAAGCAACATTTGTGATCTGTGGCAAACCCACACGGAATGTCAACTATTGACCATTAGGAATGGTGTTCTGTGAATGTGTGGGCAGGAATCGTTGATAATTACTCATCGGACCGTACCTACCACCACAAGATTTAAATCGGTGGAAGTATCGCATATTTTTGGGAGAGGTTCTGTCTGAACTAATAGAGATTGTGACACTGGCTGTTCGTCGAAACATATGGTTTACGCAAGACGGTGCTAAAGCACATTTCGCTGCGGAGATGCGAAATTTTCTCAACGCATTCTTTCCGAATATATGGATCAACGTAGAAGGACCAGTGTCTTAGCCACCTCGCTCACCAGACCTTAACCCCTTAGATTTCTTTTTCTGGAACCATATGAAACCATCCTCTTTTAATTTCAACAAAGAATTTTCTCTGTACTTTCTTCCTACAACTCTCTTCGGTTTGCAGTCCCATTATACGATTTGGGACCAGAAACATCAGCCTCTGTTACAACAAATATAGCAAGTGGAACGAACGCTGTATTTCACGCCCGCTACTTTAGAACATTGATTGAAAAAAAGAATGTATGGTAGTCGCATTTATGTGATATACTGATCAAAATGAATGTGCTCAAACAGTTATGTCCCTATTAGAATCCTGCCGCCTATAGTCGGACAATTTGTCCATGCCGCGGTTGGATTGCCGGCGCCGGACACCGGCGTCTTTCCGCGCGATTTTCAACCGCGACGAACAGTTGGCAAATAGCCGGAAATGAGCATTAAATGCGCCGTCGCCGCCGTCGGAGAGTTGCCTTGACGAGCAGTCGGCAAATATCCGTAAAGGCACAGTAAATGCGCAGGCGAAGAAGACCGGCATAAGGAGTCGGCAGAGGGTCTAGAAGAAGCCTTTCCGACTGTTTTGCCGACTCTGACGGTCGGCAACAGTCGGCAAAGAATTGGCAAAGGGCATTTTATTTTATTTTCGACAACTTGCCGCCTCTGCAAAAGGTCAGCAACTTCGAACAATTAGATCGTCGTGCCTCCGCTGACGGGTGCCGGCTGCCTCCGGCGACCCGTCACCGTCGACGCCTGTAATCCCTCTTTCCGACCGCGACTTCCTGATGGTTGTGTTATTATTATTATTATTATTATTATTATTACGCGTACTTTAGTTGTCTTTTAATAGTAGTTCGTGTTTGATTCCTGTAGTAATAAAATTGGAAGCGTTCTGAAAAGCGTTGGAATATCATTAATATGAGATCAGCAATCCGAATTTGTTTATTTTCTGTTACCTATCGGCTTGTGTTGTACGTATTTTTACATTGTAACGACGGAACGTTTTTACTGGTACTTTTTAAGGAGGTATGCAACCACTCACAGTGATTATTACCTTATTCGCCATCTTTTAATCTGCGTGTATAAGTACTGACCTGCAACGTAGTATTACTTCCAGGCAGTGAGACGTCCTTTACATGCACTTGTCCAGTCAATTTACGTCATAAAATGTCCGGGAATCCAAAACGTCCTTCGGGGAATCCCTTGCGCGGCCACTGCACAAATCTGAAAACTTCAAATTTGGATAGAGCAGGTTAGGATCCTTTGACGATATCATGCCGCATCACGTCTACGCTCAGTAGTTAGTGAAATATTTAACTCTAAAGTTTGTTTTCCCACGCTTTCGGCGGCCTATAACACGTAAAACCCGAGGTTTTCGCCCTATGTTTATTGGAACTTTTTTGTTTGTTTTACTCTCAGGAATCGCTCCTCCGCTTTTGTACAACGAATTTAGCGCCATACTATATATATATATATATATATATATATATATATATGTGTGTGTGTGTGTGTGTGTGTGTGAAGATAAGTATCAGTATTTTCCATCTGTGATTATGGAGAATATAACAAATATGTCCTTAACCTAAGAAGGAACTTACTGCGAAGATTTGAATATCAATTTAAAGGGGTTATAATGTGGAAGGTGTAGATCTTAAATAAAAAAATTATGCTATTAACAAAAAAGTAAATAAGGTTAATGAGAAGATGTAAATATGAAAAAGAAAAAAATCATAAAAGCGAAAGGCATAAAATCAAACATTGTTGAAATAAAAATAACCTTGAAAAATTGTAAAGATTGTGTTGTAGAAAATAAAGAATTGTATCAAATATAAAATAGTGATGTGATCATTGCTCTTATATCATGTATAGCATGCAAGTCATTTACTCAAGTGTTTATATGCTCATAATAATATTTATTTACTTCAAGCGAGGTAGCTCAAGTGATAGAGCATTGGCTTCGCATTCGGGAGTTCGTTGGTTCGATTCCCTCTGCCGAACATCCTGATTAAAGTTATCCAGGATTTCCCTCAGTCCTACCAGGCTAATGCCGAGATGATACCTACTTAAACAGGCCCTGCCCGATACCTTCCCAAATTCTTTCCATTGTTATTGTTGTTAGTTATCCAATATAAAATGGCCTCTGAGCTGTATCTGGTGATTGTTAAATAAATAAAATAAATAATTTTTCATAAAATCTTATAATGATTCGTAATTTAATCGATCTGTTTTAATAATAGTGGATTTGTAGTAGTTTTTCTTTATAAAATACATACAGGTAATGCTTAAAATTATTTATTTAAATGAGGTCAGTTAAAAATAGTTTTAATAGTTATATTTAATTGAAAAACGTTGAAAATAATTAATAGTAATGAATACGTAAATTACCCATAAATTGGGAGTTTATTCTTTTGTGACTCCTTCATGATAAATTGTGTGTAAATATCAACTGTACAATGACTAATAGTATCTGTAAAATAATTTTGAGCGCTGTTGTTCGTCTTGTATTAGAGTCTGGGATTGACAGCCTATAGATGTTCCACGTTTCAATCCTCTCTCGAGGTGAAACCACTTCAATATACGCTTCTTGTAATGTTTTCTCTTTTTATGAAACTAAACATATTTAATCACATGCCGCGACTCGTAAATTCTCGTAATTGAAGCAAAACCTTTGTTATCAAAGGAAATACGGGACACGAAAAACAGTGTATGAAATTTTTTTAATTTGAAATATATTTACACCTGTTATATGTTTCATCATTAGCTAAATTCTTGTATAGTGAAAGGGCATCTCGAGCGACTCCCTCTGCCGTGTCGTGACAAAACGCTGTAACTTTGGCGGAGCAGTTTTGCGAAAATGAGCCGTAAAGTTTTCATCAGAAAATGTGATCTGTATCGTGTAGAACCAGTGTAACTAGGCAATAATGGTCAACCAATCAATTTTCACCAAATTTAATCACACAACATGCATTTACGTAACATTACATGTTAAAACGTGTCTCCAAAGTCAAGATACACTGGTTCTACGCGATACAGATCACATTTTCTGATGAAAACTTTACGGCTCATTTTCGCAAAACTGCTCAGCCAAAGTTACAGCTTTTTGTCACGACACGGGAGCCCTACTTTCTTGGCCGGTGAGTAACAGAGTCGATTTGGGTATGTAAGAGAACCGGGAGCCTCTGTAGGTCACGAATACGTTGGTTTTAATGTCGCAAAGTGAGGCGTGTTCGAACAGGGAGACGAAAACCGATCGACGGTACCGATAGCGTTGTAATTACTTCACTGGTCACCATGTGCTACTGGAGAGGCTTCCAGTGGAGATCTTTGCGTCTATTCTCATCTCCTGACTCTGCTGCGTAATTCTATATCGTACATTACCCACGAAACTACAGAAATGCAGCAGGATGCTCACAACAAGTGAGGAGAACCAGCCCAGAAACCCCTATTGTTTACTTCTGGGAGCGCGTATCACCGGTGACCTGCAGGCCCCTCGGACAATGTGGGTATGGGGAGAACGTGAAGATACGTTAGTTTTCAAATATGCAAACCACGATGTTGCATTTGAAGTGTTTCCAGTGTCAGGGCTCAAAACAGCCACACACTGCTTTTCGTTCTCGGCCCGAAGGTGCTCGCACTAGCCACCACTAGATCAGCAGGGAGGTGTATTTCGGAAATATTCACTGAGAACAAATCTAGGGAAACAATTCATACTGTCGGAGGTCACTGAATGCATTTTAGTAAATTGTGAAAAATAGAATAAGTATCTAAATATGTGATGCTTTTGATTTTTTCCATACCAATTTAACCTAACCAATGTAATTAATATTATAAAATAAACATATTATTTTAATTTCACGACCATTGCAAAATCGTCGCTTGCGGAAGGCTGATGAAAAAGTACTATTTGAATTTTACCATCTTATTTATCTACTCTATAAGAGATACAATGGGGTTAATTGAAGGGAATGTTACTCTTTACAAGTACACTGAATATTTAGATTTTGGAAATAGTAGAATTGTTTTTGTGTATGATGGCTGTAGGTGTCTTGCAGATAGGCTACTTAAATTACTGTAATCGGTTCGACTCTTCTGGAATTGTTTAGACTTCACAAGCACGGGCTAATGGTTACTAGAGAATTAGAGCTGGAGTTCTATTAGTTAAACAGTCCCTGCCTGTTCCAAATAGAATATTAGAACTCTGATACAGGAACCAAGAATTAATATTAAGGATACTATGTACAATAATGGGTACATCACCGAGATGAATTTGTACATATCAGATATTATCCTTCATAGGATATGATTGATATCCTTGGATGTATTATAGGTATATTCTCTACAGAAGTACAGCTCCATAACTATTACTATAATAAGTTTTTAAAGTTTAAACATATATTTTTTATTTAATTGGCTAATCAAGAACTTGAACTATATGGTAATCTTAAGAACGATAATCTCAGCGCATTGTATTAGAGAGGATTGTTTTTTGCAGACGAGCGAAACAATGTGAATTCATATTTCTGCGTCTAACATTAAAGTAAGAATTTTTCTTACAGTGTAGAAATACTGACGGTAGGTCGTAGCTAGGAACAAATTGTTTTCGAAATAAAGCCATTATTATTATGAAGAGAAAAAATAGGATAAAGTGAGTGAAAAGGTTGAGAATGGAAATTACAAGTAGGAACTTTGCAATGATTATTTCTAATTGAAACTTGGCATTGCCTTTGGCTTATCTTCTAATAGAAATAGAAAGCAGATTGAATCCTGATTGAAGTAGAAAATTAATTTTAAAAATAATATTTTACTTACGAAAATTTTACCTCATAGATGTTTCTAAACTCTCCGGATGAATTTCCTCAAATGTCGAAGAATCTCTACATACACAGTGGGGATATTTTCACACATATCTTTGCTATGGATCTCTATGCAACCACAAGTACTCCAGCAGTCATGGAATTAGCTATGAGCCAACGGAAATGTGTGCTAGACTCAGAATATAGCCTGGATATTAGCCCTGTTTATAATAGAGTGGCTTGTCGACTACAGTGGAAATTTAAGCCTATTATGAAGAAATGTAAATGTTCTCCGCATCTCTTATATGCTACCGGTAAGTTTAATGTTGTTGCATATCGGTTTATTATTAGTTGTTGTTTATTACAATTTAACATTTTTTTTTTCAAATTTCCACGTTATAATCAAAATCATTGGATTACTAAAGAAATAAGTTTGAGCAATAGATGATTTTTGTTTAAGTATAATTCATTCGTGTGCAGTTTTAGTCACTATTAAATGGATTTACCTATAAAGAGCATTATTTCATAAAAAGCTACAGATACAAATTTGTATTATACAAAATTATATGGGTTGTATAAATTAGTCTTTTTTCTCAGTGGAAGGAGTAAAAAATATTAAATGGAGAATCATATACCAATTATAATTATTTCGAACAAATTTTGGAAATAAAACTTGTTGTTAATAACTAATTTTAGTATTATATTATTTGTTTCGTTTAAACATTAGATCATAGCTTCTTCATTTTACATTTAGAGAGATAAGAAAGGTCAACGATGGAGATTCCACTTCTCCCTTTTGGAAATTATGTATAAACTTGTCTCAAATTCTCTAGGAGTCCACTACTCAATACTTGTGTTCAGTGTTTGAATATTTCTGATTCGAGTATAACATTAAAAAAAAATAATGATAAGCCAATGAAACAAAAAATAAATCATATAAAAGTGAAAGCTCGTTCAATGACTCATGTTGTGCCAAAAAAAATAGTTGCTTTTTTTTTTTTTTTTTTTTTTTTTTAGAAATGATGGTCATTTTTCGATAGAATATGAGTTATATCAATGAAAAGAATTACAATTATAATTGCGTCAAATGAAAATTTTACATAATAGTAAAACAATCATTGTGTTCCTATGAATAATTTCGTAAAGTAGATCCTAGAAAAAGCTATCAATGTGACAGTATTCTTGAGTTTGGTGCTCCAATGAATTGAAAATAGTCTCTGATTTTCGTGGACACACGCCAAAAATCACTAAAATACTTACAAGTTTTCTATTTGGTTATCGTGCTGAAAAGGGCAGTATTGTTACTAATAGAATAATAATTTTATTAATTATTTAAATTTAATTTTTAAACAAGTTTCGTTACTTTTTTTCAGGAAAGTTTAAAGAATGTGATAACGAAGGCTTAGTCTGTATCTCAGAAGAATTTTCTAGTAAGTTATGTAGCAACTACTTGCTTTTTTTCAACTTTTTAACTAGTACAGTGTTTATTTAAGAAAAGAAGTAAGAGATCTAGTAAAAGTGTGAGAACTACTAGTAAATTGAGGGGATTGATAATTTGAAGCTAAAATATAATACTTCGTTTTCATCTGAAGATCCCATGGTGTGTAACATTGTCCGGATTCTTATTTAAAAATTCGAAAACTGCAGTGGATATTGAAGAGCTACAAAATCTGTTTCAAAATATGCATAAACTGGTACAAGATGAATAATCTTTGTTCACAGCAAAAAATGTTACACTGAAGCAATAACACTGTTCAACAAATTTTGATCGAAAGTATGTAAACTCTTTGAAATTGCGATTTTTACATTCATTTAAGCATAATATGAAAGGAAATGATAATAGAAGAATTTTCTTAGCTCAGGTTGTGAAGAAAAACGCCCTTGTACAACAGTAGCTGTATATATACAAATGTATTAATATTTATAGAACATTTAAGCAAAATCCTTGTAAAAACCTACATTTCACTTTTTTTTTATCTCTTTCACTGTGATGTGATAAGCTGGGGAGTTAAGAAGTACCCTAACCTAGCTTTCTATACCCTTGTACTTCCTTTTTCAAAATTGCGCAAATACCAGTTTCACAGCGATACAGAAAATAAAGTAACCGTGGTCAAGTTAAACATTAACAATTCCGTAATAAAAATCAGTATTAACATCAAAACATGAAAAATATGTACAAAAACCTTTTTGTGCAAGAACTAAACTGCAATGTAGGCAAAAGTTTCAAGTGATCCCTTGTACAGGATTATGTTTATTTTATTTTGAGCGTCTTCGCTTGGTTTGCCTTTTGTAGGTTACATCTGGAGCATCCCTTGCAATAGTCCAACAGTAGTCGGCCAATATGTTAGAACTCCACTTTCCCTCATATCTCTTCTCCATGGCTGCAATATCTTGATGGAAACGCTCACCATGTTCGTCACTTACTGCTCCACAATCTTCGGGAAAGAAGTCTAGATGTGAATGAAGAAAGTGGAGTTTCAGAGACATATTGCAACCAAGATTTTCGTAGCACAATAACAACTTTGCTACCAGTTGTTTGTAATTTGTTGCTCGGTGTCTTCCCAAGAACTGTGAACAAACACTCTTCAAGCTTTCCCACTCAGCTTTCTCCTCACCTTGGAGAATTTCGTCGAACTTGTGATCTTTGAATAGTTGCCTAATCTGTGGCCCTATGAAAACACCCTCTTTAACTTTGGCATCACTTAATCGAGGGAAATGTCCTCTTAGGTACTTATAGGCCTCATCCTCTTGGTTCATGCTCTTAAGAAAACTTTTCATAAGACCTAATTTAATATGTAGAGGGGGAAGCAAAATTTGGTTACGATCTACCAGTGGTTCATGCTGCACATTTTTCACTCCCGGCTGAAGAGTTTCTCTGGTACTCCAATCACTTTTGCGGTAATGAGATCCACGATCTCTACTGTCCCATTCACATATAAAGCAACAATACTTTGCATATCCTAACTGCATACCTAGCAACAGTGCCTAACCTAACTGCATACCCACTTTAAGGTCACCACAAATGTGCCACTGAAAATCGTAATATTTAATGGCTTGAAGTAAACGTTTCAAGTTTTCATAAGATTCCTTCATATGAACTGCGTATCCTACAGAAATCGAAGGAAGATCATTTCCAATATGTGAAAGCACTGCCTTTAAACTCACCTTGGTCGAATCTATAAAGAGCCTCCACTCCGTAGGTTCGTAATTAATTTTAAGTGCCCTCATGAGACCGCCACAAGTGTGTCTTCCATAGAAAAAAATGAAGTGAACATCTTCTCCCTATTCCGATACACTGATACTTTTTTCTGCAATAAATTCCATTGCTTTAAGCGTGACGCTAAAAATTCGGCTTTGCTTTTCGAGAGGTCCAAGTCTCTGATTAGATCACTTAGTTCCTCTTCAGTAAGTCTATGTGGTTCACATGGAGGTTGTTCTACAACAAACGTAGGGTCCTTCGAAGTACTTGATTCAGGAGCTTCAACTTCTTGATCATCATCAGAAAAAAGATCGTATTCTTTAGGTGGGTCAGGAACAGGTAGTCCTTCTTCATGCGGAACAGGGCGCATTGCAGAAGGAATGTTAGGATAGATCAAGGCCCACTTCTTCTTCGTGGAAATTCCCTTCTTGACGGAAGGAACCATACAAAAATAACAGTCTCTGATGTGGTCGCTTGGCTCCCTCCAAATCATGGGCACTGCAAAAGGCATTGAGCGCCCCTTCCCATTAATCCAATTTCTTAGATTGCTGGCACAAGTGTTACACACAATGTGGGGTGCCCAAGATTTATCTTGGTCTCCAATTTTACAACCAAAGTAATATTGATAGGCTTTTCTTATTAGTGGTGTTATAGTCTGCTTTTGTGAGGAAAATGTCACTTCCCCACACACGTAGCAGAAGCTGTACGCACTGTTTACTCAATTTCGCGGCATTTTTGTTTATTGAAATTATCAAAATGTCACTTGAAATAGTTCCGACAACTATTTAAAAATATACATTCGGAATACCAGTATTTTTGCGTACTTGTAGTTGTATTTTTATGTCCTGCACTACACAAACGTCACACCCAAAACGCTTTTAACTGCACTAAACCTGTCTTTTCTAATAATAGCAGAACACTACTGAAATAAGGAACACAATGAAACCAAGCGTTCATATAATTTCTCCAGTGTTGCCGGATCAGTGTAACATTTTACCCCAAACGATGCGAATATATTTATTTTTGAAGCGTTATTATTAGACATGCCTGTAAAACGAAAAGTAGAGCTAATATTCGAAAATAACTTTCAAATTCGTGATCAGCACCACAAAATCAATAAGAATTAGCTGATTTTGTTCAATTTACATTTTCGTTGTTGAACAGTGTAATTGCACGCTTATGATAACGTAAATAGTCGAAAAAAAGGACTATTCCATTGCATAACGTTTTCTAGTATTGTGCACCTTGAGAATGTACACTTGGTGTAGCTGAATAGCCAAATGCATATTGAGATGGTAAGAGGAAATTTTCTTTGTTAGGTCTCATAACTAAGCAAAGACATTAACTTATGCCTAGTTTGCATATGAAAAGCGACTCTTCCGAAAGAAAGAGAGATTTGGCGTAGAAGATAAAGGAGGATGAAAATATAAATTTGAATTTTAGGAATAACTCTTTGAAATGAAATGAGTTTAACGTCGCACGATCATGCCTGTTAGGCTAAGGAAGACGATGACTAAAGCGAGTGAACGATGGTGGAATAATTGGTGGAAGGAGAAAGTTGGGTTGTGCCGAGAAATCCCCCCCAAAAAAGACGACGTCGTCCACAACAAACTTACTTGACTGGGGATCAAACCAGGGATCCTACACACCAGAGGTAAGCGCTCTACCACTGAGCTACGGTGCCCACAAGAAAAACTATATCATACAAAATTCTGTAGTAGTTAGCCTGTTGTAAATTAAAAAGTTCCTGTATGAACGAAAGGAAATATCAAAGTTCACAATGGATTATCTTACATAAAATCAAAGCAACACTTATCTAAATACTAATTGGGAAAATTGTTCGCATTTCGTAGACTGTAAATCAGAATAACGAAATTTGATGGAAATTTATATCCTTCCGTTAACGTAGCCACACCTGGCTTTTATTTCGAAAATTTCAAACAAGCTTCAAGAACTAGTTTACTTTCATCATGTATCGCTATATCCATACCATCAAATAGAATCAAATGTTCATTTGTTGTATTGAATGTCGCACTTGCTTTGATAGTAAAAATATGTCCTCTGAAATTTGAAACCTTGTTGTTTATTTCTGTATTCGTTCTCTATTTTGGTTTTTTAAGAGATGCAATTGAATCAATCTTCCTCTACGTTGGCAAAGTTTCTGCTTCCGCTAGATTCTTTATAGTAAGCAACAGAAATGCTTGATTGTATTCTAGAAGAATGCACTATCATGTTAAAATACCTTAAGTTATTTCTTCCTGTCCATCGGTTTTTACCACTCCAGTACAAAAATTTATACCATTTATTTGCCCCAAAATTATCGTCTTTATATTCTTTCTATTTTCCTTCTGATTTAATTTGCTTAAGTGTTATACCACAATGGAATCTACGATAGTCATTCAACTCAACGCAGGACTTTCTTCCTTCTATGTTTAAATGGACGCCTAGGCTGGAAGTTCTGTATTCAGTAGAAACTGGCACCTGTGTCAGGTTACTGGTAGACGGCGCTCATTTCCCGCGCTTCTGGATAAACCATTATTCAAGATGGCGGACAGCAGTGTGAACGTCTACGCGGAACAGCTTGTTGTGATGAAGGTTTTAGTGAACGAGGGCATAAAACCTGCTGAAATATACAGAAGACTTTAGGTTCGATACGGTGATGAGACACTCAGTCGCAGTAAGACATTTGAATGGTGTAAGCGCTTCAAAGATGGCCGTATTACTGATGATCCCGGTCGTGGTGGATCACAGCCCATGGTAGTCATTCCTAAGAACATTCAGCGCGGGGAGAAACTGATCCTGGATGAACGCTAGAATAAGTGTATAACTGTAGCTAGAGGTTATGTGGAAAAATAAATCCACTTTCCACACTTTGAAATTCGTTTTTCTATTTGTTTTTAGAAAAGTCCCGGATTGACTCGAACGACCCTCGTACTTTGAAATCTTCATATCCGGTTTTAAATTTCAAGAAGTAACAACTGGCGTTTCCTTCTCGTTGAATAATTTCAGGAGCAAAATATGTCCCAGAGAAAGTTATGGTGCGATCCTTCCAAATTGAAGAGCCACACTTTCTCGCCTACCTTAATAGTTGTTGTTATGTGTTTCTGATCAAAAATATCTTTGCAGTCCTGTTTCTATAGTGTAATTTTGCCCTGTGTATTTTTTCTAAATATGTTGTATTCTATAATAATTTTCTTCATACTCACGCAGTGAATTCAAACTTGCTTAGAAGGAAATCAGTAATTGGAAGGACAGTAATTGGAAGGACCGTGCCCTGTCTACAAAGTTATGACGATACATGTCCAAACACTCTAAATTAATAATTTTACACATTTGTCGAGATATTTCTAACAGAAACTTGTTTTTAAACTCTGATCAATATGGCTCATAGAAACTTCTGTTACTCTGAATAATGCCCATAGCTGTTACAACGTATTTTCACTCCAAGTAGCATAACATTCTTTAAATATCGCACTCGCAAAAACTGATCTTTTATCAGAAACCAACCCGGAAAATATAGTACAAACCGCAATATCCCTTTTTCTATATAGAATACTTACATTCAAGGTAGTCGTTTTATTCGGCAAAGATTGCAAAATTATAATCTCCTGTTTGTGTTATAGTCATTATCAAATACTTGTGAAAATTTTATTAACACTAGAACCATAATATCAATGAACAACCTATAGAAAGGTGGGCAACGAGGAAGAATTTTTGAAACTTTGTAATATGTTCTGGTCTTAGTTATAATTGTGATAGATGCATTTGTTCATATTCGGTTAATAAACTTTTTTCACTAAAAGATCTAATGTTTTGAGAATCTTTCTTAAGAAAAAACTCGGTACTGACTGAGACAAATAAAGAAAACTTTATATCTTAAATTCACTTGACAAAAGGCAATAATGTTGTCCCTTGAGTGTTTCCTATTTCCTATAGAAATTCTAAAATTTATATGGAAAAAAGGGACTATGTTTTACGATTTCTGCTCTCTTTTCACCATAATCAGAAGAATATCACTATAAAACGGACTGTCTTGTTTATTTAAAGTATCTGTTTCTGAAACTGCTTATACGCATATCTTCCGTTGATCAATTGTTGTGTCCACATAGTTACGATGAAATCATTGTTTGTTTCCATCTTTGCTAGCTATTTTACGAATTTAATAGGTAAACAAAAGTTTTACATTTTGTTTTAAAAGTAAATGACGTTCCAGAATAAAATACTTTAAAATATATACTGTGTATCCTATAGAATACTCCTAAAATTTTAAATTTATATCGATGGTAAAAGTTGTTACCGGGACTAACATCACTAGAATTACACTAGTTAACAAAGGTTTTGTTACATAAAAGGAAATACCTGTTCTTAAAGGAACTTTTTGCGCTGAATTCGAATATGCACTCGGTTTTTCTCCATCACGTACGATTTTCCCGTAACAGAGGGATTTTCGGGAAAATCCCTCAAAAATTTCCCTTTTCGTTTATTTTACACCCCCAAAATCTTGTCCCCTTGCATATACTAACATAGAAATTATACCTAAGTATACTTTGATTCATATTTAACAAACCCTCCAAGTTTCGTAATAATCGCTTTATTCTTTCTAGAGAAATAAATATGTTTGTATGTATACTGTGTGTACTGTTTATTGCACCTTATAGTAATGCTATCAGATTTCTTAAGTTGAGGTAAAACGTTTTGCTTTATTACCACAAACACATATATAAAATATAATACAATATAATTTACAAGTGTAACAATTTACAATAAACAATAATACAAATGTACCAAAAGGTCATGAAAAGACAATCAAAACTATCACAATATATGAAACTTCCATTGGGTTACAAAAACGTACACTACTTCCTTCTTTTGTAAGAAATGTTGCATTCTCTAACAAGACCCCAACAATAGTCCCCCCATCATTGAAGGATCCCATCGTCCCTGGTACCTTTTCTCCATTGCCATTATATCTTGGTGGAATCTTTCCCCCTGTTCGTCGCCGAGAGCACCTAGGTTACCAGGAAAGAAGCTGAGGTGGGAGTGCAAAAAGTGGATTTTTAAAGACATCCTACAATCCAACTCTTTGTATTTCTGTATCATGTCCTGTACGATTTCTGTGTAACTCTCAGCTTTGTTATTGCCCAGAAAGTTGCGCACAACACACTTAAATGCTGTCCAGGCAGCTAGCTCAGCACTGTTTAACTTGCTCTCAAAGCTATCATCAAGCATTAATTTCCTAATTTGAGGACCAATAAACACTCCCTCTGAAATCTTAGCATCACTCAGGTTAGGGAACTTATCTCGCAAATACTTGAAACCTTCACCAGATGTGTCCATGGCTTTGACAAAGTTTTTCATAAGTCCTAACTTGATATGAAGTGGCGGTAGTAATATCTTATTAGGATCTACCAAAGGAGCGTATTTGACGTTGCATTCTCCAGGTACGTAATTCACTCTAGGTTCCCATTCCTTCACTTCATAATGTTTGTCATCAGCTCGGCTATCCCATAAACATAAAAAACATTGGTACTTCGTGTAACCGCACTGCAGTCCTAATAAAATACAAACTACCTTGAGATCACAACATATTTGCCAACAATGGTCCTTGTAATTTATAAGATTTAGCAAAGTTGACATGGTGTCATAGGATTCCTTAATCTTCACTGAGTGCGCAAGTGGTATAGAAGGTTTTTTATTTCCATTATGTAAAAGGACAGCTTTAAGGCTGACCTTTGACGCGTCGATAAATAACCTCCATTCTTTTGGAACGTAAGGAATTCCTAGCTCCGCCATCAACTCATTTATATCCGTACATACGCACACATTATCTTGGATTGAGAAATGGCTTGAAAATTGAACATGCCTTTTCCTGTACACTGATATTTTCGTTTCTGCATCCAATAAGTTCCACTGCTGGAGCCTTGATCCCAGAAGTTCCGCCTCTTGTTTTGTCAGATGCAAATCACGGACTAGGGCATTAAGTTCACATTGGCGGATGAAATGTGGCTCGCGAACACAGTCAGGGATGAACGTTGGATTCTTGGATGTACATGTTGATGTCGATGGTTCATCAAGGTCATGATCATCATCAGAGTCTTTTGGCCATATCTCTTCCCAGTTGGTAGGGGGCTCGGGAAGTGGAAGTTCTTTTGCATTCTGTTACATTTGATAACAAATATTGATAACCATTTCATGAACAAAACGAAAAAACTTGGAGAATTGTATATATATGTATTAAGATATACATATACTGTACGTTTTAAAAAAATATACGTTGGAAGTACATTCTATTTTTATACACGTTTCTAATTTACAGAGAGCAATACAAGTGTGTTGTTGACTATTGTAAATATTCATTTTTATGTCTGTGTTTGTAGTAATAAAGCAAATCGTTTTTACCCCAACTCAGGAGATCTGAAAGCATTACTATCAGGTGCAATAAACAGTGCACACAGTATACATACAAATATATTTATTTCTCTAGAAAGAACAAAGCGATTTTTACGAAACTTTTAGGGTTTATTAAATATAAATCAAGATATACTTAGGTATAATTTCTATGTTCTATATGTAAGGGGACAGGAGCTAGGGGAATAAAATATCTGAAAAAGGGAAATTTTTGAGGGAATTTCCCGAAAATCCCTCTGTTACGGGAAAACTGTACGTAATGGAGAGAAATCGAGTGCATATTCGAATTCAGCGCAAAAAGTTCCTTTAAGATCAGGTGATTTTTCTCATGTAACAAACAAAAAGTTTAAATTTGTTAACTAGTGTTATAGTAATGGAAACGAAATCGCAACCCTTTAAATTTCATTTCAGTTGTTTTACCTCTACTTAATATTAAACAAAAGCATTTTGTAGATATAGAAAGGGTGAGCTGGAAGATATTGGCTAGGCGGTCGTTCTTTCAGAAAAAGTGTTCCGGGGGGCACTGCTGGTACTTTTCTATTTATTATTATATTGCAGACGTATTATTTTGGTCTCCTCCGGAGGGCCACTCTCAGAGCTCCGGGGGACAGCGGTTATATAAGTTATTCCTTAATTTGGACAAAAGCTGTCTGTTGGTACTCTTTTTTAGAAAAGGATAATCTCTTTTTAATAAGAACAGAGGTACTCAAAAATTCTGCTAATTTAAAGAGATATTTCATGTGAACGAATCAAGCCCTAAAATTGATAGTATATATATTTCTCTTTGCTCTCTTTTAATTCCTAAGAGATTAGGTAGTTTTTTTTTTTTAGAAAAATAGTAATTGGCGTCCCCTCTTTAGAAAGTTGATGGTCTAAAATAATGAGTAGTGGACCAATTTATTTTTCGAAGAGATTTATAAGCCATAATTCGTCAGAAATTTAAGAGTACTATAGTAGGCAACAATTACTTTCATTCAACTTTCATTCAACGTAACAACATATTATTCAAAGTCAAGTAAAGGCAATGTGAATATAGGATATGATTGTCAAAGAAAGAGGCCATCTAAGATCAGTTTTGTAAAATGATTCAATCCTGCTGACTCGTGACCAAGTAGCTACTTGAGTTACTGTGGGGTAGCTACTTGAGCTACTATGGGGTAGCTAATTGAGCTCAAACAATCCTTCATCTGGGATAATGAAGGCAGTGATATTTCCTACACCTTTTAGGAAAAGAATGGTTAATATATCTGATAAAATCTGATTTCAGTTAGAACTTTGTTTCGGTTGATTTCTGTGGATGTCTTCCATTGAAAGAAGAGGAAAATTACCTTCAGCCGTTTTTTGTTCATAGGATTTACCGTGTTCAATCTTATTTTTTTGATTTCTTTCTGACAAGAACAGCTAACAGTTATAGAGGGATTTTCATGTCAATATATTAATTTTCATAAGTGTATTACCTAGTTGTTTTTTTACCCGCCTCTTGTTAATGAAACGGAAGAGGATAGAATGACCTCTGTACCGGCATAGAGCCAATACATTTGATCTTATGTTCATAACGTCTCACTCTACGTATATAATCTTCATCAAAGAAGAAAGCAGTAAATTCTTTAATTAGAGTTTGTACACAAATAAAACCAACTTTCTTTTTGAATGATAGAACGTAGGGGGACACATTATTCAAGAAGAAAATAAGTTAAGATTGTCTGTGCCTTCTGATGACAATGCAGTGATGAACGGTGGCCAGTAACGATAAAAACTTTGACTCATTGATAGTCTGCGCGTGACTATAATGCGATTTGACAGCTTTACTATAAAAAAGGAAAAAATAATTAAGTTTGTAATTGTACTATAAATTATATAATTGTCCTTGTTTCCTCGTCGCCAAAAGTGCCTTTACATCGCCGTGACGGGTATGTGACACCGCAGTACTCTAAGAAAGGGATGGTTGCATAAGAAATTTTGATTAATTTTGAAGAGTTTTTATTTTGACTAGGGAAATAACGTAGGTGTAGGGAGTAAGGGCATAGATTTAAAGCATCAGTGCACTGTCATCTCTGAAAAGATTTGTATTCTCAGTTTTTCAAATTATTGTCTTATATGTTAAGTTAAAAACTGCTAACAACTGCTACTAGCGCTTTTCACTCTTCAGGAATTTACTACGACATGTTCGGGCTTGAATTATTTCATTCGCCTCACTGTAATTATTTGTGAATGGAAACTGATTACGCTGAACATGAATATGTTTCGTTGTCGTAAAGCAAGGGCCGTAATAAATGTAGATCAGGTTCTTATTATTATATAAAACACATAAGTATTTATTCCGTGTATAGAATAATATAATACAGCAACTAAGCAACATCATAATCACTAACGCCCGCAGGATTTTTTCTAACGGGGGGGGGGAGACCGATATAGAGTTTTTCGTTTTATTCCCTATATATATTACGTTAACAGTCATAACACTGATAACGTATATCGTCTTTCGCCGCTGTAGGCTATTAGTCAGAACACTGATCTCCAGATATGTCGAAAGAAAAAATAAATTGATATGAACAGTGATGTGATTAATTTTACTGCGCCCTGGATCGATCTACCTTCGATTTACTCATACTCCCCCAGGCCCCCTGCCCCAGGTATTTCAGCTGCTGCGTTATATATACGGTTCCATGTCAAAAGGGCCTGACAAAAGGGAAAAGACCGAAAGGCCAGAGTCAATATGGCCCGCAACAAAAGGACCCGAGTCAAAACGGCCCTGCTTCAAACGGACCCGGGTTGAAAGAGGCCCCGCTACAAAGGGGAACGAGTCAAAATGGCCCATGTGAAAAGGACCCAGGTCGAAACGTCTCCGCAACAAAAGGGCCCAAGTCAAAAGGGCCCGAGTCAAAATGGACCATGTTTTAAAAAAGCCAGACCACAATGACTCCGCAACAAAAGTGCTCGAGTCAAAAGGTTTCCGAAACAAAAGGGCAGGAGTCAAAATTGCCCGAATCAAAACGACCCTCATCAAAAGGGTCCATGACAAAAGGGCCCGAGTAAAAAGGGACTTGCTTCAAACGAGCCCGGCTGAAAAAGAGCCCTGCTACAAAAGAACCCGAGTCAAACGGCCCAGGCTAAAAGGCCTCCGCAACAAAAGGGCCCGAGTCAAAAGGGGCCGAATCAAAACGGCCCTCATAGAAAGAGCCCGGGTCAAAAGAGACCCACGACAAAATAACCCGAGTCAAAAGGCCCCGGGTCAAAAAGGGGCATCGCTGCAAAATGGCCCGAGTCAAACGGCTCGGCGTCAAAAGGGCCCTGTTCAAAAGGTCTCTGCAAAAATGGGCACGAGTCAAAACGCCTTTTATTAAAAGGACCCGAGTCAAAAGTGTCCCACGACAAAAGGGCTTGAGTCCCAAGCAACCTGCGTCAAACGGGCCCGGTTCAAAAGGTCACCGCAACTAAAGGACCCGAGTCAAAAAGGGCCGAAACGAAACGCCCCTCATGAAAATGGCCAGGATAAAAAGAGTCCCGCTACAAAAGAGCCCGAGTCAAAACTTTCCCACGTCAAATGGGCCCGGGTCAAAAGATCTCCACAAAAGAGCAGAAGTCAAAAGTGGCCCCTCTACAAAGGGCACGAGTCGAAAGGGACCCGCGAAAAAAGGGCTTGGGACAAACTTCTCCGCAAGAAAAGGGTAGGAGTCAAAAGGGCAAGAATCAAAAGCTCCGCGTCAAAAGGGTCCCACGACAAAAGAGCCCGAGTCAAAAGAGACCTGCCTCAAATGAACCCGTGTCAAAAGGTGCCGCGTACAAGAGGGCCCGAGTCAAAATGGCCCGAGTCAGAATGCCCCGCGTCAAACGGACCCGAATCAAAACACCCCTCATCAATAGGGCCCAAGTCAAAGGTTCCCAGTACAAAGGGGCTCGAGTCGCAAGGGCTCTGCGTCGAACGGGCCCGAGTGAAAAAAAGCCCCGCTACAAAAGGACCCGAGTCAAATGGCCCCCTATCAAAAGGGCCTGGGTCAAAAGATCTACGCAACAAAAGGACCCGAGTCAAAAGGGGCCGAATCAAAACGCTCCTCATGAAAAGGGCCTGGGTCAAAAGAGTACCACGACAAAAGGATCCGAGTTAAAAGGGCCCTGCGTCAAACGGGTCCGAGTCAAAAGGGGCCCGCTACAAAATGCCCGAGTCAAAACAGCCCCGCGTCGAAAGGGCCTAGGTAAAAAGGTCTCCGCGACAAAATGGCTCTGCGTTAAAAGGGCCCGGGTTAAAAAGGATCTGCAACAAAAGGAGCCGAGTTATAAGGACGCTGCGTCAAAAGGGTCCGGATACAAATGGTTCTGCGACAAAAGGGAAAGAGTCAACAAGAAACTTCGTCAAACGGGCCCTGATCAAAAGGAGCACCATTACAATAGGGCACGGGTCAAAACGGCCAGGCGTCAACTGGGTGCGAGTCAAAAGGGCCCTGCGTCAAAGAGGCACAAGTCAGAAAGACCCCGCGTCCAAAGGGCCCGGTAAATACGGTTCCACGTGTAAAAAGCTTGAGATCAAAGCAAGAGTGGAGATCAATCATGCAAAAGAGGATTGTGTCCCCTTAGTAAGTTGAAGTGTTTATGCAAATGAAGGAAATATATCTGTGGTTATTAATAACAAATAGGAAATTTGAATGATAATATTAGTTTTGTTTGCTTGTTGATTGTTTTGGAACAATCGCTATCGCTTAAGTCGTTCTTCATGAAAGGTTGCTTGCACTCCCGTCATAGGCGGACTGGGTGTATTAGGGCCTAGGCCGCGGTTACTATGGAGGGAGTTCAGACTATAACACCAATTTCTAAAATAACGTACAATCAGTGGCGCAACGAGCTATGAACTCGGGGGCCCATGCCCTCTCCGAAGCAAACCTGATCTATCTTATACAGCAGCGTTGCAGACAAATTTTGGTGAAATTTCAAAATAGATCAAAGCATAAATGAATATTGAATTAAGTCAAAGCACTGTACGAGAGGAGAAATACCCAGTGAAAACCCCTACATTAATTTCTTAGAGTAATAAACGTTAGTAAAGAGTGCGTCATTTTATGCAAAAATAAAGATGTTCAAAATATTTATTATAGCGCAAATTTTAAAACTTGTAACCGTTAATAATAGCGAATTTGTGAATTGGAATTTTCATTTTAAGGTTTTTTAGCATGTTAATAATAAGGATAACTAAATTGCTTGTAATGAGGAGAATTCAAAATTTCAATTTTGTTCACATCAAATGGTGCAGCACGTCGTTTGCAGACTACAGTACTGGATATTCTTGGCCCCTCCCGAAATAAAATCCTGGTTGCGCCACTGCGTACAATCAACATCTGCGATGAGCCATCGCGTTGTGCAGTTGTAAATTGGTTGTTACTTGATAGTTTTTGCAAGCTATAATTTATCATTGGTCGGTGAAAATTTGATGACACAGCAAGCACAGAATTTCCAGAAACAAACGTTCAAGAGAATATTTTATAATTATTATTGCATTGCCACACGGGGTGTCTAAAAAGTCCCCTGACATGGATAACTCTGTTGTTATCAGAGTTACAACAAAATGTAAGAGAGGAAACCGCCTACAAATATAATGTTTTTAATAGACAGTAACTTCATTCATTTATGTTGTGGGTCCGGGTAAATGGTAACGTTGCATTTTCATGTAACATTGGGCGCATATAGTGTACAGCCCAAACGGCTTGTCCGATTTGAAAAATTCTTTCACTTTAGATTGAAAACATCATATTTGGAGACCGTTTCCCCGCCTATATTTTGTTGTAACTCTGATAATAAGAGAGTTACCGTATGTCACGGGACTTTTGAGACACTCTGTATAGTAGCTGAAACACTAAAAAAATAATAGCGAATAACTTTTACTATGGAATGAACAGGGCAGCTTACTAAAAATTGTAACACTAAACAACTAATAATAACTTTTGACTGTGGAATGAACACGACAGTTTTACTGAAAATGATAAACACTGCTGAACCACGAAACTACTAATAATTTTAAAAAGTTAAGATTCTTTGCAGTTCAGCTTATGAATCGCGGAGTTTCTGAATAACTTCGTTCACAGACACTAAATTTAACATGTCTCTTTCCATATTCATTAGCAAAAATGTGTCCAAATGTCTTCACACAAACTAGCTCTGAGATTTGTTTACTCTAACTTTAACTTTGAGAAGCGCCTTCCACATGTCACTTGTGTGCATGGTAGAGACAACGCATGTTTGTATACAATGTATAAATTATTAAAGCAACTAGACTGACGGAAATTGGTGCAAAATTTCCCCTGCACATGACAAACAATTTTTATACAAGGTGTTTGCAGCATCATTATCACTCTTACCGTGAATCCCGTCCAAAGATGTTCCATCTTCCATAGCATGCTCAGATGCATAATCATCATCATCTTCTACGGATTCAGGGGCATCATTCTCTTCAGGATCATCAAAAACGAGAACGTTTTGTAACAGGGAAATACACGACAGAGAACTGCTGGAGCTCTTTATATATTTTCTCCTGTTTTATATTTAGTTTTTTTTTCGGAAGAACTCTGAAAGCTCTTGCAGATACACCATTCTTCTTGATTTCTGAAAAGTCCTTAGGTTCCAGTATTTGGAATTCTTTCGGCTGCTGAAATCTATCACTGACACATGTAACAGCTGTATTCAGAATTTTCGTTGAAGTTTTTTTATTCTGAATAAATCATTTTCACTTATATTTAAGTTCTTTTCCAGTTCATCTGCACACCTGGCATTTTCTTTTTCTTTAAGATTCTTCTGTGCAAAAAGTTTTTTCCATTGCTATCTCTACACCAGATTGCGCAAGCTGTTGATTTATTTTCACACAAAATATTTTTGTGTTTTCGTAAAGCATTAAACAGACATCTTTTGCCTCTATTTTCTTCTGAAGCTGCTGCTGCAAATTGTCTATAAATCTCCAGGCAGTAAGATAGTCCAATCCGTGAGACTGCAGGTATTTTGAAACAGGCTCCGTTTCCGTAAATAAGTCCTGAAACATAGAAGTCCTCATTACAGTGTTAAATTCTGCCCATTTATTCAGCAAAGTTTAGCTTAAAATTTTCATTTCGCATTAAAACCCCTGTTCTGTACATCATCACTGAGGAACAATAAAAATGAAAGAAATCTTGATGATAGACAGTCATCCTCGTCTTGGTTTCATGTTTCGTAGCGAAACTCATTAGTGTCCACTACTGCATTCAGTGCCTTGTTTCTGCTCCATCATCGTGTTGTACCAACTTGTTGAACTTTTCGTAGTCTGTCATGTCCCTCGTGGCTTGCATCAATCATTTTCTTACAAACATCCTTTCTTTTGTAGTATTCAGACAGAACATGGCACTGGTTTCAAATAAATTTGCAGCTTCAGGTATCTACTCAGTCGAATTTGTCATAACGAAATTAAGAGCATAAGCCATGCATTGGGTGTAAATGATTTCAGGATTATCCTTCTCCAGTAATGCTTTAACTCCTTAATAGCATCCACTGAAGTTAGCAGCTCCATCAAAAAAGCAACTTACAATATCATCACAAGCATCAAAACATTTTTGTCACAAAGTACTCTTTTGATTTCATTATAAGTTACTTGTCTTGTAGTGTCATTGTTTACCACTGGCGTCTCTGGCATATACAATTTGGGGAGGACATCAAAGAAAGTTATTTAAATGGTACTATCTAGCCCAACCTGTTTATTATCTTTAATTCCATTTGTTACATTTCTGCTTACCTTCACGGACCCCGTGAGGCATATGAAGAACTCTGTTACACAGCCTGAATATTATATGACAAATAAATATAATTATTATCATTTATATGTTATTCTGCCGTTAGTAAATAAATTAAATTAGAACAAAATATTGAATAATTTGTACTTCAAAATATTGGAGGGACGCGTCCCCATCGTCCCCCTGCCAGAGACGCCCAAGCTGTTTACGACAACTACTAACAGCCGCTCAAATACTTGACCGTTTATAACGCAGAGAATTACTATAGCCAGCTGATTAAGCCCTGAAACATCTTGGATAGAATCAACCATTATGTTGAAATGCCCGCTTTCTTGGCGTCTTCCACTGTTTTCTCCTGTTATTTTGTAAACTTTTTGATAGAAAATAAATTTTTAAAAATGCGTTGTTTTCCCATTTTTGAATTATCAAATATAGACCTACAAGGTGTATTAACATCCATAAAGAACCAACCAGCCTGTGGTTAAATATGAACCCAGCTACAAACCAGGCACCAGTCTTCAACCGTGAAAGGGATGCAACTACCCTACATTATGAAAAAAGGTCCCAGGTCCCAACAGCTCAACATGATGAAAAACATGCCTAGGACCGCAACTGCTCAATGAAATGAAAGAAGGGCCCCAACTGCCCAATATAATGAATAAAGGGCCCAGGGCTCCAACTTCTCAATGTAATGAAAGAAGGACCCAACTGTCCAATATATTGAAAGAAGGGCCCAAGGTCCCAGGTACAAACTAAATCACAGTTTCTGATAATAAAAGACCATAGTGAAAGATGGACCTAGCCACAAATCTAGTAACGAAAGGACCCTATTAAAAAAGATAACTTACTGATTGATGGAAGGGTGGAAGAGGAGTGTGTGTTGGTAGCATAATAACACTGAGCTACCGAATTATTTAGCTCTCTTTTGTTTTAGCTTTTCTTTCTCTTTCTTTCTTTATTCTTTCATTGTTTTCTTAGAGGGCCTAGGCCGCGATTGCGACCTAACGGCCCTGGCCAGTCCGCCCCTAACTACCGTCTTTCTGAATTTGTATTCTCGTGACATAGCTCAATCAAACTTTATCTATTGCTGACTTTTCCCTTACTTCTAGAATCCCATTTCTACTCCTGGATCAAAGTATAAAAATACATATTAGTATGAAAAATATTCTGTGGAAAACATTAGATTAATTTTGCTGTGAGAAGACATGTGGATCTGTATACAGGGTTACTGAAAAGTATTGGGACAGAACAATAAAACGACATAAATGATTTAGTGCACATCATGGCAGCCATCTTGAATTCCGAATATTGTATACCACACAATATTTTTAAATAGAAAGAGGTATGTGTTGAGTTTTGATTTAGAGTTTAACGTTATCAAACAGCGATGTTATATGAAAAGAGGTATGTGTGTCACATAAATTGATGCTAGAATCTTCGTACAAACTACATTCATCGTCCGTTTCAAAAGCATCGGAGTCTACATTATTTATTATTTCCATAATTTCTCCGGACGAAAATACGCCACTATCATAAGAATCACGACTTGTCGCGGTGGTATTCATTAGGGATGGCCTTTTTAAAAAATCTGATTTTCGGAAATTTCATTTCTCGTTTTTTCGTTCGTTTTTCGAAAAAAAATGTCTTTCGTTTTTCGGAAATTTTTTCGTCTTTCATTTTTCGAAAAAATTTGTTTTCCGTTTTTTCGAAAGATTTTTCGTTTTTCGAAAAAAATCGTTTTTCGTTTTTTCGAAAAGATTTTTTTCGAAAAATTCGTTTTCCCTTTTTTGATGATTTTTCGTTTCTCGAAAAGTTTTCGTAATTCGTGGAATGATAATGTGGGAGGAAATGGGAGTACCCCGGGAAAATACACGGACACGATGTTGTCTGCCACGAACTTACTTGGTCTGGGATCAAATGCACAAGAGGTAAGCGTTCTAACACTGAGCTACCGTGCTCCTTGGATTTGGATCTAATGAAATGTTGAATTGATTTTGAGTTTAACGTCCCGTTCAGCAGCGAGGCTATATGAGACGTGGACCTACTGATTAACGTGGACGTTCACCTCTGGTGCTTGGGGTCCCGGGTTCGATCCCAGCCTCCCCCAAGTGAACTTTGTGGTGGACAAACACCGTGCTCGTGGGTTTTCTCGGGGTTCTCCCGTTTTCTCCCACTTTCTTCATTCCACCATTTTCATTCATCTCTCATCATCACCGTCTCCTTTAGCCTAACCGGCATAACCGTGGGACGTAAAACTCAAAGATTTCATTTCATTTCATTGATTAACGTGGAATCCGAACCACATGAGCTCCCGCCGGGAATCGAACGCGGGTCTAACACGGCAAAGGCGCGTACGCTAACCGCTAAGCCACGGAGGAGCTCGATCTAATGAAAGGATAGTGTGTAGTGCTACTATTGACGAAACTCATCCAATCACGACCAAAATTAGTATGGTTATGGACTGCAATGTATTTAGTACACATGTTAAATATTATGGTGTTTGGGACTTTGGTTCCCGAGTTATTGCTAATCAAATTTGTGTTTTAAGTTAGTGATATCAAGAAATTTCACCAAGTCGCATTTGATTAAACTCAAATGATCTTGACTAAAGTTGGTAGGATCGTAAATATTGACAAGCTTGGTATGCATGGAAGCTCATATAAAATATTATGATGTGCAGACTTTTTGTTCCTGAGTTATTAGCTATCAATGTTAGGTTTGGAATCAGTGAAATCAAGAAATTTCATTAAAGCGCGAAAGATGGAACTCATCCAATTTTTACCAAACTTGGTAAGGTGGTAGATCTTGACGAGCTTAGTAACTATAAAGGTAACCAAGAAAGATCTGTCGCTTTTTCACCCAACACCTTCAAACATCGATATTTAACCTAAGACATACCTGGAAGATCAAAAATAGTCTCCTTCTGCCAACGTTTTGGAAGCCCATGTATTCCATCGCGGTAGAACTTGGTGGGCCGTGAATCGAAAAAGGTATCAAGTGCATTTTGCACCTCTACTAGGGATTTCAACTAGTGTCCTCTAAGCTGATTGTCCAAGGAATGGAACAGGTGGTAATCGGACGGTGCAATGTCCGGGGAGTATGGCGGATGCAATAGTGTTTCCCATCCAAAGTGTAAAATGTGTCCCGGGTTATCCTAGCCACGTGGGGCTTAGCTTTGTCCTGTAAGAGGAGGACCCCTTTGCGATTCAGAAGTGCTGGCTCCAGAGTCTTTTTTTTTTTTTTTTTTTGAACACGGCTCAACTGTTGACAGTACAGAGTTGCATTGATGCTCTGACTAGCCTGTAGCAGTATTTTTTCTCAAAATACTGTTCAGAAAATTTGGACTTGAACTTAGTTAAATGAATAAATTTCATTAAAACGCGTTAATCTCATCCGATATTGGCCAAAGTTGATATGGTCATAGACTTTAACAAGTCTAGTACGTGTACGAGCTCAGCATGAAATATTGTGATCCACAGACCCTTGGTTCTCGGTTCTTGAGGGATATAAATTAGAAATAATAATTCACAAAGGTAAACAGTGTAAAATTTATATTTTACAGAATATTAAAAAATAATTATTTACTAGTGATTATTAATGTGTCATCGACAATATGGCATTACTGCTGAATCGCCGGATCAATTTGAAAATCGAAAAACTGGAACAAAATATACTGCATTCGGTTATATTTGGTTGGATTACATTAAGTTACGTTAGATTATGTTATTAGGTGCGTAGGTTTACTATACGGATCCATAGTATAAGTAGGAGTAGCAGTAGTAGTAGGAGGAGGAGTAGGAGTAGGGGTAGTGATAGTAGTAGGAACGGATTAGAAGCCCCACAGGGGTTTGTTGGTTTCTGTTCTCGACATGAAATGGGAAAATTAAAGATTTGCTCAAATTTATCTATACATTTTACAATCTATGGATTCGTATAGTAAAACAAGTGTACCTCTCCGCGAAATAGTCCATCCGTCTCCACATACAGTGCCGCTTACAACATCAAAAACAACCAGCAAATGCAATCACTATCAGAGCTTTTGCTATTCCCCTTACCTGACTTTCAATCACTCTTCCTCATAAACTTAAATAAATTCTCCAATTGACCCGGTAAATTTCCTAAAATTAGTCCGGCGATACAGCAATTAGCCCGACATTATATTTTATAATGTAAAAAAAAGACTAATAAATTACCAAATAGAAGGATGCTGTATAAACTGATCGTGATAGTATCAGGCAACTCTGTAATAAATTGACTTTTAACAATTGATTTTAACAAAATATGAAACATGAAGTGATTATATGTACTGATACTAAAGACTTCTCACAAAGATCCCCCATTCATTTATCTTATTTTCTATAACTAATTAAGTCAGTATCAAAAACAATTTGATTGCTTTCAAAAATAGGCAATTTAATACTAACAAAATACTATTGAATGGTTTATTTGTTCTAAAGATGTTTTATATACGGTAAGACAAAGAACTAAGTATCTGACTATAATAATCTCATCAAACGAGAATTCAAATTTTAAATAGGTGGGTCTTCGTTTTCGTATTAGTTTTTACTGCTACTAACTTCAGTAGAAGAATACTACTAAGATGAAATATTTTTTATTTGGTTGTTTGTTGAAGTTTAGCGTCCCTTTTCAGAATCGAGCAAGACTATACAAGACTTGGACCTACATTATAAAGTGGAATCCGAACCACCATAACACGTTCAATGTTTTCCCACTCGGGACCCTGTGCATCAAAGGAATACGCGCTAGCCACTAGACCAGTTGCAGGGCTTGAAATCTTTTCTTGGAATTATAAAATTATATATTGAAAAGAAACGTTTGTCGCTTCCTAGTACTTCTCTCGTTCTATGAGAAAGAAAGATTGTAACCAGAGATATAGTAAGTATTTATCACTTTCGGTTGCATTAAACTTAGAGATGGAAACTACCATTGTGGCATAGAATCCATATCAAAAACTGCTTCCGGTTATCGCCTTTTCTTTACTATGAAATCGGAAATGGTAGTTTCTCACTATTTCCGAGCTCCTTCGTGGCTAAGCGGTTAGCGCACGCGCCTTTGGCGCGGGAGACCCGGGTTCGATTCCCGGCGGGAGCTCGTGTGGTTCGGATTCCACGTTAATCAGTAGGTCCACGTCTCATATAGCCTCGCTGCTGAACGGGACGTTAAACTCAAAATCAACTCAACTCTCACTATTTCCGGTTTACATAGAGGGATAGCGATCGATATGACAATCTTCGAATCCTGGATTCATATATATAAACATATCTCATTATCTCTTATTAGTTTTGCTCTATGGTGATCACTATTGAAATTAGAAGTAGTAGTAAATTTCTACCACAGGATAAAACTTGGACATAGTCTATTGCGAAGGTACTGAATTCATGCTTCTCGCTTGCTCTATGATGATCAATACTGAAACCGGGGGTTGTGATCAGGGGCGGATCCAGGACGGACTTCTGGGTGGGGGTTGTAATACTGCTACTTAGAGCTATTTTTACGAGCTCCAACTCTGGGATGGGTTTTATTTATATATAAAATAGGAGTGTTCTCTTCTGGGGGGCGATCGACCCCTGGATCCCCCCTGATTGTGATACATTTTTTCCTGTTTTTGTAGAGAAACAAATGAGATTCGTTTCACAGTGTAAAACTGAGGCAGACTTGCAATCCATGCGAATTGAATATTCAAAACTTCAGTACAACAAGTAGCACAACTAAAACTCTTGGTTGGAATAGGTTAATAAAATCAAAGATAGAATCTGTTCCTCGGATGCTGAATCCATATCAAAAAGCCATTATTAGCTATCACTTATCGTTTTTGTTCTATGGCGATAAAGATTGAAAGCAGGAATGGCTAATTTGAACCACTTCCGGCTTGAATAGAGGGTTATGGGAGGAGACGGAATCTATTTTTAGGACGCTGAATCGATTTCAGAGAACTTCTCGATATCTTTTATAGTTATTGTTCTATGCATATAAGTATTGGAACCGAAAGTAGTAGTAAATATCAAGCATTTCCGTTTCAGAAGAGTGGTGCAGGTTATGAAGATATGTTCTCTTAAAACCCACAATTGATTCCAGAAAATTGCTTGTCGCTATCTATTACAATTTTGTTTTATCGCGACAAGTGTTAACACCGGAAATGGTTAATTTGAACACTTTCGGTTCAAATAAAGTGTTAACGAAGAAGGTGGAATCTATTCTTGGGATGCTGGATTAATTTTAAAAAATGCATCTCGATATCTCTGACCGATTTTGCTCTATGAAAATTAGTATTACCTATAAAATCAAAAATAGTAATAACCTTCAACCATTTCTGCCTTTGTGGAGTGTTGTGGATTGTAGACTAATTGTATTTCCTCTTGAGAACCTGAATCGATTGTAGATGAACCACTTGTCGCTATATATTACCAATTTTCTTCTGTGGCGATTAATGTTGAAACTTGTAATCGTTAATTTGAACCACTTCTGGTGTGAATAGAGATCAAGGGAGAAGGTAGAGTCTATTCTTAGAACGCTTAGTCGATCGCGAAAAACCGCATCACTATTTCTTCAATCTTTTGCTTTATAAAAATCCGTATTGAATCCCTATTGAATATACTAGTAAATTCAGCCACTTTCAATTTCGATAGTATTGTGCGTTGAGATGATATATAGCTTATATACTCTTGAGACGCTGTATAGATTCGTTTTTTTTTAAAAAAAAAACACTTGTGGCTATCTATTACCATTTTTGTTCTATATCGATCAATGTTAAACCGAAAATGATTATTTTAAACAACTTCCGATCTGAATAGAGGATTAATGGAAAAGGTACAGCTATTTCTAGGTAGTTGAATCGATTGCCAAAATCTACATCTCGATATCTCGTAATTCAGTATTAAAACCGGAAATAATAGTAAATATAAACAATTTCTGGTTTTGATTAAATGTTGTGGATAGTTGTATGTTGTCTAAGACGCTAAATTGTTTGCAACAAATCGCTTCTCGCTATCTATTACGATTTTCGTTCTATAGCGATACAAATTGAAACCAAAAATGGTATTAGAACCACTTACGGTTTTAAATGGAGGGTTAATTTAGGAGATCGAACCTATTTTAGGGGCTCTAAATCGACCGCAAGAAACGACTTCTCAATATTTGTTACTGTTTTGCTCTGACACCTCTCGACAGACAGACGGACAAAGCCATTCTCAAGATTTTCGACACTTATGCATAGCTTAAGCTGCAAGTGTAATAAGGGCGAACATTGAATATATTCTTGGGACACTGAATTGGTTCTGGAAAATCGCGTCTTTCTATATGTTACCGTTTGTGTTCTGTGTTGATCAACAATGTAGCAGAAAGCGATAGATCTCTACCACTTCTGGATTATTAAATAAAAGTCAAATGCATTAGATGAATCTATTCGTTTTGCAAACTTACATGTATGCTTCTCGCTATTTCTTGCCGCTCTTGCTCTGATACCAGCTGACAGACGAACGGATGGATAGGCAGACAGATGAACATAGCCCTTCTATAAGACTTCCTATACGTATGCATAGTATACTATAGTTTGGAAGTACTAACAAATGAAATAAACTCAGTTTGTTTTACAAAAATTATCCGTTTTCCGTTTTTCGGTAGTTTTCGTTTTCCGGTTTTCGGAAAAATTTCGTTTTCGTTTTTTCGAAAAAAAAAATCGTTTTTGAAAAATTCATTTTTCGAAAAAGTATTTTTCGAAAAAATGTGGCCATCCCTAGTATTCATAGCCGAAAGCTCAACTAAAAAGATGAAGTGAAAGTGCTAAGCAAGCTACAAGAAGGATGTTGAGTTGAGTTGATTTTGAGTTTAACGTCCCGTTCAGCAATGAGGCTATATGAGACGTGGACTTACTGATTAACGTGGAATCCGAACCACATGAGCTCCCGCAAGAAGGATGTTGAAACAACGCTTCCACGCTAATAGAAAAAGAAAAACAAAAGTAGCTACAGGCTTTTGCCTTTTGAGTACTCATATCTTTTTGGGAATATATACTTGACACAGCATGCCTTTTAAATGTACGCCAGACGTGATCTGTACACATGAAGGTGAAAAATATTCGTGAAAAGTAAACAGATGAGACTAGTTATATGCTTCTGTTTTCTAACAGTCAACTTCGTGTTCAACTGCAGGAACTGACCTTGATACTACCTGACTCAACACCTTGTAACAAGAGGGCAACTATAGTTACCCATAGGTCTCTTGCAGGTACACAGCGAGCTGTGTGTTCTGTGTGTGTGTCTCTCTCTGCCCCTGGCTGTGTTTGCTTTTCATGCTTTGGGGGAAGGGGTAAGACACCCATGCACACCTTGGAACATAAAATGATCGAAAGACGACCTATGTTAATGTAGACTTCATAGTTTCAAACAGTGGCGTATACTGGTTTGAAGGCATGGGCTACCACTGACCTTGCATATTATTATTAATAAAAATGGTAATAATAATAAAAGTAATATAATAATAATAATAATCACAATATGCATAACAATGAACAAAAAGTGATTGATGTGTTTTGTTTAGTGATGAGCAAATGCAAGGTCTTGGTCTGAGCTCCTCCGTGGCTAAGCGGTTAGCGTACGCGCCTTTGGCGTGGGAGACCCGGGTTCGATTCCCGGCGGGAGCTCATGTGGTTCGGATTCCACGTTAATCAGTAGGTCCACGTCTCATATAGCCTCGCTGCTGAAAGGGACGCTAAACTAAAATCAACTCAACTCAACGCAAGGTCTTGGTCTTGGTCTTGCACATCGAGCCTTGGTCTTGGTCTTGCACATCGAGTATTGGTCTTGGTCTTGCACTGGAACCCTTGGTCTTGGTCTTGGTCTTGCATGCAAGAGTCTTGCAAGTCTTGCATTTAAGAGTTGAGTTGAGTGGGTTTTCTCGGGGTTTTCCCGTTTCCTCCCACTTTCTTCATTCCACCATTTCATTCATCACTCATTATCACCGTCTCCTTTAGCCTAACCGGCATAACCGTGGGACGTAAAACTCAAAGATTTCATTTCATTTCCATGGGGCAGTGACATTCACATTACGCAAAAGCGATGAAAAAATTGCAGACTTTCGAAACATGGGCATGGAGGAAAAAGGAGAGAATTAGCCGTGTTGAACGAAAACGAATGTGTTAGAAATATTAGCAGTAGGAGAAAAAAAGAAGAATTTTAGATATTGTTAAGAGGGGGAAAGGGAACTGTTTAATATATTGGCTGACGAGGAACTGTATTACAAGGGACGTGCTAGAGAGTATTGTGGAAGGAAAAAGAGGGAGGGAGCGAAGCAGACTAGTTGAAGGAAGGTATTGAAACAGAAAATTGCCACGTCAAGACGAAGAGACCAGCTGAGGACCACCGAACGTCAAACCTTGTCTGTTGAAGCAAATAACCTGCCAATAATAGCAGAATAGCTATTATGATGATGATATGTTTAGCAATATTGACAAAAAAAAAAAAAAAAAAAAGAGGGAAAGAAAATTAAAATAATAATTATTATAATCAAACCTCTTAATATTTTAGAATAATTTGAGGGAAAACTGAAAACAACTCAACTGTCTATGTCTTTTGTGTAGACTCAATTTATATAAATACTGTTGACCTGTATTAGAAATACAAAATAAGGGCATCAAACTCCAAGTTATTTGAAGTCTCACTTGTGAATATGGATTAAGTATCTACTTTGTTGGGTTAAACTAAAATAATAATAATAATAATGATAATATATATATATATATATATATATATATATATATATATATATATATATCGTTAGTCAATCACTTTTTTTACTATTAGTAAAGCGCTCTCTAATATCGGTCATCTTCGATTATTTTTATGTTTCCCTCTCTTCCTCCTCCCCAAGTTGCCGGGCTGAATTTGGATTTAAACGGCATCACAAGTGTCACTGTTCGTGTCAGAGACCACGAAACTATGGATTCGGCACTAATATTTGGTCATTTTTAATCATTATTATGCATCTCCCTCTTCCCCAAATTACGAGGCTGAATTTGGTCGTAAATGGTATAGGAAGTCTCAGTATTCAACTCAGCGACCTCGAAAACTATGGATTCGACACTAATATTCGCCATTTTCGATCATTTTTATATATCTCCCCTCCCCTCCGCCAAGCTACGGGGCTGAATTTTGATTTAAACAGCACCGGAAGTATCATTGTTTACCTTAGCGGTCCCCAAAACTATAGATTCCATTTCAATGTCGGTCATTTTCCATCATTTTTAAATATCTTTCCTCTCCCTCTCCCCGAAACTTCAAGATCAAAGTGATTTGATAAAAACCATCTCAGACCCGATCCTCATCTATCTTAAAATAAGATCGAGTTCGGTCAGGTGGTTCAAGAGTTATTAAGTTATATATATACCCTTTCGCTCTTCTCCCCCTAGGTTCTACCACCAAAGTGAACTGACATATAACATTCCAGGCTTGAACCTCCTCTATGTTAAAAATTTGATCGAGATTACTCGTTTTGTTGAAGTTGTTAAGTTTTATTTATTATTATATAACTCCCCCTTCTCCCCTTTCCTAAGCTTACCGTCAAAGTGAAATGATGAAAACACTCCCAGGCTCAAACTCCATCTGTGTTGAAAATTTGATCGAGATCGGTTGGGTGGTTCAAGAGATTAGGAGTCACAGAAATAGTCACTTTCAATTTTATGACATAGATTTATTGTTGTAGGATAATGTTATGTCGCTCAACCCTCGATGTGTCGTATACCTAAGGATGCTAAAAGTTATATTGATAAACAATTATTCAACGTATAAGCATCCGCCCATGAAATCAAACTTGCGGTTACATGTATTAAGTTTTTTCAATGTCATGAAAATGTTATTTCGATATTAATTTTATGGGCATACATTAAAAATTCCCAACGGATGCTTGAGTCTGGGAGCCAAGGCCATACCTATGTAGTCGACACCTATGGTGTACGGTATCACCAATGTTCAATACTACATTTCACTTTAGTTTTGGAAGAAAAACACCACTAATATGTTTTAAAACGAAACGAAATATCTAGTTTAACGTCCCACGATGCATTGGGGCTAAGGGAGACGGTATTCATGAGAAATGAATGAAATAGTGGATTGAAGAAAGTAGGAGGGAACATCAAAACACCGAGAAATAGAGACCTGCACGGGCCGAAGTTTTTGGCCCGAGCCCAATCCAGCCCGAATGTATGTAGGCGCGGCCCAGCCCGGACCCGAAACGTTTTGGAGATTTTCGGCCCGAGCCCGGCCCGGCCCTATAAGTTTTTTAAAATTCTTGGCCCAAGCCCGGCCCGGGCCCGATAAATTTTCGAAGTTTCATTTTATAACATTTTTCACGGGCACACTTCTTCAACGTTTGCCTTTATTCTAATTATCGTTTAACGAATGTCAATAATTATTAACCCTCGAGTAGTCACGCCGCGGTCAAAAGCACCACAGGGAAATTATTTTCGATCGTGTGTCTATTCTGTTTGTCCGACAGACTTCTCCGTCTAGCTAATCTTGCCCCTCACCTTCCCAAACATTCCTGCTCAATCACTCCGTTATCCGTTGTTTAGTTTAAGTACTAGTGATTGTTTAGTGATTCTGCGGTGCTTTCCACCGCGCGCGACTAACCGTGTAATGTTTTTTCTCAGTGTTTCGCTCTGCACGTGACCTTTGCTTTGGAGGTGTTTAAGCTTTATAAACATAAATATTATTTTAATGGACGGAAGAGAGGTCGACAGAGTTAACAAACTGATACCAAGTATGAGAAAAGAGAAAATTAGAACTGAACAGCTTAAAACAACGGAGGGAAATGTTAGGGATTGACTATTTGGATAAATCAGCCGACATGATCTCGTGGAAGCTTTGTCTGAGGAAGATCATAACGAATATTTATATATGAGTGAACACGAAAGGTCAAGTGAGGAGTCTGCGAGCGAATCTGAAGACCTTAAACCCAGAAATGACCAGCGATTCCCCGAATGTAGTCAGAGCAAGAGGGAACGAAATAAGCGACGACGAAGTGTAGAACAGTGTAAATTTGAAGATAACTTAAAATAATTCAATGTAGTGCTGTATAGGTGAAGTTTCAAAATAACAAGACATTAAAATAATTCAATGTAAATTTGATTTGATTTCAATTTAGCGCCCTTTTCAGCATCAAGGCTATGTAAGACGTGGACCTACTGCTTAACGAAGGATCTGAACCACATTAGGTCCCACCGGGAATCGAGCCGGCAATCCCACGCCAAAGGCGTGTATGCTAACCGCTAAGCTGCGACTGAGCTCTAATTCAATGTAAAATGCGCTGTGAAGCTTTGTTTTATTGTTATGTTTATATAGTATATTTTTAACTAATTTACTATTGCATTTCTAATTTTAGACGAACCAAAGTTGACAAAAACAAAAGATCATCATCAGGTTTAGAATTTTCAATAAAACCAGTGCGTAGCTATCTATCTAAAGAAATATGTAACGACAAAAACATTTTATTCCAAATGAGAAATAAAAAAATAACATGTCTAGTTGTAGGTTTCTCTAATAGTTATTACTGTAAAACTTATTATAATAATAAAAATGTTATTCCCTCTTAATCAGAAAATATACAAAAATTACGTTTCTAATACAAGAAAACTGTTTAAAACGATTTTTGCAACACATTATGTTAGTTCGGTCCATTTGACCGCGCGCGACTACTCGCGTTACTTTTTCAGCGCGACTTCTCGAGGGTTAAAGAATTGCAATTAATCGGCCCAAGCCCGGCCCGACTCAAAGAAATAATAGAATCGGCCCGCCCAAGCCCGGCCCGCGGGTAGGACCGGGCTTCGGGTCTCGGGCAAGGCCCGGCCCATGCAGGTCTCTACCGAGAAAACCCACGCACACGGTGTTTGCCCACTAAAAAGTTTCCATGGCGCATGCTAGAATCCAACCAGGGACCCGTATAACCACATGTGCAAGACTCTTGCGCAAGAGTCTTGGTCTTGGTCTTGGTCTTGGTCTTGCAGGTGTGGTCTTGGTCTTGGTCTTGCACCCCTTGGTCTTAGTCTTGGTCTTGCATCGGGATTCCTGGTCTTGGTCTTGCATGCAAGACTCTTGCAAAAACTGCAAGACCAAGACTCTTGCGCTCATCACTAGTTTTGATTGATCTTTTGTTTTGAGACCGTTAATGTTTTCCACCGTAAATGAAATTCCATCATACATTTGTGCAGTTAACTTCTTGTGGATTGCGTTCGTAAAATGTTAATTTTTACCAATGTCACTTCCCTCAAGAGTCGCCTCTGTTACTGACGTTGGTTGTCATTCCGTACCAGTATACACAAAAATTCTGCAGACATCATTATAATTGTTATGTTTATTATCGCTATCTAAATCTCAAATTTTTGCGTTGTGTTAACAAACGATTCTCAGGCCCTTTTGTTGCGGAGACATTCCGACCCGGGCCCTTTTGATGAGGGGCGTTTTGATTCGGGCCTTCTGTCTCGGGCCCGTTTGTTGAGGAAATATTTCGACCGGGCCCTTTCGACGCGGGCCCGTTTGACTCCGGCTTTATTTGACCCGGGTCCATTTGACGCAGGGCCTTTTGATTCGGGTCCCTTTGTCGTGGAACACTTTTGACTTGGGTTCTTTTTATGAGGGGCGTTTTGAGTCGGCCCCTTTTGACTCCAGCCCTTTAAACCAGCACCCTTTTGACGCACGGCCGTTTGACTCGGCCACTTTAGTAGGGGGACCCCTTTGGACTCGGCTCCTTTTTATGAGGGGCATTATGATTCGGGCCCTTATGTTGTGGAGACCTTTTGAACAGGTCCCTTTTGATGTGGGGCCGATTTCACTCGGGCCCTTTTGTAGCGGGGCCCATTTCGACGCAGGCGCGTTTAATGCAGGTCCTTTTGACTCGGGTCTTTTGTCGGGAGACTCCTTTGACTATGGCCCTTTTGATGAGGGGCGTTTTGATTCGGGCCTTCTGGCTCGGGCCCGTTTGTTGAGGAGACCTTTCGACGCGGGCCCTTTAGACGCGGGGCCGTTTGACTCCGGCTTTATTTGACCCGGGTCCGTTTGACGCAGGGTCTTTTGACTCAGGTAACTTTGTCGTGGAACAATTTTGACCCGGGCTCTTTTTGAGGTGCATTTTGATTTGGCCCCTTTTGACTAGGGACTTTTTAATCCGCGACCTTTTGACTTACGGCCGTTTGACTCGGGCCCTTTCGTAGCGGGGCCCCTTTTGACTCTGCTCCTTTTTATGACGGGCGTTTTGATTCGGGCCCTTTTGACTCGGGACTTATGTTGTGGAGACCTGTTGACCCGGGACCTTTTGATGTGGGGTCGTTTTCACACGGACCCTTTTGTGGCAGAGCCCCTTTTGACCCGGGCTCATTTGACGCAGGGCCTTTGACTCGGATCCTTTTCTCGTGGGCTCCTTTTGACTATGACTCTTTTTATGAGGGGCGTTTTGATTCGGCCACTTTTGACTCGGTCCCTTTTGACGCAGGGTCGTTTGACTCTGGCTCTTTTGTAGCGGAGTCCCTTTTGACTCGGGCTTTTTTATGAGGGTCGTTTTGATTCGGGGCCTTTTGACTCGGGCCCTTTTGTTGCGGAGACCTTTCGACCCGGGTCCTTTTTATGAGAGGCGTTTTGATTCGGGCCCTTTTGATCCGAGCCCGTTTGACGCAGGGTCTTTTGACTCGTGCCCTGTTGTTGCGGAGATCTCTTGACTCGGGCCCTTTTATAGCGAGGGGGCCATCTCGACCCGGGCCCATTTGACGCAGGGCCCTTTTGACTCGGGTCTTTCTGTCTTTGCTCTTTTGTTTGGCCCTTCTAACATGGAACCATATATATAACGCAGCAGCTGAAATACCTGTGGCAGAGGTCCTGGGGGAGTATGAGTAAATCGATGATCGATCGATCCAGGGCGCAGTAAAATTAGTTACACCACTGTTCATATCTATTTCTTTCTATTCTCTCGACATCATGTCTGGAGATGAATGTTCTGACTAATTAGCTACAGTGGCGAAAGACGATATACGCTATCAATGATAAATGTTATGACTGTTAATATATATAGGGAATAAAACGAAACATTCTATATCGGACTTCCCCTCCACCCGTTGAAAAAATCCTGCGGGCGTTAGTGATTATGATGTTGCTTAGTTACTGTATTATATTGTTCTATACACGGAATAAATACTTATGTGTTTTATATAATAATGAGAACCTTATTTACATTTATTACGGCCCTTGCTTTACGAGAAACATTTTCACGTTCAGCGTAATCAGTTTCCATTCTAAAATAATTACAGTGAGGCGAATGAAATAATTCACGCACAGATTTAGGACTTAGAATAATGTTTTGCGAACATGTAGTAAATCCCTGAAGATTAAAAAGCGCTAGTAGCAGTAATTAGCTTAGTCGTTTCCTATAGTCCCTTAGTGAATTACATAAATCTTACAGATGTTGTATCTCTTTCTTTCTCCTCTCTATACATCATGTCTGGAGATTAATGTATGGACAAATAGGCTACAGAGGCAATTTTAAAAAGTAAGATGATCTACGCTATCAGTGACAGATGTTGTGGTGTTTAACTTAACATATAAGGCAATAATACGAATCTTTTCAGAGATGACAGTGCACTGATGCTTCAAATCTGTGTCTTTACTCCCTATACCTACTTTATTTTCCTAGTCAAAATAAAAACTCTTCAAAATTAATCACAAATTCTTATGCAACCATCCCTTCTTTAATGTACTGCGCTGTCACATACCCGTCACGGCGATGTAAAGGCACTTTTGGCGACGAGGATTCAATTCTTCAAATTCAGAAATAACACCTACTCTCGTTTTCTCTAATGTTTTTTGAATGAGAGTTTATTCTATTGTGTTATAAAAATTTATTTGATGTGGTAACTTAATTGTTATTCTAAGTGGAAAAGTGCTTTTAAGTCAATAAAGATCCCAAAAGTAACACTATTCTTTAGAAATATATTTTGTTCATAGCATTTTTGATTCAAATGTACAGTGTAGAAGTTTGGGCAAAATGTATGTAGGCTTTGGACTTTATACTTTTGTCACCAAAATGCCTTGCTAGTATCAGGTCAAACTTTATGAATAAAAACAGTGAGATTACATTGATGAGGTTGCTACTCTTGACACCTGATAAAGGGACTCGATGACATTAGAAACCTGACCTCATATATCAGCTATCAAATTGTCTTTAGTCAACTACATGCAAACAGGTTTTCCAAGTCCTGTTAAATGAAGTATGTTGTATCCATTATCTAAGGATTCTGTTTGAAGGTTGAAACGTCTTTCTAGAAATCGCTTCATACAAGAATCTCGGAACGATTCTAAACCGAAACGTAAACTTTACCTGTCGGAAACCGTGCGAAGGTGAGCTTATCTACTGTCATACTAATACCACTTATTCATTGAGAAGCATTTTAATGTACTTACACGTACCTTTACTATGAAGTACTTTCTCCGTCAAAGAAAATTAAATGAAATCTTTTAGTTTAAAATCCCATGATTATCCCCTTTAGGCCAAGGGAGAAAGATGATTAAGGCAAATGAATGGTCATGAAAGAATGGGTGGAATAAGAATGTGGATGAACTTTGTAGTTTTCTGAGAAAACTCACGAACACGATGTTGTCCAAGTGGTCGGGGATCGAACGAGAAACTCCATACACCAGAAGTAGTCGCTTTACTACTGAGCTACCATGACCACATTCTCCCGCAAAGATATTTGAGGAACACTGTCCTCTAAAATGTACTGTTTAGTCCCGTATAAACGGTTTTTTCTGTAGTTGAAGGTCTTATTTGTAAAATGGAGAATTACAGATTGAAGAGTAGAAGGGATTTCCATCTTCTATCACTTTTTGAATTTTTACTGAAAGCAAATGTGCTTTATCCTGTGATTTGTAATTTACTTTCCAAGCATTTAATAAGCTTTTGATAAAATTTCTTAAAAAAAGATATCATCGTCAATTGTCATATTATCAGCAACACACACTAACATTCAAATTAAAGAAATACTATCCCAGCGGCTTTTCCAAAAACCGCATTGCTTTTGCTAAATGAGCGCCGAGCAAAGGCCGGAATATTACTCGGTCACATTCTTATCCAACAACATCCGTGCTTAGAATAAGTTTCGCTTTCTTCAAAACTATACAACAATAATCAACCATTATCTACACTGTTGTACTGTTGTACTGTTATACTGTTGTGTCGTGTAGAAATAAAAATATTTGGTTTATTTAGAGTCCCCTTCAATATAGAGGCTATATGAGACGTGAACCCATCGTGCAATGTGAACCATATGAGCTCCCGCCGGGAATGGAACCCGAATCTTCCTCTAACAATTTAGCCACAAGGGAGCTCAAGAATAAAAAGAAAGTATCCAAATGGTTAAGAGGCGATCGAAAATAATAAAAGTGTAGGAAATGGGTTTCACATACTATTATTTAGATTTAAAAGTAAAACGAATACTTCTAAGACGATTACAAATTAATATCCACCTTTGCAATTTACATGAAAAGATAATTATGAAAATGTTAGAAGCGTTTATCACATAATGCGCAAAACACACATTTTACCATTTTTTACAGTGTGGACTGTGTATTATGAGTCTTGAATATAATAATTTTTTGTTAAAGTCACTTTCCTATCGATCTTTTATTATTTAAGTTCCCTTTATACTCTTTATTTAAAACACTCAAACATTCAAAGTAGATCCTCTTGTCTTGGACTGTCTCCAGTCACATGTCTGATAATTTCACGATTCCACGTCGACACCACGTCTTATCCTAAGATACCAAGACCTTCAGTCGGTAGAATTCGGCATCTCCTGATGCCTTTTCCCAAGCTTGTAGAGGTGATGTACTACAATAGACAAGACATGAGGAGTCAATTTGACAATCATGGTGTAGTGGTTGGATGGGTTTTCCACAATGACGTGTCGGATGACCATAGAATTTGATACTATGGGGTTATCGGGTATTGGATCATTTAGGACAATTTTACAATACACAAAAAGTTGTTGTGTTCCTGTTCACTTCATCATGGATTTTCGCATGTTAAATGCTTTCGGCCGCTCCCGTCCTGTCATGCCTGTTTCTATCTTATAGAATAACACTTCACGTATCAGAAGATGTGCAGTCTTCGTTACTGCCACTAGAAGCGGACGGATGTTACTGACAGAGTGATGTCTTCCGGGTTAAATATTCTGCTTGCCGAACTATCTATCGGGCTAGTTTGATTTTGAACTTACGTTTGATCATGGCGTATGCTTTCTGGGTGGTGAAAATGTTGTAAGACCTGTGCCTCCACTTTGTAATAATAATAATACAAGAAAATATTAGACTTACCTTGAATGTTGCAAGGATCCATTAAGATATCAGTCAACGTCTGAATCCCTATTTCATATAGTCTAGTCCGTCTGAACATATGAATCCTTATTTCAAAATAGAACTAATAATTATACGAGATTTTGTTCGTTCGTTCGAATTCCCTTTAGAAAACCTGCTTGGAAACATGCTACTCGAAGGAATGCAAGAAAAGCCCGAGATTTTAAAAGGAAAATGCTTATCGAACAAATGTAGGGTAGTAGCTACCTCGTGCCTAAGAGGTTATCGGCAGTCGTTCTTTCAGAAAAAGTGTTCCGGAGGGCACTGCTGGTACTTTTCTATTTATTATTATATTGCAGACGTATTATTTTGGTCTCCTCCGGAGGGCCACTCTCAGAGCTCCGGGGGACAGTGCCCCCAAAAACAGGTTTGGAAAAAACACTGGTTATTAGTGGGAGCATATGTAGTTCGTATTCCTCTTTAACCTGTAGGTCCACTTCCCATATTGTCTCTCTGCTGAAAGAGACGCTAAACATCAAATAAAAAAAAATCAATCAAAAATATAGGCTAGTGTTAGCGATCTTCTTTCTTGATGTGATGAACCCAGGTACAAATCCGAAGACTATTTATCCTGTCTGAGGTTTCTCCAGATGCTTTCCTCAAGTTCCATCAAGCAAATAAATGATATTTTTCAGTTTAGCCACTGGCCAGCTTCCTTCAACTTGGTCTTATATTGTTATAGATTATTCCTGTTTTAAGTATAAATTGGTGTCTCAGACTGTATCAGGAAGTTTGTTAGCGTTCAATACATGCTCAATATGCACTATTTTAAAACATTTGAAGCATTCCGGGTAGTAATGGTGAACTCAACAAATAGTTACTTTGGGAGAGACGCATTTTAAACTTTCTTCATAATGAAGAACACTACAAAACGTTCTTTCAATTAGTCGCTATTATTATTGTTGAAATTTCTGTTGTGATTATTATACTTTGGGTAAATAAAAAAGTTGCCCGCATGTTGAGTTTGTCATTACTATTTGAAATGCTTCATGCTGTATGTAGTAAATTTGTATGAAATTATAATAGTTGTTGAAAATAATATAGAGCCTTTTTTCGATTCTTAAAGATTATTTGTAAATGCTATGTTTTCTCAAAAGACACGCAATGCTCCAAATGTGTTCTGAAATTCAGAGCAAACTTGCTTTATAATATTGCAGTACCTATTCTCATCATTCCGTCAACATAGAGAAATGTTCTCAACTTTGCAACACTATTTTTCAGACTACAAGAAAGTGTCAACCAATAGGAGTTGCAAACACACTACCCACCCTCAACACAACTATCAACAGAGATGAGTTGCCACATTTAACATCAACAAGCCTACACGGGACGGCTGCCGACGAAAGAACAAACCATGTGCGTAGTGTGTTTCTCAGTTTCTCTTCGAAGTCCGTGGTGCTCTGATGATACGTTTGCCTCTAACGTGTACGATTCACTTTATCCTTCTCAACAAAGAAAGAGACGGGAAAGAAAGGAACTCCGTAACTATAAATAAGTTATTGCAAAGATACAAATGAACACGTAATTAAAATACAATTATTATTATTATTATTATTATTATTATTATTATTATTATTATTATTATTATTATTATTATTATTATTATTATTAAATAAAGAAAAATAACCATGGCGTAAAACTTACTTGATGTATGGAACATAATATTCGTTTCCCCTATCTTATCATCATTTCCTCCTAACGTTATAATAAGTATGTTGAAATTTTTTTTTAAATCCCGCCTTTAGTCCAGGCCTTTTGTATTATATCACATGCATATTTCACTATTATAGATATTTATTATTCGATATTAAAATACCCTTCGCTGTGGTCTAGTAGCTACCGCGTGTGACTTTGTTGCACATAGTCCCGGGTTCGATTTCGAGTGAAAGCAGAAAAGTACATGTGATTTTATAATACACTTTTATCGATCACTTTCATTTAGCCTATCGGTCACTTTCATTTAGGGTAGTGCTCTCAACGGGTGGGGTCGGGTCGGGTTGAAGACTGACCCGACCCGACCCGTGACCCGAATTGTTTGACCCGACCCGATGACCCGACTCGCCCCGATTGACCCGACCCGTGATCCGACCCGATTGACCTGACCCAAGCTGACCCGATCGACCCTACCCGAATAACCCGACCCGACAACCCGACCCGACAACCCGACCCGAGTAGCCTGACAACCCGACCCGAGCTGACCCGATTGACCCGACCCGACAATCCGACCCGAGTTGACGCGACCCGACCCGTTTGAGAGCACTACGTGACGACACTGGGTGAACGCCAAATTGCACTCCCATTGGGAATTAAACCCTCACCAGGTGTACCGAAGTCTTACACGTTAACCACTAGCTAGATCAAGCGGGGGATTTGTATATACATCTTAGGAAATATTTGGCACTTTTGAGGTTTGGTTATTTCTTTTTATAACTGATACCAATGTCCGACGTGGGATAATTTTTTTCTTGCTTTAGTTCTATGTGACGAAATTTTTCTTGAAGGTCAGTGTTCTCACCTGCTCGGAAGGCAGGGGGTCTTCTCGGAAGGCAGTAACAAGAGTCTCTTGGCAGAGTGAAAAGGAAATCGTTTAAGTACAATGATAAGGGTTGAGGAAACGGGAGAACACCTGTGATTTTGTCCAACCCTTAAACTTTCATTCGAAATTAGGTTCATATGATTCCGGGACCCGCGCCACTTTGATTTTTCTTTCTCGGTAATTAAAACGTAGTTTACAGTATACATAGTTGCAAGTAAGAATATACATAATATGAATTTTGTAATTTAAAATTTTAAAATACAGTATGATAATTAATTATAAAGTACTAATTTTATTTCATCACTTTCATCCCAACAAATGAAATTCAAACAATTCGCACCCTGGGTCTTGGTCATCAATAGTGCGTCTTATTCTTTGTCTTGCAAGTCAAGTCTTGGTCCTGCATTTCGTAGTCTTGGTAGTCTTTCATACTATACAAGACCCAAGAATGCTAGTCTCATCGGTACAAATGAAGACCAAGTGTGATTTTGATTCTGGTTTTTCATACTATACGGAAAGCAAGAAAATATGCTCATCGCTACTTGGTGATCGCCAAAACAAGGCCAAGAGCAAGATTACTATGCACTTCGTCTTGCATATCCAATCTTTATCTTGTACTTGTATCGATTTTCTTGGGCCTGGTGAAATGGAATGAAATATTCACTATAAGGTCCTTCGATTCTGCACCGAGGCTAAGGGATATGGTGACCATGAGAAATTAATGAAATGGTGGAATGAAGAAAGTGGGAGGAAACAGGAGAACCCCGAGAAAACTCACTACACTGCGTTTCTCCACCACAAAGCCCACTTAGCACAAGCTGGGATCGAACCAGGGACACCACGCATCAGAGATGAATTCTCTACCACTGTGCCACCGCTGCCTCCTTGGCCTTGGTCGTCCATATCCAAGGTCTTTTGACCTTGCTTAAACAACTTCTACTTTTGTTCTAAATCCAGACTCCATATTAGCGTAGATATTAATATTACAGCCAATTGGTAAAATCAATCTTCCACATTTAAAAATTAAAGTACACACAAGTACAAAAATAAGCATTTACCATAAAAACACTAGCTGCAAGTGTTCAAAATAGATTTATGATTTTTAATTAGGCAGCTAGTGAAAAACAGCAAATTTCGACTCCAGCCAAGTGTAAGCTCAACCTAAACTCAGTTGACCAAAGTGAACTGACCCGAGTGACCCGACCCGACAACCCGACCCGAGCTGACCCCATTGACCCGATCCGAGCTGACCCGACTGACCAGACCAGACAACCGAACCCGAGCTGACCCGACTGACCCGACCCGTTTGAGAGCACTAGTCATGGAACATTTTTTTCATAATAAATTGTCCACTTTGTCTATTGCGAGGTTTCTCAACCTTGAACTCGCTAGAATATGAGGGTTGAAAAAATTAAATCTTAAGTTTACGTCCTACGATCATGCGGGCTAGACTAAATGAGACGTTGATGATGAGAAATAAATTAAATGGTGGAATAAAGTAGGAGGAAACGGGAGAACCTCAAGGAGACACATGCACACGATGCTTCTACCACAAAGCTCACTTGGCCTGAGCTGCGATCGAACCAAGAACCCCATGCACCATAGGTGAACGCTCTACCATTTTTTCTTTTATTACAGTTCGTCCCAACCGGGATAGTGTTCGCCATAGACAGTTCGTACAATTTCTGCGAAATCCACACACTACAAGGCAGGAACACAGAAAGGTCCAGGACAGTTAAAAATACGACCATGCTCTTCAAAGGGACTCGAACCCCCAGTGGATTGCACCTCATGATCCGATGTCGAACGCCCAGACCACTCAGCTATTGCCACCTGATTACCATCGAACCACCGCGGCCCGATATGAGGGTGCGAAGGGAAATGTAGATGATAAATGTAATTAGGGTCTAGTAGTAGATTTTTTTAAAAAATATTTTGAACTTCTTGTTTTGAAAGACATATTTTTATGTGTACACTTGTTTCCAAATACAAAAAAAGCATATTGAGAAATTAGCTTCGAGAATCGTTTTAAAACCAATTGGAATAAAAGAGAAATGAAACTCGTTAAGATCTGCAGATTTAAATACAAGAAAAATACTAATAGAACTTACCGTAAGCGATGAACAACAATTAAAAAAAACTTATAAACAGGAAATTAATTGTGAGGCTTGCAGGCAAGAAGGTGTGATAAAAGGAGGCCGTGATATAAAATAAATAGATTGAGGAAGTCTAGTCTATGGCATCATTATATAGTAAATCTTTCGTAGTCTTTTATCTTCCGTTTTAACGAAGTGCAAGAGAATTTACGTAAATCAATTATAATAATGGAACGGCAGAATGCATACCTAAACAAAAACGTGCCGAGATATGGTGTAAAACGCGTAAACAACTCCTACAAATGCCTACACGGAAGCTAGATACTAACAGACACATGGTAGTCTGAAATAGTTTAACAAAATAAGTAAATTTTGTATCCACTACCAACACAATATTATGATTCTGAGTAAAAAGACTTTTTCACCCTTCTACTTTTTGACGTTTAGGTAAAACGAAGAGGGAATGGACAGGGAAGAGGGGTAGGGTGAAAACGTGGCAACAGCGACTTGCCAAACAGAAAGCGAGGAGCGTTCTGACCGCCTAGTTGCTCCTAGCGCCACCACTGAAATTGGAGTTCACACATCACGTCATATGTGTCTTGCTATACCTGAAATAATACAATTAATGTATGTTAATGGAGTTATTGAAATGAATAACGTATGTAGTCCAGTTTAAGAGACTGCTATACTACCCATTATCTGAGTAGTCCGTTAACTTTGATTATACCACCACCACCGAAGCACCAAGGCCATATTTAAAAAAATGGTGTGTGGGGAAAGTAGTCACCATTAAATATATGACATGCAAATGCTATGAAAAGAAATTTTCGTAAATTGAGGTAAATCACATTGTTTTCACCCAGTAAAAGAAACCTGAGAGCGGTCTCCATTGCTCTTGATAGACTTGGCTCCACTGCTTCTGGATAGTTCCGCCAGTGCATTTCATTACTCTGATACAATATAAGCATTTACACAACATAGATGACCTTACTAAGCAACAAATTTTTATTTATGACAATTATAACTTAAATATTTCAGACTTTTAGCATTATGTTATTCCACTTCGTAATGTGAGACACATGGGCGTACATAACCTAAACTCGGTGTAAGTGATCCATATAACTTTCGTAGTAGCTGCCAGATGTAAGTGCGAAGGAATCCTAGTCATTTCTCTTATCCAATCTATGAAAAATAATAACAATATATAGTTTCTTCATCTCATAATTTGAGATAAGAGTTGGCATCCGATTGACAAAGCAAAAACTAATGGCACTACTCGAGATTATATCGTCGGTATACATGATTTTTTTCTCCTAAAATACGTTAAACTATATATGTACTTTTCGAGTTATTTAAGTTTGACTTACATAAATTCAAACATAAATGAGAAAACTCTGTTATAATAAAATTTACTAACGGTACTTACATCTAGAGTACAAAATAATATTAAACTTCTACATTCTATTTTGAGAATCATTTAGTGTTTGGTGCATAAACTAGTTAGACAATTAACTATTTTCGAATGAGTTCTTATTTTTCCACACAAGTTTGCGACGAATGGTGTTATGGAAAAAGATCGATTTTCGTAAACTTGGACTTATGCAAATGTTCTGAGACCATCTATTTACGTAAGTCAAGTAAATGATATGAAGCCAAGGTAGTCATATAGAGAGGATATGGAGGTAATTTTCTCCCTGAGTTTCAGAAACATATGCATTTTAATAAAGGTTATATTCAAATACTAATAAAAGTGTGAAACGCTTATATCGGTGAACATTGTCCCCCCAGCCAAAATCTGAAGTAATGCTACTATATCAAACTCAGAGAACGGAAAAATCCACACGTTACGAATAAGTTTCCAGTTCGCAGTATAGGTCCCATTAAACAGATTGTGTTATATTTCAACATCCAGTGTTATTTTTAATTTGCTTTACATTCTTATTCAATATTGAATTAATATTAATAGAAAGTAATAAAATGAGACTGTTTGAACAGGTGACCATGTACTCAGTCAACACCACAGCTATGGGAACACAAGACAGTACACAATTGTCCTTCATCACTACCCTTGGTTAATGAATTATCAAACATAAACGATTACCATAAAATGTTCAGGTTTATTTATGGATTGAAATAAAGATAACTCATTTTTTAAATGCATGGAGCACAGAGTGATCATATTTCATTGATCTAATGTAAGGTGGCCATAAGTCAAAGCAGTAGAGCTTTCATAACTCCCAGTTTCATCCATTAAATTTTGTGTAAGTAAATTTTTCCCGACTGTATATTTTATTTGGAAAAAGTGTTGATAAATAACCAAAGAATGACTATATATATCTTATCTATCAGCAATGCAAGTTGTATTGTTCCTTGTTCTCATTTTTGGGTCGACATTTCTAAGACAGTGGAATGCCTGTATACTTGGTCGTCCTAGGGTCAAACTTTTTAGACCTCCAGGTCTACATGCTGAAAGAGAGACATTAGTGCGTCCCACCAACCATTTCTCCGACAGTGGAACAGTCATCTGAACTGGGAACATATTTTCACCTTGGTTCTATTTATATACATATATTATCATTACATCTAAAATTACTGTTGTGTGTTATATAAAATTACTGTAATAGTAACATCTATATTAACCTATTTACAATTCCAGGAAAAGGACGTGGATATGATTCAACTTGCTATCCTCGCTGTGACAATGAGAATTATGTGCTTTCATATACTGGAAAAGCACTGTAAGTATCAGATTTACTTGAATCTAATTAATAATTAGGAAAATACCAAAACCGTAGCAACGGTTGTGACCGTTTAATATTGAGTATATGTGTGCTAACAACTACAGTCATCTTCATTTAACGAGTTTAAAGGGATCAAAAGCTTTCCAATGTTAATGATCGCCGTCAGTATATCTGCAATTACTAATATCCTCTATAGTGATAGAAAGAGGAAAAACACGGCACTGTACTTTTAATCAAATATGGTACCAATGTACAGTAATGGGTAGTGTTTGTGTGTATTCAAAGGATTTTTTGCTTAAACTCTGTCTCTCAAACATCTTTCCGGGTCATTTAAAGATTTATGCAGTAGAATAGAAAAGAATCTGTGCAACAAAAAAGGAAAATATTTCTGTGCTCTTTAATTATCTACACTGATTTATTGCTGATAGTGCTACTGTTACATTATTTTGGCAGAAAGTGTGCTATAGTGCAAGTAGTAATGATAGGACATATGGGATTAGTAGTACACGTTTATCATTCTACTCTTTGTAGACTGTGCATATTTATTTATTCTAGAGCAGAACATGACAATATATAATTTCATCCTTGTGTTTGAAAATTAAATAAAGATCAGTATAATTCATACCATAGAAAAAGACAAAATAGTTTTTATGGAAAACTTTTAAATACTTTTTCTGTGATAGTAGGCGGCTCTGAGTACTATGAAAGCCTGACAAAAATAGCCACTAATAATTGTGACATGCATATGGACCATACTCGTTCTAGTTCAAGAACTGCTCGTGGCATCAAGCTTGTCACACCCCAATCTAGAGCCAGTAATCGTCGCAGAATTTCTGGTGCAAAGATCTTCAGCTCAATAGATGCTACTATGGGCTATTATGGAGTTCGACTTGATCCAGAATCTTATAAGTGTACCAGTTTTATTTATTTAGGCCAACAGTATGTTCCATGTGTTTTACCTATGGGGTTAAAATCTAGTCCAAGCGTTTTCCAAAATATAATGAACTCATATTTTGGACTGGACACTAGACACTAGACATTATACCTTGATGACGTGTTATGTTTTAGCTGATCATTTTATTCATTTGGAAGAAGTATTCAAAATTTTAGAATTGGGTAATTTCGCGTTAAACTTTAAGAAATGCAAATTCTTTCAAAAGGAAATTTTATTTTTAGGCCATGTCATAAATGGAATCGATCATTAAAAATTTTCCACTACCCACTACTAAAGAGAGACTTGGTCTTTTCTTGCCTTATTGTCATGGAGGCGTAAATTTATTCCAAATTTTTCCGCATTGACATCACCTTTATTTAATCTTCTAAAGAAAACCAATAAATTTACTTTGACTCCCGAAATTATATACTTATTCCAGCAGTTGCGAATCTTAATAAGTGAACCTCCAGCCTTAAGTCAACCGGATTTCGATAAAAATTGTCATTTATTCTCGGACGCTAGCTTACAAAATTTGGCAGGCTATTTAGCACAATACAATGATACAGGGGAATTATTAGTTATTGAATATGCTAGCAGGAAATTAAAATTATATGAAGTATCTTACTCAGTGTTTCAATTAGAATCATTGGCAGCTTTGTTCTTGTGTGAAAGATGTTCATATTATATTCTAGGTCGGAGGGTTACAGTTCACTGTGACAATAGTGCAGTTACATTTTCGTTCACTTTGCAAAATTTAGACCCAAGAACAACAAAAATTTTATTAAAACTTCAACGATTTGACTTAAAATTTGAACATATAAAAGGAAAGGACAATGAAATAGCCGATATATTAAGTAGACATACTCCAGAAAGTAATGATGACTTAACTGAATATCATATAAATTTTGTTTTATATGATTCCAAAAATTGATTTGATTATCATGAATTGGAAACTTTGCAATCTTCGGATCCATATTGTGGACAATTACAACAAAAACTAAATATCACATCCGATAACGAGAATATAAAATTGATACAGAATTTAATCTTTGCGAGAAGATCTAAATTACAACCTTGGTTATTAGCAATTCCTGTTGACTTAGTTGACAAAGTAATAGCAAATATTCATAACACAGGGCACTTTGGAGTGAATAAGTGTATAAAATTTGCGCGTTCTCTATTTTTTTTGGCGAAAACAAAAACAAACATTCACACGGTACATTAAAAATTGTGAATTGTGTGCGCGTACAAAATTTTCTAATCAAATCCTGGCGCGAGAAGATCTTCACATAGAGGCAGAGAGGCCACACCAAAAATTGTGTCGATATTGTAGGGAAACCCTTGCAGTTTCGGATACTATTTTGTTTTATCCGTTATTGATGTTTATAATCGATTTGTATGTTATCTACCACTTAAAACGGCGACAGTCGCAGAAATCATTAGTTTTAGATAAAGATTATTTCTATCTTCTTCCATATCCAAGTCACATTGTTTCGGATAAAGGTCCACAATTTCTTTCGGAGAAATGGAAGAACTATTGCATCGAGCACAATATCAAACATATCTTGACTACTCCTTATAACCCGATAGGAAACGGGATTGTGGAACGATCACATCGCGAGTTAAACCGAATAATACGATTAATGTGTCATAACAATCATACAAAGTGGAAGAAAGTGTTGAAAACTGCACAGGATCTTCTCAACTATTCTTACAACAGTAGTATAAACAACACGCCTGCTGATATCTTTATTTTATTTTCGGCTACTTGTAAATTTAGAGAAAATTTTCCCTGGCCATTAGAATTGCAAAATGCAGAAGATTCAAAAAGATATATTCAGGTACTCCCCAGATTGTTAACAAAAAGAAAACGAAAAATACAACTAAAATTAACTAAACCTATAAAAGTTAAAAAGGGAGATTTGGTGATGGTAAGAACTCATTTCCTCTCTGACGCATATAGAAAAATTACACATAAATATATGCCAGTTTATAGTGGCCCATATGTGGTAATTGAGATAAGAGAAAACTATGTTGTATTGAAAAATTTGAATGGGAAAGAAGTTCCGAGTCAAAATTTGACTAATGTAAAATTATTTGATTGTTCCGAAGAAGAAAGAGAAGAGTTATTAAGAAATTTTAAGTAATCGAAAAATAATCATTAATTCTTTCAGAATTAATAATTATTTTTTTCTTCCGCCGCGGGAAAAATGTTACAGCTTAAATCGTCAATCTGTGCCATTTAAATAATTATTCGTTTGAAAATATATTAACAAACCATTTTGTTATTCTCGTGGGTTAATGTCAGGGCTTGTATTTTGTAAAACTGTGCCATTAACGTAGATAGTGGTTAGAATGTAGGGCGTTGTTGTTTGTTTACCTTTGTATTAAATAAATACCGCTTTGAATTATTACTTATTAGTAATGTAGATTACGGTATTTTAGTAGGGTAAAGTTGTATTGTTATTTATACCTAATAATATTCAGTTTTTCAGTTCGTTTGATATTTATAAGAGTAAATGGAGATTGAAATAAACGATATACTATAGGCATGCAGACGGCAACATAAATATTGATAACTGTGAATGAAAGTTAATTATAAATCAAATATATTTCTTAAAATTTTGTATAAAAAGGAAACTCCACGGTAAGTGGCATTGAATAGGATATTTCAGTACATTGATTAAATCGTCGATATTTAATATCACGTAAAATAAAAGAGCTTACCTAGTATCAACGATTTTATCATTGGAGGCTGCCATGTTGGACTACGTGGATGGAGATGATACACAATTTTATATCGAACTATAGGAATTGAAGGTTAGAAAAAATGTTTTCTTTTAATGAGGAAGAAAATTTTGGCATAAAATGATAAAGAATTAGAATTTTATAAATTTACATTTAATAGTATATAGTTAATGAAATTCCGAGGGAGCCGAGAATACGCGTAGTATTGTGACGTAATGTGAAGTTAAGTTGACGACGAGGATACAAACTGGACGAAATCCCGTTACCTAACGATCTAAATTCATTCCCAAATTGGAAACTGTTCGGTACATAACCAATCTAAACTATATACTAGGAATGCAATGGATGTACCCGATTGCAATGAAATGAGCTGAGCGAGCTTAAACTACGTAATCATTCCTGGCCATTATGCAATAATAAATGCCTTTTTTAATTGTTGACAAAAAATCGCGTGAAAACTTTTTCCCCATGTTAAGTCTATGCAAGCGTTTTTCGGTGATTATTCCTCGATGGTACATCGGATTTTTGATTTCGACTTATGTTGTCACTCAGCACGACATACTCTATCAGCGTGCTAAGTTTGGTTGAGATCGGCCAAACGGTCTAGGAGGAAGCGTTTTTCGGTGATTATTCCTCGATGGTACATCGGATTTTTTATTTCGACCTATGTTGTCACTCAGCACGACATACTCTATCAGTGTGCTAAGTTTGGTTGAGATCGGCCAAACGGTCTAGGAGGAAGCGTTTTTCGGTGATTATTCCTCGATGGTACATCGGATTTTTGATTTCGACCTATGTTGTCACTCAGCACGACATACTCTATCAGCGTGTTAAGTTTGGTTGAGATCGGCCAAACGGTCTAGGAGGAAGCGTTTTTCGGTGATTATTCCTCGATGGTACATCGGATTTTTGATTTCGACCTATGTTGTCACTCAGCACGACATACTCTATCAGTGTGCTAAGTTTGGTTGAGATCGGCCAAACGGTCTAGGAGGAAGCGTTTTTCGGTGATTATTCCTCGATGGTACATCGGATTTTTGATTTCGACCTATGTTGTCACTCAGCACGACATACTCTATCAGCGTGCTAAGTTTGGTTGAGATCGCCCAAACGGTCTAGGAGGAGTTCGCGGACAACCAAACGGCTAACCCGAGTATAAGAGCTTCGCTTCGCTCAGCTCAATTAGAAGAAAACCTAGATTTGGAGAAATCAATTGGTAATCGTGGATATACAGGTAACCTTCTCGTTTACTAACTAGAGACCTAAAAAAAAGAAAGTGGGAAAGTGGAGCCATTTTGATGATTGAGATTGGTTTAGCATATTTGTGAAATTAACATTAATCAAACGTATTGAGCTTGGAACGAAATATTCATCCTAAGTATTCACGAGTGATTTCCTCAATAATGAAAGCGATGTGTGAGTATATTTTCAACAGTTCCGTCACATAAGACCAGGTAAGCTATAAAAGGGGATGTATTCTAAATTGTTCGTGATGCATGCATTAGGCCTATCAATGATACTCTGTGAGTGCTGTGGTAGGTCGTTTATCATGTAACTTCCGAAAACACATTCAAGCCACAGATGAATCCTTTATGATAGATTAGTTGCCAATTTAGTACTGATAACATCAATATACACTGAATAGTCAAATTTCTTATTCGGTTGAACACAGTGTCATTCAGCTATAATAGCCATTGTATAATAACGAGGTAATATGAGCATTTAAAACATCATCGGTCGTTTACATATCTCATTTGCTACCTAGTCTGACTAGTCTGGCTGACTAGTCTGGAACATTTCTATGCTGAGCGTTTATCAACCTGTGTGAATCCTATGATTAATCTTGTTCGATAATTAATTTATATAATAGAAATGTTATTAATATTGAAAAATATATACTTCAATGATGCACCTGTTTCCATTGGCAGTGAGAGTTAAGTCATTTGTGTATTTAGTTAGGTTAGGTTAGTTAGGTTAGATAGATTAGGTTAGATTAGCTAGAATAGGTTAGGCTTTGTGTTTACTGATGTCATGTACATGTTACATTGTATTTAATGAATATATGTGCCAATAATGATGAAAATGAGTAATAAGAGGCTTAGTTGCCAGTAAATGCTAATAATTGTTAAATGTTGAGAAATAAAACTGTATATTTGAGTTGAGTTTGAAAGCAGTATGGCTTGCGTATGATATAATAGAATAATTTATGGTGATGAAATAAGAATTCTTTATTTATCCTCTTTCTAATTGTGTGATTAGGAATGACTGCCAAAGCTACATTACATGTGTATAACTGAAAGTGCATAAAAATTAGTGGAATAAAACTAACGATAGTAGAAAAAACTCAGCATAGATTACAATATGTTTTTCAACAATCCAGACTAGCTGCTTAAATTTCTCACTACTTTGTTAAATTTCAAAACAAATGATAAGTATTTGTCCAACTTAAAATAATTTTATTAAATATAAATATGCAACCTATTAATACAAAATTTCATATAATAACTTATACAATAGATCATTGTGTCCAAAGTAGTAAATGAAACCGTGCCAATGGCTATTATGTTGTTCCAGCGGTTTTATTGATACCGTCGCAACTCCATAGAATTTTACTTGTGTTATTTAACTGTTGCTGTTGAAAAAAGGATGCAATAAAATTTAGTGAATTGGAAATTACTTATTTATTTCTAAGATTAGCAATAAATGGATTAGTATTTAGATGTTATATAAATGATACAAAGCCAAACATATTTTTCTCTTTAAAAAATCTAAAACCCTTTTGCTCGGAATGGCACCACCGCAAGAATCTGGAACATTCATAACCTGATAGAAGTATCAATCCCGTTGCGCTTACTAAATTATTTTCCTCTGTTGATAATCCGTTGAATATCAATACTAATTTGTTCCCAAATTAACTCATTATTATTTTATTTTTTTATTTTTAACAAAGTAAAGAGTCCCATGCTGCGAATAAAGAAAACCTAGCTAGATTAGAACAAAAACGAGATAAAATCGAAGAGAATTTTGTTCATTTTAAAGAGAATTTTGTTAAGTTAAAAAGCGAATAAGGTCAGATTATAGACGCTTTACGGGACGTGTTTCGTGAAAATAGTCAGCAAACAGAAAATGCTGAAAACAAAAGATCGGAATATGAATCCCAGTTACAGTCATATGTTCCTACTGGATACGAAACACCGGAATTTGAGCCTCAGTTAGTGACTGTTATTCTTAGTGTAAAAAACATTGGAATCGGAACCTGAATCAGAGACAGACGTCCTGAACCACTCTCGCAACAAACCTGATAATGACTTTTCTTATTCAGAATCCAATGACACCGTTAATAGTAGTAGTAGTAGTGAAAATTACGAACATATGATTGTAGACGACAGAGGTCGTAAGCACACAAAGACAACTACCACGAATCACAGGGAGAAAATGCGCAAACGAGGTTTCAGTTATTGTAATAAGCAAAGATACGAAGGTCAGATCGTAAACAATACAAAATTGAAAAGGAATCAGAACCAAGACCGTACACGAAAGAATAACAGATACAAAAGTAGTCGTAAATCACGGCCATGTAACCTGAGTTATCACAAATAAGACAGGAACCGCAACTTGTGTAACAACATTAAGCATAGATTTGTACGGAGAAGTAATCATCGTAAAAATAGACGAACGGACTGCAGTTATCCAGACAGAAATAGTAATCATAGGAAAAGAAAAAAGGTAACAAAGAATTTGTATGTTGATACAAATTTTTCTTCCAGGAAAGCCACGCACTTCTTTTAATCTTTCATTCAACTCTTAGGTGATAAACATGTATTTATTTTTCTTCCTTTTTGCTTACTGTTTCGATGACTCACGGAAAAATGAAAAGAGAATTACGCATTGTTTTTAAACTCATTTTTGCTTCTAGCTTTTAACTGTTCAGCAAAGAGCAGATAACACGTTTTCCTTTCCTTTTATTTTAATAAGATAGCCGCTGCATTTTCGAACACCTGTTTATGTCGATGAATAATGGACGACACACAGCTGATTGATTCTTTTCCTCTTTTGGTCTTTATTCCGTGTCGCACTTCACAGTTGAATATCAATGTTGCAAACCTTATTAATAATTTACTTTTAGGTTAATGTCATTATTATTTTTTCTAGATGTTTGAATTTAGAATTTTCAGTAAAACGCATTTTACATATGTAGGGGAACCGTATTTATCTAAGGTATAAAAGGTATTCTTTGGCAAACTGATCTTGTAGAAATGGATAGTGGAGTATTTAAAAAGTGTTTCCAAATTAAACAAAGCCAACAAGTGTTTACTAACGATTATTGATGTGTTTGCTGTTCCTGTTGAAGATAAGAGCAGTAAGAATGTTACGGAAGCGTTTGAATCAGTATTAAAAACTAGAAAACCTAGTAACTTACAAACAGATCAAGGTAAAGAATTTTGTAACAAAGACTTGAAAGAGTTGATGAAGGAATATAATATCAACCATTACTCAACTTATAATGCTAAAAAGGCTTCCATTGTAGAACGCTTCAACAGAACTCTTAAACAAAACATGTGGCAAAAGTTTACTACGCAAGGAAATTATAAATGGATAGATATATTATCAACATTAGTTAGCGAGTATAGTAATAAACAATAAAACCTGTAGAAGATAATAAAACGAATGGGCAAATTATATTACAGAAAGTATATAGGAAAGAATATAAGCTTGTTAAACCTAAATATAAAATTAATGATTACATTCGTATATGCAAATCTAAAGGGTCGTTTGAGAACGGCTATATTTCTAACTGGTCAACAGAAGTATTTGTTATTAAAGAGGTTATTCCATCCAATCTACCAACATATAGAATAGAAGATTTGGATAACGAAGATGTGCAAGGAAAGTTCTATGAGAAAGAATTATTAAGAACTAAATACAAAGATGAGTACCTTGTTGAAAAAGTATTGCGTAAGAAAGATATTAAAGTATATGTCAAATGGTTAGGGTTTGATGGTTCCCATAGTAGTTGGAATATAGAGATAATGTTGTAGTTTAAGTTTAGTATGTTTTGTCGTTTTATGATTGTTACTCATAAAACGTTTCTAGCAGCAGTTGAAAAAAGCGTTGGCCTTAATTCCGAGGACCGCTCGATATATATATTAAAAGGAATTACTTTAATCATAGGGACCGCTCTCCATACACAATTATAACAGGAAGAAGATTCTATGTTGTCATGATAATTAATTTCAAAATAAAGAATCATAGCAGTTTTTAGAGTATTTAGCTTCCTATGATTCTACGAGGTTGCAAAAAACAATAGAAAGACCATTGGTTAGGAGTCAAAAGATTTAATAGCATATATCTCCAGAGCTGGAATTCCACCCGATAAAATCGTTAAAAAGATAATAGGTGGGGTTACTAAGATGGCGGTTAGAGAATAAAGAACCACATGAGTTATTAGAATACCATGGTAAAATATCTCGTGGCCGGAATTCCGTTCACCGCTCAAATGGCCGTGATTCCAGCCACTCCAACATATTTAGTAAAAGTAGTTGTTTCAGATTACCTTCTAAGAGGATCATGTGAAAGCTTATAACGAAAAAAGCGATTCCCGGAATTCCGGTGACCGCTCTACGTATACAATTATAACAAAGAGGAGTCTATGTGTCATCATAATTGGTTTCAGAAAAAAGAATCAGAAGAGTTGTTAGAGCATTTAGCTTCCTGTGATTCCAAGAGGCTACAAAAACCAATTGAAAGACCAACGTGATCCCTGGCCCATAAAAATGAAATAAAACTATTTTCTTCATGAAAAATATGTGGATAACTCTCACATTTTAAATGATATCTGTTACGAACAGATTAAAGATAACTGTATGGTTTGTTTGGTGATTTCAAAAAATATTTTTTTTTTTGCGATTTTAAGTTTAATCATAGGTAAGGAGACAGGATATTTTAATACTACTAAGTTGTGTCAAGATGGTGCTAAGATAATTGGTAACTGGTTGAAAAATAAAGAATCACAGGAGTTTTTGGAATATTATAATGAAAAGTTAGCTCATTCTAAAAGTAGCCAGCTAAATTCAACGTATTATATAGGACCAAAAGACACAAACGAGAAAGACCTACTAGTTTCCGGGACATATGCATACAAGAAAATATTTCTCTCTATTGCTTTATGGATATCTCAAGATTTCCATGATAAGTGTTATGATATTATTGAAGATTATTTCACTTAAGGCTTTAAGCAACATGAGGGGAACATCGAAAAATTAGAATCAAGAGTAGAAGAAATCGAACAACCAATGGAACACTTAAGGATTCAAAACAATACTTTAAAAGAAGTAGCAAACTCATATACTAATGACAGTTTAAAAGACAATTGTCTGATCATATACAAGAAGAACAAACTAGATGATCCTTTCTGTTATTATGCTATCAGATATCAGAAGAGGAGTTTATGTAAACCTCTTAATGAAGCGTATGAAAATATCCAAAGCTCGAGATCATTTACGAAAATTTAGAGACCCTAAGAGTATTAAGCTGTTTAACCTAATGGAACAAGAACTAGATATCCGTAAAGGCAAAGGTAATGAGTTTTGGACACCACTATCAGAAGAAGATCTAGTTAAAGAAATCTATTATTTGTATGATTGGTTATTATGTGTTTGAATAGTTTGTCAAGGTGGTGGTTAGCTGGACGGAATTCTAGCCAGCTAAAGCCAAAAGGTATAACGAGAAAGATCAATTAGTTTCCAACTACTCGAGTAGTCATAAAAAATTAAATCTTTTATGAACTATGCCATAGAAGTGAGTATCATAATATGTCTCTGAAGGCTGTTTGTCTAAATGAATACAGTGTTGTTCCTAGAGTTATGGTAAAAGATTCTGCTGGCAATGATTTCTATTCTTCTGGAACTGTCAGAATAAAACCTGGACATACTCATCTACTTAAAGCTAGAGTTGAGATAGACATACCAAAGAGAAATTTTGAGAAAATCTTCTCTAGATCAAGTTTGTGTTTAAAAGAAGATACAGATGTGTGTGCGGGTGTTATAGACAGTGGATATTGCGGAGAGGTTATGGTAGTAATTGGGAAAAGCACATCGATAATATGGTCTATCTGTGAACAATTTGGAATTAACGCGGTGCTTAGATATTTTAACTTCCTTCCTTACGGTGAAACTGTTCTTCAAAGATTTCAGAGGATTGCACAGTTAGTTTTAGAATTTGATAGTTACAGAATTTGATAACGAAAGTGAAAGAGGTTCTGAAATTTTTTTAATCATCAGGTGCTCTCTAATCAAAATATTGTCTATATAGAAATAGAAGCTTCTTAGGTATCTTTAAATTCTAGAACAAAAGCTTTTGATAAACGTTGTTTTGTTGAAATCCCTATCCAACATACACTATTAGCAAATTCTCTAATAAAATATGATAAACGTGAACATGAGCTAACTTTGTCCCAATCAACCTTATCAGCAAACTTTCTTATGAAACCTTCAGATAATTGTCTGTTTGATATAATCGTTTGATATAATCCCCCAATCAACCTTATCAGCAAACTCTGTTATGAAATCTTCTCATGACTCTTCACATAAATCTCAACATGTTATAGTCAACAAGTTAACTCTATCTGCAAACCCTCTTATGAAATCTTCAGATAAGTCATTATTTGTTAAGTCTTCCCAATTGATCTTATCCTTGTATTTACGTATGAAATCTTCTGTAACATTTTCCCTAAAACGCATATAAGACCATTGTTTATTTGTTAGTGTATCTAATGTTTCATCTGACAAGTTCATAATATACTTCTGAATAATATTTTGGATAAGGCGTTCGTTATCTTCCTTAACACCCTTTTTAAATAAATGATCTAACATACCAATAGCAACACAAAATTGAATCAAATCAGGATTAGCTCTTTCATCATCATAATCATCTGGATTATCATATTCATCTGGGTTACAATAAATATAATCTGTATCATACTCTACATTCATTAAAAGATCATCATCTTCTTCATTATCTAAGTAATAACACACACAATTGAATACAAGTGTATATAAATATGAGTAACTTCATTTTTGTAGAGAATCAGAATACAAATACAAATAGACGAAGAAGAATATGAAAAAATGAAATGGTAAAAAATAATCTTATAAGTGGTGTAGTATCCATTTAAAAATGTCGACCTATTACCTAACTGAAAAATCTAAACACAAAGATCTGCAACGTGTTAAAATTGCAGATCTAGATCAGTCTAAGTTCTATGAAATCACACCTTGAAATCTTATTCAAACCAGGAATGATTCAAAGGTATTAGTAAATTTAGATGATACCCGGAAAACTATATTACTAGATAGGTAGTCTCTATCAGAAATGTAAATGTACATCTCTTTTTCGAGGCGGGCATTCCTACGCTTTAACCATAGAGAATAAGACAATTAAATCAATCAGAAGTGTAGTGGAAGGTAAGGAGAAAAGCCTAATCTGAATGAGACATTGAAGAAGGGTACAAGCTGTGAATACGAATAGTGCATAGTGTAAATAAAGGACGACACCAAAACAGAAATCCAGAAACAGATGGTAAACGGAGAAGAAAGAGTAGAAATTGTCGAAGTGGGAACACAAAATACAAATACTAACAAATATGCCAACAACTAAGCGCTTATCAAGCAACAATCTTGGTGTAGTGGTTATGGCGCTAGATTAAAAATTCAAAGAACAGCGGTTCGAATCTGCTCCAATCAGTATATTTTTATTTCTATTTGAAATAATGCATACATCACATGAAAGGTGGTAAAACAATGCGTATTACCCGTTTAATATGTTAAGTGAAAACCGTAAAAATTTCGGTGAAATTTATTAGAGAAGTGAAACAATGAAAATGAAGAAGGAAGTATATTTAATCAGGTGTTTTATTACAAGGTGGTGACCGGAAAAACTGGAAATTTTCCCGAATTTCGCCCATGTGTGTCTCTACGATAGGTAAATTTCTTCAGAAATGTGCGTATTGGAGAGACCATCATGTCAGAAATTCCGTAAATTTTCTATGCGCTTTTGCCCTTTCGCCGATCTTTACCTCTGAGATGAAGAGAGAGAGAGAGAGATGTTCCCGGAACTGAGAGTGTGATACTTCCATTCAAATCAACTAGATGACAAATAGACGCTTACATAATAAGAATGTCGAATACAAACAGCTATAAAACATCAAAGTAATAATTGCAAGCGTTATCACCTAAGGTTCCAAGATCCGAACAACATATCACTAATATCCCGAATGCCAAAAAATTGTGACTTACACAACTCCCCCTCTCCACAAATATGTCCTGTGAAAACAATCACAAGTTTTGGGATGAGGGACCATATTGAGACTACAATATTATACTATATGAGTAGACTTTTAGCAGATTCGTATTTAGGTATTTTTTCACAATCAGTTTTATTCATATTCAAGACAGCAAAAGCACTACATTTGTTAACGACAAAGCGTAGTTATTGCAACTCTGCGTTAGACGTGAATCATGCATATTACACTCGTGACTTTTGCTATGCAGAGGCTAGCCACGGAGGCAGGCTGAATAACGCCTGAAGGAAACAGCGAGGACAGATAGCGATACAGTGGACGGAACATGCAATGCACTACAGACATTTGAAGAGAAAAATAATAATAATAAAAAAAGAAAAGATCCCTCTTTCCACCCTTCATGCTGTAGTCCTAACTTCCATTTCCCCATCAAAGTTGCATGCCTAGACTATTATACAATCCAATAACACTTAATCCAGAGTGTTCAAACAACTTTGTTCTACGAAGGGAAACGTAGAGCACTACACTTACTGATATACCATACATAGACAGTTAAGTAGTAATAGATCAATGCAATTAACCCCACATAATATCGATTGTCTAAATATACACTGGTTTCAAACAATTAGACACATAACAAATATTCACAACACCATTATAACCTATCATATGTTAATTGCACTTCTCAAGTGGTAGAATGATTTTTTAAAATTACAATTATGAACACAAGTTAGTGAATGAAAAAATGACAGTCAATGAAACGAAGATGAAACGAGGTCGGATTTCGAGAAATAATTTGATAAGATGAAAACAGAACTTTATAAAATAAATGGTTATGATGCGCTAGACACAACACAGTTGCCTGTTTCGTCTCGTCATGTGAAAATTTCTCGTTTTAGAGAGGTGAGAAAAAACCTGTGTCTCGTCTCGTGCAGTGGCGGATCTAGCTCGGAGCCGGGGGCCTAGGCCCCCAGTTTCAGATTGATGAAAATAATTTAAGCTATTATTTATATAGTTTTGAAAGTTTATAGCAAGGTCATGATATACTTATCATAGTCTGAATTCAGGCAGTTCTTCAGTTTTTACTATCTAGATCCGCCACTGGTCTCGTGGCTATCCCGGTGTCATCTCGTGTTTCCAAAACGAGACAAATTGTTATCTAGACTTCTTTCGTCTCATTTTCTTTCGTAAACCTCACAATAGAAGTAAAATTGGGAGCCGTGCGGCTTCGAAATGTAACGAAGTTTACAAGTTAGAATTGATAATCGGACAAGAGGGGGCTATGGAATGCTTTCAAGACATTTAAAACGCGACGAGTCCAGACAAGGACCTGTCACGTCTCGTCTCGGAAAACGAAGCCTATATTGTCTCACCCATGCTGAATTGGAAGCCTCTCACCAGAGATGAAGTAGATCGTGGGCTGTTGGTCAACAGGACGTGAACCACTGCAACCCACCATCCACCGTGACCCACCATAAACCAGCATCCCACCATAACCTACATACCCACTACGACCCACCGACACACTCTGTTTAGTGCATTGTATATAGCACCCTCTGAACAGTGGTGAATTTGTCTACATTTTACTTTTAGAATCTCCATTTTCTTCTTCTTCTTCTTCTTCTTTTGCATTTGTTTCTATTTACTTACCTGAGATGAGTATATCAAACAAGGAAAAAGGAGACTTTGTTAAATGAACATCGGGGCCATCTATCGCGAGGTAGTAGTGCACATTTAAAGTGTTAATATTACAAACTGGGAGAGCGCAACAGCCAGAAATAGCCTAGAGAAACCGTCTTAAAGCTTCGACTCGCCGTATATATGATACGACGCGTAACATTATAAAGTGGCGGTGTGGCAGAGTGTGGAGCATTCACGACTCACGTGTAAAGGGTCCAGCGTTCGATACTCGCTCCAGTCAACTTGTTTTTGCTTTTTACCTATAAAGCAGTCATTTATAACTACAAGTAAAATATTAATTCACCATATGTTCATATATTCTAAACGATAGGAATTTTCAAATCAGTTGTAAAACTTTTCAATGTTTTACGTCAACTAGATACGAAATATAATCTATTTGATAAATATATTGATATCACTAGCTGTATTACGGTTACCACAGTCGTTGTTGAGTTGAGTTGATTTTGAGTTTAACTTCCCGTCCAGCAGCGAGGCTATATGAGACGTGGACCTAACCGCTTAGCCACGGATGAGCTCCACAGTCGTTGTGTCCGAAGTTTCGTGTCCATATCTGTGGAATTCTTGAGCCCAAGCAGAAGACCAACCCGGGTAGTGACCTCAACCGGCTCGGCTCGTTTCAACTTTGCGAACAGCTCGAGTCGGCTCGGTTGGGATGAGCCGTCGGCTCGGCCCAATTGAACCGATGACCTGAGTCGGCTCGGTTGGAACGAGCCATCGACTCGGCTCAATTGAGCCCATGGCTCGAGCTAGCTTGGTTGGTATGGGTCACCAAACATTGGTTTGAGCCACCTAAGTTGAAACTAGTCCATCGGCACGGTTCGACTCAACTAAGCCAATGCCTCGAACCGGCTCGGTTGTTTGAGCTGTCGGCGCGGCTCACTTCTTGGTTCGGTTCGGTAGTGAATGAGCTGTAAGCCGGGCCGCTCGAACCGTTCAGGACCTTAAACCAGGTTCCAGCAGTTTTGAACATGTTTGGCTGATGCCCATAACTTTTAACAATTTTTGGCTCGAGTCCGAATACTTACTCCTCCGGAAGTCAAACCCAGAACGTGACCGATGTCCTTGCCTCCTGAAGTCTTCTTGGCGACCGAGATCGACAGTCAATTAGCTTTTACTATTCAGATACAAACCGCTAATATTTTAATTATTATTATTATTATTATTATTATTATTATTATTATTATTATTATTATTATTATTATTATTATTACCAGCTTACCCGTGCGTATATTTTGCAGAATATAATTTTATTTTAATATGGGAAAATAGATAACGGTAAAATTTCGTTTTTCCAATGACTGTCCTCTGATACATACCCCTGATTAGATTACCTGCTTCCTCGTTTTCATTATTTCACTTCTCTAATAAAAGTCAACGGAATTTTCACCTCATTTTCACTTAACATATTAAACGATCTCATTTACCACCTCTCATGTGCACGACTTATTTGGAGAAGTAATACTCCAGAAGTAGAAACTAAATATACGGTTCTGATTGGTTGGTGTTATCCGTTTCTCGCCATGCAGCCTACGCATAGCAGCAAGGAAATAGTGAGGTCCTCTCGCCCTTCGTAGCTGAGTGTGCTAGTGTGTGCCCTATTGATGAATTTCCCTTTCTTTTAAATTTTCGTAATATTTTTTTTCTTCTCATACTCTCCACGCATACAATAATAATAATAATAATAATAATAATAATAATAATAATAATAATAATAATAATAATAATAATAATAATAATAATAATAATAATAATATACTATTGAACTTGCATGGCGAAATTACTGTATAATACGATATCATTTCTGTAATTTTCCTCCATTGAATGTTATTTAGTTTATTAGTGAGCACCAAATTGTCTGCTGCATTAACCTGAAAGAAGACCAACCTCGATGCTTAGCTTATATTACCCATCTTGCTTGACTCATCGCTCATGCGAATTATTCCTTCTACCATTATTGCACATATATATATCTTCAGCGGCTAAGGACATGAATACCTTCCACTGGGATATTAATGGCACGGAATTTCCTAGTTAAAATACTTTAAAACTAATTCTGTTATACTTGTCATGTATGTATTAGATCGTCTAATTGATGCATTAGGTGGACAATTGTAACAGACTTCCAGTGTGTAGTAAAACTTGTAGTGGAATTTTGTATTACACAAGAGATATTCGTCATGATATGCAATTCGATCAGAATTCTTTGTTTCCTCCAATACCAGGTATTTAAATAACAGTACGTTTTGTTGGTCATCCATGTGATTGGCTTAGGCCTCATTTGATTGACTTAATTGAACATGGATATTGAAGAAATTGAAACTCTGAAGCTAAAATACATTGGATATAATAGTTTATTCTTTTATATAATTTAAACCTTATATTTTGTTTCGTTAGATACCAAGGTGTTATTTCTGGAGCTGTACTTAGTCCAACCGCATTTCCTTATGTTGGATACAAGAGGGATGTGATATTCGGAAAGCTGGAAATATTAGGTAATATACAAACGTTTTTATAGTATACATAATAGTATTATAAGCGAAACAAATTGCAACTGCGTAGTTCTGCTATTCCAAATGCTATGTTTGAAAGAAACATTTCGCTGAGAAAATCAGTGTCGGAGATCTTACCATTCGGAGCCCAAGGTTTCAAGAAAATATTCTTGCGAGTGTGCAAAATCTCAGTGTTGAACTGATAGATGTGTCTGCTATAAAAACAGCAGTCAATGTCACTCCAAATGCCATTCAAGCTTACATTGCGTAAACAAATGGTTTCAGAATGTTTGTTATTTTTGGATCAAAAAATCCAATATATTTAAGGCAAAAATTTTCTTGTAGGCCTCATATCTCGAGAACTACATATAGTGTAGCCAAAATCAAACTATGACTTAACTCAGTATGATGTGCTTATTCCGTAAAAAATACGAAAATTCGGGTTAGGGACCGTTCAAAAATTGTGTGGTCCCTAATCCACAAAATTCAATATATTTCCTTCAAGCAAACATTTTCTTGTACGCCCCATATTTTGAGAACTACATATAATGTAGCCAAACCCAAACTAACACCTTACTCAGTATGATGTCGTTATTCCGAAAATAATCGATTTAGGTGCCATTCAAAATTTTGTGGCCCCTGGTCCAAGAAATCCTATATATTTCATTCAGAAACACATTTTTTTGTACGCCTTATATCTGGAGAACTACATTTAATGTAGCCAAACCCAAAATAAAAATTAACTCACTATGATGTGCTTTCTCCGTAAAAAAATATGAAAACTCGATTTAGGGCCCGTTCAACAATGTTGTGGCCTCTGATCCAAAAAATCCTATATATTTCATTCAGAAACACATTTTCTTGCACACCTTATATCTGGAGAACTACATATAATGTAGCCAAACGCAAAATAACATTTTACTCAGTATGATGTGCGTTTTCCGTAATAAAACTCGATTTAGGGCCCATTCAAAAATGTTGTGGTCCTGATCCACAAAATTCAATATATTTCATTCTATCAAACATTTTCTTGTACGCCCTATATTTTGAGAACTACATATAATGTAGCCAAACCAAAACTAACAATTTACCCAGTATGATATGCATATTCCGTAAAAAGTACGAAAACTCGATTTAGGGCAATTCAAAAATTTTGTGGACTTTCTTCCACAAAATTCAGTACATTTCATTCAATGATTTTTTGGTACACTCCATATTTTAAGAATTACATGCAGTGTAACCAAACCAAAACTAACAATTTTCTCAGTATGACGGGATCATTCCGCAAGAGATACAAAAACTTGATTTACGGGTCATTATAAAATACAATAAATAAAATAAAATACTGACATTCGTTTCTTCGTATAGTGCATTATGTCATGTCACGTGATAGGTGTGAAGTGTGATATCCATAGTATGGAGAGCTGTGAGTATTGTTATGTCTAACTAAATTAATATCCTGAAACCATCTGAAAACAGCTTACGATCCATTAATCGCTTTTTAAGCTGTTATATAAAGTTGTACTAAATTTGCATGAACAAACGTTAGAAATAAATTTGCCAATAAATACGAAAGGTCCAAACTTACAGACACATTTTTCTTCTGTTTATTTTAACTCTGATTAAATCAATTTAAGTACTATGGTAAAATAATACGGAAATATGTCAACTATAAGAAACGAATTTATCATATGATGAAGAATATGTATTATAAAATATTTAAGTATCACTAAGGGAATCATATTCTGTAAAAATGTATTTTATATTGTTATGAAATTTGGTATAAATTCTATAAAATTCCATTAATATAAATCATGTAGAAGAAAAAGTAATGTATAACATAATTCAAGTACGTTCTATGATTACTTAAAATTGCTGTTTTATTACAATATTTGTATATTTCTTTATTTAGAGTGCCATTTGTATTACGTTTACATACTATTTCAGTTGGCAGCAGGCCGGTAGCCAGCCCAAAAACGTTGGGAGGCCTGGATGAAGTTAGAGGAGGTCTATCCGACCATATTATGGTTCATCACCATATTATAGATCATTTGTAAGCCTACCGTGAAAATTTTAGGGGAGCCAGGAAAGATTAAGGGGGACCGTCCCCATAGACCTCCCTGGATACGGGTCTGGTTGGCAGGAAGTTAATGACAAGTAGTAGAACGTTCATTTACAAAGTTGTTATTGTAACGCATGATTCTAAATAAATATTACTTTCATGTTAACGGTCGATTCATGACACTTTAGTGTGTATGTAGCCGCAAGGATAAATAATAAGAGTATGTTTACAGTTTCTCATTTAGGTTACTACTATCCTAACATAACGAACAGGAGTTGGTTGATAGCTAAATAACAGTCAGAACGATATACTAAATCAATTTGAGATTTCAAATAATACAATACGGGACCTACTCTGATTATACCAATAAAATCGACAACTTTTGAATTTCAGTTACTTTTGGAGGTGTCGGAGGATTTTTCTTTGGTGTGAGCATCATATCTATTATGGAGGTGTTTTTCTATCTCGCTGTGGATGTAATACATTTTGTTGCTTGTAAGACAATGGCCGTAAGACAAGAAGCAAGATCATACTACCCTACAAGTTGCAAGGTGCCGTTCTGGAAAAGGATGAGTCTACAAACAAATCTTTGGAAATGTTTACAAATGCGAATTGGAGAAACGACTCGAGTTCAGAAGTTCACTAACCAAGATGTACATAAACGCGAAGAAAAGCAAGTGATGTTTCGTAGAATGTGCACGATGGAAGCTAGGTAAGAAAGTAGATGTTTCATTTGCAAAATAATGTTGAACAGTTTTTAGTTTATCCTTAGGTCGTAAATTTACTTCCCGATTTTAATGACCCAGCAACTTAGCTCTTAGACCGAACCACTTGGGGAAACATTTACCAAGGATCTTACATTTAAGAATAAGGTAGGCCTTTATTTTATGCTCCGTGTTTATTTTACACAAGGTGTCACGTCAGAAGGGCCCGGACAAAAGGGCGAGGACAAAAAGGTCCGAGTCAAAACGGCCCCACGCCAAAAGGGCCCCGGTCATAAGGGTCCGAGTTAAAACGGCCCCACGTCAAAAGGGCCCCGCGTGAAAAGGACCCGAGTCAAAAGGGCCCCGCAACAAAAGGGCCCCGGTCATAAGGGCCCGAGTTAAAAGGGCCCGCAACAAAACCCCCGAGTCTAAAGGACCCCGCGATAAAAGGGCCCACGTCAAAAAAAGCCTGGGATATAGGCTGAAAGCATGAGAAATATAAAAATGCTTATTACATTAAAAGTATTCAGTGGACACCACCTGATTTGTGTTGAGGGAACGTACATGTGGATCTGTATACAGTGTTAGTCAAATTTATTACGACAGCCCAGTTACGATTCATGTAAACAGAGAAAAGTGTTGCAGGTAGGTATTGATCAGTGCCGTGTCGTGGTGCGGGTGAGCGGGGCAACTACCCTGGCTGCCGAAGTAAGGTGGCGCAAAATGCGGGAGTCAGAAATAAAAGGAAAGAATGAAAAAAAAGAGGAAAAATTACTTGGAATATTGTAGATCAACAGCAGATAGTGTTACTCATGTTACGGAAATCTATGTACACCCAACCACAAAATTATCTCCCCCCTAAGTGCTCTAATTCCATAACTTGCGGTCCAGGTAATTTGCAGTTATGAGAACGCCTAGACAGATGGAACCCAATTTACACGTAACGTTTCTCGGCACTGACAACAGTAGGTAGCACTGAGTCCAGTCTTTATGCAAGTAAAATTGTGAGTAAATGACGCACGAAACATTTCCCCATTGTGAGATGAATCTCTCTGGTTCAGAGCGTGTTGTCCAATGAACATCATATGTTAATGTCAATATAGTTATGTACGTAATGTATTATTTCACTATATGCTGTATATTCAAAGAAATAAAAACACTGATCACGCATGAATCAGAAAATGCTTGAAAGTAGACGAAAATATCAAATCTAGAACAACTGCTGGAAATAAGTTAGTAAATGATTGCCTTCATTGAGAGACCTTCTCCAATTCTCCTCATTTCAACATCTTTCTCTTTCTGGAGGAGAGAAAATCTGGCTTGCCACATTGAGTATGTATTGAAATTGAAATTGAAACATTTGAAAAAGTTAGAACCTGACCAGGATTTGAACCCGGGTCCGCCGAATATAAGTTCAATGCGCTAAACACTTACCTACCTCGTCGCTTCATCTTCCGCCTAAACTACTAGCTAGTTAAAAGCATTGCATGTAAGACTATACACAACATACTCGTACTAATACTCGTATAAGGAGACGTTCCTTATGAGTGTTACAATGACTTACTCGAGGTTTCCTTCTTTAACTCAAGAAAATGATATAGACCTTCGTCAATGAGGAAAATATCGCGAAGCGTTCTTCAAGATGAGGCTACCTCATCGTTTTTAACAGGTCCCGATTTACATTAGTGCAATTCTTCCTCACCGTAACATCTAATTTCTGAAGAAGAAAAGCCGACAGACATTATTTCGGCATTCTTTGAGTTGCATCAACACGTGTAGAAATAGTGTGTGCAATGTTTATAACATAGCTACTAGTTTATTTTCTTATTTTTGTGTCAAGTGTGAAAGCAGAGATCTGTCATTTCAGTGACCCGGGTTCGAATCCCAGCGTGACATTTATTTTTTTCTTTATTCGAAGGTATTGTTTACGTAATTGATATTGTAATGTTATTATTATTATTATTATTATTATGCGTATAATTGTATGAATTTCGATGGCCACTGTCGCCGAATATTAGAAAGTGAATATGGGAGAGCTATGAAATAAAGTAAAGAGATGCGCGTAATTATATCATAAAATTATATGGCGAACGAATTTTCTTATCGCAAACGGTTATCGTCGAATATACATGGTTAGAGGAGCACTCTGTTGGTCAAATTAATAGAAGTTGCTAGACAAGTATTGGCCACCGGCAGAAAAAATACAAGTCGAGTACGTACTATTGTACAGGAGCAGGGCCGGCGCTGGCAGTTTTGCCGCCCTGGGCGGTACTATCACATGCCGCCCCTTTAATTATAATTATTCTGCCCCTTATTTTGACTGAAGACGTTCAAGTGTCATGAAAAAGTAAGATACCCCATTTAAAAACATGTATGAAATGGAAAAGTAAATAAAAAAATGAACTACCTCTCTCGAATGCCAGCGTAATATTTAGGACGACTCCGTATATGACACAATATTCAAATATGCTCGATTTCGCTGCATATCTGTGATATACAGAAACTCATACCAAAAACAAAATTTAAAAATATTCTTTAGTCACTAATAAGAGTTTTAATTTTAGAATTATTTTATATCAAAAGGTGTTTCCAATAGAGTAATGCAGCATGAGGATAATATAGTAAATCAGATATTACGTCAAAACTATAGCCTAAGTCTTTTAATGTACTAAAACACAATAGATATACATACATTTAACATACCTTAATTGAAAGAAACTTTTCTTGCTTTGATATGAGCAAATTCATTTATCACATTCGCGTAGTCCAATGTTTCAGTCAATTCGTGTTCTATTGATATTATCGCTAGACCACTCAAGCGTGTTTCAGACATGGAAGAATGCATATAGCTTTTAATAAGCTTAAGTTTCGAAAATCTTCTTTCTCCACTTGCCACTGTTGCTGATAAGGTTAACAAAATCCTAAGTGCAACACTGATATTAGGGACAAAGTCATTTTCCTTAATTAAAGTATATTTTGGTGAAGTTTTAGGCTTAATTATAGCGGATAACACTTTGAGTTCGTCTTTTAAATCACTGGGGTTAATATCTTTCAATTTTTCAAGTGTTAAAATTCTGGCAAGTTTAGTACACTTTTGAGATAAAAGTTCAGGTAGCATATCCTTAAAATTACTTATATAACAAAGAAAATCAAAATACTCGCTGTGATCCTTAAGTTGCTCAAACCTTTCTCCTAAAACTAACACAATCACGTCTAGAACTTTGTAATAAAAATCGATCTTGTATCCAAGGGCGCCAATTTCTCTGTAAATTTGGGAAAGGGAGGGCATTCAGATGCAGAAGGCATATATGAGGATGTTTTGACAAATTATGCATTCAAATTATGCCAAATATTGTATATTCATAAATACAATGCGGGAGCCCACATGAGCTTTGGGGTCCCCTGTCCCCCTGGAATCGGCGCCCTTGCTTGTATCTTGTTTGTGGATCTTCAACAGCTTCATCCTCCGTCTCGTACTGAAACTGTCTCTTCTTCTTTCGACTTCGAGCCTGCACTATAGTACCTATCCGTGGATCATCCATATCTAATGCTGATGCCAACTCCATCGCATCAACTAAGTAAAATTGAAACTTTTCATCATTTCTGCTTCTCTCAAAGTACTCAGATATATTTTCAAGAAACCCGACTGCTTCCAACACATAGGAATCAATGCTTTGGAGACTTTTGCTTACTATGTTTATGTGGAGTAAAAAGTCATACCAGATAACGAGTGAGCAAAGGAAAGTAAAGTCATGCAGCTGGTTTGCTATACAATCAAATCTTGTCGTTACTTATTTGAAGTAAGGCATCATAAACCTCCCCTATTTGTTATCTAAGTGGAGTCCCATAGTTGGAAATCTTATCTACGCTGCTGTAAGAAGAATATTGAACGAGATACCTGTGGCTAGTAGTTTGATAATTGAAAATGAGGGGAAATGCTCTGAATTTCCTGAATATGAGTAAAGTAAGTTCAATTATATTCTCTGGTGAGCGCAATTATATTTTTCCATACGACATATTATGAAGCATTATATTTTGGTAGTATTATTTTCTTTTTCAAATTTTGCCGCCCATTAGACTTGCCGCTCTGGGCGGTGGCACGGTTCGACCCCCCCCTCGCGCCGACCCTGTACAGGAGTATGCTCAAGGACCTTTAGTCAACTATCTTCGTGGTTTGACTCGCAATTTTAATTTTCAATCCACGCAAGCAGTTTCAGACAAATGTCAATCGTATTTGGCATTTGGAAAGTTAAGCAAAAATGATAATAATCTTATGTCCAATATAAGTTGGAAGAATTTGAAAACAGATGAAAGTAGCCAGAATTTTTCAATGTAAGTTCACATACTTTATATATCTGCGACTTGGGACTAAAACGGCTAATGTCAATACTCATATTAACATTTGCTTTTCTTGCAAAAGAAAATATCCATTTATAGGCGTTAAAATTTGACAAAAAAGTGACATTGGCCCTTTCAGACCCAAATCACACACACACACACACACACACACATACACACACACAGACACACACACACACATATATATATATATATATATATATATATATATATATATATATATAATTATATATATATATATATATATATATATATATATATATATATATATATATATATATATATATATATATAATTTAATGGACAAGATATGAAGATTTTTGTTTGCAAGGATTCGTGTTAGTAATGTTTGCCTTTTGTTTTTCAATCTTTTTGTCTTATTGTAAGGCTTTATGCAACATTGGTACTTTTAAAGTATAATGATCATAATGTAATGTTAATCAAAGTCAAGTTGTTCAAAAATATACTCTAATGTAAAATAATTATATACCTATAAAATCTGATCAGATGCAACAGAAAATATAAACAAATGCTATTTGTTTGTAATGTTTGTCATTTGTCTTTCAGCCGTTTTTAAAACCTTATTATAAGGCTTCGTGTTAGGTTAGCACCGTTAACATATTACAATAAGAATAAGGTAATGTTCACCGAAGTCAAGTTGTATTTTATATATATATATATATATATATATATATATATATATACACATTAGGGTGGTCCATAAATATCAATGGTGCCCCAAGCGACCTAAAATTTTGAATCCGATTACAGTACGTAGTATATGGGAATATCTGGAATAAACCCATGTAATTTAGAAACGGCTAAAGGTAATGCAAAGATACCCTGGATAATAGAAATAGAGGAAGAAACATATCTAATTTTGTATAGTACTGCCATTGCGGCCATCTTGAAATCCACCATCTTGGATTCAGGTCAAAATTTTTAAATAGAAAGAGGGTCGTGTGACATTGTTTTGAGGTATCGTTTTACCAGAAGCATAAATCTGGTACTATTTTTAAGATAGCTTTAGTCATGTAAGAATTATTACTGTGAATAGATTTCTCCTTTTCAGATTAATAATTCTTACACGACTAAAAGTAAAGACATGAGTTTGGCGTGAAAAGAACGAAAGGGATATGCACGGCTTGAAGAACGCGAAAGAAAATGCACTTCTGAAAATAATTTGTTTGAACTTTATACCCCAAAAGACATGGAGCAGTTCAAGTAATGAAGAGGAAAACCCAGTTGAGAATGTTAGAGAAATTGTAAATGCGAATGCGTGTGTGCCCGAACCGTCGAAGAGATGTAAAAGGGGGGGGGAACTAATTTTATTACTCAAAGACTGGTGTTGCTCTTAATCGATAAAAGATCACTCATAGAGCGGCAATACATATTCTGACAGCGACGGCAGAGGCATTACATTAGGTTATAATGTAGAGGAACTAGCAATAAATGGGTCTTCCATTCACCGATGCTGAGAGAAAACCTGTACTGAAGTTGCACAGAACTACAAGAAACAATTTCAGAGTGCATCAAGTGCGTTAGTTGTGCATTGGAACGAAAAAATATTGCTGAATTTGACTGGCAGAGAGACTGCAGTCAGGTTATCAATAATTATTACAGGAGATGGTCATGAGAGGCTAATTGGCATTCCCATTTTGTCGTCATCAAGAGAAGAACATATTGATTCTACTATAGTACATTCGCTTGAAGAATGGAACTTGGTAAAGTTCTTGCAGGCAGTTTATTGTGACACTATTACTTGCAATATGGATCTTGTCAACGGTGCTTGCATTCTGATAGAGCAGTAGTTCCAAAGTAACCTTCTATACCTTCCTTGTAGACACCACATGTACGAATTAGTTTTAAAATGTGTATTTGATAACTGTTGTGTTTCGTTTGCATCTGGACTGGACGTTCTCCTATTGAAGTGTTTTCAGAACAAGTGGTCTAGAATAAATTGCACTAACTTTATTCCAGGAATTAATGATGATGATTTAACAAACAATATTTCCAATGTAAGAAATGAAGTGTTGAATATTGTTATCAAACTTGTAGAAGCAGGGCACTGCAGAGAAGATTACAGGGAATTTTTAGCACTGACCATCATATTCTTGTGTGGTATACCCCCTTGAGGAGTTTTCTTTCGTTTGCCTGGAGCAATTCACCATGTAAGGTGGATGGAAAAGCAAGCTACTGTTCAAAATATTTCTCTTTCGCCAACAATTTCGTTTAACGAAGCAAATAGAAACAGGTCTTCGGAGAGTATGCACTATCTGATCCGACTATATGTTCACAGTTGGCTTAAATGTGATCAAACATTTCATTCACCATTACAAGATCTACAATTTTTGAAAGATCTACAATTTGTACAGTTAAAGACAAATAGATGCTGAATTATCTGAAGTGGCTCTTTCTAAATTTTCACGCCGACTCTGGTACTTGACGGAGGAACACATAGCATTGGGTTTTTTTGATAATGGAGTTACCATAATGGTTGAAAGAATTAAAGCTATAAGGGGAAACCGTGTAGCAGCAAAGAGGCTTGACGCAAGAGATGATACCATAAAAATTCTTGTGAAAAGAGAAATCAGTGAATTTGTTACAAGAAACAAATTTTCCTCGAGAGAATTGAAATACCCAAAGGGTTTCTTGAGTGTGATCCGACTTCATGGCCAAATAACAATGACTATCTTCAGGGAAAGACAATAGTTTAATACATCCACGTAACAAACGGTGTGCAGAAAGGGGAGTGTAACTAATAGAAGATTACAACAACGTTCTTTACGAAAAGTGAGGAGCACAAACAGTTTCTTTTGCAGATAATAAAGGCGCACAGACAATATTTTCCTATATGCGACAAAGTGAACTATGTAGCAAATAAGATTCATAACTTACCAAAAGATACTACATAAATAAGGGATATTTCAATTTCTTCCAAGTTATAATTTTTCTTTTTCCTCATAATGGTATATGAATCATCTTGATGGAAAAAACTTATTTGTAGTTCAAAGTGAAACAAACAGTTTGTTTCAGTTTATGTAAAAGACTTCCAAAATTCTTACATATCTGTGTTCCATAACTGCAATAAAATAACATTACATAAAGAATTTTGTTTTTCATACATAATAACTCTTACATGAATATAGGTAACTTGAAAATAATACCAGATTTGTGCATCTGGTGAAATACCACCTCAAAAAGATATGTCACATGACCCTTTTCCTTTTAAAAATTTTGGCCTGAATTCAAGATGGCGGACTTCAAGACGGCTGCCATGATTACGTATACAAGATTAGGTTTCTTTCTTCCTCTAGTTCCATTGTCCAAATTATCTTTTCATTCCCTTGAGCCGTTTCTAAATTACGAGAGTTTATTCCAGCTTTTCCCAATACACTATGTATTGTAAACGCATTCAAAATTTTAGGTCGTTTGGGGCACCATTTAAAATTATTCAATAGATCTAATTTTTCTCCTGGCTTAATTTGGTTCCATATGGAACCATTTTAGGGGGTGAATCTAAAGAAATTCCTAAATTTATTTTTCCCCATATAATTGAGTTGATATTAGTTTAACGTCCCTTTCAGCAGCGAGGCTATATGAGACGTGAACCTACTGATTAACGTGGAATCCGAACCACATGAGCTCCCGCCGGGAATCGAACCCGGGTCTCCCACGCCAAAGGCGCGTACGCTAACCGCTTAGCCACGGAGGAACTCTTTCCCCATATAAATTTGGACCACCCTAATATCACCCTAATATATATATATATATATATATATATATATATATATATATATATATATATATATTGATAAGATTTAATGGAGAAAATATATATAATAGTTTTTACTAAAGATTTTTTGTTTATAATATACTTCTTGTTTCATTATTTTTTATTTGATTCCATGTCAATAAGGCCCAGACAAAGAACGACATGTACAGAAGGGGTTGTCCTCAATGCAATATCATATATCAGTGGCTCCCAATCATGTTTACCTGGCACCCTATTCGCAAGTCCTTAATACTTCACACATTTCTTACCGCTTTTTGGCTACTCGTGCTTTTTCTGATCTTTTACCTGATTTCAGATACACCATTGAATTTTCAATTCGATAATAATAATAATAATAATAATAATAATAATATTTGGTCTAGGAATTAATTCGTGCGGTTGGACAAGAGATGGCGCAACGAACGGAGCGTCCCACAGTTCCGTGTATCCACACATGTGTTGCAAACCCCTGTCGTCGCGTATCGTTCGTAGTATAGTGCAGTGGATTAAAGCGTCAACAACACCAGTTTGTAGTTAAGTGAACATGGCGCAATTTGTGCCTGATAAAGTGTTTTTGCGGGGTGTCCTGTTGCATTACTTTAACATGCAGAAAAGTGCGACTGAAAGTCATCGTATTTTGGTGGAAGTGTATGGTGACCATGCTCTAGCTGAGCGAACGTGTCAGAAGTGGTTTGCACGATTTAGAAGTGGTGATTTCGGCTTGGCAGACCAAGAGCGAGCTGGACAGCCAAAAAATTTCAAGACGAAGAATTGACAGCATTGCTCGAGCAGGATTCGTGTCAAACGCAGGAACAACTTGCAGCAGCATTAGACGTTGATCAAACAACAGTCTCCAAACGCTTGAAAGCCATGGGAATGATTCAAAAGATGTCACATTGGGTTCCACATGAATTGAAAGACAGAGACGTTGAAAGACGAAAAACCATTTGCGAATTGCTGCTTCAACGACAGAGCAGAAAGAGGTTTCTGCATCGAATTATTACGGGTGATGAGAAGTGGATCCATTACGAGAACCCTAAACGAAAAAAGGCCTGGGTGAAACCAGGTGAACCAGGTCCATCACAACCAAAACGAGATATTCACTGTGCAAAGGTTATGCTGTGCATATGGTGGGATATGAAAGGTGTGGTGTACTATGAGCTGCTGCAACCGGGTGAAACTATGAATGGAGAACGTTATCGACAACAATTAATGCGTTTGAAGCAAGCTCTGGCCAGAACACGACCAGAATGGGAGAACAGACATGATAAACTTATTGTTCAACATGATAACGCTCGCCCACATGTCGCAAAACCGGTCAAAACCTATTTAGAAAATGTCGGATGGGAAGTTTTACCCCACCCGCCGTATTCACCAGACGTTGCTCCTTCGGACTACTACTTGTTCGATTGCATGAACAACGATTTGATTGGACACGGTTTACTTCTTCAGAAGATATCGAAACATGGGTCTCTGACTGGATCGCTTCCAAGGATGAGGACTTCTTTCGCCACGGAATCCGTACATTGCTTGACAGATGGGCGAAAGTGGTGGCTAGCGATGGACAATATTTTTCTTAAGATATTTATGTATTTTGTGTTTGTACTACAGCTTCAATGTGTGCGTACCAACCGCACGAATTAATTCCTAGACCAAATAATAATAATAATAATAATATATTTATATTTCCTCTTTGTAGTACAATATTATTATTTACCAGCTATATTCCTAATTAAACCACAGTTCGTATTCAAAAAATATTTTGTATTTCTACTTTTAATTTAACATCTCTCTTATATCATTCGTAATATATCTAATTAAAATTGTAGTTTATTTCTGTCAGTAGCTTCTGCACTTCTGTTCTTGGAAATAACATCCCATCAATGTGGGTTTTCGTTGCTCCAATAGTGATAATTTTTTCGGTTCACCAGACCATATAAGGTAAATATCGCTTCATCAAACAACACCGGAGGGAGGGGCACGGTGGTTCAGTGGTAGAACGCTTAGCTCTGGTGTGTAGGACTACTGATTCGATTCCCGGCCAAGTAAGTTCGTGGTGGACAATATTGTATCCGTGAGTTTTCCAGGCGTACCCTCGTTTCCTTTTGATTTCATCCGTTCTTTCATCGTCATTCACTTGCTTTAATCATCGTCATCCTAAAGGGCATAATGTGGAACGTCAAACTGAAAGTCTGAAAGTTACCAGAGAATACCATGTCATTTACGACAATATTGCTGTCATCGATATTTCATATCATTACTTCGCAAAATTCAATGCGGTGATCAAAGTCGTCTTCCGTTATTTCATGCACTAAACGCATTCTCCTAGGGTTTAAACTTATACCGCCTTATGCAGAGTGGTTTTGACGTATGATTAGCGTCATACTGAAGGTTTCACTACTGCAGGAAACATATGTTAATCGAACTCTTTAGTATGGTACTAATCATGCTTCAGAATGACTTTACATAAAGCCCATATCGTACAAAAATTCATTGTGCTGAACTCTGAGAAACACCTAGCTTGTTACCAACACTGGTTATCAATGAATGTGGAATTTCCACAAAAGATTGTAAATTCAAAGAAACTGCCAAATTGCTATATTATTTCGGCGTTCCTGATCGCATACGGTGCCTTTCTCCAAAACATTGAATGGTCTCTTAGGCAGTTGACTTCGAAATTGGGTTACGTTCGGAAAATGTAGCTTTAAATAACTGTTGTACCTCTGTATATGATCTCTTCCTATCCTATAACCGGTGTCACGTCAGAAGGGCCTGAACAAAAGGGCGAGGACAGAAAGACCGTAGTCAAAATGACCCTGGTCACAAGGGCCTCGGTCAAAAGGGCCCCGTGACAAAAAGGCCCCACGTCAAGAAATGTGAGATATAGCCTGCAAAACTTCAGAAGTATAAAAATACTTATTAGATGAAAAATATTACGTATACATACCTGTTTATTTGTGTTGAAAGAACATACATGTGGAAAAAAATATAGGGTTAGTAAAAATGTTACTAAAGACCAGTAATAACGATATGCGTGGACGAAAAAAAGTAAATATTGCAAATGGGTATTGATGCGAAAACTACATTGAATGGGGTATGGACTTCATGGCAAATACTTTAGATTCTGCGACATTTGATATCACACAATATCTTTTGAATTAAAAGAGGTGGGTTTGACACATCAATTTAGACTAGAATGTTCCCACAGATGAGAAAAAGAACTCTTTTTTTTTTTTTAAAAAAATCTATCTTCATTCGTTTGCGAGATAAGGTGCCACGTTTGACATCTGTATCTAGTAGACCAAAGTACCTGGACAGGCAAACAGATACGTAGACGTAGAAAAGTAAAAGGTTGCATGTGTGTTGATGCGAAAACTGCACTGAGGGCGTGGACATAATGACAGCCATCTTGGATTCCGCCATATTGGATATCACATAATATTTTTAAATGAAAAAGAGTATGTTTAACACATCAATTTAGAATTGAATTTTCCCACAAACGAGAAAATGATTCGTTCTTTACCAATTCGTATTCTTTTACGAGGAATGTGTGCTATGTTTGACATTAGTGTGTAGTAGACAAAAGTATCAGGACAATAAAATAATAATGTGGCGGAGGAAAAGCAAATGTTGCAAGTGTGTGTTGTTGCAAAAACTACATTGAATGGGGTTGTGGACACTGTTGATTACTTAAATATCAGATATTATTAAACAAACTACTATAAAATGTCCTCTAAAACTTTTTTATCCCTCCAAGTTAATACAGTTAGTATTTAATAGCAAACACACAACGATTTATGATTTTATTTAATCATTTCGGCATCGTTGTTTTAATTTTCCTGGTGTAGTTTGGGGAAATATTGTTCCAATCTGTACGTAATGCTTTTCTCAAACATTCTCTCACCGTAACTCGTATATATTGACCTTACGTCGCAATGCGTTCGAAAGATTCTCAATGGGATTAAAGCCGGCACTGTGGGGTGGGGTTTCGCGCACTTTTGGGCAGTTTTAAAGCAGTCTTTTCTTTACAACATATACTTTGTTTGGGATCAATATCTTGATAAAATTAGAAGTCCTAAGAAGGTTAAGATATATTTCTTTTATCAGAATCCCGTCAATACACACTAGCTCTCCAACGTCTGGTGAACATATTTAACCCAAACCATTACACTTCCTTCTCTGTATTTTACAGTAGGCTGGAAGTTCTTGACATTTATTTCTGTATTTACTTGTCGAAAAGCTATTATTCTACCATCATATTCATGCAGGTTTAACTTAAATTCGTCGATAAAACACATTCCCACTAGTTTTTTGGGTTTATTTTCAAAAGCTCCAGAAAATTTAAGTGTCTTATATTTCTTAATTTGGGTAATACATGGTTTCTTTCTAGCAATTCTACCATTAACTCTAGCAATTCCGTATTAACTCTACATGTTTCAATACACTGACCAGAAGAAACATCGTTATCACGCACTACTATTTGAACGAAGTTGTTGAGCTCTTCCAAATATTCGAAACTGCACATTAAAAGCATTCTATTGCTTTATAGTCGTAAAGTAAGAATTAATCACAAATATACTTACTATTAAAATATGTTATACGTATGTGGTAACTTCTCAATATTTTACAAACGCAAGCAAACGAACAGAAACGTTAAGAACACAATGAAGTTCTATTTATTAGTTGCCTGTCTTAATACTTTATTCTACAAGAAACAAATGTCAGACTTAGCACACACTATCGCGTAAATGAATAGAGATCGGTCAAAAGTCGACTCAGTTAGGGATGCGCACGAGACAAGTCAAGACAGAATTTTCCTGAGAAAACTCGAGTCGAGACACAGCTCTTCCAATAGAAAAATGCACATTTTTCGAGTCGAGACATCACATTTACAGCACATTTTTAGACGATACAACTTCAAATTTTGTCTCGTGTACATCCCTAATTCAGATTATCGTTTGTAGCAAGATTCTAGCCTAAATTCATGTGACACAAGTACCTATGTGTATTTGAAAATATTTTATGGTATATAATATGCGGAATTCAAGTTAGGTGCCATGATCATTTAACGCAGTTTTAAGACCAATACCAACCTGTAGCATTTACTTTTCCTTTGTTCATTTGTCTCTTTGTTACTGCCCTGTCATGATACTTTTTTCTATTAGATACATATGTCAAACACCCTGTCTCATAAACAAATGGTAATGTGTCAAAAATGAGTTCACATTCTCATTTGCGGAATAGGACTTGTGAAAACGTGTACTAAATATAGGTTAATGGAATATTACAAAAGAGGAAATAGGTAAATATACGCATATGAGTTACTAGTAACTCACACAACGTGAGAAAACTAATTAAAATAATTATCAAAATAGAAAAGATAAAACAAAAAATACCATGTCCAGACTACACATAGAATAATAAAGCAAGGGAGGTAAAAATTAAAACAGAATGATATCGAGAATACTTACTATTTCAATCTTCTAAGCACATAGGTGCCAAAAGCATGGACATGATTACCTGTTATTAGTTCATCATTGTTTACCGAACAGAAAGGGTTGAATGAAATTCTGGCCGTTTTCATGTGTAGAAATGGTAGAAGAACTTACTTTCAAACTGCTTTTATACAACACATTAAAATATATACACAAGTCATCCGACACTACAAACTTCAGAACTTTCCGGATAGTTGCATTGGAATTTGTGTGTGCCACTTTGCATCTCAGACTTTTCTTATTCAAGTCGTTTTATCTTAGCTGTGAGAAACAGTTTCTCCGTCACTATTCTTCGCAGCCTTTCTCCACCCATAAAGATGTCTGCCTTTTAATTTCGTTTGAAGGTTATCATTAATGTAATTTTCTGAAAGAACTAGTTAACAAAAATATATGAGAAAGCCACCACCGTTAGCAGTTGAACATGAGAGAAGGTCCTTATAGAAATATCCGCCAGATGGTAGTTAATATGAGTCAGCCATGCAACATGATTTCCTCATGTTTTAACAAAATATCTTGTGGAATTACTGTCAGAGCTACTCAGTCTGGGTTAGAAATATATAGCTACGAGCAATATCAATATCTGTCCTTACTTAAGGGTACTACACACTTCGATAAGTCAAGGATCCTATTTCTTATAACTACTGTATTTATTAATGACATATATATTATCGGAACATCTATTGTAGTAAATTTAAACTTTTCAGAAAACGGAGTATTACCAAGTTACTTAACCAATATAATCATATTTATCCCAAATATTTTCAAGATAGTCATATTCACCAGCAAAGTTTCAATCTGATATCTTCGTAAATGAAGATTATGATAATTTTCTGACGAAAACTAAAAGTTGTTATACAAGTTAAATTAGAAACTCTTAAATACTACAGCTTCTAACTGTCCGATTTTCAAAACTCTAACAGCACGCGATTCGTAATTTTTTGAGTAGCCAGATTTTCAATTCGTATTGCGTTTTACATAAGGCTAAGGACATTTTTCTTAAAAATCATTACTTTTATTTAATTTCCAAAAAAAAAAAAAAAACATACTAACGTATATTCTAAAACTTTTAAAGAATATTTCTTTTTGTAAAATCAAAAATAAACCTGTAAAAATTCAAAATCCCGATATATATGTTATGACAATTTGTTTCTAATCTTAGTTGAAAATAAAAAATACTAGCGTATGTAACACAAAATGGTAAACTTTCTACAAAATATCTTTTTTCAAAAATGAACAAATAAAGATTTAAAAATCCATAAATATCCGTTATAATATAGCGCAGTTTTTTATTATCTGATTTGAAAAATTGTATCGGCATTAAATATAAGGTTAAACCGAAGTGTCCTTCACTACATCACAGGTTCATACCGGCAAGGATAATGCTACAAAATTAGATGCATATTATGGCTCTTATAGCTATAAAAACCGTAAAAACGTTCTTAAATGTTTCATATTGCAAGTGAAATCCTTTATTTAATTCGTTCTCTTTTGTAAACAATAATTTCTAAAACTCAGTCCACTGACCTTGGTTCTATGAAAATAAACAGACATGGATATCAAATACAATTTATGTATTATCCTGGACATCTTTAACAATTACATTAAAACTACTTGTAGGCATAAACTTCTTTATTAGGTGCCATACTAATAACTCACTTTTCTTAAAACACTTAGAATTTAAATTTTTCATTGTTAGCTACATTTTTAAAGTATAATTGGTGGATTTTGTATCTATTATTTAATTCTTCTAGCCCTTGATATTTTACAAAGAGCTTCTTCGTTTTTTAAATGTTTAAGAATGATCTCAGTATCTTCAAAATATCTCTGCAGTAATAATGTCTTATATTTTCCATCTAAATGTACTAAAACTCTTTTCCCTGTATATTGTGTTTGAATTCATTTTTATGTTCTTTTGCAAGTTTTACCTTTCACTATATCTTGGAATTTAACAGGTTTTGAAGCATTAATATTATTGTTATCGTTTAAAATAAAATCCATTTCTTATTTGATTATATGGAAAATCTTTCAATAATTTCTTCATTTTCCTTTACACAGAATTCAACAGTTGGATTATTATCCTTTAGTCCTTATATTTAATTCTTAATCTAGCTTTAAGTATCTCGTTAATCATTTTGTCTGATATGTTCTGTAATAAAAGGTGAAATAAATATCTCAATCTACTAATTCAACTAAAATACGCCTACCATCATTAGTCTTTAAGTTTTCTATCTATACAATATCATATTCTGTATTCCAATCTAATTCTTGTAAACTAATAACTTGTTTCTTTTCTAAGTTGTCAAGTTTAATTGAAGATTCAATACAACTGGCATCTTTTGTTTTATAAAAAGGTCTTTAAAAACAACTGTTATGGATAATAATCCATAAAAATGCATACATATAAACACATTACAATGTAACTTACTTAAAATTCTTCAATCACTTTCATTTTTGAATCTTAATTAAATCTTTTGACCAACTAAAACCTTGTAACACCTAGAGCTTTTGTGAAGTTTTTCTTTCATTTACAGATACATTCTTTCTTGTACTGCAATTAACGTAATACATTGATTTATTTTTAATGAATTTATCTGAATAATAGTACATATCCGTATTTCCTTATGTTATTCTCTGAAATGCAATACAATTTACATATATCTTAAAATATTTTTTCTAAGTTCCTATTTTCCTTTGGAAAGATGTGATGAAAATCTGATTTGGACTAATCTTTTTATATATATATATATATATATATATATATATATATATATATATATATATATATATATATATATTCAGGCATATTAAAGTGTCTTAAGCTTAATTCGTCATTTTATCCAACTCAAAGAATGAAGCAGGTACAACATTTTGGATGTGTTGATGCATGTTAAATATATATATATATATATATATATATATATATATATATATATTCCTTTTAATATGTATAGTTTTAATTTACCCTCATAATTAGATTCATATTCTATTATTGGCATTCTTAGCTCCATATTCTTTGTTTGTAATTTATAATCATGAGGAATACTTCAACCTGCTCCTTTCTGCTGTTCACTTACAAAATCATCATTAATATCATTAGCATTTGTAGAGGTAAGTATCAATTCTACTTTCCACATTATGTATTTACAATAACATAAAACTCCTGGTATCAAACTTAATGGAAATAAAATACTAAATTTCTTTCGTGGGAACAGTTTATTATCTGATACAAAGTTAGCTTGTTTCAAGTATGATGCTTCAGGTTTAGATACTCTTGAAGTTCCAATTAGCGTTCAAGTTATTCTTGGTAATTAAATGTTATATATGCTGTGTGTGTTGGTTTTCTCGAGGCTTTAGCGTTTCCTCCCACATTCATCATTCAACAATTTCATTCATTCTCATCTTCACCGTCTCCTGTAGCCTCACTAAATGACAGTGGTACGTAAAACTAGAAGAGTTCATTTCATTTCTATTTTATCTATAAGAACTACATGCTTTCTAATTTCTTTTTGCAAGAAGAATAGAAATAAATTATATATCATGTTGTATTTTTAAACCAATTGTTCCTTCAGCTTTGGCACCCACTTGAAATTTTATATATCAATCTGCTCTGTGAGGGTAACTAAATGTTACTATATTACAAATTCAGCATCCACACCAAAATCAAATTCAATATCTTTGTTATGCCTATTCAAATTATTAAGTGCTCTTCTGTTGCGAAACTTTGCAACTCGTAACTTTCAATAGTCTACACTTATTGTAGAGAAAATCTTTGTAGAATTATGATTGTAGTCGCTTCACCAAAATCAATCAATTATCATCCTCAGCTGTTATAAAATTCAATTTGATCTGTCTTATGTCTTGTTGCAGGAAAACCTAAAGGGCAGATTTCTTATATACAATTTTATGTGCAAATGTTACATTTGCCGTAAATGATTCTAACACGTCTTTCCTTATGCCTATATTAATCATCATTAACAAACATTCCATCTGCTACAATTGCAGTGAATATTAATTATCAGAAGGATGAAATTTTGTATGATTATGATATACTTTTAACTCAGTATTTTGTAATACTTTTCAAAATCAAAAACTTACTTTATCTAATTGTTACATCTTTACAATCTGTTTTTATTTCACTCGATTTTTCAGTTGATTTTCTGATGGTGGTACATTTATAGATTGAAATTTTAAGTCATCATTAAGATCTTTAGAACTGTGTTGTACTTCTGAAATAACGATGTCTATAATCATATTTAAATTAATTTTCACTTCTCTAGTGTTTCGGTTAAATAACTGCTATAAAACATACTATTTTTATACGTAAATCATAATTTTTACGTATTTGGACATGCTTGTGTCATTTCCGCTATGTTAAATTAGGGGTTGGGAACGAATGTTTCTATGTAATCAGTGCTATGTTAAATAGTTGTGTATTCACACCCCCTTTGCTATGTTACATAGGTATTCATTATCTGCTTTGTTTATAGTTAAAAATAGGGGTTGAAAAAATGCTCATAAAAGGGAATGAATACACCCCTGCTATGTTACGTAGTCTTATGTATTATCTGCTATGTTAAAATAGGGGTTGAAAATTGATCATAAAAGGGAACGAATACACCCCTAAAAATGCTCATAAAAGGAAACGAATACATCCCTGCTATGTTTCGCAGTCTTATGTATTATCTGCTATGTACAAATAGAGGTTGGAAACGAATACATCCCTGCTATGTTAAAACAGGGGTTGAAAAAAGTGCTCATAAAAGAGAACGAATACACCCCTAAAATGGGCTCATAAAGGGGAACGAAGTGTTATATAATTTCTATTATGTTAAACTAGGGGTTGGAAAATAAGTCATACTCTTTTACTAGTTTTTCTATGTTTAAATAGGGGTGGAACGAATACACCCCCTTTGCTATGTTACATAGGTATTCATTGTCAGCTATGTTGAAAAAAATACACCCCTGCTATGTTTCGTAGTCTTATGTATTATCTGCTATGTTAAAATAGGGGTTGAAAAATAAGCCATACTCTTGTATTAGCTCTGCTATGTTACATAGTCTTATGTAATATCTGCTATGTTCAAATAGGGGTTGAAAAGGTGATCATAAAAGAGAACGAATACACCCCTAAAAATGCTCATAAAGGGAATGAATACACCCCTGCTATGTTACGTAGTCTTATGTATTATCTGCTCTGCTATGTGTTCGTAGTCTCAGTGTAATTTCTGCTATGGTAAAATAAGGGATGAAACTGCTATGTTACGTAGTCTTATGTATTATCTGCTATGTTCAAATAGGGGTTGAAAAAGTGATCATAAAAGAGAACGATTACACCCCTTAAAGATTATCTATGTGTTCGTGTATTCTCTGCTATGGGGTGGAAAAAGTGACTATAAAAGAGAACGAGTCCACCCCTAAAATGTGCTCATAAAAGAGAACGAGTACACCCCCTAAAAAGTGCTCATAAAAGGGAACAAATACACTCCTAAAATGGAGGTCGTAAAAGACCGTGGGTGGACGGTCCAAGGTGGTCGATTTCCCATATGCCCCCTGTGTCCCCCGGCATAGTGTGTCAGGCGGCACTGGGAAATTCATTGTCTGCTTCAGGAGGGACTGAGAAAGTGGGTAGAAGGTCAGTGGCGCAGAACTGGCATTCTTCTACTACTTCTAGGGTGTACAATAGACGCTCAAGGAATGTGCTTCAGTGAATAAAAAATTCAATGTATAAAGGATCTGCAAACTCCAACAAATTTGAAAGAAACTGGACAAGGTTTAGGGTTATTCAATTGGTTCAGAAAATTCATACCTCGTTTTGCAGAATTAGTTCAGCCTTTATTCTCTACAATTAAAAAGGGAATTCCATGTCAATGAGGTGTTCTACAAGAAAGGAATTTCTACAAACTGAGAGCTTCTATTATGGAAAATATTCGTTTGAATCACCCTAGGGTTGATCGACTTTTTTATATACAATACGACGGATCGTTGTCTGGAATTTCTGGCTTTTTGTAGCAACCTAATCCTACTGTAGATGAACCAGCAGTAATACATTGTGTTAGCTGTGCACCGAAAAATTCAGAGAAAAGGTATACGACCACCGAAATTAAGTTACTTGCGGTACGCATTTCTCTCCAAATGTTTGCTCCTTATGTAAGTGGTCATCATTTTATAGTTTTGACTGAACATAGTTCTTTACTGCGTCTTAAGAAAGTTCAAGGATACAACAGTCGTTTATTGCGAGGGTCACTGGAACTTCAATCTTTTGACTTTTAAGTACAACATAGTAAGGAGTGTAAGTAATGTTCCGGTAGACACGTTTTCAAGATTGTTACCAGACGGTAATCACCGAGTGTTATCTGTAAATGCCTTTAAAATTTTACAGGATGAGATAGCCAAAATATCCATAGATGAATGAAAAGAACATCAAAAGAATTATAATGATTATTCCAAAATCATGTATCATTTAACATCTTGCCCTCAGGATTACGGTTGTACTCGTAATTGGAATTCACTGTATCAAATATCTAATGAAGTACTTTTCATTAAAAATTTCACATTTAAGAGTAGGAAGAAAATTTGTATTCCCCGTCGTTGGTGCCTCGTATATTAAAAGCATTTCATTAAGATTTTGGTCATTTTGGATACTTAATGGTGTATTTATTAATTAGTAAATCATTTTATTAGAAGTCACTTATGGCGAAAGTTAAGTTATATTAATGATTGCGAGGAATGCATGAGAATTAAGCATAATTTCCAATCTATGTACAAACCAATGATGTCAATTGTGCCTGAAAGATCTCACTCTTTCATTGCAATTGATTTGTACGAACCTCTTCTTCAAGCACATACTGGTTGATATTTTTCTTTTGTCTGTCATGGATGTTTTTACAAGATATTTAGTGGCGTACCCTTTACTAAAAACAACTTCTTCTGCAATTGTGCATCGAATTTTGAATGTGAACATACCAGATTGTGGACCAATTGAACATATTTTGTGTGATAATTTGGACAATTTGATAGCAATGCATTCACCCGTGCGGTGAATAATGCCAACATTAAAGTACATTTTGTTACTCCATACCATCCAAGTAGCTCTATTGTTGGAAACGCTTATCGAAATCTTGGTATGTTATATCGACACCCTTGCAAAAATAAACACATAGACTGGATTAAGTACGTCACGGAAATTACTTACTTTTTAAATTATTCAGTTTTCGATACCTTGCGAGTTGCTCCGGTGGATATTCATAATGGTAATGGTTCAATAAAACTATTGAACAGCATTTTAATGTCAACCTTAATGAGAATGATGAATTGGATTATTCACACCTTGTCAGTATGGTACCTCTTCGTAGAACAAGGGAATTTCGCCTGAGGAACGAACAACAGACAGGTAAATCCAAAATTCAAATCAATGATCTGGTTTTTGTGAGGTTACATCCTGAAAGTGATGGGTCGTTGAAGATAATTTATAAGTTCTGTGATGTATATGCTGGACCTCATTTATGTATTAGACAACTTAACCCTAAGGTTTTCAAATTAAAGGATGTAAAGACTGGTAAACTTTTGGGTTTACAAAATATAGACGAACTAAAGTTACAGCGTCCGTCGAAGCTTACCAAAAGTAAACGGATGCAATTAGTAGAAAAGTTAGTGTAGATAATATCAAAGTTTCAGATTAATCCTTAGTGTAATCAATTATTTTTTTGTGATATCAGGTGGTTTTTGTATTGTTTCATTGCTTGAATGCTTTTAGGATTTTATTGCAATTTTTACCTCGTTCATATGCTGTGCATCAATACAAGTATTGTCTATCAAATTTATGCTAACTATGCCCGAAAATACAAATAAGTTATGTTGTATTTTTAACTCAAAGCAACTTTATTGTTAACAAGTATAAATGGCATTCAGTTAAAGAATCTATTTAGGACCTAAAAGTAATCAACAACTTATCCTATTTCTTTGAATATGTCCTTCTCGTCGTTAATTTTATAGAATTAAAATAAAATTGATTATTAAATAAATATAAGAATGATATTGAGATAAAATAAAAAATACTTTTTCTATGAATTGTAATTTTTGTATATACGAAGACTATTCAAAAAGTAGGGTAACTAGGTATAGGAAATGTCTAACGGTCCAGGATTATTTCTTTAATTGTAATCAATTTAAAGAAGTTCCGTAGTTCGAGAGCCATTATACAAAGATAGTGTCTGTTTTTGTATGTACTTACTAAGTATTGCTTATATTTACGGGAAAAGTGCTATTTTAAAGGCACAAGCAATTAAAGAGACGAAGAAAATTGTAAAGAAGTAATTGAAATATTTGTATCATACCTGTATATTTCTTAATTTCATTGCTAAGACAACTCTTTATCAGTTTGATGTCGTTGTTATGGTAACTAGAAGAAGATAATTAGAATGAAGAGCCATCTTGTATAGACTGAATGTATAATATTTTAATCTGACAAGTACGATATATGTTGGAAGTGAATATACATAGTCACAACTTCATAAGTGCGTTGTTTGATTCATGATAACTCGGGAACTATATAAATATATATTTCGAATCAGGGCATGCAACGTAACGAAAGTAAATAGTGTTAGAGAATTTATTCCTAATGATTTAAAAGGTGTAGGTCATATTCTAAAGGTAATAAACACATTAATACCAAGATTTTTGAATAACGAGAAATATGGGAAAGGATCAATTAATAATATTTTAAACATGAAATGAATCCCTGAGTTACATATTCCAGGATTTTAGACAGTGCACCATTTCCAAAGTTATAAGAGAGATTAGAAAAGTAGATAAAGGTATAAATTTACTAGATGAAACTTGCAAAGAACATGATATATATTACAGGGTTAATAAGGATACAAGTTTTAGACTCATTGCAGACAAAAAATTAGAAAGTAAAGCAAGGAATATAGTTTTTGCTAAGGATGCATAATTAATTTTTAAAAAATCACAAGCTTTATGGAGTGCACTAGCGAATGAAAGTCAAAGTAAATTTAGGCATGAGTTAAAAACAGAGTGAAATTTATAAAGATTTTTTTCTATAATAAAAATAGTGTGTGTTCAATTAAAGAATCTACTTTTTATATTCCTCACAACGAGTTAATTAGTTTTAAAATTAATCGCATCTTAACATAGAAGCAACTTAATGATAAAGACAGAAAATCAGAGAAGGCTAAAGAATGAATTTCGTTTTAAATAAATACAAACGATTAATATTGGAAATTCTCAAAAAAATCATATTTCTGGTTTTATATTTTGAATACCAGCTATTGTTGCAGCAGTTGCAGCTTCAGATCTTCTACCGGGAGGAACAGCAAGTGTTGTAAAAACTGTAGATCAAGCGTAAAATAATAAACAAGAATTAGAAGAACAAAAGACAAAAATTAACAATGGATGCAAAACAAGTAGGAGGAAGAAAATAAAAAAAAATCATCAAATAACTTCGACAGATAGGTTTAAACTAATTAAAAATAAAACATTTTAGAGGTGTGTTTATGAGTTATAAATTACATGAAATATTAAAGGTCAAGAATGTTGGTGTTGCAACCTTAGATAATTCTGAAAATATTGGAAAGCATTGGAAATGTTACTGAAAAGATGAAAGTGTTGAGTATATGTTTGAGTTTTGTGGATGTGTTTCAACAAAACCATTAACAAATATTTTGGAAATCAAAATCTCTTTTAAAATGATAATCGTATGCAGTTCTTTAATTCTGTTATTTGTTGTTATCTATGGGTTAAGGCTTTCAAGATAGTGAGTTATGGATAGTCTTTTAGTGATGTAATGTGCATAATAAAATGAATAAAAATATGTGTTCAATTGTTTTTGTGTATAATTACCATGAAAGTTTTTAAAGCGTGGAATATGAGTTTAGTAATCTAATACATTCGGAATCTATTACACATTTGTTCGATGAACGTTGGGCCAAAAGTTAGTTTACGTGATACGAGTAAAGAATTCGTTCTTAAATATCAATAGAAATATATAAATTTAAATTCACTAATATACTGTTATCATAGGAAGTTTTCTGAAGAATATATATTGAAAACTTAAGACAAACAGATATATTTAGTTTCTTCTGCGTAAATAAGCATATGAATAAATTAGTACATATGAATAACTAATATCAAGTTGTTCGGTGAAGACTTAAATCCAATATCCAATATCTAAGGAATTATATTCTGAAGTGTATAAAACTAATGGGAATCATATATTTTGTGTTGAACGCATAACTTGTGGTTAAGAGAATATAATTTTTATGCAATGTGTAGAAAGGCTTAACGTGATTTAACAAATAGAGAATAATGATAACGATCATATAAATACCGTTGAATTAGCTATAAGTGCTACTGATTATGATGTGCGAGAAACCGTTTGCGGAATAATTGAAATCAGCATGAATAAACAAATTTTTTTATTGATTTCTATCAGTTGGAAATATGTTGAAAATGAAATAGTTTTTGCACATGTATTAGTAATTTTGATGAGATCTACGCACAAAAGTCATGAACATATTATGTTCTTAATTTAAAGAAACTAAAATGAAATACATATTTTAAGAGCTTCTTTATAATAAATAAGATAAACTTACTCTAGTCATATTAAGAAAAGTATGTAAAGAGAACCGGATACAAAAGATATTCTCGGCTAAGAAAAGCAGAACTGATTGACTTCTATAAACAGCACGAAGATGAATATTACTATTTTAGAACACTACTTAAATACTTCTTAGCATTTTGAAAAGATGTATTTGAAGAAACAAAATAAAAAAGACATGAACTAAAAGTTAAATTAACACAAGTTTAATTTAAAAATAGATTACGAACACTTAAAAGAACTTTAGAAAATATAAATACTCTACTACGTTGTTAAATGCGAGAGGATGAGTTATTAAAAAATAAAGTTGTTTCAAACTTTTAAATACGCTTAAAATGAATGAGTACTCATTATTGTTGGATTGAAGAATTACGGAAGCTTGTATAACGGTATCCTGGTTCGCGTGTCAAGTAATACGAAAAAACTGGGATTCGAACCAATATGTCACAAAGCAGGAACATAGAGACATGAAGAATATAAGGGTTTATCTCCGTGTACCTGCCGTCACTGAGGAGACCACTCGATATAGTTACGAATGAACATTAAATTTCATTGTCCAATCGTCTTGGTCCGGGTAACGACCATGTCTCTCATAACCTCGGGAGAAATCCACAGAATAAAAACGTATTGAACTTGTTCACTCAATGGTTGTCTAGGAAGTAAGCACAATGTTGTACTATACTACATGAACTGCTCGACACACAAATCAATATAAAGTTCACACAATTATAATAAATTCTTATCTGAAATATTTTTCATTAATAAAACATCATAAACATATTTAAAATAATAAATATAAAATAAATTTCGTATCTAACACACCAACAACACTATTTATACAATTAAATGGATCTGACCTAATTGATTTTTATCGTAAATCTTGACTACAATGGGACCAAAGGAAAATTAACTGATGTAGGAATTATTGATTTATTATAACTCAACCTCAAATATAATTCTGCACTACAAATATGCACTATGTGGGTATTTACAATTATTTATTGACCCAATGATTACGGTCTAGATCCGCGCGCGATTATTATTCCCGGTTGCACTGTCCGCACTCAATAATTTCAGTATTGAGAATCGGTGATTGAAAATGTAAGCACAATTCTCTTATACTTCCATGATGAGAAAGTTAGAATCCTTTCTTCTGTTAAATAGTGTCTCTCTATAGATGACCATGCTGCTACAGAAGGGTTTTGCGACTAAGTAACATTCGTTTTATTTCATATCTTTTATGTGAATTTTGAACTGAAAGTGTATTGTTAAACGGTGCACAGCATCGAATAACATTAAAACACTAATTTTGTAGTATTTTCACTGTGCAAAATGGGTTAGAGTGGAATTAAGCGAAGACACTCATTACGGTCGTCGTTCTCTCATTAGATCGCTTGTCCCACTGTTCGCTCTCTTTTAAAGCGTCACAATTCTCTTTCGAAATGAAGGCGTATGAATACACTATTAGAACAAAAGATAGTTGCCACAAAACGTTAAGTTTTTAAAGAATTGCTTCACTAATAAGAATTGATTGATTAGAAATTGTACTATTTAGAGTGTATTAATTACTTTTAAACAAATGGTATTATGAATAATCAATTTTTATCGCAAAATATGCAAATTATAGAATATAGTCCGGTGCTGTCTTTTAGCCTCGTAATTCAGCTTGTGTAGGAGGGGGAAGAGAACTAAGCTAAATCAAATTCTTCTTCCAAATTAGACCGTACGAAGAGAAAAGTGGATGGGCAACCACAAACAGGTAGGAAGACTAGTGAGCGAGAAACTCCGCACCTTTTTGATTTCCAAGAATTTTGTCCTGCTTCGCGCAGGTTCTAAGAAATCCCGTTGTGTATACGAAGGTTGTCTAAAAGATGTATAACGATTAGTTTGTACTTGTAAGAAATAAAACAAATAAAAATTATCACAAATGATTCTTATGTGAAGGGTGTTTAGCTAATCATTTTGAATCAAGAGCTCCTCCGTGGTTAAGCGGTTAGCGTACGCGCCTTTGAAGTGGAAGACCCGGGTTTGATTCTCGGCGGGAGCTCATGTGGTTCTGATTCCACGTTAATCCGTAGGTCAACGTCTCATATAGCCTCGCTGCTGAACGGGACGTTAAACCCAAAATCAACTCAACTCAACTCATTTTGAATCAAGAAAGTTATTAAAAGAACAGCAAGATATTGTAGTTTCTATATGCTGCTGTTAATGTAACTTTATAAAACGAATAGAATAAAATAATGTAAGACTAATGTTTACAATAATCGCAGATATTGAATCACTACTTAAACAAATCATTACAGTTCAACCAGATCCAGAAAGGCCTTATTCTCACGCGTATCAAATGCATAAACCTAATAATTTTACTTATTACATAAAAAGTAGTGTACACTAATATAAAAACAAATTTATTTAATATACAGGGGGTGATGAAGAAAATGTATTTGTAGAAAAATTAAAACTACAAGCATTTAAAATTTGAAACATTTCTGACATATATTCCTAGAAACTCTCTTACTTCCTTGATTCTCTTTTCTAAACAGCTAATTATAATGTTTAAACTTTCTATTTTCTTTCCTAAACGAGTTACGAATTTCTTCAAATGTTCTTCCAGATATATGACAATTTTCAGCGGATGCATAATACTGTTTTCTTCTTCTCTAAGAGAGTTCATAGGAATATATGTCAAAAAGTTTTTGAAAATATAGTTGCTGTATATGTGTATAACACTAAAACCACTTTTAACAAGCATATTTATATTGGAACATCAATTATAGATACCTAAAATCTGCCTGTACGATTTTTTGGCAATATATTAAAAAATAAAAGCGAGCAAAGTGAAATTATTAAGGATAATTAAGATATTGATTAAGATATTTATTTATTAAGATAATGCTTAAAGATATGAAAGATATGTATAAACATTTAGATACATCTAATTGCAAAGAAAATAATGAATATGGATTGAAAGATGTTAACAAGGAAGTACAAGGAAAGTTTAAAGATGAGCTTAACGGTATTGTAATACAGAAGACTGTAGGTCACAAATACATCATGTATGCTAGAAGAAGAAATGGAGATAGAGAAAATGAAAAAGGAGAGAAAATGGAAGATTAAATAAAAAAAGGCATAAGTAGAGTGGCAACACCTGACACCCGGTAGCTGAAAAATCGCCTTTTTTCCAGGGTCTCCTGAGAAGAAGGACTCAATTTTCCAGTGTCTCACGATACGCTATGACCCACGCACAGTCCATCCATGGTCTTTTACGACCTCCATTTTAGGGGTGTATTTGTTAACTTTTATGAGCACTTTTTAGGGGGTGTACTCGTTCTCTTTTATGAGTACATTTTTAGGGGTGGACTCGTTCTCTTTTATGAGCATATTTTCTAACCCTTATTTTAACATAGCAGAAATTACATAAGAAAACGAACACATAGCAGAGCAGAGAATACATAAGACTACGAAACATGGCAGAGCTCTTTTATGAGCAAAATTACCAACCCCTATTTTAACATAGCAGAAATTACATAAGACTACGAAACATAGCAGGGGTGTACTCGTTCTGTTTTATGAGCATATTTTCCAATCCCTACTTTAACACAGCAGAAATTACACATGGCAGAGCAGAGAATACATAAGACTACAAAACATAGCAGGGATGTACGCGTTCTCTTTTATGAGCATATTTCCAACCCCTATTTTAGGAGACAATGAATACATAAGACTACGAACACACAACTGTATTCGTTCCACCCCTATTTGAACATAGCAGAACTAGTAAAAGAGTAAGGCTTATTTTCCAACTCCTATTTTAACATAGCAGAAATTACATAAGACTACGAAACATAGCAGGGGTATATTCATTCCCTTTTATGAGCATTTTTTCAACCCCTATTTTAGCGGACAATGAATACCTATGTAACATAGCAAAGGGGGTGTACATAAGATTACGAACACACACTGTATTCGTTCAACCCCTATTTTAACAAAGCAGAAATTACACAATCTCCATCTCTATTTTAACGTAGCACAGATTTCGTTCCCAACCCCTAATTTAACATAGCAGAAATGACACAAACATGTCCCCAAACTACGGACCATCGTGAACAAAGGTCAAACTCGTAAACGAAGCCACATTTAGTAATTGATCATCAAAGAGCACATGTCCCAAAAGTGTTGACCGTCGAGCTCAAAGCTACAAGTTCCAATATTAATGACCAACGAGGTCAAAGGTCAAAATCGAAAACGGAGCTACGTATTGAGGTGCTGTTATAACCGCCACCAGGTTATAGAAGGATTGTTTGTGGACACTTGTATATTTCGTAAAGACAGTGATCTTTATCTTCGATTTATACTTTATTCTGCAACGCACATAAGTTCTTTCTCTGGTGGGAATTGCTTCTTTGCCACACAATTGGACAAAGAAGTCTTTCATCGTTTTTTTCATATATATATTTAAAACGTTGCTTTTTTGTGAGAACATTTCAGCGAATGAGTAATTATTTCAGTGTTTCTTCCTGACTTATTATATACACAGTATATATTCTATAGTTATTGGGAACTGAATTAAGTGCTTTCTTTAATCGCTTATGGAAACATTATAATAGATTAGAGAAATACGGGCTGACCAGATGTTCAGCAACCAAAGTGGCACCAACTGCGTTGTTTCGTACTCGTTATCTGTACTTTCTCACACCAAAGGTATCGCCGTGTCTACTGCATTATGGGCAGTTGATTAAAATTAACATGAATTGTTTTCCGTGTTCTGTTTGTATATGCATACAGTTGAGTTAACTGAGTGATTTTTAAAATGAACTGCCAACACTTTCAGTTGACCATTGCAACCCGTTCCTTGAGTTTTGATGCTCAGGGAGTTTGACTCCAGGTCTGGAAGCCGTAACCACGCATCTCGCGTCGAGCTTCAAGTCTGACTTTTTGTTAAGGGGCACAAGCTATTTAGCCGGTGAAGGACATTTTTTACGGCTAGCCCCAACTAGTGAAGTCCAGTGTCCGCAGACCTTGTGCGTTTAAAGTGTTATACACGCGCCCTCCAACATCAGCATTCCACTTTGGAGACTATCTTGTTTAATTTGCTGAAGATTCATCTTTACGCTGCAGAATCGTTAGCGCAGCGACTGGATTCATCGTGGGACGATCCAGACAACTTTTCCCCAGTGCTTATCCCCCAAGTGTGTGAATGGTGTGAGAGAGGCATTTACAGTGAAATCTGAATTATAATCTTATATATTTAAAGGGCTATCGCGCACTGAAAAGGCAAAGTGTGATTTCAATGACAGAAAATTATTTTACATATTTAGTGTTCAGTGTTGTGTTTATTCCTCTTCGCTATTTTATTTTTTATATATATAATAGTGTTCTAATAAATAAGTATAGTGTCATTTAATCCAGTGTGTTTTCTTTGTTTGTATGAGTGATGTTTGTGTGCGTTATGGTCTGGATGAACGTCTGATCGTCCGTGAGGTTTTCGAGACGAGACACCCGAACCTCTCGGCGCCTAATGCTCATCTAATTATTGAGACCGTCGAGCGATTTGGGAACAGTTTGTAACTCTTCTTGGAGAGGTCCTTCATGGTCCTGTCCAGGTAAGTTCCAGTCTCAGGAGAATACTTATTGGTAGAACCACGAACCACGAACAACGACTCGAACTACCGGTTGGTTACAAATAAATGGCCGCCCGAACAGCGACACGAACTCAAACGGTTATACTGTTTCCACCCTCGGAGCAGACTACGTGCAACGAGTAGGTCGTAAAAGACTATGAGCTATTTTTCATTCTCTAAATAACATAGTATACACAGTTGTTTTGCGTATCCCAAATCCAATTTAGTAGAAATAATACGCATGCGCAGAAACATTTACATTTTCGATTCGATATGCCCTTTGAACCGATTTGGATAAAACTAGACATATGGGAGTTTTCGGACATGCTGATCACGAATACCATTTCTATTTTTACCTGGGTCTTATAGTTTATGTGGGATACGGCCTTTCTATGACAATTTTAACCAATTTGGATGAAACTCGGCTTATGGGGGTTTCCGGACATGCTGATCACGAATACCATTTCTATTTTTATCTGGGTCTTATAGTTTATGTGATATACGCCCTTTGTATGACACTTAAAACCCAATCACTCGTAAACGAAGCAACATATTGAGGTGGTGTTTCCACATTTAGTAATTGGTCATCAACTACTACAAGTTCCAAAAATAATGGCCATCGAAGTCAAAGGTCAAAATACTTAAAACCTAATAACTCGGAAACGTAGCCACATAGCGATATGGTGTTTCCACATTTAGTGATTGGTCATCAACTACTACAAGTTCAAAAAATAATTACCATCGAGGTCAAAGATCAAAATACTTAAAACCTATTAACTCGAAAACGGAGCCACATATTGAGATGGTGTTTCCACACTTAATAATTGGTCATCAACTACTACAAGTTCCAAAAACAATGACCACGAGGTCAAAGGTCAAAATACTTAAAACCTAATAACTCGAAAACGGAGCCACATATTGAGGTGCTGTTTCCACATTTAGTAATTGGTCATCAACTACTACAAGTTCCAAAACTAATGACCATCGAGGTCAAAGGTCAAACTCGTAAACGAAGCCACATATTGACATGACGTTTCCTCATTTAGTAACAGATCATCAGCTACTAGTTACAAAAATAATGACCATCGAGGTCAAAAGTTCAAATAACTCGTAACAGAGCAACGGATAAATTTGTGTGATCTATTCAATTTGGTACCAAGCAGAAGAAAAGCGAAGAAGGAATAAATTTTATTTGCTTATTTACTTTTGTATTAATGAGAAACAAATAAAAAAAAACACAATTTTAACTAGCGCAAAATTTCTGTGCCTTTTTGGGCTACTCAAATAAACGCAAAAAATAATTTTGATGGAGTATTTATTTTCTACTAACAAGAAAGAAAGCAAAGGTATGCCATTTTAACTAGCTGAGAATTTTATATCATCTCGTACTATTTAAACAAACGAAGGGATAAATGTAAGTGATCTATTCCATTTTGTACCAAGGAGAAATGCCCTTTTAACTAGCTCAGAATTTATGTATCTTTATGTGCTAACCTAAAAAAAAGCGAAGAAGGTTGTTGCGAAGAACCACAACATACATAATTCAGTGCAACATGCAAACCTATACCTCGGTGGACCAACCCTAGGTCCTACCTTCAAAATTTTTTTTCCAAGGAGGAACCACTGGACAACTCCACCGAAATACAAGTTTACTTTGGACTACGAGTAATGGAGCAATTTCTACTTTCCAAAAATATTACTATAATTCCTTTACCTTATTTCAAAAAAATGCTTTTTTCTGAATATCAAATCAGTGAGGTAAGGATCTAATCTACTTCCTGAAATTGTGAATTCCCAAAAATTTCAAGGTAGTTAACAATTTATTGTAACAAAATATGTATAGAAACAACAATAATAAATATATATCAAACAATTTAAGGTCCGTATTTGAAAATTGGTAACTTGAAAACTTTTATAGAACAAACAAATCCAGCCTTGAACTGGATACTTATTTCAATCAAATCAAAAGGTAGTTTTAGCACAATTTCTTACTTTTTTCACAAAAAATATTTAACAACTCCTTTCCCTGTTGTTTTATGAAATCCTCCTTCAAGGTTCCGATCAAAGAGAGGGCAAGTATGAATTCTATAAACTTAACCTGCCTTTTTTTTCAACTTTTAAAACTGACATGAAGCTTACCTTGAGAGAAACAGTGAACAGAGTCAGTGACTGAATCCTCTATAAATTTAGAATAAAAATGCCAAAAAGGATTGACATAGAGGATCCTTTCATTAACTCTCCCACCTCCTCTGTAAGTCACACATAATAGATCGACTTATGAAACTTTCAAAGATGGCAATAACTTACTCAAAATGATTTAAACAAATACTTGTTATTTTCACCTTCATTTGCAATATTTCAATCTTCCGAAGCCATAGTTTCAACCAGAAGTAATTCTCATAATCAAAAGTCACTGTAAATTACGTCCCACGTTCCCATTTCTTAAAAATACACAGAACTCTATTGTTCTACAGTACTATTACCATGTTTAGCAGTCAACAGGAAGCAGCCTCTCGTTTTGCACGTAGAGGAAGCCTTCCCAATGACGTCAGCTACTCCCTCGCGCAGCCTGACTCGGGAGCGAGGCATTACGCAGTAGCTTGACAAGGCAGGGTTGCCAGCCTACTTTGACGGAAACGTTGAAAGGGGGTTTCATTTACAATTAGATAACACAATAATAATAATTAATAGTAACATATATAGTTCCCTGGGGTCAGAGGGATAAATTTTCAAACCAAAACAAAGATTAATTATTAGAATTGTACATTACCCCAATTTCCATTTTTTTCCAAACCTCATGGTCGTTCCTTCTTTACAATTCATTCCCGTTCTCAGGAGTACATGCAGTTAACAGTGACGATTACAAAACAAGGACAAGCACAATGATGATGGATGATACTCTTTTCCTGCAGGAATAGAATGAGACAGAAAACACCAAAAGTTCCAACAATTATTTTTCAATTACATAAAATATTATTACTTAACACTTTAGTTGCTATTACTACCTATTTCTACATTTTCAGCTAGGACATACTTTTTACAAAACCTAACATGTCGTTTTATTCTTATTTGTGGGTTCTCAATGTTCTCTAACCGAACAGTATTGGGTGTTGGCTTGCTCAGGACACGGTAAGGCCCGCCATAAATTGGCGCAATTTTTGGATTAAAATGCTTTTCAGCAGACAACTTTAACATCTGTTTAACCAAAACTGAATCACCGATTCCAAGGTTTACTGGTACATGTTTTTGCGAATAAACTGTTCCACTATGTTTCCAGGATCTCTCAATGTTCTTACAGATATTTTGGAATTTCTGTTCTTTATTTTGATCTTCGTCTAAAATCTCAAGATCCATCAACCATTTAGCATCCAAAGGATGAAAAACCTTCCGTCCCATAAAAGCTTAACAAGGTGCGACTGCAATACTCTCACTTTGGCTCATGTTGATAATAAATGCTATTTTCGATAGTAAATGGGCCCAATTCCTTTGACTCTTATCAGCATATGCGTTGAGCAAATTTTTCACCGAACGCACCGTTCTCTCTGATTGATTCGGAGAAGGGTTATATGGAGAGGTCTTTATACCCTGAATACCACACGTATATAAGAATTGGCTGAAGTATTCTGAGGCAAAATAGGAAGCATTATCATGAAGAACCTTCCCTGGACACCCGTAGCGCAAAAACAGTTCAAGTAATTTAGAACTAATAATTTTAGACGTTAAACGCCTCAAACGTTCTAACATAACAAATCTACTGAAAGAATCAGTTACTACTAAGATATATTCGTAACCTGAGCTTTTAGGAAGACGCCCCGCCGTGTCAATATGCCAGACATAATTTGGATGTTTAATTTTCCTGGAGTAATAAATTCCCATTGTTTTGAACCACTTTCTTTACAGGTTTGGCAAATATGGCACTTTTTTATATATTCTTTTATATGTTCAACGATATTAGGCCATGTATAACGAGAAGATACCTTCGCTATAGTTTTTGTTACACCCATATGACCACCATTAAATAAGGGCTGGTGAGCATACTCAATTATGGAATTTATTAAATTTGGAGGAATAACAACTCGAAAACCATTTCCACCTTTCCCTTTTGTTTTCTTCAACAGAATATTTTGTTGAAGTTTATATTGGCTTACCTCTTCCTTTCGTTTTAGCTTATCAATAATCTCTTTCAGATGTGGATCTTTTCGCTGTTGTTCTGCTAAAGGTTCACTGAAATTAGGATACTTCCAGAAATTTAAAAATGAAACATTTACATTTTTCCCTCGATCATTTACCACTTCTACTACATTTTCATCTTTTGTATATAACTCTAAATGATTTCCAACCTTGGACAGAAAATCTGCTACTGAGTTTATCATACTCCTTAAGTGAACAATTAGGAATTTAAATCGAGCTATTTTCTCGAGTAATGTTCCATAACGTCTCTGGCGCTTATGATTGGTTAAAAGCCAAGTTAAACTTTTAGAGTCAGAATAAACTATAAAAGGATTATGCAAATAGTATTCAAATTTTTCCAAACAAAGACACAAAGATTTCATCTCCAATTTGTATATGTTCTTACTCCAGTCTGATGGAGGAATAGCTTTTGAAAACAAGAAAACTGGTCGTAAGTTTCCATTTTCATCATATTGTGAAAGGACCCCAGAAAAATGACGAAGACTAGAATCGCATAAATTACGAAACTAGAGTTCATATCAGGGACTCTTAATATCACATGCTCACAAAAGGCTTGCTTTAAATTTTGAAGAGCTTGATCATGAATCTTTGTCCATTTAAAAGGATGTTTAGTGGATTTAAGTTCTTGTAGTGGTGCTATTCATTCTGAATACTTATATATAAATTTAGAAAAGAAATTAAAGAATGAACAAATTCTATTGACTCCTTTGCGATTCCTTGGCCGTGGTATATCTTGTATCACCTTCATTCGCTCAGGATCTATACTCATATTACCGTTTTCAAAACGGAAGCCCAAATACTTAATGCTAGTTTGAAACAAATGCGTTTTCTTGGGAGAAATTGTAATACCCCATTTCCTAAGGCGAGATAATACATCTTCAACCAGTTTTTTATGGGTTTCTAGATCCGAACTGAACAATAAAATGTCATCAAAAAATATTTCAAGATTTTTACCAACAAGATCATGGAACACCTTATTCATTATATTACTTAGAACGAATGGAGAAACTGTCAAACCCATGGGACAAGGTGTAAAACGATAAGCCTTATTCTTGGTTATAAAGCAGTATAATTTCTGCATTTCTTAGACAAGGATAACTGATAGAAGCTACTTCGAATATCAAAAATTGAAAACATCGAATGATTTGAAATGCTAGAAATCACATTTTCCATATTCGGAGACGGAAAGCTCTGTGCAATTATTCTCTTATTGATTTCCCCATACGCCACAAAGAGTCTCCTACTCTTATCAGCATTTGTAACCAAGAAACAGGGAGGTGTAAAAGGGGAATAATTAATTTCTTCTACAATTCCCTCTTTAACTAAATTCTGAATATATTCCTCAAGTTCCTTTTGTTTATTGGTGGGTATTTGGTACGGCTCTTGACGTATAGGAGTGTTATCTGACAATTCAACATTATATGTAAAGTTTTTCACTCTCCCTATATTCGTTGTAATAACATCATTATAACTTTCCACTAAGTTATCAACATATTTTTGTAATTCAGGGTTTTTCTGTAAAAGTTCTGATGAAACAGTGTAATTACCTTTTCTTTCTTCCCTTTCGGACGCCTTCGGATGTAAAACTGAATGGTCAAACTGTACCTCCAATTCCGGATCAAAGGAAACTCCAACTGCGGCATCTCTCCTACAGACACCTGGAGCCACAGATGTCGGAAGAGTAGACGTTGACATCCCAATCGTGCTCGAAAAATTTTGAGTAAGCCTAGGGCAAGGTAAAGTTTTCGGCGAACCAAAGGAGCGTACTGGTTGCTGTCCACTGGCCTCTTCCCTAGAAGTAGATAGGGAAGAGGGAGGAGTAACTGCTAATAACGAAGTCTCTCGAATAGGAACAACTAATTTTCGAGATTGGACCTTATACACTCCATTGGAGATGTCAATAACGGCATTAAATTTAGAATGAAAACAGTTCCCTAGCAAAATGTGAAAGTCCGTGGCTTCAACTATGTAAAAGTTTTCTGAGAATTGTTGTCTTCCCATTTTAAAGTAGATTCGAACACGTTGATTTACTGATACTTGGATGTTTCCTAATCCAGTAGTCTGAACACTAACATTTTCCACTTTAATTTTGCACTGTTTTTTCAATTGCTCAAAATACCGCTTACTAATGTAATTGCAAGTACTACCAGTGTCTACTAAGCAATCTACACACTTCCCTTTTATATAAACCGGTACAGTGATTAGTTTTTGAGAAAAGGGGGTATTTTTCAGTAAGTTCTCACTCTCCCTTGACCAATCACAGGGTGGAACACAATCCTTTACATATGTCTAACTATTCCCACCAATATGACCAACATTCTTACTTAATAATTGAGGGGGGTTATAATAACACCTCTGAGTGGGTTGCCTTGATTGCATAATTACTTGATCTCTAGTATTTTTAACATCGACCATAGCAGATGATTTCCGGGATGGTACCATATCCCGATTTCCCCTAACAGGTGTTCGCAGTTTATAATAATCAGCCTTATACTCATGCAACATATCATACCTAGCTGACAAAGACATTAATTGCTCAAACGTATGAGGCATCCCATGTTCTACCAAAAACATATGGGCAGAAGGACAGACCATGTTACATATAAGATCACAAACAGAATTTTCGCTAAAGGACATGTCAAGGATGTTAATAATGCTTAATTTAAAATCTGAAAATTCAAAAAGCGTTTGATCTTCACTCTGCATTTTGTAAAAATATTTTGCCATGAACTGGGTACGAGCAACAGTAGAGATAAATCTGAGCATAATTCTCCTACAAATAGTTTGCTACGAATAAGAACCACCGATAAGGACCTGTATCATTTCCTGAACTTCACCTCTAGAACGTGAAAGACAGGCAATGAGAACCAAATCTAAGGGTAAATTCTTACTTCTCACAATACTATCCAATTTCAGTAGAAATTTAAATATTAGTTCCGTATTAGAACTATCTATAATAGGAAGTGAATTTATTTCATTAATTAGAGCTCGATAAACACCATCCGAAGCTGGTTTACTGAAATTTAGAGTCAAATTATTTGAAAAGGAAGTATTTTGGATAGTACTCCTATTTTCATTACAGCCTCTGGCTCCGCCACTGAAATTTGGTTGGGTTAGTGGTTGACTAAATCCACCCCCATGTTCAAATATTGGGTTTTCAAATTCATATGAGTACCCCAAAAACTCATCACTACTTGTACTAGAGATTTCTCCCTCATTATTACGTCCCGAAGGAAAATTTAAATCTCTAACCCTCCTATCGTAATTCTGTGCCTTATTGCTAACGTCCTTCACAAGACAAAAATATATTAATAATACTAGAATAGTACAAAATGACCCCAATGTTAGGCGCATAAAATAGTTTTGCCTCTAACCAGCTGAATTCCAAACGTTACACAAAATGGGGGGGGGGCAATTCTTACAAGATCCTTCCCACATACAAAATTTTTGGAAAGTACCCTGTTGACTGCTAAACTTTTAAATTATATATGTTGCGCAGAACCACAACATACATAATTCAGTGCAACATGCAAACCTATACCTCGGTGGACCAACCCCAGCTCCTACCTTCAAAACTGTTTTTTCCAAGGAGGAACCACTGGACAACTCCACCGAAATACAAGTTTACTTTTGCACTACGAGTAATGGAGCAATTTCTACTTTCCAAAAATATTACTATAATTCCTTTACCTTATTTAAAAAAACAACAATAATAAATATATATTAGCAGTCCTGTTTAGCAGTCAACAGGAAGCAGCCTCTCGTTTTGCACGTAGAGGAAGCCTTCTAGATGACGTCAGCTACTCCCACGCGCAGCCTGACTCGGGAGCGAGGCATTACGCAGTAGCTTGACAAGGAAGGGTTGCCAGCCTGCTTTGACGGAAACATTGAATGGGGGTTTCATTTACAATCAGATAATAACACAATGAAAATAATTAATAGTAACAAGGCCCATTTTAACTAACTGAAAACTTATTATCATTTTGTACTATTTAAGTAAACGAAGGCATGTATTTGAGTGGTCTATTCAATTTTATACCAATGAGAAATGCCATTTTTATCTAGCTCAGAATTTCTAGTGCATGTTGTATTATTTAAACAAACGAAGGGATAAATTTGTACTAACCAGAAAAAGCGAAAACGGACTCAGAATTTATGTATAACCTTTGTACTGCTCAAATAAACGAACGAATAAAAAACGAAAAGTGCCAGTTTAACTAACTCAGCAGTTTATACCATTTTGAAATTTTTAATAAACATAGGTCCATTTTAACAAGCTCAATATTTTATACCTTTTGTGCCATTTAAAAAATGAATAAATGTATTGGAGTTTCATATTTCTTTTGTACCAACGAGAAAAAAAGCTTAGAAAAGCCACTTTTAACTGTCTTAGAATCTTATTCCTTTTGTAAAATTTGTACCAAACTGAAAAAAGCAAAGAAATACCATTTAACTAACTAATAATTTTTGTGCTACACAAATAAACATAGGAGTAAATTTGTACTAAGCAGAAAAAAGCGAGGACAGACCATTTTAGATAGCTCAGCATGTTATACATTTTTGTACTACTCAAACAAACGAAGCAATAAATTTGAGTGGTTTATTTAATTTCGTACGAACGAGAAATGACATTTTAACTATCTCAGAATTTTATAAATTTTGTATTACGCAATTAAAGAAAGGAATAAATTTATACCAACCAGAAAAAGTGAAGAAGGACCATTTTAACTAGCTGAGTATTTTATACCATTTTGTAATCCTCAAATAAACGAAGGAGCTAATTTGAGTGATCTATTCAATTTTGTACCCATCAGAAGAAAAGCAAAGAAGGGCAATTTTAACTAGCTGAGTATTTTTGTGCTAAACAAATCAACAAATGAATAAATTTGTTTCTAAGCAAAAAAACCGAATTTAGTTTTGGACCAACCACGAGAAAAAGCGAAGAAGGCCCATTTTAACTAGCTCAATTTTTTTGTCCTACTCAAGTAAACGAAAGAATACATTTGAGTGACCTATTCAATTTGGTACCAACGAGAAATGCCATTTTAACTAACAGCATTTTATACCTTTTTGTCCTATTTAAATAAACGAAGAAGGTGAAGAGGGGTCATTTTTAACTGGCTTAAAATTTTATACCATTTTGTAATATTTAATCAAACGAAGGGTTAAATTTCTGTGACCTACTTCGTTTTGTACCAAACAGAAAAAGCTACACAAGTAAACAAAGGAATCAATTTGTACTAACTAGAAAAAGCGAAGAAATGCCATTTTCAACTAGCTCAGAATTTCTAGACCATGTTGTACTATTTAAACAAATGAAGGGATAAATTTGAGTGGTTATTCAATTTTGTAGCAAAAAGAAAAAAGCGAAGAAGGGCATTTTAACTAACTCAGAAATTTATATAAATTTTGTAATACTCAGATAAACGAAGAAATAAATTTAGATGGAGTATTAGGTTTTGTGCCAAGCAGAAAAAGGAAAGAATTAATCAAGTAAACAAAGGAATAAATTTGTACTGACCAGAAAAGACGAAGAAGGATCGTTTTAACTAAATCAGCATTTTATACCTTTTTGTGCTATTCTAATAATAGAAGGAATAAATTTGAGTGATCTATTGAATTTTGTACCAATCAGAAGAAAAGCAAACAAGGGCCATTTTAATCAACAAATGAATAAATTTGTACTAAGCAAAAAAAGCTAATGTAGTTTTGTACCAACCACGAAAGAAGCGAAGAAGGTCCATTTTAACAAGCTTAATATTTCTGTACCGTTTTGTGCTACTCAAATAAACGAAAGAATAAATTTGAGTGACCTATTCAATTTGGTACCAACGAGAAATGCGATTTGAACTAACTAAGCATTTTATACCTTTTTGGGCTATTTAAATGAAGAAAGCGAAGAAGGACCATTTTAACTAACTCAGAATTTTATCTTTTATAGTTCTCAAATAAACGAAGGAATAAATTTGTGTGATCTATTCAGTTTTGTAGCTAGCAGAAAAAGGAAGGAATTTCCATTTTGTACTAATCATTTAAACGAAGGAATAAATTTGGGTGTCTCATTTAGTTTTATACCAACCAAGAAAAGAAGCGTAGAAAGTCCATTTCTATACCATTTTTGCTACTCAAATAAACGACGGACATTTGGGTGGCTCATTTATTTTTGTACCAATCAGAAGAAAAGCAAAGAAGTTTCTTTTTTTTCTGGCTTGAGAGGAAAGCGAAAACATTTATTCTTGCGTATGAATACGAGTTTCTTCTTTTTCTGATTAGTACAAAAATAAATGCAATTATAAAATAATATAGTTAACAGTTCAATTTTCTGTAACCATTTGTAATTTCTCAACTTACATCAAAGTATTTATCCCTAATATATATATGAGGATAAATATGTTCTTCTATTCATACACAATCAAATGAATATGCTACAGTGTCTCAGTCTTCATTTACAGAATTAAATAATTGTTTATCTTTCTCTAAAAACATTTCTACTATTTCTTTGATATAACAATCACACTCTGTAATGTATTCGTATACCAGATTAAATTTTTTCTCCAAAGTATAAGTGTTCTTAATACTACAACCTTTAAAATGCCTCTTTAAATAGAGTTTATATATTTTTTCTCTCATTTCATGTTTAATTAAGATCGTCCACACCTTTTGTAATAATTCGTAATCCTACTGCAGCAAACAGTTGTGATCTTTTTCATTTTCATTATGTTCAGAACATGCTTCACATAATAATACTGAATTTGGTGTGTACTCATTAAATAATTGTATAACACATGTATCACTAATACTTTCCCTAGTACACTCGCACTCATTAGCTTCCACTTCAAAACAGTTAATATTTAAAACACTGTCATCATCACTTTCCGGGAGTATTTCATCATTATATCTATTATAGAGTCTAAAATAATACACTTCTTCTATTTGTTGTGATCGATATATGATTCTCACTTTATCACGTAATTCATCTGGCAAATTGGGGTCAGACGGGTGAATTAACAGTATAGGTTTTTCGTTTTCACGCTGAATTTCTTTTTCTCTAGGTGAAACGTAAACAATCTCCATGCTAGTCATTTTTCTGATCCTCAGCAAAAACAAATCAAATAAATAATTTTTTCAAGTGTGATACATCTATTTATCTACCTACAATAAAAGCTTCTGCGCATGTGTAAAATACATTTTCCCCTACATTTAATAAAGTGTTCTATGCATTTTCCGTTTTATATTACAATCAAATAATATTTTATTCGAATTCTCTGTTTAATAACACTTTTGAAGGTAATACAAAATAAATCTTTTCCTAGAAACAATTGTTAATATAACATCATGATGTATGTTCTATTATTTTTAAAAAAATACTCTATATACTTATATTCCATTATAATAAAATACATAAATGCAAAAATATATATTTGTCTTATATTTACTATAATAAACGAACGAACTATCTAGTTGAATTATAGGTGGGCGATACAGGTTTGGATGAAACGTTTATCTGTTGTTTTTTGAACACAAGATGTGTGCGAGTGATTCAATTTTATTTAACTTTTAATATTAGAGATTATTTTATACAACCATTCAATATTCATTATTTCTTATACATATTCACTTTCATCATTTGTCCATTGTAATGTTAGTAGAAAAAATGTTTTATTCAACAACATGAGCACGAAAACCTACGAGAAAAATGTTAGACAACATTCTTAATTATCACTGTACGGAATACTTTTTTTTGAAGGGAAACAGTTTGATCCATTACTAGAGTGCACACATTTGGCACGAGAATCCCTTAGTTCAAAGCCAGATCATCACAATTTGTGATGAACAACACCCTATGAATTTTCTCAGGGTTCTCCATTTCCTGCCACTTTCTTCATATTGAACATTTTTACAATCATTAGCTATTCAATGTTGCTTATGTATAAAATATCTCAAGTAGATGAGTATATAAGACTCATGCCAGAATAAGTGTTTTCGATTTGTTCTCAAGATAGAAAAAAAAGAAACTCGAATCCATATGCCAGAATAAATGTTTTTTCTTTCCTCTCAAGCCAGAGAAAAGAAGAAACTCGCTGAGCTAGTTAAAATGGAACTTCTTTGCTTTTCTTCTGATTGGTACAAAAATAAATGAGCTACCCAAATTTCCTTCCTTTATTTGAGTTGCACAAAATGGTATAGAAATGGACCTTCTACGCTTTTTTCTTGGTTGGTACAAAATTAAATTTGCTTTTTGCTTAGTACAAGTTTATTCATTTGTTGATTAAAACGGTCCTTCTTTGCTTTTTTTCTGATTGTTACAAAATTGAATAGATCACTCAAATTTATACCTTCGATTATTTGAATAGCACAAAAAGGTATAAAATGCTGATTTAGTTAAATTGATCCTTCTCCGACTTTTCTGGTCAGTACAAATTTATTCCTTTGTTTACTTGATTATTGGCACAAAACCTAACACTCCATCCAAATTTATTACTTCGTTTATTTGAGTACTACAAAATTTATGTAAAATTCTGAGTTACTTAAAATGATCCTTCTTTGCTTTTTTCTTCTTCCTACAAAATTGAATAAGCACTCAAATTTATCCCTTCGTTCGATTAAATAGTACAACATGGTCTAGAAATTCTGAGCTAGTTGGCAATGGCATTTCTTCGCTTTTTCTAGTTAGTACAAATTGATTCCTTTGTTTACTTGTGTAGCTTTTTCTGTTTGGTACAAAACGAAATAGGTCACAGAAATTTAACCCTTCGTTTGATTAAATATTACAAAATGGTATAAAATTCTAAGCCAGTTAAAATGACCCTTCTTCGCTTTCTTCGTTTATTTAAATAGCACAAAAAGTTATAAAATGCTGAGTTAGTTAAAATGGCATTTCTCGTTGGTACCAAATTGAATAGGTCACTCAAATGTATTCTTTCGTTTACTTGAGTAGCACAGAAATATTGAGCTAGTTAAAATGGGCCTTCTTCGCTTTTTTTCGTGGTTGGTCCAAAACTAAATTCGGTTTTTTTGCTTAGTACAAATTTATTCATTTGTTGATTTGTGTAGCACAAAAATACTCAGCTAGTTAAAATTGCCCTTCTTTGCTTTTCTTCTGATGGGTACAAAATTGAATAGATCACTCAAATTAGCTCCTTCGTTTATTTGAGGATTACAAAATGGTATAAAATACTCAGCTAGTTAAAATGGTCCTTCTTAGTTTTTTTCTGGTTTGATACAAAAACAGAACATTCAAATTTGTTCTTTTGTTTATTTGAGTAGTACAAAAGGTACATAAATACTAAGCTAATTAAAATTGTCATTTTTCTTTTGTTTAAATAGTACATAATTATATAAAATTCGGCCAACATAACCAGGATAGTTGAATTGGGTCTTCTTTACTTTTCCAGTTGGTACAAAAGAGAATAGACCTCCCAAATTTTATTCATTCATTACTTCTTTTTTCTGGTTGGTACAAAACTAAATACTCTATCCAAATGTATTCTTTCGTTTATTTGAATGGCATAAAAGGGTACAAAATTCTTAATTTGTTAAAATGCTATTTCTTTGCTTTTCCTTGGTGTACAAATTTATTCCTATGTTTATTTAAATAGTACAAAATGTTATAACAATACTCAGCTAGTTAATATGGTCTTGCTTCGGTCTTTTTTCTAGTTGGTACAAAACTGAATACTTCATTCAAATTTATTACTTCGTTTATTGGAGCAGTACAACATGGAATAAAAGTCTGGTTTAGTTAAAATGGTCCTTCTTCGCTTTCTTCGTTTATTTTAGTAGTACAAAATGATATAAAATTCTGAGTTAATTAAAATGGGCCCTTTCGCTTTTCTTAGGTAAGTACAAATTTATTCCTTCGTTTATTTGAGTAGTACAAAATGATATAAAATTCTGAGCTAATTAAAAATTGCATTCCTCGTTGGTACAATTTTGAATAGTCACTCAAATTTATCTTTTTTGTTTGAATCGTACAAGATTATATGCCATTTTAACTAGCTGAGAATTTTGTATCTTTGGTTGATTTCTCGTTAGTACAATAGCAAATAAGCCCACTCAAATTTATTCATTCTTCACTTTTTTCTGCCTGGTACAAAACTGAATAGTTCACACAAATTTAATCGACGCGCTGTTTACAAGTTATTAAGGCTTAAATATTTGACCTTTGACCTCGATGGTCAGTAAATTTTAACATGTACTAGTTGATGACCTATTACTATATTTGGAAACACCACCTCAATACTTTGCTCCGTTTAAGAGTTATTCGCGTTTAAGTATTTTGACCTTTGTCCTCGATGGTCATTAGTTTTGGAACTTGTAGTAGTTGATGACCAATTACTAAATGTGGAAACACCACCTCAATACGTTGCTCCGTTTAAGAGTTATACGCGTTTAAGTATTTTGACCTTTGACCTCGATTGTCATTATTTTTCTAACTTGTAGTAGTTGATGACCAATTACTAAATGTGGAAACACCACATCAATACGTTGCTTCGTTTAAGAGTTATTAGGTTTTAAGTATTTCTTCCTTTGACCTCGATGGTCATTATTTTGAAACTTGTAGTAGTTGATGACCAATTATTAAATGTGGAAACACCATCTCAATATGTGGCTCCGTTTTCGAGTTATTAGGTTTTAAGTATTTTGACCTTTGACTCCGATGGTCATTACTTTTGGAACTTGTAGAAGTTGATGACCAATTACTAAATTTGGAAACACAATCTCAATATGTGGCTCCATTTTCGAGTTATTAGGTTTTAAGTATTTTGACCTTTGACCTCGATGGTCATTATTTTTTGAACTTGTAGTAGTTGATGACCAATTACTAAATGTGGAAACACCATCTCAATGTGGCTTCGTTTTCGAGTTATTAGGTTTTAAGTATTTTGACTTTTGACCTCGATGGTCATTGTTTTTGGGACATGTGGTCTTTTATGACCTATTACTAAATGTGGCTCCGTTTTTTAGTTTGACCTCTCTTCTCGATGGTCTGTAGTTTGGGGACATGCTTGTGTCATTTCCGCTATGTTAAATTAGGGGTTGGGACGGAATGTTTTTATGTAATCAGTGCTATGTTAAATAGTTGTGTGTTCATACCCCTTTTGCTATGTTACATAGGTATTCATTGTCTGTTATGTTTATAGTTAAAAATAGGGGTTGAAAAATAATCATAAAAGGGAATGAATCTTATATATTATCTGCTCTGCTATGTGTTAGTAGTCTTATGTAATATGTGCTATGTTAAAATAGGGGTTTAAAAAATTGGTCATACTCTTGTATTAGGTCTGCTTTGTTACATAGTCTTATGTAATATGTACTATGTTACATAGGCCGTTGGATGACGTGTTATCGATCTGCTATGTTAAAATAGGGGTTGGAAAAAGTGCTCATAAAAGAGAACGAATACACCCCTTAAATGGGCTCATAAAAGGGAACGAAATGTTATAAAATTTCTATTATGTTAAAATAGGTGTTGGAAAATAAGACATACTCTTTTACTAGTTTTGCTATGTTTAAATAGGGGTGGAACGAACGTTCGTAGTCTTATGTACACCCCCTTTGCTATGTTACATAGGTATTCATTGTTTGGGATTGAAAAATGCTCATAAAAGGGAATGAGTCTTATGTATTATCCGCTCTGCTATGTGTTCGTAGTCTTATGTAATATGTGCTATGTTAAAATAGGGGTTGGAAAATATGCTCATAAAAGAGAATGAATACATCCCGTTAAAAAGTGCTCATAAAAGGGAACAAATACACCCCTAAATTGGAGGTCGTAAAAGACCGTGGATGGAGGGTGCCTGGGTCATAGCGTATCGTGAGACACTGGAAAATGGAGTCCTTGCTCTCAGGGGACCCTGGAAAAATGGCGATTTTTTAGCTACCGGGTGTAAGGTGCCGCCACTCTAACTAACTAACTAACTAACTAACTAACTCTATGGCCTATGGAACCCGGAGGTTCAGTGCCGCGTTCACGAAAGCTCTCCACTTACTTCTATCCTTAGCTAATTGGATCCAGTTTCTACTTTGTATTCCTAACTCTGCGAGATCCATCTTAATATTATCCTCCCATCTGCGCCTAGGTCTTCCTAATGGTCGTTTTCCTATGGGTCTACCAGTCAAGACTTTGAAAGCGTTTCTACTTTCTTCCATTCTAGCTACATGACCTGCCCACCTAAGCCTCCTAGACTTGACGACCCTAACAATGTTGGGTAAACCGTATAAACTATGTAGTTCCTCGTTATGAAGCTTCCGCCATTCCCCATTCTCGTTCCACTTGGGTCCGAATATTCTTCTCAGGATCCTGTTCTCAAATACTTTCAGTCTATGTTCTTCCCTCAGAGTAAGCGACCATGTTTCGCAACCATACAGAACAACAGGCATGATTATCGTTTTATATATTTTAAGCTTCAAATTCCTCGACAGAATTCGCGACGACAAGAGATTTTGAATCGAATAGTAACACGAATTCCCTGCTTTTAGTCGACATTTAATTTCTTCGTGAATATGATTTTCCTCTGCTAATATTGATCCTAAATATTTGAAAGTATCCACTTTATCAAAAGTATTATTTAATATTTTAGCGCCTCCACAATTTGCCGTATTACGGTCCCGACGCACTTCCATGTATTTAGTTTTCTCTGCATTTACTTCTAAACCCATGTCCCTGCAAGCGTTTAATAATATCTCTGCATTTATTTCTACTGTTCTCCTATCATCCCCTATTAAATTTACATCATCAGCATATGCCATAACCTGGTGAATGCCGTTCAACTCTAGGCCCTGGTTGCTATCTTTGATTTTCCTTATGGCGTATTCCAGCACAAAGTTAAATAATAATGGCGACAACGCATCTCCTTGTTTCAGGCCATTTTCGACGTGGAAGCTCGTGGACAAAAATTTTCCTACCCGGACTTTACTTTGGGATTCACTTAAACATATCTTAATTAATCTAATTAGCTTTCTCGGTATTCCAAGCTCTGTAAGAACGTTGTATAATGTTTCTCTCCTAACCGAGTCGTAAGCCTTTCTAAAATCAATAAATAGTTGATGTACCGGGGTATTGTATTCCCACTTTTTTTCGAGTATTTGGCGAATGGTAAATATTTGGTCGATAGTTGATCGATTTCGTCTAAATCCGCACTGATAATCTCCAATAATTTCATCTGCGTATGGGGTCAATCTTGCTAACAGAATATTTGAGGATTTTATAGGATGTTGACAGAAGAGAAATGCCTCGATAATTATTACAGTCAGTTTTGTCGCCTTTCTTGTGAATTGGAACAATGATTGACTCTTTCCACTCTTGTGGCAATTCTTCCTTGTTCCAGATAAGGAGAATGAGTTTGTGTATCTTGTTCCACAATTTTTCGCCTCCAGCTAAAATTAACTCAGCCGGAATTTCATCTACACCCGGAGATTTGTGTTTCTTTAATTTCTTTATAGCGGCTTCCACTTCTATTCGATTGGGTTCTGGAATATACGGTTCTGCGGTGTGTATCTCCTTTTCTCCACGCACATTAGTTTTTGGCTGCGTGTTCAGCAAATCGTCAAAGAAATCTTTCCATCTATTTAAGAGGCTATCCGTATCAGTGAGAACTGTTCCGTCAGATTTCTTTAATACACTGCTCCACAAAACTTAAGCAACTCGAAGAAAGTGGCAGAAAATAAAACGACACGATCACTGCACCAAGTATAATGAACAAGCAGACGGTCCAGATGCACAATGCAACACAAGTGAAGACGAACAATACAGTTAGGATGTACAGGGTGACCAAAAAGTGCAGCACTACGATCCCTCAACAGGTGACGCTGGGTTGTGCGAGGGCACAGGCAGTCAATATGGCATGTAACCACCACGAACAGCTATACAGGCACGACATCTGGCCTCCATGCTGCAAATCAGAGTGTTGATCAAGTCTTGCGGCAGATGGCGCCACTTCTCGAGGAGAGCTGTTTGCAGGTAAGGGAGAGTGTGTGCTGGTGAACTGCGCTGCGCTATTCGCCTCCCAAGAGCATCCCACACATACTCGATGAGATTCAAGTCCGGCAAATATGCAGACCATGAAATACGCGTAATGCCTTCGCTCTCCAGATACTCGGACACACGATGTGCACGGTATGGGTGGGCATTGTCATCCATGAACAGGAAGTCTGGGCCAAATGCTCCGCGGAAATTGCACATATGTGTATTGAGAATTTCATCCAGATACCGTTGTGCTGTCAAAGTGCCATGCTGCACAATATGGAGGTCCGTTTTCCCGTCCAGCATAATTCCACCTCACACCATAATGGAACCACCGCCATAGGAGGGCCGTTTAGCAATGAAGTTTGGATGATAGCGTGCTCCTGGCTCTCTCCACACTAAAGTTCGATCAGAATCTGACGACAGGCTGAATCTCGACTCATTGGAGAACATGACACGCGCCCACTGGTGTTCCCCCCATACAACATGTTCCTGACACCATGTGTAACGCGCACGTTTGTGCTCCAGTTTCATGGCACACACAGCGCAGGCCTTTTTGCATACAGTCCTGCTCTATTGAGTCGCCGACGAACAGTTTCACGACTCACGCGTTGTCCTGTAGCGTGAAACAACTCATTGGCCAGGTGAGAGCATGAAGCTTGACGGTTACGTTTGACAGAAATTGTGAGAAATCGGTCCTCGACGGCCGACATCTTCTTCGGACGGCCTCCTCCATGACGTCTACTGACTTCACCTCCATTTTGAAAGCGATTGCACAGCCTCGACACAACACGTTTGTTCACGTTGAATTCCTGCGCCACTTCCACTTGCGATCGGCCGAATTCCACGCCCAATTGTTTGCCCGCGGTCAAAGTCACTCAAATGTCGTCTACCAGCCATTGCAAGGTGTGTACCCCACACAAGAACCACTAACTCAATGCTTGGAGCCTCGGACACTACTAGGCTGTGGTGTACGGCTCATGGCATAAGTTGTTCACCGCGCTTGCAACGATGCTGCTTATGCGATAGAGTGGGTGCTCGACTTGCCTGTGTGTCTCTCTGTATGTGCATGCCACTAACCAGTGTTAAATGGGCCCCACACGTCACTTATACCACGTTCTCTCGGGTTGCTTAAGTTTTGTGGAGCAGTGTATATAAGCACGAGGTTGATAGCCTTTCTTAAATTCGCTGATCCCCTTATACATGTCCCGAATATTTTTATTTTTACTATTATCTTCAAGTTCCTTAATTTTAGCTTTCAAAAAATCCCGTTTCTTTGTTCTAAAAGTTTTGGAAGTTTCCCGTCTGATATCTGAGAAATTTTGTGTAGTTATTTCATTCGGATTTTGTAGCCACCGTAATTTTGCCTGTTTTCTCTTCTCTACTAGTTTAATGCATTCTTGGTCGAACCATGGTTTGTTCCTACGTATTTCCGCGTGTCCCAGTTTTTCTATTGCTGAACTTTTAATGCTATCTCTAATTTCAATCCAAGTATCCTCAACACTAGTGCACTCCGAGTCTTCTAAAACCGAGAATCTATTCGAAACTTCAATCTGGTATTCCTCTCTTACCTGGCTCTCTTCTAATTTCTTTAAATTAAATCTCTCCGTTTTCGGACATTGAGTATTACCTTTATTCAACGATAATCTCTCCCGTATTATCGCTGCTACTAGGTAGTGATCAGTGTCACAATCAGCCCCTCTAAACGACCGGACGTCAGTTATGCTAGATTGTCTTCTTCTATCTACTAAAACGTGATCAATTTGATTATGTGTTTTTCCGTCTGGTGATGTCCAAGTGTATTCATGAACGTCGCGATGTGGGAATTTTGTACTCTTCACGATTAGCTTTTTGGATGTTGCAAAGTTCACGAGTCTAACACCGTTGTCATTACTTTCCTTATGCAAACTTTCGTTCCCTATAATCGGTTTGAAAATATCCTCTCGTCCTACCTTCGCATTGAAATCCCCTAATAGAATCTTCATATGGTATCGCGGGAGTTGGTCAAATATCCGTTCCACTTCTTCGTAAAAACTATCTTTTATATCGTCACCCTTATCTTCAGTTGGAGCATGTACATTTAAAACAATAAATCACACCACCGTCCCTTAAGAGTAATAAAAGAAAGTCTGTCAGTAACAAATTCAACCCGTTTAATTGCTGGTAATATTCGTTTGTGAACGAAAAACCCTGTTCCTAACTGGTGATTTTTATTTCCTTCCCCGTAAAAGAACGTAAATTTTCAGGAATTCTCAGATCCATTTCCTTCCCACCTAACTTCCTGAACTCCTACTAAGTCCATCCTGTATTTCTCTAACTCACTCGTTACAGATTTTAACGCGCCTGCCCTATAAAGACTTCTAATATTCCATGTTCCAAATCTCATGTCCATTTTCTTTTGCTGATGTCGTGCCAAGTTATCAGTCCTTGTCCGAGGCTTTTGTGAATGTTTCTGAACAAGTACCTTTTTTACAGGATGAGGGTGTTAGCCTTACCCAAACCCCCAAGGTGGAGGACCACTCCTAGTCGTCTGTCCGCGACTGCTTATTCAGTATATTCGCAGCTAACCTCTATATCTAGAGGCCTTCTCCTCGATCCGCAACCTGAGGACGCGCCATGCTGTGGTGACAGGAACCCACGTTAAATTAAATATCTAATACATAAAATTGAAAATCATTTTGTTTGTGACTTCGTACCTCTTGAACCACCCGACCGATCTCGATCAAATTTTCGACAGTGATGAGGTTCGGATCTTGAATAGTTTTTATCTTTTCACTTGATGGTAGAACTTAGGGTGGGGGAGGACAGGAGGAGATATATAAACATAAAGTAAACTTAATAACCGTTGAACCACTCGACCGATCTCGATCAAATTTTCAACATAGATGAGGTTCGGGCCTGGGAAGATTTTTTAAAAAATAATTTGACATTGACAGTAGAACTTAGAAGAAGGGGAGGGGAGGAGAGGGTAAGATATATAAAATAAATAAAAGTTAATAACCACCCGACAGATTTCGATCAAATTTTCAGTATATATGAGGTTCGGGCCTAGGATATTTTTTATCATTTCAGTTTGATGGTGCAACTTAGGGGAGGGGCGGAGATATTTTAAAATGATCGAAAATGACCGATATTAGTGTCGAATCTATAGTTTTCGAGGTCTCCGAGATGAGCAGTGACACTTCCAATGCCATTTAAATCCAAATTTAGCCTTGCAACTTGGAACACAAGCAAAATCAAATATTGTTAAATCAGAAATATTTTTCAATGATTATGAGGATTGTGTCTTGAAAGATAAAGAATAATATAAAGTACAGAACGCAGTTCAAAGTAAAAAGCATAATATGTATTCAGAAGAAGAAATAAAATTACCATAAGCTCTTTCGATGATGGAAGACCCGTATTAGAAGGCTTTATATGTACTATAGCTTGTGGACATTATAAGTTAAGTTTAAAGAAAGAAGAATTACTAATAAATTGTAGGAATTAGAACACGGATAGAAGTTGAAAAGAGAAGAAAAATCAGAGAATAGAAGAGTTAAAGATGTATGTGATTAGTTTGAAAATAAATGTACGTGTTTCATAGTTCAAAGCTATAAAGTTGTAATTAACTAATTCAGCTTCTGGAAACGCGTTTGAGTTATGTTTTATATACTTTATGCAATAGTTATGTAATACCATATGCTGTATATATATGCTGGGCTGAATAATGTTGATCCAAGTGAAATTGCGGTTCAATTTCCTTATATTTACGTCATCGTAATATCGATTGTCAAAAATCAAGCTAATGTTTCAAGTTTGCGCTATGGTGCCTTAATGTAGTAATTTTAGTAAATATATTTACCTAGTTTTGTAAAGAAAAGAAAAAACTGAAATGTCGCTAAAACTGCTTTCAAACTGATATTTATACTACTGAAACTTTCGAGCACTGTTTCATAGTTTTAAATAGAAATTTCTAAAATATAAAGAATAAATAATTTTTGGAATTGGTATGAAGTGATTCGCATTTCTTTTTCGCATTACAGAGGTGGTCGCAAGAGAGGTTTCAATCAGCATCAATTTCACTATAATTTCACTTCTTTTCACTTAGCTCATAAAAATAAGTAAAACCACTGATAAGAACAAACTTTTTGTTAAACGGTATATTAAGGGAAACTTCTAATGCCACGTCCAATTATCGAGCCATAACACGATTCATTTCACTTAACACCACTACTACAGACAAACGGAAGAACAACCATGCCAAACAACAGCACAAAGACGTTCCCTCCTGAAGTCTAACCACGTGTTTATCTGAAGGGAACAGTTACAGTACCATGACCAGAGATAGGGTTGCCAGCTCTCAATTACGTAATACTCGTTCATTCTTTCCCTTTTCTTTTTTTAATCAACTTCTTCAAAAGTTAATTTTAAGGATCTTCTACTTCAAATTTTACGACATATTCTACCTCTAATTGCAAAGGCAATATTTCACTTATTTAGTACATAAATCTATATCCATAAAGCTTAATTTAACAAATTCTTTAATCTTAATCATCATACTACTTCATAAACAACATTGAGGGTAAGATACAGTGTTCTATGGTACATCTGTTGCAATATTTTCCATCATAGTTTGTGAGATTGTCGACATGGTCAAGATCTAATGTAACATATAGAGGTAACAATTTGAGAATAAACTAAATAAAAAACACAAACATCAGTAACCCAATTAAAAAACCCTAAATTACTGTAAAATATTAGGTCGTTACAATATTGTGTGTTTGGCCAAAGTACACGTTCAACTATACTGTTACTGCAATATTTCACAATTCTTACCTCATTAACTATGATCTTTTAGAATATGTATTGTAATTATTAACGAGAGAACAGAAGTGTAAATTATTTAGTAAGTAACAATATACTTGGATCCATATAACTGCCTCTATTAACTTTCACCTTCAGTTTCCTTCGATTAAGCTGAAATATATCTAATGCAATTATCAGTGAACCGTTCATATTTAACGATCATTACCCACAATGTCCGTCGTTCATGCATGTACAAAGTCCACCAAAATGAAGGCTACTACTGTACTCAGTCACATACATTCAGCAGGATAATAAATTTGGCAAAAATATAGAATATTAGGTTTTGATACGCTTAATAAGTTTTCAGTATACTCTATAATAGTTGTGGTAGGTCGAGATACACGTGTTACTTTATAATGGAATTACATTTAATGTACGTGTATTTTCAGACTGAAATCAACGAAGATATGCAATCTATTCTTTGCTTCTTTAGAGGAATTCAGGAAGCTCAGCACATTAGATGGACTGAAGACTATCGGAGAAACAGCTCTTCATTGGTTTGCACGGTAAATATCATTTACTAGAATTTCGTTCCTATGTAGTCAAGATATCACATTAGAATTAAAACTTTATGTGCGTATCGAGTATTACAGATATACTTATCCAAACAATATTGAAAATAGTTGTATCATTGTTTGTAATAATTGTGCAGGTCAAGTATAGATACACAAATTCAAAATAATTGTTGAAAAATCAAAATAATTTTACTAATTCACTTCTTAGCTTCCTCCAAAAGATTTGGGTTGGGGGACTTGATAATTCCCCAAGACAGCATGGACAAATTTTAGCAGACCGCGAAAATTAATTGTTGAAAAATGACAACTCTTTCATGCTAAATACAACGTTCGGACATATGACAAAAAATTGCAGTACTAAAACACAGAGCAACCTGCGCTTCGTGGTCACTAAAAGCGAGGATGCTCTCTACCCGAGTGAGACCAGAGCGATTCTGGCGGTCTACTGTTAAAGTGCATCGAAGGCAGCATCTGCATGAGCGACAGTTGATATGCATGTAAATAAAGATACGAAATACGTTAATTTTAGCAGTGACATCACTCCTACAGGACTTGTGATGGTTCAGCACTAGTAACGCTGCCCTTGTAAACAAAATATGTAGCTTTTATACACTGTACAGGATTATTCTGCAAGTGGAGAGTAGTATACAACTATTAAGTATATTAACCTTTAATATGTACTTATTTTAACCAACGTAAAGCACTTTTAATGATTTTGCACCAACGATCTACATCTGTACACATAAAAAGCAGCTGTATTACTTATTTTTTAATTCTGCCGCTTGTAAAAGTTGGTTCCCTTAAAAGATATCTTTTCATGTACAGTAATGTATTGAATTTTATCTGTAATTTTGCAAAAAGTAATATGACTAAACTTAACCTTCGCCATGATACTATCAAAAGATGGTTCATTTAACTATCTAGACTTCAATGTCGTATTGTTTACATGATTTGTTTACAATTTTTGTTCGTTTTGCGAGTAATAAACAGAAACGAACGTTTGGGAATCACATTTGGGTGTTCACGTATAAGCAAAATTGTGAATTATGGATTAGAAAGGAAGTGTTTAATATCCTTTTCTTTATTTGCATATTTGAGCTCTAAGGTGCTAAGACTACGATCTGAAAATATCCTAATCGAAGATCATTTTACAGAACTTAATCTAGTATATTGAACACGATCGTCGTCTATAAGATGATGCAGAAAACTTCATTTCCGTTTCCAGTTTAGGTATCTAGATATAAACAAAAGTTTAACTCGGTAGCTTAGGTTAGTTTCTTAGGCATAACCGAGAAGTGAAATCAAATTATTTAAAATATTAATGTGATATATAGTGCATATTTGTGCTATTAGTAACATCTGAGACTTTGAAAATGATTTTTTTATTTGCATGTAGTCATAATACTTTAGCAGAAACTTGAAAATACAGTTTCCTTTCATATTAAAGGTACTTCCTTGCCGCGGAAATTAAACAATTTTGTAAAATATAAAAGATAAAAAAGCAAAAAGAAGACCAATTTATTTTGTAATTATCAATAACGTGCGCGAACAAATGTCAATTGCTTGTATACCTTGTTTCTCTCTTGTTATTCAGCAGCTGTTAACAGATTTTTACATGAATCAATAGATAGATACTAAGTAAGAATACGGGATTGCCTCTTGGAAACTTTAGAGGCAAAATCTATTATTTTAGAAAGTAAGACAATCAACTTCCTTATGTAGGCATCAAGCCTGTAACTTATTTGTTAACACAGACATAATGCTAAAAATCATAGTTTATTACTAACTAATTATAGTGCAATAAAGTAGTTCAAATTAAAAGCTTAGGTAATATTGGTGAATTTGTACCATCTATATTCCTCTAGGTGCATTATCTTCTCTTACGTGCTCCTCCTCTGGTTGAGACGTATCGCCATACAGCATTTCCAGCTTCGCGCCTACAAAGGCTTCTAATGCATGCGGTGCAAGAGTGTAGTCATTACTAGCACAGGATGGTGTGTGCTTTTCGCACTTGTTTTCTTTTGCGTAAATTGCACTTCCCGCTAGCTCTTGTCAAAATATTCGTTTTCATGGAATAGTAGTCGAATGATCGGTTTTCGATAGGGGAGAGTTTTCGTCACTTCAGACAGGATACTAATGTATGCAACTAATATTCTATATAAGTTGTAATATACAAACATACTCCTCTTCTCATTATAAATAGGACAATGATTTTCGAGAAATTTGAGGTAAGTGTGCGCTTAATCTTAATTGTAATTTGATATTCCGAGTTTAATCTCCCTAACTTGAGAGGCTCTTGAAAAACTCTTTTAGACATACAATTTCACCTCATTTTGCCTCCACCCAATGAAGATACGAATTTTAATGATAATGAGATGATAAAAAAGAAGAGGAAAAGACAGCTCGAACCAATTGATATATTCAGTTTTATTTCACATTGTTCAATAATTTATTTCTTATCATGACGACATGATAAATGCTGTTGTTTAATTTTTATTTAGAAAGATAAGCTTGGAAGGATATAATAGATCTCTACGCAGTTGGTGGACAGGTGCCAAGAAAATAGAATTATATACGGTATCAGGATACTATTTCCATGAATAGACGTGATACATTCGTATTGACAATGTAGATGAGTTAGTATATAAAATAAAATTGTTTCTTATTACGGTAAATGCCCACTACTAGTTAAATCAGATCATTTTACTTATTAATATTGTTTAGAATTATTAATGACAACTTTATTATTCTCCAATACTTATCTGCTTGTTTGAAGTTCAACTTAGAAAATATTATTGTAGCTATCTTTTCAATTGTAACCAAGATGGATGCACCCACTGAAAATTAACACTATACAACTATCACAGTACAAAACTCATTAAGAAGCACGATATGTAATCAGTGTATGTATGCTAGTAAATAAAAACAGACTAGACTGTCTACCGAAGACTAAGTTGAAAAGGTTGACCCTAGATAATTATGTCCCTCGTGTCTGTTTACAAGGGAAATCTATTTTCCCTTTATGCTGATAGGAGCAACATGTGTATTCCTTAATGAAATTAGACCATCTGGATATTGCTCCCAAATAAATATATAAGTATCATGTAGAAAATAATCATAAAATATGGAGAGATGAAGGTAAAAACACTGACATACTGTATGATGCCAGATTCAAGGCTATGAAGAGTAGACAGTCAACTGAACAGTAACAGATACAAACCAGAGAGGAATCAGTCATGAGATTTGTTGTAATGGATATCGTCATGGAACTGTGTGCTACTGTTCATTTTGACGGGTTCGAATCCTGTAGACAAAATACTTTGAGTTTTATAGATAATTTTGTTACAAAGGATAATCCATATACGAATGTAAGAAATTTACAGCACAGCTATGTAATATAGTATATTAAAATATAATGTTAATCAAAATATGAACTTCTTCCCTATGCATTTAATATAGTCTTTAACATAGTGCAATGTGGAAACATGTTCATCTTAGAAACTAATTCTTTAGCATCTCTCGCATGAAGAATCACTGAAGAACAAACTAAAAACCCATTAAGTTCTACCAATATTATCACAAGTGTCCATTTGAGTAAGAAAATAATAATATATAATAAATATAAAGCGGAAATTTTGAATATTGTAGAAATTGTTAATTTTTCCCTTAAGATTCGAAATTTTCGTAAACGTTGAACTACGCATTTTCAATGCACATATTGTGTACCTAACGTCATACGGCCAACTTAAACGAATCCCGATGTTGTGCACTTTATGGTTAAAGAATGGTGATTTTGAATGATTTAGAAGTTTCCTTTTTTTTTCTTTAGGATCAGGCTGCTCGAAAAAGCTGAAACACACATTAATTTATTTTTAATTAATAGTTTATACGCCGAATTCAAGACCTTCAAAAATAGAATTATCTAAAATATGAGTGTGTTTCGTGTTAATCTGAGCGATCTTGCAAGTAGTTTAATAGAGAAAAGAAGTTAAGTATCTTGCATATTAATCTCAGAAAGGTGGGTAACATGATTTCTCCTACATTGGTGTTTGATACCTAGAAGGATAGAAGGATCAACAGAGTTCTCACTGATTCCTGAATTATTTATTTAGCTATGGTAGTCATATTTGCAGGAGTATATCTACTCTATTCTTTAAGTAGAGGCGGATATTTTGAGGATAATACTGTGTAAACAAATCTTGAGATATATTAATAATAACCAACTCGTTTGGTTTAACAGAGGATAGTATTGAATACAGAGATTTTACTTTTGTTGCGATACAGTAAAGCTAGGATTATGCGAGTTAATGTGGACCTGACTAATCTCGTATAATAAGGGATCAAATAATACACTTTCAGCAAAATAAGGGCAGCACTGTATTGCCTGTCACATAAGAAAATGCCTGTTTTTTTGTGGGATAGTATCTCTTGCTCATTTCGCTTAACAATGCAATTGACCTTAAAAAGCTTTTAAAGCTCTGGATCCTTGCAAACAACAAATATATTACGTTTCCTAATGCAATTTACACAATAAATAACATGAATAGTGTGACAAGCAGGGAAAGCAGAGAAACCGTTATATGATAAGACAACAGAAACAAAAATCACAACCTGAATGTTTAATGTGTATAGGAAGGAAACAAGCAGCTGAGTATGTGGTGTAGTGGGTAACGTTCTAATCTACTGATCCATGTTCGAATCTTTGTCAGTACTTTTTCTTTTCGGCGAAGGAACAGGCGAGTACCTGTAGTATTTACTTTTTACGTTTCGGCAAATAACAGCCATTATTTGTAGTATTTAGTTCTTTATTTTCCTAAAAGGAACAGCCATTATCTGTAGTATTAGAGTTCTACAATGGTTTCATTGTGTGTTATTTTTTCTTATTCTTGTCTAAGGTACAAATATAAGTCGGGAAGTCTGATTCTATCTAGGTAGATCAAAAGTAAGGGTGTTCTAGATTTATTTCCGTTAATAAAATATATAAATAAGCTTATATTCGAAATTAAATATACAACCAATGAAATGAAAGTAGCAAGTTGATGAGTCACAACTGGCCAACTTCAGGCTCTTTCAAGTGACTGTCTTTTCTATGTCCTAACTGTGAACTTTAACACACCTTTCTTTAAACACAATATTATCAATGAAATACTGGTCTGTGTGAAAACTTCAAGAGGAGAGGAAAGAAACAATATTAGTATATTTTGATTTTATCATTAGATATTTCAGTACGTTGAAAAAAGAGATCATGTTCATTATTTAATGAGAATATGATTAGTGTTCATGAAGAGCGGAAAGACAGCATGTACTCTGGAAGGACATATTCAATTTGGGAATACTCACGTGAGATGAAAAGAATGTAACATTCATGGAATTAATCATATTAAGAAATTGATTCCTGATGGGTGTTCATTTAACTTATTATCCCAAGTTAAGTTGTAGAAACATGTCTCATACAGTCTTGATGCTGAAAGAAATGTAACACTCGCAATGAACAAACAGATCAGTCGTAGAACTATCAGTTTGAGAAAAGATGATTGGTTTGTGAACTGTGAAGTTTCTCTATTAATCTACAAGCTATGCATGGAACAATTTCCACATAACCGAAAATAGATTAAAGTCACAAATCTGAATACAAAAGTTGATCGATCGCTGAACTAATGTGATCCATAGATAAACTTGATTTTTAGCTTCCTAAACTATGCTTCTAGGTTGCTAATACGGGTTCAAAAGACTCGTAAATATATTCTAAAAATAAAAAAATAGGATACACAATTCGTTTAAAAATAGAGGCTTGAGCAATTTTTAAAGGTTATTCACAAACTAGTTGAATTGCCCGTTCTTCGAATGAGCTTATGGAAATATTTTTTTGGGAAATATTAACACCTCTTTCCCTATAGAATAGCATATCAATAGAAGTGAAATGAAACCATCCAAGTGAATGAAACTGATAAATATCTTCTAGACTGATGTTAAACAGCTAATATGTCAACTCACTTTGGCCAGTTTATCTACACAAAATGGGAAATTAAGATATTGTAGCAGTTGCCTTTCTTTCTTTGCTAGAGTTGGAGTTTTCAAAAACGATGGATTGTGTGGTCATAGATTTGTAAGGAGGAGTTTAAATACCGAGTTTCATCTTCCTATGTTGAGAGATTCACTCTCCCGTTTGGAGTATATTTTTAGTACTCCTTTCCTCGGTTAGAACATGTCTTGTATGAAATAACATGAAAAAAGCCCGACCAGAATTAATTAACAATGGGAAAGCAGACTTTGGTAAATGAACTTCGCGGTTATCCTTCGCGAAGCAGTATTTCACATTTAAAGTGTTAATGTTACAAACTGGTACAGCACAATAGCTAGATATAGTGCGGGAAAAGCGTCTTAAAGATTCCAACTCTCCGCATGTAAAGTTATCAAGTAATGGTGTGGCAGAGGTAAGAGGATCCACGTCTACCGTGCAAAGGATCCTGGGTTCTATTTCTGCTCGAGTCTTTTTGTTTTTTTGCTTTAACCAATAAAGTTGTCACTTATAACTACAAGGAAAATATTAATTCATCATATGTTTATAATACAAGAAACAATAGAAATATTCAAATCAGTTGTAAAAAAACTTTCAATATTCCATGTTAACTAGCAATAAAATGTAGCCTACTCTGCGTTATATATTGATACCACGGGTTATATTATGGTTAGCACAGTCGTTGTGCAAAAATGTTCTTGATGATTCGTGCCTCTATCTGTAAACAGTGTGCCCATTGACCTGACTTTTGCAAGGGGGAATGAATTTTGCTTCTGACGTCAATAGCAAGGCAGTTGTAGCCAGGTGCGTCATTTAGGGAGAGCAGGAGGGGCAATGCCATTGAAGAGTTTGACGAACATATATACTTTAATCGATTGTCTACTAATATACTAGTACAAAACGTGACAGTCTTATGTTGGTGTTGCTCTTGCCCCTCTCAAGTGAAGTCTGAAATGAAGCCGCTGGTTATACTATAAATCCAGTGCTACCGCACTCTCCTTGTAATTCGCAACAACGCCCACATATATAGACACAAAGCGTCAAGAACATTTCTTTCACAACTGTGCTAACCATTATATAACACGTATTATCAATATACAACGCAGAATAGGTTACATTTTATTGCTAGTTAACATGGAACACTGAAAGATTTTATAATTGATTTGAACGTTTCTATTGTTTTCTGCATTATAAGCATATGGTGAATTAATATTTTATAGCTTCTTTATTGGTTAAAACAAAAGAAAAGTTGACTCGAGCGATAATCCAATCCGGGACACTTTGCACGGGGGTTGTAGATGCTCCTAACTCTGACACGCCATCACTTGATAACTTTACGCGTGGTATCATATACGCACGAGTCAGATGCTTTAAGATGCTTTTTCTCAACTATTACTGTCTATTGTCCTCTCTCAGTTTGTAATATAAAATGTGAACATGCACTATTACCTCACGAAGGATGAACCCTAAGTTCATTTACCAAAGTCTCCTTTCCCCTTGTAAGCAATGACCACCTGCGCCCGATGGCGAACTTTTAGAGAATGATCAATTATGCCTGAATGAAAAAAAATCAGGTAAACATACACATGAGGAGAAGTTATTATAATTGAAATGAAGTTTAGTAATGAAACTCAATACAAAACAAATTTCTCTGAAGCCGCAATCAGTCAGCACCAATTGATAGCGCAACTAAACACTTCAGGCAGAGTAAGAAATAGTCGATCCGTTGGAGTAAATAATCTATTAATCAAGGCTTATAAAAAGTTATGTTTTTTCGTTTGCACGCAACACACTCAGTTTTTCAATGACTTCGGATTCTAAACTTAAATCCGCTATTACTTCTTCCCTCGTGTTCACTTCCATCTGAAATGTTATACTTAGGCAAATTGACCATCCTGTAATTGTATCGTAGTTTTGCCAAGTTTCCAGTAGCCGTCAGCAAACCATTTTCTTCCAAGTAATAAATGTATTAAAATATTTATTCCAAACGGTTCGTTCAATTTTTTGTGATGATTGGACAATCACGATATCACTTTTACACATTGACTGCGTAATTAGAACTTTCCCCTTTTCCCCTCAAAGTCGGATTTTTAAGGAGAACGGAAGATGATATCATATAATTTAATATAAGGTACTTATGTCCATCTCTTCCTCTTATGATACGTGTTCATTAATTATAGAAATCCGACTGGACAAAATGCTAAATACAGTATCTTAAAAAGATAATTTTCAGTGCTTCATCCGTTATGCTTTGATGACAAGACACAATCTCGATGTCACCGATGAGCAAAAAGTGATACAAATTAGCCATATTTCGCACGTAATACCAACATTTCTCGTGCGCACTGGCACAGTTGTTTTAAATAAGGTTGTTTATATTTCAAGTTTCATGTCACAAACGTTAGATATTCTATTTTTAGCATAAGTTTTTAACCCTTTCTCCTCTGTTAGGATAAGCAATTTAATAAAAATGGCGTTACAACAACCCTGTCCGAGGTGTTAACTATGTTAATAAGATTTATTTCAAACGGTTCAGCCATTTTTCGTTATGATAGATAACGTATTTTTCATTTATATACTATGTAGATATAAATTAACAGTATTTTTACTATCTTGTTATTTACTTACAGAAATTATTTATTGACATAAACTGAGGTGTTATGTTTAATGTTTAACAATACATTCTTTATGTTATGAACAGTGAAGTATCGAATTTTGTGTGTAATAATTGTATTACATTGAATTAATGTGTCACTCTAGTAGCAAAGTAACCATGAATGCTAAAACATTGTTGTTCAGTTTCAAAGAGATTTTCTTTCCTGTGTTTTCTATTATTTTTTCAATAGATTACAAAACACTGACACCCAACTTTTGCATGTATTGTCTTTAACAATCTTTTTCATATACTTTTCTAAACGTTTAAGTCCTTTAGCCTAAAGGAGACCGATGACTAATGAAAATAAATTCCAGTTAAAGTAAAATTTTAATTGACATTTAACGGGAATCGAACATGAGACTACAAGAACCAAAAACGCAAATGTAACCACTAGACCAGCAGAAAGCATATAAGTTTTACTAACAGTATCATATAAATCTCCGTGTGTACGATGACGTTTCGTCTTCCCCAGGTCTGTTCCGGTAATAGCGGAACATGAGTCTGACTGCTTTCAGGTCGCTAAATTCTTAATCAATTTCATCACTGCTTTCGAATACTAGTATAATAATAAGGTATGTTGTAACCCCAACGAGTAAGAACTGACTGTGGTCAGATACGTTTTTCTAAAAAGCGGAGTTCGATTCTCCGCGGGAGCTCATGTGTTTCGTATCCCACGCTAACCCGTAAGTCCCTGTCTTATATACCCTCGCTGGTAATTCGACGCTAAAATTAAATCAACTACTACAACAAATAACAGACATTTTAGAAAGAGCTCTTCGAACCATTTTCTTCATAACAAGCTTTTTCTCTTTCGTACAAACAGAACAAACATATATGTATAATAACAAGCATAAAGGAATGACGCATTAAGGAATCCACCAAAAATTGGTCCTAGCAAGCAAACTAGGCTACTGTTGGCGTTATTAAATTTGATCAGTTGCTACGTTTGTTAAAGAAACGTTGACGTTATGTGTTCTCTATGAAATATATGCAAAGAAAAAATATCCTTTGTCCAAAAATCCGGCGTTAGATACGTTAATTTATATTTAAAAAAACGGAAAGTAGGAGCTGGTTCAGTGAGCTGCTCCCTGTATTTGTCGCTAGTCAGTCAGTTTGTAACGACACTATTGTAAGCATGGGACGTCAAACTTGTGTTGCGTTCTTCAAGATTTAAAGTTCTTAACATATTTCACATTCTATCGAGAGTCAAATTCATGGTGTATATATTTCAAGGTGAAGTTTCCCTATCTATTCAAGAAACTTGTATTTCAGCATATAAGGGCAAATATTTTTTCTAACTTCAAAAACCCTGCATTTCATTGCAATTTATTTTATTGTAAACCGTTGCTTAATTTTTTTATAGAATTGTTCATAATATTTGTCATATTATCTTGGACGTAAATGTATTATTTTCTCATTTCTTTATGCACTGTTCTCTGTTTCGTTAAGAACTAAAGGTGAGTATTTTATACCTAAAAGAAAAGTAAAATTATATACATTTAGTTCCGGAAATAAAGATGATGGAAACCAATGTGCTGACCACACACAAGACAACTGAAATCCATCTCCTTGACCATACTTAATTATAGAATACAATTGAAGAGAATTCAATTTATTTTTGAGTTGTAAACTTATTCATACTTTTTATTAATAATCAAATTTAGAACAGTTTTATGCATGTAAAATTCTACTTCATCTTGTTCCCTTCACAGTAGATATATAAATAAATACTAACATAATATCGAATAACACCTTAAACTGTAACCATATGCTTGTTTTTACTCGAGTCTTACCTGACGAATGAAAAAAAAATAAAAATAAACAATTGTAAATTTGATGTTGATTTCCTGTGTTATCTGATCCAATTTATTATCTATTCGCTGAGTCATAACCTGTGTAATTTTTCAAATCTAGTATCTATTTGTTGAAATTGAGTATCCATTTGCTGAATTTTTTTGTTCAACTTTAATGTCCATTTGTTGGGTTAGTTGATGTGTTATGAATAGAGTTATTTGGTGGGACATTTGATCTAGCTGTGTATCTATTCTTTGCTGTTGCTGTGATATTTGCTGACCAAGCTGTTCTTAAGATCAGCCACGTTCGTTGATGAATTCGTACCTGATAGCTCTACATCACCACCTTCTTCATGAATATTTTCATTTCCATAAACACTCATTTTTATGTTTCTATAAATTCTTTTCCCAGTTATGAGCAAGGTATACTACATGATGATCAATATGCTGAGACTGCTTTACTATACTTCAAAGTAATGTCAAGGTCTTGGTTGGTAAACCACCATCTAAAATTTAACGTCCTGGGCAAGTTTCGCCATCTACAAATGTAACGTATATTGGACACTACTATTTAATATGTAATAATTAATTTGTATTATTCATATATTTTACGTTACATTTCAGCCCAGTCCTTGTAAATTTTAAAAAAGTGTCAAAATGATCCAATCACATTAAATTAGGCACAACAAATTGTATCACTATTACCTTTGTTCTTTAAAACTTAATTAATTATACTTTTCTTTTTCGATTGTCAATGCAACGTTTTAAAGAAGTAACTGCTGTTATGATACTTATAAATGTAGATTACCTATAAAACCAACATATACTTTAACTATTGTGATTAAATCTTATTTCTTTCTATTTAGAATCAACAACATATATATATATATATATATATATATATATATATATATATATATATATATTCTTTTTTCATCTTCTTCTACACGACAGGGGGCGTGGTGGCTCAGTGGTAGAGCGTTCACATCCGGTGCCTGGGGTCCCTGGTTCGATCCCAGCTCGCGCCGTGTGGCCTTTTTGGTGGACAAATACCGTGCTCGTGCGTTTTCTCGGGGTCTTCCGTTTTCTCCCAATTTCTTCATTCCATTTCATTCATTTCTCATAATCACCGTCTCCTTTAGTCTAACCGGCATAATTGTGGGACATAAAAGTTAAAGATTTCATTTCATTTCATTTCTTCTACACGACGGATTGTGTACTTTTATGTACCGTTGCCCAAAATCAAGATATAAAAATAGAAGAAATTACAAAATAGATATACAATATCTATGTTCTCTTCTGAGCTGTTTATACAAGGATCCACAAAAAATCATTTCTTTGTCCTGAAAGTTTCTTTTGCCATTCGTACCCTTACTTTCATTTCACGTTCGCACTTCATATAATCACTAATGATACTACCCAGGTATCGAAAACTAGTCACCTGTTCTATTGCCTACCCTCAAACTTCTGTAGCTGATACCGACTGCTTCACCATGGTTTTTGCCTTTCTAATATATATTTTCATCCTATATTCTTCACCACCCTTCCTCAAATTTCTTAAGATCTTATTGATCTTCTTTTCAGTTACCGAAAAGAGCGGCATATCACCTCCAAACCGTATACATCCAATCAATCTACGTCCTTCCGAAATATGGTTTTCATTATGTAGGCTACCTTACAATATAACTCCCAAATAAATATTTAAAAAATGTTGAGAGATATATTGAACTTCTATTCCAATTACACTCTCGTGTCATTTCACCCCCTATTCTAACACTTACTAGTTATTTCATATGTAAGTTTCTCGTAACTCTTCGATTTTTCCACTTGAACAACGATTTCCAATTTACGCAGTTAAAAGCCTTTCTACTTCAACAAGTAATACTTACATGATTTTTTCTTCAGCAAACATTTCATAGTTTACCCCTATTATTACAATTGCATCTCTCGTGACCTTACCTCTCCCGACCTCGAACTATTTCTCCTCAAGTTTTTCATTTGTTCTTTCATACAACCTTGTTTTCAGAAGTCGAAGGAAGCTTTTTCTGTATGAGATATGACACTAAAAGTTCTATTATCCTCATAACTCTCTGATTATCTTGAGGAAGTTTTTCGGCTACTCTCTTGTTTCATATAATTCATTAAAGAGTCGGAACAATTCTTTCTTACCTTTCTGTCTTATATTACTAATGAATCGATTGGTATATTATCTATCTCGTTTTCCTTTCCATACCTAATCTCGTATATAATATTTTCAAACTCATCCCTAAAATTACTTAACCTTTTATCATCCTCACCTATTTCATTTTCTACTTGAGCATCTATGCCACACAGTGTAAAGCTACTAGTCCTCAACATAATCTATCTTCCTAAGACTTCACTTCTTTTGCTGACTATCTTCCCATTCTTATATTTTACTGCCATCGTAATACCTCTTGTCTTTTTCCTCTTAAGTTCCATAAATTTCATCTCTTGTTATATTTTCTCATATTTCTCTACTTTTTGCGAATTCTCCTATGTTTTCGCATCCCCTTTTGTAAAACTCTTCTTTTGCCCTGTTTTACTTCGTAACTCGTTGTTTAACTTCCTGTATATCTTTATCTCCTCATCTGTATGAACATGTTACCCCGTCTTTCTTTCTCTTATTTCCTGCAACATATGTTCTGTAACCCGTGGTTTCTTAGCCGTTATGTGTCCGTGGTAACCTACTACTTATTTTGCAGCCTGCGATATACAGTGTTTAATATACTCCCTCCGTCTGTCACTACCTGCATCTATCATTTCCTTGTTTGGGTAGTTTTCATCAAATATTTCAACTAAAAGATTTCTTACTTCATTTTTAACTTTTTCCTGGCTAAATCTTCAGTTGATCTTTCTTTAGTTAGAAAATGTCCTATCAAAAAATTCACTGAAGGTGAAAGTCAGAAATTCAGTTTATAATCTCCTAATATACATATTTCATTGTTTTCGAGAACTTTAGTGATAGAAATGAAATTCAAATTCTCCTTTCTTCAATTAGAAAATGCCCAATATGATGATTTTTAAAGTTTGGGTATACAATATGATTAAATTGTATAATTCAGCGTTCTTGAAAATTCCAAATTTTAAGAGAAGAAAAGTGGGCAATTTGTAGAATATTTAAATTTCTGCACTTGTATTTATTACACGTTATTCTTCGGAATTTCATATTACTCAAAACGAATATTTCTGCTACTATTCGTATAGTTTAATGGTCATTTAGGTTCTTCTATAATGATTCCCCATGGACAAAATACAAGAGAATTAGGTTCTAGGATGGACATATTTCTGCATTGCTTTCTGTGTAGGAGTACACATTAGAGATAAAAGGAGAAACAGTTGAGAGTTGGTTTAATATGTATATACTAATGTACTGTATTACATAACAATAGCATACATTTCTTACATTCATATATGGTTGTTCCTTCTTAATAAAATGCAGATAATTGATAAGAAACAAAGTAAGTTTTGTACACAGGATTCGGAAAAAATGAAATGAAATCTTTGAGGTTAACGTTTCATTATTATGTCTGTTAGGCTAAGGAAATGATGATTATAGCAAGGGAGTGACTACGGAAAAAATGTGGAATGAGATAGTGGGAGGAAACAGGAGTAGCTCCAGCAAACCAACGAGCACAATGTTGTCCACCAAACTTACTTGACCGGGAATCGAACCAGGGACCCTATGCACCCGCAGGATTCGGGTATCCTGGTGCCTAAGAGGTTAGCTTCCACCTTTAATGTGGGAGACTCAGGTTTGGTTCCTAAAGGAAGGTTATGTGGCTCGAATTCCACGTTAAGCTGTAGGTTCGTCTCATATGGATTCGTTCCTGAAAGAGATACTAAACACAAAATCAATTCAAATTGTACCCAGAGTTCGAACCCATGCCAAAATTAATGTTGGCAAACAACTTCACGAACTAACGTTAACACCAAGAACGTACTATTGTGATTTTCCTCTGTTTGTTTCTCTTCTATTGACGATGCACCCTCTACAACCTTAAATATTAAATTATGCAACACGCCAGTTTTTGATTTTTAAATAAATTTCTGTCATATTTTATGATTGCTTTCTACATATGCCATTTGCATATTTGCTCGGCAGCAATACCCATTTGGTCTGTTTCTACTAAAGAATACTTTCGTTGCTCTGTAACAGAAGGAAGAGAATATAGAATTCCGTTGTAAGAAGACTAAGGGACGTAAGGAAGTGGGTCCATTTTTTTGGACTTAATTCCTTCAAGACGTTTCTAGACTTATCAAAATTGAAACACTAAGAAAGGAATATGTTAATGTTTTCAAACTCAGACTTTTATAGTGCAGGATATGCTGTAGGAACGATTACAATCAGAGCAATGGTTATATAGATATAGATATCTCCATTCGTTTGAGGCCACATGTTCGGCTGCGGAAAAGCATCTATCTTTAATACAAAAATGCTCGCATGTGACATGCCACCACAGTGTAAAGAAGGCACAAAAGAGAACTATACGTAGCGATCATCCGCAAGTGGACTGAACAATGCAACCACATTATGGATGGCTAGCGCGCTTCTCTTTTGGTGCACGGAGTATCTTATTTCATTCTCGACAACACATGAAACTCACTATAGTACGGGTTACAGCTTATAATGTAGTTCAATTTGTTATGTAGCTATGATGCTAAAAGGGAGGTAGCAATGTTCTTCTTATATCTTAGATTATAGACTTCGCGAAATTTCATTATAGTTTGTGTGTGATAACACATATTTCTCTTGAAATACAGTGCATGTAGCTATGAAAGTTTTACATCCGTTTTTCTTTGATGTGAATATTTGAGAATTTTCGAATGCAAATATTCAAGAAGATAATCTGGAAATTTTTTGAGTTTGTGGATAGTTTCTTATAATTGAACTATGGATAACACTTTACGGTGTAAACAAGTTTGATTAATATTTCCCAGGGAACTGAGAAAATGTTATAATGCTGGAATTAAAAATAAAAGAAAAAATCATTAATGGTCTGATCTTTGAGAAAGATTCAGTGAAAGCTGCCTCTCGCTAAGTGGTTACAGGGATTTGGATCCATTAGGATTTTGCAAGACAATATTGATTCACAGTTGTGACGCTTAAGGAAACGACTTAATTTGTTATTGTTGTTATTAAAGATATTTCGGAGTGTTATGTGTGTATTAGGGTGTATGATTCCACTGACATTTAACATGCGTCAACCAATATACTGAATTAATTTCCCAATGTACCTTGTCAATTTTGCGTTAGGTCTGAGTGTCGTCCGATTCAGAACCACTGATCATAGGAATCCAAATTTAGTTTCTTAAATAAAATATCAGGAAGTCCTTACCGACGACTGTAACAGCTGAGAGAAGTCGAAACTATTCACTGCCTCATAGATTTCTGCTCTTCTTGATTCATGTTATAAGGAAATAAAAATAGCAGAGATAAAGAAAGGAAGTATTAAACAAGACGAATTAGTCTCTTGAACAATTGACAAGGCTGAGTGTTTGAGTTCGATTCTTCGGGGTTGATTAAATTCTAGCAACATGCCGCTGGTCTCGAATCACTAGCGTGAAATTAAGTTTGCTGCAAGTTATGAATGAGCATATGTGAATGTTAAAATCGTTGGGAGCCTCACACAGATGTAAAATCTTATAAGCTACTCTCCGATTTTCTTTGTCAAAAAGAAACACCTGAATAAATCAACAATTATGGTTCTGAGTTCAACATTGAGACAATAAGGGTAAAGGCAAGTACAGTGCTTATATCAATGAGAATCTTGTAACAAAATGGGGAAGAATCCCGTAATTAATTAGTTAGTTACGAGGAACCTGGTACGGGCTACGAACTCCGTACCAGATCATTAGAATCTTTGATGCCTGTAATAAATCTTGACTAGATTTAGGACATCTTGGGCTAGTGGTTTGGCCAAGACAAAGTGATATATTGGTCCTTTCTCATGGTTGGTGCTTGTCTGTTGCATACAGTTGCATCGAGGTCGTTCCACAAGACGAAATGTTTCAGTATACTTCACTCAACTTCATCCATCTTTAACCATTGCTTATTGGAGAAGTGCAAATATTTCAATAAAGTACTTAAATATTCCGCTAAGGGATTACCGCTAGCGGTCCAGATCGGGAACCGCACTGAAAACGCAGCAGTATAAAATATGATTCTTCTCCCCCCACAGGCAGTTATGTCTTCTTGTGTTTCCATCCTTACGACAGGTACGAAAGAAACATGTAAACATGAGGTAACTCCGGGCTTCACTGTTATATACATCTTTGGTATTATACTAAGAAGTATTTTCATATCATAGCTTTGGCAAGCTGAAGTTAGTTTTTAACGCAGGTGAAAAATTTCGAACCTAGAACTTGTACTATGGAATTAATTCCATTCTGTTTCGCGAAAGGGAAAGTTACTGCGGACTATTCTAATAGATTCATTGAGGTTTGTCAAGTCGGTTCTCGGCCAGAACTGCCTCTATTGCTGATTGAGGACAGTTAAGTGTTAGCTTTAAACACTTTGTCACACTTAGTCAATTTCACATATCATTAAAGATTTTCTTCTAGTGTCATAAAATTAATCGACGTTTGTCAGATTTTTACACAGAACGTCACATATAACGATTCAGATGTCTTTTGCAAGGAATTATTTCAATTTAGCACATGCTAAAGAAATGATTACGTGGCCTCGTTATATCCAACAGGAACATAACGATTGTTCAGTTTATGAAAGTTCACTAATTTAGACGAACACAAGTGATTCAAATATGACGACCTGCGAGCCACTAAAAGTATCAGTGGATAGTGGAGATAAATAGTATTTGATATTTATTTTAACTAAGAGTTTTCGTTATTTTATACATGATTGTTCCTCTCTCTTTCTCTCTCTACTCAAGCCCTGACACCTTATTAATCACCTTAAATGAACGTCCCTTGCAATATTTTAAGCTTAGTAAGTTTAGTGTATTTTTATACCATATTAATACACTTCTGACTTTGTATGCTAGACATTGAGTTTTAATAATAGTAGGGTACATATGTATGTTCTACCCCACTTTCCCCCTCCACCCCCTAACTACCCAAAAAATTATGAAGCCACCCCTGACTATTGTACTTTAACACAGAAGGATACCCCAAAGTGAGATTGAATATGCTTTTATGACATTTAAAATCATAAAAACTTACATCTAAAAACTTACATCTAAAACTACATTACACTACACTATAAATAATTACACTTTTATTCTATCTTACAATGACCCCAAGCTAATGTATTTACACCATCTCTTAATATATATATCTTTTATCATCTGAAGAATCTAATGCTAGCTTATGAACGGTTATACTATATATATCGTGCTTATAACTTCTAATGAGGTTTATATCCTTATACGTTTTAACATTTTTAAATAAGCTTTCTTTATAATCATCAAACTGCAACTCCTTGGCAACTACACATTTAGTAACTCCTTTAGCTTTTTTCTCTTCTTTGTTTTCTACTCTATAAGCATACATCTTTGATCTCAAGCCAATAAGCTCTGTCATTATCTTACCTTTATTCTCATCTTTCATCTTACCTATTACTTTTTTGTTTATTAGTGGTAGTCCATATATGTTATTTTCCTTGTATTCACTCGTGTCAAACTGGTCAACTATTTCTGATATATCTTTGTAAAAGTCTTCAGTCTCAATCTCATATATAAAGCTATCGGTATCCATATAACATAAATCTATATTGTTTCCATATTTCGGCTTCATAGTGTTATAATGAAAATCATACATTAATAGCTTCGATAGTTCTAACACACTCATACCAACATATATTGGCTTATTAAATGTTAATCGCTCTTTTTTCATATGTATAGCACACAAGTTCTCACTAAATATTGTTCTGTAATCAAAGTTAGGTTTAGCAATTAATGCTTCTACCCTCTTAGGATCACATTCTAATTGTATGGGCTGTCTTTTTCGAATATTTTCCATAGTCTTTCCAAATACCGAGTTATTCATGAGCTTATAAAAATCTTCTTCAAACTTGTTTTTAGCTTGCGTCCTCATCTCTGTATTTAAATCAATGTATTTCTTTAGCCAGTTTGATTGTTTAAACTCTAATACCCTATGCACTTTCTTCAATCTCATTCCAAGTGACATATAAAGTTTTAAGTTTCTATAGTGAATTACATATCTTTCCTTATTGTAAAGCGTTGTTAATAATTTCGATTGTTTTGAGCCGGGTGGACACATGTTCTCTGGAGCTAATGGTAAATCAGAATGCTTGTTATGTAAATGCTTTGAATATTCTAAATCTACTTCTAATATGTAACCAGTTTCTGAGTCATCCGGAATGTTCATTATATCTATGTAAGGTTTAACCCACTTAAAATCTTTATAAGGCATGTATTGACTCATAGCCCATCCATATAAGTTGTTTGCGTCTAGATATGCTAGGTATGTTGAACACTCATCTTTATTATAATCTTGCATATATTTATTGTTAGCTTTTACATATCTTTTACTGCATTGTGAGATTCCTCCTCGTATACCCTTTTCTAACATTAGTATTTTATCATAATCAGTCAACATTTCTAAGTTAATTTTAGTCATCTTTAACATTGCGTCCCACGATAGACCTGGTGCTGTATAATACCAAGCAGGATCTAATCCATATGCCTTTAAACACACATCTCTAAAGTTTTCAAATATATCTGTTAATTGAAGGACATCTGTTTTGTTATAATGTTCAGTTAAGTCCTCCAATAACTCTAGATTGAATTCTTTACAAACTCGCACATGAAGCTTATGACGTTCAGGACTCATTTTTTCTCCTGTTAATCTGTTTGTAAATTTGTCTGGAGATAATGGAACAGATTCTTTCAATTTTTCAAATGAATCAACATAATCAAATGGATAATCACCTTTAGTATTAACTAGATCAAGTTTATCAATCGGGAAAAACTTTAATGTTTCTCGAAATTGTTCTGGCTTTAAATTCTTTGTTAACTCTGCTAAACTCTTTGACATAAGTGTAAATGAATCAACAAATCTTAAATTTATTCCATCTTTTTTTGGTCCTGCTTTTACATATTTTTCATATGTTATGTACCTTTCTTCATTGTTTGCAATCAGTTTAATTTTCTGTGTATCATAAGCACTCCTTAATAAACAAATGTGTATCATAGCCAGTTAAGTTGTGAAGAAATACAGGAACAAAGTTGGGAATTTTATAGTTTAAATTGCAATAACTGTGAGCTGCACCTCTAAACTTTCCAGTTAAATGATCATGATCTCTTACTTTTGCTTTATTTTTATTTATCTTATACAAACATTTTTTTAAGTCATGCTTCCATTCTTCTATTTTTTCACTCATATCATCTTTATCCTTGTAGAACTGTATTTTCTTCTTCAGTATATTTATTTTTTTCTGAACAGCTGGTGGTAAGTCATTCAAGTTTTTCTCACATATATGACAAGTATCCGAACTGTTCTAAACTTCTGTTTCCTCCTCACTAAGCGGGATCATATCAACTACCCTTTTATATATTTCCATAATTTCTATTGCTTCTTTTTGTAACATTTCAATAAATACTTTCGCAGCATCTGGACCTATATAACTAACAGGAGCTTTATAGTCCCCATTTGAATATTTGACATAGTAACAAAAACTCATTGGTTTATGCTTTTGATATTTTACTGTTTTACTACAATTGTGCTCTATTTTTAACTTACATAAGATACATTCAAAGTCAGCAATTATCGTAAATGGAACTCTTAATGATCGATTATAGTTTTGAAACTTTATTTGATTGTCGTATGGTTTTGGAAGTTCTATTCTAACAGCCTCATGCTCTTTATAATCTAATTCATGGTTTTGCAACTGCTTCTCATTTCGAAAGTGTCTCGTTAAACATCTATCACAAAAGTATAACTTCTCAGTATGTTTTGTCACTTGACTTCTTATTAATCGTGATAGGTCTTTTATCCAACAAAAATGATTGTTTTTTCATCTTTTACATATAATAAATTGATATGAGTTTCCTGCTTATTTTTTGCGATTTGAAGTGGATATACACTATAGTTCTTGTCATAGGTGTAAAGATTGATGGAGATATTACTTCTTTTTTCAAATTTAACTATATCTTTTAACTGTACAGGAAACTCAATACCATTACAATGTTTCTTTTGTAATTCATTAACAAGTTGCTTATAATGAGAGGGTCTTTGAGGATTTTTTGAAACGGTTTGATCAATAGGTTTTAAATAACTTGCAATAGAATATAAGAAACATTTATTATCTTTATTTTGAATATTCATTACCGCTTTCTTATCTTTAATTGGTTTAGGAAGTTCAATATATGAAGAAGCTCTTAATGGTACATACTTATTTAATCTGATTTCTAGGTGTTTAATTTGATGTAACGTCCATCCTGATCCTCGGCCTTGAAATTCTTCCATTTCTCTACGAAGTTTTTGTTTGGCATAAGATATATATTCACTTAAGTCAGTTGATTCTAATATTCTCTCGTTTGATGTTTTGAAATTGCGTTCTTGTATTTCTTTATCTTTTATATAATCACAAATGAGAACAAGGTTTACTTTAACTGGATGAAATTTTAATTCCTCTTTGATTTTGTTAATAGCAACTCTTCCACTTGTATCTAAAAATTTTATTGGGTCTTTATATCCTCCTGTGTTTTCAACTTTAACGGTTTGTAAGCGCTTCTTGAATGCTGTTTCTTCTAATTCTACTTTTATAGGTATACGTGCTGGTTTCGGTTCTTCAATTACTTCTTGTTTAAAGGGGAATATATCTCTAATCTGCCTTCTGCTTTGTTCATCATCATATTGTTTAAGAAGGTTTATTAGTTCTGCTTTTCTTAATCGGGAATATATTTTGATTCCCTTTTCTTTACATTGTCGCCTTAACTCTACTACAGTAAATCTATTATAATTACTCATCTTATTTAATATATAGAAAATCTTTATACTCTTCAATTTTTACCTACACCAAAATTTTTTACTTCATTTTCGTCCATTTTTTTAACATATCGTTCAAACATCTGCATGTGCCTACATATGTTTAAACTGCGTGTTAGTCTAGAACTGTCATGGGAAGACCCATCAAAGTTACATATACACATATTAAAAATTAAATCATTTCTGTAAACTTACTCATCATCATCATCATAATCATCACTACCATATTTATATTCATCATCACTATTCAAATCAGATGTTTTTTGCTGTGTTATTAATAATTCTTTTTCCTTTAACAGTATTTGCTTCTCTAGTAGTGCTGCTAAGAGTTTAAGATCATGATGTATAAGTTTAAGTCTATCATGTAATAAATCAAATTCTTTCTCCATATTTGTTATATAGAAAACCAACAAAAATGAAATAAATTTAAAATCTAAGAATAAAAACAAACATGACTAGTGCTAAGGAAATATTATCTTACAAACCTATATTTGATTGTGTATGTAAATATTTAGATATTGGTGGTTATAATGATGAAGACAAAATAAATTTTAGCATCTCCATAGGTATGTTAGATCATTTATTCAAGAAAGCCACTAAAGAAAACAACTCATTTCTTATACAAAACATTCTCTATGCAAATGTTATGAATTTGTCAGATGAGATATTAGATTCACTAACTAATGAACAATGGTTATCTATAGGTTATGATGATTATGAGGAGGAATATAACTATGATCACATTACAGAAGACTTCATACGTAAATATCTGCAGAAAGTTAATTTGAACGAAATATGTTTATGGAGAAAGTTATCGGTAGAGTTTATAAGAGAATTAGCTGATAAAGTTGATTGGGAGATTATTTCAGGAAGCCAAGACTTATCAGAAGACTTTATAAGAGAATTTGCAGATAGAGTTGATTGGAAAGAAGTATCGTATAACCAAAAGCTATCTGAAGAATTTATTAATGAGTTTATAGATAAAGTTGATTTTGATGCTATATCTTATGGAAGCAAACTCTCTGAAGCCTTTATACGAAAACATGCAGATAAAGTTTCTTGGGGACGCTTATCTGGAACTCAACATTTATCAGAAAACCTTATAAGAGATTACGCTGACAAAGTAGATTGGGAAATAATTTCAATATTTCAAAATTTAACAGAAGGATTTATTGCAGAGTTCAAAGACAGAGTTCATTGGCATAACATTTCAAATTTTCAACACCTCTCTGTAGAGTTTATATATTTATTTAGACATTATGTAGATTGGAGAGTTATAATAAGAAAATACCGTAATAATCCTGATTTAGGTGGTATATTGAATTTAGCATTCGATGTTACAGCAGATGGTTTGTTTAATGTTTAACTAATTACCTTTTATGACTATTATATCATAAAAGTCGTAACCTTAATTATTAGATATTAACCTTAAGTATCTTTTATGATTTTTATATCATAAAAGTTTTAACTTTAATTATTTAATATTAACCTTAATTATCAGATAATAACCTATCATATAAACAATCAATTTCTTTAACCAATTCTTCTTCTGATAGTGGCGTCCAAAACTCATTACCCTTACCTTTACGAATATCTGGTTCTTGTTGCATTAGATTCAATAGCTTAATACTGTTAGGATCTCTAAACTTTTCATATATTATTACATGATTCGGATATTTTTCTTCTGCTTCATTAAGAGGCTTATATAGACTTCTCTTTTGACATCTGATAGCATAATAAGGGAAAGGGTCATTACGTTTGTTCTTCTTATATATGATTAGACAATTATCTTTTGAAATATCATCTGTATATGGTGCTGCGATTGTTTTAAGATGATTGATTTCCTTTTCTTGTTTCTCATTGTTTATACCTAATTCATTCATTTGTTGTTCTATTTCTTGTAGTCTTGTTTGAAGTTGATTGTTGTTAGTAAGGTATAGATGTTGAAAGTCTTTAACGAAGTAGTTAATAATGATTTGATTACATTTAAGATAAAACTCTGGAGATAACCATCTAGATATATCTAGAATCAGTTCTTTACAAACATATGTTCCTCTTAATTCATTCCATATTTCTCCTTTGCCACCTGCTACTTTTCTAATAATTTCCACAGCTGGCTTACCAGCGCTGGAAATGTATGCTATTAGTTCTTTAGATTCTTTATTTTGAAACCAATTTTTAAACTCTTTACCACCATCTTGACACAGTTTAGTAGCATTGAAGTATCCTGTACTCTTATCAATAATCAACTTGAAATCACCAAAAACACCATACCAATAATTACTCTTAATCTGCTCATAACAAATATCATTTAAACTATACGAATTATCCATAGTACTCATATTTATTATTTAAAAATAATTATTTATTTCATTTTTGATTAGCTTTTATGGAATAACCATAAAAGACAACATTTATATTTACACTAAAACATTACTTTTATCTATCCAGCTATTGTGCGAATCATCAAAACCTAACCATTTAACATATACTTTATCACCTTTCTTTCTTAACACCTTTTCTACCAAGTATTCATCCTTATGTTTCGTCTTTAATAGTTCTGGTTCGTAAAATCTACCTTGTACATCCTCTTCTTCTAAATCTTTAATTCTATATGTAGGTGGATTGGATGGAATAACTTCACTAATAACAAATACTTCTGTTGACCAATTAGGTGTATATCCTTTCTCAAATAACCCTTTCGACTTACTTATACGAACATGATCACCTAATTTGTATTTGGGTTTAACACGCCTATATTCTTTTTTATACACTTTTTCCAATATTGTTCGCTCATTCTTCTTATTAACTTCTATAGGCTTTAAACCAATTGTTCTATGTACTCTATTATTATACTCACTAACCAATGTTGGTAATATCTCTATCCATTTATAATTTCCTTGTGTTGTGAACCTTTTCCACATGTTCTGCTTAAGTGTTCTATTAAATCTCTCAACAACAGAAGCTTTCTTACCACTATAGGTTGAGTAATGATTAATCTTATTTTCCTCCATTAACTTCTTAAATTCTTTATTATAAAACTCTTTACCTTGATCAGTTTGTAAGTTGCTAGGTTTTCTCATTCTTAATATGGATTCGAATGCTTCTGTAACATTCTTACCACTTTTATCTTTAACAGGAACAGCAAACGCATATTTCGAGAACACATCTATAATCGTTAGCAGATACTTATAACCTTTATTTAATTTGGAAACACCTTTTAATACTCCACTATCCATTTCAACAAGATCAGCTTGCCAAAGATCATCAATACCTTTTATAACTACACTCAATCTATCAAAGTTTTTTCTAGATGGTTTGTGAATTTCTTCTATAATGTCTTCTCTAACACCTTTACCTTCTTCTAGTCAATCGGGCTTTTTAACGAATTGAGTTTTAGTAACACCACATACAGAACAAATACCTTTCTTTAGATGTCTTCCATTCTTTGTTTGTTCAATTCTAATGGTATCTTCCTCCGTATCTGTTAACTTCTTACACTTAACACAATACATCATCATTATTTATTGTATAGAAAATCAACAAAAAAAATTAAAATTTATCATTACCTAATACTATACTTTTAACATTATCATCATCATCACTTGATTCGTTTTCATCTTCTATTTCTACATACATAATAATCAATAATAACTTACCTTCTTTCAATTCAGAATCTTTAGATGGTCTAATTGCTAACTGATCATTTATATTAAAGTGTAATGGAAAACTTTCAACTAAAACGTCATTTAAAAATAAGTCTATAAGATGTTTATTAAAACTCGATTCTATATGCATTAACCTACCTCTATAAAGAAATTTGTAGGCAGCAGCTAAATTATGTACAAAAAAGACTGGTTTCCCAAGATCATCTTCTGCCAATCGACATGGAACTTCAACAATTTCTTTTCTTGTAAGTAAATTAAACTCTTTTTTCACTGATTCAAGCTGTTCTAATGTTACAACATCTTGTTTATCAATAGCATTAGATACATTACCAAAAATATCCATATTTATTATATAGCAAACGTCTTTAGGAAAGCTCTCTTTCTATATACATCACAACAAACAATAATTGACCTTCTTCCATAGCTGAATTTTTATTTGGTTTAATCGTTATTATATCATTCTTCTTAAAACCAAAAGGTATATTTTCAATCAAAGTATCACCTAAATATATCTCTAGAAAGTATTTATCCAAACTTAATTCCATGTACATTATTTTCCCATTATAGAGAAATTTGTAACCGTTAGAGAGATTAAATATTCTAAAGATTGGCTCCTTAACGTTTTTGGCTCTTAATCGATATAGTAGAGATACAGTTTCTTTCTGCATAATCAATTTAGTAGTATCCATCCTAATCTTTTGAAAATCTTCTTTCTTTATGTATGTGTCTTGTAATGTATCTAATGCATCTTCAAATCGTTTTCTATCGTTCTCTAATTGGGTTTCTATTGATCTAAGTTGACTTACGCTAACAACATCATTTAAATTCTCCAACAATTTTAATTTTTCTTCACTAATATCAACATTATCTTTTCTATCTTTAACATTACCAAATATATCCATACTCATTTATTATACAGAAAATGTCCATCCTAATTTTTCAAAACATTTCTTTAACATCTCTATTTGTTTAGATGAATGTTTAAAATCAATATCAACATGAACATCGTGCTTTTTCAACACATAGTACAATACACATTTTAAGTTAATAAACAATACTCTTTTTGGATACAGTTCTTTAAAGGTTTTGTATAAGTTTCCGAAGTCGTCTATAAGTGTTTCTTCCATATGTCGTAAGTTTAATGGTTTTTGATCGGTAAGGTGATGGTGTATTAAATAGACATCATCATAATATTTTGTGTATTTGTTTTTCTTTAGTACTTCTAGAACATCTTTTGTTTTGATATATCTCTAAATTCATCATTTAACACCTTGAACACCTCTTCAGGAATAATTCTATACTGTAAAGCTTGTAAACGAGATAACTGTAACTTAAATCTTTTTATAGTATCATACCAGGGTTTTCTTACGCAAGCTCTCATTCCTTCACAAGTACTGTAAACAAAACCATTCGCTACAGAACAATTATCACAAATATATGTACCCCTACCTTTTGTTAATGACTTACTACCACAATTACTGCATTTTAATGGTCTAAAACTATAATTTTTCAACAACTCCTTTAAGGTAATTATTGGATATAACTTTACCAACTCTTCTTCCGTGTACAAAAATTTAGGTATTAACATTTTCCATAACTGAACAACTGTATATGCGTTGTATTTATCTTTTAAGTCTATCTTACTAACATCCCGAAAATACCAATTAAAATTAAATCTAACTAGTGCATCTAGTTCATCCTCATTTTTCTCAAAATAATCTAAAAATCTATTGTGTATAGCTTCCATATTTATCTTAAAACAAAACTTTTATGGATATAAACCATAAAAGTACTTAAACTTAATAATATTTAATCATTTTTAATCATATACATAACATCACTAAAAGAATACCCTTGATTTAGAAGATTTAAAACCTTAACACAAAGATGACCACATATAACTGAATTAAAGTCTTGTATTCGTTCGTCATTGTAAAATAAGTTTTCGGTACCAAGATATTGTACTAGTTGTTTAGGAGGAACACCACCATAAGAATCGAACACGTACTTTATGTTGTTATCTTTCCAATAGCATATCCAATGAGTACCAATGTTTTCTGATTTATCAAAGTTAACTACACCACATTCATTTATATAGGGTTTTTGTGGAAGTTCATCACTCATAAATACGCCTCTAAATTGTTTTATCTTTAATTCTTTAACCAACCTCTCTATATCGAAGTTGGTCAATGGTTTTAGTTTTTTGACTTCCTTGGTTTACCTGCTCCCTGCTTTTCTTCCATAGCCATATTGTGTCTTTTTTGTTCTTCAAGTTCTTGTTTATTCTTCTTAGCATCCAGTACAGTTTTAGTAATCGCTGCTGCACCACCTGCTAATGAGCCAACTGCTCCTAAAGCTGCTAAAACGGCTGGAATTGTAAAGATAAAACCACCCATATGCTCTTTCTTAATCTTTTCATTTGTGCAGTAGTTAAAGTTAAATCCATTCCTTTACCTTCTTTAATTTTCTTGGCTTTATCGTTAAGTTGTTTCTTTGTTAATACATGATCAATATTTAAATCCTTTAGTTCGTTATAAGGAACACTAAACATACAACCTTTAATAGAACACATCTTCCTATTTATTTAAGAGAAAATCTTAGTTTGTAAAAATACAGTTGTTGTTGCTCCACCAAAATCAATTAAGGAATCATTCTCATCTGTTATCCTTATCTCAAAATTGTCAACCTTGTCTTTGGATATAGGGAAAAATAATGGATAAGTAGGCTCGTAAATAATACCATGTTTGAACTCGGCATCTGTTTTGAATGATGCTAAAATTCCTGTTTCCCTATGTGTATATTCTGTATCTTTAACAAACATGCCATCTGCTATATTACAGTGAACATTTATAGTATCAAACGGATGAAACTTTGGCAACTTACTTCCAATATGTGTTTTATTCTTTTCTAAAACTTCAAAAACATTAAACCCGAGGACAGTACCTATACTCCCAATTGTAACATCATTACTATCAGTTTCAATTTTAACTCTATTTCTTAAATGATCTTCTGATAATGTTATGTTGATGGATTGAGATTTTAAATATTCATTAAGTGATTTTAAATTATATTGACCTTCTGGTATAAAAACTTGTCTATTACCATATGAGAAACTGTTTTTGTTGTTGTTATGTTTGGAGTTAGATATGTACTGTAAAACCCAACTAGTCCTATACTTAAATAGTTGCTACTGTTGTCTAATTCGTAATGGAGTTTCTTCTTTAAAACAGAAGTATCACTCGTTAACTTAAATACCTTAGCCATTTATTATATAATAAATGAATGAGTTTGATTTACCTAGAGATATTCCAAGAGAGAAAGTAATCAAGTTAATAGAAGATGTCATTCAAAAGTTAGAATACAGTTTAAAGAAGAAAAAGAGAAAACTACGAATTGTTAAATATGCATACTACACTTTGATCACGTTATCAGTCATACTTTCTGCAACAACTGGATTTATTAATATTTTTATACCTGTAACAATTTACTCAATATTAACAACGTCTCTTGCAACTGGAAGTGCTATAATAACAGGTTTGTCTTCTAAGTTAAACATAAGCAAAAGAAAAGATGAATATAAAACCATTGTCACTTGTATTAACTCATTTAAAGAACAGTTAGAGATGATAATAACACTAAATGGTGAAATGGATAGCGAATATATAAAAGATACGTTGCTTAAGATCAGAGAACAACTTAAAGATATAAGATCATAAAAGAGTCGATTTTCTCTATAATAAATGAGTAAGAAAACTATTAATTGGGATGTACAAGAGATGATAAAAGAAACAACAGTTAAGAAAAGAAATGGAGAGCTTATACCTGATGATGTTCGATGCCTTATAGTGGGTCCTTCTGGGTCTGGTAAGACGTTTTTGTTATTTAATTTTTTATTACAGCCAGGTTGGTTAAACAATAATTACTTCTACATATATTCTAAAAGCATGAATCAGCCAAAGTATGAGCAGTTAAAAGATCGATTTGAAAAAGCAGAACAAAAATTCAATAAACAAATAGCGACGTTCTTAAGCGGTAATGATTCTATTGTACCTATTGATGAATGTGAAGAATACTCTGTTGTTGTGTTTGATGATTACATTTTGGAAAATCAAGATACTGTTAGAAATTACTTTACAAGAGGTAGGCATAGACATTTAGACTGTTTCTATCTTGCACAAACATATTCAAAAGTACCTAAACAGCTTATAAGAGATAACGTTAACTTCCTATGCATATTCAGGCAAGATGATACTAATCTTAAACATGTGTATAATGAGTTTGTTGGAGGAGATATGTCTTATGATAAATTTAAAGAGATATGTTCAAAATGTTGGCAAGATGATTATGGTTTTATAGTAATTGATATGACAAGGAAGGTAAACAATGGTAAGTATAGGAACAAGATAAAACACTTCATAAACGTTTGACTTTTTTCACGTTTATTTATGTTCTTTAACGTTTATTGACGTTTATTTATGTTCTTTGACGTTTATTAACGTTTATTTATGTTCTTTGACGTTTATTGATGTTTGTTCGTTTTCTATATAATAAATGGATGAGAAAGATATTAATAAGAATATCAAGTTAAAGGAGTTCTTGATAAAGGGCTTCAAATCTTGGAAGAAAGAAAGGGCAGGTATATATGATAAATTTAAAACACAAGAACAACCTGTAATTGATGCTATTCAAAACTTGGGAAGTGAGATCAAAGAAGTAGCAGAACAAAATAAAAATCTAATAACTGAACTTGTTCCAGTTGTACATAAGACGGCTTCAATAGATCCTAGTCTACTAGAAACACCTAAAAAGATAGCTTATGATAGTTCTCCAAGTAGTAGTGATACGCTTATAACCGGAGAAATAAAACAAATGAGAAAACAAATTAAAGACAATGTTGAAAGAGTAGAACCTTTAACAACAGCACAATCATTTGGTAAGATTGCAACGAAATATTATAGTAAAAGAAATGATAGTGTATTTGGAATAAGAACTGTAGAAGAAGATGGAAAAATAATAAATAAGGTAGGAAATTCTGAAGTTAAAGTGAATGGCGATGATTTGATAATTAATGGTAAAACTTATAAAGGAACAGAAGGTCTATGGGAATTGTTAACGATGAATACTAATAAAACCATTGAAGATTATGATGATGACGATTTTGAACAGTACAAGGAAATAATAATAGAATCAGATGCTGCCTTCCAAAAATATAATCGAGATAAAAAGGTAGCATCTAGTAGAGGTTCTAAGTACATTAATATTATCAAGCCTATTTGGGATAATTATATTAAACCATCTTTACCTCCAACTCCTAAAAGGACTGGTGAAGGAATTAAACAATATACAGAGATACCTAAAGAATATGTATGGATGGATGACGTGAGAAAGTTAATTGATCGGTTAATAGTTATAGATGGAGAAGAAAAGGCTGGTAATAATAACTTTTATAATGAGAAAGTAGGTATAGTGAGTATGATTAATAATAAGCTTTCACAATTTATTCCTAATGATCCAAAAGGTATAGGTTATTTGATTAAGATATTAAATACATTACCACCACGATTCTGGAATGATAAGAAGCTTGGAAAAGGATTAGTAAATGATTTGATTAATAAACTCCCATTTGAATTACATATTCCAGGATTTTCGTATTGTGGTCCGGGAACTAAGCTACAAGAAAGATTAGAAAGAGGTGATAAAGGTATTAACCCATTAGATGAGGCTTGTAAAGAACACGATATATACTACAGAGACAATAAAGATACAGAGTCAAGACATATTGCAGATAAGGAACTAGAAACTAAAGCATGGAAAAGAGCATTTAGTAGTGATGCGTCAATTGGTGAACGATTAGCTGCTTTTGGGGTTGGTACTGCTATGAATGCTAAGGTTAAGTTAGGATGGGGATTATAAGTTTTTAATTGTTATTATGTATGATTCTTTTATGGGTATATCCCATAAAAGCATTGTTTCAAGATTTTCTTTATAATAAATGGATAGTGTTGAGAGTTACGAGTTACAAAGCTTTAAAGCTAACACAAGAACATTTAATAATTTGAATGAAGCTAACAAAGATATTGGGTTTGATTTCGATGTGGGGGATGGCTTTATACATCCACACAAAGCAGATTGTCATATGACTTTTGAAGTTGTTGGTGCATCAGTCGGAGGAACATTTGGTGCAAATGATACTATAAAACTTGTAGATAACTTCTTACCATTCTTCTTTTCTCAAATTCAGGTTAGAAAGCATGGTGTTGTTATAGATAAGATTGAGCTACCAGGAATAACATCAACAGCTATCGGAACATTAAAGATTTCCAAACCAGAAGTTGAATATCTAAAACAAGCAGGATTTGAAACAGATGATAAACTTGGTCTAAGAAAGGACTTCAGTGTTTTATATCCATTAAGATTAATTCCTGGCTTTTTAAGTGATTATAAAGAGGTTATGTGGAAAGGTGGATTGAGAATAACATTTACAAAAGCTAACAACAATAACGATGTCTTGTATAAATGGGTTGGATCAGGAGCAGGTGCAGCAGCTCCTCATGATGGAAAAATAACAATAAAAAGTATGGAGATAAGAATGCCTATTGTTGAATACGAATCTAATTATGAAAACAAGTTAAAGTTGAATATTCTTAAAGAACCTAAAATCATGTTTTCATTCCATACTTATCAATGTGTTCAAAAGACTGTTGTAGGTTCTTTCTTGGAGTTTGATGTTACTACTCAATTTAATTCTAGACGATTCGTAGTTGTAATAATCCAAACTGATAGAAGTGGCAAACAAACAGCAGATGCAAGTAAGTTTGATCATTGTAAGGTAAAGAATATCTATCTTAAGAATGGGAGGAATGAGGTATTTCCAAAAGAATCAAGAAACTTAGATATTGCTAACAAGGATTATTTTAAGATGTACGAAGATTATACTGCATTTAAGAGAATAACATGTGGCAATACCGAAATGTACTATGATCCTAAAGAGTTTATAGATAACAGACCAATGTATGTGATTAATTGTAGTAAGAGGAAGAATGTATCGGTAAATGAGAGAACAAACATAAAGATTGTAGTAGACTTTGCAGAAGCTGTGGCTGCTAATACTATATGTTATGCGATTTTAATTGGACAAAAGAACTTTACATATGACCCTAAGAATGAGAAAGTAGTAGAAGAGTTTTAGATAGTTAAATGTATTAAAGTTTTTCCATAAACAAAATTGATAAGAAATGATTAAATATTTTTTGGTGAAGATAAAAATTGAAGAGTGTTCATTGATTTTCTATATAATAAATACGATGTCAAGTCATATTGAGCTTTTAAATAAACTTGGAAGTCTTGAACAAAAACAAGTTATTGGATTAAGTGAATTAGAATTAAATACAGAATATAAGATTTTGAAAATGGAAAAGATTAAAACTAAGTTTGGAAAGAGCATATTAATTGAGTGTGAGGAGTTCAAGGTTTTTCTTCCACCTAGATATACAAAACACTTAACAGATAAAATGATCGATGAGATCGTTAAAGATGGAATAAAAATCAAATACACTGGTTTAAAAGATAATTATCCAACTGTTGAGTTCTGTATGTAAATGAGGATTGGTTTTAAGAATTTCTCATAAAACGAGCATTTTCCTTATAATAAATAATTTATGGCTATTTATTTGAATAAAAAAAATGATGTTAAAGCATTGAGATTCCTTCGCATAGATGAGTTAGAAAAAGGTAAAGCGTACGAGATAACATTATGGTAATTGATTCAAACACAGCGTTATGGTCAAAGAGTTTTAGTACATTTAGATGAGAAATATAAGACGTTATTACCACAAAGATATAATGATGAAACTGAGCAAGTATTGAAAGATTTAAAAAAGTATAAGTTGTTTGTTAAGTATGAGGGTTTGAAAGATTTAGATAATGGTTATAAAATACATCAGTTTTACTTTAGAAATGAATCCAAAAAATAAAACTTGTAATTTTAAGTGTATAAGTGTTCATTATCAATATCCGAACTTGTAATTTTAAATGTTTTTATAGTATCAGACTATAAAAAACTAAAACCTTTGGATATATAGAACATAATGTCATTTGAATTTTAAAGATACATATATAAATAAGGGATTTATTTATGTTTTTTGTAATTATATCCTTAGAGTTATGCAATTTGTAAGACATTCAATAGATAGGAAATTTATTTGTCTATTGATTGTCGTTTGAATTTTGAAAATCGGTTAATAAACAACGGAGATATAACAAATTCGGAATATTATCCTTAGAGGTATGGAACCCACAATACATTTAAAAAATTTCAATTGGTTTCTCTATCGATTACCGTTTGAATTTTGAAAATCGGTTAATTGACGATTTTATAGCAAGTTCAAAATTTCGGGAATTTTTTACGGGTTTATTTTTGAGTTTTCGGGAAAATGTTATTCTTTAAAAAAGTCTTAAAATTTTATATGACTTATGGTAGTATTTTTATTTTTTCGATTTGTTGAAATTTTGTGGACATATTGAAAAAGGGAAAAGTATCCTTTGGGTTATGCAACCATCTATGCATTTTTAAAAATTGGTTATGTTATTAGTATTCATTTACCGTTTGAATTTTTGAAATCGGTTGATTAGGGGCCGAGGTATTAAATAATAACGTTATTTGGGGGTAAAACTATCAGTGTTGCCAACTCATTTTTAACAATTATCATATTTATTAGTAATGGGGTGAATACATCCCTATATGTTTTAAAGCGATATCTTGAAAAATTAAAATCCTGGAACGTTCCGAAAAAATATATGGGGTTGGAAACACTGCATGGTAAAACATTAGTTTCGTTGGCGGGTTTATTTAAACAGTTTCTCGTTCATGCTAGCTAAGTAACAGGGAAAGTTTTTTAATTTGCATAGTTGTAGTTGTCCGTTCAAAAATTTTCATGAGCAACGATTGTGAATCAAGAAATCGAAGACAGACACTCCGGCAAAGGTTTCATCTGGGTTAATGCTGGCGGAGTTGCTTATAAAAAGAAAGAAAACATGTTGCAGTTGCTATAAGACTCTATGTGTATGCATATATGTATGTTGGAATGAGGAGAAGGAAAGAGAATCGGATTGGACGGTCCTGTGCTGGTACAGGAATCGTTCAAATGAATCAGTGACAGATCATCTGTTCCGGAGCTGTATGTATTCCTTCTCATTGAGTTTTTAAAGCTAATTATTAACGGATTTTCATGATTCAAGTGTCAAATGAAAGCTTATAAACAGGAGATTAAGATGTAATAAATATATTTTGTGTAGGATTCCATTTGTAATATTTTAGATGTAAGTTTTTATGATTTAAAATATGATAAAAGCATATGCGATCTCACTTTGGGGTATCCTTCTGTGTTAAAGTACAATGGTCAATGGTGGCTTCATAAATTTTTTGGTAGTTAGGGGGTGGAAGGGGAAAGTGGGGTAGAACATACATATGTACCCTACTAATAATTTTAAGTACAGTAACTTCAATTTGAATCTATTGTTAATATAAGAGCTATGCTATGTGTAATATTAGTTTAGAATATTCCGAACATATAGTTCCTATTTCGTAACTAAACTGATAATCTATCCTTTTACCTACTAAATTGTTATTGATATTTGAATCTTTATGTATAATTTAAGTTATGGGACCTCCGAATAATTATATAAGCAATTTGAGTTCGCAATTCTGAAACGATGTGTGAATTATTGTTGAAGTACTATGAATACGATAATAAATTTCTTACTGTCTGGCTTATGTTAGGTTTTATCTATTTTTTAGTAAGCACAGATCTCCAGTTCGATTCTTTCTGACGTTGATTTTCCCATACATAACAAAAATTTAATGGCTGATACCTTAGGGCTAGTCACAGCACAGCCATGTGTTCTGGGTGACACTCTTTTACACTATACTGGGACACTAGTGGGGCTGTGCGTTACAGAAATATCTCTCATCCATCTTACTTAGACGAGGATCTTTTCATCTGGTTAGATGATTAGACTGAAACATCGGAACCTGTTGCCTGGTTGGAGGACTCAGCTTAATTATAAACAATGCTACGTAATTTTTATCCATCTTGTTAACAGTAGCTTAGTAATCTCTGCTCCCAAGGACCACCTGGCCTAAAGTTATGTGTATTTCACACATCTTGTTATTTCTGTGTGCAGAGGGGAATTTTTCTATATTTTATAAAAGGAAACATGTCCATATTAAATAGCTTATACGTTATTGTGTAAAAGTATTTCCTTTATTTTCAGAATTATTTGGTTCATGTTGTGGCTTTCAGCATTTGTATTTTCTATATATGTGGCTATCGACCTAGGAACAACGTATTATAGAAACCCTGTTACTTACGAAATTGATTCCCAGCCATTCGTTGCAGATGACTTTAACGTAGCAATTTCAGTGTGTCTTTGGGAGAAAATTAACTGGACCTCAATGTAAGTCTCCATTTTTTTCATTATATTTAATTTTAATTCAAAATTATTTTAGCTGTTTCTCAAAGTTAAATGGTGCGCTCTCTTTATGTCGTGTGTTGTTTATATACTTATTTTTGGATACAAGAAGCAATGCACGAAGGAAGATAATGGTTTGTAACAGAACTTTAAATTATCACAGAATAAAAGACCGATGATTTAGGCGTAGTAAAATGATGCTGTTGAAGCAAGTAGCAATAAGAGAAGTCTATAAAATTATTGGTTATAGTAAAAACACATATTTTAACAATGTTCAGCCATTATTATTGAATATTTTGATTAACATTCTCGCTAAGGAATGTCGTATTTCTCAGGAGTATTACATCCTTGAGGTAACAATACATTAAAAATTGAGTTTGCCTATTTCGCACCTGAGCCCTTTATATTTCAGGTTTTCATATGTCAGTAGAAATGAAGTTCTTAGAATAAGTATGTGATAAGAGAAAAAATTCTTATACAACATAGTAATGTTGTTCATATTTATATAACGTTAGTATTTTAGACCCAAAAATAACATGCAATTGCTTTCCGCGCAAACCTTAACATAGCAATATCTTAAAAGGAAACCTTAGGTAGATTCACTCTGGTTCCGAAAAGAGTAAAATTGATCTGTGTCAGATAAAATAATTTTGTAAATATTTCATCAATATTTCCGTTAAGTTCCTTACTATATACCATAATTGTAGGAAATAGTTTTGCGAAACTTTTGGAAATATTTTCATACCTAAGTACGAAACTTCATTATAAGCTTTCTCAAGAATATATCATATTTTCACATAATGATAGGATTGATATTTTTGCATAAGTTTTTTACAATTCTGCTGCTGCGATTTCTGAAGGTGATAATGGTAATGAGGTGGTGTAATTTTGACTTGATAAAAACTGTAGTTGAATTTTGCATATGTATAAAATGAGTAACTATAAAATAATTATATTGTACTGATTCTAATTTCCGATTCATTATGAAATTTGGAATTCAAATTAAATTTCATTTCAATTCAAACTCAATTCTTGTTTTAGAATTGTATTTGATGATGAATCTTGTTGTCTTAAACTTAACATAGCGTTTTCTTGTAATGTTTTATTCGCGTTTTCTAAGCTCTAGTGGCAAGTGTATCCCAATTTTCTGTGATTATAAGAACACTCGATAATACTACGTATGAACGAAAAGTGCAGATTATCAGGTATTACTTTCTAATTGCGTGTTTCTTTGTAGAATGTGTGTCAAATGTATGTACGCTTCCTTTTAAAACACATTCTTGTTGATTCAACTATTCTTTTCTTCATAAGATAATTTAGTATAAACGATCCTTCATTCTTGTTGTTCTTTCATTATTTAACGCGAAAAAATAATGATTTAAATGAATAGGAAAACAATTTGTTTGTTGACCCTTCTTTTCTGTCTCATGTTGTAAATAAAAAAATAAGTATGCATGGTATCCATTTAATTTTCTTCAAGGAATAACTTACTTTAGAAATAATCGAATAACTCATATTTCATTTTGAAATGTTACTTCATAACTCTTAAAACAGTAGCTGTAGAGGCTTGTCCTACCTTAGCTTCGTAGGTCTGATCGAAGTGCGTTTTAAATAACGAAAGTAACAGAAATATTTTGTTTCTGTTTATATGCTTAGTAAATATACCTACACCAATATTATTCTTGACACAAGAGATGATCGAAAGTGATATCATCGGTCTTGTAATTCAAAATTTCACTTTCCACTAATTCTTAACAACGAAAATGAACCTTAATTTGCGTCTGGGTATTGACTCTACCATTGTTTGCGGTTCTAATCTATAGTATGAAATGGCTGAATGATCTCTCCAGTTAAATTGGAAGATATATTTTTTAAAAATAACTTTCCACGTCAAGACAAAATGTAAGGAAATTAGTTTCTTTTCATACGCAATTATTTTAAGTTTTCTTGCCGGTGAGTATCCATAAGACAATTTTTATGTATCTACGTTTCATTACATAACAAGTTTTATGCATTTTTGTTTGTGGTTCACTCGCAATGCTAAGAGAATTTATTATATAATTTCTTATAATTGGTTTCCATGGAGAAAAATTTCGTAGGACTTTCAAATTTGTTTGCCTTAAGATTTTCATTTACTCCGTTTCTGAGATTTGTGACTAGAAATACATAATTTTTCAGTCATCTTGAAGTAAAAAATATTCTTTCCATAGGTTTCATACTTGTACTTGAAATGTACAAAGTGATCTCCGGAGGAAATTGTAAATATACTACATTTTTCTTTTAAATAAGAAATGTATTTTAAAACATTATTTTTCTTTTCTAGTAAATAATCAGTAACTCTAATCTTACGTAAACGTCTTTATGTACAGTAAAACCTGTCAACTTGGCCACCTCTCTAAGCTGGCCACCTGCTTATCTTTACCTGGTTCGTCTTGAATCTGCATTTTCCCATAAGACATCCGTTACGTATTACTCTGTAAGTTGGCCACCTGTGTATCTTGGAAGTTGGCTGCATTGAAGCAATGTTTACGCTGCGTTGATAATGATGAATTTACCTGTCTATCTTGGCGTTATTTTTCTTAACTCTTTCGTATCTCGTATGAGAGGCAGATGTTCTGTATTTGTTACTGCAGACAGAGAAGCATAGATTCCTATGATTTGTTCGTGGAGATCAATGGCCAGACCACGACTCTGACAAAATGGTGGAGAAAGAAGATGTGAATAAGTAAAGCACGTACAGGAATTCAGCACGTGGTTGATACGTATTTGTTTACCCTGTCTCTTGTTGTAAAACCATTAGATATATCGGCTCCTCGCATCAGTGGAGAGCTTCAGTAATTCCGGAAAGTTCTCAAGGTTAAATCCCACCATTTCATTTGTCAACTATTGGCACCTCATGGCTTGACAAAGGTAGTGGAGGTTTTGAGATATGAATTCCCTTAAGATTTTTTCAAAACATCTTTTGCTCCGAGGGAAATGCTTGCAGCTGATTAACAAGAGTTAGTTAACTACAAACTAAAAGTGTGCATATGTGACAAAAAGAATGAAAGAAATATGTCTAGAATGAACCATCATGAATAAATTTGTGATTAATAACTGATTTGCTACTTTTCGAAAGGTATTTAAAAATATTTGTAACTGTCGAAAAAAATCATGTAAACTTCATATAGATTGTTAAATTTATAAGTTTGCTCTTCTTGTTTACAATCTGAATAACTCAGTGTGCTACAATGCCAATTTCAATAAGCTGCGTACATATATTTCGATGTCATAGCTGTTTGTGTGATTGTGTTTTCCAGCCGAATAATTCAGTATACTAGACTGTTTTCAGGAAGAAAAAATTACTTATATTAACATATACTGTAGTACTTTTTTCTAGTACTGTGTATTATTATGATTACTCTGTATACATTATTTAAAAGTAGCTGTCGTGCCATTGCTTAATAAAATTTTACAATCAAGTAATATGAGATATACTATTCTAAAAATACACTAATCACACTTAATTTCTGTAAGTTGGCCACTTTTAATGTAACCGATGGTGGCCAACATAGACGGGTTTCACTGTACTCTTATAATGATGTTTACTATCAAGAGTGTAACGGGAAGCTTATCTTACATTGTCAGTGTAAATAGAAGACTGAAACTTTTGTGAAACCGTCTGATTAACACGTTTACAGATGCTTTTTATACATTTTCTCTAATTTTGAGAGTTATTGGTTATCCGAGACTTTTATGTTGCTCAAGTTCTTTCCCAAATGTAAATTTAGCATTAAATTCTCAAATTGTGCATTCCACATAATTCGCTAGAATATACATATACATATCAAATAAATACCAAAGAATATATAATTTTAACCCAAATAATGTAGTAGGACTTCAATATCTCACGAAAAATACTATCTATTTTGCGAATACTGTGAATTTTAGTCCTCGTAATGATAGATGAGAACCACGATTGAACACTTCGCAATTAAATATCACTGAATATAATGTCAAAGGAAATATTAAACATGGTTTCATATAACAATTTTAGCGTATAAGAAAATAGAATGTTAAGTCCCGCAAAATCTTAAGATCTGGATTATCAATGAATTTAGCCAGAGCAAACTCCAGCTGAATAATTTTCAAAGGCAAAGGGAGGCGAGAATGACAACCAGATAAACATGTAACAACACTCACAATGGACACACTACTCAAAAATTGAAGGTTAATTCAATTTCGATTCACAGCTCAATTTTCCTTCTCAAATTGAACTCCAATCTGGGTTGCAGTCACGTCTCGTCTTAAGCCGTTTAAAGCTAGAATAAACATTGGTTTAAAATGAGGTGTTTAACCGACAAGAGTGTCAACTAATTGGTCCAAAAGGGACACTAACTTCGACAAGAAACTCACTCTCAAAGTTCACAAAATAAAACTTCAGCAATAACAAAACTTGTGTGCTTTAAAAATTCAAGTAACTACACATTTAATAATGTACTCCACACCAGGCAGACCAGCACTTTCCTTTACTTTTAAACATTTTCGTAATGCGAGGCGTGCAAGAAGTTAAGTGATGCACATATTTCATTCGTCACAAAAATTTCTCACCACACACAACTGCTAATTGCTCACTATCTTGCTCATTTTTAGTTTGTTCATTAGAATTGCAGACATTCATCAACTATGAAATCAAGAAATACATTTCGAAAAATGTTACCCATTAAGCAACTACTCAATCGAAACAAAAACCACATTCGCTAATGAAGGAATATTTCCTCAAGACCTGTCTATCCACCGACTTCGGCTACAAACCTAGAAAATCACCTGAGCATCCGTGCAACACGAAAGAGGAAGCTTATAGCAAGGGGAGGGGAAGGAGGAAGAGCTGCACGTGACCTTGAGGTAACAGCTGAGGAACAAGGGAATTCTCTCCCAAATTGAATACAAACTAGATCTTAACTCTCGTTCTTCTGTTAAAAAAGTAAGAATGAAAAGAAAGAAAGAAAACAATATTATTACCAATTGATTTCTTGGTATTTACAGATACTCAATCTTTTATTATTTCTCTTCAATAGCCAACTAACTTTATGTTATTTTCTTTATTTTTTTCTCTTTGTAAAGCAGGCGTTAAAATCTCTCCTCCTTCGAGAAAGAAAAATTCTACAGGCAAATTTTTCGTTGCCAACCAGCAAATACTCTCAGCTATGCTAAATGTATTACAAATAATAATTGAAAACTCAGTAAAATTGTTCGTACGACTTTTAACAACAATTTTATAAAACTAGAAAATCTCAATTTCTTTTTACCAAATAAATCTAAAATTTGCAATGATCTCAACAAATTTGGAAGATTAAGCTCCAAAATTTATGTATATCGATATCTTACTTAATTCTAAATATGTATTTAATTTTGAACAATTTAACAAAGTTAAATATTGAATAATTTAATAAAGTTAAATATTAAATTGTAAATATCTTAACTTCCAATTTTTTCTTTGTATGGTCATAAAATATTTTATTACAATCGCAAATAACAATTTAAATATATGAAGTGTTACATTCATAAATATAACGACTTAAAAGAGATCTGAAACGCACATAACTACCATATGAATTGAATACAAACATACATTTAATTAACAAATTTTAATTCAACAGCACATAAAATATTGCTCTTAGATATAATTAACTCAAATTTACGACTAGGAATAATTTGAGACATGTCAAGGGTTCATTTACGAATTATGGATTTCCTCAAGATTCTGGTGCCTCTTACCTCTTTAGACTTTAACTTCTGATACATGGCGATAGAAAACAATGTGGTCTCTTTAATCGGATACAAGGATCGTGTTAAGAGTTAAAAACCTTCTGTCATACCATTTATCTGAGAATGATTTTGCAATCTTACATTTTAATGACGATTTTACATGAAACCCCAATAGAGCCATAGTACCTGTGTTTAAGGTAACTTAATTTCTTCTATTTGGTATATATTTGCGCCATTTCTCCCAACTGTTTTCCAAGTTCTCCATAGCATTTTCACAACTCTCCCTAAGATTGTCCTCCATAATCTGAATTCATCATGTTCCATCGATTCTCGAATGGGATTGAAAATGGACGTCCGGAACATACTTCACATGGAAACATCTTCAATCCTACGTGTTCACTAATATTGAGAGTAAACTGAAACAAAGGAACAAAGTTTTACCAATTTTGTTGTCTGTTTGATATATTCGCTCTCAATAAAGCCTTCAGAGTTTTAGAAAAACGCTTCGTCGAGTTTCCTCTTGGATGGTACAATTTTAGCCATATATGATGAATACCCAGACCGAAACAAAAGGTTTTAAAAGTTTCGGACACAAAAATAGAAGCGTTATCGGTAGATATCGGTAGCCTTTGGATAGCCTAGTCTAATAAATATCTCCATTATCTTGCTGGCAACCGTCGTTGAACTGAAAACATCTTGGGCGTTCTAATAACACAATTCTACTGGCGTTGACCACCTCTAAGAGAATAAATTTGTATGTATGGAATTCGGGAGCACTCCAAATATACCAAACATCCAGTGCAAATTGGTTCTAGTGTTGAAATCTGATGCCGAACAACCAATCATCTTGTTTGATTCTTTGGTTTAGTTGGCATATATCATAGGTACAAACAAACTTAACTTCTTTCATATTATCCCACGTGAACTTCCTTATTAATTTATTTAATGTTTTGTAAACTCCGGTATGTCTTCCTACCAGCTGATCGTCATAATGGTACTCAATCAATATTTTTCGTAACCTCCTCAGGATACGTATCTTGCAGGGAATTTGTCTTCTTAAGAAGAATATTTTTATTTAGTGTAACCAGGTACATTCTCGCTATTCTCTAACTTATTGATTATTTGTAACACCTAAACGTCTTCTACTTCCATTCTATCAATAGGAACTTCTATTCAAGGGAGTTTCGAAAGATTAATCAATTTCATATTAGTTTTCACGGCTGCTAATCCCACTGGTCCGTCATATATGTTATACTCGAACATATCACACATTCTATTCAGGAAATCTTCTACTACATTATCTCCTTGATTTTATACGACGAACTCTAAAATTAAATTTTCATAGTGTTTCTACAAGATGTGCGTATTTTAGAAGTCGTTTGCTATTATTTAGGGTCCAGAAGAGAGCCTTGTTAACACATCAAACTCATTGACTAACTAATATCTAGAACGGGATATTGTTTTTAGAAAACTAATACATTCAATTTCGTAAATACTGCGGTGCTTGTCAGCATCCGACAGTTTTTAGACTAAAGAATGCAACAGGTAGGAGCTCCCTGTTCTCATTTATCTGCGAAAAGCAGCCAGCGATTCTTTTTTATCTCTCGTCGACGTTCACCACAAACCTATTATTCACAACATTTCTTGAGGACCAGCAGACCTTTCAAATTTGGTTACAAACCTAAACAATCACTGAGACTCGGTGCAGCACCAAAGAGGAAGCCTACGACAAGGGGAGGGGAAGAAGGAAGAGGTGCGAGCGACCTTGAGCTAACAGCTGAGGAGCAAAGGAATTGTCACCAACATTCAATACTAACCAGATGTTACCTCTCGTTTCATTCTTACTCTTTTAATAATAGAATAAAAGGAAAACACACTAATTGATTCCGTTCAATCTTTAATTATTTCTTATTTAATTATTTCAAAGACATTCCACTTTATTTATTTCTCTTCAATAGTCGACTAATTTTATGCTATTTTTCTTTCTTTTCTTCTCTTCCTAACGCAGGCGTTACAATCTTCCATTGGTATCTGTGGTCAGTAATAATGTCCCATAATCAGTCGTTCTTTCAGAAAAAAATCCGGGGGCACACTTAGAATTCCGGGGGGCACTGCTAGTACTTTTCTATTTATTATTACATTATAGACGTACTATTTTGGTCTCTTCCGGGGCAGCATTCTCAGAGCTCCGGGAGGCAGTGACCCAAACATGCATGTCTGGAAGAAACACTGCCCAGAATGACAGTGGAAAGTAGTGTTACTTTTGCTCAATTTCTTCTTAATATATCTTGAAGTATTCTATGTCCGAGATGCGACATGCAGAAAGACTTGATTGAGAAGTACAAACTAATAACTAAGTAGTTTATATACGTCTCTGACATGGTTATTCTTCTAGTTACAATACTTACAATTACTCACTCCGATTGTACTCAAAAGTCACTTCATCTCCCAGAACGTAATAAACATTTTCAAAACATCACTTGGTGCTTGGGATCACATGGTTAGCCAATGTAGTAACTTCTCTTTCATATGAGATTGCCTAGAGCTGTCAAAGTTCATGCTCATTTTGTTCCTGCTACTGCTTGATAAAATTATTTACTTTTATGGTGTCAATACGTATTAAATAGCAATCGGATAGAATATACAGAAGGAATAGAAAACCCCATTTTCAAATTCTGCTAGGAAGTAAGCCTAGTGGTAACAAAGAGCTTGGTTGATTCTGATTATGTTGCTCAATTATTGTCCTATTTTTGCCTTTTTCTTTTGTATATTGTCAAAATGAAATTTGAATTTATTGTTTCAAGAATTTCATATTATTTTGAGGCTGGGACCCGATGTTCAGTGGTAGAGAGCATACTTCGGTGTGTGGGTTCCCTGGTTCGACCCCCGTCCAAATAAGTTTTCGTAGACATCATCGTACCTGTGAGTTTTCTTGACTACTTCTGTTTCCTTTCAATTTTCAATCCACTAGTTGTCCTACTTTTGCTTGTTTTTACTTGTTTTAATTTTTTATCTCTAGGCTAAGGGACAGGACATAATCACGGGACGGTAAACTGAAAGATTTCATTTTCATTTCATTTTCGATTTTGATGCTGTATGACTTTGCTCAACATTTATTCTTTAAAATTCTTTAGTTTAATACTTCGTTTTAATGACGTAGGAGTTAGTACGTGATCTGGAACATGTGCGATGCAGACAATATGACAAAGTTGTAGCAGCGGCTCTCATTCAAATATCTTGAAATAATATAATAAAGGTCAGAAATGACAAAAGGATACAAACGATTCCGAGGAAACTATGCATGCAGATACTAAATGGAAATAAGAAATACGTTTTTTCGTTTCTGCGGAGAACATGGTTTGAAGCAGCCTAAATCGCTTCCGAAGTATTTTCAAAAAAACCTCGAAATTACAAAAGGATACAAACGAGTTGTAGTAAAGACGTATACACATACCGTATAGAAGAAATGTGGAATTCTTCTTTTGTGTAAGAAAATTTTGCAGGAAAGCAACGGCCCTCAGTCAAAAATCTTCATATACTGAAAAAAGCAAAGATCGATAAAAGAGCAGCAGCGATTTAGGATACTACGCATGCAGATAGTGGACGTAAAAGTAAGAAATTCGTCTTTTTCGTTTCTGTGGAGAAAAAGTTTGAAGGTGCCTAAGCCCGTCCCTAAATATTTTTAAAAAGCTCAAAATCTACGAAACGATACACAAAATTGTAGAAAAAGACGTACTTAAAAATAGATGAGAAGACAAATAACATATAATAATAACATATAATAACATATAATAACATATAATAACATAAGATCTTTTTTGCATCTTTTATTAGAAAAAATAGTTACACGGCGGACTAATGGCTTCCAATGGAAATGTTCAATGTGTACTCTATTAAGTTCCCAATCCACACTGCAACACGTGCGGTGTAGACGAAACTGTGTATGCACATACTAAACGTAAGCTTGCGGAAGAAGTTTGCCTTCTTGTCTTCGAAAAAGCATGTCCAAGGGGCCTGCGGCCTTGACGAAAATGTGCGACATATTTGGGAATGTTGGCAAAGAGGGAGTGCGGATGGAAGAACGTTCGTATGGTCCTGTCTATTTCCAAACTTCCAATATCTTTTGAAAATAAATCTAAGGGTAATTATATGCACTTTATATATATTTATTACGTTAATCAGATTAGAATGTCTATCCCGAACGGGGCTGGAATATTCGACATATGTTTCTGGAGACAGGTATATCTGCGGATTACTGGCCAATGTATATATATCCCACTGATGCAGAAGCTACATATAAAAGAGGCATATCTGTAACGTCATACGATTATCTTTTGTCTGACTGACGGAAGCTGTTAAGTGCCATTTACCGAACAAACAATGCGAAAGATGTGTTCTATGAAGAAGCGATCTAAAGATTGAATGCATATAATTGCAAAGTAATTGTCGCGTGGCCCGCAGCAAAAGATATAAAACCTTATTATGAACTGTATATTATGTTATCTTGCAATAGCAAGAATATGAGGTGGTTTTGCCCATTGCTGCATATGATAAGTTCGAACAATAGTAAGTTTACCTATGTATGTTTGCAAAACATATGAGCGATAATTGGCTAGACAATTTGCAATTATACTTAACTGGCTCGTAGTGTGGGCAGGTGATACTGATACATACAAAAGAACACTTCAAGGAATAGAGTCGCACATGCAAAACGAGATACCAAAATTTACATTGTGTACAATATATATAAATTAGTAGTTCGGCAGCCTGTTTAAGAAGAGAAAGTCACCATGAATAGGGATAGGGAAGAGGATGCCACTCATCTTCTTTTGTGGAAGACAACGTAGAAGAGAAAAACTTCAAATTGTCAAGCAAACATCACCTCTGCGTAGAAACAAAAGGCTGTCACCTATTGAAGAAGTGGTATTAAGAGACAGCTCTCCCTTCGATCCGTACTAGCAATGTTCAGAAAGATAATCTCTAGGCAGGAGCTAGAACGTCGGAGAAAGCTAGTCATTGGTGGAGGAACACGAAAGAATAACATATCGCAAGTATCTCAATACGTTCTTCGGCAATTCCAAGACGCTCTTGAAGCACACTTTCCAGTACACGATGTCGATTTGTGGCGATGGGCTCTTTAGGTTAACAATAGCTTTTACCTTCCATCATTTCCGTCATAGATTTCAGTACTCATTCTCTTCCATCATCACATACTTGGCTGTACGAGTTTATATATATATATATATATATATATATATATATATATATATATATATATATATATATATATATATATATATATATACACGACACATAGTCTGAAGGTAAAGAGGACATATTGAAAACCGTAAATGCTTTTAGTGCCAATGTAAAGCACCATATTATCCAATTCGTCCCAGGTGATATGTACAACTCCGATCAAAGTAGTTTCTAACAAGAAATACATGGCGGTAAAACCTTGGCTGCTCAGGGACTAAAGGAAGGGAAACAGTTGTTCAATACGTGAGTGTGATAATAGAGAGTTAAACAATATAACTGATCATCTCCGCCGATGGTGCCTTGCTGGTACCATTACTCATTGTTCTAAAGGAACCAAGAGGTGAGTCCGGCCCACGCTTGACCCCATTGTGCTTTCACTCCCGTAACGTATATCTTGCAGCCACAGAATCAGACAAACTTACAAAGGAACATTTTCATCGTTGGCACATGTATTATCCTACAGCACAGTGCCAAACAGTTCTTCTATTGGATGCTTGGAGTGGACAGTGTGAAAATACACTACGCGCCCTTTAACTGGTAGAGAAACATACCGTGCTACTAACAATACCTCAAGGTTTAACATGGAAGCTGCAATCCTAGAGGTGTACTTTTTTCACTTGTGTGTACTAGATGTGTACTGCGCTTTCGTTTGTGAGCCATTTTTCGGACACTGTTGTGTTAGAAGAAACTAATATTAATTTGCACCTACGGGATAACATAATCAAATTACAATGTTTGACACATAATCAGTCTTCTTTCCAAGATACAAAGATGTAATCAAATATGCACAGTATCACATTGGTTATACAACAGACAAGCCGAAACAATTGCAGACTCCAATACAGTTCTCCTTTTCCAAAAATCACATCCCACCATGTGAAAGTTGTGGACAGATTGCTGTGTTTCGTTGTGGTTGGTGTAAGAGATCACTTTGTTTACAAGATTTCTTTGTGGAATATCATTATTGTACCCATTTGTTGTGTAAGATATTGTGCTTATGAAATTGTAGGTCTTTGTTATAAAGTGGTGTATCACCGACCCCAAGCTCATTTTTTCGAATTTGAAAGAGATTGGAAAAGACAGTATTAATTTTGAACTTTATTAACCGAGCCGCGTAGATCAAGGAACAATCTCGAAGCTTATTTCAGCAGTTTGGTATGTAATGCATTTGTGTCAGTAAGCTTAGGTTCGATTCTACGGTCATATATGGTCGAGAAATAAGGAACCTGATCACGTGACAGCAACATGCTTGGTGACTGTCTCTTTATATTTGATTTTCGGGACTTTAACCCGTCACCCACTCACTGTTGTAGCCAAGAGAAGATTGAACAATGATCCTCTCTATATTTGATTTTCGGTACTCTCACCCTCCACCCACGCAAAATTCTATCTAAAAAGTCATAGTTAGTTAAGGGAATCTCCAGTGGTTTTACTACTCGCGTTGACGAACGACGCGTTGCGGTCGGCGCTCTAACGGCCACGCTTGAAGGTAAGCTGGATGCGCCATTCTAAGTTAATCCACAATGTTGATTTATATGCTCTCTCCTGAACGGGTTGCGCATTAAAAACTAAATTATTGATCAAAAATCAAGTAATTAACTCACAAGTATAAAAGGGAACTCAGTGTTCATGAGAGCGAACATTTCATTTGTGATAATGCTGTGATTATTGAAATATTACACGTCGTGTTGTGCATACTATTTCTCGTATACCAGGATACTAGCTTACACTCGTATGTGTTAGGAAACTGTGCGTCAGTTGGATCTCACACGATTGAAATTCTGGAATAATTATTGTGCAGTTGTGAATGTATTAATGTGGACCAGTTCAAATCCCTATTTATAAAGCCTATTGTGGACCTTTGCATTCAATTGGGACTCGACAGCAGAACCACGAAATTTCTGAAGGAGTTGGCCGGTCGAAGATTGTTGTGAGTAAATGAAAATTTCTTGACCGCGTTTCCACCTCGATGATATAAAAGCCACCGTAAATATATGAAGTAAACTTTTATTCGTCTGATTATAATCTTTTGATTTTTTTTCAATGTAGGACAAATTATACTAAGTTTCATTATATTCTTTACACATTTTAGTTAGGTTTTGTGATTTAATCCTCGAGTTAATTTTAATTTATCGTTATTTGTGCCTAGTTCAGTCATTTGCACATATTTTATATTACGGTACATATATATTGTTTGCCATCCTCCCAGCTTCGGATATGACAAGAATGTAGGTATTGGAACAAGTCGTTCTTCGCGGTGGCAGAGCTTGGATAGATACGCGAGAAAGAGCGACAGAGAGAGAGAGAGAGAGAGAGAGAGAGAGAGAGAGAGAGAGAGAGAGAGAGAGGCGTTAACTCTGTAGCGAGGAAGAAAACAATCGAAAATGTTATGGTTTATATTAACAAAATTCTAACCACGACGGTGACCATGATTTTAGGTGGGTAGTACTTGCAATATGTATTTCATTTCATACATTTGCATACATACTTTCATCCAAATTGTTTGTGATCTTTTGTCGATTGTCTCCTTTCTAAACGATTTGGAGCCATTTGTTGGGTATGTGGCTCCCCTAGAATCACTTTTCCGCAGCAAACAACAAACATGCATGTCTATCTTGTATTCTAGTAAGTGCATTAACCTTTTTCTACAATTGTTTGTGTCCTTTTGCAGATTTAAAGCTTTCTTGAAAATATTTTGGAATAGCTTTAGCCATCTTCAAGTCGTTTATCCACAGATACGAAAAATACGTATGTCTTACTTTTACATCTAGTATCTGCATGCATAGTTTCCTCGATATCGCTTGTATCCTTTTGTCGATTTTGGCCTTTGTCATATTATTGGGAAATATTTGACTGTGGGCCAGTGTTCTCCCCGCAACCGTTTTCTCACACAAAAGAGAAACCCGTATTCCCTTACTTTCTATCTAGTATATGTATACGCTTTTATCTGCAATTTGTTACTGTCGTTTTGGAGACTTCGAGCATTTTCTGAAAATACTTCGGAAGGAACTTAGGCTCTTTCGCACCTGTCCTTGTCCGGAAACGAAAAATACGGATCATTCTATCTTATGTCTGGTATCTACCTCTAAAATTTCGTTGAAATGGCATGCAACACTTTGCGGATGTAGCATGCAAGATCGATTGCAAACTAGTATTCATTTCAAACGTGATCATATACAACAAATGTTTTCCCATTTACTTTCAAATTTCAATCATTTTAAAAATTATCATAATAATGTCTTCTTTACGTTGAAATTAGAATCAATGTATTGATAGCGCCATTGAAAGAAATTGATTCTTCTGTTTGTCGACAGGGAGTACAACATAAAACAATTTGTTACGAAAAATCCCCTTTGCACTTTCTCTTTTTTATGAAAGAGTCACTTTGAAAACTATTCTATAATTAAAATATTTCTTTGATTTCAAAACGGCAATATGTAGGTATTCGGCGAAACAATAAAGCTTATAGATTAGTTTATAGGTACTTAGCTTATTTAACTGCAATATTTACTTAATTTACGACCAAGAAATTAAGAAGCAACGAAACTATCTGGTTCTTCAGACGAAATAGAATACATGCCACTCTGGAAATTTAAGATAATGCTGAAGGGTTCGCTGCCATTGATGAAATTCAATTATGAAATTATGTTAGTGTCCCAACTCCCAGGATATTAGTTACAGCGGATTTGATAGCTGATATTTCAAGTTTGTTGATGGGAAGAAAAGGTGGAATTTTTATAACCAGACGTAAGGTATTGTGTCAGGTCACGAATACACTTTGTGCATAACTGTGCGATACTTTAAATTTTTATTTCTCTCAAGGCAGGACTTTCCGCATAGGCATGTAAATAAGTTTTTGCATTTTTTTGTGCAAAATACTTTATTGATGGTAACATCCAAAAATTGGTTCAGTCGCTTTTGTTTTGGAAATGTCGATGTTCTATATTATTCTCGCAGTTCTATATCAATCACAAAAAATGGATAATATTCTGACAAAAGCCTCAGACGGCATATAAACAGTCACAATATTGCTAGGGATGTACGCATTTATCAACTAGTGTTTGGAGAAACCTAACTAGAAAATGAAGTTCGAAGTTTGGGAGCCACCTGATTTGATTCAAATTATTCACTCGATAGAATTTCTACCTTGGAGTCTTTATTCAGACATACTCGAGCCTTTCTGAAGACTTTGATCACGAATGATGAACATGGAATAACCTACTACGTAAAATGGAAAAGAGATTATGGTTGAAGAGGGGAGAAGCTCCATTGTTTGTGGTAAAGCCCTCACTGACACCCAGGAAAGTAATTGGTGTTATGTTGGTATGGAAGGGCATTGTGCATCATAAATTGCAGTTAGTGGTCAGAACAATGGACAGGGGCTGCTTTGTTGACAAATAACGTGGCTCCACCTGGCAATTCAAAAATTACGGTCGGAACTCATCAACAGAAAGGGTGTCATATCCCAGGTTGACAAAGGCAGACTCCATACATGACCCGTCAAAATGGCAAGAACTTGGCTGGGAGGTTTGAATGCATGAGTATGGCATTATCACGCTATCACTTCTGTTGATCTCTGTACAACTCCTTGAACGTATATAGTTAATTTCAAAAGAGGACTGTGAAATCACGTGTCTTACTTTGCTTTGACCAGAAACAAAGAATTTCTAAACCAACGGGCATTGCTGTTGCTAAAAAAAAATGATTGAAATTCATCGAACAAAATCGTGTATATGTAAGTATAATTTCATCATATTATTTCCAAATAGCAATAAATGTACTCTCAACATTGATTTCGAAGGCATAATACTTTCTAGACAACCTATAATATATGAGTGGGTTCTTGCTAGTCAATCAGTACCTTCACTTTGTGATTTCGAGTAATCTTCAACAACTGAGAAGAAACAGTCTTTAATTAAGAAATGATGGCAAATGCACCGGCGCATATGACTTTATGTGCCAAGAAATTTTTGGAGGGTACATTTACTTTTATGGAAAACACTCCCAATTGCTAGATCTGATGCTTTGCGATTCTCTGCTTTTCCCGAGATTAAAGTCTAACTGCAAGAAAACTTGTTTCCTTCGATTGAGGAAATTGTCGAAGACTTTACACCTACGTCAATTCACAGTAAAAAAACTTCCAGTATTGTTAATCCCAGTGACAGCAGGGATTGAACAAACAGTTTTTTAATGTCGAAGACAACTGCTCCGAAAATAATTACTAGGAGCTAATGCGGGAAGTATCCGAACTTATGAGTGTAGTACTTATTTTGTGCCATACCCTTTACAGGTAAGTTATATTAAGAATTAAAGTGAAAGATTCCGTAAATAGACACTTTTGAACTTATAGTAGAAAATACTCCATGGAGATGTGCTGCAAGTTGAGAAATAAAACCAAGAATTTGTAATAATATTGTACTTAAGTACATTTTTCTTTCAGTCGATGCGACACGCTGCTTCCAAGCTGCTCATTCAATGGGGTGAAAGGTGATTGCTGTTCAGTTTTCAGGAACTCTACATACGGAGAATTTAGCTGTGTATCAGGGAAAATTTCGGATTTCAGGCAAGTTCAGTATAAACGGCAGATATAAAAATGTTATTCCAGCAAACTTTACAGTGCAGTCTCTATTTTAGATCGAAAAGTTGTGTTTTGCTCTCAAGCAGATAAACTATTTTTTCACGAAACTCTTTTTTACATTCAAAATTGACTAGAATACTTTTCACTATGTGCTTGTAATAACTCAATGTTTCAAAGATTTAATAATGTTTAATTTGACTGATATAATACTTTGATCACAATTTATATTTATATGCAATGTAAGGTTTATTTAAACAAGTGTAAATTATATTTGTAATCAAAATAAAACATTTGTCTTTCCCCCTAAAAACCATTATTAGGAGATTTTTATAGGAAACGTTAGCACTGATTTTAACTTTTTCTCTATCATTATTGCTTATTTTTTGTGACAGGAAAATATTTTAATCGTAGGATTTACTTTGATGAATTAACAGTTGTTCAAAGATTTTAATAAGTGTTAATTGATATTGTTGCTCACTGTTTTGTGTAAGAAGCGTACACCAGTAACATATTAGCAGACTTGAGGAAAACAGTTCTTGGTACAATTCTGGTCACAAAATGCAAGAATGGGTTGCCTACGCGATGAGCATTAATGCTGAATTGGAAAATAAGCTTTTCCCTAATTTTAAACATAAATAGTTCAAATTCTTCTTATTCTTCCCTCATTTTTTAAATAATGTACGACTTGTTTTTTTCCTTTCTTCTATAAAGTTAACCCAGAAAGTTCTGTAGCTTTTCACAAAACACCTTCGAACAACAATACATGTTTAAGACGTACTTGGAACATCAAAAAGTGTCCCTACCATTATCGATGACCTTCCGCCAACATTATGAAAGGCCATGGATTCCATCGCGGTAGAACGTGGTGGGCCGTGGAGCGAAGATGTCAGGTGCATTTTGCACCTCTACTAGGGATTTGAATTAACATCCTCGAAGGTGATTGCGCAAGGAATGGAACAGGTGATAATCGAGCGGTGCAAGGTGTGGGGAATAGGGCGGACGCAATAGTATTTCCCATCCAAGGCGTAGAATGGTGTCCGGGGTCATCTAGAACCGTGGAGCTTAGCATTTCCTGTAACAGGAGGACTGCTTTGTGATTCAGAAGTGCTGAATCCAGAGTTTTGAGTTTCTCTATAACACAGTTCAACTGCTGACAGTACACAGTTGCATTGATAATCTGGACAAGCTGGTAGCACTTCCCAGCAGTCCACCAAACACACACAAGAGGACCTTCTTCTGGTGCACTACTCGTTTCGGCTGTTTTGTAATGGGTTCATGAGATGCAATCTAATGATGACATCACCGTGGAGCTTCGTACAGGACCCACTTCTCATCACTTCTTAACACCCTGTCCAGAAATGGATCCTTTCTCAGGCGAAACAGCAAAGAAACAAAGGTGTCTTCTGACCCGGAGTCAAATCATCTGGGACCCATCGACCCAACTTGTGGCACTTCCCATGTTGATGGAGGTGCTGTCGAATGGTTTCTCCTATCAATGAATTGTAGGCTCAGTACCTGACATGTCTGCTATTGTTCGCCTCAATTGCTGCCTGAAGATATTCATTTTGTACATGTAGGTTTTACGGTACGTAGTGCGTCTTCGAGCATTTCGTCACTGTCCTTACACCTGTTAAACCACTGCTACTGTGTCGTGTAGTTACGACACCCTCACAAAAAGTCTGACGTATCTTTCGCCTCGATGTAGCAGTGATTGACCCCACTTTGAACTCGTAAAGCATACAGACTCTTATGACGCGCAATGAACATGTATGACAAAATTCGTACATGACATTTCGTTACTTAATCTTCGATAAGACGGTTATGCACTCCAAGATAATGTTTGACTTCGACATTTTTAAGATAAATTTCTGGAAACACGGGAGTGTACAAATATACATTAAAGATGAACAAAATTCTACGGAAGTTGTACAAAATTCTAAGTAGCTTGTACAATCATACCCACTACTTATGTGTCCGATATTACAAATCGACACTCTAAGTTAATAGTTTGCTTTTGATACATTGCATAAATTTAAGGGTTATATTCCAGAGAAACAGTGGTGCACAACCGTTTTTTTAAAGGTATACAAAACCGTAGATCATTTTTACTTACCTACATCTTCGATATGTTGATTACGAACTCGAAGTTGATGGCGGAGTTCGAAATTCTGAAGCTAATCTTCTCTAAACACAGAATTGTACAAAATTCTAAGGGATATGTACAACAATATAAGATAACTATATGCCTGATATTGGAAATCGGCACTCTAAGTAAGTGATTTACAGAAGAATCAGAAGGCTTAAAGACGTATTTTTCGAAACACAGGGGTGTACAAAAATATTTGAATCATGTAGACACGATTCCAAAAGTGCATTACCCCCTACAATTCTCCTTTTCCTGCAATAGCAGGCTACACAAAAAGCTCGGCGGTTGGGTTGATTTCGAATTCGAAACGCGTTGGACCAAACCTCAATTTCGTAACAAACATATCAGTATGGAAAACTGCAAATAATAGAATAAACCAAATTGTTAAGAATGACAATTTTAGTATCCTGACGGAGTGGGATGATCTCAAAAGTCACAAAATGATCTTACTTAAGCAGTTCAAACAAGATGAATGCCAAGAATAAGATATCAGAGAAAAGCATTTATCTCCTTCCCACCAAAAAGAAGAATCTCATTAAAAAAGAAACATATCGTAAAGGTATAATATAGGAGCCCCACCAAAATGTTTGAAATTTGACATCCGAAAGGCAAGAACAACTGAACCGAAATAAATCAAATTGTGCACAGATATTGCAGACGTAAAATGAGGGAATATGGGTTTCGTATTTTCCTGCAAAATATGGTTTGGTGGGGCAAAGAGCTCTCCAAACCTTTGATACGAAAAATCAAACATGCTAATAACAGTATGTAAGATGTGTGTAAAGTACATGAAGAATAGCAACATAATTTTATGTATAGACAATACGCAAAAAAATAAGGAATACTGTTTTTTATTTTTTGCGGAAAAATGGTTTTAGGGAGCAAAAGCTCTCACCCATAATTTTGAAAGTTGAGGCTTGAAAGGCAGAAAGACATATACCGAAGTGAATGAAATTATGCACAAATATAGTAGACGTAAAATGAGGGAATACCGGTTTAGTATTTTAGTGAAAAAAGGGTTGGGTGGAGCACGGAGCCCTCCAAACCTTTGACCACGACAGTAGTAACAGTATGTCAGATGTGTGTAAAGGATATGAGGAATTGCAACGAAACTATTTTTTTATGTATGAACAATAGGCAAAAATTAGCGTATTCGGTATTTTATTTTGTAAAATACTTTTTAAATGTATTTTTGGTAAAATGTTATTTTGGGGCAAAACCCCCCGTCCAATATTTTGGAAATTGACTCCGTTAGGCAAGAAGAAATGCACCAATGTGAATGAAATATGCACAAATATTGTAGTGGTAAGATAAGGGAATACGTGTTTCTAAAAGAAAAAAACTGTTTAGTAGACTGAGGCATTGAGTGGTGAGAGGAGTGGACAGAAGCTTATGAAATTGTATGTAGATATTGGATATGTAAAATATGGCCTTTCGTGTTTCACAAGCGTCGTGTCTCCATTCGATTCCTTCAAATATGACAGACCAACTACAAACACAAACAGTATAGCGTATTATATAGTATTTCAGGAGGTTCTTTATCTCCTACGCATAACCAAAACCACGTGTCGATTTATTCCAGTTTGCTATTGATCTGCCAAATTTGAAGATAAGCGGACAGGGACAGTTGAGAAACACGAAAGGTCTTATTTTACACATTGTCTATATAATATCTACACACAATTTGATTTCCTTCGATCCACTCCTTCCTTCGCTATTAAAGTAATATTTACATTTTTTCGGATGGGTTCTAAGACCCAAAAATATTTCTCCGCAAAAATTAAAACACTTTTCATTTATTGTTTTGCAAATTTTCCCTATACCAAGTTTCGTTGCAATTCTTCATATTCTTTAGGAACTTCTGACGTATGCTTATTTGTCCCTTTGATATTTCGTAATCAACGGTTTAGAAGGTACGTGCCTCACTCAACAGCTTTTTTCAAGAAAATACGAAATCCAATTATCTCATTTAAGTCTACAATACCTGTGCACATCTTCTTGCCTTTTGGACCACAAATTTCAAAATTTTGGGTGGAGGCTTTTGCACTTAAAACCGTTTTTCTGCAGAAAAAAACTTATTCGTTCATTTTTTGCGTATTTTCCGTCCACAAAGTTTCGTTCCAGTTCTTCATGCCTTCAAGCACTTCTGATATACTCTTATTAGCACTTTTGATATTTCACGATCAAAGTCTTGGAGGGGTCAGTGTCCCACCTAAACGGTTTTCTTTTTTTTCAGGAAAATAGATAACCTGTATTCCCCACGTTGGCGACTAAGAAAAAATCGTCTGCAGAGGGATAAATGGCTGAGGTCCTTTTAATTTCGCCAATCAGAGCTCCTTGAATCGTGTATATTCGTCGATAACAACTTTGGATCAGATAAAATGCGCTCGCCGTGTAATTTTGTTACAAAATTATACGTGTCTGTTTACTTTATTTCATAGTTCTCCAATAGTAGGTTTCGAATGATCGGCGAAAGGTTACATTTAAATTTATACATTTATGCGCACTCATAACAAGATTTTTTACTTCATGATGTAGGGACAGAATTTACTCTTGACTCCCGGTGCTAACTTTAGAAACAATTCGTCAGGAAAAATAGTATATCATAATAACCGCCTGCACATGACTGGTGATACTTCGTGATTATGCATTTGCGATTCTACGCCACGAATCAAAGGAGGGCGGACCAAACTGAAGTCCTCGGTGTTACGCGTTGGTAACTTCAACATCCTGACTCTAGATACCTATGTAGACTCGACAAACCCTGACGCCAGTGGCACCTAGAAGCAATACTTCGGCACGTCTCTATATCAACGATCGATATTTACCGGCATATGAGCCACTAGGTATTGTCGATGTTTACGGATGGGGTAATTAAACAGATCTTTCAGAATTAGCCCGTCTTTAAAGTTTGTTAGCATATGTAACATACATTGTAAGAAATTTTCGCAATTGTGTTCATGTAACAGACAAATTATAAAGATTGGCACCTACTATTCAAATGTAACCCGTATCCCCATGTGCGTTTGATATGAAGTCTAATTCTGAGTGAGGAATAAACACAATAAAGATGATTGTGTTTTTTCATGCAAATAATAGTAATGAAAGGCATTATTATTAGTGTTAGCATTCCTAGTAACCTATGTGATTTCACCAAAATGAACAGAGAATTACTCACAAAATTCAATGAAACTATGAACAATGTGTTCGTAAAAGAATCTCAACGATCTTTGGATTTAGAATACCATACATTACTGATTGCACCGCGCAATATCAGATTCAAATTGTTATAATTTGTTACTTAGTATTACTTACTTTAAAGTCCGGAATAGATCTAAACGTTGAAGATAAAGAGAGAACAGAACAAGTAAAACATAACATTACCTGAGTTGTAAAATACTCTATTGAATAATAACAATAAATAAAACAGTGTGCATCGTTTCTTATGATTGCTATTGATTTGAGAAAGAACTAAGGAGAAAAGTAATAGAGTCCTACACTAAACGGAGGTTTAGTTTTTGTTTGTGTCTGTCTTTACATGACGGTAGGCTTTCGTTCAAGAATGTTACTTCCAAGCTATTCCAATGTGGTGTTCCTAGACATAGGTATGTAGAATATACTTCTGTCCAGTAAATCTTGACGGTATGCCATGGATTGGGGAAAGGCGCTGAGCTTCAAATCAAGGAGTTTTCAGTTCTAATCTCCCCTATAGCTGAGATTTAAAAAAAGTTCGGAATGCTCCAAGAGCATTACCAGAACGAACTTAAAAAGAATGGAGAAATGAAGCGGAAAGGATAAATGTCATTGTACCTAGATGTAAAAGTAAATCTTTTATCCGTATCTTCTTCTCTTTCTGGTAAAAATTAGCAAACCATCATTTCCCTATGTCTTACACTTCCCGAGATATGGCTGCTTAAATATCTAGACTTTTTGGCCGATATCTGGGGCACGGTGACAAGTTAGTCATTAGATAGTTAATCAGTGGCCACCGGTTACTACACTCTGTAAAGAAAAAATAGCGACACTTGCTCGGAAATGGCTTTCGCCACATACTTTAATCAATATGATATTTTACATGAATTCCTGATAATATTACAATGCATATTCCTAATGAGCAGTTCATTCTTAATACTTGCCTCAGAGTTTCAGGCTTTTGACATGCATTTAATGAATTTATATGCATATATAAGTAGCTGTGTGTATTTTGAGCAAAATCGTTTATAGGAATAGTTATACATAAAACTGAAAAAGATCAACAACAATAGCCGAAAACAAAAAATGAAATTTCTTAAGGGTAAGACATATTGTGTGCAAACATCGGGAAGTACCATACACCAAACTAGTATTTTGTATGTGCACCATGGGCTTTCTGCAGTGCAGCGAATCATCGGAGCCCTTTGGTAACAAGGCTATTGCAAAATGCAACCTCGATTTCACGGAACAACACCCGGATTGTCTGTATCTATTGAATAGATAGTTGTCTATTGAATCTTCTGCTCATATTGATCCACAAATTTTCAACTGGATTCATGTCAGGTGAGTTTATAGGCCACATGAGTCTCTAAATAGTCATATTCTTGAACCACGTATTAACGACTTTCGCTCGTTGACATGAAGCATTATCGTCCTGGAAAAGGAAATGGTCCAAATTTTCTTCCGAAAAGTCATCTTTAGCTGTTGTAAGAACTTTACGTACCAGATATTGAAGATATTTTCGTGCAACAATCGATCCTTCACATATATCCGTCGTTCTGACGTCTTTAACGGTGAACCAAGCCCATACCATTACTCAGTAACTGAATATTTGCATCTCTTAAACAAAATCCTTCACAAGTTCCTTGCTTGTTCGTATCCACAACTTCACAAGACTATTGTTTCCCACTATTCTAAACTTCTCTTGAACGAAGAAAACGATGTGCTTGCAGTTCTCATAAGTCCAAGTTTCATATCGACTCACAAAACTACATGTTGAAGTCCTCTGTGTTTTGTCAGTTTGGACTTTCTACGCGGTTTCGTCTTTGTAATATCCTCTTCATACAGTCAAGACAATACATTTGTACGAGTAACTGCAGTTCCAAGATCATGTCAAGGTACAGAAGCGATTTTTGGGAAAATCACTCCTTAAATCTGCAGTGCTATTGATTTAATTTAGCAATCTGCTCTGGGTGATGCTTTCTTTTTTCTTTCACACTGTTGACGAAGGGACGATTTGTTATGCTGGTTTCACTTGTGAATTACTCTTCCTGCCGTAGAATGATGGATTTTCAGTAATCCATCTATTTTCTTAGAGATTTGCCTTAGCTGCGCAAAGTAAGAGTTATGTCTTGTTCACATGGCAACAAGTCACATTTCTTACACATCTTATTTGTTGACAGTCCACATGTAGCAACAATATCACACACAAACAACGCTACACAACAATAATTTTGCCACTTGATATTGTCCAAACAATGAGAAAGCAAAGAAAAATCATAAAATGCTATTTACTTCAGCCTACACATCACAAATGCAATGCAAAATTCTCACTACGATAATTTATGAGACGTACTCAGTGCCATCTAGCGAAAATATTTCTGATACACAAAGAATTGGCAAGCGATGTCGTACACCACAGGTGTCTCAGATAACGCAAATGAACTATCCCACTCTTCATTTCCTTCTATTCCTCTTCTAACGGGCTGCAACTATGGTTTTCTGTGTAAGTTAGCTTGAGAATTGAGGTGTCGCTATTTTTTCTTTACAGAGTGTATTTGGTACCAAAATAATTACCATACTTTTAGGTATTGATAAACACAAATATGATCTCTGTGTGACTTACGGTTCCCGAGATGGCTCCTTATCTTTCGGTCAATATCACGGGAACGGTAAGTCATAGAGAGAGGATATTGGTGTTAATACCTAAGAGAATGGTAAACATTATGGTATCAATATTAATTCGTGGCCACTGACCAACTGGCCATTGGCCAAACCAGTTGCCAGTTGGACAGTGGCCACCGGTTACTATTTGGTACCAATATATTTATCATCCCTTTAGATATTGATTATCACCAATATGAACTTTCTATGTCCTACGGTTCCCGAGATATGGGTCCTTAAATATCTGGAAATCAGCCATTCTTTGGGCAACATCACAGGAACGGTAAGAGTGACGCGAAAAATTTAATCACTTTCTAGTCATCTGTTAGTTTAAAAAAATTAATCATCTGATAGTTTGAGATGCTCTATCAAATGCTGGGTCAAAAATTGAAAAATCGCAAATAATAGACAGGCGGACAGGCAGACGTACAGAATTCAGTAACGAACTTTTAAGTTCGTTGAACATGATTTCTTCTATATAGTGATTGAACCTCTGAATTCAGATCAAGTTAGAAATCGTATGGAATATATTTGTTAGCCCTGAAACGGACTGTTTTGATTATCCGAATAGTAGGATGTCCTATGGCCCTCGGCATTAATAATTGTCTGGATCCTTCTCGGCACCCCTTCAATGAGAGTCTAAAGGAAACGCTTACTCTCAGAAACTTTCTCCCAGGCATCAGGAATTAAGTTCCAGAATTTTGTTTTCATGGTGGGTGACTGATTAGGCAAGTCTTCCTTCATAATTCATTTAAGTTCCGCACACACGTTCTCGATCGGGCCTTGTCGGCAGCGCGTGGCAATCAATCCAGAACATCCAGATCGCCCTGCTGCCCCAACCAATTCTGAACTACCCGATGGACGGGTGAATGGCAGCATGACATTCCGAAAAATGTGCCCATACTGTTCACCCGTTAGACGTCCCTCTACCTAATGTAGTACTCCTAACGCCTTTGACATCAAGAAACCCCAGGATAACACAGAAACACGCCCAGAATGCCGTCTGTGGTAGACATAATGTGGAATCATGCCTAGTTCCTTTTGGTCTACACACGACAACTCGTCATGCACTTTCAGGGACAAACACGGAATCGTCTATGAAGATCACATCGTTTCCATTCCGATGCCTGCTCGTCTCTGCAAATTCAAGATGCAGTCGAATAAGGTTCCATGACAGGACTTGATTTCTTGCAGCACTATAAGCATGAAGACCAGCAGTCCTAAGCCGTCTTCTAGCAGTAGATCGTGAAGCATTGAAATTCGCTACCGCTACCTGTCTGAGGAGCCGGAAGGTCGTATGTAGTCTGTGCTGGGCAATAGCAATGAGTCCATTATCTTGCTCTTGTGGTGCTACACACTTTCTACCATTACCTGTACGTCTAGCAGATTCTCCAGTTTCCCGATAGCGCTTTACCCATCGCTGAGCAGTCCTTATGGAAACACCTACAATCATCACTGCTTGTGGTACGTTGAAGCCGACATTTGCAATGGCTAAAATGCGATCTTTGGATTCTCATTAATTGTCTACAACCAGAGACGCCGGAACTTCCGGGACTGCTTGGGCTATAGCCCGATCAATATTTAGGGAGGTATTAATTAAAACATTCAGTAAGTATTAAAATGATAATAGAAATCAAGTAATGAATAACACCTCTCAATTTTTCCGTGCAATTAATTATTGGCAACGATGTAATAGTAAAACAACGTTCTACTTCTAAAGACTGTGTGTGCTGCTTTTGTTTTTCGTCCATGATCCTCAGGGTTTTTCCTTTTTCTTCCGCTTTCAATTACCACCCGAACATCGAAGGGACAACATTCTGTCAAATAAGTTAGAGTATAATAACAGGAGCTTTGACAGTATTGTTTCGTTTTCGCTTTGTCGCTTCTGCACCCAACCCTGTTGAACTCAGCTGAACTCAGGTTCATTGAGTGAGTAACAACGAACAGATACATAAACGAACGAGAAAAAAAGAAACTTATTTTTCGAATCAAGTATCCTTAGAATCAAGTATAGTCGAAAAGATCTTTTGTTTGCTCCACAAGGTTCCCTCTTCTCTCCTGCACTTTATGGTGAATAGAGAACCTTCTGCTTTGAAAAAAATATGGAGAACACTAAAAATTATAGATCTCCTTTGCTGGTGACATACCTTCTCATTATTTCTAACGTCACTCTGATGCATACCCCACGAACAAAGAAGAGAATAAAAAATACAATAACAAGCACGTGTGTAATAGCATATATTTCACATTGTCCTTGGCAGAACATTCTTCCAAACAATTACAAAAAAGTAATATCAATGCTGAAGCTGAAGTAATGAATAGAGGAGCAGAAGTAACGAAGCATTCCTTCCAGTTCAAATTTAACGACTTCGTTGACGTTTATGACAATGTTTTGCAGAACGACGAAGATTTAACTTTGAGTCCTACATTACGGTAGTGAAGAATCCCTAAAACGGTTGATACGGCAAAATACGACACTGATCATGTTCAGCATCGAAAGAATATTACCGTGAAAAATACTTTGAATCCTACGACTTGGTCTTAAACACCATGATAAGAAGATTTGATGACTATATTTTCTTTGTGCTGTAGGATGTTTAACAGTTGCTGATAAATAATACTAATCTAAAATATGTTTACATATCCCAAATTTTAAACTAAACGTATTCAAAAGACATACAATTTGATATTTTAAAAGCACAGTTAAAGATGCTTTCCTCGCTTCACCGAAGGAAAAATGATTCTTTAAACGTCATTGAAGGTGTTCAAGATCTGGTTGTCTTATTGAAATCTGAGCCAAAAGAGGTAACTCATTATTTGTTTTCGGAAGTTAATAAGCTAGCAATGCTTTATCTTACTGTTCCTATGACTTTAGTGACACTAGAAAGATTATTTTCGACTCTATGAAGAATGAAATCTTATCATTGGAATACCATGACCCTACATAGATTAAATACTTGATGATTCTTCATTTCTACAAAGATCTTTCCAAAGAAGTTATGAAATAGCCCAGTACCATTGCAAAGGAGCTCATTTTGAGTTTAATGTCCTTTCAGCAGCGAAGCTATATGAGACGGAACCTACTGATTAATCGTGAAATCCGAATCACATGAGCTCTTGGCGGGAATGGAACCCAGGTCTCTCACGCAAAAGGGCGCGTACGGTAACCACTTAACCACGAAGAAACTCGGAGCTTATATTAGTAAAGAAGAAAGCACATTATGGGAATTACAATGCAGACAGCTAAGTACGACGACTGTTAAATGAATATTTGTTATCTTGAATACATTGTGATAATGGTCAATCTTATTTGATGATGTCAATTTTTTAAAAAATAGCATTCTCTTTTCTGTAACACAGTACAGTATAGAAGTTAAATTTCACACAGTGTGCAAAAGAGGGAAAGGGATTACAACGTACGATGGACTTTGCTTCCTACCCGATGAAAAATCCTTTCTTGTAAAATTCAGCCATCTTTCCCCGTCATTATCTACAACAACGTGGTTTGATTAACCTGTTTCAAAGAATCTGTGTGACTGACTGATAGCTACACAATATATTGACAGAATGGGCGTCTTAATTTTACTACTGAAGCTGCCCTCAGGCAAAAAGCAAGCTACCCGCAGTCATGGCTGCTGTGCCTTGTAGCATTGTTTAAAAAAAGACACTAGGTCACTTGTCATTTGCTAAGTTCTTTGTAAAACAACAGATAAGGTTTTTTAAAAATACAAATCATGTTTACCAAATTGTTGTTTGAAGCCCCTTTATTCCTTATAAAAACAATATATCTAGATTGACGCAAGCCCACATTAATTGTAATACAAAGTAGAAAAAATAACTGTATTATTCAGATCATTACTATTATAATTTTTACTATTATTATTATTACTATTACTACTACTACTAGTAGTAATAATATTGGAAGTATTGGTATTATTATATCATTATTATAATTAATATATTTTTATTATTATCAAATAATATTTTTCGTTTGTCCTCACAGCAATTAGTAGTTAGTAGGAGGGGTAAAAGTGCGTTTCAACGCCGTCGGACCTTCTCCCCGTCTCCAAAAAATGGGTACGGCGTTCCGCGAGTTCCTAAGAAATTACAATTGGCAAAGATAGGCATGAGGGACGACATGACGTCATGCCGCTACCTATCGTCCCAATACCTTTTCAGATTCACTTTTACCCCAGCTTAGCAGGAAATCCATACCAGAGTTAGTAGAACAGCTTTTCTTTATTGATAAAAATCGTAATTTGGCAGTTATTAAAGCAATATTTCTGTTTTTAGAAGTAAAAGAGAGGGGACCATGGAAGTTACTATTGCCAGGTATTCAAATGAAACCTGTGTTCAACACTGACTACGTATAATTCAAGGAATATTAAAAAAAGCGAAATGCTTACACATTTTCAAAAGTAAAACTAATATAATTCCTAAAAATACATTCATTGAAAAACTCAGGGTAGGAAGTACACCTTTTAAATCCACTTGAGAGCGTTCGAGTCCAAATTGAATAAAGTTAAAGCATGAAAGACCCAGGTTCGATTCCAGGTGGGAGTTCATGTGGTTCGGATTAGACATTAATTAGTAGGTCCATATCTCATATAGCTTCGCTGCTGAAAGGGACGTTAAGCTCAAATTCAACTCAAGAAAAGTTAAAACTATCAGAAAGTTCTCAACTGTTTTGGCGTACGCAATCCTGTGTCAAATAAAACTACATATTTGATAGTGCAAGCATCGCGAGAAATATAATATCCAATAAAGCAAACTTTTCGAGAAGGGTTTGTCTGAAGATACATAAATTTATATTGAAAATAGTTTAAAAAGGTGCGGCAGCGTAATTTATTCGCAACATAGGACCTCGGTTCAGTTAAATTAGACTCCATGAATACATGTTATTAACTTTTATTGTCTTATTTCTCTATACTGCCAATGTAACTAAATTCCTCATTTAAAAACCAAAGAACTCACAAGTGACAAAATATAAAATTATCAATATAATAACTTACTATTCAGGACCAAAATTTTAAGTCTTGCAACTGAACGAGAAATCAAAAATTTGCCGTAATTGCACGTATTGATTATTTTGGTAGTAAGCAGAAATAACAACATAAATTAAATCGAACAAACAACAAAAAATAACTAGGTTACTATAATTTCATGAATTTTTTAACGATTAACTTTTACTTTTTTCAATCTGAACCAAAATGTACTAAAAGTGAGTTACTAAATGAACGTTGCAAAAATATTCATGTAAGAATAAGTTAATGAAGCACGCAAAAAGGTTTTCACTTATAACAGAAGAAAAAGAATAGGTTTAAAATTTAGTAAGCTTTAGCCTAAATTCTCACCTCCCATTACAATGAATATTCTCGTCCTTGTCTTCAAACCATTTCACTTTTCTCAAATAAAGTCATAATTAACAAATTCTAAAGGGAATCAAAAATATTCGATTCCCCAGGTCATACCTATCGAATCCACCTGGCTACAAACGGGCGCTAGAGGAGGTCTACTACTCAGTCAGCACATGGGAGGTCAATCAATGACGAGTTAGTCAAGGCCAAGAAACCCCTCACCCAAGCGTTAAAAACGCGAACCAAATAATCAAGGCGAGAAGTTACTGTCACAAACATGGTAGAAATTTTCCTTTTAAAAACGTTTGCATGTTTTTCTTAGGGATCAACGAAAGTTCACGTTACATATTAATGTGCCTCTCCCATTAAATAAAATGTTTATAAAGTTCTTCAGTAAATTTTTAAAGTTCATGCTTTTAAATGTAACTCGATTATGAAAAGAATAGAAACTCTTGACGTTTTCCCATGCCTGGACAAGTTTTATATATTCTTATTCTTCTCGCTCGAGAAGTTTCTTAGCAATCATTCAGGGATCTTCACTGTTGATCTCTTTGTTTGCTCCTTGAATTATCATGTAGACAACAATGACAATACGACTGGTTATAACATGACAATCGTTGTGGACATGACATATCTCGGACACAAACATTCCTGCAGGAAATACAAAAAGACAAACAGCATTCCGACAAAATTTACATTAAATACATGAAAATATTTACACTTTATACATAGGTTCTCTATGTAGACTCTAACTCTTTCCTTTTACAACCTTAACCTTAATTTTAATTTTAATCACGTGAAGTCCTGGTAGGATATAATTTTTTTATAAACATGATTTGACGTATAGGCTTCTTGGTTGGGTTTTCTACAGGTTCCAACCAGAGAGTATTTTTAGTAGGGAAGCTTAAAATACGGAACGGCTCCGAGAATTGTAAGGCCAGTTTAGGTTTCAACTTCTTATCCAATGAAGCTTTCATTATTCTTTTTACAAGAACTAGGTCTCCTGCAGGAAGAGTGTAAGGAACTCTCTTTTTATTGTACAACGGCTCTTTCCTAAGCTGAATCTTTGCTATATTCGCAGTTATAGTATTACTAACCTCTTCCAAATTAGTAGAGGATTCAACAATGCCTAGATCTAATAACCAAATAACGTCCATTGGGTTGAACATTTTTCTACACAAGAAAATTAATTTAGGTGTTTTCAAAGTTTAAGAGTTTACACTAACATTCATCGTATCACAACCCTTAAACCTAAATTAATTCGACCTTTAGTTTCTTTTAAAAGAACATTTTAAGACAATAATTTTTAACAGTTTCAACTCGTTCTAGTTTTTCAATAATTTCTTTTAATTCAGAATGATCACGTTGAAACTTATGTAGTAGTTCATTTAATAAAGGCTCTTGCCACAAATTAAAATAAGATACATGAACCTCTTTGCCTTCAAATTTCTCAATTTCGTCAATATTTTCAGATGGTGAAGTAAACTCTGTGTACTGATAAATACGGCTTAAAAATCTGCGAGGTGATTACGGCATGACCGCAGATAAGTTACATCAAACTTGTACTTACGTATACGTTCAATTAGATACCCATATTTGCGCTAACGTTTGTGGTTGCGCAAAATCCATGTGCGGCTGGAGTTGTCTGAGAAACAGTAATTTTTTAAATAAATACGTATAAAATTTAGAAAGTGCTAGACAAAGAGCTCGAGTCTCCAATTCAAATATGGTTTTTGGCCGTTCACTCTCTGTATTACTTTAGACCAAAAATAAACGGGCCGAAGTTTACCCGTACCATCATAGTGTGACAAAATAACACTATAAGTTTCCAAACTACTATGACAATGAATCACAAGGGGCTTTCTAAAATCTGGAACTTTCAGAACAACATGTTCGAGAATGGCATCTTTAATTTTATTCAATAAATTATACTCTTTTTACCCCACCGAAACGGGACCTTTCCGGATTTTAATTTATACAATGGTGCTAAATATTCCGAATACCCTGGAATAAATTTTAAATAATAAGAAACAAAACTTATTAACCTAGCTAGTGCCCTTCTGTTCCTCAGTTTGGGTACTTTTTATTACTTCAATTCTTTCTGGATCTATTTCAATCCTCAAATTCATACCCAAGATACTTTATTTTTCTTTTGAACAAGAAGTTTTCCTAGGTGAGAGAGTTATTCCCCATTCCGTTAATCTAGCAAAAACCTTTTCAAGACTTCTTTATGTGTTTCAATATCGTTTCCGTGAATGCAAATATCATCAACAAAAAGGTCTAAGTGCTCACCAACTAAATCCTCCAATATCTTACTAAGTACTCTAGTTAGCGCAAACCAGGATAGGCAAAACCGCACTGGCATGCTGCTGAACGCTACGAGCCTAATAGGAGTTGCAAATACAGTATACGTTTGTGATATTTAGCTAACTTTACTGGAAAATAGCTAAGTTTTGGGTTAATATTTGAATAGATTTTGTGACCCCTATATTAGCTATTGAGGCTTCTACATTAGGAGTTGGGAACCCTACAGCACCACTTTCTTATTCACCTGCGAATAGTTGACTACGAGCCGTTTAGTTTTATCATTATTGACGACCAAAAAACAAGGGGACACATAAGGCGAACTATCTACTTCCTCAAATACCCCCTTTCTATTAAATCTGCGACGAATTTTTCAAGTTCCTGGAATTTGTGTTTAGCTAATGGATACGGTTGAGTAAACGAAAAACTCTTATATTCTAACTGAATTTCAATTTCATTATCTTTAATTGTTCCGAGTTTATCAGTGACGAACGTCTGAATACCTACAAATAAGATTTTTAATATAATCTTCTAATAAGTACAAGTTTATTAATACATCAACTTTACCTTTTTCCTCATTCTCCATCTGAACCGGAAAAGAACTTGTATTTTGGAAACTCCCTACAGCTTGGCTAGACGTAGACGGAACACCCTGGTGAGCTACGCCACTGTGAATAGCTTCTGCATAGAAAACAGCCGACGAACTGACACAAGTTCCATTTCCACCCACATCAGCATCCGCACCTCTCCAGGCAGATAATGCTCCACGACGAAAGTCATTTTGAAAGTCGGGATTGTGACTCCCGTGAAGACCACTGCCGGTTAAGCATGTTGACAAGTGTCTTTCCTGGACAATCCAGAAATTGAAAACTGGGGCACAGAATTGGTCTCACAGGTCATCTTGGAGTTATATGTTAAATTTACTGAAATATTTTCTTGATGAAAATGTACTAATTTCTTCGCATAGTACACATAAATTTGGTGTCCGTGAAGGAAAGGTGTACCAATTAATGGGTTAAATTCGGTTTAAATCATTACTGCAAACCAGTCCACAAATTTCTTACGTTTCACAAAAATATTTGGACTAATTCCGTAATTTCTTATTTCCAGGAATTCCAGAAATTGAAATGTGAATGACTTCGATTGAAATGAAATGAAATGACTTCGATTTTGGATTAACCAAATTTATTGAGGAGCCACTGTCTATCACGCAAAAGACATTTTCATGGCACACTGACACTACTATTTTTGCAACATTTTGATGAACAGTTAGGTTTTCAGAGGATACATATCTTCTCAAACTCTTTTCACCGCTTTCATATGTTTTACAATTAATATTACACGTAGATGGGCGCGGTGTCTCAGTGGTAGAGCGTTCACCGCCAGTGCTTGGGGTCCCTGGTTCCATCCCAGCCCGCGCCGTGTGGACTTTGTGGTGGACAAACACCGTCCTCGTGGGTTTTCTCGGGGTTCTTGCGTTTCCTCCCACTTTCTTCATTCCACCATTTCACTCATTTCTCATTATAACCGCCTTCTTTAGCCTAACCGGCATAACCGTGGGACGTTAAACTTAAAGATTTCATTTCATTTTTTTAAAATTATACGTAACAAAACGATGAGTAGATTGTGCACAAACATTACTCCCACTATATACATTTGCTTTAGGGAATGAAGGTAATTTGGATGTAAATTTCTGACTTAACTATTATTTAAGAACTTTGCAGTGTGCATTAAAATGATGACAGAAATATGATGAAATCTCAGTTTCAAATTTCATGTCTAGCTTGAATCCAAATACCTGTACTGTCATTTCGTTCAATGTTGGTATCCGAAAGTTGCAATTGATCTCAATTTTTCGCTGATCCTCCTCAGACCAGGGGTATCATATGTGATACCTTGGATTTTGGGTCGTGTTTTTAAACGTTCTCATTGAAGAACGTTGTGTCTGTGGTATCAGCAACTATACGGCGTGGGTTGTGTGATTTAAATTGTTTTGTTGGTTTTGTGCGGTTGTGAATCCTGCAAGGGGCATAAGAATGGCAGAAAACTCTTGGCAAACACACGTGAGAAGTTCTCGTACTAAGTTTCACTTATTTCATTATTTGTAGTTGATATTACTGAATAATATTTACGATGTATAGTCTTACAAGAAATGTCACGTGTTTTTATGAAATGTCATATAAATTATTACATCATAATAGTAACAAATATTGAAGGTATGGAATATGATACCTTAGGTCGCATCCGATACAAATGTAGTTACAGGAGGGTGTTTTGTAGTTACGAATGTAGTTACAGAATCCAACTGAGTATTTCAGTAGATACTTCGGGGATTATTTTTTGAAGACGTAGTGAAGTATACGGACATGCAAGGTGTCCGAGAGCTTGGAAAATCTTTCAATATAACGCAAAAAGATATCAAAAATGTAATTGGTTGTTCTATTGCAATGGACCTATTTGGACTACCAAGAACGAGAATGTTATGGGACAGAAGAACTAAGATACCGCTTGGGTCAGTCAATATTAGCAGAGATAGTTTCCGCAAGTTCAGAAAAAATCTCAAAGTTGAGGACGATGATTCAGTTACCCCTCACCAAAGTAAAGAGGACAGGTTCTGGTAAATACGCCCAGTGGTGTCCCAAATTGCGAATGCGTGTAGAGAAAACACAAGATCTAAACAGATTTAGGTTGACTAATAAATGATTCCTTTTCATGGTAATGTAACTATGAAACAAGAGGAAAGCAAAATTCAGTAAGACAAAAGGTATTTGTCGTCTGTTCACAGAATGGTCTGCCCTTCGATCTGTATTTATATGAAGGAAAAGAAGTAATATTGTTTCTAATATTTTACAAAATCCATGGACACTTGATGTTGGTATGCGTGTCGTTCTTAAATTTTGTGACAGTTTACCAGATAACACGATTATACACCTACAGATATTTTACATCCATCCATTTATTGGACATGTTAACTGACAGAAATATTCTGGTAACAGGAACAATAATGAAATCTCGCATTCCAAAATATGTGCATTTAAAAACCGACTCGCAACTAAAATTCGGGTGTAGAGGCAGTTACGATCGGGTGGTTCAAAACGATAATAAGGAAGTAGTAGTAAAATGTTTCGACAATAGATCTGTGCCCTTTACTTCTTCGAATATTGGAGTGAATCCTGTAGATGAATGTCACCGTTGGTGTAAAAAGAAGAAAGAGTATGTGCAGGTTCCAAGAGCAGCAATTGTCAGAAAGTACAACCTTCATATGGGCGGTGTTGATATGTTAGATCATGTAATTCCAAATATCGCATCAAATCAAGGTCAAAAAAACTGTAAGATGTATTTTCAATTCGTCGGTTTTATGGCAGCAGTTGCGTGGATTGAATACCGTGAAAAGGCTAAATGTCAAGAAAAGACACTCTTAATTATTATGAGTTTAAGTTATCAAGTGCACAAGATCTGGTATTTGATACGGATTCTGCCGCTGAAGCAAGTTAAACAGAGGATTCCGGTGGTGAAGAACATGTTAGAAGGAAAAGAAAACCAGGGGAAATTCTTGTGCCTCCTAAGAAAGCAAGAACTCGTCATGCAGAATATATGTCAGAATGTAATCTCAAAACACAAGCTAGTAGGTCAAAATGTAGGATGGAAAATTGCACGTGGTTAACATTTGTACGATACCCCTCTTGTCACATATACCTCTGTTTTACCAGTGGAAGAAATTGCTTTGTTGTATTTCACAAAATGGAAAACAACATACGAAAATAACTTGAAATTAAGACAACAGTTAAAAATATTCAGTGTAACTTTCTAGAAATAAGAAAACTATTTACTTTTCTGGATTTATTATTGGAATACTATTACAATAAATGTATATTGTAATATTTAACATGATTATTTTATTTAGTTAGAATGTAATCGAAAGTTAAATATTGTATAGACATGTAACCATAACATTGTTTCTTACCATTTTCACTTTATACTTGCATAACTGTTAATCTAAATTGGAGGCAAGGAATTCATGTATTTGCTTGGTTAAGTATAACCTAAGGTATCAAATATGATACTTTAAAACATTTTGAAATTTGAGGCCCAAAAGGCAAGAAGGAGTGCACCAAATTGAGTGACATTGTGCACGAATATGCTAGAATAAGATAAATGGGTTTATTATTTTCCGCAAAAAAGCGGTTGAGTGAGTTACCTTCTAAACAGTTGAGTACGAAATATAAAAGCTACAAATAAGCATACGTCAGATGTTCCTAAAGAATATGAAGAATTGCAACGAAACTTGGTATAGGGAAAATTTGCAAAACAATAAATGAAAAGTATTTTAATTTTTGCTAAAAAACAGTGTTGGGCCTAGGATCCATTCGAAAAAAGTAAATATTACGTTAATAGCGCAGGAAGCAGTGGATCGAAGGAAATCAAATCGTGTGTAGATATTATATAGAAATGTGTAAAATAAGGCCTTTCGTATTTTTCAAGTGTCCCTATCGTTTTCCTTCAAATTTGGCAGATCAACAGCAAACTGGAAATAAATCGACACGTGGTTTTTGTTTATGCGCAAAAACATTGTAAGGGTTAGAGGAGTCTCCTGAAATACTATAAAATACGCTATACTGTTTGTGCTTGTAGCTGGTCTGTCAAATTTGAAGAAATCGGATGGAGACACGACGCTTGTGAAATATGAAAGGCCATATTTTACGTATCCAATATCTACATACAATTTCATACACTTCGGTCCACTCCTCTTTTCTTCGGTCTATTCAACAGTTTTTTCTTTCAGGAAAATACGAAACACGTATTACCTTATCTTAACTCTAAAATATTTGTTCATATTTCATTCACAATCGGTCCATTTCTTCTTGCCTTTCGGGATCAAATTCCAAAATTTTGGAGGGGGAATTTTGCCCCCAAAAACCGTTTTTCTTACGAAAATAAATGTAACGTATTCGTTTATTTTTTGCCTATTATTCATACAAAAAGTTTCGTCGCAATTCTTTATGTCCTTTATACACATCTGAAATACTGTTTCTAGCACTTTTGATATTTCGTGATCATAGGTTTGGAGGGGACTCATCCCACTGTTTCTTCCAGGAAAATACGAAACCCTTATTCCCAAATTTTACGTCTTCAATATCTGTGAACAATTTAATTCACTTCGGTTCAGTTATTCTTGCCTTTCGGTTGTCAACTTTCAAAATTTTCGGTGGGGCTTTTATATTAAACCTTTACATTATGTAACTTTTTTCTTTTTTTATCAGATTCTTTTTTGGGGGAAGGAGAGACACTTTCCTCTGATATCTGTTTCTTGCAATTCATCTTGTTTAAACTGCTTAAGTATGATCATTTTGTAACATTTGATTTCATCCAACTCCGTCACGATACTAAAATTGTCATTCTTAACAATTTGCTTTATTCTCTTATTTGCAGTTTGCCACATTGATATATTTGTTACAAAATTGAGGTTTGGTCCAACGTTTTGCGAATTCGCTACCAACCGAACTGCCAAGCTTTTTGGATTGTCTCCTTTTGCAGGAAAAGGAGAATTCCAGGTGGTAATGCAGTTTTGGGGTCATGCATACAAAATTTTTTGAATTAAATAGAAAATTCTACGGGAGATGTACAAAATTATACATGGCATGTGCAAACATATCCGCTAATTATATGTATGATATAGCTAATTGGCACTCCGATGGTTTGCAATGGTAGAATCTGTAAGTTTAAGCCAATTTGTTTCAAAATACAGGGCTATACAAAACTTTTAAAAGATGTACAACAGTGTACAAAATTCGGGGATTATTTTTGTTTACTTAAATCGTCAATATGATTATTCCCCACTCAAAGTTGATGGTTCACGAGTGTTGTACAAATTTCTACGGGAGGTGTAAAAAATTCTACTTGACATGTAAATCATATACGCTAATTATATGTCTAATATTGCTAATTGACAGTCCAAATTGATGGTTTGCTTATGGTGGAAACCGGAAGTGAAAGTCCAATTTTCTCGAAATAGAGAAGTGTAAAATTTTTTAAATGTACAAAAGTGTACAGAATTCGTAGATTGTTTTCGCACGGGAAGTGTAAATCTTCGATATGATGATTCCGCCCTCCAAGTTGAAGGTTTAGTTTCAAATTTTTTACCTGTTTTTTCGAGGCATACAAAATTGTTTGAATAGTGTACAAAATTCTAGGAATTGCAGGTGGTAATGCACTTTTGAAGTTGTGTATACAAAATTATTTGAATTATATACAAAATTGTACTCGAGATGTACAAAATTCTACGGGACATGTACAGTCATATCCGCTAATATATGTCATATTGCTAAGTTGCATTCGCAGTTTATGGTTTGCTTATGGTAGAATCCGTAAATTTAGGGATATTTTTTCGAAATACAGGGGCGTACGGAATTTTTGATAGGTGTCCAAAAGTGTACAAATTTCGTAGGTTATTTATGTCTACTTAAGTCTTCCGTATGAAGATTCCGCACTCCAAGTTAATGGTTGAGTTCGAAATTTTTGGAGCGAATTTTCTGGAAACATTGGGTGTACAAAATTATTTGAATGGTTTACAAAATTGTACAAAGTTCGCAGATTAATTTTAGCTACTTAACTCTCTGATCTGGAGATTCCGCACTCGAATGTCACTTTGGAGTGCGGAATTTTGATCGCAAATTTTTGGAAACTTAGGGGTGTACAAATTTTTTAAAAGATGTACAAAATTTGTTCAAAATCATAAGTATGTTTAATGTGTGATTTGCCAATTCCGCACTCCAAGTTGACGGACCTTAATTATCACGTACCTGGTAGGAAGTGTTTTGCTGAATCCGAAAAGGTTTCTTGTGTTACAACGGACAACGGATCTAACATTGTTAAAGCCATTGGTGAACTAAGTGCTTACCGCCACTTGAGTTGTTTCGGTTACACATTAAATATTGAGTAACTAACGCTTTTAAAGAACAACCCACATGTGGAGTTATCGAGAAGATAAAAAAAATCAGGAGAATCATCAGTCATAGTCATAAAATGAAACATGCTTTACAAAAGAAAAAAGAACCTTTAGGACTACCATATAAAATGATACCATCAGTGACACCGACAAGGTGGTGGTCTCTTATTCCATTGATTTAGTTCGTTACAGAACAACAAGTCGGACTGGCCAAGTTCCTTTCCCTAACAAAACACACGTCTCTTATTTTGCAACAGAAAAACGTTAAGCTTCTAGAGACGATTTTATGGCTAATTTTACTCTGAGTGACTACATGTCTGCTGAAAAATCAGTGACAACTTCAGTAATTCGTTCTCTTTATGATCAAGTAAAAAGTGAATTTCAAGCAGTTGATGATGATGAACAAACTATGACGTCCAGTGAGACTTACTGGTCTGGTTATGATTCTCTTTAAGAAGAATAAGGTAGTGAAGTAATACTGAAACTGGCTTTGAAAGATGTTCAAGCTCAGATGAAAAAGGTAATTTTAGAACCTTTGTATGATATGTATGACACGAAGGAAGGAACCAGAAACCTTCTTAAGATATGTTTCTTTTTCGTCCCAAGATTTAAAATTCAACCAGCAGGAAGCGATATCGATGTAGTGAAGACCACAGGTTTAACAGAGTTAAAAGAAATTGTTACAAAGGATAGCTCTGGTAGTGTTCAAAGAAACGTTCCAAAGAAAGGATTTGCAAGTTACTTGAAACGAAAGAAAAGTGAATAAGGTAGTGTTGAACAAAGTGAAATCGTTGAAATAAATAGATACTTAAATCTTGGAAACTGAATTGGAAGAAGATCCACTTACTTGGTGGAAAAATCATTCTTCTCTACTTCTCAGGTTAGCACAGTTGGCAAAACTATATTTGAGCATTCCTGCCACAAGTATACCTAGTGAAAAAGTATTTAGTTGTGGAGGTAATGTAGTGACAGACCATAGACACTCTTTTACACCTGAACATGCCGAGCAGTTGATGTTTTTTTCCATGAACAAATCCATTGTTCCAAAAGCTCTTTAAGTATGTTCAGTTAAAATGCGTAATTTACTCAACATTAGAGAATCTTCATAGGATGTAATAATTCTATAGTGTTATGGTAAACCTTGGTACGCCTATGTTACTTTTAACGACTCATGAAATTAACCATTAAACATATTTTCTATAGTTTATAATTGTAAGTTAGAAAGTACATAATTATGAACTTTGTAATTGCAATTTGTAAATAAAACATGTTAAGCAATGACAAGATGATTGCTAACTAATTATAAATTTAACTTTTACTTTCAGCCCATCAAAGGAAATTAAAACAATCAACCCTACAGAAATTGATTAAGTTTACTTTACTCTATCACTGAAAGTAATTTGGAAAGCTTTGTGTACAAACATTCGTCTAATATTTAATATTTAATTGAATTAATCAAGAAACACGTAATTAAAAATGTAATATTTAACGAGAGTTTGTAAATAAGACTTTACATTCTTTAGACCATAGAGTAAGAATAACTTTTGAATTTCCGTCGTTAGTCTGAAAAGTAAAAAATAAATAAATTAGTAACTATCTTGTAATTAATTAGCATATCTTTTAAAATTTTCAATTACAAAATACATAATATAACTACCTTATTACTTGCAAGTATACATAGTAAAAATATGTTTAATCACGGAAAAAGAGAAATCAAAATGACATGGCGAAAGATCAAAATAAAAGAAAAATCTCCTTAACTTTTATTAATGAATAAAGTAGAGATAATATGGTAAAAGAAAGCACTGAGGCCATGGATCGTCTCATCAGGATTTTAACTATAAAGAAGTATTCAAAAGTTGCATATAAAGCTTTGCGGTCAGGGCTCTGCGTTTCTACATCTTTGAACCTACGCCTCTCGCGCTACCAAAGCCTTAATTGCCTAAAAATAAAACTAAATTTAAATTTAGTCAATCAAGTTCAAACTTAACTAGTCAAAATTCAATAAAGTTTTTTCATAACAGCACAAAATTCTAGTAATTTGTAATGACAGTTTAATACTGTGATGTTAAAGTCATCCAGTATAGATAGGTAGTAGGCAGCTATTATTGTGGTACCATTTAGCATCTTACATAATTTGTTACCCAAATATATAAATGTACAATTATTATGCTGCTGCCGCTGTTATGTAAAAAATATGTATTTATGATGTTACATGAAGGTTTTGGTAACTAGAATCAGTATTTCATATTTCAGGTTCAAATCATGCAAAGCTAAAATTAATAATGCATCGCTTGTATTGTATTTAGTATATTGCATGCTGTAAACAACAAAAAAGTTCTTAGAACAACGGATTACTGTTTAATGTTTTTTTTGTAACTTCTATGATGATGATGCTACTACTGCAGTCTCTTACAGAGTCGCACAACGGCCCTTACCTAAGTATAAGTGTGACTTCGAATGACCAATAGATCATAGAATAACCATGACCATTGGATTTCGTGTCCTAGAAGAGAAAGGATACATTGTCAATCGCAATCGTTGTGGAGGGTGAGAAGGTCAAAAGGCAACGGTATATGCTTCGCGCATCGGTACCCCAAATTCTCAGATTGCACTGTGAAATATCTATCGGGGGATTTGCTGAACGAGAAACATGATGGTAAAGACGAAAAGGAGTAACCTTGAAAATGTGAGGCAACTTGGAGAGAAGTGGAGTTGGAGAATACTGGAATAATGGTGCAGAAATAAAATATATCGGAGGGTGATTTTAAGAGAGAGACTCTGCAGAAATTTGCTTTACTTTAATACCTTGCACTTTTAAACGTGTTTTTCTGTTTTGTTATTGTCGCAACTTAACGGATTTAGAAGCGTGGCCATAGATTTTCTGATGTAGGCTGTATTGACATTTTGACCAGTTGCCCGGTTGCACAGGGTTATCGTAGAGAGTTGAGATTTGCTCTAACTTCATTTACTTAACAATAGCTTTCATACAATATGCTACTTGACACTGGTTCCATTTGCAAATTTTGAGTTGGACTCCGCCTGGGACCCTGCGAGTGCTCCGGGGACACAAATTTTTCATTCAGAAGATGCTGTGTTTCCAACAGTAATTTGATATGTATTCGCTGAGTTTCCTTACTCGACCGTTTCCGAAAAATTTGACCCGGAATATTACTTTGTAATGTGTAGTATGGAGCTCAATTTCTAACTTTTTACGCTTATATCTCCGCAACGGTTGCGACCGAGGATGTATCCCTTTCCGTGTTATGTTCATTTGGAACAAGGTATCAAACGGCAATATTCTCGACTCGAAGTCAGAGTTACACTTGGATAGGTTCCCTCGTAAGTCATGCGTCCAAATTATTTTGTATAATAATAAGTAACATTCAACTTTCCATGATAAATTGCACATATTTTACCTTGTTCGGAGATAGAACATGAGCAATCTACCATGGAAAGTTGAATTCTAATTTTTATTACAGGAAATAATTTGAATGCATAGCTCCTACAAAATAGCCTAGTCTAACATCGTCTTAAGTCTACTTTTCCCTAATTTAAAAAAAATATCTGGGCATTTATATGAAAATTGACATTTAATACATGGTCTTATAACATTTTATCCACATCATTGTTCTCTAACAGTATCATTTTGTAGCACAGAAATTTAGCTTTTTCTTTCAATAGTAATTTATATTTACATTTTTGTTGCATTATTTGATAACGTCTCAGGCAGCATCAGTTATACTATTTCAGGGTTTCAGTTGTCAACATTTTCGCGAGTATGTATTACTCATTGTACTAATTGTACTTTAGATTAAAAGTTCATTATTATAATTCTAAATGACTTGACTACAAATGTTTCGTGTGCTCTTGTATTGTTTGCTTAATAGTAAAACAAATATTTTGGAATTAAAATGCCAAACATGTAAATTGTTCGCGTTGTTGGTACTGCAAAATACAAACTGGTAATAATTGAAAAGAAATTGTAAAAGCTAAAGATAAATAACTTTGCTTGATGAAAGCTGTACGATATTCCAATAATTGTAAATAAGAGAATGCATAACTGTTCAAGACATGATTCTACTGTATTCCATGTATACCAAAGGGAAAACGAGAAAGTATGCAAGTAAATTTGTGGGATTAAAGCCTTGTAACAACGTTTGAGAACCACTGCCGCAGGACAATTTCGAACTTTTATATTCAAACTTCAAACTAATATTAATATCACGATTCCGAAATGAACAGTAAGCTTCAAAATTTCAGTCTTCTAAGTAGTTCTGAAATTCATACTTTTGAGCATTCCACAATTCCAAAATTTTGGAATGTTCCGGAATTTTCGGAACATTCCGAAATTTTGGAAAATTTCAGAACTAGGTGATTTCCGAAATCCGGAATATGAAATCGAATTCCGAACACCTCTAGTTGTCCCATTTAGGCTCTCTGGTAGCCATTGTTACAACAAATGATATAAAATGAGAACCATTCGCTCATCAATTAAAGGCTTTGTCGAAGTAACATAACAAATGTGAGGAATTTAACTGCCCCGATCTCCCTCAAACGAACCAAATTGAAGATGATAATACTTTTGATTTGAATGAGTAAAATTCATATTTTAGATAAAAATGACAACTCAATACAAACCAAACTATCCTAATGGTTTAGGCACTCGTGTGACATATTCGATTTCTCACACAATGGAAAGCTAGTAACACAGAACAGTACATCGGCGATCAATTGATGTGTCTATTAAAGGCTGATGCAGTTGGACAGTGCAGTGATCAGCTAGAAAATATTCTGTTCTGAAACGTATCTCCATAAAAATGTGCCTCCTTCCACATCACAAAAGAAACACAAAGTTAACACAGGTGTGTATCCTACTATTCAATGGTAATAAATGTTAATAAATGCTTTAAGTTAATTGTTGTGAAAACTAAAATTTTCCCATAAAAATTATTAAAAAGACCTATCTTTGGAACTGTACGTGGTAGTAAAATTTTGGTCCGGAAACTGCTTCGTTCTAAGAGAATACCACAGAATCATGAGAAATCATGTGTGGAAGAAACCATTGCGAGACTAGTATTATCGAACTAAATTGTATCATCTTCAATCAGCATGATGGTGATACTATGGAACAAAATATTTCAATGTTGAGATGATATGGAATTATCATGGAAATCAGTAAACAGTGAACAGTAATTTTCAAACCAGAGTAATATTAATATAGACGTTTATATTTTCCTATGAGTATAAAGGTAATTTCTTAAATGAATTTTACTTTTCTTAAATAGCAATGGAAATATATTTTGCTCTCTGTTTAATAAAGAATGACAAGTTTCGTTTTAGATAATTTAGCAAAGATTCCAATAGTATGTCCCAAGAACCATAACTTACTAAATGTATATGTAATCTCTGTAATGTATTATATATATATATATATATATATATATATATATATATATATATATATATATATATATATATATATATATATATATATATATATATATATATATATATATATATATATATATATTATACAAGAAATTGAAGTTGTTTAACGTACATCTGTACTAAATATAAACTCATAATTTCGTATTCTTCTTCAGGAATTTTGCGGCTGGAAACATGACATCTAACATGGAATTTACTTTGTCACTTAAGATGATGTGGATTTCCTTACCTGCTATGGTTTGTTAGCTATTCAATTTAGAAATAAATATGATAAATAATATTTTATTTACATAACAATATTTTGAAAATTACTTCTGAATCAAGAGGTCATCGTGAAGAAAAAAGTTTATACAATATATTGTAGTAATTTTTAATGCTATTATTAATGTTATATAACCATTAATAAAAGGTAACTTAGTTTATTATATATATGAATTTGACTCAGTTTGATTGGCTACAAATGACTAGGGTTTTAACTAGCCACTTGGCTGGCTATTAATGATCTAAATGTAACATATTTAGAATATATTCGATTAAGTACTATACATGTATTCTAAAAACTACTTTAATGTTAGATCTTTCAAGAAAATTGTTTCACTCCTTTCTAAAAATATAAAATTACACACTCAGAGAATGTATTGTTATCACAAGAAATACAATTTATTATTATCAATACATCAGTGGACATAGAAATGTTACAATATTAAATGTGCCTCATTGTAAATACGATATGCTTCTGGTATTCCTGGAAGACATTTAGATAGTTTAAAGAAATTTAGATGACCTATTAAATATGCACGTTGAAAACGGCGTAAAGTTAAACGAAGAGCATATTACAGAAAGACGACTGATAACAGAAATCTTCGATGATTGTTTTTGTTAAAGACAGACTATTGATTTTCATTTGATCCACAATTATCAAAATAATTCTATCACTACCGGTTTAAGTAGGGAGATAGGTGAGGACAAGATATATATTCTTGGAATGATAAATCCATTACAGAAACGCGCTTCTTGTAATCTTTTATAGATTTTATTTTTAATGTCTCTCAATATTAATACCGGAAATGGTCTACTTCTGTTACCTTCAATTTGAATAATGGGCTAAGGTAGTAAATGAAACTTATACTCGGGACATTGATCAATTCCAGACAACCGCTTCTCGAACTATTTTACCACTTTTACTGTGAAACCTATCGACATATAGACATACGGACATAGTTGTTCTATAAGAATTCCTTTTCTTTTGCATAGCATAGTTCCGGAGTTTAAAAGTGAAATATTACGTGTCAACTTAGAGCATCAAACTATATTAATCAACATCTTACATTTTTGTGATCAAATTACTACCAAATAGGTGAGACTAAAGGCATGATTACAAGCAAAAATGGAAACAAATTTTTAGAAAATGTTACATTAATTCTGATATAATTGAAAATAAAATATTCAACAAAAAATAATAACTAATGATGACATAGTAACTGAGACGTATTCAAAGAGAAGGTTCTGGGGCCTGCAGACCCTGAAATTTTGATATTTCTGTAAATTTAGTCTAATTTTAGAAGTGACTTTACAAATTTTAACATAATTTATCCTCATAATAATTCGGAGCCCTGAAAACTTTAGTTCCCGTCCGAAATAAATTTCTGGGAATGTATCTATATGGATAGTAATGTGTAATGATGCTCAATGTCATTTTATTATATACTTACGAATGTTTAATTTACTTGTAGTTACTTTGTTATGCTATGTATCTTGTTCCCAACTTTAATCTTAATTTGTCAAAATTCGTGTTTACTTCAATTTGATTGTTCAGCTGTGTTTTTATAAATTCTTATTGTAATTTATAACATTGCAGGCAGCAAATTAATGAATGAGTGAATAAATACTTAATTTGACAAAATAATATTTGCCGAAAACGAACTATTAATAAATTCTGATGAATTTCACTTGGTGATATATATTTTGTTTAGATGGACTTGTGTAATATACGTGTATTGAGAACCTACTATTCAAATAGTATTGCTCTAAAACTAATACAAACAGCTAATATAGTGAAGTAGAAGAATTAAGAGAGACAGGTAACAGAAACTGGTACGATGCACAACAGTTATTCTCTTAGTAATAACAAAATCGTCTTAAGCTTGGTATTGTATTTAACAGGTGGAATTAGAATAAAAGAGGCCTCTGGGAAAAGCAATATATGTACCTGATATTTTCGTCATCTTCATTCCCTTTCAACTAGCTCCCGGCTACTTCTACGCACCGAGTTTCATAGTCTCTTCACTACTCAAAAGAAGGCATGGAACTGTTCATCGGGAAGCTACGGGAGCATCTGTTGCTTTCCACTATATTTCCTCGAGCGTTCGGAAGCGAGTATCTTTCTGGTACGTTTGATTTTGAGAACTGCCAAAAGCTTCAGAAACCTATTTCCGGATAGTAAAGACCTAGACAAACCACCGAAGTGTTATTTCGTGTGGATAAAGTCAATCACATGAGCTGCATGAACGGAATCACTACCCTGATGCAGTCTTACTGACTTTGAGCTCCTCGGGTCTTGTCATTTCGGGCAAAGAGAGTTACGTAGACGGCGAAAAATGTCTAAAGAATACCTCTTTGTATCAGTATGTCGCTCCTAAACATACTCATGATGCATCCACTACCACGAAAATCAAAGATCACAAGAATTAGATGTGTTTTGATTTTGCTACATATTTCTGAACACTTCTGAACCTTCGTAAGCATTGTGGGTTTTTGGCGATTTTGCGTGTATCCATGAGTCGATTGTGAGTTTTTTCGAGTAATATTTGTATACCCACGTCTTGACCATTTAGACTTACGTCCAGGCTACATAAGAGTGCCCAACATAACCATTTCTCCACAACAGCGGACCAAAAATGAAATTAACTCCAACTACAGACGGAAGACATCATGGACCCTCTACCATGATTCAATAGTTTGTCAAGTTATGCATACACTTTTCCTACAAACAAGAAAACTCGTCAGGTCTAATACGTTTCCGCCAGCTTTTCCTTCCGCTTCTCATCACAGGCGTCCTTAACATTTGCGGTGTCTATGTTGGGGATCAGCATAAAGCCATTCGGTGTTCATATGTTCTATAGACAAAATCCCTGAATACTGAATTTTGTAAAGATAGGAACTGAATAATGGCTAATAGTCTGCCTGAAAAATGCTTTCAGTGATGTTGTTCTGGTTGAATTTGTAACTGGGACACGGAATCGATAGTTGTTTCAAATTTAATCATTTTCGGGATAAACCACTTCAGCGTATACCGTTCGTGGAGCTTAGTGACTCCATGAAATTCCACATATCCACCAGCATGACAAACATATTTTCTAAATTGGACCAAGACGTTTATTAAGAAAGCAATACAAACGACAGGCAAAGCAGTACACATAATTTGTAAATGCAGAATACATTAGTCACCGTGTATCTTGTGTTTAGAAACTGGTGAAAATTCTTGAGCAGTAAAGAACTTAACATTCCGTTTATACTAATTTACGGGAAAACTGTCTTTTTCTTTTATCAAACAGAATATTTAATAATAATGGCATTGCGGTCTATTACTTTTGTAGTGTGTCTATACTCCTCGGCCATTTTGCAAATTTAACTCTTTCGTGACATCTTCATTTACTATGATTGGCAGAGAAGAAAATGCTCACAATGTCGTAGGTATTAACACCGTAGGAACTAGTTACTGTGTTGGGCCTTTCTATTTTGCTAAGATCTTCAGGTAAGTCGTAAATTTGACAGCCGATGACACTTTTAATTTGGTTTTGGTTTTATTAATATCTTGGGTAGGTTCATGAAGTCTCTGTGCCAGTTCCGTTCTCTGTCTTTTCGTATGTTTTGTTCAGCCTGATTCATATTTTGTACTATCGTCGCGATCACTTGAAAATATTTGGTAAAGTAATAGACACAGATAATGCATTTTAAATATCAGAATAACAATGCAAACTTTGACTAGAACACTTGGATAAACATCAATTTATAAGCTGGTGAACTTTTTTCTTTAACTATCTTCAGTCACAAACTACACCACGAATGCTACTTTGTTATGTTTTGTAATGCACTGTTTCAATTAGACAGCCATTATAGTATGATAATAATGTAGAGCAATATCATGTGCCACATCGGTAATATGTTGGCTATTGATTTGATCTCTCTCTTTCTCTATCTCTCTTCTTTTTGCTTCATTGTTCAAAGGTGAAGATAAAGACTCAAATACTTCATTTTCGCTGGAGCTAGATTTAGCCAATCCATTTGAATAAAATTAAAATTACATATGCTTACACTGTCTTATTAACTCATTTATGTGAACGCTTCAATATTGATTGTTTATTGAATTTATTTTCTCTTTGAGCACTATGGTTATATGACACACACACATCGTGCTCGTCTAACGTAAACTGAACCCGGTAACAAAGTTGCACTTGCAAGCCATTAGACTAACGGTAATGACTGTTCTGAAAGTGCATATTAGCAAACTTACATAATTTTAAATGATTTAAGACAAAACAATTTCCATCAAACTTGGATGCTTGCAAACGAGATTATTTTCTAATTTCCTTTAGACAAAAACGCCTGTTCTTGCATTGCAAAATAGAGTTAACAATTGTTCTGTGTATACAGGGTTGTTTTGTAGTTTACGATATATTTTCTTGTTCTTTATGCAGATTGGATAGGACAGACAGATATTTGTCCTGTATTTGTGTAGTAGTGTATACCAATTCAAATATTAAAGGCATGCCAAAGAGGGTATCATCACAGTGGAAGAACTGTAGCACTACATATTTTGATTTTTCTCTGATCTTAATAGACATCTATCTCATACACGAATTGTGAAATAAATAGGCCTACTTGGGGAACAGTGAAGAATCATTCTTAATTTCCCACACTTCACAGCGATGTCTAGCATTCAATATTTTTATAATGCGATTTAAGATTTTATGGCGCAGGTATACTTCCAATATTGATAACAAGCCATAATTGCACATGTGAAATCAATGTATATAATGATTTCACAATATATGATGATAGAATATGGTAAGTTTAGTTTTATATAAAATATTTGATGACGTGTGTTCTCTATTTAGAGTTAAGAAATATGGCAACTTTATTGGAAAACAAATACATTTATTGCTTTAGTTTCAGAGTGCTATACTCTTGCAAAATGATGTTATCTGAACATGATTGAGGATTCACTAATACACTGAACATTTGAATGGAGGGAATAATAGGAATATTTTTATTCATATTGCATGTGTTAGTGTCCTGCAGATGAACTATCTATAGAAATGTAACAAACTTGGCTTTCTAAAAATCAGAATTTTATTAAATAACATACAATATGTACGTAAATGTTCACAAAAATCAAGAGTAGTGCACTGAAATACATGGCTCCTCTATGTGCAGAGCCTTGGGTGGTTGCCTGGTTTGCCCTACGTAGAGTACTCTGCTGCATTCAAGTCCATATGTCATTTAAATTAATATCAATATTTACGATATTAATAGGTCATTTGTGGTTAATTAAGATCGTACCAAAACAAGCCTTAGTAGTTAAAGTTGAACAGTGACAGTGAGGTTCAGCTTTGAGTATTGGGGTATTAAGGGGATTAAAATCAATAACAATGTATATATTCATATGTAAGGATTTTAAATCAGCTACTGTTTATAACAAGTTCTACTAGTAGATTATGCTAAGTATATTAATCAGCAAATTAACAAATTTAAGCACTGTTTACAAAATTTTTTAGCATTAGCCTTGAATTCACGATGATAACGATTGTCAACATTAAACAGGTATTCTTCTTAGTGGTATCTGTAAGGAAAAGATAAAAGATATATATAATGTTCACAAAGGACATTGAACAGGTATAAAAATAATTACGCAGTAAGATTTAATTAATATAATGCTGGTAACAAAATGGTAATAATACAAACAGGGAATACATAATTGATGTAGCATTAATATACGTTTTATTAACATTCGGAATAAATAGCAGGAATAATAATTATTAATAATAATTATCATAAATATATTAGTAATAATAATATACTATCATGGTGATTCTTAAAACGAAGAGTATAATTACCTAATGAAAGGTAACACTGAAAATTTTATAGATGGTTTTACTGTGTTACGAACTGCAAGTTCTCTTATTTAATAGACTGCAAATAAAATATTACTAATAGAAAACAATCACTGGTCCATATTTCCAATTAAAATATTTTCATAATTCCGTGCTGTAAACGAAACGTTGGTATTTGAATGTATTGGTACCCAATATTGATTTCGACAGCACTGTCAACTGCGACTAAGAGGTATTTCCACTACTAATTCCTAATCTACTCAATTCAATAAAATGTATGCTACAACCTCTATTGATAATCTATTTTATCTAAATTTACCTGTTAGCTCAATGGCTGAGGCTTACCTACTACTAATCTGACATTTGAACAACTACGTATCAGGAAGTAACTTACCTTCTACTTCATGCTGACAACATCTATATGAGATCCGATATTTATAAAATGAGTGTTGTAGTATACCATCGTAGTTGATATTCTGAAATACGCAAAATATATTTCTTTTGTCATAGTTGAAGCAATTTCCTTATGTAAAAATTGTTAATATATAATATGGTGAAACCCTCGCACTCCACTGCAAATTCTCGAATGTGGCGTAAGCGTCTCTTCCTTTAAATTGATATGGAACATTACTCCATGATTTCTCGTGTTCGAAATAACGGGAGCTCCAATGTAGGTTATCCGCGCTTTTGGACACATCTGACTCTAAAATTATGCACTTGACCATAGACCCATACGATGCTTTTATTTTGATGTGAGAAGATCAACTTCTACAGTTCGTTTCTAAAGTTTATTAACACCCATATTGAATGAATATACCTGAAACAGTTCAACCTTTCACATTAATATGGCATTCGACCGTCTTTTGACCTCCAAACAACTCTGATATAACTTTGAGTGGAGTCGTAGAGTTCATGAATGGATGCAAATGGAGCAATACACAATTTGACTTATAGAGTACCCAGTACTGGAAGAGATGGTTGAGGCGAAATTTGCACCGGATTCACGTCTTCAGAACAGACCACAAACGTTCAATTATTTTATGGTTCGGGGATTGGGCAGAATTTTACGTTTCTCAAAGCACTCCGTAACAGCTCTGTAAACAGTATCTGGACGATAGGGTGCACATGGTCTTTTAAAATGTCGACATAACCATGGATAGTCATACGATTAGTATGGTCCGAATAAGACACACTGAAAACCAGGATATTGCGAAACACAACATCACAGCACTGCCGCCATGTTACGTGGTTGGGAGGGGATACATTACGGATTTTATACTTGTTGACTGTACACACATTTCCAAGTCATGAGCGGTCCATGTTGAATGTTTGTCGCATCATGGTGTCGTTCTAGAGCGTTATGGTCCATTATCAACGGTTTTGAACATTCAATTCGGTCTCAGATGTGCATACAACTCACGTCGTGCTGTGATTTGTAAAACAGGATGTAGGAGATGTTGCTTAGTCCCTCTGCCATTTACACTGCTGTCTTACGAATATTCTGAGTGGCAATCTGTTTTAATGCTAGGTGGAACCTACCACGAAGAGTGTTCTTCGGCTACTCTTCCTCCTCACTGACTTGCTTTTGTTTTCCATTTATAGTGATTTTATGTTTCATGACTTTTTGGGGATTTTTCTTTGCTAGCCGCAGCTAGCACCCACCCAAAGAATTAAACTCTTTATTTGGGATGTGGAGTTGATAGGAACTTTAGTTGTTGGGCTATTGTCCTTAGGCAAATGAGAATTTATTAAATTTATTATATCTTAATTTTACTAACAGTAGAGGACATTATGGCTGTTAACCATAATCATCAGGTGAGGAAAAGGAAATGTACACTGGCGAACAATTCAATATGAGAGCGGAAAGAAACAGAGCATTGGTGAAAATGAAAACGAAACTATGAAACTATGAGGTGCAGTTGACATCACAACACAACATAGAGAATAGGGTTAGAGAGACGAATGAGTGTTATCTTGTGTCCAGAGGCTGCTCTGGACGCAATGGAGACGACGGGTGCCCTGTTAGTGCGGCGAGGTCACTGTGCAACATGAGATGGAGTGATGTATGGTGGGGGATTGCAAGGAGGAAGTCTTCAAGAGGTGGAAAGTCTGGGCTATTTGGTGGGAGAACGTAGTGGTACAGAGTAAACAGCAGAGAGTGTGGAGAATGCCGTAGAATAGTTGAAAGTTTGCGGAGAGTGAATTCATGATGCATAGCATCGAAGAGCAATGGATGGTGAGTCTGGAAGCGCTTTGTAACGTACCTACGTCTGAGGTCTTCTAGATGATAGAGAATGTGGGTAAAAGGAGTCCTGTCATATAAGTACCGTGTAGGGCTGGGTAATTTGATTCGAAAGGCAAGACGTAGGGCGTGGTGCTCAAGAATTTGGAGTCGGCGGTAGTATGCCTCGGGTGCGGAAAGCCAGGCTATATAGCCATAAGTCAAAACAGGGCGTAAAAATGCCTTGTACATGTTAAGTAGTAGTTTGGGTTTCAGACTCCATGTAGTCCCAGTTAACCTTCGGAGTAAGTTCAGACGGTTGGTCGCTTTTAGAGCAAGTCTTTTAAGATGAGATGACCATTTCAGATGGTAATCGAAGATAATGCCCAGCTACGTGACTATAGGACTAGCAGCAAGTGGTGTACCTGCAATCTCTATACTGAGGTTTGATGGAGTGCGGAGGATCCGACTTCGTTTGCCTGGTGGTAGAAAGACAATGGCTTGAGTTTTATAGGCATTGAGTATGAGTCGCCACGTATCACACCATTAAAGGACAGCATCGATGGTGGTTTGAAGGATGCGGTTAAATAAATAGTATTACCAGTCGCCAAGAAAGCCGTATCATTTGCATATTGGAAGAGATTGACTTCAGGAGGAAAAATAGGAAAGTCTGCAACATACAGAAAGTAAAGCAGGGCTGAGAGTGCGGAGCCTTGAGGAACACCAGAGTGGATAAACTTAGGGTGAGAGAGAGAGTATCATTGATGGAAACGTAAGCCAGGCGGTTAGAGAGAAAATGGTAGACGAAGTGAATATAACAGAATGGAAGTCTGAAGGAAAATAGTTTATATAGAAGGCCTATGTGACAGACTTTATCGAAAGCCTTTTCTAAATCGAAAAGGACGAGACAGGAAGGCTTGGACTGGTTAAACTGAGCAGTGACGAACGTAGTAATTGATCATTAATATTGAAGTTCGATCGGAAGCCGGCTTGATTTAGTGGAATGAGGTTGTGATCGGAGAGATGTGTGTGGAGGTGTGAGACTAGAATTCGTTCAAGTATCTTACTGAAAACGAGGGTAAGTTGAATAGGGCGGTATGGTGATACAGACGGAGCTGGTTTGTTTCCAGGAACATTGAAGTTTTTGATATTTTCCAGTCATTCGGGATAAACCCTGTACGAAGAATGAATGTGAAAATGAGAGATAGAAGATAATGGAGAATGTATGACCTCTCTTTGATATGGCGATACGTATTTGAGTTGAAGCCAGGAGCAGTGTTACGTTTACGGGAAACGATAGTGGTGATTTCTGTGACAGTGATAGGAATTGTCAAAGGCTAGTTGTCAGGCAGAACAAGCTGAACATTTATTTGAAGTGAGGGCGTGTCAGATTTAGCCGATCTGTAGGATGAGTACGCAATGAGAAAACAGGTGGAAGTGGTGTGAAGATGCCTTGGAGTTGGGCAGCAAACGCATTGGCTTTTTCTTCGTCAGTGACCAAGGGCGTATCATTACAATGAGTGGATAAGATGTGCGGGTGTTTTTACAAGTAAGCTGATGAAATCATTTCCAGTACTGTGTGGGGTGTGCAGTATCAGATAGATTATTGCATGCCTTTATCCAGTTTCGTGTCTTGTATGCAACGATGTAGTTATGGACTGCATGTTGGTATTGGCGATGTTGCCGAAGCGATTCCAGATTGCCTGTGTGAGTAAAATCACAATAGAACTGGCGGGAACGGCATATTAAAGGTAGATATTGTGACGGCAGCTTAGGTCTGTAAGAAGTAATTGTGTACTGTGGAATGAATTGAGAGGATGCCTGATGTATACTGTCAGTGATGGTGTGTAAGGTATCGTATAGTTCAGTCTCTGTAGTAGGGGGCTGGTACAGATGCGAGTCTAATAGAAAGAAATTCCCTGCATTTTGGCCAATTAGCTAGGTCAAAACGAGCTACTGAGCGAAGAGGGACTGTTGGAGGTGGTTGAGGAGGCTTTGGGGAAAACTCATGCGTCATAACTTAATAACTAAAATGTTTGTGGTAACCGTGGAAATATAGAAACCATGTATTGTGTTTCATTTACTTTCATAGCCACGCTTAAACTGTATTACAACGACCAAATTAATTTGCTGAGAACATTTGTCTGTGGATACATACTGCGATTGGATTGAATTTTATGTGTTGACACCAATATCTGCTGTTGTGTGTCCTTAATCGAAAACTGTGATAACATCGTCCACGTTGCGCATTAGAGCCTCTTCTGCTATTCTTCCACTTGAATCGAGGAAAAACTAAGGAAATTATAACCGACAAACTGAGGGACAGGGCGGTAAGAGAAGTTTACACTAAAAAAGGGAGTTGTAAATATTTATAATTCAACCAAATACAAGTACGCCTATAACCTCCATCTATGGAATGTTTTTTTACTTAATAGGGTATAGTCACAATCATATATCTTGTTGGTATCTAATGATCATTTCCTGGGTTAATGAAAAATGATATTTTAAAGTAACAATTATATATAAGTAATATCACACATACAATTAGAATGATTAAATTATACTAACATAATAAAATAGAAACAAAAGTAAATAATTTGCAGTAAGTTTTATAAATACGAATTTTAATACTGATTAGGAATTTAAGAATAGTGGCATTAAAATTACAATGAAATTCCCAAACAATAATCTGAAATTTGTTGGTATAGGAAAGGAAGTAATCGTTATTTTCTTCTAGTTTATGTTCCATGGCTCATACGAAATCCCATCAAGAGGAATGGAATTCATAGCATCATTTTTGCCATATCCTGTTCAGAAATTGAATACAACGCTTAGCATAACTAATGAGATTTCAGATGAAGATGTACATTCTATTTCTATAAAATCAAGAAAATGGAGATTTCCAGATGAGAATGAGGGAATTTGGGCTTCAGAGCATTACAGTTACTCAGTATGCTTATGGCAATGCTTTGTAGAGAAAAGCATGGCTCTATGCAACTGCACCAGCATCATCATAGGGGACAACAAAGGTAAAGCGACATTTTTTCATACAGTAGGATATTTGTCTCTCATTAATCTATAACTGAATTTAACGGATTGGAGTTGTAACGATACGTGTATTTTTTACTTGTATTTCAACATCTTTGAGTATAATATACTTTCAATTGGTACACAACCTATTTAAGAAAAGGAAGAAGATATATATATATATATATATATATATATATATATATATATATATATATATATATATATATAGTAATTGCTTTGGTGTTTATATGCGTTGCTATTTTGTGTTAAAAAATAGAGATTCGTTGTCGTAGCAACAAAGTATCAATATATATATCTCCGGAACCATCTTATAAAAAGCTGCAAGCATAATCTTTGAGGTGTGTATTTATTTGGGTAATAATGTGTGCCATAATAAAAAAGAAAATATTATATGCAGTATAAAATGCGTTATGTTGGTTTTAGTACCCTAGTCTAGATATAAATATAACTGACGACGTTTATATAAGTGTCTTAGAGTAATGTTTGCTAAGGAAGAAGTAGAAATTATATAGAGCAGTTTGGTTTGCGGGACGAGAATTAGAAACATTTGATCTTAGTAAATTTTATTTACATTGAAGAATAGCTTTTGAAGTATATCATAGCTTTAAATAATAAGAATTATGTATTGGGGTAAAAGGGTTATCATAATACTACTAAAAAGCAGCAACTTAAGGTGAAAGAATTAGGAAAATTAAGGCAGATTAGAAAAGAAATTTTAATTGAAACATAAACAATGCTACTCTTCGGAAATGTTTTTCAATCTTCTTTTGTAGTCACGGAGGCACAGAGGGAATCGCAAAATAATAACTCATTGAATGATTAAAAGTGCCTCTGTCTTAATATGTAAGTTTGGTATTACCCAAAAAATACAGTGCACAATTTAACCATTATTTTGGAAGATGTCATCAATAGAAATTAACTTTACTTACTGCATCCAAGTGTACCAATCGATTTATAATAACAAGTTTTTTTTTGTGATTAGGGAAACTTAAATGACATATTTAACATCTCACACTTACGCACTTTAGATTAATCGAGACTGTTGTTTAATGAAAGTGACTGATTATGACAATTATTGGAATGATAATCTATGAAATGGTCTTGTCTCTCTCAAATTCACTTGTTTTGGGATCGAATAAGGAAACTTATCACCAGAGGAGAGCATTTTACCACTGAGCTACAGTGACCTGATAGTGCCTTGAGTTATTACATCTAAACTAACATTACCTTTTCAGACCAGTACTTATTATTATTTTATTCAGGAGTACAACACTCTGAATATGAAGCACAAGCAACTGCCCTAACAGCACAAGTACATAGCAGGCATATGCCTATTATATTCCCTAAGGTACACGGGAATGTGCCCAGTATGGGTCTTATATAGGTATGAAAGAGAATGTTCCCCATGCCGTAAGCGTCAATGAACCACAAAATTACTCCCCCAAAATATGTTAAATCGCCTATATGCGTAATGTGTTTACATTAAGGTGAGTCTAAAGAACAATTTAAACAAGTGAAAAAAATTACCCCAGGTTATGGTGGGCGTGAACCACCAACCTTTGGATTACTAGCCGCGTGCTCTTCCGGCTTGGCCACGGAAGCCTTAAAGAGAACATCGCTTGTAGAGGGATAAGTTTTTGAGGTCTTTTGAATTTGACTAATCAGAGTACTCCTTTAACCGCGTATATTCGACGATAACCGTTTGGGATCAGATAAGATCTGCTCGCCACTTAATTTTATAACAAAATGCATCAAAGTAGCAACAAATGCGTCAAATGTAGGAGATGAATTTAGAAAACCTAAATGTAGCACGCCTAGCACATCTTGTGCTTTTAGAGTATCTGAAACAGTATGTACCTAAAGGACGTACCAAGAACATGACAGATATATGATCCAAGTGACGACATAGAAACAAATGACTGTTAGAGTGCGAAGCTGAGACAGATATATAAATGCTATATTTGTGGTACATAGTTCCAAATATCAATTCGGTGTAACAAGTGCCTCAAACTGTAGTTTGCTGAAGTACATACTTAGCACATGAATATCATATGTGCTAAGTGCCGGGTACCTAAAATGTACCTAGGACATCTAAATGGCACATGCCTAGCACACATTGTGCTGTTAAAGTGATAGATCTAACTGTAAGATTACAAACATGAACAGAGTTTTTGGTAAATCAACTACTGTGTTCGTACTTTTCAAGGGGGTGTTGCTTGCTAAATTGTTTGTCGTGATTAATAAAAACTTCAGCATAAAGGCTATTTGTCTTCCTCACGAAAAGTATAATACTCCTACTCGCTGCTAGTGAAAGAATTGTCAAAATGAGATAATAGTCAAAATTATGATTTATACTAGAAATGGTCAAATATTTATATAATAACATCCGAATTATAAGATCAGAGAAGCCTGGATTTTGGATGAAATCCGGATTTCGAACAATCCGTATTTCGGTTAATATTACTGTTTGTAATGCCCCTTGATCTCGGTCCGATAGGACTCCACACTGAAATTTCAATTAAAAAAAGAAAAAAAGGCATCCTTACCCCACAAAACCAGAGGCTCGTATCCACTAAGGTTACCGCAAGTAGTCGTGAAAATTTCCAGAAAACAAGACTTAATATTATTCAGTTTTTAAGAGTATTATGGCAAATCAGAGCCAATTCTCATCTGATAACAATTTATTAACAATAATTCAAAATTTACAACAGTTGAATAAATAATTTGAATTAAAGATTGAGTTGAATATGTATGCAAGTCATAATTTCCCTCAATTAAGCAATCTACAATAATTAATATTTAATACAAGATACAATATACAATACCTTTGTTAATAAATCGATTTTCCAATTTAATCAAGAACTTTAACGATTTGACAACTTACTAATTTATGAACGATGCAGCAACAAATGACGTAATTTAGTATTTTCGGAACTAATTACTTAATAGAACGAGGCAGCATTAAACCACATACGCTAATAACTTAAATAATGATTACTTAATAGTTGAATACGTTAGTCTTTCTTAACTTGTCTTACAATTTCTTTAAATTACTTTCTTTCAAATACAGAAACTGATCCGAGTTCGATTTCTTGTTAACAAATTAGGCTGATCAACCAAATAGAGCAAATAAAACAACCGAACACATACATTAAATGTCACAAAGACACAGAAAGGATAGAAAGGGAAGTTAACTAAACTTGTTTCTTACCTTTAATGATCCGCAATCTGCCCACCTTTCTATTTCCTTCTCTGTTTGTGGCCAATGTTAATAAATCCAAAGAAAGAAATACAGAATCAACTACCAGCAAACAAGCAAACAACGAAAGGTTCCTTCAACAAACTCCCTCCTGAACTCGGCCATTCAACAAATACTCGAAGCAAACAGCCAGCGGCAGCTACTCTCAGTAACACCCAGCGGAAGCAGCGACAGATCACAACTGACTTCCCACTACCTACGAAGCAACGAGGCAGGAAAGAAACGCGTTGTTGCCACATCGTCATAACTACAACCTCTTATTACTTATAATTCACATAATCCAATATTATTTCTGTTAACAACATACGTTATTTAAATATTTCTTCTTTCTTTCATGTCCATAATAAGTATTTTATTTAACATAATCTTTATTCATTTATATTTAACTTGATTAGGTTAAATGGACTCGTCCATATTTCTGGGGGGTGTCTCCTAAGCCGTCAAACCAGCGCAGAAGTATGTCCCAAGGAACGTCATCAAGTGGCGGCTTGAAGGGAAGTCACATCAGTGGCGGCTCCAATGTATGAACCATTACAACCTAACCCTCCGCGAAAAATTTTTTTACACAGTAATTTTTTTTTTCTATTCGGATTATCTAAATTTTTTGGGTTGGCAGCTGGAAAACTCAAACAAAAACATAAAAATAAACAGGAATTATTAACAATTACACAATAAAATATTTTAACACATTAAAATATTATTTTAATTTTAGTTTTTTACAATTATTTTACTTTTCATTTAGACAACATTATAAATCTCATTTATACAATAACTTTTCTTTATCTAGCCAGATTTAAAAGACAAGTAGATGGCCATACTCTCTGGTCAAATTTCTGCTGGAGCTCTCGGCAGCATGCCCTCTATGCCAAATACCTCCTTAGACACCCAACTTCCATGAATTAAACAACAGGACAAGGGATCTGGACAAGAACAAGGCAGAGACGAAAGATAACAGACACCTACCCTCGTGGTGTGACGTTGTTTTTCCCTCCCATATTTCGTCTTTTTGTAACGGTGTTTGTCAGGAAGTGCTAATAAATGGTGAAATCGAGTGAAATATATAAGAGGTAATATACATGGAAGTGGGGCAAAAGCGTTTTGGTTTGTATGTGAGAACGAAATTTCTCCAATGTTTATTTTGTTTTACATAATCCTAACACAGAGGATTCTGAGACTGGCTGGTAGATTTATAAAACAGGAATTCTTCCTGATCGTATATTCGGCAAAATTAAATGGCTGACAAGTTGGTCGATATTTGGTTGGTACTCAATGTCTCTGCAGTTTCATCTACGACGAATATGAAAAAAATATATTATGTAAATGGGTGATTGAAGTTAAAATACGTATAGTTATCCATGATTGTATCTTATGTCATTTTATGAAACTTACAATATGATCAACATTTATGTTTTGAAGTATCATTTTGGGATCATCTACAAAAGGTAAGGAAAATAATTGGAAAACCATTAGAAATACGTACAACATAAATAATTTATAATGAAAAGACAAAGCTGGAAGAACACATTTCCCTTGCTGGTGTTAACAAAACATGTAAGTTTTATAAGTAAGTAGACTGATTTTAAGTGTAAATGTTATTGTATATAATTAGTTACTCTCTCTCTTTTATTCTTTCAGAGAAACAACGGCTCTGCGACGAGAAAGGCATGACATGTTTGGACAAGTTCAAAGGTAATTTTATCTTTAATGTCGAAACAATAAAGCTATATCCGACGGAAAAGTTTTCTGTCATTACATAATTAAGTATGAGGGCAAAACAAACAGTACTGAAATTCACGTGGTGATGGGGCGCAGGTGCAATGTGGTATGAGGTGTGAGGGCCAAATATGTGCTCAGTAGTGTATGGACTAGCTTATTGTGCACTTGATGCGAATATAATATTACAACAGAGGAGAATGTATTTTTTGTCGAGCACTATTTCCGTTCATATGGTGAAGGATAGGGTCTCACTGCAGGAAATGAGTACGTACGTCTACTGTATTGCTCTGGAGTGTTAGGTATGGCATATGAAGGTGAACATTTCATCGACAACACACGGCTTAGTATTGAAATCCATGTGTACTTTCATCGCTATATCAATCGACAGGTGATTATTAACCCATGTTTGCATGATTTCCGCGATTTTTACTTCACCAAAAATTTGTCGTTACAACAACAGTGCAAGCATAAGACGAAGCTATTGCCCAGACTGCAAGTGAGTCACTTGCTCTTCTGGCCATGAGAGTTTGGAGTTCGCAGGATTTCTTGTGGAATGGATTGTTCATGTCATTCCCAGTTACCTAACCTTACGGCTCCAGATACCTTTGTATGGAGATGCTGAAGGGAGCAATTTTCCGAATAAATAAGCCCCTACTATTATACCGAGTTAAGACAGGATATTCGGTCATTTGTTTTGTCGTTCCAGTAACCCATGTTTACTAGCATATTTATCTGTCTACAGGGCCCCTATGAAGAATGTGTGCGTCGTAAGGTATTTATTTTGAACATATGATGTACAGGCGCAATTATTCTTAAAGTTACAACAATGTTGGGTAATTTTTAGTTGATAATCATTTGGCAACATTTGTTATGTTTCATTGTGTTGCCAACAAAAAAAATGACAACGATGTGATTTCAGTACTGTTTCTTGTGCTGCAGTCTGTATTTCATATGGAAGCTAATCAACATTTTCTTTATAAATGTTATTAATAGCTCAGTAAATACATAGAAAGAAATCAATGCAACCATAAAAACAATATGGGTACGTGAAACAATGTTCGATTTCATTTCTTTAATTGCACTTTCTGGTGGTCGTTTTCAAAATTTATTGTAAGTATATTTATTCCAATAAGAAGATCTGAAATGTCTGTAGATTAAATCTTAAGAAATGCACCGGAATAAATTAAGTTAATCCCTTGATTAGAATACAATAGTGAAAATGTTCAGTTTGGGATGCATCCAGAAAGGTAAATCGAAAAATCGAAACAGCACTTTTAATTTATATTACACAACGCCAATATTGTGTTTTGATCATTACTTAACTAACTTTAACTTTTTATTAAATACTTTTTCTAAACAAGACTTTAACAAAGAGGTGATGCTAGTTTTGTCTCTGAAGTAGCAGCTAAAAGTAACTTTGAAGGATCAGATCATGAGTATTGGGCAAAATCAATAAAAGTCAATTGCAACTGACCAATCAATTGACAGTAATTGGTCTGGAAATTAATTGCAATTGATTTCAATTTGTCCTTTGTAATTAATTTCAATTGCCATTGAATTCAATCATAAAATTTGCATTAAATTTACGTCAATTGTTAATTTTTAATTGATCATCAGGCAATTAAAACTTGTAATTGTAAATTGTCAATCGCAGACGTACAATTGAAAAATTTAATTATTAATTCCAATTGAACAATTGAAACTTGTAACTGGTAATTGCAATTGAAGTTAGCAATTAAAAGTGAAAATAAACAGATGTGTATATTGTGGTGTACACTTATCGTTACGGCCATCCCTTCGGCTCACTGGGATGGAAGCCGGGAAAACAGTTTGTTTTATATATTATGTTCTATCTCACTCTAAAGAACTGTATTATGCGCTTCATGCATACAATTTAACTCACAACATTTACCGCTAAAACAACGACCGAGTAAAACAGCGATTGCCGACAAAATCAGCGATTAGCAAAACAGACACTATCAATATAAAAAGGTTTCAAAATGAGAGGGTTATTGGCATACTAGAATTAGTTGGAGTAGTGTATTTCGGGGAGTGGGGTGTTTCCAGCGATTACACACATGCAACATAATATGAATCAACTTGGCTTGACGAGAAAGAGCGAGAAGAGCGAATGGTCATTTCTGATACACGTTACCTAAGTGGTTTTAGCTTTTGCATACATGGAACGTAGATACCAATCAACTCGTATGACAAAGAAAAGCAGTCCGTACCTGAATTGCTCACTTCTGGCAAACTACTTCCGGTATATAGTACACATTTTAGGGGTGCGAGGTGTTTCCAACGATTGAACACAAGACACATATACCGGTATATCAATCAATTTGCCTTAACGAACGAAAACGATGTGTACCGAAATCAGTCGCTTCCTAATACAGTTTCCAAAGGTGGGTGGTTTCTAGCATTCCCACACCATATACAACATATATATCAGTCAACTCATCTTCACGAGGGAAAGCCGTAGATACCGGAATAAGTCATTTCCGGCCAACTGCTGCTAGTACACGAGGCCTAATAAAGTTTCCTGGGATGGGATATTTCCAACCATTGCACATATGTAACATATATAGACTTTATCATTTAACTCGTCTTTAAGAAAGAAAGCGATCATTACCGGAATTAGTCACTTCCGGTCTACCACTTTTGGTACGGTCTACCGTTTAGATATATATCTAAACGTCTTGAAGAAAGAAAGAGATCGGTAGCAGAATTAGTCACTTCCGGTACATGGCATCTAATAATGTTCCCAAGATTGGAGTATTTCTAGCGTTTGCCCAATGCAACGTATATATCAATCAACTCGTGTTTACAAACAATAGCGGTCAGTGCCTGAATTGCTAATTTCTGGTCAACTACTTTCGGTACATGGTACACAATACAGTTTCCAGGGGTGAGGTGTTTCAAGCGTTTGCACACATACAGCAACATATACAGAGTATCCATAAAGTCGTCTGCCAAGCTGAAAACTCAGAAACGGGGAAATATATGTCAAATCGGGAAAACGTGTATTTCATCATTTCAAATAATGAGGAACGCGTTGTTTCATTTTCTCATATTCGCAGTCTTTTCTCAGATAGACGAGGTGGCAGCGAACTTCATGGACACGAAATATGAACACCCGCCATTTTAGATAGGTCAACATAGGGACTTCTAACTTTCGGCAAAATATTTTTCTTATCGAGACCTTTTCAACGATATATCACTCGACCCGCTTTGCCATTTAAAATTTTCAACTTGGCTCCACGTACCTCTATATGGGGGTGCCTGGGGTGAATCTTTTATAACTCAAAATTCAAGCCCCTTAGAATAATGGTGGACGTGATTTTGCGTTTTCTCATATTCGCAGTGGTTTCGAAGGTACAGGGAGTGGCAAATTTTAAGTGCAACACCCCGTATATCTTGCATGTATGGAATCGGTGAAAATACCCTACACTGGAAATTACGGGGTGTTAGGAATGGGACTGACGGTTTTTCGAAGTGTATAGTTATAATATGGTCAGAGATAGAGAAAAAAATAGATTTTAAAGGAAAACTCAAAAGGTTATTTGGTCTTAATTGCAAGTCATTCTAACACAGTGTAACTCCACATGAGCTTCATTTGTAACTCATAGTATCTAGCCTGAACTCAACCTCTCTCTCCACGCACTCTGTAATATCTGAGGTCTTACTGGAGCAATCACACTAGAATATAGAAGGTACTTCATATACCAAACAGGAAGAAATCCAGGGGGAACATCAGGAGAGGGTGGAGGCCACCTAATTGACCCATCACGGCCTATCCAACGGCCAAGGAATTCAGTGTCAATTTAGTCCCTCACTTGTAGGCTCTAATGTGGCGGGGCACCAGCCAATTGGAATATCATTTGAGGTTGCAAATGTTGTAACTGTGGAATAGGAAAGTGGTGAAGCATGTCTAAGAACACATTTCCTGTTATTGTTTGCTGTACGAAAAAGCAGGGACCTATATCTGCATTATGTGTTAAAACACACCAAATATTCAAATTGGTAGTGTCTCTAGAATGTCTATTGGTAGTGTCTATGTACGCATGCGGATTCTCAGATCCCATATCCTAACATTGTGTCTGTTAACTCAGCCAGAGAAGTGAAAAGTTACATCATCAGAGAAAACAACGTTCAGTAGCAAATTACGGTCATAATCAATGCTGTCCAGAATTTCAGTAGCAAATGCTGCTCTCTGTGGCTTATCGTTGAACTTAATTTCTTGCAACAATTGCACCTTATACGTGCGCAAACCTAATCGTTTGTGTACCATATAGTGCACTGTTGTCTTTGAAATTGCAAATTGCCTGCTCACTTCGCGAATTGACTTCCTCGGGCTACGTGAGAAACACTCTCTTATTGCTTCCACATTTTCTTCTGAAACACGCGATTTACCCCCGCTGTGTTCATTCACTACACTTCCCGTTCATAAAAATTGAACCTCTCACGCCTGGATACTGTTGCGTGATGGAAGATCCTTGTGGTAAACACGTCAAAAGTTTCGTTGAACTTGAACACTTTTCATTTCTGTAAACCACCACATGCATTGCGCCTTTTCGACTGCCGACGCCATTTTTGTTTGTCGGCGAAACTCGCTCCGTCACCGGTAGTTGTTCAAGTATGAAAATTTGCTAAACAAAACTTTTTGAGTTTTCCTTCAATATGAATGTTTTTTTCTTCTGTGTCTCTGACCATATTAAAACTATACACTTTTAAAAACTGTCAGTCCCATTATGAGTACAGAATTCCATAAGTGCCAGATTTTGGTACTGACAGCTTCACTAAGTGAAGACAAGTTGATTGATATACGGGCTGCATGTGTACAATTGCTGTAAAGCTCCACCCTCGGAAACTGTAAATGGTACCATGTACTGGTGGTAGTTCGGTTGTGACTAGTCTTCGTCCAGATCACTTATATATATATATATATATATATATATATATATATATATATATATATATATATCATGTGTGAAATCATTGAAAATTGCAACACCGTTTGCTTTTTTTTGTCAACACGAGTTTGTTGATATACATATTGTGTGCCTGCAGTCACTATAAACATCAAACTGTATATTCTTATAATTTAATTTCGCAGCCAAGCTGTCTCGTAACTAAGCGGTTAGCGCATGCGCCTTTGGCGTGGGAGACCCGGCTTTGATTGCCAGTGGGAGCCCATGTGGTTAGAATCCTACGTTAAGCTCTAATTCCACCTATTATATAAGCTTACTGCTGAAAAAAAACGGTAAACTGAAATCAAGTCAAATCATTAAATTTTCGCAGCTAACCATGTTCCCTCGAATAGTTGTAATACTCTCTACCACACCAGTTGCGGTGCAGTTAATAGTTACTTGTATAAATGACCTACCAAAACTGAAAATTGTTTATTGAAATTTGTCAGTTGATTAATACTTCCAATATGGAAGTCTTACACCAACACTGAACATCAGCAAGCGAGTTTCATTTCACAGTGTAAAACTACGGTAAACTTCTAAACTGTGCAAATGCAACACTCAAATTTAAAGTAGTACATCTGTATCTACTGGTTGCAATAGAAGAATAAGATCAAAGATAGAACCTGTACCTCAGATCTGAATGTATACTAATAATTCATTTCTCGCTATGTCTCACTGCTTTGGCTCTGTGGAGCTTAAAATTGAAACCAAAAGTTCTAACTGATGTCTATCACTTTCTGGTGCAATAAAGGATTAAAATCAGAGATGAAACATTATTCTTGTGGTACTGACTCTATCAGAAAATTGCTTATCGCTATGTATTTCCGTTTTTGTCGTTATGTGATCAGTGTTATAACCAAATATCGTTGAGGCTTACCACTTACGGTTTAAACAGATGGGCAAAAAAAAAAAACTTATCACAGAACACTATATCTGTGTGAGAAAAACGTTTTTGGAAGGGATTTCGAAAAACATTTTTTCTCACAGATTGAATGTCCTATGATAAGTTTTTTTTTTCGTAATTGCCCTACAGACATACTTATTGAAGCGGACAGTACTACTTCCGGCAGAGTATTGCGTGTGGTGGTGTTATGTTCTCTTCAGACCTTGGGGGATTGTTCAATACCACTTGTCGATATCTATTGTCGTTCTTGTTCTAAAGCGATCAACGTTGAACCCAGAGTTGACTGATTTCCATCACTTCCGATTTGAACACAAGTTTAACAAAGGAGATCAGTCGTATTGTTTGTACGCTGAATCGAATGAAAAAAAATAAGGCTTCTCGATATACTTTTGTTTTTGCCCTATCTAGATCAATATTGGAACCGGAAGTGCTAGTAAATTTTAAGCACTTTCCGTTTCAGTAGACTGTTGTAGGTATTTTTGGATGTTCCCTGGAGACGCTCAATCGATTTCAAAAATCCTCTTCTCACCATGTGTTACCATTTATTTCTCTGAGGATCAACGTTGACACCGAGAAATATTGATTTCTACCGTTTCCGGTACACACGTTTTCTGCTAAATTTAATACTAATGTATTGAAGAAAAATATAGAACTCTTTATGGCGGTGAACAATATTGCATCCCCTGCACAAATTAAAGGGCACTACTGCTTATTACTTATACATAAACTGTCGCAAATAATGTTCTGTGAGACATGCGACTAGTCAAAAATCGTGTTCTAAGCTGTATCCCTCCTCATACCTATTTCCTTTAGAGGTCGAGTGTTCTTTTATACTCTTACTATCCAAAATGCTCATTATTTGCACTGGTAGAATAGGTATAGAAAGTAGTTGAACCCCTTCTCCCCTTAGATAAGCATAAGCATTTAAATGAATTAGTGATAAAAATATGTAAATTTCGGTTCTTCCCACCGTCATCATAGTCGCCTGAACTTCGTGTTATACGGAATTGGCAATGTCACTATATATCTTAGTGACCACGAAAACTATGGATTAAAATCTAAAATCAGTATTTTTTAAAAATTATTGTTACATGTCACTCAAACTCTCATCCCTTCTTTCTCTCATGTCGATAATGTAATAAAAGCCGAAGTTCGCTATGGCCCACTTCTGTACCAAAAGTTATCGAATTCATATAACGATCTAGGAGATGTTACGTGCCAAACATTTTTATTTATTTACAAAAGGGCACTCTGCCTATTAAAAGCAAAATTTTCAAAATTTCTGGAACATGGGTCCCTTATTTCTAATGAGGAAATACTGAGTTTCATGCTTCTAACTTAAAGAGGCTTCTGAGTGCATTATTGTACCTGTAAATTTCATCACCTGCGTAAGGGTAGGCCCGAAAGAAATATAGGATATTTCGAACATCTCTAACAAACGTGCAACGAGAAATTGGTAACTGTGTTCAGTACAGATGTTTCGGATAGTTGCGATGTCATTAGCTTAATTATGAGTTGAACATAGTAGTATGCTGTAAAAGAAAGAGGTACGTACGTGATGGTGACTGTGGATGTGGAAAAGATGAAGAGGAAGGGTGGGCAATCACAACAGAAAGAATCCGAGGTGAGGAACTACTACTACTACTAGCACATGCGACAAAATTACACGGTAGGAGTGTGAAAGGAAGCCGTAGTAGGATGGGCACGCAGACGAACACAAATGATTCTGGGAAGCTGTTTTGGTGCAGGACGCATATGTGTGCAGGAAAGGTAAAATGGACGACAAAGAAAGATGGTTGCAAAATCCCTTGGGTATCGTACAGAAAGGAGGCGAATTCGTTTGGCACACAGCACAGAACAAAGCCATTAGACACTGCTCGTAAGACAAAGCCAAATAAACTCTACCTTGTAAACATCGTAAATGCATAGTACATAAAACATAGAGACCGTACTTATTATGTGTAATTTCGCAGCACATGTTCAAAATGACGTCCCCTGGCGTCGATGCATGCATAACAGCGTCGGAGAAAGCTTTGTCGTACACGCACAAATATCTATGGAGTGGTTCGGGTGATGTCACTAGCAGTGAGGATGCGTGCTAGGAGGTACTCTTCGCTCTCTACAGGAGTTCTGTAGATAAGGCTTATCATGTAGCACAAGAAGAAAATATCAGGTGGGGTGAGGTCCGGCGAACGAGCGGGCCATACAACAGGACTCTCTCGCTCGGTCCACCTATATTGGAATGTTTCATCGAGATAAGCACTAGTAAAAACAGAAACGCGGACTGGCGCTCCGTTATGCTGAAACCACATCTACTGTCGAACAACAAGCGGGATAGTTTATAATAGTTCTGAAAGCATATGCTGCAGAAACACCACGTACACTGGTGCCGTTAAGCGTGGAGGAATAAGATTGGGGCCTAGTAAGTAGTCACAAACGATGCCTGACCACATGTTCACTGCAAATTTCTCTTGATGGCTCCGTGCAATTGTTGCGGGAGGATTTTCGGCGGCCCACACGTGACTATTGCGACTATTAAACACACCGTCTCTAATAAAACAGGCTTCATCGGTGAACAATACCAAGGCATGGAACTCAGGATCGGCGACATAGCGTTGTACAAACCATTCACAAAATACGACACGAGAGTCGAAATCAGCTGCACTCGGTGTTTGCACTCTTTATGGGTGGTAGGAATGCAATTCCCGTCCATGTAGTACCTTCTACACAGTACTGTGTGTCACACCCATTCATATGCTATTGTCCGAGTGCTTATTGAAGATTGCTCCTCCACGCGCGCAAGCAGGTGTTTCTTCTTCGGAGCAGGTGTCCTGGTAGTTCTGTGTCCCTCTTGATCGTGAAATTGTGATCGCAACTGTCCCGGTTCACGTAAACGCTGAAAAATGCGCAAGGAAATAGAACGTGTGGGATATCTCCTTTGCAGAAATTGTCCACAATATAACCTCCCCACTTCAAGGCTGTTTCCATTCGCCATTCCATACGTAGAAACCATACCTACGAGCTCGACAAACGCAAACTCCATTACACTGAAATGTAATTCACATAAATTACAGCTGGACGAACATGACAGCAGTCTAGCAACACCAACCAATACACAACACTTTATCAACCGCATTTGACGAAACACCTCACAGGTAACTAACAGCTGCTGCGCTAGACGCGAGAATCTTTTGAACCACAGTAAATAGGGTGTGCATACATTCGTGCTATCATTGGTGTCGACTGGCACGCCGTCTACAGGCGCTTTACTCTCTCTCTTTGTGCTTTTCTCGTTTCAAACAGAAAACGTGTTCACAGCTATTACGTGTAAGAAAATAACTATCAGTTACTTTTGTCCATACACGCGATAAACGTGGTCTGTAACTTTTGAGATACATTAACATAGTTTCAAGTAGACCAACATTCAGCTAACCAGAATCATTTGTGTTCGTCTGCGCGGAGAGTGGTCAATGGCCGTGGGTCACGTAAGACAAGTTTGATTGTAGATTGATGGGTTGTAAGTTATTTCGATGACCCACGACAACCTAAGTCGTTCTATGACTTACGAATCACAACGGACTAACAACTAACCAAAGAAATGACGCAACCCACAATGACTCATGACCTTCAATAACCTACCACGACAATTGACCCACTCATACAATATTAAATTCGTGGGTCAGACTGTGTCAGTCGATTTATGCCATGGTGGGTCAGAATGAATCGTGGGTCACGGTGTGTGATGGTCAGTGGGTCATGGGTCACGCTTATGTTGACCCACTCCATCTCTGGGCGGTACATTTACTGCCGTCCTGCTACGGCTTTCTTTCACACAGTAATTGTGTACTGTCGCATGTGCTAGTAGTAGTAGTTCCTCACCTCGGATTCCTTTTGTGAATCCCCACCCTCTCAATCCATCTTTCCCTCGCGTACAACCAACATCAAATTCGTACCTGTTTCTTTCACTGCATACTACAGTGTTCAGTTGATAATTAAGCTAGTGGCGTTGACTGTCCGAAACATCTGTACTGAACACATTTAACTATTTCTCGTCGCATGTTTGTTGTACGGAATATCGTATATTTCTTTGGGCTACCCTTGTGGTGCCCCTACTTTCAATCCTTTTCAACATTAATGAACTCTACAGGTAAAAATAATGCACACTGCCTTTGACCGGATCTTAATCCGACATTTTCTTCTCGAGTTATTGCCACTTTTGTACAGTTGCGACAAGTTGTCGCTGGCCCCTATCTCCAAATTAACGCTCTGGACACTCGCTAATATCCTTACATTGCTTCTTTTGATAGCACCTTTTATTCCTCTGAGTTTTCCACCGCATCCCGGAAATACTATATCTATCTATCTATCTATATCTATCTATATATATTTGAAAACAGCTGTACGATGTGATACAGATAACTACAATGTTGAAAATTAATTAGTGGAAATCAGTTGCAATCGATCAATCAATTGAAAGTAATTGGTATGAAAATTAAATGGAATTGAATTAATTGTCAATTAATTTCAATTGCAATTGAATGAATTAAAATGCAATTACTTTCCACTGCAATTACTTTTGATCGATTAGTTAATTGCAATTGGTTCTCATTTATTAATGGCCATCTCCAATTAACGATTGATTATTACTTACTTCAAGTTTTAATTGCAAGTAACAAGTAAATTTACAGATTTATTCTTAATGCTAGTGAAAGTTGCGAACACTGCACATCAGCTCTGAGTAGGAAACACAACTTTGTCTTCTAAGCTTGCTGAACTATTTCCAACTGTGTCTAAAGCGAAATACTTAACACTTGCTTAGCGTTCAGTTAACCAGAAAGTTACATTCAAAGATTTTGTGACGTTGTAACGGGATTGAACTCTCCCCGGTAAAATGGTCCTGGGACAGACGTACCCCCGGTAAAAAAATCTAGAATAAATATACTTCATTAGCAAAATAGTCCCAGAGATTTATATACTCCCAGGTAGAACTGTCTTAGGACAGATATACCCCAGGTAAAACTTTCCTACAGCATATATTCCCCCCATTAAAACACTCCTATTGCAGACAATATTAGTTTTTTCGGTGAATATTCTTCAGGAAAGGAATTATTGTTAGCCCCTACCACAGGGATACCCTAGTAATTTTTACATCTTGTCGGCTTTTCTTAAAATCAAACCAAATAAAAACAAAACATGTAATATTAATACCGTAGTGAGGTGAACATGAAGATACATGAACGTATACCGGGGAATAATTCTATACTAGAATATTTATACGCCCTGTTGACTTTTCTAAACACAAAGAAAATATATACAAAACATAATATTTATGCCATAGTGAGGAGCACATTAAGATTAATGAATACGTAGCAGGGGAAATTCTATCCTAGGTTATTTGTACCCACTGTCGGCTTCTCTTATACTCAGAAACAATAAGAATGAAACATGTAATATTAAAACTATAGTCGTGGTTACATCAAGATTATGAATATACCGAGGAGTAAATCAATCCTAGGATATTTATTAGGGTGGAGCGATTTTTTTTTTCGAAATGCGAATTTGGATAAGGGGCAAAAGTTGCATCATATCATAATACTTTACCATAAAAAAATTTCAGCTCTCTGAAATACTTTTTAGCCGGGGCGCAAGGGGCCTTAATTTTGCGATTTTGTAAATCAATTTCCATTTACTATGCAACTATTTGGCAGATCTTCACTGGAAGCAGACTGTAAGTTTTAGTGTAGATAGGGTGCAAAAGATGCATCCTGTATCAGTAGATAACAAAAATAACTTTCAATTCACTAAAATTATTTTTAGCCGGGGCGCAATGGCCCTGGAATTTGGGAATAATTAGACGAAAAGTAATCAACTATAAGCAATTTGCTAGTTTGCCATAAAGAAGTTTTTTGCTATTTAGTAACAGTCTTTTTCTGGTATAATGAACTTGTTAGCAGTATTAACTCACTAGTATAATAGTTTGGTGGGTGGAGATAAGAGAGCACAGAACGAAATCAGGGATCGCGCTCGTGCAGGTGCTAAAGTCTTGTGCAACTGTTTGGCAGCTTGACGATTGTTCTTAGTGTGTTGTGCGAGTGCACGGGGTACGTGTCTGGTTAGCAGCCGTGTTGCTACGTTAGTGATTTGATTAGTTTTGCGCTTTTGTAGTTACTGATGGCTTTATTATCTACCACTGTATTACAGCCTAACATCTGGTGTTTTTGTTTTCTGCTATAAAGAAGAAAGATGGCAAAATCAACCAGGTAGAATATGTCAAGAGCACAAGAGATGTTTTGTAGTGCCAAAGGTCGCGACTGGAGAACGCTTCCAACTTACAAAGACGTTATGGCATGTTATTTATTTACGCGTCAGCAGCTGAAGGGAGCGGAAGTAAAGTACCATCAGAAAATTTGGTTTCCACGAAGGTAGCAGAAAAGGTGGAAGGCATTTGGTAATGTGTTTCAATTCCTGTTGCTTCGCTCAACTGGGTATCAATACTGATCAACAGTTACTACAGGAAACTGAAAATATTTTAAAATTGACAGTAAGAGGGAGCATGAAAGAAGAAATAAATTACAAGAATTGAAGAAGCAGGGCAATAAACCATTTGATATAGCAACTTGCAAGTGTTTAGATTTCACGGTGTGTCGTTGCACAGGACACTCAAAATGCCTGAATCGGAGAGAGTATTTTATCAGACCAAAGGATAAGTAGAAAAATGGTAATCGGTGGTATTGATGTTACTTGGACAAAGAAAAGAGAAGAAAGGAAAGCCAAAAGCAACTAGCGGTCAAACTTTCAACCAAAACAGTACCAGTTACATTATTGAATCTTTACATTCCTCGTCATCTTTGGAAACAAGAAACGAAGGCGATAAAGAACACGCTAAAGCTGGAGAAGATCCTGATTTTAGTTGGAAGTATCCTTTAAAGACAAGAAAGCAATCACAGATTAGATGCATAGAAATGAGAAAATTCCTCCCAACATTAGCAAAAGTGAAGGAGAAAATCAGTTTGACTGGAAGAAAAATTGCAGCTATTGCTACTGAAGTTTTGGAAGATTTTAATATTGTAAGGCCATAGCAGCTGCAAAACATTATTGATAGAAGTAAAATACAAAGAAAAATTGCGAAAAATCGTAAAAGTGTAAGAACTGAAGTGACTGTTAATAAAGAGAAACCTTGTACGACCTACTTTGATGGGAAGAAAGACCAAACACTCGCAATGTCCGGCTCCAGAAGTCATAGAGATATGAAGAGGAAAGATCATTATTGTGTCCTTGAAGAACCGGGTAATAAATTTCTCAGCCATGCTTCTTTGACCGTTTCAGCATTAGCAAAGAATACTGCTAGTTCCATCTGCCGGGAATTACAAGAAAATAATGTGGACCTATGAGATATGGTAGCTATCGGCCGCGATGGTACTAATACATACTAATGTTGGGTCAAAACGACGATGATTAAAGTGCTCGAAAACCATTAGAGAGATCCTTGCAGTGATGCATACGTTTATTGCACATCATTGAACTACTACTTCATTACTTACTGAAAGAAATCGATGATGTGACTACTGGTACTTTGTCTGGTCCTATTGGTAGATCATTGGTGAATTGTGAGACGAATCCAGTGTGCAGATTCGGAAAGATTTCTTCAGAACTCCCTACCTACCTAAACGTGCGTCATCTCAGTTATGATCAAAGATATTTGTATGAAATATGTCAATCTGTCGTAAGAGGAAGCTGTGATAAAAACCTAGCAGATAAGAAACGTAGGAAACTTGCGCATACTCGCTGGTTAACAATAGCTTGTAGACTTTTGCGTCTATATATATCAATGCCAAATTCTTCAGAGGAACTCTAAATTCTCGTTAAATTCGTAGTTAAAGTATATGTACCAGTGTGGTTCAGCATAAAACTGAAACCTCTTGCCAAATACGGAGCTAAACATTTGTTCTTGACTATAAGACTTTCGAGATGTTTGCGAGAACCATACAAGACTTTTGTCAATAAAGTAATTTCCATAAATGCATTCTATGCGAATTCTGAAAATATTCTTATTGCCATGATAGGTGACTAGCCTCAGATCAGCTACGCGAATCATTGCAACCGATAAAATCCTCCAATACAGAAAACAATATAAACGTGAAACTCCTTCCTTTCAAGTGCCAGTGTTAAACTTTGAGGCTAGTAATTACACGGAAATGATAAACTAAAATGGGTGGAACAACAGAATCGCCAATACTGACTCATACCACAGATGACAAATTGCGAGAATTTGTTCTTGAGAAAGTACAAATATTGATATTCCTGAGTTTCCATGTTACACGCAAGCAGTGGAAAGAGTAGTGAAGGTTCTTCGTCAGTGTCTGAGCCAGGAGAGATTTCTTTATTCGTTTCAAATTTGACAAGAAAATACATGACTACTTTTCAGATAAAGTCGCAGTATTTTGCTTGAAGACGTGAGTGAAATTTAAGAAACATTCAATCTAATACTGGTGGGTAAGTGGGATGGAACTCGACGGTAGCCACCTCCATGTGGTGAGTTCTGGGCTGACGTAGCCTTTAACATAGAATATGAACTTCGATAGCTTTAGAAATCTACCTGGACAGATACGACAAGAAATCATAATACCTTCAAATTATAGTCTCCTTCAAGCGAAGAGCTGCCTAATAATTATACAAATGAACAATAAACATGTATTTATCTACAAAACTCATCACACTTAAGGCCCATTGCACTCCTGCTAAATAATATTTTAGAAAATTGAAATTTCCGGTGGTAAAGTACTACAATATGATGCAACTTTTGCCCTATATCCGAATTCGAATTTTAAAAAATAAAAATTTAGGCTCTTTTCACTCATTTATAAAACCTATCAAACTTAAGGCCCATTGCGCCCCGGCTAAAAATTATTTTAAAGAATTGAAATTTTGCATGGTAAAGTACTACGATATGATGCAACTTTTGCCTCCTATCCAAACTCGAATTTCGAAAAAAAAATTTTTTGGCCTCTTTTCACTCCACCCTAATATTTATACAACTGTCGGTTATTCTTAAATTAAAAGAAAATAAAGACAACACATATAATATTAACACCATAGCATTGTGTACATTAAGACTAATGAACACATACCGAGGGTAAATCTATCCTAGTATATTTATATCCCCGTGTTGGCTTTTCTTAAACTCAAATTTAGTAAGAACTAAACATGTAATATTAAAACCCTAGTGGTGGTTACAACAAGATTAATATACCTATAAATAAACAAGATTAATATACGTATATTTATCCTAGAATACTTATGCCTACTATCGGCTTCTCTTACACTCAAAGAGAATGAAGGCAAAACATGTAAATTTAGTACTATAGTGAGTTGCACATAAAAATTAATGAATTGATAAGTTCACAATTTTGTGTTTCCTATAGATGGCAGATATTTGACAATCAACGAGGAGTTGAATCCCGTTTTGATTCCTTTAGTTCATACACATAGCCTAGTTGGACTACATTTCAACAGGTTAACGCGTACCCACATTTCTTAACCAATGCCTACTGTTTCTGACTGGAGTAATGTTATCTACTTCTTTGGGCAGTGAGTTCAACTGAACTCTCGCCATTTGAACAAGTCTTGTTCATGACTGTTGTAACGTTAAGACGAAATATATATAATTATGCCCTCAATATGCAAAGCCCCACGGGGAGAGGCTTCACTTTTCTCCCCTTTTAAAATAAAAAAAATGTAAAAGAGAGGAAAGGAAAAATCCCGTTCCTCTACGGCTAAATATATTGGTGGCAGCATGTGACGAGTTACAATACTATGAATAGGACTTTACTCTAATGGAGTAGGTTCAAAAGGTTTTTAGTATAACCTCTGATAAATATTAAAGGCAAAATTCTAGGCACTACGTGTGAAGACAAACATGAAATCATATGCGTATTGTCCGTTCACTCTAGGATGGAAAATTGTTTACAAATAACAATTGTAGTGCGAGCGTCAACACCTTGCTTCTCACCCCTACATGGTTAATTCATGGTTGCCAGGCACATGATTCGCCGAACCGAATGTACCTACTTCTGCACAGTCATAGAACAATTATTATTATTACATAAATTGCTGTTTTGGGATGACTGAGGTATTAACGTTGTGACAAATCGAGTTAGTTATTATGTAATACAATCTTACATATAGTACACACTCAATTTTATACAAGAGTGTTCTTGTTCGAAAGTGTGCGAAAACCTTGTACGCCTGGCAATATTGGAAGCATGTAGTTCGTATTGTAAACAATAAACAGAGAAAGCGAAGACCGTTAAATTCGCTGGACAGCTTTGTTTTCATGATAAGGCGACAGAAACATCTTGTACTGATTGTAAACAGAGGCTGGGAATTTCGATGCGAGTATAGGTGGAAATTTTCTCACCACATTATTGCGTTTATGAAGGTTTGCAATGTTGCAGACTGCCAAGTCTAGAATTTCATACTAATTGAACGAGCTTTGAGAAGAATTAGTATGATGCAATAATTATAAATACTGTACTAACAACCATAGACTTAAAGTATTAGGAAATAAAGCATGCTGATGTAAGAAGAATATAATACACATTGAATTACGTGTTCAAAGTACAGTATAAAGCGAATTTTAACATGTAAATATTTTAAAGCAGTACGCATTTACCCTGTTTAGGTGCCCTTACCAGACACTGTTCAACACAAAAAAGGCATTACAATAGGTAGATCGAGCGTGGGCATGAACTCAGCTCTGGCTGGTATTCCTTATTAAGGTTTTCCTCAGTCCCACGAGGTGAATGCGTAGGCGATAGCTTCTGTAAGGCAGGGGCGGATTCAGGACGGACTTCTGGGGGGACGGTGGGTTTTAGTACTGCTACTTAGAGCTACTTTTAAGAGCTCCAAACTCTGGGGTGGGTTTTATTTAAATATATAAAATAAGAAAGATTCCTCTCCAGGGGGCCCCGATCGTCCCCTGGATCCGCCACTGCTGTAAGAACAGAATTGGGCCAAACACTGAGGCCCCAAAATTGGCGGGAAATATATTACGCCAGAATGTTGCCAACACTTCTACAAATATTATGGTGGTGGGTTCCGATATCCCTTTTTCGTTTATATGTGTTTAAATTCATTATGAAGTAGATGTAGAAGTGTTTCTTTCATTCTCTTTCTTTCTTTCTTCTCATCCTCGCTCTCTTTTCCCCACCTTCTTAAAATCTGAATACTATCCTCCTGTAAGATGTTTCTCTCCACGACCCAAGGTTTAAAGAGACCAACCTGATATAGTTAACTATTGGCAGAACTGTACCAATAAATTCACATTAGAGACAGCGCCGTAACTTAGATTTTTTTCTGGGGGCAAGCATTAATACGTGTATTGGGCCTCCTAGAAAAAGTTTTTTCTCATTCTAGGGCCGTCCCCTTTCTATCTTTCTCTTACTATTTGTCCCCCCGGAGCCTGTGGCCCTCCCTCACGGCAAGGTCTGCGGGGCCGTCACTTATGCCCCTGGGCCCATTCCATACATGACAAATTAATTGAGGGGACAATATTGACAAATCTCAAAACCATACAAATAAATGTTATTTCTAGGGCCCCTAATAGAAGACTTTTTACTGAAGTGGGCCCGCGACTCACTTTTGTTGTATTTATCTTTAGTGTGCTGTTTTGTTTATGTAATGTAGTGAACCTGTTTGATGCTTCATTTATAATTTCATGTTCGTATCGTATATGGATTAAGAAAATTTTGCCTCAAAATGGGCCCCTTCGAACGGCGGGAAACCTCCCTGGTGGCAGTTGCCCCTCCCCTGCCCGACACAAGTTATGGGCCCTGATTAGAGAAGAAGTAAACTGTTTCGAAATTTACGCAACTTGCAAATACCAAACCCTACTAGTGCTAAAGTTGATGAGTTAGTGCCACTGTTACCACTGCGATAAGGGGAAAGAAGGGGAAGGACTGCTAAGATCCGCTAGCCAGGTTTTGTGTCAAAACACAGTGCCAAGCTACTGTAAACGGACAGTAACATTTATTACAATCAAATATATATGGAAAGAAATAACAAAATACCTTAAGAAAAAATCGTAGATAGTAATGAAATTGTGAAAAATTAACGAATTTTCCAAAAGTTACAAATACGTTAGGGAGAGAAAGAAGCTTTAATTTTTGTAATGAAAACTCAAATGGCATTCAATTAAATTTACAACCTTTCCTTTTCTAAGGCAGTATTTAACAAGTATTCAGTTAGCTTATGAAACTTCAAGTCCCCGTTAAATCCTTATAATAGAATGTAATAAGGGAAAAGTAAGATATTCTAAAACGAGGATTCACTACTTCAAAAAATGAATTAATTTTCAATACTTTTCTTTCCTAACAAAGTTAATACATTTATGTAGATATTTTCAGTTCGTAGTAAATCTCAATTCGGTGAAACACAAAATCACAATAATATATTCAATAAAGATACATTCAATAAAGATGAATAAATAGACATGTCTCAACATGTTATCAAGCAAGTTAAAGAGTCGCCTCCTTATTATGGATTCTTTTCATTTTTGCTTTGTTTCTGTCTTCTAGCCGCTTGAAAATATAACGTTAAAAAGCACTATATAAAATCCCATATATTAAATATCTCTTCAAAGTCAAAACTGAATTTTAAGGTTTTTCTTTCAAAGTAGGTAATATCAAATTTTATAACGAAACGTAATTTCAATATGAATTCTTAACAAGTCTTTTTGGACCTTGTTCCCACTTACCGTTCTACAAAACACTGCGCTGGGCGCAGCCTGCTGGTTATATGCATCTGACGTCATGCCAATCGTCACCGTACATTCGAGAGCTTGCAACTGTTACTGACGAGCGGCGAATCAATGTTTCCAGCTCTGAATGGATTTTCAAGTTTAACAGCGAAATGAAGCTTCATATCACATTATAAGTTACAATTCTTCTCTCCCTTTTTATTATGAAAACTTGGATAGGCTATAGTGGATATGATGTCACTCACATTTGTGAACTCCCACCTACAGTTGATGAGATGTGGTGTCATGGCTTGTCAGTTGATTGTCCCACCCCTGCATCGTCTTGTTGCAGCTGTTCTGAACGCATATGGTGTGCTCAGATGGACTACGATAACGTTTATGTATAGTTAGTTATAGGGCAGCAAGTACCACAGTTTGGTACCTTATGATGGCCAATTTTGTGGCCAGACTTGTTTAAGCTTCTTTTATTCAGTGGCGGATCCAGAGAGGGTCATCAGGGCGATAATTTTAAGGAAGTAAAAAGTTTAAAAGTAACGAAGCAGGTTAATTTATTGAAATAATTATCGTGATATGTTTCAGTGATTATTAGAGAAATTTTAATCGAGCGGGGACTGAAATATTTAATGATATATGTGAGTTACACATATATTAACCTTTAACAATTCTACTTTACTGTCGTCTGGGCTGCTATCTTTTCTTTGTGTTACGTTTGTAATGGCGAGCAATATATATTACTATCATAGCGCGTTTAAATGTTCTTCAGTGTAATGTAGGCTACTTTATTCTTGTTCAGTTCTTGTCAAGTTATCTCTGTGAATGAGAAATTTCATTTTTCTGAGTAAGAGGTGAACTAGGCTTCGGTCAACAGGGCAAATGGTCTGTGCGTTTTCGATTTTATGGTACTCCTCCAGCACGAAAAACATTTAAGAATGGAAATAAAATACGAATAAATTTTCCTGATATATTAAAAATATTCTTCTGGACTAGAACATAAAATAATTCGCATATCTTGTGAATCTTTATTGATAATGACTTTGTAAAGCGCGTGAAAGTTTAGCTGATCGAAAGTTACAAACATATTACCGAAGATATATTGTTGTTCTTAATCGAGCATCGAACTGAAATAGCACTTTTACTTGAAGTATCTTTATTTGAAAACTATGTAAAATACCGTTCTTCGTATGGGAAGATAAGTTTCAGAAAATGTTTGAAAGGTATGTAAAACCCCTCTTGCAGTATTTGATTCAAAGTAAAATGTAAAAAAGTCAAATAAATATAGAAAGAAATTCTATTAATTTGACCCATATGATAAAAAATGCATTAGCCGGTGCTACGAATATCCTTTGAGAACATTTATACTCTTTTCCCCCTTCAGGATTCACATTTCAGCAAAAAGTGCAGATAAAATTTCAAGTTAACCCAAGTACTATGCTCAAAAATTTGTTTTAAACGTTGACACCATTTCCTTGCTTTAGGTATTTTATATATAAAAAATAAGAATATAGGCCTATTAGAAATTGTCCAGCTTTCCCCTTTACAAACAGAATTACCGAATACTTCGAATGTGTCAACCGTTATTTAGAAAATAGCCGTTATTTATATATATCGAGATACATGTTCCTAGCTTAATGTTTAGTGATATACTCTATTTTTGGAATAAATTTCGAACCTCATCCCCGGATACGGCGTTTAATGATAGTATTATTATACAAACGTGCTCGAGCTACGTTCTAATTGTTCCGAAATTCGTTTCACACCATTTAGTCGTATTCCCGTCACATTAACACAGTCAAAGCCGAAAATGAAGACATTGCACCATGTGACTCTCCTTTTTCCGTAAAAGTGGAAGTTTGGAATTATGTTTACTTAAGAATTTGCATACAGAATTTCACACCTCTAACATAAGCAAGTCCTTTTGTTATTTAGTGAATAAAGAGAGGGAAATTGTAGTATTTTAGATACTGCCCACTTTTCTCCTACGGAAGGCGAAGCACCGAAAACGCCAAAATACATATTACATTATTTTTTAGTTAAGTGTTTAGTTTCCAAATGTGACACTTCCAACTTAAACAAATTCTTACATTTGACATTTTTCTGAATACATAATGGGAACGTTACCATAGGAAGACAGTTATAACCTGCCACATGAAACGTCAAGAGAGGTCAATTTTGTCACACTTGGAAAACCCATTTTAACCACTACTAATATCGTTTTAAGTTGCTTAATGACTTCTGCTGATGAGTATGAGTTTAAAACTTATAATAATCTTCTGAAGTTTTATTTTAATACGAAATATTAAAAATATATATGTCAGTACAGGCTACTGCCGCATTTGCTTAGCAGTTGTGAAATACCATGAAATACATTAGCATTTTTGGACAAATTACTATACTAAATCTGCCAGTGTTACGTTTGATCAATATCCGAAAGATGATTTTGTTAGTTTAATCATCAATTCAATGAATTGATCAGTTTAGAAAGGCACTATTGGAGTAATACTATAGTTCTGTGTTGCTAATAAATGTACTGATAAGTAACCTGCATTATAAAATTTGTTTTTCATAGAAATTACCATAATAACATACATTCTAATAGAATTAAATTTAAATTTGGGCTAACAAAAGAAGATAAAAAATCCAACACGTCGAAACATTTATTTGCTCAGGACAAAGAGAAAAAGAAAGTGATCGCAAATTTGAGTTACCATGGTCTTGGTAGGGTTTCCCCCTTAGAAGTGAAATATTCGAAAACTCTGAAACACGTGTTTCGTTATTTTTTGTTAAGAGTTCAGACGAATTTCACACCTGCAGTTTAAGTAAATTACTGTATGTGTTATTTTCTGAGCGGATAATGGTAACTTTTATATTCATGAAAATAACCTCTTTCCCCATTTAGGAGCGCAATTTTCAGGAACACATAATATGTTATTTTTAGTGAGTTTAACTGCATAATTTTACACCTGCAACGGTAGTGAATACTAATACTTGATATTTTTGGAATAAATAGTGTGTAATTTTAAAGAAATTATTCCCTTTCTTCCTATAGGCGCGAAATTTTCACAAATGCTTGAACACGTATGCCACAACGTTTCGATAGTTTAAATACCAAAATTCATTACCTCCAAATTAAACGAATCCTCACATTTGGCATTTTCTGATTAAATAATTGATAACTTTAATATACAAGAAATTGCCCCTTCTTCCCTTAGAAGCGAAACTTTTGAAAACGCTGAAACAAGGATTCAGTTATTTTCAGTTAAGAGATTAACTGCCAATTTTGACACCTCCAACTTTAACGAATTCTTGCGTTCGATGTTTTCTGAATAAATCGTGGTTATTTTTAATATTCAATAAATATCTCCTTTATTATGTAAGAAGCCAGACCTTCAAAAATGTTGAAACTATAATTTTTATGTAAGAGAGTAAATGAGTTTAACATCACCAATTTAAATTAATCCATTCATTGTGTATTTATTTATTTATACGTATATTTATGGGCATTGCCAGCATCTACGGCCTTAAGCCCGTCGCATATGAGGGCGAACGTCCCTTGGCGAACACACTATCCGGAGAATAGGAAAGGAGAAAGGAATGAGGAGACTAAGGTAATGGCCTTGGATCTGTACATTAGGTATTATCCTGGTATTTATGTGGTGTGAATGAGAAAAAAGCCATGAGAAACGTCACTTAGAATGGCTGTTACCTTTTCAACCGATCCGATGGGACATCGAACCCGGAACCGCTAACACAAAAGTCGAGAGTGTTAGTGATTACGTTACGCGTTGTCACATTTAGCATTTTCTGAATAAGTAGTGGTCAATATAAAACAAATTGCGATAAGTACAATATACCAGATATTTGCATTCAGAACAGCTGCACTCAGAACCATTTGCAGAACCATTCAGAACAGCACACCATTTGCATTCAGAGCAGCTGCAACACAACGATGAATGGAGGAAACAATCAGATGACAAGGTACTATACCACATCTCATCAGCCGTAGGTTTAGGAATCCATTAGCGTGAGAAACGTTATACAATTATGGACTAGACTTGTTCAAACTGTGAGAGATCAGTTAAACTCACTGCTCAAAGAAGCAGATACATTGCTCCGGGTAGAAAGAGTTGAATTGATTGAGTTGATTTTGAGTTTAACGTCTCGTTCAGCAGCGAGGCTATATGAGACTTGGACCTACTGATTAACGTGGAATCCGAACCACTTGAGCTCCTGCCAGGAATCGAATCCAGGTAGAAAGAGTATGATATTATGTGAAAGATGAGGGTGCACGTTACAGTGCTGGAATGAGGTCACATTAGAATATGGGTATAAAGTAAAGGAACAAAACTGAATGCAACGGCTCGTTGGTTGTTAAATATCGGCAATGTATAGGAAACATGAATGGTCAAGGGATTAAATAGTACCTCGTGATATGATTTGTCTTTATTTTCTTTGACGTTAAGAAGAGCCACTACAGGCCGTAAGAATATCTTAGGATAGACAACATCGGTATAATTACTCTCATTTTGATGTACATTTACTATGATACTATTACGTGTATTGTATTTATTTCCTTTAAGTATAAGAAAAAAATACGTGGAATAAAGATATTCAATGACAGTTTTACCCTTGCCTATAAATACGCTCATCTTAATCTACATTTACCATGGACGTATATTATGTTTTTCTTTCAGTTTAAGAAAAGCTGATCGAAGGTAAGAATATTCTCGGATAGTTTCACCTCACTATAAGTTCACTAATCTTGATGTACAGCTCACTACGGTATCAACATCTATTTTGTCTTTATTTTCTTTGATTTTAAGAAAAGCCGACTAGTGGTAAAAATATCCTAGGTAAGATTTACGGCGCAGTATACGTTCACTGATCGTGAACTACACCTTACTATGGTATTAATATTACATGTTTTGTCTTTACTTTCTTTAAGAAACGCTAACTGGGGGTATAAATAACCTATGATAGAATTTTACCTGGTATACGTTTATTTATCCAATTGTACACCTCACTATGGCATTATTATTATATGCTTTGTCTTTATTTTCTTTGTTTTTAAGAAAAGCCGACAGGAGGTAAAAGTAACCTAATATTTATTTATCCTGTTCTGGGCGAACAATGGTTCCTTTTATGAACAATATTCAACAAAAAATGAATCTTGTATGTCTTAGAACTGTTTTACGGGTGGATGTTTGTCCTAGAATTGTTTCACTGGGAGTATATCTGTACTAAACTGCTTTATCGAAGAGTATATCAATCTCCGAGACTATTTCAAGGGGAGGTGTAGGATGTTTTACTGGCGGTGGGATTGTTTGTCCCAGGACTGTTTCGCCGGGTGTATAACTGTCCTAGGACTGTTTTATTGGGGGATATGTTTCCCGGGGGTACGTTTATCCCATTACATCGTCATAAAATCATTATTTCTACTATGACTTGGAATAAATTTCCGAATAGGTTTAGTGTTTTTCATATTTATTTATATACTGAATTTAAATTTTCGAAATTATTTATGTAATCTTTCCGTACATTATTTTAACAGATATGCTGCATCCTGTCAATTCTGCTGTACACAAAGGGAGAGGTGTCCAATGCAACTGTCCCCGAAGTTGTCTTGAACACACTGTTCACGTTTTGACTGCAGCTTAGTACGTAATAATGTCTAACAGAATTATTATAAATGTATCTTATTAATATGAAATATACCCAATTTCTCAATTGGGAAAGTATAAAGTGAGAATTTATATGATACAAGATTATTACAAGTGAATATTATGATTGGAAACACTTATAACTTAATTTTAATATAACTTATATTATCAATGGAAGAGTAATTCACATATTTTTAATAGATGGGACATTTGTTTCGCAATTACAGAGTTTACTGCTAGGGAAGATATCGAATATAATGTGTAGTAACGAATACAGAAGAGCATTTTCTGACGTCTCTTTGTAGATGAACCAGTCTATTAGTATTCAACGTAAGAGCTAAAAACTCCTTGGTGGAAATTCGTTCAGTAGACACACAATTTGAAGGTGGTGCTCACATTTTGATAAGAAACAAAACCTGTAAGCGAAATTCATTCTCTTGTTCATCAATAATTGTCATAATAGCCAATGTTCCTACACTACTTTTCAAGTAAGCTTCCAGAAACCACCATTTACGACAGCGAAGACTTTCACATCCTGCAACTAACTATATACGAAATACTTTAAGATTTTATCTATTTCGATTATCAGTGTTACAGGTATGAGACAATCAAACAAAGAGTAACTACTTACTTTACGCAATATTTTGTAAATTCTAATAGGAACATTTGGTTTCCTTCATTAAATCATTGTTTATTATTGAACCCACTTTTCTGCCACACAGTATGCACTAATTGTCCGCAAAGCGAGATCTAGATAAAACCCTTGATTTTTCTGAATGGATTTAATGATGTAGACTGCTATTTTGGAAGAGGAGAACACGGTGAGATTTATTAACGTTCAACATTTCTTGGAATATATTTGTCTATAATGAAAGTGTGTGGGTCAGATGGGTCAGATGGGTAATTGACAAAAACATTGTCACATTTCATGGAAACCTGACCTTCGAGGAGATGATGTAGTCAATATCATGTTCCATCAGTTGCTATCCCTAGATTTCCCCAAGCAGCTATGTAACAGAGGCAGGGTGAGCTCTTTAACTGCTTAGGATCTATGAACAAATGAGAGAGAGAAACTCTGCCTTTACAAAGGATTTCTCGCAGCTCTGTTGATAGATAGACGTCTTGCTACCTCCTCTACATCCACTCTCTATTCTTACTTTATTTAATACAGTGTGAATTTACATTATTGGGGTACAGAACACAAGTTTAAATTCAACAGTCGCTTGGTTTGATTCATACTATGCAAATAAAATGCTTTCGCTAAAAACAGACGAACTGATTTACATTTTATCATGAATATGAAATTTTCAATACGTTTATGCACAAGTAATACTAGAGGAATTACAAATCTTGAACAAAATTTAGTGTCTTTATTTAAGCTGGTGGACTAGAGTTCAGCAAGCTGGGCACTTCGCGCCGAAACTTCTCAATTTTCTACGGTTCTTCACACAGCCAAAATACGTTTATGGTATTATTCTTTGCGAACAAATTAAAACCCCTTTCCCCTTAGAATGCACGTTCCAATCAGAGAAATGATAAAAGGAAAATGTCCGTTCTAGTGTTAAATGTGTTTAAAAGTTTTTCTCCAAATGGTATGCTAGATTTGTTCTGACGGTGACCAGATATTGACATAATATTTAAATATTGTGAAAAAAGTAGAAATTGTCCCTTCTTTTCTTAAAAGAGGAATTTCAGGAAACGCTCTTCTCAATAGGGAGTTTCATACACCTAACACGTTTTTAATGTATTAAGGCCCAAATAGACATTCCCAATGTTGGTACAAGTTTAATAATCTGAAGATCTACCTAGACCCTCTAACTGGCTCTTAAATTTATACATACACTAACACTAATAAACGTAACAAGTACTCTAATACCCATATATAATTACAAGTATAAAATTACAATCGTTCTCTGTAATGTATGTATGTCTAAAAGGATATTTTGTGGATGAAATGGACTTACTATAAATTTAACATTCTAAAAGCCTCCGCGCATAAGGAAACACCGAAAGGCGCCGAAACACGTCTTTAACTATTTTAAGTGAAAATTCAAACTACCAACTTTAATGTCTCCAATCCTAAGGAATTTCGATTTAAGGTCTCATTTTAACAATTGCAACCCCCATTTTCTTCTTTCTGCCTTTTTCTTTGGTTCTAAAGGAAATATGAAAATGTAAAACGCGCCTCAAATTATTTGAAATGAAAAAAAACATAAAAAAATATAGTTCTATCTTTGAGATATTCTAAGACATGGCTATATTACTATAATACTTAACATCCTATTTCAGCGAATTCCTTGGGATATTATCAAGAATTCTTCCTTAGTGGTGCCTTATATCACAAATCCTATGATCAATTAATTACTCACTAATTCTTTACCTATCTATCTATCTATCTATCTATCTATCTATCTATAGCTGCTCGAGGTCTATTTCGGTCCCAATAATAGATATTGCTTTTCTTTTCAGATATTCGACATTTAGCCGTAATTTTGAGTCTATCATAAGATTCTACTTATGATTAAAAGTAAAAATTAATAAAACAATATAATGCTTTTCATATACGCTCTTTGTTAAAACATTTTGCTTCATGAAATATTTACAGAGTTTACGTATTTTCTGTAAAATGGCTCTTATTTCAAAGGGAGTGAGATTTGATTCCACCATTTTACATTAAAATAGTTATAAAAAGGTTTATCTACTATATTATCGATTCACAAATAAAGAATTTTGCGTTTTTTGAGCAATAAAGTCTCTTTGAATCAGTAAAACCCACCAAAGCTTCTTTCTGTGAAGTCAAAAAATCGAAGAACAAAAAAAGTTTTTGTTTTGGGTCAATTCCGGTTCAGGATAATAATATATTACAAGATGTATTATCATAGAGAATTTTGTTAATTTATTATTTAAAAATGTTATATCTATACCATATCTATCGTTTTGGAAGGTTTATTACGGTCCTCATTTCCAGATAATTTTCGAAAAATATTTAATAATTGACAGGTTTTTGATCGAATTTAAGTAAAATGTTATCAATTTACGCTAACCGTTCATAGAAATGTTATTACAAAGTAACATAGTAAATAAACGAAAAATAAAGAATTAATACGCAATTAATTTTTTTGGTCATGAGGTCTAGTGTGAACTTTTTCTAGTTATTTCATAGTATTACAACTCATTAAATTTCATACTTAAGAACTTAACCAAAGCAAATCGTACCACTACCATATGAAGGTTGTCTCAGCTTAAACATTTCTTAAATATTGTAGTTGGAACATTGAAGTTTGTCATGGCTACCAACATTATGGATAACATTTTGACATAAAGAGACAATAGACAAACCACACGCTTCTTGTTGTAATCTTTTCGTCAGATGAGCAGAGGAGAGGGGAGTATTTGTTGCCGTACGGAGAAGAGGGGGAGTATTAGTTTCTTTACGAACTGGCCAAACTGCCGCGTACCATTCATATCTCGGTTGAATGGTTGATTGACAGTTCAATACACAATGACAGAGAAAGTGGTTTAGTGCTGTGATGATGTACGTGTATTAGTAAACAAAAGAACTGAGACTAGAATTTAAAACATCACCTCGTGGGCGGTACAACGAGGAGTTAACCTTATAAACGTATATTTTCTGCTACATTCTTTTTGTCGTAACTTCCTTAGTACCCAACCGAATTTCTTCAAATTTTCACCAAAGAAAGCTTACACTTTTTTTTCTTTTTATTTGTTAGTACAAGTAAAGTCAGGAACATACATTAACATTATTTTTTAACCGAAAATATAATTTCACTTTTGGCAATTCGAGCAATTAAAATAAAAAAGAAAGGTAGAAAGAAATCTCTCGGGGAAAGTGTATCTGGTAAGAATTTTAGGAGTCGTTACAGCAGTTAGGTCTATATTAGCGTTTGTATATCCATGACACTCAAATTATATAAATATATTAAGCAAAATCCTTTTAAGATATTTAATAATCTCGTGAAAATCATATTGCTGTTATACCTACAGAGTAATCATTTCCTACTTGTCTATATACAATAGGAACAAGCTTTTACGATCAGAGCCAGGAGAGAGAGAATGAGAGCAAGTTTTTTTAAAAAAAGTGAAATGAAATCTTTCAGTTTAATGTCCCACGATTATGCCCTTTAGGCTAAGGTAGACAATGACTAAGGCAAGTGAATGATGATGGAAGTATTGGTGAAATGAGATTTCGAAGGAAACGGGGGTATCCCGAGAAAACCCACAGACATGATGTTGTTCATCAAAATCTTACTTGGCCGGGGATCGAACCAAGGGCCCCTCGCACCAGAAGGAAGCGCTCTATTACTGGGCCACCATGTGCCCCTTAGAATAGGTTGAGAAGAGAAACGGAGGGAATGATGTGAATGAAATTGAATAGAAAAAAAACTGGCAGTATTCGATTAATCACCAATACACGAACAGTGCATCTGCAAAACTATCGACTTCGTCTTGTTTGACTGTATTTTATCAACAGTATGTTTGCTGCTTTCTTGCTTTCTACGTGTGATTTGCTGGGAACACGAGCAACAAACTGTGACGTCGCAGAGCATCCAGTTGAAAGTGATTGCTATAGAAGGATAAATTCTATCACAATCCGAAACTGTCTGTATGAAAAATTCTTAATTTATATTTGCATTGACACGAAATGCTCCACTCGGGACCATAGGCGTCAATACGTGGATGTTCCAGGACTCACCGCCCATTTGAGATTCTTAATGGGTACTTAGCACAAATTGGATTTCTTCGTTGAAATTAACATCGAATGTTTTTTTTATACCAATAAAATAATTAGGTAATATAAAATGAGCTTCAGCATTGAGTATAATTCATCTAATTACACGTTACAATTTTAAAAGTTAAGACAATGACCAATGCTGCTTACACATTTAATATGGGAAAATAAAATTTTAATGTTCAGTCCAAATTCAATAAAAAAAAAAAAAGGCAATGGTGGTATGAAAAAAAATTGACGACTTTGCAGTTTGAAACTAATTTCACAGTTCATTTGATTTCAGAGGCCAGTGTCCCTCTGTTGATAGTCTTTCATGCATCTCAAAGAGGAACCTTAGATTGATAAACACTAATCTATTGAATCTGTTGAAAAAATTAGAATGAAAAACGTTGTAACTTTTCTTCAAAAACCGCAGATGAGCACCCACTGAAAACAATATTGAGTGAGTTTCGTTTCATAATGCGAAAGTACGGTAGACTTCCAAACTCTAGGAATTCAGTACTCAAACTTGAAGTAGTACATCTCTAACTACCGGTCCTAATAGATTAATTAATACGATCACAGATAGAATATATTCCTTGGACACTGAATCCATATCAAGAAGTCATTACTCGTTGTACTTGGGGAATAGTTGAAACTGGAAATCGTTAATTTGAACCACTTTCGGATTGAGCAGCCGGTTATTGGAGAAGATAGAACATACTCTTAGGGAGCTGAATCTGTTGCAGAACTCTGCATCTAGATATATATCTCTTATCGTTTTTCCTCTACGGAAATCAGTATTGAAACGGGAAGTAGTAGTAAATTCCGGCTTTGGTAGAGTGTTGTGGGCTATGAAGATATGTTCTCTTGACGCCCTGAATCGTTTGCAGAAAACAGTTTGCCGCTACATAGACCTAGTACCACTTTTATTCTATGGCGATCAATGTTGAAACTAGAAGTGGTTAATTTGAATCACTTCCGGTTTGAATACATGGTTAATGATGGAGATAGGACCTATTCTTGGGATGATGAATCAATTGCAACAAAGGGCATCTTCATATCTCTTACAGTTTTTGTCCTATGAAAATCTGTACTCAAACCAGAAATAATAGTAAATTTGAACCACTTCCGGTTTTGGTAGTGTTGCGGGTTGCGAATATATGCTTTAGTGAGACACTGAATCTATTGCAGAGCACCATATACCGTTATCTATTACCACTTTTGTTGTATGACTAAATTTTAAAAATGGAAATGATGATTTGAACCACTTCCGATTTGAGAAGAGTTTTAATGAAGAAGGTGAGACCTATTCTTTGTACAATAAATCGATTCAGAAAACCACATCTCGATATCTTCTAACATTTTTTTCTCTATGGAAATCAGTATTGAAATCGAAGCAATAGTAACTTGGAACAACTTCTGGTTTGGGATAGTTATTGTATGTTGCCCGTTTTCGTTCTAAATAAACGTTGAAACATGGAATGATTAATTTGAACCGGTTGAATAGATAGTTAATGGAGGAGATAGTAGCTATTCTTGAGACACTGATTCGATTTCGAGAAAGCGCATCTCGATATTTCTTACTGTTCTTGACCTGATTCCTGTTGGCAGAGGGTCAAACGGAGAAAGTCGTTCTATAAGTCTTCCGACACTTACGTTTAGCATAGTTTGGAAGTATAATAAAAATTGACGCTTATACTCAAGAAACAAACGTGATTATGAAAATCTTCACGTTAAATAAAAAAGTGTCAGTATCTCGAAATGTGTGGAAAAGAATTTTGAAATTAGAAGCACTTTTAACTTCCGAGGTTGGATAAAAGTTTAGCGTCTCATGTTAGCAACAAACGTGGATCCATAGCTTATTGTGGTATCCATACCACATGAGCTCTCACCATAAATCGAACCAGAACGTTCCGTACCAATAGCGTGTACGCTACCCATATGGCTAAAAAGGAAGAGCTCATGTGGAAGTAGTGTATTATTATTATTATTATTATTATTATTATTATTATTATTATTATTATTATTATTATTATTATTATTATTATTATTATTATTACCAGAATGTTATATTTGAACTAGAGAAAGTATAGAACGATATAGAGATTAACACTTGAGCCTTCTACATTTTTTATCCTAGATCAATCCAGGCGTGGCTGTTGCTACATTGTACTGACCACGAGAAGCGATTTGGGAGAGTCTTGAGTCGAAGTGGTGTCCTTAAAATGTTTTTCGTCTCGAAAAAATATACCTTTGTCTATTGGAAGACCTTTTTCTCGCCTAATATGTCATCAAGAACATCGTGTATCTCTCGTCTCATGGACAACACTACTCCTATATGTTAAATGATCGTGCAACCACTTATTTTTAACCATAAACATGCTTTTAACGTGTTTGTGTAAATGATAAATATATGCTCTCGAGCGCAAATTTGTTTCAAATATTAATATAAATAAAACTGAACAAGAAAGTACAGTTTACGTTTTTGGAAGATGAGTGCAGCAATTGCATGCTGTAATATTGAGTATACGGCAGAGAGTTTCAATTTCTTAACATGAATAAGCCCATTTATTTTTGTGGCTCTTCTACCTTCTCCCATTGTTTTCAAGTTGTTGCAGTCCACTTCACAATCCCAAGCAGTATACTTCCATAATACTGTAGTTACAAACAGTGAGGCGCATGCTTGCTCTTTATTTACATATTTCTATTTTTTCTAGGGGGGGAGGGGTCAGTAAAACAAAGAAGTTTGGGGTATTAGTTACTTGTCTAAATACAAAAAAGGATATTGTATACTTCTAGACCTACATTACAATACATATCTGGGAAATGAGCCGTGGGACAGGTGTAACAACGAGGGGCGTGGTGCACTCGCTCTTCTTAACCCCTTTGGTATTGTTAATACTTACGAATATATCCATTTAAAAGTGTTTGACTCAAATATTTTTATCTCCGGCGAGTGACGGAAGAGTGAGAAGAAAGGGGAGAGTTACAAGCTGACAGAAACGTTTTACAAAAATACACAAGTATGAGCATGATGGTGGTGTATACAATAGTATTCGAGTTTTTTGCACGAGGACAAGGAGGATGCTGTTTAATATATGCGGAATTTGTTTCAATCAATACCATAAATTTATATCTTATTTTATTACTAGTATGCCAAGAGATTGTTCGACTGGTTTCCAGTCCTTAAATACGATGAAGCACACGTAACCATACATTTTATGCCTTGCAGTATATGATATATCTCATTCAACTTATGTATAATAAGATCGAAGTAAAGCTTTTGTTTAGAAGCAACTTATGTTGAACAGTAATTCTTCAATATAATGCGTTCAGTGCACGAGGAAATCAAGTCTATTTCTAGTCATTTTGGACATACTTCGTATATGAGATATCTACTTGAAGCTCCTTTCAGAGCTTAAAGGAATCTTTTCCAAATGTATATAGCTGTAATAATAATAATAATAATAATAATAATAATAATAATAATAATATTAATAATAATAATAATATTGACTTTTCCACGTACTTACATATAGGGCTGTAGGCGGTATACGCTATACACCTTCTGTTTAATCTTAGTCGTTAAAATATACCTTCTGCATCAAGGCGTATATAGCAGAACTTTTGTTTAGTTTAAACTTATTTATTTATTTGCTTATTTAATTGAGTTGATTCCAGTAAAAAAATGTCTCTTTACCTTCTTTTCTATCCTATTCTTAGTTGCTGTTGAAATATACGGATCAGGCAAGAATATCAGCACGAAATCCTCGCTTAACTTTGATATTCATATTTCCACTCTACAATTTCCTTAATTCTTTTTAGCACATTCGATTTTCTCTGTAAGATAAGTCTACCATGTGTTCAAAGCGCGAAATCGTTTCATGTTTCTGAAACTTAAACTTACCAACTGCATGATAGGAAATAAAGAAAGCATGTCAATTATTGGCAATTTAATTCAACATGAAACTTCAGTCACAATAACAAGACTTAAAATACAGTAGGCTGGACGCACCGGTACGTCGTTCAAGCAAATTAGTGTCTTGTCGGATCTTCGGCCCTATGCAACACCTATCTCTTAGGAACATCTGGACGCTTCTTTAGTTTATTATTATTATTATTATTATTATTATTATTATTATTATTATTATTATTATTATTATTATTATTATTATTATTATTATATGTTTATATTTCAAACCGCTATTAATCTTCGACATTTACTCAGAAAACATACCGCTTAATCTACTGGGAAGAGCTTGTTTACACTTTTCATTCAACTCTGAGTAGGTTGGTTCATTTGCAGTTTAGCGTCCCGTCCAGCACCGAGGATATGTGGGACGTGGATATACAACGTGGGATCCCAAAAGGGTGTCTTCAACTTCCTATCTCCGACCGACTGTCTTATCAGTCCTTTCTTCGATCGAATTTCTTTACACTTAAATGGCACATCAACATAACTTATCTCTCTTTTCAAACCTGCCAGCTCGAAGTACAATTTCCAACCGAACAATATACTATGAAAAATTTACATGCCTCACTCTTTAACACTACACTCTTTAACAACGAAAGAAACATACAAACACATAGGATGTTAGTTCATTTTGCATCCCATATTGGGTTATTAGTATACAACTTCGACGTTTTTGTGAATTTTAGCTTAGTACTGAACTTTTAACAAAAGAAAAAAAGCAATATTTGGTTTGGTGGTACATTTTAAAAGGAAAATACTATTTTAAAGGTAAAACCACATAATTTGAATGTCACTGCAAAACTGAATAGTAAGTTAGGGAGATAAATATGCACATAAGTGTTGTTCGAAATTCATATGCAGTTATTTAAAAAAAAAAAAAGCTAAAAAATATGTAAACATGTTGAAAATTCGCTGCAGTAACTTCATAATCACCACCTTAAAGTCAATCAAGAATAAGGGATTGAATTAATCCCCCTTCCGTTAGGGTCTATTGTTTAGAAAGAACTCCCGAGAAAGCTTCCGTAAATAATATTTGATTTTTACACAATACAGTATTTATGTACTTATTTTTTGATTGATCTCTAAATCAGTGAAAAAGAGATGAACTTATCGGTGTCTTCTTGTTATGCCTAAGGTCAATTCCGCGGTAAGTGACCCTACGAAGGGAAAATTTGAAGTTTCACCTTGGCCTAGATAAGTATTAAAATTAATTTTTAAGAATGCTGAATTTTTCATACATGAACAAGATGATACCAACGCTGATTTGTAGGTGGCTCTGCAGGAGGTAAAATATGGCCGCTTTCATGTCGGAGAATATCGTACTTACATTTGGATTTTAACACAAAGTTTTTCTCTGCTAATTTCTGTAGGTAATTGAAGATCGCGTATGGTATTTATTAAGATAATGTTTGTGTTTGCATCAGTGACATTGTTTTGCATATAATTTAATAATAGCAAGAAAATTACAATAATTGATTTATTCAAGTAGGCTGTCGTGTAAGTCACAAGAAAACATAAATAAGTTTATGTATTTATATACATAATTAAACAAAAAAGCTGTTATTCTAAATTTTCTTCATTTGGACAGACGGTAATCAAAGGCCGTGCAGAAAGTCCCGAAATAATACGTGTAACTCTTTTAAATACAAAATATAATATGTCGTGTAAGTCACATTTCTTTCCCTGTCGTGTAAGTCACATTATGCGTGTCGTGTAAGTCACATTTTGTTGCAATGTTACTACATTGCCAATAGTTGCTAACTGCAGTAAAACGTACAAATAGTGAATTGATAACTCAATTAATGTTTTAGGTGCCATGTTTAGTCTAAGAGAATGAAAGATAAGGATGATAAAAGCAATATTATGAAGTATGGATGTGAAATATACTTGACTGAACTATAAATGTAACAAATGAATGGAAGTTAAACAATATGAATCAATGTGATCTAGAAAGAAGTTTTAAAAAACGTGACAGGAAGTATCTACTGTCTTTGGAACAATGTTGGCACATGTGGTTCCGAAGTTTCTAGCTTCAGCTACTTTTAATACGTTTATTGGTTTTCTCGTACTCTTTCGTTGTTTTGGAAATATGCTTGTAAATTGGTATTTATTACAATTAGGCATCTAAAGCTCAGGCCGGTATAGGACGGAGGTGGGTATGTGGGAAAGGATTCGTTGAATGGGTATCATCTCGGCATTTGTCTGGTGTGAATGAGGAACACCTCAGTCAGGATTGCCAGCTATATGTTTTAAACCCGCAACCTGTCGAGCCAAATCTAGCACGCTACTACTCTATCATGCTTTCTTGGTAGAAAACATGCTTATTCAAACGGAACTATGTAAGTCACAACAACGTTTACTTTAAGATTATGAAATTAGGACATGTCAGATATGTAACACTCGTCTTTTCTGTTGCATTTTCAGATATGCCTAGTTCAGAAGCTAAATGGAAGCGGAAATAGATAGAGAAGTTGAAAAGAATGATATTACATCAAATGGATTTTAGTGGAAATTCCTGTTTTATGTACCAAGAAGAGATACAAACCGCTCACTGGATATCACACAGTTGTACTATGTAAACTGCCATAATATATTTTCCTGAAGAAAATGAAACCACAGAACATGATTCGTGCGTAATTATATCTGATTGTATGCATCAAGATATGTTTGCAGTTGCTTGTTTCTATTCTACACTTATGGAAGATTTTGAAGGGCGTCATCCGGGTTTTCCGATCAACAATGTGAATTATCAGTCGGATGATGGTGCACATTATTCACTTCGTTCAATAACATTGCAGAAAGTTGAAATTTCTTGGCATTTTTCGGCTCTGAACTGTGGCAAAGGCTCTCAAAAACAAATGAAGGGTAAGGGGAAAAAAGAAGGAATGTCACAAAATTACATTTTTGAGAAAACGGCATTTTAATATTGAAAATCACGTACAAAGAATAGGGTTATTAAATCTTTCGTCCCTTTTCACATGGATATTTCTACATCTACGCGTGCATGGCATATACAATCAAATAGTACCAAGAGTCACCAACAGATAGGACAAAGCACCCGGTAAAGCACATGCATGGACATTCCTTGTTTTTTCCCCTTACCCTTCAAATTGATCCTCAATCTGCTTCAGAACTTATTGAGAGCGCACGCAAGCAACATAATGTAATATACTGTAGTAAAGAGTATTACTTCAAAAATCTTTGAGTTGCGCCAATGGAAACATCATAAGAAAGAAATATGTAATATTCCAAAAACACGAAACTAGCACTACTTTTATTGTGTTTCAGCGTATACTATTGAATGTTCTCTCATCTAAAATATTTCTTCACCACGAAGGAAGTTTGATTTCATTCCAGAACAGTTCACTGGCGCATGTGAAGGGAATAAACGCAGTGAAGAAGTGATGAAAATGCTCTACTGGAGACAGGGTATTGGTACCCTTTGCCGGAAAAAGAACTATTAAATATTTGTTAGATATGGAGAAAAGAATCAGAAGAACTGTATGTAACATTTTTTCGCCATTACCATCAAGATAAATAATTTTATTGGCCGCAACAGAAAGATTAGGCATATGTTGCTTTAACAGACGTCGATCACAGACATAAATTAGAATTTGACAAATTTTGCTCGAATAAAAGAACTATTTAACTTCTTGTTTTGTCTGTTAACTTCCTTTTATCTCTCTAAATCATTAGTGCCACTCTATCCTCCAATAGATTTTGAAAGTATAATTAAACGAAGACATAATGTTAGACTTGTCGTGTAAGTCACAAATTTATGTCGTGTACGTCACGTTATATTTGTGGCATATATTTTAAAATAAATACAGAAAATATAATAATTTTATTTTGGTTTTGTAGCTTGGTATCTACTTAATATATGTAAAAAGTTTTAGTTTCCTTGTAGCAATAGAAGAACAGAATTTTCATATAGTTAACCGTTATTCAAAACACGATGTCTCCTGCTGTCGTGTAAGTCACGTATATATTTAGAGTCTTGTTTCAGCCATTTTGTTTACATATTTAAATGCTGCAAATAAAGATGAATGAAGGACTTATTGCCCCTTATTTATAACCTAAAACTTGCCCATGAAAATATCTTATAACTTTTCTAATACATAATATTTACTACCGTCTGGCGTCTGATGTCGTGTAAGTCACACATGGAATTAGCCCTAAATCCTGTTCTGCCTATGACCCTCCAGCACTTTGTAAGGCATTTTTGATCTAATCTTTAGGTATAACAGGAGTTTCTGTTCTGCCTAACTAACGCAATAAGGGATATTTAGGTTTACGGGAAATTTAATACTAATTATTTTCCCTACAATTCCAGTTGCTTTCAGGACCTCTTGATTTTCTTATATCATTTCAGCTTCTCTGAAAGTAAATTAGCAATCATAGGCTACCATTATTTTACTACGAATATATCTACGTGATATCTTTTGTCCGCTAGGAGATCTTATCCTTTTGGTTGCGAGGATCGAAATGTGTTACATCGAAACGCCCTACACTGAAACAGCCGTGTCCCACTCCATATTATTGAGTATGATTGACATGATTACGTGATGGATGACATACTTTCTTCAGAGTATATTCCAGTATTAGAAATCTATTCAATGTTTATCTTGATAATCAGCCTTAGTGTATGGTTGAGTGTGATTTGCGCCCATGGAAAAAAAAACTGTTCAAGGGCTTCAGATGCGGCTATTGATAGTTGCGTCCAAAAGTTCTTTAGATAGACACGTTATTTGCGGCCGTGTGGAACTGTTAGGCTCGATTCGATTCCATTCGATTAATCCTGAGTTACACAAGTTGAATGTACTTTATTGTAATAAGGATGGTATTTTTGTGGAAGGTTATTTTTGAAGGAGTATTAACATATCGAACTTGAAGAAATGCGTTTGTTTCGAAGAAAACCACTCGCTAAACTATTAGTTGTAACATTAGCTTCCAAGTAAAAGCAATCCTAAGGAGTCGTACACTATGATGCAATACTTATAATGGACTATACATATTTCCCTTACGTTACTAACACCAAGGACAGTAAATTATGTTTGAAATTCAGAGTAAATGGTGTACATATCATAGTGGAAAGCCATTAGAGTTCTACGTAATTTATTGATCAGTTCTAATATAAAATGTGGAGGAATATCTGGCCTATTACATGCAAGAATTCGTTGACATTCAGTTTACTCGCCGGAGTAGCTCTAAACAGCAACAAATACTTGTTTCTGATATAAAATGTGGAGGAATATCTGGCCTATTACATGCAAGAATTCGTTGACATTCAGTTTACTCGCCGGAGTAGCTCTAAACAGCAACAAATACTTGTTTCTGATTGGCCCAAACTAGATATCAACTCATCCTTGAAAGTAATTGGCCAATCATTTTTCCATATTGAAACCTACATTGTTTATTTGAAATAAGAGGCATTGTAGGCCTTAGTTTCAGTTGTACTAGCTGCCAAACGCTACAAAAATTGAATTATTTATATTATATGATTTAATCGGAGCTATTTTATAAATAATAGGCCATTACTTTTTAAATGGCTTTCCATGATAAAGTACATGCAAATTAGTTGCATAGCAAATAGAATTTGCCTTTTTGTTGATAGTCATATATAAGAAAAAGGTTTGTTATGCTATAGTTTTCTACTTAATGGTCATAAAATGAATAAAATGAGAGACATAAGCCATGAGAAAAATCTTACTGAATATGAGTTGGTATACGACAATACAGTAGAATTTGAAATAAAGCAAAGTCTAGATTTATTATCTTAAACTCATAGCACACTATAGGTACTGCACCATACTATACGACTCATTAAGATTGTTTTTACTGCAAAATTTATGTTCAATAAACAGTATTGAGGGTGTTCTTCCACGGGAGGTTTATGTTAAAGATAGAGCTTATGGGAAGTAAAGTTTCTGAACATGACTCCATCACTTGTTTTTTCGTAATGAATTACAGTATGTATATTCCCATTTCAGAAAATTTAATTTAAATTGTTCTGGAATGGCATTTGAAACTCCTTTAGGAGATCGAGCTGAATGTTAACTATGTTTACCATAATTGACCTAAAATTAGTATGGGTTCTTTCCGATCTTGTTTCTCCTTAAAAAGAAAAGGTATTTGTTAATTTATATTTCTCTTGACTACTTCTGAATATTGACATAAAGAAGCAACTTACTTAGTGCAGGCTGAATTCTACATAAATTGGTTTTTAAAAATAAGTAAATTAAAATTTATAACAATATTATAAAAGACAACTAAGTGACTTCAGATCTATGCACACAGATCCTCCAAACCAGAGATACATAACTACAAGAGGGTTATGACGCAGGTGAGTCAGAAATGAAATGAAATCTTTCCGTTTAACGTAACACAATTATGTCCTTTAGGCTAAGGGAGGCGACGATTAAGGCAAGTGAAAGACGATGGAAGAACTGGTAGAATGAAATTGTGGAAGGAAACGGGAGTACCTGCAGAAATACTACGGACACGATATTGTCCCCAGTGAATCTCGCTCACGAGATGTAAACGTTCTACCACTGAGCCACCGTGCCCCCCCCCTGTGAGTCATTTGAATTTTATGCTAGAGGGAGGAGGAGAAAAATCATTGATACAAACTTTAAAAAAACAATATTAACCAACTTCAACAAAGCACTAAAAGAGATAATAATAATAATAATAATAATAATAATAATAATAATAATAATAATAATAATAATAATAATAATAATAATAATAATAAAACACTTAACAGCAGAAAACAGTTATTTATCTTTATGTATTAAAAATTAAGTCTGTTCTGTCCCAAAAAAAAGTAATACCTAATGAAAAATTTCCTATAATATAAATGCAAGAAGGATTAGAAAAAGAGATTAAACAAAGAAGACAAAAAGAAAAGAGAAACTTACGAAAGAAATTTTCAAGGAAAAAAGAAAACTCTCACATATATTAATTCATTACATCAACTACTTCTGAGTTGGTTAGACCGAAAATACTATATCTAAGGAAAAATGCCCCTGTTACATAAATTATTCATAGTAGCTTGTTTCGGTCCGAAATCGGACTTCGAACTGACACGTTTGAGAAGAGAGAGAGTTATCTTGAAGTGCCATCTGAAGTTCGAAAATTCGGTTGGTACTTACACTAATTTTCGGAAAGCATAAGTTCGCACCGGGAATCGAAACTGGGTCTCCTATGCCAAACTCGCATACTCAACTCTCAAAAGTAACCTATTGTTGTGGTAGGTATTCTTTGGATACAATATAATAAACTATGGTTTCCTTTTAATTTCCTTTAATTTTCTTTACCAGCAGCACAGAGTAGCCATCGTATTAAGGTATAACTGTTGGAATTAATATGCATATACTCGTCCCGGTTTCAGATTAAAAAGGCAGAAGTAGGATAAAAATAGAAGACTGTCACGACAAAATCGGGACATTTGGTAGCCTGAGGTTGGATTCTAGTATAAACTGCGTTATGTCAACGTCTTATGTGGCTTCAGTAGCGAAAACAGACGTTAGACCTGAGTATTGAAAAGTTCGGCAACTATGAGCAATCTCAAACCAAGAGAAGTGACCGTATTATCAACCGGGCAGTAGGATTAACCAAGGATTATATCACATTACAAGTGCAAAACTCTAACGAAGTAAGCGAAAGATTATCTATTATTATTATTATTATTATTATTATTATTATTATTATTATTATTATTATTATTATTATTATTATTATTATTATTATTATTATTATTATTATTATTATTATTCACTTATAATCAGTTTGTGAACTGACGGAGGGATCTTAGGGACTTCCCCCTTCACAAAAAATTTCATCCCCCTGGAGAATTAAATTTTAATCCTTGACAGGAATAACCTCTCCCTTTTCTAGATTTTTTTTGAATGATCATAAATATAGAAACAGGGAACAACTTTTATTTTGTCTAGCCAAACTAAAAAAAAAAAAAAACTTTTATTTTAGCAGTTTGTGAAACATCTCACTTCTCAACATTCTTGTAATCATTAGAATCATCATTTTTATTTCTTGAAATATTTATCTCCTTATGAAGAAAATTCATTATTTTTACCATGAGCAAGCTAGAATGCCTCGAAGAAGATGGAAAGAAAAAAAAATAAATTGGAATATTTAAGTTTTACGTCCCACGATTATGATTAGTAACGAATGAAATGGTGGAATACCACAAAACGCACTTGACGCTAGCTGGAATCGAACCAAGGACCGCTTGCACCACAGGTGAACGCTCTATCACTGAGCCACCACATTCAGCAATTGTTTAAATATGCAAAATAATAATAATAATATGTAGACCCTATAGCTATTGTTTGTGTGTGTGATGGCTAGGTTTCCTTTCTGGAGAGAATTATTACCTCATACACTGCTTATAATGGCTGACAACATGAAAATAAATTATCAAAAAAGGAAAAATGTTTAAATTAAGGAATGTAGGAAACGTTCATACAGTCAACTATAAGAAAAGAATCGTAATTTTTAACCATAATAGATTTACGGATAATTAAAAAGGAATAGTAACATTCGCAACGAAGTGGCTTATATAATGCCCTCTAGCCAAGTGGTTAGCGTGCGTGCGCATAGTTCTGGATTCGATTCTTGATTATATCCTCAGATTTTTCGGTTCAACCCTAGCATCGTGAAACAATTGGATATGTCTATACAGGGTGTTTCAAAACAACACTAACAACGTTTGGGAGATGATTTCTGACCCCAAGATAAGCCAAAAAATAGACCAACCTGGGTGCACAAATGCTTCCTTTCGGAGTTATAGGCAGTCGAAAACATGAAAAATTGAACTTTAAAGGTTCAAAGCTCCAATACTATGGGACCTACCGTAGTCTAGTAAAGACTTCACTTAGGAACTAATATGTACCCTATCCAAATATCCATACTTCAGAATCCTGCGGAAGTTCCGCAACAAGTTTTATAGATGTAGTTGGTGAGTACTTCAACTCATACGCCCGTAACTAAACTCCCTCTGCAAAAATTGCTACGTGAGTACCTATGATTCTGAAACACGTATTTTTGGTTAGTGTACATATTAGTTCCTAAGTGAAGTCTGGACCCGACTACGGTAGGTCAAATAGTTTTGGAGCTATGAACCTTTAAAGTTCAATTTTTCATGTTTTCGGCAGCTTATAACTCCGACAAGAAGCATTTGTGCACCCATTTTTGTCTATACTTTATGTCTTATCTTGGTGTCAGGAGTCATCTCTGGGGATGCGCACGAGACGAGTCGAGACAGAAATTTCCTGACAAAATTCGAGTCGAGACACAGCTCTTCCAATAGAGAAGAATACGTTTTTCGAGTCGAGACACTACTTTTACAGCACATTTTCGAGACGAGACAACCTCAAATCTTGTCTCGTGCGCATCCCTAGTCATCTCCCAAACGTTGTTGGTGTTGTTTTGAAACACCCTGTATATTGCTTCCACATATCTATGCCAATATGGATGTATATTTCATTTTCAACTGTTCATTGCTTTAGTAAATCATAGGTCGCGAAATTTCAATGCATTAATTGCTCCAATATTGCCATTCAAAAATACATTATTATTCACATTTCATTTTTGTTCAATTTTTCTTGTTTTACTTATTATTTACAGTCTTTCTTCAGAACTTGTTGCGTATACTAAAAATATTAATTGGGTGTATAGCAGAATACCTGCACAACGAAGCCTTAGGTACTGATTAACAGCATACGTGGTATCGCTTTTCTTAATCTAACCCTTTGGCTACGTGCTTATTCCCTCTTTGTGATTTTTTTTTTTTAAGAAGATTGTCGTCCTGGCATTCGCCCGAAGAGAAAAGGTTTTTCTCATTGATACAAAATCAACTATGAGTGAATGAAAATAGATATACTATCTAGCATGACATATCAGTCATTACTACACTACTGTTCCATATATAATGTACTGTAAATACAAGTCCCTACTTAGACACTCCACAATTGTTTCAATAAAGAAGGATGAACAATAATATACAAAAATATCAATATTACCTCCTCGCTTGCCTAGTGGTTATCGCACTCGACTTTGATGAGCTTGGTTGTGGGTTCGATTTCCTGTGCCTGAACGTTGAAAGCATTACGGTGATTTGAATTTGACGGTAGAGCCACATTAAACTTTAGGTTCACATCATACGGTATCTGCACTGAAGAGGGACGCTTCTTTTTTCAATACTAAACTAAACTTTCTCTTAGTCTTTACTAAGACTTTAGGCAGTAAAGTTGCGCTCTCATTTCGTAACCTGGCAGAAGATAGTTTCATTTCATCCCCTGAATCTGTTTGAACACCTAGAGTATTTCATGCATTATCTTACCACTATCCGTCGCAGGCTATTAAATTCATTTTTAACCATGGTCACGCGTCACAGTGCACGTATTTATAATTAAATTGTAAATAGTTTTCTGGGGCTATATTTGATTTACTGTGAGCTTATAAGTCTACATGCATTGTGTTGTGTGCTTATCACGATACGCTTTGATAAGTATTTTTTTTTAAAAAAAAAAGAAAATTGATTTATACTATGTGCATAAATGATTCATATAAATCTACATCTATGAATTACCAGCTAATAGAAGGATGCAATTTACAATTAAATAATTTAGGCGATAGCTATTGGGACTGAATTCTAGGTTTCTGCCTCGATGGTAACTCGTAACTATGACTACAACAAACTTTTGAACATTGCAACAAACCCAATTATTTAAATAAAAATAGGCTTTATCGTATAAAAATAAATAAAAAAAAATAAATACGTATATACTTCTCCATACTATATGTTATACACTTAATATTAAACTATGCAATGTTATTTCATATCCTTTGTTTCTTTTTTGTCATTTTCATATAATAATTGACACTTCAACTTTGAAAGAAAGAAAAAAAACTTTATACTATTTTATTATGTGAATAAAGATAGAGTTTAACTCAAAATATTGCTAGAAGCTAGATGAAAGTGCAAAGCTGAGTTAACTAATCCAGTTTAACATCCCCCTTAATTCTGAAGCTGTATGCAACACGAAAGCATAATTTAACATAGGATGCTAGCTATATATTATGTGTTTCGGATGAGAATGGAGTTAAGAGGAATCACTATCTTTTTCTTTTTAGTTTAACGTACCACGTTTATGCGCCGAAGGCAAAGGAGACGGTGATCATAAAATCAATAATGATGGAAATAGGAGGAAACAGGATACCTCGAGAAAACCCACTCGCATGGTATTTATTCACTACAAGGCCCACTTAGCTGAGTGTGAGCTCGGATCAAAGCAGAGATCGCTCTACCAGTGAACCACCAGGGTCCTGAAAACCATTTCTGTTGGGGATTTACCTGAGTATAAGAAGAACCATAGTCTGATCACATTCTCATAAATGAGCTCCCTCGTGGCTACATGGTAATTTAACGCAATGAAAAATTCCCCATGCATTTCTTATGGGAGTTTCGTAACTTATAATTGGCTATATCTACATTAATAGTGAAGCACTAACGAACTATTAGTATTTTCTAGAAGCACTAACGATGAGCTAACGAATGGCACTAATCTTTTCGTTAGTGCTCAAAGTGGGGGTCAAGTTCACGCTAGGCCCAAAGGGTTTTTTACTTGTAGTTCGTACACTAATGAAGCACTAACGTTAGTGTTGGTGCACTAAGAAGCACTAGCGATGCATTAACGATTGCACTAATAGAAATCATTAGTGCTTTTGAATTTGGCGGTAATTTGACGGAGTGAAAAATTCCCCATGCATTTCTTATGGAAGTTTCGTTACTTACAATTGGCTATATCTACTCTAATAGTGAAGCACTAACGAAACTATTAGTATTTTCTAGAAGCACTAACGATACACTAACGAACGACACTATTTCTTTCCTTATTGCTTGAAGTGGGAGAGGCAGCGTGTACCATTGTTTTGGCTCTAGAGCCTACACTAATGAAGCACTAACGTCAGGGGTTAGTGCACTAGGAAGCACTAACGATGCACTAATGAATGGCACTAGGTATTTCGTTAGTGCTTGAAGTGGGGTGCATCGTGAACTTGGCCTCCCAAAAGTTTTTACTTATAGCTCCTAGACTAATGAAGCACTAACATTAGGGATTGGTGCACTAAGAAGCACTAACGATGCACTAACGATTGACATTAATTTTATCGTTAGTGCGTCAAGTGGGGGGGGGGCAAGTTCACGCACCTAAATAACACACTAATTAGAATTTTATTGTGGTTAACTAAGAAGAAATCTTGTCTTCTGTGATAACTCATAAGATTCATATTTCACGTCAATATGTAGAACTCCGTATTATATAGTTTCCTACGGGATGTTAGGCTAGACCCTGGATGCAACTTCCCATTGCATAACGATTGATAGCAAGATGGATACCAAAAGTTTATATTATAGCGCTGTGTTGTGTAAATACTGTTTTAATCTGAATAATTGAATTTGACAATTGTGATTTTACACAATCTGAAAAATGGAAACTATGAGAAAACCGTTTGTTAGATTTCTCTGATAAATTGATTTCTCCTTTCGTACGTTTATTGAGCATAGTATTCAACAGTCTCGCAAATACAGATGGTGATCAGAAAAATGGAAACACCTGTAGTTGGCAACACGTCAGATGTATGGATTGGCAGTGGTGTCGTGGCGCCCGCAGCGCCGGACCGCTGGTGGTGGTGTGTTAGGTCAGTCTCCATACTACGTCAGGCGCAGTGGAACAGCAGTGTTCAGTGGCTGCAGCAGACGGAGATAGTGTAAAATGGGAGACCTCTCAGATTTTCAAAGAGGGCAAGTTGTTGATGCGCGGTTATGTGGAGTGAGTGTGACGGCAGTGGCTACTGTGTTAGGTGTGTCGCGTGGGACAGTGTCGAAGGTGATGACGGCCTACACAACACACAGGAAAACCACATCGAGGAAGCGGAACAGTGGGCGAAAGAAAATTATGAGTGACAGGTCACGCCGGGTATTAAAGCGCATTGTCACGCAGAACCGTCGTGCCACTGCGGAGCAAGTGACGGAGGAACTCAATCAGCACCTCCCCCACCCTGTTTCGACAATCACAGTCCGCCGCGAATTACATGACATGAACTTACGGGATAATGTTGCACGGGCCAAACCGCTCATCAGGGACCATAACGCTTTCGCACGCCGCAAATGGTGCCACGACCATGCAACTTGGACAGTTGAGGACTGGAAACGTGTGATATGGTCAGATGAGTCATCCTCACTCTATTCCCAACCACGGGCCGTGTTTATGTGTGGATAACGCCCAAAGAAGCTTATGATCTGCAGTGTCTCCGCCCAACTGTGAAACATGGCGGCGGCTCGGTGATGCTGTGGGCCGCCATATCATGGTTTTCGTTGGGTCCTATGGTCACACTTAGCGGACGAATCACTGCCAACGGTTATGTCGCAATTTTAGGAGACCACTTGCAACCTATGATCCGGATGTTGTTCCCGGACAATGACGCTATCTTCCAGGATGATAATGCACCCATTCACACAGCTGGCGTTGTAGCAGCGTGGTTTGAGGAACATCAGGATGAAGTTCAACACCTCCCCTGGCCCGCCCAATCCCCAGATCTCAACATAATTGAACATCTGTGGTCCGTCTTGGAAACACGACTCCGGCGACGATTTCCACCTCCATCCTCTCTCACAGAACTGGCCGATGCCCTGCACGAGGAATGGTGTAAAATTCAATTTGCTACCATTCATGACCTCTATGCCTCCATTCCACGTCGCATCAAGGCTGTTCTGAAGGCGAAAGGTGGCCCGACACCATATTAATCTGGTAAGTTGCAATTTCGTTCAGGTGTTTCCATTTTTCTGATCACCACCTGTATGTGTATAATTCTGAAGTTTCGGATGGGGATTCGGATGCACTGGCTCCCGTTTTTAGTGCTCGCCTCTGTTACGGAAGCACAAAATAGTGTCTTTCTTCAAAATTTTAAAATATTAATACCCCCCTTTTTTTTAAAAAAAAAAAAAAAAAAGTTTCCAAAGGTAAAGTATCAATCGAAAAATCTAATGGAACTGGGCAAAATAGTATGCCTGAAGTAAAAAGCTCATATCTATTTTTTTTTTTTTTTTTTGTAAAAGAAAGTTTGTAAACTTAAAAATTGATATAGGAGAAACATGATACTTATTGAGATGAATGTGATACTGAAATATACATTTATTAAACTCTTCATTACGACCTTAGCAAGATGACAGTATATAGTATGATTAATGAGATTTATATCCCAAAATTATTATTAACATGAACTTTAACATATATTTCTTTGTAATATTGTGTATTTCATATAAAATATATGAATCAATAGACTATATCGACCTAAATAAAATCACATGTCAAAGATAAGTTCTCATTCGTAGTTTTCAAGGTAAACGAAAAGAGAATTTACGACTCTAGAAATTGTGTCGTTTATTTCCAATAACAACTGATTTTTATTTTCTGACAGAAATTGTTATTGAATTACTTATTACATGAGTAGTAAAATGAACTCTTAACCCTTTCAGTGCGTAATTAGCTACTATAACTTGTCATTGTCGTATTTATGGTTATCATAATAATAATAATAATAATAATAATAATAATAATAATAATAATAATAATAATAATAATAATATGGTTAGGTTACACAAAATTTGGGAATGCCTCAACAGATCAAGCCCAATTTTTCTGTCTGGTCTCTTGGGGTTCCTAGGTGAGCGCAAACTCGCTAAATATTGTCGGGAATAACATTACTCATACTGTGCCCAAGTATATTCGCCATGCACAATACAAAATAGCCAAACCAAAATGAAAGCGTATATATACGCCATCCGCACAGCAGGTGCGTTTTGAAAACACGAGTTAACTCGCCACCCACACTGAAGGGGTTAATTAAGAAATTATAGATCTATTTATTAATGTTTGTCTTTTACAAACAGTAACACAGACACTCCTTTACGCATATATTACTTGCAACTCAACCTTACAATTCAACTGTGTCACATGTTCTTATTTTTTATTATAATTGTTCATTCTTCAGTATCCAGTTCCTGACAAGAATATTGTCTTTCCATAGTTTCTGATATTCTTCCGCGTTTGTTGATTTAAGCCAATCTGAGCCAATGGCAGCCATTTTTTAAATTTATTTCTGAGAAGGCCAAAGAACTGTCTTCTAATGCCAAGAGATAGCTGAATAACATCCTCAGTCAATAGGCGCGGTTGATCCGAGTTTGATTCCTGATGGTAATTCATGTAGTTCGGATCTCACGTTAAGCGGTAGGTCCACGTCTCATATAGCCTTGCTGCTGAAAGGGTAGCTTAACTCAAATGAAATCAATAATTTACAAGGTTGTTCGAATAATCAGTATATTGAAAAGATTTACTACCCAAATAGGGACATTCGCAGCGAGTGGTTCCTGGAGTTCTGATTCCTCCGAAATCCCCACTTTTCGAAAATTTAGTCTAAATTTAGGAGTGACTTGATAACTTTTAATGTAATTTATAGTCATATTGAATTTGGACCCTTTCTGAAATAAGTTTATGTGTACATCCCTGTATTCAATGGTTTAAAATAAGTTCCCATTTATTTACTATATATAAAATTATAATATTCAAATATGTACTGTGCATTTCGTAATCCTACATGTTATTACAAACTGTGTATATATAACTGTGGATTTGGAAACCCTAGAAAGCGTACTGTAAAGATAATTTCGGGATTTAGTAGACCATGATCAAGCGTAACCACTTTACGATGAATCATACAGTAAATATGTTAAACGTAAGGTAGGAGATGCAACGATTAGAAGTCGAAATTTGACGGGAAACGAAATGTAAAGATTCATTGTAAATGAGTTTGAAGACGACACTGATAATACATTCGGTTGGAAATCACACAGCTGATATATAATTCGTTCAAAATTGATGATCGTGCTAAAATCCAGATGTCTAGCAATCCTATAAAGAAGGGGATACACGTTTGTAAGCTAATTTTCAATTTTCTTCGACGTTAATTCTCTGTCATTATCAACATAAAGTAGAAATTGCTTATACGTAATAAATGAAAAGTCTATGTCCACTTGCGCCACACATACGTAGAACTCTCTCTTTCTCTCTCTCTCTCTCTCTTGTATCTCTGAATTATCTCGTAAGACAGGTAACTAAAGAGATATGATCATCATAAGTTTTATTTGGAGATCTACCTCTTATTTAATTTCTTTAGAAGACTGTTTACTTTGTAACGATACTACATACAAAGGAGATTTTTCTTTTAAGAAAGAAAATAGAAACTATAGAAGAGTATTTCTCGAGTTAAATAAAAAGCAATGAATCTAGCATTTCATACATATGAAGCTTGAAACAAACTGCATAAGTTCTAACTATTTTCACAGCTACCTACACCAAAATAAAATTTTAAAAAAGAACTTAATTTAGTCTCACGTAATATGTAGTCTTAATTCTCTGATTGAAAAGGATCTATCAGTCACTGAAAACTGAATATGTAGAACTTGCCTATAAGTTCTTCTATAAATAAAGCCATTTACTAATGAAAGCATATTTTGAAGCCACTTTTATAATATGCATGTAATCTATATTGAAGTTTACGTCAATAAAACACTTACTTACTTGATCCATAGCAAATAATAATAATAATAATAATAACATTTGCTACTAATAATAGAATTGCGTCTTAAATTTTTTACAATCCGAATCCATGGAAAACTTTTTTATTTAATGTTTAGTGTAAGATATTTTGCAGATTGCATAAGTATTAAAATCAAATTATATTGTATTTTCAAATACTAAGTAAACAGTATTTCGGAAATCCATAATTCTACGAGGTCACTTCAATTATGACGCTCTTGCTCCTAATTTTATTTATTTATTTATTTATTTCGTATAAGGCTCTTGAACCTCTTAATCCATTTTTCTTCGTTTACTCAAAGGCAAGTTTTCACCAGATCTAATGAAAAACGATAGGACTATTTTCCAGATCAAATTTAAAAGGTAACACCAATCAATAATTGCTTGCTTTAGAGTATAGTACTGGGGATCCCAAGCTACGTATGTGTCACATCTTTCTCCGAGTAATCGTGTGTTTAAAAGAACTTCTCATATATGGTAAACTCCATTATGTAAAATTTGAATATTTCTTACATTTTTAGGAATACTTGAAAGGACTCCATGTGAGAATCGAACTGCATTTATCACGGATATATCTAACCAACTTTTTTTTTTTTTTTTAGTATTATCCAGTTCTGTGTTATTTGTTCCTTTCTTATAATTTTATATTTATAGAAATCAGAAACGAGTAGTATTTTCTTTTTAAAATGAACCATTAAATCAAATACGTCATTTGTTTTCCTTTGCATACGTCTGCGTCGCATGGAGAAAGCAAGATGCGAAGGGCGACACTGTATTCCACATAACGGAATTTTCTCACATACAGTTATTAAAAATTGTACTATCTTTCACATTCAATATCTTACCTTGCAGGTCTGTGTACAGTACATAAAAACAAGTAGCACTGTCACGTGTACACAACGTGAAGGAATTTGGATATTATAGCGTGATTTTTTCAATTAATATTGAAACTCGAAGTGGTAGTAGATATGTACCACTTTCGGCTGAAACAGAGAAATTAAGAGTGGAAGTGAAATATATTATTAGGACGCTTAATTAAGGAAACTACTGGGAACTGCTTCTCGCCCTCTTTTACGTTTTTACTCCATAGCGATCAGCGTTAAAACCGGACGTGGTTGACTTCTGCCACTTCTTGTTAGAAAAGAGGGTTAAGACAGAAAACAGTACCTATTCTTAGAACACTAAATCTATTTCAGAAACCACTTCTCGCTATATCTTATCCGTTGCTCAATGTTTATCAATATTGAAACGGACATTGTCATATATGTATTTATATCATTTTTGGTTTTAGTAGAGACTTAAGAAGGGAGATAAAATGAATTCTTGAGACGCTTTATCGGTTGCAGGGAACTGTTTCTAGACATCTACTCCCTGTTTTTAGCCCTATAATGATCAATGTTAAAATCGAAACTGATTAATTTCTATCATTTTCGGTTTAAACATCACCTCAACGAACTCGATTGCTAATTTTAGAACCACTACATCCCGACCAAAGTTCCTGGTGATCCATCAAGTAGCAAATGAGTTTTTATTTTTGTTTTTTCTTATTTTTATTCATTCTTTTCGTCTTCCGTACGGATGAACGCACAAACGAACAGGGTAATATACGTATGAAGGAATGTTGGAAAACCAAATTTCTTAATAGAACAGTCTGTTCTAATTTTATAGACTCTTTTCATTAGAAAATATTGTGTTCACCAACTGCTCGGTAGTATGTATTCAACTTTGGATAATTCATTTGTTTCTTTCATTGTTTGGTCTTCATTTGAATGAGAATACAGCCTATTAAAAAATAACATAGAGTATCTACGATATTGGAAAGTAAATACTATGAAGAACGTCTTTACTGAAGAGACAGTGTAACCGTCTCCAAAAGTTGAAGGGAAAATAAATGAAGAATCATCCAAAAAGTAGTTTTCATATGACGATTCATCAATTACGCAGAAGCAACAATGAAAAATTATAAATGTATGCGCTTTAAATAACATGGTAACTGGCGAGTAGTGCCAGGTCTATAATACTAATACCTGTATAATTATGATATCTAGCATTCTCAATCTCAATATTGCAAAATAAAGCCATAATAGCTATGTACTACCGAAATAAAGGGTTAGTTTGTGGAATCAAATATACTGCTATTTGAGTTGAGTTGAGTTGACTTTGAGTTAAACGTTCCTTTCAGCAGCGAAGCTATATGAGATGGGCCTTATGATTAACGTGGAATCCGAACCACATGGGTACCGCAGGGAATCGACCGGGTCTTCCACGCCAAGGGCGCGTACGCTAACCGCTTAACCACGAAGGAGCTCTACTGCTGTTTGAGTCACTAATAATAATTCATTCTTGTATGTAGGGCCGCGGTGGCTCAGTGAAAGAGCGTTCACCTCTGGTGCTTGGGGTCCCGGATTCGATCCCAGGCCCCGCCAAGTGGATTTTGTGGTGGACAAACACCGTTTGCGTGGGTTTCCTCGGGGTTGTCCCGTTTCCTCCCACTTTCTTCATTCCACCATTTCATTCATTACTCATTATCACCGTCTCCTTTAGCCTAACCGGCATAATCGTGAAACGTAAAACTCAAAGATTTCATTTCATTCTTGTATGTATGTGCACAATGTACATAGACGTAATATACGTAGTAATTTATATCTGATAAATAGAAAAGATCTCCATAATTATAATACGAGAAAAAAGAAACTGAAATAAACAATCTTACTCCAACAACCTATTGTATAAATGAAGTTAAGTCTAATATCACTCAAACTTATAATATACTGCCTTCAAAGTTGAAGGTTACAAAGTTGATTTTTAGGATATTTTTTTTTGAAAATTGGGAAAAGTTATTTTTGCCTCCTTAGCACTCGAACATCTATCAAAACTGTTCCGTAATGTTTTTTTTTTTTATTTCCTTTTTGAAATGGAACACAAATTTTATTTATTTCGTTTCCCACATGTTCGTAGATCCAGTCAATATCAGGACCTACCCAGAAAGATCCAAACGTCCATGTCTCTTCCTCAAAATCTTATATAATTTAAAATTGTTTTATTCAATGTCCAAGAACACTCACTAACATAAATTAAAAACAAGTTTTAATTAACATAAATTAAGAGCAAGAAGTATGCCCTCGGCGTTGATGAGTAAGTGATAATCTTTTCAGAGACAAACTCTCAGATGCGAGGGCACCATGATCATTTTTGATGTACATGAAGGTTTGCAGATGTTAGGCTTTACATTTGTCTAATTGCGGCCGCAGTGGCTTATTGGTAGAGCGCTCACCTTTGGTGCTTCTAGTCCGTGGTTTGATCCTAGCTCTTCCAAGTGGACTTTGTGGTATACAGACACCTCATGCGTGGTTCTTTAGGGTTTTCGTGTTTTTATTCACTTTCGTCATTCTATTATTTATTTATTTATTTATACATATTCCCCACATCACCGGTAGCTAACGCCTTAAACCCATCACATGTGGGGATAACGTCCCTCGGCGATCACATTATCCGAAGAAATAAGGAAGGTAGGAAGGAAGCGGCCTGGGACTCGGAAGTTAGGTACTATCCCGGTTTGATGTGAATGAGGAAATACTTCACTCAGGACTCGTCTGAAAAAGCTCTTACACCTTTTCGATTGAGTGCACCCGCAAGGCATCGAACTCGGGACCTCTGGCGACAAAGCTGAGAGCGTTAGCAACTACGCTACGCGGGACAACTCCACCATTATTATCTATCTCATCATCACCGTCTCCCTTAGATTTGGTGCATAAAATTGTGACATTGAAAAAGAAAAATTGTATCCACATTTGCTCTAAAAACTTTATATCTTCTAATGAGGAAAATATATTCTAAAATTTGCTAACAACAGTATATTAATACGCTAGAGTAATTTCTATTTTCCATAAAACATTGAAAAGTCAGGAACAAAATGTCTATCCCGCTTTTGCCATATTCGCTCCTACTTACATTAGGTAAATAAATTGAAGCCTGCATTTGGGTTTTTGGGTAGAATTTTCACGAAAGGCGAAATGTAGAATCTTAATAACTGTTGATAATCAAGCTCACTGTTAACAATTTGTACATTAATAGTAATAATATATGATAGATTCAGAAAAAATCTTATTTGTTATTATTTCGCTATATTTATTATTCGCTGAATAGTTTATTTCATAAAATAACAATAGTAATAAACTTCAGTTAACATTTCTGCGATCATCTCTAAAAAAAAATTCGGACGATAATATTAATTATATTGGGATAGATATAAATTGTTTAGGTGAGTTTCGTTTCCCCCTTTCCTAACCTTGTTAGAAAAATATTGTCTACAAAAAAATTAAATTTAATTGCAAATCATCATTAGCGCAGAATATCATTTGACCAATCTTTATCATTTGACAAATTCACAAGTTGGAAAAAAAAGGAAAAAAAGAAAATAAATCCACGAAATGAAGAAAGAATCGAAGTCTTCCTTGCAGATAAAAAGTAGAGGCACAAAAAGAGGTACCGCTGATGAGTAAAGCTCTGAAAACTATTAGAATTGGATGCGTGTAAACGGGTACACGTATTTCATCAGAAGCAACCTATCGGTCATAAGAAAATCGATGGTCTTGTAGGTACCGCCAAAGTGCATCAGAAGCTCAAACCTAAGAAGGAGGAGGAGAGAACGCGGTAGCTCAGTGGTAAAATGCTCACATCTGGTCCGAGAGGCCCTTCGATCCAAAAATCGTATGAATTTCTGGTGGGCAACATCGTTTTCCCATGAGTTTTCTCAGAGCTTTCCCCGTTTCCTTCCAGCTTTCATAAAAATTCACTTTCAAATTATCGAATTTTAAACTGGAAATTTCATTTTATTCTATTTTTAAATATCTGTATTGTATCTATCTGTATAAAATTGATTGCTTTTAAAGTGTTGATTATTTTTATTACTATTGTGTACATAAAAATCTGAAAACTATGTAAAGCTAAACAAATTGAATTAGTGTAGAGACTGTAATTTTTGTAGTTACAGTACACTTATGTAAAATTAAGCCCAACTTACTTATTAGTGAGAAGCTAAAATAGAATAATTATAATTAAGTTGAAGGGTAAGGGGAAAAAACAAGGAATGTCCATGTATGTGCTTTTTCGGGTGCTTTGCCCTATCTGTTGGTGACTCTTGGTTCTATTTGACTGTATATGCCATGCATGCGTAGATGTAGAAATGTCCATATAAAATGGGCAAAAGATTTAACTAACCCTATTCTTCTTACGCGGTTTGCAATATTAAAACGCCGTTTTCTCGAAAATGAAATTTTGTGACATTCCTTCTTTTTCCCCCTTACCCTTCATTGTAATATTTTGTTGCCATGTTGAACCTGTATCCGCAAGATCTAGGATTCAAAACGATTATAGCAGGGTCACCTGTCTCTCTGTTAGGCCCATCACGCACCCCTGAATTCTCGCGTCATCCTACAAGAAAGAAAAAAAAAAACTAGCAATGACTTTCAATACCGATGAGATAGGAGGGAAACGAAGAGAATTTAGGGCTGTATCAAGAACCTAAGTGGGTGGTGAACGTGTCTACTCCAAATTATATTGAATACTGTAATAATACTCATGAGTACATGTTCTACAAGCAAGAAAATATTACATCTCCTCTTCTTTTTAGGTAAGGCATAGATTGAAATATTTGAAGGGTCAGGGGGAAGAACGCTTTCAGTCCATTTAATGAAATTTTTCAGGAGAGGAAAAAAAGCAAGTTATTCATTAAATAACCATTGCAATTACATTGTTAGAAAAATAGTTTTAAGTTTATATCAAGGTAAATATTGTATATATGTAAAGAAAAACTTATTTTTACAGCAAATTAGAAAATTGGTGTTGGAGATATCGATTTTTTTTGGACTGAAAGCGTTCTTCCCCCTGGCCCTTCATTTGACTTTTGTTTAATTTATGCATTTTTTAAATGTAAACTTCATCTATTCGTTTTTATTAATCATCTATGTTTCAGTACTACATCCTAACCTTTATTTGCTTCTAATCAAATTTCGACTGCTTATCGGTATTCAACCTCCGGGTTCCATAGGCAATAGAGTTAGTTAGTTAGTTTTTTTTTTTTTTTTTTTTTAATCGTTGCGTCTCGTACCCTACGCACAATATATAGATGATTCATTTTGAAGTGGTTAAGCTTGCTCATGCTCCAGTGACTACAGAATTTCTCATCATAGTACCCTTTCTTAGAGTTGCCAATTATTCAAATTAACAGAATCATATTAAAAAAAAAATACTTCGTAATAACATGTAAGTTTACGAAATGTATAGTGGTGCATATTTGAATATTATAATTTTATACATAGTACATAAAGGTAAAATCTAGGTTATTGAGTAATAAATCTTTAAAGATATGTTGATTATGCCTAACTTATTTACATAGTCTTATAAACTGTTGAAACCAAACTTCCGAAAACAAAGTGCTCCTACATGGTAATGTCTTTTCGGCTTTATTAAGAAAGTCACATAAGGATCCTTTTTCTTCCTGTTACTGTGTTTCTATAAAAATAAGAACCAACTAGAAAATAAGCCCTGGCATAACTTGTCAGATTGCTAGTAATATATGCCCTTCTCCAAGAATACGGCACACAGCAACGATAATATCGGTGGAAGCGCCGATAATGTCGGCGGTGAAATCGACTTCAATGTACTCAAATCGTAGGTTGCACACGCCACCGACATTATTGACCGATCCTCCGACACGTAGATGCTGTCGGCCAAGCCCCCGATTTTGTCGGGGGCAATGTTTTCTTATGATTGGATGCACATGCGGCCGATAATGTCGGCCGGCCACTGTGTTAGATGAAGAGAGTGAGTGACAAGGCGCTGTGTATTCTTGTTTCGTTCTTATCTTTGGAATTTTGTTGTTTCCATTTTTTTCTATTACAATTGTATATTAATATTATTATTATCTTGTCCTATAAACAACTTCGGAACAGCTTTTTATATTTTACAGTCTCTATTTTGGAGTAGCTAATTCCTTTTATTAAATAAGTATAAAATGTGGGAAGTCTGAAAAGTACTGATTTCCCTCTAAATAGCTATTACCAAATAGAATATAGGAAATTTAGATAACCAATTTCTTGATTATTTTCCACTCTTTTTTTTTTCTCTCTCTCTCTCTCTTTCTCACACACACAACACTCTTTGATGGTATATTTTAAAATCTATTAATGCATTTAAATTTTAATACATTTTGGAAATTAATTTAAGCGTAATTTTCAAAGTTTGATACACTGTGAACCAGGCACATAGCCAAGGGGGGTCCGAAGGGTCCGGACCCCCCCCCCCCCTTCGAGACCGGAAATGAAAAAAATAAGGAAGGATGAAACAAAATGAAATGAGAAAAAGAAGGATCAGCGTTAAAAAAAACTACAGGAAGCTTTTGGTTACTCTTTCTTATTAGGAGATATGTATTACTTGCAATACATGGTGGCGAGGTAAGCGAGATATCCTGGAAGAGTCAGGGAATTTGAAATTTCAAGAAAAGTTACGGAATTCTCAGATTCTGCTACTAGTCAGGGAGATTTTAAGCTTCCAAAAGCATAGTGCCGTTGTGTAATAGTGTGGCCATTTTTTTAATCATAATTTTTCGTCATCGCATCCTTGCAGTATCAAACATGTTATTTCAAGAACAATTTTCTACTGCTCCTTTAATAACCTGTCATTTGGAACCGACAGTAGTTGACGGAATAATACAAACAAAAAATTATGTGGAAAGAAATCTCTGTTAGAATTTAATTCAACAGAGAAAGGAATGCAGCTATTGTAAAGTAGTTTATAAGACATATATTGTTGAGTATGCACTTTTTATAATAGTTGAGGTCATAATGAAAGGAAAATTGTTATATTTGAATAAACAGAGGAAGGACGTATATATTGTAAAATCTTTTTCAGTACGTTTTTTATTATTATTTTACTCGAGATTTCTTCAGAGTTTTTTATTAAAATACTTACCAACATATCATCATTTTATTGTCCTAACAAACCAATACATGTTGATAATAAAGTAGTTTAGATTGATCAATCTCCTGGGCCTTCAGAATTTCATATCCTCCCCTCCCCTCTTACGAAATCCTGGCTAAAAGAACCAATATATGTTCCAGAAAATAGTTTAGAATGATCAAGCCCCTGGTGTGATGACCACAGTATTTCATGTCGCGGACCCCCCCCCCTCTTCACGAAATCCTGGCTACGTGCCTGTGTGAACATAAGCATATGGAAAAAATCCTGATTATTATTACTTCCTTTTATTTTCATCAGAATTGTGTGCAAGATCACTTTTCCCGGTCCCACTCAATAAGCAATGATTGAATAGAATATTTGTTGACAAGTCAAAATAGGATTATCATTATTTTGTAACGAAACCAGCACAATAAAACACTCTTTGCAAAGCTTCAAGGACAAGTGACTCATTTGGCATTTTCTTGATTGCGATCTCAACAACAGGGATGTGACTTCATGCTTCACTTGTTGCAAATGTTTTTTCTCACTCCCAAAACTATCTCAAATTCCCCATTTTTAAAAAGAATTTGTGGAAGGGCAATTGAAAACAAAGACCAAAACTATGTATCCACTTCCCTTTCTACCGGGATCAACCCCCTCATAGAGTTCTGCAATTTAGCTACAGTGACTGGTAGAGATGGCAAGAATTTTTCCATTCCATATTTTAACCCACATTGAACTTGTGTAATGTAGACCTTGCATATGGGATAAGATAACAGACTCTTTCAAGGACAGAATTGGAAAACAAAAACCATGGCGAGAAGTTTATGCAAGCCTTGCCCAGGATTTTGAGTTCATGGACAAAAAGAAACGAGGAACGACAGGTATGTATGCAACAGCGCAAATCTGTCTTCAACATTGGGGAGGGGGACGGGTAAGATCAGTCGAGAAACAATGCTGTGGAGGATCAGGGGAGCAGAGTTGTTTTCGACATTGGGAGGCGGGCACTTTCGAGGCTTATTCTGAGTGGACATTAATTTCATCTCACTTTCCTTTCTGGCGACCGGACACAAATAATCAAATTTCTCCCCCAAAAAACACATTTCAAATCGGATTATTGGGGGGGGGGAACCTCCCCAGTTCCAAGATTGGAGGGGACACGTTCCCTTCATCCCCCCGGGATTTGCGCCAGTGTATGTATGGAGCAATGTAAAACAAAATCACTAATTCGAATCTTATAATTTAATCTACTATGACATTAGTGTTAATTGCATGGAAAACAAAATAATATACATACATACAATATGTAACAGTGTTTCAACAAAAATTAAAAACGAATATAGTTTGCAATGTACCGCAGCATCAATTCTCATCGAAACAAAAATAGTATGTTTACGACTTATATTTATAAAACGGCACTGTTAAATCTAAATATGTTTAGGCATAGGCCTATTTTTTCTAAGTTTTGTACCGTTCTCCACACCTCTTCAAAACAGTTTTTGTAATCCTTGTTTTAAAAAATAATTTTCCCGATTATTATTACTTTTATTTGTTTTCATATATGGAGAAGATTTATGGAAACAGTGCAGAATATATTGTGTGTGTCGCTTACTTCACTCATCACCGGCAACGATATTATCGGGGATTCCACCGATATTTTCGGCGACGTGTGCAAAGTACGCCGACACCGACACCGATATTATCGGGGCTTCCTCCTATTTTGTCGGTATCGTGTGCAAACACGCTAAGCCATACTCTGGCCCAGTAGTTGCAGACCTCAAAATTGGTGATATACTCATAATACATGTAGAAAGATGCTATATTTATATTTGTATAAATAGATAAAAACCCGAATTTATCTTTTGGATATATAAAAGCCTCGATATTTGTATAAATAGATAAAAACCGGAATGCGTCCTTTGGTTACCTAAAAATAGGTTCGATCTTATTTTAGAGGAAACGCGATACTGCTATTATCGATTTGGTTTGATTTGATTTGTGTTTAGCGTCTCTTTGAGTATCGAGGCTACATAAAACGTGAATTTATTGTGGGATCCAAACCACATGAACTTCCACCGGGGATCAAAAAGAATGAAATCTTTGAGTTTTACGTCCCACGGTTATGCCGGTTAGGCAAAAGGGGACGGTGATTGTGAGAAATGAATGAAATGGTGGAATGAAGAAAGTGGGAGGAAACGGGAGAACCCCGAGAAAACCCATGCACACGGTGTTTGTCCACCACAAAGTTCACTTAGCGGGAGCAGAATTTGAACCCGTGACCCATGCACCAGAGGTGAACGCTCTACCACTGAGCCATCGCAGCCCCCCACCGAAGATCGAACTCGAATCTCCCACGCCTATTGATTGATTGGAGATGCCATTAATTTATTTTCTCTGTATGGGAGACAACTGTTTCGTCTTGTCTGGAATTTAAGAGATGCACGTCCTTGATTCAGATTGGCTAAAATCAACACATTAGAAAGAATATCAGAAACTAGTATCCCAGTATCGTTTTTGGGAACTGGATTATAATCTAAAGAATGAGTAAGTATAATAGAAAATAAAAGCATATGGCACACGGTAGTTGAATTGTAAGGTTAAGTTATAAGTAGTAATCCTATGTGTGTAAAGGAGCGTGTGTGTCACTTCGAAAAAGACAAAGATCTACAATTTGCTAGTTAACAGTGCATTAAACTACTCATACATTACGTAAGCCAATAACTATCTCTTTCAGTAAAATTAAACACTGTCTGTTATTATTGGTTAAAGAACCGCATAGTTTTCATTCCTACAAAAGCATTTTTCTCGATTTTCTCGATACTACGCATAAGAATTTACATTCAAATATGTGGTTTTGTTCAGCTCAATGCATTATATTTATTCATACATATAACTAGTTAGGTATATGTCATTTTTGTACAATGGTATACTAAAACATGTTTTTAAATATTAATAATCATTTTGGTATATATTTTGGAAAGAGAGAAAGAGAGAGAGAGTAGAAGGGGTATTGGGCGAAAAACTTTTTAAAAATTTATATAAATATTTTGCATTTCAGTATATTTCTATGGAATTTAATAACACACAAATTTTGGGTAGGTAGATGTTGATTAGAAAAAAAAAGCTTAGGTGAATTTTGAGAGGGTGTAATAATGACAAAAAACCAAAACCTGATTTGATTGAGAAATGACGTATTTGAAACCCAGTTTCAGGTGTGTATGTGTTTTGGTTTGAGTTACAATAAATTGCTCATCTATTAATGTTTTGAGCCAGAATTTTTCATGCTGCTGAAAAACACCATAAGGATGGTGCCGTGAAGAGCAGCAATCTTGAATCCACACTGTGAGGCAGTTAAAATTTTGTTAAAATTTGTTCCTTCCAAATACCTCCACGGGGTAATTGGGCGCATGGTGCGGGGGTAAATGGGTGGAATGCCTTAAGTGAACATTTTTTTTGCTTAGAATTCATTTAAATGCTGTGCTATCATTGTCTTTTATGGTGTACACTTTTGTTTCATAGTGTATTGTGTTTATTTGTTTATTAAGCTATTTTGTTCAACTTAAGTCCTCAGTGGCCGTTGCGTATGCCAATAGTGTTGATGCTGTAAATAGGATCTGTTTATTTATCCAGAGTTCCAACACTTGTTCTATTGCAATAGTTTATAGTTATATAGTGTTAGTCTTATCACCTTCTCCTATGTTTGTTTGAATATCAGGGCCTGATCTCTTGGCTTTTCTATATATATTACATTTTCGGCTATTCGTATGTGATACACTTTGGATTAAATTCACAGGACAATCTGCTATGCTATAAACAATAACTGGAAGGCTTGAAAAGGCATTCAAATATCTTTGAGATTTAGAAATAAGTTACTTCTTATTTTGCGTAAACAAAGGTATATTTTTTTCTAAGCCACATAAAACTATTAGTGTTTAAGTGGAATACAAGTTATTTACACCAAAGGAAAGCTTTAGTTTTCTTTATTTACACCCAATCACTCCCATGGTATATATTTAGTGCTTACGGACCACCGTACTGAACTTTTTCGCTCTGATTTCTTAAACAAAAATATATTATACTACAGGTATTATTGAAACATTTGTGAAATATACATTTCTTTCTTTCCTTTTCTTTCTTTCTTTTTTTTTATCGAAACTTTGTTCGAAGAAAACAGACTGAAAACAGACTACCGTATGTAGACTTTGTAATTACAAATGATTAGCAAGTAGTAGAGTTATTTATGGAATTTTGTTAATGTAATGTCAGTAAAATCGCATGTGTCATATTTGACGATATAGTAAATATTAACAATAAATAGGAACCCTATTAAACATTTTCCTAACGAATGATTAGTACAACATTGTAGAGTTATAAATGACATATAAACAAAATCTTAGTCGTTTTACGATCACCATACTTTCTTTTCTCCTATCGACACTTGTAAGTAAAAATGGAGAAAAATCGAAGAAAAGGATAAGATCGCTCTCATATAGTTATGCGATAGTAAACTGTCTGCATCTAGTTAGGTAAAGGAGGGCAACAAAATTCATGAATAATCAGTATCAAAGACGTAGGCAGAGAGTTGGTTTGGCCCAAATCCACTCCCATTTAGTACAGTGATACTGAAATAGATTCTGCTTTCATGTAGTGTGTTTCATTTTTGACTCTTTTATTTAGAATTGTTAAGACTCTTTTATGCAGATAATTTGTCATGAAAAACAAGCTCTACATGAGATGTTTAAAGAAAAACTTACTTCTCATAAGCTATATTTTAAACCCTACATAAGATTTCAGTGTTATATATAACAGTCTTAATGTTTTAAAACAATGTTTCGTTACAATAGCCATCAAAATTTACCATCTGCAGATACGAGTAGATACCACTTAAAAAGAAGGCGGATGTTTATTTTTCTTTAAAAATAATATTATTATTTAGATCTAGTTTAACCTCATTGTTAGTGAATTAAGAGGTGGCGAACTGTGATCTAGAAAGACACATATAATGGCGCCTGGGAACCGATGCACTGTCGCTCCTCATCCAGTTGAATGTGAGCCATGTAGCTAGTCATAGTCTTTCATGGCTGTAGCGTCAGGAAGTTTAATTTATTATTTACCAAAGTTCATCAGTATTTCAACACTGTGTAACTACAGAAAACTGGAAACAATTTAACTTCTTTCTTATCTGTCTCACCTGCAATTCGCCTCACCTCTATATGATGAAATACAATACTAAAATTCGTGTCACAAAAGCCCATGAAGCACTCTGGCTGACCATATGTCCCACATTTCAACCGAAAACGTCACATAATGTTTGTTGTATGTGTACGTGTACGTCTGTGTGTGTGTAAGCGTTTTTTTTTTCGTTACGCAATAATTAGTACTTTCTTTGGTATAGTATATTTATGGCTATGCCACTGATCAGTGTTGTACTAATTATTGAATTTAGGAAATTCATAATTGTTATGAGTTGACGTTGTTTAGATTTTTTTCTTCAGATCAATATTATTAAATACAGTAGTATAAGTAATTCACTCATAAACACAAAGGAATACTTATAGGTAGAAACAAAATTTGGACAGGTGACTCCGCCACGAAAACAAGTCATAAGAAGGCATTTTTAAAATTATGTATATAAGGGGTTCAAATCTTTTTCAAAGAATGAAGTATCTGACATTAGGAAAACAAAACCTGGCATTTGAGCTCTCCATTAAAATTAACTGAAGTTGAATTTCCGTGCTTTCAGAAAATTCCGCTCTGAAATAGCGAAAGTAGGGTACGAACTTCGACTCTTTATTGTGAAACTGCTAAATGTGAGATAGAGGAGAGGGATTCGATATTTAAACTTTTAATCAAAAATAGGAGAATAGATGTTTTGAGTGTTCAGGTTACATTGGGGAAAGGGAATAATTTCTATAATATTCAAATTTCAAATTTTTTACTAATAAAACTTTATGTGAGTGTTTGTTAAAGTTAGAGGTAAGAAGTCTGGTACATAAGCTTTTAATTGAAATTAATCAAAAACGTATTTCAGCCTTTCCAAAACTTCGGCAGTTTCTATAAGTGGGGCAGTGTCTATAACATTCAAATTTCCACTTTTATGTTCGTTTAAACCTTATTCTTCCCATGTGAAGAATGGGCACTTCTATTTGTTCTATTATAAGCATTCATTTGCTTTAATAAACATGTTGAAGTAAAGACCTAACAGTCGAACTTCATTTGGGGAACAGGAAGTAATGTGGGAAGTCGAGCCCCAATTTGTCTCCGTAGGTGTATCCCTGCCCTCAACTAAAGGTTTATGGGTAACCGAAAAATGTCAAATTTTAAGTCTCGTTCGTAAATAGATGTAGATAAATACCCACATGAGGTCTAGACGGGACGTTATAGGCCCGTTTAGACCTCTTTTCCAAGGCATTCAAATACCATAAGGTCTATAGGTGACTGGAGGTATTTTTTTACATTTATTATTTTTAAATAGCATAATTGGACTCAGCATCATGAAATTAAAAAAAATGAAATTAGTTTTACGTTCCACGGTTATGCCGGTTAGGTTAAAGGAGACGATGATTATGAGAAATGAATGAGATGGTGGAATGAAGAAAGTGGGAGGAAACGGGAGAACCCCGAGAAAACCCACGCACACGGTGTTTGCCCACCACAAAGTTCACTGGGATCTAACCCGGGACCCCTAGCACCAGAGGTGAACGCTCTACCACTGAGCCACCGCGGCCCCCATCATGAAATTAGTTTTAAAAAAAACATAATTAGAAAGTTTTCCAAACCTGGGTATTTTACACTATTGACATGATCGTTATTTCTTTAAAGCCCACTTTCTGGGGTGAACCATATTTGTCAATTTTTAATTGAACGCTTTCGGTCCACATAATAAATTGATTGTTTTCCTACGTGTTTGAGAAGGTACCTGCAGATATTACATTACCCTACTCGTAATACCATGAGTTCTACATATTTTTTGACTTCCTGGACCTGAAAGCGCTAGTTTGATACCAGATTGCGCAATTACGTATATGGTTACAGTATATGTTCGTAAACTTCCTTAAGAAAAAAAACTAACGTTTATTTACACTTTATAACTCATTTTTCTTTTCACTATCTTGTATAGCTTATAATTACTCGCATAACATCAGGAGGTAAAAGTTTCTCTCTCGCTTCATGTACACACACACACACACACACACACACACACATATATATATACAGGGTGGGCCATTTTAATTAATCCACGGAAATATCTGAAAAATGATAAAACATAGAAGAAATGTTTGAAATAAACGTTATATATTGCTAAGGGGGAAAACCATTACCGCCAAAAGTACCCCTCCCCACCCCCCGGAAATGGGGGTAACGGGGGGTAACTTTGAAATGTCAAATGGGAACATGGGTCGAGTAATACCTCGTTAGAAAGGTCTTGGAAAACTAAGTAACGCTATACCAAAATTTGTTTCATATGGAGCACCAGTTTCAAAAGGCCGCCATGATATAGTTCGGAAACTCCAGTAGCCGTAATATGAAAACCATGGGAGGTAAATGAATGGAACAAAATTGAAATACGTAAATATCATAGGGCATATCGAATGGTGTGGTCCCTGTGATCCCAGTGGCCTCCCTGAAGGGGTCTTGGGGGCTAACTTCAAGATTTCAAATAGTAACATGAGTCGAGTGGTACCTCGTTCGATAAATCTCGCAAAATCAAACATCTTGCAGGAGAAAACGATTGAGGTGAAATGGCAGTGTTCTCAAAAGGCCGCCGAAACATAGTATTTATGTCAGAGAAAAGGTTTAGTATTCGTAGTATGAAAGCGATTGGAGATAAATCAACAGAAGAAAAACTGGAGTAGGTAACTGACGTAAGGCACATCGAGAAGTGTTGTCGGGGTGACTCCACTGAAAGGTATCCGTGGCCAACTTGAAAATTTCAAATAGCAACTTGAAGCGAGTAACATCATGTTACATAGACAAATGAATATAAAACAGCTTCTGCAAGAATATTTTCGACATGAGACACCGTTTTCAAAATGATCGCCAAGACATGGTGAATGTGTCTAAGAAAACGTCTAGTGCCCATAGTATGAATACGGGTAGAGATAAATGAAAATAACGAAAATTAAATAGGAAAACCACGGAGGCGTTCCAAGGCTCGAGAATGATACAACAGAGATAAAAATGTTAGAGTAAAATTGCCATAATGTATAGAGAGATATCCAAGTCCTGCAAAATAATTTTTTCCTGTGCTCTGTATGTGAGTGGGGTGGAAAGTAACAGTGAAAGTTCAAATGAGAACTCTACTTTAATTCGCAAATTAAGGCTACTTTACAAATAGGTATGGTATGGTTAGTAGTACTAGGTCCTGGATCTATCCAACGTGTGAGGTAATAGAACAAAGGATTGCCGACAAATACTATTGTATTCGTAATAATGAAGTACCAGCGGGGCGCCCGGAGACAATGGGTAGAGAGTATAGTTGTATAGAAATACACTATTGTTTAAATGAGATATGATGACAGGTAATGGCTGTAGTACTATTGTATGTATAGTACTGACACAAAAGAGAATAATAAAAGAGAAACCTTGGAAACTTGTTGAACAATGCTAACTTGTTATAAAGAATAATAAAAGAAAAATCTTGGGAAAATCATTGAACAAGGGTATAAAGAAATAATAGAACTATACAATTCTTTGCAGATGTATGTAAAGAGAAACCTCGCAGCTGTATGCGTTAAAGAATATTAATTTAGGTGATGAACAATAGCGGATTGTTATAAAAAGAGTTTTTAACCCGGCGGCGGCGGAAACGCGGACGCGGCGCGGGAAGGCGCGGGGGCGCGAACGGAAAATACCCGCGTGCGCGGGCGCGAGCGCGTGACGTCATTTGAAATTTTTATTTAAATATTGGTTTTAAAAAATAGGCATGTATAGTTTTGTTAGCGATGGAGAACCGTCAGTTTGTAGAAGACGTTGATGTGAAGCATAAGTTAGACGCTGAGAGTGAATATCCAGATTCTCCAGATTGTACATTTGATGAAAATGAATTAGAAAGATATGAAAACGATAATATAAAAGTTTATGCAAGTGATAGTGATGCGGGAATAGATAATGAAGTGTATGAATTTTCGCAAGATAATTCAGATTTTGAGGCAAAATCAAATGACGAAGTGGTATCAAATGTGGATACGCCGCCATGTTCACCTGATTTATCAGAATTAAGTTGGAATTGTGAATGTGGTGTTAACTATGTGGATGTGAACTGTGTAAGAGACTGCATTGCGAAATGGAAACCAAATGATTATTTAATATGCTATGCATGTTATTGGCATGATACATGTGAATGGTCTCATGAATGTTTTTATTGTAATGATGACGTTTTAGACATTCGTGTTTGGTCTGTGTTAGTGAATCCTCGTGTACAGGAGGAATTATTTGACATTTATGCAGAAACACATACAGTTATTACAACATTGACAAGAGATTATTTTAATATTACATTTGGTGAACTATCAGTGGATGTGAATGTGCGAAAAGAACTTTTAAGTATTTTCCTTGAAAAAGACAGATCGAACGAGTATAGTGAAGTGTGTTAAGAAAACGCACTGTACATAATGTATTTCGAAAATAATTTTTGTGTATCATGTAGTGAAGAACATATTAGTGAAGTTTGTGTTTTAAAAACTATAAGTGCATACTTACGTTTTAATAATAATATTTCTTGTGAACAATGCTTGCTGCATCTTGAACATCAATGTTTATTTCACGATGATATTGGAACTTTTGCTGTAGGATATTTATCCAACGACATAACTGTTATTGATTTATTTGAAGTGTTTGAAGAACACCATAGTGAAATTTCAAGTATAAACTTTATACGCAAAACGCGTGATTGTTTAAAGAACACTGAATTTGTTGGACAAATTATACCATTTTTCTTAGAACGTAAACATAAAATTTCACCATGTGTTAATGAATACATTATTGACATACAAGGTTTTAAGATTTCAAATCATGAATTTATTATACGTGAATTTTGTTTAACTGCGTGTGATGATACAGTAAATTTGCATTGTTTAATAAAATCACCAGTAGAATACAATATACTTCCATTAGGATGTCAAAAACAAATTGAATGGTTAACATTAAACTTACATGGATTAACTTGGAATGATAAATGCGGTTATACTGTATCACACATACGTAACCTTATATATCAACTTTGTAAACAAGATGCAACCTTTTATTGTAAAGGTGCAGAAAAAACACTTTGGATTAAAAATATTTTTGCACTAGCTAATGTTATTGATTTGGAAAGTAAACAGTGTCCACCATTAAACACAATGCATGCAAATGTTTTTAATGATTATTGTGCTTTTCATGAACAAAATATTAAACTTGAGAAAAAATCAGGATGTGCATTTCGTAATGCACAACAATTATGTTATTGGTGGAAGTTTCAACGTACTATAACATTAACTAATGCATTTGCAAAGTTGTAAAAAGGATATGATATGTTCTTGTGAATAAAAATACAAGATTTTCAATTGTAAATAAAAAATTTTTATTAAACTAATCTACTTGTTTTTTCTTTTTCATTATATTGGTTACATGATTGAATACAATTTTATCATTTTGTTTAAGATTATTTTTTTTGAACAAATTTAAACATTCGTTAAAGCTTTTCTTTCGTACAATATGATGCAAAAAGTACAACACAAATTGTCCACACAAGATTGAATTATCATCTTGATATGCGGAACTATTTGTAAAATATATTTTACAATTTTTATTTAAAAAAGTTTTTATTTCTTTTGGAAATGGTAATGCTAGGCTATCGAAGTAGTATCCTCTTTGATTTTCATCAATGAATACACACACCCAATGTGTGCCACCTGAAGATGAATTGCTTAAATTTATAATAAGTCCAGCCGGTGGTTGCACAGTTTTTGGTATTCTATCAATAGGATAAATGCCATGCACATTTGCACCAGTAACTTTATCACGAAGTAACACTTTTATTAAATCATCCGTGTACATAACTTTTGTTTTTTAAATTCACATCACTTCACTTCACTTTATACGCGTATATGTTGGAAGACCTAGTGGAGTATATGGAATATTCTCATAAAACGAAATAACATGTTTAAAATATTCATGACAGAGTTTTTTATAACTTTTCCAATAACGATGAATGGTGCTAACGCATAAAAAATACTTTTGACAAACTTCATAGTATGATACCTTGCAACTCTTTGAATAATCAAGCAAAAATATTACAATATACAATGTTTAACACACTTTGTACCAGTAGGACACATGTAATTCATATGCTTAGAAGTGAACAGTTATACTTCTTTTATTAAAATGATACTTTTAAAAAGTATTATCAGTATATATATTTCTATCTTTATCAATTTGAATTAAAGAATCAAACTGAGCGTACACAATACATGTTATAGGCTCAGTTAAATTTTGAGAAAAGGAAACTTTAATATTTACAGGTGCATCACGCACAAGGTCCCACGTACAATCATCTAATGTTGCTGTAGGTGATAGAATAAATGCATAAAGAGTATAGCCGTGTGGATATTCTTCAGGAGTAATAGTATGTGCATCATCTTTATAATATAAACCAGTACCGGAAAACAGAGAATGGTAACTTAGAAGGTACAAATTGTTTTGAAAATCGGGGGTGAGGGGGCTGGGAGGAAAAGATTTTGATCCAACTTGTAGTTGCAGTTTGTTAACGTTAAAGTGTTGAAAATGAAATGGATTTAGTTCAGATTTTCCATTAAATGCCGAATTGGAAACAAACCCGATAACAACACCTTTAGGTACGTTACCCAGAAAAATATTATCAAGATTGTATGAATTAACGTTTGCAGGAATAGTATATGATCTTGTTTGTACTCTTGTAAGGGGATATTTTGCTGTTTCATGATTCATATTAGTATTGATTTCCATTGCCAAATGAGGTGCAACATCAATGCGCCGTATATGTAGAGTAACATCTTCAAGTTTTACTTTATAAGAAGTATTTGCAGGAGATAATAAACAAAAAGCATCTTTACTACGATGTAATTTTATACGAAGACCTACTTTATTTACAAGTGCTCTTGGTAATCCAGCAATATCTGTATACAGACGACCATACATTTCAAACGATTTACTATTTTTAATATAATTAGCACGTTGTTGAAAACCTACATTAGCATTACCTATGGTATCAAATTGTTTAGCGGTATCTTTATACCACATACCTAATTTCAAATGTGTATCAGAAGCATCACGGGAATAATTTAATAATGTTTCAAGGTACGCACGATAAGGATAAAATCCTGATGAAGAAGTAATTAATTTATCATTTAATGAAATGTCAATTTGACTAAATAATGAATGTAGGAAATTATTTGTTGGTGCTACAACATCAGTGTCAGCTAATGCTGTAGCATCAGGTTTTGTAATTTTACAACGTACGTAAAGATAAAGATATGCAGTATGAATAAATTCTCCTGTTTCACCGGGAATAAAAAATTCAATAGGTCCATCAGAACTTAATGTTGAAATTGGACGGTATTCAGCATTAAAGCAAGATTCAATTGCAGTTTGTGTCATTGGAGTACTAAATAAATCGAAATCGTTAGTACAGCATTCCACACTGTTTGAATTAAGTAGTGCCATTATGAAAATATATCTGTAACACGACTTATTTTTCTTTTTACTTTTCTTTTGCTTTTGCTTTTGTTTGTACGCTTACGTTTAGTTGGAGGTCCAAACCGAACAATTGCAGGAGCTTTACGCTTGCGTGGCCGTCTCTTACCACTTCCAGTTAATAACTGACCAACTTTGTTAACAGCTTTTGTCTTTAATGTTTCACCAGCTTCTTTTACACGCGCACGAACAGATTCTTTAAATGGTTTATCTTCTAATACATCACCCGCTACTTGTATTCCCGTTTGTAATGCTTGTCGACCTAAAGTTTTTGCACCCTGTTTAAGAAATGGTAATGCAAAACGAAATAATCCTTGGAAGAAACTACCTATACCATGTCCACGTTGATATACAGGTCCTGAAAAGTATGGGATACCATGTCCGTAATGCCGTCTAAATTTCATGTTTAAAATATAATTAATTAATTACTTTTTATTAGGAGAGCGCTTAAAATGAAGTGTAACACTTAGTGTCCCAGAACGAAATGGCAAATTTCGTCCTGCATGGTCTTTTAATAGTATTTCAATACTGTTAAATGAAAACTTTGCAAGTGGTAGATAATGAATATCTTGAAATGTTAATGTTTTTACTTTACCGTATTTTACATTTGATGTTGTTGCAATACGTAATAAAGGTGCTTTTGTATCACCTAGAAACTGATATTGTATGATATCAGTATAAATAAAAATTTGATGAGGATATCCAATATCAACATACGGTTGTTTAAATCCACGTTTATACAAAACAAGATCTTTATGTTGACGAAGTCCTAATTGCATTGCTAATGTTGCTGATAATAAGGCATATTCAACACGATCACTACAATCTACTTGTACAATATTTGATAAAGAAAATTTTATATCTTTTGATATTTTATTTAATTCATCAATAATATGATGTGCAGAGTGATAATATCCACTTACAATTTTACCTTTTTGTGCTTCTTCATTTTTTATTTTATACCACATAACATTTTCTCCATCGTTAACATTATAACATGTTAAAGGAACATGTAATTCACTTAATCCTACATGCCAATCGGTTTCTGATAATTGAATATTATTTTTTAGTTGATTAATAAAATGTGTTGGACTATTTGTAGGATATACATCAGTACTTGCGTTTGATACAAGTGTAATGTAAAAACTATCATCAATACTTTCAGAAATCATTTTCGTTTAAAGTGAAGTGTTAAGTTTGAAGTTCCAAATTGAAATGGCAATTTTAAACCGTGCTCATCTTTTAAGTTTACTTCAATCGTGTTAAAATAAGATTTTACAACTTTAACATATTGTGGTGTGTGAAATAGAAAACATTTTACATCTCCGTGCTCAATATTATAAGCACTAACTTTACGAAGTACTGGTCCAATATTTTCTTGTTGTTTTACAATATCAACACAAACATTAAAAACGTTTGGTATATTATATTCTAAATTGCATGGAAATTTTGCACGTGTTACGCTTGGAATATCTTCATTAACTGGTTTTACAAAAACAGCATCTGTAAACTCTGTTGTATTTTCATTTATAAATCCCAGTAAATGTTGCAATCCGCGTGTCATTCCAATAACACAAAAATCTTTTAATTTTAAAGAATGTCTAATTCCAACTTGATTTTTATTTTTATAATATTTTAACATGCGTAATTCTTCAGGAATCATTTCTAAAATGGATGTAATAGAAGTATAGTATCCTGGTGTAATATCAACATCTACAATTTCAAGTTCATCATTAACGATGGTTTCAATTACAATTTTTTCATTTTTACCTACATTATAAAAACTAAAAGGAACATTAAGTTGTGTTAATGCAACATACCATTCTCCTTCACTTAAGTGAATAGGTTGTGCTAACTTTACTATAAATGAAGAAGTTGTATTATCAGTAAAAATTTCACTACTAGCATTTGAAGGAAGAGTAACATAGAAATCATGTTCTATCATTGAACTCATTTTGAAGACTGAACAGAATTTGTTTTAATCCATGAATTCATACTTGATGGATATCCCAACCACTTTACATACATCATATCTTTTTTTCGTTTTAGTACTTTTTCAATTAAAAATGTTTTGTTTGAATTTACATTTACTTTTTGTAATTCTTCTGTGTAAAATATTCCTTTAATTTCCTCATCATTCCAATCTTTTAATTTATATGTAATAGGATTTGTCGGAATACATTTATCAACAATAAAAATTTCTTGTGACCATTTTGGTAAATATCCCTTTTCTAATTTATGTTTATATTTACTAACACGCACATAATCACCAGGGTGAAATTTACATGTTAATTTGTTTTCATTCGTTTTATCACCGTACAACGTATTCAAAACTTGATCAACATTAGAGTAATTTACATTTGCCGGTGCCATTTTAATACTACTATGATACGAATGATTATAATTTTTTACAAATTGATCTAAGACATCTATATAACGGTATGTATTTTTAGCCGTAAAATAACGATACAATTTTTCTTTTAATGTCCTTATAAAACGTTCAGCTAATGCACATTTAATTTCTGAATGTACACTATAATGATTAATTTCGTATTCTTTAAATAAACGTTTTACATGTTGATTATAAAATTCTGTACCTAAATCCGTTTGTACATTAAACACGGGTAGTTTAAAATTTTTTAAAATTTTTTTGATTGCTTTTGCCATTTCAGGACCTGTTTTTGTTTTTAAGGGAACACAATACGCATACCGTGAAAAAATATCGATACAACATAATATATACTTATAATTTTTGTTATACTTGGCAATATTTTGCATATCTGCTAAATCCATTTGTAATGTTTCATTTGGTGCACTAACATAATATTGTTTACGTTCAAACACTTTACGTGCTGGTGCATGTAATGTATATGCATCTTGAGATGCTAACCAATTTTTAATTTTGTTTTTTGATAATTTTGTTTTTGTTTGTAATGTTTTAATACTTGATAAAGAAGCAGGATTCGTATAATCATAATATAATTTTGACAATTTTCCCATTTTTATTTACATTTTATATTCTTTCCAGTTTTTAAAAATATTTGTTACTAGTGTTGGACTTTGTGATTTTTTAACTTTGCTATGTGATTTCACTATAGGAGTAGAAATAAATTCACGTGGTACATTAAGATCATCCAATAAAATTTTAAATTCGTGAATGCCTATAGGATTTCTTGAATATTTTCGTGTACGAACAATATCATTTATTAAATCAATAATATTAGAACCTGGTATTATTTTTCCTTGAATACGTACTGTTCCTGATTGATCCCAATGAATTTTATCAGAACTTGTTAACTGTTTTAATAATAGATCTGTTTTCCTTCGCTGTGTTTTTGGTACTGATTGTAAAATGTCTGATACAAAGGGTAAAATAGAATTATTTTTTTCTTCTTCTTGAGATAATAATGATGATGATGTTTGAGGAACATCTTTTTCAATAATAGGTAATGTAATTGGATTTTGTGAAACTGATGAAGTATAATTTAAATATTGTTGTAATGCTTGCTGATACAATTTCCATTTTTCTTCAATACTAAGATTACGACGTTGTAAAATACTATTCATTTCTTCATCTAAACGCGATTGATGTGAATCTATTGATTTTATATTCGCATGCATTTGTTGCATTGCATTTTCAGGCACTAATATCATTTTACGAAATTCCGACATAGTTATCTTCCAAACAAACTACTTGCTACTGCACCAAGTAATGGTCCTAAAATTAATGGTAAAAATGCCCCACCTTTCTGTAATAAAATTTTCTTTTTCTTATTAAGTGCTGTACGTTGTGCAGATAAAGCACGCAAGATCTTTTTATGTCTACGTAAACGTTGCTTCTGACGCGAATTCAATGGAATGTTTCCTTTTATTGTGTTTTTAGCAACTTGTGAAATAGTACGTATTAAATCACCAGATGCATGTCGTATAATTTGTTTTCGCTTTGCGCTTTTGCATTTGCACAAAGCACGGAGAGTATCAAAGTGTTGTTTCACCTTCAACATCTTGAACTAAACTAAACGTAAACGACTGAATTACTGTCTTTTACATTTGCATATACATGCAGTGTTTCATTAGGAAAAATATTTGTACGTAATCGTAATGCATCATTTGTTTTTTGAGTTAAGTCAAATAACAAATAAGTGTGAGGTTCACGTGTTACATCTTCGAACACATTCACAACTTGTTTACTATATCGTGGCATAATTTGTCTTGCTAAATATTGTATTTGTAATTTATCACGAGGATTTTTAAATACTATAATATAATGTGCATTTAAACTTATATCACGAGCATGTTTTCCTTTTGGAAATAAATTTTGAACAATAAATATTACTGTTAATTTTTTATGATGTGCATATTTTGTAAATAAGTTTGCAACATCACCATTGGTTTCAGACATTAAGTCATCTAATATTAATAATGAATTTTCTTGTATTTCAAAATTATTCATATCTGGAATACCTTCTATAAATCGAATTTCTGAACTTGCATCTAAATTTGGTATGACTGCACCATAACACCAAACAATTTCATTAAATTTCATAGTAAACATTTCATCACGTTCATTTAATAATCGATTTACAAAACATGTTTTACCTGCACGTGAAGGACCAGCAATTAAAATGGTTGATGGATGTTGAAACTTTAACATCTTGTATTAAACTGAATGCACACAATAGATACTTTACTTTATATACACTCATTCACACACACACTCACTCACACAATTAACAACATAAATTAAAAATAAATTAAGAATAAGTTAAACAATAAATATTAAAGCTTGAAATGACTAGAATATGAATGAATGACTAGAATAAATGAATGACTAGAATGAAATGTATACTTTGGTTTACAATTTATAAGTTTGCACAGCAAACGATGGAATAAATAAATAAATAAATAGTGAAACTCTACTAATGATCTGTTAAAAAATAAATAAATAAAAAGAATCACTTATAAGCCAAGCTAAAATTATTATTGTACATATCCATGAGGTAAACTTTTTGTCTTTGGTATTGGTTCGTCAGTTTGTATATCGTCAATACGTTTACGTTTTTTGTTTACCTCTTGGTGTGTTTTTGTCTCTTTACGCGAAAAGATAGTGAAGCCCTGTTTTCGCACAATGCTATTTGGATTTTCTATAATTGTACAATTAATATTTTCTGTCACTAATCCATAGAAACTCTCAAAGTTTATTCTTTGAGAGGTCCTATCATTTAGTGTAATTCCCCGAATTTTGAAAATATTCCGAAATTCCCCTGCGGCATTTTTAAGCCGCATACTATAATTTTTTGGCCCTAAGCCTATAAACGTTACAAACTCCCACCCTTCTTCAATTTCATCAGTGAGATCACCCAAATAGCTTCCAAGCTTTAACGGAGGTTCCCTATCTTTTTTACACGTAAACATAATACTGTCTGTGTCACAATAAATTACGTCTTCAGGTCCTACAGTCACAAGTAAATCATATAATTGTAGCCTGGCCCATGAAGTAATAAAACCAGCAAGGACGACATTGGAAAATTCTAAAGGTACATTTTCGGTTTCCAAGTCTTTATATGTTAGAATAAGATGTTCATCACCAACTGGAATAACACTATGAACCTCATATCTCGGTGTAGCAAGGTACCTATGGAACTCTGTCCCACTATCAATAATCACACACTGTGTCATATCTGTGCGCTGTCCCCATTTTCCGTATAAGAAATTGAGGTACAACTTCGCGCATTGTCTAAGTCCAGGGTTCGTCCTAATATTATCTTTATTTAATTTTATGCCTTCGTGAGCATAGTAATCGTCAATATACTTATCTTTGTCTTCTTCAGTTTTACACCAAGCAGGATAGCCTGAAGCTTCCTGCTTCATCTGAAGAAACGTATTCACATAGTCCCGGAATAAACTAGGTGAATTCAGATCTTCAGAACCCATGAGTTCAAATTCCCATATTTCATAAATTTTGACGATTTATATTCCTCAATTCCTTATACGGAAAATGGGGACAGCGCACAGATATGACACAGTGTGTGATTATTGATAGTGGGACAGAGTTCCATAGGTACCTTGCTACACCGAGATATGAGGTTCATAGTGTTATTCCAGTTGGTGATGAACATCTTATTCTAACATATGAAGACTTGGAAACCGAAAATGTACCTTTAGAATTTTCCAATGTCGTCCTTGCTGGTTTTATTACTTCATGGGCCAGGCTACAATTATATGATTTACTTGTGACTGTAGGACCTGAAGACGTAATTTATTGTGACACAGACAGTATTATGTTTACGTGTAAAAAAGATAGGGAACCTCCGTTAAAGCTTGGAAGCTATTTGGGTGATCTCACTGATGAAATTGAAGAAGGGTGGGAGTTTGTAACGTTTATAGGCTTAGGGCCAAAAAATTATAGTATGCGGCTTAAAAATGCCGCAGGGGAATTTCGGAATATTTTCAAAATTCGGGGAATTACACTAAATGATAGGACCTCTCAAAGAATAAACTTTGAGAGTTTCTATGGATTAGTGACAGAAAATATTAATTGTACAATTATAGAAAATCCAAATAGCATTGTGCGAAAACAGGGCTTCACTATCTTTTCGCGTAAAGAGACAAAAACACACCAAGAGGTAAACAAAAAACGTAAACGTATTGACGATATACAAACTGACGAACCAATACCAAAGACAAAAAGTTTACCTCATGGATATGTACAATAATAATTTTAGCTTGGCTTATAAGTGATTCTTTTTATTTATTTATTTTTTAACAGATCATTAGTAGAGTTTCACTATTTATTTATTTATTTATTCCATCGTTTGCTGTGCAAACTTATAAATTGTAAACCAAAGTATACATTTCATTCTAGTCATTCATTTATTCTAGTCATTCATTCATATTCTAGTCATTTCAAGCTTTAATATTTATTGTTTAACTTATTCTTAATTTATTTTTAATTTATGTTGTTAATTGTGTGAGTGAGTGTGTGTGTGAATGAGTGTATATAAAGTAAAGTATCTATTGTGTGCATTCAGTTTAATACAAGATGTTAAAGTTTCAACATCCATCAACCATTTTAATTGCTGGTCCTTCACGTGCAGGTAAAACATGTTTTGTAAATCGATTATTAAATGAACGTGATGAAATGTTTACTATGAAATTTAATGAAATTGTTTGGTGTTATGGTGCAGTCATACCAAATTTAGATGCAAGTTCAGAAATTCGATTTATAGAAGGTATTCCAGATATGAATAATTTTGAAATACAAGAAAATTCATTATTAATATTAGATGACTTAATGTCTGAAACCAATGGTGATGTTGCAAACTTATTTACAAAATATGCACATCATAAAAAATTAACAGTAATATTTATTGTTCAAAATTTATTTCCAAAAGGAAAACATGCTCGTGATATAAGTTTAAATGCACATTATATTATAGTATTTAAAAATCCTCGTGATAAATTACAAATACAATATTTAGCAAGACAAATTATGCCACGATATAGTAAACAAGTTGTGAATGTGTTCGAAGATGTAACACGTGAACCTCACACTTATTTGTTATTTGACTTAACTCAAAAAACAAATGATGCATTACGATTACGTACAAATATTTTTCCTAATGAAACACTGCATGTATATGCAAATGTAAAAGACAGTAATTCAGTCGTTTACGTTTAGTTTAGTTCAAGATGTTGAAGGTGAAACAACACTTTGATACTCTCCGTGCTTTGTGCAAATGCAAAAGCGCAAAGCGAAAACAAATTATACGACATGCATCTGGTGATTTAATACGTACTATTTCACAAGTTGCTAAAAACACAATAAAAGGAAACATTCCATTGAATTCGCGTCAGAAGCAACGTTTACGTAGACATAAAAAGATCTTGCGTGCTTTATCTGCACAACGTACAGCACTTAATAAGAAAAAGAAAATTTTATTACAGAAAGGTGGGGCATTTTTACCATTAATTTTAGGACCATTACTTGGTGCAGTAGCAAGTAGTTTGTTTGGAAGATAACTATGTCGGAATTTCGTAAAATGATATTAGTGCCTGAAAATGCAATGCAACAAATGCATGCGAATATAAAATCAATAGATTCACATCAATCGCGTTTAGATGAAGAAATGAATAGTATTTTACAACGTCGTAATCTTAGTATTGAAGAAAAATGGAAATTGTATCAGCAAGCATTACAACAATATTTAAATTATACTTCATCAGTTTCACAAAATCCAATTACATTACCTATTATTGAAAAAGATGTTCCTCAAACATCATCATCATTATTATCTCAAGAAGAAGAAAAAAATAATTCTATTTTACCCTTTGTATCAGACATTTTACAATCAGTACCAAAAACACAGCGAAGGAAAACAGATCTATTATTAAAACAGTTAACAAGTTCTGATAAAATTCATTGGGATCAATCAGGAACAGTACGTATTCAAGGAAAAATAATACCAGGTTCTAATATTATTGATTTAATAAATGATGTTGTTCGTACACGAAAATATTCAAGAAATCCTATAGGCATTCACGAATTTAAAATTTTATTGGATGATCTTAATGTACCACGTGAATTTATTTCTACTCCTATAGTGAAATCACATAGCAAAGTTAAAAAATCACAAAGTCCAACACTAGTAACAAATATTTTTAAAAACTGGAAAGAATATAAAATGTAAATAAAAATGGGAAAATTGTCAAAATTATATTATGATTATACGAATCCTGCTTCTTTATCAAGTATTAAAACATTACAAACAAAAACAAAATTATCAAAAAACAAAATTAAAAATTGGTTAGCATCTCAAGATGCATATACATTACATGCACCAGCACGTAAAGTGTTTGAACGTAAACAATATTATGTTAGTGCACCAAATGAAACATTACAAATGGATTTAGCAGATATGCAAAATATTGCCAAGTATAACAAAAATTATAAGTATATATTATGTTGTATCGATATTTTTTCACGGTATGCGTATTGTGTTCCCTTAAAAACAAAAACAGGTCCTGAAATGGCAAAAGCAATCAAAAAAATTTTAAAAAATTTTAAACTACCCGTGTTTAATGTACAAACGGATTTAGGTACAGAATTTTATAATCAACATGTAAAACGTTTATTTAAAGAATACGAAATTAATCATTATAGTGTACATTCAGAAATTAAATGTGCATTAGCTGAACGTTTTATAAGGACATTAAAAGAAAAATTGTATCGTTATTTTACGGCTAAAAATACATACCGTTATATAGATGTCTTAGATCAATTTGTAAAAAATTATAATCATTCGTATCATAGTAGTATTAAAATGGCACCGGCAAATGTAAATTACTCTAATGTTGATCAAGTTTTGAATACGTTGTACGGTGATAAAACGAATGAAAACAAATTAACATGTAAATTTCACCCTGGTGATTATGTGCGTGTTAGTAAATATAAACATAAATTAGAAAAGGGATACTTACCAAAATGGTCACAAGAAATTTTTATTGTTGATAAATGTATTCCGACAAATCCTATTACATATAAATTAAAAGATTGGAATGATGAGGAAATTAAAGGAATATTTTACACAGAAGAATTACAAAAAGTAAATGTAAATTCAAACAAAACATTTTTAATTGAAAAAGTACTAAAACGAAAAAAAGATATGATGTATGTAAAGTGGTTGGGATATCCATCAAGTATGAATTCATGGATTAAAACAAATTCTGTTCAGTCTTCAAAATGAGTTCAATGATAGAACATGATTTCTATGTTACTCTTCCTTCAAATGCTAGTAGTGAAATTTTTACTGATAATACAACTTCTTCATTTATAGTAAAGTTAGCACAACCTATTCACTTAAGTGAAGGAGAATGGTATGTTGCATTAACACAACTTAATGTTCCTTTTAGTTTTTATAATGTAGGTAAAAATGAAAAAATTGTAATTGAAACCATCGTTAATGATGAACTTGAAATTGTAGATGTTGATATTACACCAGGATACTATACTTCTATTACATCCATTTTAGAAATGATTCCTGGAGAATTACGCATGTTAAAATATTATAAAAATAAAAATCAAGTTGGAATTAGACATTCTTTAAAATTAAAAGATTTTTGTGTTATTGGAATGACACGCGGATTGCAACATTTACTGGGATTTATAAATGAAAATACAACAGAGTTTACAGATGCTGTTTTTGTAAAACCAGTTAATGAAGATATTCCAAGCGTAACACGTGCAAAATTTCCATGCAATTTAGAATATAATATACCAAACGTTTTTAATGTTTGTGTTGATATTGTAAAACAACAAGAAAATATTGGACCAGTACTTCGTAAAGTTAGTGCTTATAATATTGAGCACGGAGATGTAAAATGTTTTCTATTTCACACACCACAATATGTTAAAGTTGTAAAATCTTATTTTAACACGATTGAAGTAAACTTAAAAGATGAGCACGGTTTAAAATTGCCATTTCAATTTGGAACTTCAAACTTAACACTTCACTTTAAACGAAAATGATTTCTGAAAGTATTGATGATAGTTTTTACATTACACTTGTATCAAACGCAAGTACTGATGTATATCCTACAAATAGTCCAACACATTTTATTAATCAACTAAAAAATAATATTCAATTATCAGAAACCGATTGGCATGTAGGATTAAGTGAATTACATGTTCCTTTAACATGTTATAATGTTAACGATGGAGAAAATGTTATGTGGTATAAAATAAAAAATGAAGAAGCACAAAAAGGTAAAATTGTAAGTGGATATTATCACTCTGCACATCATATTATTGATGAATTAAATAAAATATCAAAAGATATAAAATTTTCTTTATCAAATATTGTACAAGTAGATTGTAGTGATCGTGTTGAATATGCCTTATTATCAGCAACATTAGCAATGCAATTAGGACTTCGTCAACATAAAGATCTTGTTTTGTATAAACGTGGATTTAAACAACCGTATGTTGATATTGGATATCCTCATCAAATTTTTATTTATACTGATATCATACAATATCAGTTTCTAGGTGATACAAAAGCACCTTTATTACGTATTGCAACAACATCAAATGTAAAATACGGTAAAGTAAAAACATTAACATTTCAAGATATTCATTATCTACCACTTGCAAAGTTTTCATTTAACAGTATTGAAATACTATTAAAAGACCATGCAGGACGAAATTTGCCATTTCGTTCTGGGACACTAAGTGTTACACTTCATTTTAAGCGCTCTCCTAATAAAAAGTAATTAATTAATTATATTTTAAACATGAAATTTAGACGGCATTACGGACATGGTATCCCATACTTTTCAGGACCTGTATATCAACGTGGACATGGTATAGGTAGTTTCTTCCAAGGATTATTTCGTTTTGCATTACCATTTCTTAAACAGGGTGCAAAAACTTTAGGTCGACAAGCATTACAAACGGGAATACAAGTAGCGGGTGATGTATTAGAAGATAAACCATTTAAAGAATCTGTTCGTGCGCGTGTAAAAGAAGCTGGTGAAACATTAAAGACAAAAGCTGTTAACAAAGTTGGTCAGTTATTAACTGGAAGTGGTAAGAGACGGCCACGCAAGCGTAAAGCTCCTGCAATTGTTCGGTTTGGACCTCCAACTAAACGTAAGCGTACAAACAAAAGCAAAAGCAAAAGAAAAGTAAAAAGAAAAATAAGTCGTGTTACAGATATATTTTCATAATGGCACTACTTAATTCAAACAGTGTGGAATGCTGTACTAACGATTTCGATTTATTTAGTACTCCAATGACACAAACTGCAATTGAATCTTGCTTTAATGCTGAATACCGTCCAATTTCAACATTAAGTTCTGATGGACCTATTGAATTTTTTATTCCCGGTGAAACAGGAGAATTTATTCATACTGCATATCTTTATCTTTACGTACGTTGTAAAATTACAAAACCTGATGCTACAGCATTAGCTGACACTGATGTTGTAGCACCAACAAATAATTTCCTACATTCATTATTTAGTCAAATTGACATTTCATTAAATGATAAATTAATTACTTCTTCATCAGGATTTTATCCTTATCGTGCGTACCTTGAAACATTATTAAATTATTCCCGTGATGCTTCTGATACACATTTGAAATTAGGTATGTGGTATAAAGATACCGCTAAACAATTTGATACCATAGGTAATGCTAATGTAGGTTTTCAACAACGTGCTAATTATATTAAAAATAGTAAATCGTTTGAAATGTATGGTCGTCTGTATACAGATATTGCTGGATTACCAAGAGCACTTGTAAATAAAGTAGGTCTTCGTATAAAAATACATCGTAGTAAAGATGCTTTTTGTTTATTATCTCCTGCAAATACTTCTTATAAAGTAAAACTTGAAGATGTTACTCTACATATACGGCGCATTGATGTTGCACCTCATTTGGCAATGGAAATCAATACTAATATGAATCATGAAACAGCAAAATATCCCCTTACAAGAGTACAAACAAGATCATATACTATTCCTGCAAACGTTAATTCATACAATCTTGATAATATTTTTCTGGGTAACGTACCTAAAGGTGTTGTTATCGGGTTTGTTTCCAATTCGGCATTTAATGGAAAATCTGAACTAAATCCATTTCATTTTCAACACTTTAACGTTAACAAACTGCAACTACAAGTTGGATCAAAATCTTTTCCTCCCAGCCCCCTCACCCCCGATTTTCAAAACAATTTGTACCTTCTAAGTTACCATTCTCTGTTTTCCGGTACTGGTTTATATTATAAAGATGATGCACATACTGTTACTCCTGAAGAATATCCACACGGCTATACTCTTTATGCATTTATTCTATCACCTACAGCAACATTAGATGATTGTACGTGGGACCTTGTGCGTGATGCACCTGTAAATATTAAAGTTTCCTTTTCTCAAAATTTAACTGAGCCTATAACATGTATTGTGTACGCTCAGTTTGATTCTTTAATTCAAATTGAAAAAGATAGAAATATATATACTGATAATACTTTTTAAAAGTATCATTTTAATAAAAGAAGTATAACTGTTCACTTCTAAGCATATGAATTACATGTGTCCTACTGGTACAAAGTGTGTTAAACATTGTATATTGTAATATTTTTGCTTGATTATTCAAAGAGTTGCAAGGTATCATACTATGAAGTTTGTCAAAAGTATTTTTTATGCGTTAGCACCATTCATCGTTATTGGAAAAGTTATAAAAAACTCTGTCATGAATATTTTAAACATGTTATTTCGTTTTATGAGAATATTCCATATACTCCACTAGGTCTTCCAACATATACGCGTATAAAGTGAAGTGAAGTGATGTGAATTTAAAAAACAAAAGTTATGTACACGGATGATTTAATAAAAGTGTTACTTCGTGATAAAGTTACTGGTGCAAATGTGCATGGCATTTATCCTATTGATAGAATACCAAAAACTGTGCAACCACCGGCTGGACTTATTATAAATTTAAGCAATTCATCTTCAGGTGGCACACATTGGGTGTGTGTATTCATTGATGAAAATCAAAGAGGATACTACTTCGATAGCCTAGCATTACCATTTCCAAAAGAAATAAAAACTTTTTTAAATAAAAATTGTAAAATATATTTTACAAATAGTTCCGCATATCAAGATGATAATTCAATCTTGTGTGGACAATTTGTGTTGTACTTTTTGCATCATATTGTACGAAAGAAAAGCTTTAACGAATGTTTAAATTTGTTCAAAAAAAATAATCTTAAACAAAATGATAAAATTGTATTCAATCATGTAACCAATATAATGAAAAAGAAAAAACAAGTAGATTAGTTTAATAAAAATTTTTTATTTACAATTGAAAATCTTGTATTTTTATTCACAAGAACATATCATATCCTTTTTACAACTTTGCAAATGCATTAGTTAATGTTATAGTACGTTGAAACTTCCACCAATAACATAATTGTTGTGCATTACGAAATGCACATCCTGATTTTTTCTCAAGTTTAATATTTTGTTCATGAAAAGCACAATAATCATTAAATACATTTGCATGCATTGTGTTTAATGGTGGACACTGTTTACTTTCCAAATCAATAACATTAGCTAGTGCAAAAATATTTTTAATCCAAAGTGTTTTTTCTGCACCTTTACAATAAAAGGTTGCATCTTGTTTACAAAGTTGATATATAAGGTTACGTATGTGTGATACAGTATAACCGCATTTATCATTCCAAGTTAATCCATGTAAGTTTAATGTTAACCATTCAATTTGTTTTTGACATCCTAATGGAAGTATATTGTATTCTACTGGTGATTTTATTAACCCGGCAATTCCCATAGCGTTATTTATAAAGATTAAACATTCTCGCAATTAAAAGTTTTTATTTAGGCACTCCTTAATACATATTTCATATTATTTTGAGAAACTCATACCCCGGTACCCCGGTACCATGGTGTCACCTACAGGTGACACTGGGCAATACGTGTACAAACTAACACCATTCTAAACTTAATGAGAGTGGAAGTTTTATTGTAAAAGTATATATGGTTCTCGTGTATATATTTTGAATGCAACAAAAATACAACCTATATAAGAGATTGCACACACATTACAACAAATATCCAGCATAAAACCAAAGCAGTTCATGAAACAGTTTCAACGCCATCAAACTGAGAGTTTGCCTTTCCTGCCAACCTTGCGTTCGTATTTGAAAAAAAAAATCATCGATTGGCATTATGGAACTTATACCAGCAATGCTGATGTAACTCAACCTCGCACCTTCCACACATTATTCTAGTTCTCTTGTGGCAGAAACCGCATCTTCTTTGGGGACAATCCATACGGTCATGATCTTCAACACTTCCACTGTTTCGCTGCTCCAATGAAACTCTCGATGAAACAGGTGATGCGAGCATTCAATTTGAGTCCTTCTTCTTTTCAATTCGATCATTCCTGTTCTATCAACTTTCGAAATTGGAAGTGGGGAGTGACAGTTAGACGCAATAGTCACTACACTATTATCATTCCACTTGACAATCGTAATGTCTTTGGTTCACTTGAAAGACATGGATCCTCGATTCATTTTCTTTAGCAGATGTGTGTCTTCGACAGGGCATTTCTGAATTCTGTTTTCTCTAATAGTCCCTGTTCCACCAGTTTATGGTTTGAAAGTTCTGTTAGAAGGCGCAACGATGTAAAGAAGTTGTCAAAAGACAGATTATAAGGACCTAATTCACGAGGAAGACGCGATTCCATCTGGAGTACAACAGCAGCTCCCAACCCGAATTCGTCTTGCTTGGGTAAATGATCAGATTTAGATCCTTGATAAGGCTCAAATGTGATCAGGTATCCCTCGCGTGTAGCAGCAGACCACTCTTTGTAACCAAAGCGCAAAGGCTTGCCATGGATATGCTGTTTGGTGCCATGGCGACCAAAATAAAGAATCATGGTTTCATTTATAGATATATGAGAGGAACTTACTTTTTTGAAATTGTCAGTAAATTTCTTATTTAGAATTGTAAAATATGCCCTCATTTTCTGGGAGATTTAGGTTGTTTGACAGATGGACATATGTTTGAATTTCAAAAAATCGATTTCTGCTCATACTAGTTTCAACCATCTTGTGAGTATCAGCCTTGATTTCCCACAACATACGTAAGTATTTTGGTGTCAGATAACCTGTTAAAAGCAGAATCGCAATATAAACTGTAATCTCATCTGTTGTTACGTCGAGTGCGTGATTGTTTTGTTAAGCATATCTATTTGACATTTCACAAATGTGTTCAATAACTTCATCAGAAAGAAAGGTTCAAAGCACTCCGTTGGAGAAACTATCAATTCCTTTTCATCTTTTACTCTCCGTCCACATTGGTTTGTGAATACCTCGTGTCTTCCGGACCACTCTCTACGTTCAGAGATAAAACTGGAATGTTTAGTCACTGATTTAGTCGTTTGCTTCTTTTTCTTGTAAGGTACATCACCACTATTATAAACACTTTTCTCGCAGTCACCATATTTTGTGTGTTTATCTTCAACTTCTTGTGAAGTAATGTTTACTTCAACAGAAGACCTCAAAACTCTTGGCGGTAGTCGATTCATATCAGCCACATCTTCATCTCCGCTGTCTTCTTCAGTGTTATAGTCATCTTCAGGAGGAATTAGAACTATTTCTTGTAGATTAAGATCAGATTCGTTTTCTTCCAAACAGTCGAGAATTTCATGGAGCTTCAAGCTGAAAAAGGAGAGATTTTTTGAATAAAGTAATCTTGGAATCACTGTAACAAACAGTTATTTTGTATAAAATATCAGATGAATTCGAATCTCTAAAATTCCAAAATAATATGAAATGTCTGTGGGATAAGTAGTTTTCTCAACTGAAGCAAGAGATATATTCGGAACCACACTTTGGCTGCTTTGGATTCGCACATATTCATTGGATATTAGGTTGAATGGAACCTGAGAAGTCTCTCTTAGTTGAGGATAGCAAAGAAATGTAAACGAAATGAAATAAAAGCTCTACAAAAGGTGTATATTCATTGCAAGAAAATTCTGCACCGAATGAAAACTAAATTTATTAGTTTATTGACGGTAAATATGACTAAATTTTTTCTACCAATGTAGGAGGTAACTAATTGTGTATTTTCTTCTGTACAATTGACAAAATATCACCAAACAGCAATCTTGACTTCTTAACTTTTATCACACAAGTAGACTAAGTTTACCTAACACAAATAGTAATATAGAAGGTGGGCCCTTTTTTTACTCTTTCTATTGCCACAAGTGAATAAGTTACGTACATCTCTCTCTCTTTCTCTCCCCCTCTCTCTCAATCTCTCTCTCTTTCTCTCTCTCACACACACGCGCGCATTCACACACATACACAGACACACAATAGCACAATATTCCAGGTTATACGATAGTAGTGCTTATTACGTTCTTCAATACAAAAAGTAGCTCTATATCCCAGTGTCACCTGTAGGTGACAACGGAAATCCAACTGGTCATAAGATAAATTAGAGTTTAGATTTCCTTTCTACAAAACAAATATTATCACTAACTGATACTTCAAGAAAAATACTATAACATTTATATTACACCCACTCACCTTCTGTGATTGGTAGAAGCGTCATTTCGGGCACACCTGCTCATCTTGTTAACATTCGGTGACGCCATTCTGGAAACATCAATGCAGAAGTTTGCACTAGATGGCTTTATAGTTCTAGTGCCACTCATTTGTTTGTTTAAGGACAGTTCTTCACCCTTTGGCAATCGAAACTAAGTTTCAATAAAAAGAAATTAAATTACATGCATTCAAAGTAGTGTCACCTGTAGGTGACACTGGGAAATGCCGGGTTAAACAATGCAAATTTACTGTATCATCACACGCAGTTAAACAAAATTCACGTATAATAAATTCATGATTTGAAATCTTAAAACCTTGTATGTCAATAATGTATTCATTAACACATGGTGAAATTTTATGTTTACGTTCTAAGAAAAATGGTATAATTTGTCCAACAAATTCAGTGTTCTTTAAACAATCACGCGTTTTGCGTATAAAGTTTATACTTGAAATTTCACTATGGTGTTCTTCAAACACTTCAAATAAATCAATAACAGTTATGTCGTTGGATAAATATCCTACAGCAAAAGTTCCAATATCATCGTGAAATAAACATTGATGTTCAAGATGCAGCAAGCATTGTTCACAAGAAATATTATTATTAAAACGTAAGTATGCACTTATAGTTTTTAAAACACAAACTTCACTAATATGTTCTTCACTACATGATACACAAAAATTATTTTCGAAATACATTATGTACAGTGCGTTTTCTTAACACACTTCACTATACTCGTTCGATCTGTCTTTTTCAAGGAAAATACTTAAAAGTTCTTTTCGCACATTCACATCCACTGATAGTTCACCAAATGTAATATTAAAATAATCTCTTGTCAATGTTGTAATAACTGTATGTGTTTCTGCATAAATGTCAAATAATTCCTCCTGTACACGAGGATTCACTAACACAGACCAAACACGAATGTCTAAAACGTCATCATTACAATAAAAACATTCATGAGACCATTCACATGTATCATGCCAATAACATGCATAGCATATTAAATAATCATTTGGTTTCCATTTCGCAATGCAGTCTCTTACACAGTTCACATCCACATAGTTAACACCACATTCACAATTCCAACTTAATTCTGATAAATCAGGTGAACATGGCGGCGTATCCACATTTGATACCACTTCGTCATTTGATTTTGCCTCAAAATCTGAATTATCTTGCGAAAATTCATACACTTCATTATCTATTCCCGCATCACTATCACTTGCATAAACTTTTATATTATCGTTTTCATATCTTTCTAATTCATTTTCATCAAATGTACAATCTGGAGAATCTGGATATTCACTCTCAGCGTCTAACTTATGCTTCACATCAACGTCTTCTACAAACTGACGGTTCTCCATCGCTAACAAAACTATACATGCCTATTTTTTAAAACCAATATTTAAATAAAAATTTCAAATGACGTCACGCGCTCGCGCCCGCGCACGCGGGTATTTTCCGTTCGCGCCCCCGCGCCTTCCCGCGCCGCGTCCGCGTTTCCGCCGCCGCCGGGTTAAAAACTCTTTTTATAACAATCCGCTATTGTTCATCACCTAAATTAATATTCTTTAACGCATACAGCTGCGAGGTTTCTCTTTACATACATCTGCAAAGAATTGTATAGTTCTATTATTTCTTTATACCCTTGTTCAATGATTTTCCCAAGATTTTTCTTTTATTATTCTTTATAACAAGTTAGCATTGTTCAACAAGTTTCCAAGGTTTCTCTTTTATTATTCTCTTTTGTGTCAGTACTATACATACAATAGTACTACAGCCATTACCTGTCATCATATCTCATTTAAACAATAGTGTATTTCTATACAACTATACTCTCTACCCATTGTCTCCGGGCGCCCCGCTGGTACTTCATTATTACGAATACAATAGTATTTGTCGGCAATCCTTTGTTCTATTACCTCACACGTTGGATAGATCCAGGACCAAGTACTACTATGGTTGAAACATTTGTTTGTAAGGATGACGCTGTAGTGACTAAAAAAAGGTGAAATTTTATTTGAATGGTAACGCATATCTGTATGGCTAAGTATGATTTGATGCGAAAACAGAAGGAACGTTATACGAAAGAAGTTGTCGAATAATGCAGTTGCTGGAACTTACAAACGATTGAATTTGCTAATCTCCGTCGCCACAGAAACTTTTATGCAATGCGTGCTGGTTATTCGGAAAGCATTTCGGGGATATACGTACACACTGTTTCGTCCCTCAAGCTCACAATATGACGTGAGTGCTAATAGTTAATCAAAATGTAACTGTGGCCAAGGGCGCTCATGTTGTGGTTTCCAAGGGAGGCAAGAAAAAGCGACATTTCAAATATAGTTTCAAATTTTGCTGTAGCTATTCTAAAAATTCTTTTGAGTTTTCGATATTCCGAAGCACAATTTCCTCTAGGGGGCGAGAGCCCCCCTTGCCCCCCTTATGGGCGCCCTTGACTGTGGCCATCCGCATTAACTGAGTGCACTAATTCTCTATCCCTGAAGTCTGCCTTCCAAACAGCATTGGGTAGGTCAAGCGTACGCCCGAACCGTTGTCCGGTCGGACATTGAAATTTTGAAGTTAGCTCACAAGATCCCTTCAGGGAAGCCGCTGGGATCGCAGGGGTCACAATATTCGACATGCCCTATGATATTTACGTATTTCAATTTTGTTCCATTCATTTACCTCCCATGGTTTTCATACTACGGCTACTGGAGTTTCCGAACTATATCATGGCAGCCATTTTGAAACTGGTGCTCCATATGAAACAAATTTTGGTACAGCGTTACTTAGTTTTCCAAGACCTTTCTAACGAGGTATTACTCGACCCATGTTCCTATTTGACATTTCAAAGTTACCCCCCGTTACCCCCATTTCCGGGGGGTGGGAGGGGTACTTTTGGCGGTAATGGTTTTCCCCCTTAGCAATATATAACGTTTACTTCAAACATTTCTTCTATGTTTTATCATTTTTCAGATATTTCCGTGGATTAATTAAAATGGCCCACCCTGTATATATATATATATATATATATATATATATATATATATATATATATATATATATATATGTATGTATATATATGGGAAAAAAAGTTCATATGGATCTATTGCGAAAAGTGCATTGTTTTAGAGCTAGGGCTGTCCAAAATCTGGAAAAGCTAAATTCCAACAGGCCCTATTTCGAATTCCAAAAACTGTGGATAGTGATCCTTATCAGCGTAAAGGAAGTCACGCACACAGAATTCAAAAATACATATTACGTCAATTTTCAATGGGTTTGCAGGGTACTCTGTACAGGGTATAATTCTTAAATATGTTCTCAATAGAGTTTTCAGATATACTCTGATTTCAAGGAGGGTACAAAGTAGGCAGGAGATAAGCCTTGACAAGAATCGACATCCAGTACTTCGAAGGGAAGTCAAAAGTGTTAGGAACCGGCAGCTCCATGTTTTTTAGTGTCCGTAATGGGGCCGCGGTGGCTCAGTGGTAGAGTGTTCACCTCTGGTGCTAGGGGTCTCGGGTTCAAACCCTGCTCCCGCCAAGTGGTGGACAAACACCGTGTGCGTGGGTTTTCTCGGGGTTCTTCCGTTTCCTCCCACTTTCTTAATTCCACCATTTCATTCATTACTCATCATCACCGTCTCCTTTAGCCTAACCGGCATAATCGTGGGACGTAAAACTCAGAAATTTCATTTTTTAGTGTCCGTAATAACGTGCAATGCGGTGCATTTCGTCACGGTACATTTCACGTTTTCTTCACTTATAAATATGAAAGAAAACATCACAGCGTGCTTTTTCTCGAGTACGAGAGTCCGTGTTGTTGACGATTCTTAACAGTTCCGTATCGCGCCAAAGGATTTCGTGTTCACTGCTGTAAAGGCTGATCATTTGCCTACTTTGGACCAATCATAAATCAGATCATATTTGGTTGATATCATGTCTGGGAATTTCATCCTTTAGAGAATACTCTACACACCCATTGAACATTAATGAATTATGCATTTTGGATTGTGTATGCATGACTTCCTTTATGCTGATGAAGACCACCACTCCACGATTTCTCGAATTCGAAATAGGGCCTCTTCAAATTTGGCTTTTCGCTATTCTGGACAGCTCTATCTCTGAAACTATGCGCTTTTCCCAGAGGTCCATAGGAACTTTTTGTCTTTTTTTTTTTTTTTTTTTTTATCTGAGGAATCACCTCTTACAGTTTGTCGGTGTAGTTCATTAATACCCTGTATTCACATTGGATGGTCCTTACTTTTCAACTTCCGAGGTTCTTTGAATCTCACCTCCTAAAATGGTTTCATATTATGTTATACCAAAGTAACCCATGAGGAAAATAAGCTCAATTGAATAATATTAAATGGTGCCCAAAATGACCGCAAGTTTTCAATGATTTACAATATACAATGCGAGGCAAAAGTACCTTGTAAGTTTCTAACGGTTAGAAGAAGTGATATCATATCTTGAATAAGGATAATTAAGGTAGAATCGCATTTATTACTGTATAGTACCATAATGGTTGCCATCCCGAAGTCCTCCATCTTAGGTTCAAGTGCAAAATTTTTAATTGAAAAGTGCCATATGATATGTTTTGGGGTGCGTTTAACTCTGATGTTATTTCCTTTTTATCTATAAACATTTAATACGTATTACTTTCATAATATGTGGTTGTTAACTTACATTAGTCTTTCCAAATTTATAAGGTAGGCTACTTTTGCCTCATATTGTGTGTTGTTAATACATTCGAAACTTGAGGTCGGTTTTAGAACCATGTAATATTATTTAACTGAATTAATTTTTCTCATGAGTTGTTTTGGTCTGATATGGAACCATCCGCGGTGAGATTTAAAAAAAAAAGAAAAAAAAACAGAAGTCGAAAAATAAAGAGTACCCTAATACTTACAATCAGGGTGCAAATTACTGGAGAACGAGAGAGATATTCACCCTCAATCCCATTTGAATGATCTCCAAAGAAACTAACTGAAACATCCCTTGAGGGAATGTTTGCTTTCTTCCGGCCTCAAACCGTGTTTAGTGGTTTCAAGTTCGAAAATATTCCACTGGATTTTTTTTTTTCATATAATTTTAATCTGATAGTTGTATTTCAGAACGGAATATGTAAACTTTTGACTTCTAATTTTAACTCAAAACTAACTACAATTTATTATATTTTCTATTTTTTTTAATCGTTGCCCACTTGAAGTATTGTATAGTCCCTATAGTTGTCACTTGTAACTGTGTTCTTAAATCCCTCAGTTTGTCATCCTAAGTGAATTTGTATGACGATGTTATATTAACTCTTTTAACGAAGTCGTTGATGAATTTGCAGATGTCTGACATTGTACATATCTTGTTAGACACATTCAATACTTTACTCGAACGTTCGGAAAGATTACTTGTAAGTATCTCACAAAATACGTCGTTAATTTAGTTGTTGTCAAAATTATTAATTTAAAAGTTTTATTTCCACGACTGTTACCACAGTGGGAGAGGTTAAGAAAACGATGTATCCTTTTGAATTATTGCATCTTTAGAAGTATGTGTCATGTTGATCGTTATTTTACTTACCCGCAATGTCGATAAACGAATTCAAGCATTGTATATAACCACGAACGAGCTCCCTTGTGGTATATAGTTAGCATACGAGTCTTTAGGACGGAAAAGCCCCGGCGGGAGCTCTTGAGGTTCAGAGTCTACGTTGAACGGTAGATCTCCGTCTTAAACAGGCTCGCTGTTGAATAGGGTGCTCAACTTCAATCGCTGAGCAAAAATAGTGATGTTTCCTAAGTATAATTATGATATACGTCTTAAATGCCGCAGGATCTTTGAAGTTCTTTTCCTTCTTTCTGGCTTGAACGTCCCAGACGAGTCTAAAGGAGACAGTGGTGACGAGACCGAACAAACTTGTGAAATGAAGAAATTAGCAGAAAACGGAAGAATACCGAGAAAGCTCATACACAAAACTTTCCCTCCACAATTCCCACTTGGGTAGGAGCTAGGATCGAACTTGGAATCTCATACACCGAAAGTGAGCGATCTATCACCTACCATTGAGGGCCTCGTTACTAACTTTGGTTGAATATACAAAATTTTAGGTTTGTGCTGAAACACTCAATTATGTATGTGTTAACACCTTTTAACTTGTATCTTCATGCAACTAGGGTTACTCACGAGACGGGACGATACAGAGTATTCGTGACGTGATACGAGACGAGACAGCACTCCTCCAAATGGAAATATTACATTTTCCGAAACAAGACATCCTTTCCACAACACCTTCTAGAGACGAGACAGCTTTAACTCTTATCATGCAGTCAACTCTAAAATAAAAACAAGTTGCAGGGAAGGGTAAAAGGAAGATACATTATTTTTTAAAAAAAGAGACAAATGCACGACTGTACAAGAATAGATAATATATTCTCCAAGTGTTGATTTCATCTGTCTTTTCCTACATTTCATTTTGTTCTTGAAGCCTATGCTACATGAAAATACAAAAAAGTTTTTGCAGTTTGTATTAAATGTGTTTCTGACTTGTAACTTTTTTCTAACATCGATGTTTTGGAAAAACTGGATCGAATGCTGGTTTCAACCAATAATTGAAATGTTTATTTTTTTTTTTTACTTCGTAGAAAATGAAGTCGATGGAAAATTACGAATTGCCGGATCGTTTCATTAATGCATTAAAACTATTAAATGAGGGGAATTCATGTTCAAAGTACAGTATCGTACGATATTATATCAAACATGTTTTATTTCTTAAAGCCGCTTTGGAAAATACTACGTTCAACCATATATTCTTTTTAATGGATGTAAAGATCATAATGTAGTATAGAGCAATTTGATATCTGACATTGTTCCGGAGATGTGATAAACAATGGAGATAAGCTTGCAAAAATGCTAAAAATTATGTAATTCCGAAAATTTTCTGTAGTTCCTTTTCATCAATTCGTGTTAATAATAATAATAATAATAATAATAATAATAATAATAATAATAATAATAATAATAATAATAATAATAGTCGAAGCCTCATAGCCAAGTACACTTTATCACTAAGATTGTTATGATGTAATTGCTTATAATATAATTGTTTATAATATAAGAGCAACATAAACTGTTAACAAAATTGCCTGGACATGGATCCGAATAGCTTGGTCTTAAGTTTAAAATAAGAAACCGTGGTAAATAAACGTTATCGATGACGCCAGATAAATTGAATTTTTTTTAAATAACATAAAGATCATACCAAAGTAAAAAAAAAAATATCTAAAATTGAAATAGTTAGAAACTATAAAAATCTTTAAAAACTGTGAGTTTTTAAGCTCGTGTACTAATCTGGCGACCATCATCTTCTTCCTCAATTTGTTATAAATATAATTTTCAAAAACAATCGATATAATGTCATGGAAGCAAAGGAAACCAACAGTGTTTTAAAAGGTTCCTACAGATATTTCATTTTATGCACTACAACAATCTTTAACAACGTTTTTTCATATGTAAGTATGGATTGATTTATCAAATTGTTGTAAATGGCTTTATAATCTTTGTGTCTATTAAAAACTATTATGCGGTTTGTTGTTATAGTTAGTACCTTTTTCAAAATAAAGAATTTGATGTATCATTGTTTCCATTTCTTCGAAATAAGCCGTATTGTCATCGTAGTATTCGACACTAAGGTACTTCCAATATGCATTTTTCCTTGCAATTCACTTGCCATATTATTGTAGTAGAGACCTTTGAAATTTGAATGTTTTCGATACTGCAACGCCTTCGGTTTACATCATTAAACAATAAAGGCAGTAAGTTTTCGTTTAACATGCAAATTTGAAATATAGAAAAACATTGCTTAGTGTTATTTGAAAAATCTTGTTATTGGGATGGCAACACTGTTAATTTTGTTGCACTAAATAATACATCAAAAAATATCTCCCTGTTAATATTTCCATGGTACGAAATTTCAGCGATTTTTGTTTGTTTAAAATGCAAAATAATTTAATATGTTGCATTTTACACAATATCTTTATTTTGATTCTTGAAGTTGTTTTAAAGTATGTTGGCAGCCCTGAAGTCACATTTAGACCTCAAAGGACCTACTTAGACCTCGCGAGGACCGGGTTAGACCTCACGAGGACCGAAATAGACCAGTGAAGTTCGGCATAGACCTCATAGGTATTTGAGTGCTTGGAAAAACCGGTCTTAGCAGGACTTCTTTGGCATGAATAAACCTCATGCATCTATCTATCTATCTATCTATCTATCTATCTATCTATCTATCTATCTATCTATAGTGATATATTTTCTTATGATGATATAGAGGTCTAACTGAGAAAGAATGAATATTGTATATTACAGTGAAGGTAATTCAGACATAGGCGGTTACTTCCAAATAAATGGCATAGTGAGAACAGTAATGGAAAGACGCCGACTAAAGGTGATGCGTGGACTCTTGGATATTGCAGGTAATTTTGTTTTTTTTATTTTTAAGTTCTACAATTATTATACCCTTTAGGCTAAAGAAAGTAGATAATTAATAAAAATGAATGATTTCGGAATTAATGTTTCTGTGCTCTCCCACTGGTAAAAACATTTTATAAAAAATTGATTAGTAGAGAAGTTCCAACAATTGTATCTGAACTCTTAACTCTCAGCATATAAATGTTCGTCTCTTATCATATAGTGAAGCACTATAATGTTATAAGGTTTTGCAAGGTTTGTATAGTTCATGATGCGTATGCAGATTTAAAATGTTCTGAGATTTTAAATATTTGCATTTTTGACTGTAATTGCAATATATGTTGTAAAAACGCTGTCAAAATTTGTTTCTTACAATAACTTTTACATTCGAAAGATTGAGTTAATTCAATCTTATATATATATATATATATATATATATATATATATATATATATATATATATATATATATATATATATATTCACTATTAAGATAATCTATCTTCTATAAAGTTAGGTTTGTAACTTTCCGTTTAAAACAGGTTTGAATTTGTGACCAGTTAGAGATCACTCTACCTACTTTAAAATTTATATTTGAATAGGCACTGATCATAAAATATTTCATAGTGAATTTTCTTCATATTTGTTTTTACAATATAGATTTATTAATCTCAAATTCTAATATTTGGGCCGCGGTGGCTCAGTTGTAGATCATTCAACTCTGGTGCTTGGGGTCCTGGGTTTAAACCCTGCTCCCGCCAAGTGAACTTTGTGGTGGACAAACATCGTGTGCGTGGGTTTTCTCGGGGTTCTCACGTTTCCTTCGACTTTCTTCATTCCACCATTTCATTCATCACTCATCATCACCGTCTTCTTTAGCCTAACCGGCATAATCGTGGGACGTAAAACTCAAAAAGTTCATTTCATTTTTTTTTAATTTTTGAGATATGCATACGAACATGATATATTCTTATGAAAGTGCAGACATAACGGGTTTGATTTTATCTTAGCATTCATATATAGAGAATGCCTACAAACAGTTTTGATAAGCAATGCAATGTTGCAGTAGAATATACTCATATGTCTTTATTATAGCAACGAATACAAATGAAAATAATATGAAATAATATAATGTATATAATATAAATTATAATGTTTGATATTAGGAAAGCACTAATATCTCTGAATATCTTACCTAACAATAAATTAAAGCAAAGTGGTTATTTACTGTAGAGTAATTTTAATATTCGAATTTATAGCAGATCTACTGATCTAAAATGAAATGAAATGAAATCTGAGTTTTACGTCCCACGTTTTTGCCGGTTAGGCTAAAGGAGACGGTGATAATGAGTAATGAATGAAATGGTGGAATGACGAAAGTGGGAGGAAACGGGAGAACCCCGAGAAAACCAACGCACACGATGTTTGTCCACCACAAAGTTCACTTGGCGGGAGCAGGGTTTAAACCCAGGACCCCAAGCACCAGAGGTGAACGCTCTACCACTGAGCCACCGCGGCCCCGCAATCTACTGATCTATTGGTATACACTCAGACCTAATGATTAAGGTGTAATCAGAACCACATGAGCTTCTGTCAGGAATCGAACTGGGGTCGCTTAGCCACGAAGGTGTTTTACAGTGCTAAAGTAAAAAAGTATGTTTACATATATCAAATTTGATCTACTTCCGTAACTTTATTGTAATTACTAGTTGCCTAGTTTTGAATGGATAGATATAACACGTTATATGTTATTCTTTCTATTCATAAAATACAACGCTAGAGTTTAATAATGTAAGGTAATCCATATTTCGTAAATCAAAATTTTGAATCCTTAAATTAATTCCAAGATGGAAGCAGAATATTAATAGTAGATCCACAGTTTCTCGTCTCTTTAAGTTTAAATGAGTTAGGAGGCCCTTTGGTCAATTATGTAGTAGAAGGCATACGAGATTTTAAATATCATATGTTCAGTTAACGAAAACTTTCCTTAGGGTCAGTATGCTACTACCTCAAATGTATTTCTAATCTCGTGCTACAGTCCAATCTTCAAGTAAATAGATGTATTAGAAGATATAAGCTCTCCCCATTAGGATCCTGCTACCAATAGTCCGACAATTTGTCCATACCAACCAGATGCCGCGGTCGGATTGCCGGCGCCGAACACCGGCGTCTTTCCGTGTGATTTTCGAACGCGACGAATAGTTGCCTTGCCGAGCAGTCCGCAAACAGCCATAAATGAGCATTAAATGCATCGGCGCCGCCGTCGAAAAGAGGCCGGCATAAGGAGTCGGCAGGGGATCGGAAAGAGGCCTTTCCGTCGGCAACTCTGACGGTCGGCAACAATCGGCAAAGAGTCGGCAAAGGGCATTTTATTTACGATTTTCGACCGCTTGCCACCTCAGAAAAAGGTCGGCAACTTAGAACAATTAGATCGTTGTGCCGCTGCGGACGCGTGCCGGCTGACTCCGGCAGCCTGCTACCGTCGACGGCGGGAATCCCTCGTTTCGACCGCGACTTTCTGATGGGGCTAATATTAATGTTCTTTGATGCTATAAAAATTTATTCTTCCTATATAGTAGTATGTTGATAACGCAATGACAATATTAAATTAAAACAGTCAATAATTTTAAGCAGTAATCTTACATAGATCAATTGGCTCAAGTAATATATTAATCCTTCTTGTATGCAGCGATTATTTCTATTGTGGTATTTTCATGTACAAAATATGAATATTGTATTGAAATGGTTTCGTTTTAAATAATATGTATATAGACTACAGGTGACGGTTTTTTGTTAATAAGTTATGTACAAAGTTTGACATATAATTATCAGAACTAGTCTGCATATTAATTGTTTAAACAAACAATTAGTCAATGCATACAGAAACATCGTTTCTTAAAGTCACTAACAGAGGAAATGTATGGACATGTAGTTTCTTTCAATTCCTCAACATTTTTGCTCAAAACACGAAATACATTAAATAACTGTGCAATATAACTATGACAGGGAGCTATAAACAAGCACAAACGTAAAACTATTCTTGTATGGTTTAATTCTTTCCTAATTTTAATCAATAATAATATTTCACATATAGAGAAGTATACTTGTAAGATTTTGTTGTGGATAATGTTTGTAAAATTGTGCCTCTAGAGACTGAGAATGAATGCTGATTTACATTTCAAATTTATTGAAGACCAAGAAAGTGTACATTAGTTGCAGTCTACGTAATATTACAACCAGCATAATAAAACATTTAGAAAGAATGCGAATTAAAATATTTATGTATTTACCAAAATTATTAATTCCAACTTCATCTTCAATATTATTTCGTACACATTTTTATGCAAAAAATGATAAATTTTAATGAAAATAAATATTTGACATTTTACTATGAGTTTCTTCGTTTGCTAAAATTTTAAAGCTGTAATCTCCCTCAAATCCAGCGGCTAAACTCACCACATTACCATGTGTTCTTTTGCATATGTATTTATCCTATGCAAACGTACTTATAATTACATAAATAACCAAGATTTCCCCCAGAATTAAGATCTCAAGTTGTTTATGAATAGAACAACATCTTTACATGAAACAGAAATTAATTAGTACGTAATAATTTGTACTTTTCTGTAGAGCTATAGCGGTTTCATAATATCGTATGGAGGACTATTAGGATGTATATTTTATTGAATAACAAAATATTCAGTGTAAATAAATATTATTCTATTTACTCACTGATGATTGTTATCCTCAAATAATTGCATTTTAACATTCTTTGTTAATTCACACTACCACTCCTGAATATATGTTACAGTTTTAATATATGCTGTTTTATATTATGTTGTCCAATTAATAGTTAATAGGAACGAACGAGAATAACATTTATTCGTTATTTTTCAGTGTCTCTTGGTGGCGTATTTTCACTTTTTATTGGCGTGAGTTTCTTGAGTGTTGCTGAGATTATCTATTATATTGTGTTCAGACCCACTTTCCTCCTTTGGACACATATGGAGAAGTAGTGAGCCTATGTAATATCACAAGATGAAAAGTGATAATTACTGTATATCTTCTTGAAGTGAGGTAGCAGCAAGACATAACTTGAACAATGTAGAGCTTACATCTAGGGAAAATTGATTCAACTGTTGAACAATATACAACGGATTAAGTCACCATGACTGATGTTTGCTTTTTCTTTAGTTACAGAAAATGAAGTTCATTTGCAGTTGCTTTATTGACAAATTAAAGTAATAAATATTAAAAACAAACTGCAAAGCTAGATTCTGTTACAAACAAACTAGGAATTTGGAACAACATTGTTATTTGTTGGATGACGAATGTGAGTCATGAAGGAAAATAATTGTATATATATTACGGACATGTAGCACGCGTAAGAACTAATCACTAACAATCATGGGCGCCCGAAGTTGGGAGCAGTGCGTTCCCCTGGCTCCCGAAAATGTATACTTAATATAGCAAACCACGTATATTAAATAACAGAAATACCAGACGTAAAATAGCAACCATGGAAATGCACCCCCTAGAAAAGTTCCTTCGAGCGCCACTGCTGACAGTATAGTATTCAGTCTATTTGTTTTAATGATTGTTAGAGCAAGATAAAGTTTGATTTTGTGTGAAACTAATGTCAGAAGAATATAAGGGATTTTGTTATTTTGACATGGGTTGATTCTTTTGATATCCTAATCAACGTCTGTGAAGAGAGAATCATTTCAATGTTTACAATTATAGGGATGTAAAGACATTAGATTGTTACTGAGCTAATTGTGATTTTAATGCAGCTAAGATGATGTATTTAACTAGCAAATATTCTTGATAAATGTTTCTAATTATTCACCTTCGAAAATATCGGTTTAATAAAGATAATATAATAGTCTTGTAGAGTATATTCTAATACGAACTATAGAATTCCTTCCTTTGTTACGTGTAAAAGAGATTAATGCTTGGTTTTTACAAATAAAATTCTATAAACCTGGTTTACTTTTTGATTTGATGTTTAACTACGTAGAGTTCAACTGGTTGTTAAGAAAATATCAATTTATAAAAATATTACTAAATAGTATTATTTCATAATATACAGATTTTAAATTAACACCTTTGTTACTATATTTTCTTGTTTTGTTTATCTTATTATTTCAGGTCACTTGTTTGTTTTATATACTAACGCCTTCTTTATCCTTACTTAAAATGTTTAACGTCTCAGTCTGTGTAACGCGTAACATACTATTACTTGCACTGATGCCTGCCTGATTTCAAGAGATGATTCTAGCGTGCAGGTTTTGAGTAGGATTTTTTTTAACATCTAGCGTACAGCGGTCCGAAAGCTTGGGGAAACAACTAGTATATAGTCAAGAAGAAACTGTGACTCAATAACGTTGCGTATTATGATGCTAATTTTTACAAACCTTTATTAATGATTCTAATTCATTGCATTGACTATATAATAAATTACGTACATGTATACTTAGCCAAATAATTATAATTATTGTATTATAAATGTAATGTAATTATACAGTAGTCCAGTCTTAGGCATGGAATATAAATGTAACAATTTAGTCACTTTAGTTATTACAGGTAGAAATCACTAGCATGTAGAAATTTAAAAGAAATACAATTTTTGGATATTACATAAAGTGTTATATTTATCGATTGAGCGTTTTTTATGATTTGGATTTGCATGATTTGCAAGATGATTTGCATGCATCTTAGAGTAACATTTTATACAAATGGTGAAATCTTTATCTTGAAGCACCTTTGTAACGTTTTAACTGATATATAACAAATATTGTTATTTTACGCGATGCAGGATCAATATCAATAAATTGTGTGATTCTTTGCAAAGCCATGAGATTAGCAAAGTAGTAGTAAAGGTCAATATATCTCTTCGTACGTGTGAGTACTTACAATAGTGTTCGCGGCACAAGTATCTTATTATGACGAAATTGACATTAATTCATTATGTATGTCTTCTGTGTTGGATAATAAGCAGTGCCAAAATATGTCTGTCGGGATCGTTTGATATATCAATATCGTTCAAAGAAGAAAGTTGTTATTTTCCAACAACAATCACGGTCGCACAGCGGGGTAAATAGAATCCTTGTTTCTAGTAGCCACCGAATACAGGTTGGTGTGTATTTCGCAAGAATAATAGCTTTTGCTCATACCCACGTTCACTTCGCGCTTACTCCGTACGGATGGATCTCCTCATCCACGTGGCCTATTAGCTTTGTACTGCTCTTAACCAGAATAGATACATTTTTTGCTTCTAGTGAATATCTAGCACAGGTTGATGAGAGTTTAAGCGTAAACAATCCTTTTAATGACATATCGATATTAGAAAATAATGCTTATTTTATGTTTTTTACTTATTTCCTTTGATAGAGATGTTTTAATTTTCGATTGAAATAATATTTAAATTTTGAAATAAAATTGATGAATGTATTTAGAGTAAGTTATTTAAATTAACAGTATATTTTAGAATTCAACTATAGTCATCTACATGGAAGGAATAGAAAAAGATTGCATGTAACGAAAACACTGAATTAGCACACAAAATTGTGATTGCTTATCGTAGAAACAAGTAAGTACGTATCATACTGGGTATTGAATAACATGTTTATATGGTTGAGAAATATCATTTGGATGTGGAAGGTCTGATCTATATGGATGTTGTAAATGTAGCATTATCTGCGCCAAAAGTGGATATTTTGTGTAATTTTACGAAGGCATAATACGCAAGATTGATAAATGTAATACTTGTTTTTAGTCATATAAATATGGTTGCTTCTTTACCAAATAAATAAACATTCCGGTGTCCAGACGTGTTGTTAGCACTTTTAGATGCATTCAGTGAGCTCAACACTCGGTTATCGCATTTTTCTTCATATCGAAACCTTTCACATAGTCGATCCAAGAGTATGGCAGTGCTGCAATCAGAGTGCAATAACACTGCGTTGTTAATGACAAGTTTAAAGCGGTTGTATATTCCAGACCTTTTATTATGTTACCTACAAGGTGGGCCAGTATGAAATGTTTATATGTTGACATACATAAATATTGTTATTATCATTATTTTGTCATATCATTTGTCATGTATTGAATTCGAGTGGAAATAAATTGAAAGAAGCACATTAAATGCACATTATCCAGTTTTTTTTGTTCATTAAACTGATTGTGCTTTATTAATGGATATTTCTCTTTTTATATCTCTTCTCTTCTCTTATCATTAAGACACAATAATAATTCTTGATAGATATTTCTCTTCTGAAAGGGTTTTTTGTGGATTCTCAAAGTACAATAATCTGACTGCTCTCATAATCTTGAAAAGCCCCTAAGCCTTGTGTAATAGGAATTCCCGTACATAAATTGAAGGACAATTTTACTACCATAGAAAACAACTCAGACTCTTTTAACAAGATTCATACTGCCATACGTTCCACAGAAGTGGATATTATTTTATCTCAATGTATAAGTTGTATCTCAATGCAAAACAATATCTCAGCAACTAAAGACTATCTTTCATTACTACGATTGGTTGCTGCATCTAACCATGACAATGAGCTTTCTTGTGATCTCATAAGTTTACTCATTCTGGAAATTATCTGACATCCAATTTTTCCGAATTGTAGAATTTTCTTTATCGCAGAAAATTTCAAATGCTTTCTCGGATTCGGAAAATAAAAATTCCGAACATCTGCGTCCGTAGTATAAATATATATGTTTTTACAGTTTTGATTATTGGAACGAACATCAAGGTTACAGGGGGAAAGCTAGATGTTTCTGAAATGGTTTAGGCGAGATGTGTAATATTGCCGATTTTTTTGACATGAAAACTTAATTTCCTCGTGGATTTATATTCTTTTAGATATCCGTTGTTGTGGAAAAGAAATATTACGCGATTTACCTGAATTAATATCAATTTCGTGATAATAAGATACTTGTGCAGAGAACACTATTGTAAGTACACACACATACGAAGAGATATATTGACTTTTACTACTACTTTGCTAATCTCATGACTTTGCAAAGAATCACAAAATTTATTGATATTGATCTTGCATCGCGTAAAATAACAATATTTGTTATATATAAGTTGTCTTCCATTGAACAAAAATAATAGTTTGGAGTTCGATACATCTATGCAATAATATTTGCAATAACTATGTTGTAGAAACGAAGAAATGTGAGAACATTTTTATGCCCAAAACAAACCATGAATACCTAAGTTCTAAAACCTAACATTTATAAGAAAAATAATACGCTAATGAAAGTATAACTTTGTATTTTTCTATTAAATATCTTTCCAGACTCACCTTTCCCTTTTTTCTTTGGATATTCTCTTAAGTTATGTTTTGTAATTACGTTTCTTTCACGATGTTTTACCATTTTTTGCCTACAACTTTCGCGATGCTCTTAAGCACATAAAAGTTTAACAATCTATCAGTGAGTTCTCCATTAGTTTCTTTTAATTTTAAGTATATCTCACTGATTTCTTTTTACTTTCCATAAACAGTTATAGTGGCGAAACGAGAGATTCAGTTGAAACTAAAAAGGTATACTTTCATTAATGTATAAGTTCATTATTGTTGACTAAGTAGGGCTTTCAGAATTGATTTGGAAACCCATACGTAACTGTTTGATTTTGGGCTTCATTTTTTTTTAAAAGTGAAGTATGCCAATACAAGGGGGGCCCAGTAAATATCCTTACAGATTAATATATGGATTTTATTAAACATGAATTGAATTTACTTGTAAACTTAATCTAATTAGATTGTGAACACTTTTGACATCTGGCTCCTTATGCCATATGAGTCATAAAAAGAACTACAAGTGAATTTTGTTTCACAGTGTGAAACTATGGTAGACTTCCAAACTATGCGAATTCAATACTCAAACTTCACGTAGCATATCTATAACTACTCGTTGCAATTGGAGCCTGAATCCATACCCAAAATCATTACTCGCTATCTCCTACTGTTTTAATTCTATGGAGATTAACACTAAAGCCAGCAATGGCTACTGCATATCACATCTAGTTGTAATCTTTGAGATAATAGAAAGACCTAGAGATGCTGTACCGTATGTCACAGTGTTTATTCGAGCATGCTCTCGATTGTAGCGTTCGATTCCAGATATCTTCTCCCAAGATGGTGTATTCCGCACGTTTCAGTCTGTGTACACAACGAAACCATGTGAGAAGTGCATAAACGTCAGCATAACACTGCGAAACTTGCCAATTAGGAACATTTTGGTCCTTGTAGCTGTTAACAAATACTATACTTACTAATGATACACATATGGCGGGCTAGTTATCTACACCTCTGCCATATATTGTGTTACTTGTCATGTCTTTCAGCACTCTGCTCTTGTAGTATTAACCTAAGCTTAATCCCTCCATTGGTGCAGATATAACAAAAGTTGAAGTTAAGAAAATCTGCGGAAGACAAACTTGGAACATATGCCTAAAAGTACCGTAGATTTTGCACAATACCAAATGTAACAACCATTTACGCTATCCTCTCTGTGCTTTACGATACTAGATCGGAAATTATTTTTTAAAAAAGTAAATCGTAGTGCCTGTAATTTTAACTAAAAAATTCCACCAATACAAAGATAATTATACACTATTTACGAAATATAAATATTCAATTTGGTAGAACTGTCTGCTAAAGTGAACGTGAACCCATTTACAAATATACTTTTTTGTATAGAATATCGATAAATAACGTGCAGCTTGTATGAGAGATAGACCTAGTGTTCCTTTTAACAGTGAATGAGGATTCTTTTATGCAGTAATTCCCATCATTAGCAATTTTTAACGTAGATAAAGTAGGCCTACATCCTCCATAACCAAATAGTTGCCTTGCCCAGGTGTCACAGAACACTTGTACGTTACATAATTTTTGCAAAATTTCCATCCACTCATAACCACATAGTTCAATAAATAAGCAGACTTAATAATAGTTTGAAAATTCTGTAAGTAGTAGTCTTTACGAGCCCTTTGACAGTGTCAATTTAATGTAAACACCCAATGCTACTACAAGTAAAGGACCACACCATATAATTGACTGTTACAGGGTAAAAGAAGAAAGAAAATGACTTACCTTTGATTTATTATTAAATTCAAAAGAACGTTCATTTTTTCGTTGTACAATTTTTCCTACGAGCAAAGACAATGAACAATAAAAGAGAATTACTTTACTACGTAGCCTTATGTGAAAATCACCTCTTTATTGTCTTCCGATATGAGGGATTGATTGGATATATGCGAGTGAAATACCATCAAAGATTTCGCATGATTGCGTCTCAAGTTCTTTATATTATCTCAATGGTTGTAATATAGAAATGAAGTGAGAGATGAAGCATATACTAAGTAATGCATCCATATAAAAAACTAATTGTGCAAACTTTTTCCATTTTATCCATTAAATAATCAGTGTTGTAAGCGATATATCGTTGGTTTTCACATTTTCGGTTTCAACAGCTATATAAAAGAAGAGAGAATATTCATCAGACGCTAAATCTGTTCCAATAACAGTTTCTTATAAGTCTTCCCATGTTTCCTTTATGGAAATAAGTATTGAAACCAAATGTACTGGTATATTTCAACTACCTTCTACTTGAGTAGGACGTTACGGGTAGCGACAATTTTTTCTCTTGAGCAGCTGAATTGATTTAAAAAACCGTTTACGGATACTTATTACTGCTTTTTGTTGCATAAAGATGATATTTCAAACCGGAAACTGTTGCTTTCTACAACTTAGAAATCAACAATTAAAATAAAGGGTCAACGATGAAGACAAAATTTATACTTGGGACGGTGAGTCAATTACTGAAAAACTCTTCTCTATTTATCTTACCCTTTTTTGTTCTATAAAAATCAATATTGAAACCGGAAGTACTAGTAAATTTTGATTTTTTGCATGATCTCTTATAACAGTGAAACTATTGCAAAAGGATGTTGCTATTTATAATCATTTAGCGATAACTGTTGACACTATAACTGGTTGATTTGTACTGCTTCCGGTTTAAATTTACAGTTTTCAGTTATACTAACAGTAAGCCTACAGTCTTGCACGGTTATCCTGAGTTCATCAGAACATTTTGATGGGGTCTTTAGCCATGGTTCTCATTTTTTAACTTCTATTACTAGCAGCAAATTTTACAAATAAACGGAGTGTGCTTTGTTCATTCGCCACTTGTGGACCAAATGCAGTACTAGTGGTTTTGTAAATTAACTATGTATAATGTCTAATTTGAACTCGTGAATGAAAATCACTAGCAGTTATATTTTTCAATCCGTATTTTAACACTACTGTTTAATACCCAACTCCTTCGTGGAAGACTGGACACTCAGTGTGTTTTCCGGACATGTACGGATTTTGTGAGGTTATACAGTGGACTACAAAAATTCTTGATGTAAAAATCAATGAGTTAGGCAACCCAACTACTCCCGTTCCAAGATTAATTTTGCCTAGTAGAGCAACTGCAACAGCAGCATGAAGTTGCTCCCACCTTTTAAAAGAACAAATCGTAAAGAGAGATTTTGTGCAGGAGTGAGGCAAAACGCTGGCTGACGAAATGACAAAATAAAGTCTTTGCATTCTTGTACTCACAGTACCAGAAAAATATATGGACACCAGAGGCGCCGATCAGAAGATAACAGCCGGTGGACTTAAATAATTTTATAATTAACTCAAATAAGTGGTTATATAAACAAGTTAACTAAATGCAAATGATACATATATGCGTATTAAATAATATACTGATAGAATATGCGGCATATGTATTAAGATTCTTTAAAGTAAACACAAAGCCTTGCACTGAGTTTTGAAACCATTAACAGTAGTCCTACCTTCAAATGAATTAAAGTATGAATGGATCATTCAGGGAAAGAAAAGAGCCCCTAAGGAAAATTCTCGGGGTCTAACAGAGCATCAGCTCCTACGTTCCGGCGCCACTGATTATTACGTAATGTTACTTCGAAATAAGAAATTGTCCGATTTCATTATTCGTTACATGACTTTTGAAAATGCTACATATTGGTCTACAGTAATTCATATGTAAATAATAAACATGCAAAATTCGATAACACTCAAAAGAGTGAGAGAACTTATCCCTACTAAGTGTATTTTCCGTTAGAATGCAAACATCACTGAAGCTTCCTGATTTGTATAATATTTGTGAAAACGATTACGTAATCACTGAATTTCTCCACTGACGATTATCTATCATTAAGCAGCATCCAACTGTAGATCAGAATTGTAAACGAAACATTTTAAAAAGTGTAAATTGCGAAACGAACACGGACCGCCTGATAAGGAAAACACATTGCTAACCCCTAATTTAAAGCGTTACTTATTCCGACTCACTTAAATAAGGAGAATTCTCTGTTCGATCAAAACAGTAACTTGTTAATAGTCAAGTTGCTTGGCAAAACACAGGAAAGTGTAATTGATTACTCAGGGGGCATTATATCATTGTATTCACTAAATTATCAACATTAAATTATTTAAAAAACAAATTACAAAACTTCTATATTTTGAATCAAATATGATACATATATTATACACCTAACAATCTAAAGCGGATTTAATAACTGCCTAGTAATTGTGGTTCAGTGCTCAAAGCTCTCGTCCAGCAGGGCCGCATCCATGCGGGGGCTAGGGTGGGCCGGGCCCCATTAAATTTTCACTGCCCTCCCCTAAATTCTGACGGTAGGCTTGTAAATGAACTATAATACGGTGTGAACTATAATATGGTTGGGTCGGGCCCCCCTAACTTTTACCCCCCCCCCTACATTTTTGGGCTGGCTACCGGCCTGTCGATCAGTAATCTGAAAGTAATCGCATCGAATCTAATACAAGAACGTCCACTCCTTTTTTTAATTTAGAATTTTTGGTGGCAATTGATCGGCGATGACACACGTTTTATTATCTTCAGATATTTGAATACTTAGATGTTTCAATACTTGAAATATCAAGTCTTCAGGAATTAAAATACTAATAATAATAATAAACTAATAATAATAATTATTATCTCATAGAAGATTAAAAGTTAGGAGCTTATTATATATCCTAGCATAACATTACAACCATAAACGTGATATTTGCAAGAATATTTCGGTTTTCTTTAATGTTAACCACGAGAAGAGGAATTTCATATCTTGTTTCTAAAATAAAACAAGCTAAATTGAGACGAGAATTAACATTCGGGACGGGACAAGGCAAATTCAAATTATCGTCTCGTTTTGGAGATGAGAATCGAGACGAGACGAAAAGTACAGTAAGCATTTGTCGTTATATCTCGATTCTCGAAATAGTGTATATCCATTCTTTAAGTAACAATTGCTTTGTAGACTGAATCTTATACGCTATTTTGTTACTTTGTATTTTCGAGACAACTGGATTTATTATGGTGTGTGTTGGTATTTTTGTGGCAAAGCTATTATAATTACTTCTAAATAGACCTATTAAGTTTTATTTATTTTTATGTATCTCCCCCTCCCATCCGCCCCCGTAAGTTCTAACGTCAAATGAAATGATAGCCAACATCTAAGTTAAAAATTTGATCGAGATTGATCGTTTAGTTCAAGACTTATTAAGTTTTATTTATTTTTAACTCCTCCCTTCTCCTACCCGTAGTTCTATTGTCAAAGTGAATAGATAAATACCATCCCAGGCCAAAATCTCATCTATGTTGAAAATTTGAGGTTCGGATATCGTTTGGATAGTTCAAGAGTGACGAAGTCACAAAAATAACCAGTTTCATTTTTATCTTTACATATGTATCCCCCTTTCCCTCCCCTACGGTGGACCGTCAAAGTAAAAATTATCCCAGGCCCGAACGTCAGCTATGTTGAAAATTTGACAGAGATCGGTTGGGTAGTTCAAAAGTTATTTCAACTCCCCTCTCCCTCCCCTAAGTTTTACTGTCAAAGTAACGTGATAAAAACCACCTCACGTCTGAACCTAATCTACGTTGAAAATTTGATTAAGATCGGTCTGGTGGTTCAAGAGTTATTAAGTAACAAACCTAGTCACTTTTATTTTTATTTTCTTACAAATATCTTCTCCTGCTCCTTTCCTTAAGTTGCACCGTAAAAATGAAATGCTAGAACCCTCCGAGGCCCTAACCTTATCTATGTTGAAAGTTTGATTGAGATCGGTGGGATGGTTTAAGAGTTATTTTATTCATTTTCATATATTTCCCCTTCCCCTTCCCTAAGATCTACCGTCGAAGCGAAATGATAAAAGAAAATTTCCGGGTTCCAAACTTCGTCTATGTTGAAAATTTAATTGAAATCTGTCTGGTGGCTCAAGAGTTATTAAGTCACAAACCTATTTTATTAAGTTACTTTTATTTTCATTTATATTGATTTTTATATGTATCTTCTCCTCATCCTTCTCCCCTACGTTGTTCCATCAAAGTGAAATGACAAAATCTATTCCAGTCCCAAACCTCATCTATGTTGAAAATGTGATCGAGATTAGTCGTTTGGTTCAAGAGTTATTTATTTTTTCCATCTCCCCTACCTCCCACTCAACTAAGTTCTACCGTCAAAATGAATAGCTACACACTCTCCCAGGCCAGAACCGCATCTACGTCAAACTTTTGATCGAAATCGGTCAGGAAGTTAAAGACATTAAGAGTCACAAACATAGTCATTTTCAATTTTATAATATATGTTCGTGACTAAAAAAAATAATGATTTTATTAACAGCTGTATCTCACTTCCTGTTTTATACCAGGTATCATAAAATAAACGAATGAAATGCAAGCTGTGAAACTGAATAAAAACGTTGTTTTCCACCAATTTTCCATCTCATAAAAAATGTTGTTTAAAAAAGTAGTTATAGCATACAAAAAATATAATGCACTTACTAATTACTTTAGTACCATTGCCTTATGTTAGTTTTTATAGTACCTTGTTAAAACGTTTGTCTTGAAACTGTCAAATATAAATAGCAGTAAACTGTGTAATATGCTGTTACAAAAAAGTATACCGTACTATTTTCCGATTGGTTTAAGAAAGAGATTCTATAGTACTATTTTTCGATTGGTATGGTAAAATAGTATTTTCCATACTATTTTACCGGAAATTATTAATTATATGTAAACTTTATTATTTTTAAATGACTTAAGCGAGGTAATCTTACGATGATGTTATAAAAGCTGGTCATTTGGGGGGGTGGAACAGGAAATCATTTGGAGAGGCCTGGCCCCGATGACCTCCCGTATCTACACCCTTGCATATATCCTACAAAAATGTCAACTCACGAACGAAAAAAAATCTCCCTGAACTGATTGGCCTTGATTGCCTTTATGTCCAAGAATATCGTCCAAACCTTAATCAATGGAAGATTTACGGAATTTCGGGTTTTCAGGCTGAAGCCCACTCAAATTGCAGGATTTCGTTCTAAAAAATGTAATTAATCCATGCGTATAAGCTTCAAGCCACCTAAAGTGTCTAGCGATTTCTAAAAAAAAGGAAAAAAAAGAAGTCTTTCTGAGTGAAGGCCCTCTCAAAGTGTTGCTCTGGATCCGCCACTGTTCTTAGTTTATTTCGCAACAAGAAATCCATTCCAGCTTCTATCTAATAGGGTATTTACCTAAAATTAGAACGCAGGAGGTGCCAGTAATAATAATTTCTATCTAACGGATTATTTTGGACCGGTGAAAAGTAACCCAGATTAGAAGCTGAAAACGCATTATCCGAGTATTATTTTCTCTATGGCATGACTTAAACCATTTCACTCTTCAATTTTAACTATTGCTTCAAAGTCCTCTTAGAAACTGACTTTGACGGAAATTCTTGTAGATGATATCTTTCAAATTTTGTCGGCCTTTACAGTAACCGCTTCCATACCTCTACAACAACAAATCCTACGCGTAATTAGAACTAAAGTTAACCGTCAACATTATAGCCAAAATACAGTTAGATACTTTATCTTACGGTGGCAGTTAAAACTTTCTCTTTACAGTTCATGCTTTTATCTACAGAGGTCTATGCAACTCTTTTAACATTTTGTGCAATTACCCCTGAAGCCCAAATCAATGCTGCCCCACTTGGTACAATTGTACCAAATTCAGCCCTTTTTGTCATTTATCGGCCCGTTGGTACCACGCTGCCATTTTCAGCCCTTTTTATGAAAAAGTTGGTACAATTCTACTCAATTCAGCACCATTTAACATATACTTGTCACATTTTCAAAGTGTCAGTAACACTTTTCTTACATCTCATCAGTAACACTTTTCTTACATCTCATGTTACCCTGCTTAAAATTATTAATACTGAATTTTGATGTAATAATTATATTTTATTATTTTATATTAACGTACTGTTTACACACGAATTCGGAGATGATTAATTTGTTCCCTGTTTTATAATTTTTTTTTCATATATTGCCAGAATGCCGTTTTGGTTTATTTCACTTTGAAATAAAAGCGCTTTTGATTTTATTACAATACATACCGAAGATAATCACCGTTTTCCCAGTGGCGAATCTAGCCTGGGGCCAGGGAGCCTAGGCTCCCCACTTTTTTAGGTGATAAAAATAATTTAAGCTATTACCTATACGTATATTGTTGAAAGTTTATAGTAAACTCATGATATAACTACTTATCATAGCCTGGGTTCTGCCTTGGCCCTGTTTTTACCTTCTAGATCCGCCACTGCATTTTCCCTTTTAATTTGCGGCCTCTGTTATATTTCCTACATGTGAGAAAAGTTTCATTTACTTCCACGGATTTTCGGGTCCCTGCTTTTTGGATGTCTTTGAAAAGTAATTTTTAAAAAGAGTAGTTTCTTGATTTGTACTCTTGGTAGAGGGGGGGGGATGCTCTAGAACTTTACCTGTTTTTGTTTCGTGTTATAGAGCCATGTATTACACTGGTATAAAATAATGAATTCAGCCCTTTTTGTTCCAATTTGGTACTATTTTTCAGCCCGCTCCAGAGCTAGGACTGGCAGCACTGGTCCAAATTAACTCCGTCTTACGGTACTTCGTTGATAGGTGCCCGACGAACTTTATTAACGACTGAAGAAGTTTTGATTTCGTTCCGTGTAATTGTGCACGCATGCTCAGTTTAACTTAGTTGCTGAGGTGTCTGCAGAAGAACTAGAAACTACATTAAGCAACAATACACATAGTGACACTACTTCTTTAGAATCTTCCAACAATTACGAAAACAGAACAACAAAGAAGGGGAAATTAAGTGATAAAACCATTGAGAAGCGAACTATGAGACTTGGTTCTGGTATAGAAAAACATTTCACATTTATAGGACATGTGAAAAATAATGTTCATGTATAGATACTCCTAGGACCCACCTCCTTCATCTCTGCCTCTCGATCTTGGTTTTAACTTTCCGTTGTGATTCAATCCCGTGTACAGGCTTCAGAAATAAGGTTTCTTTCCATTTTGCTGTATGCCATCATGATGAAATGTTTGAATTAAACATCCCACTTCAGGTAATGGCGCCTAAATGGGACGTGGATCTACTGGATATGTTGGGTCAGAACCGCATTTTTCGTTCAACGTACCCGCACCTGGAATCGAACCTGGAATATATTTCTGTGATGATGGGGACCCCCGTTTAGTCTAGTGACTACCACGCGCATCGAAGGGAAGCGTGCTACTCACTAGACTAAACGGGGGTCCCCATCATCACAGAAATATCAGAAATATATTTCTTTACTTACATTTACATTAAGTGATATATTTTACTTATATATATATATATATATATATATATATATATATATCACTGAACGCGTTAGATGAAGCTCAACCGATATTGTCCAAACTCTCAAAGTTGAAATGTTGACCTGCTTCCCATGCATGTATAATCTTTAATCATGATCACTACTCATTGAATCAGAGTAAATACCATAATAGTCGTTCCAAATATTAGGAAGGTATCACTAGGGTCATTTGTGCCAGGGATGTATGCCCTTTACTATTGAGAATTAAGAGAATCTTACCTATGGTTCAATGGCTTTATAGGGAGGCAATACTACTCTAGTTGCTCTGCCTTTATGGTTTCCATCATGTCATAAAGGGAACATTGTATTAAAGTAAATTTTGAGTATCTCTTGCGAAGACCGTCCGCCAAAATACATATCCAGAGAAAAGTACGGAATAGTGAACATTTAGAAGTACAAAATTGTACATGTTAATTAGTCTTGTTGCATTGTGTGTTCTAAATAAAAGAAAATTAAATCTTCGAATTTTACATTCCATGGTGATACTGTGTACGGTACATAAGACGGCGATGATAACAATGAACGTAGTGGTAGAATGTAAAAAAAAAAAAAAAAAAAAAAAGAGGAAACAGGAGAATACGAGAAAATTCACGGACAAGGTGTTTGGCAAACCCAAAACCCATTTGGCACGAGCTGGGAGTAAACCAGAGATCTCACTCACAAGAGATGAACTCTCTGTTACTGAGCCACCGCAATAGAAATAAAGTTTTGATATAATCCATTAGTAATGGATTAGTTTTTTTGTCTTGGTAAATGTTGGCCACTCCCTTGTCCAAATATGACTAATTTTTTACTCTCTTTTTCAAGAACACAATATTGATAGTGTCTGCATTTAAAATTATAGTTTTCGATCGATATATTCTAAAAACAACTGAAAGAATGGAAAGCAACTGCCTTCCTCAGCTTACGCGCGCAAATTCACTCACAATGTATGACGTATAACGTACATTTCATATTCACGCACAATGTAATACGTAAATTTCATATTCACAAACATCTTACTTGAGCTTTCATTAACTTTAATTAGCATTGTTTTAAGAAAATGCATTATATTATCAACACACGCTTCCAAACTTTCTACTCGTAAATTCCAATTAAATTAAGAAATATTCACGTTTAATGTTTTCTAGCAGGACATTATATTCTCAAACATAATTAAAAGTAGATCCTGCTCTTGAGGGAAGTCACATCGTTATGAAATTGAAGTTCTCTTGCTTCAAAGTAACCCCCCCCCTCTCTCTCTCTCTCTCTCTCTCTCTCTCTCTCTCTCTCTATATATATATATATATATATATATATATATATATATATATAAGGTTTGGAGCAATATAGTGTTGAGCCACATTTATTTATTGAGCAAAGGGTTATAAGATATAAAAAAAATCCTAAAAATAGTAAAATCTTTTTTTTTTTTTTTTTTTTTTTGTTTTCAAATGCCGCTTAGCACATAGGTGTTCAAACTCAAGAGCGCGACGCTCTCTAGTTCGCCACTGTTCACTCCTTAATTGAAACTAATTTTACGTGGATAATACGGCTTTTTCTGTCTAAAATCTCAATTTTTCAAGAGTGGAACTAATGTGGTGTAACTCCAAGCGTGGCAAAAGAACAACAATGTGAAGGCGCGCCCTAATACTAAGGCGGAAATATAGTTCGCAGTCAGAGCAAAGAAATGTTAGCTGCGGAAAATACAGAGTGAATAAAATATGGTAAAAACTGGATGAGACCGGATTTTAGCAGGATATGAGCATCTCAGAGGGACAAAGGGGGTTTAAAGTATTCTATCAAATATTAGATTGGTGGACAATTTCAGAAATTCTGTCCAATTACTGATCTATGATTTACATTGCAATCAAAATGTATAATTTCAATAAGCATCCATTTGAAATGCCAACATACAGAAATTCACTATGAAATACTACCTATATAAATAAAGAAATTATTTTGGGAAATATAATTTTTGCCTAGATTATTCCGAAGCTCCCACATTAATTTCGGTTTAAATAATGAACAAATGAATGTAATACATAGACGGAAGAGTATGTGTTAAAATTTACAGTACGCGGTACGTTCGAAAATTATTGATCCCTAAAAAAATTATACTACTATAACTGTAATGGAACATTACAAGTAGCGAACAGTCCTAAAGACCGAAAAAGGAATAAAATATTTCTCTTTTGTTATGCCTTAAAAGATGATATTTTGTTGCACCTGTGCTCAACATTGTGAAAGTAGTAAACAATAACTCCCTCCAGCGTTGCCAACCTCGGAGAACAAAATTATCGATTTTCGTCCTTAAAATTATCGTATATTACAAAAGATTATCGTATATTCGTTATAGGCACTAGCGTATTTACGATTTTGTTTCGGGAGGGGCTTTGCTAACTTTCGGGGAGGGCTTTGCCTGAAATTGTGAAACTTCTGCAAGATATTTCATTTAATTTACAATAGTAAGTAAGATTTCGGGGGGGCTTAAGCCCAGAAGCCCCCCCTTAAATACGCCACTGGTTATAGGCGTGATAATTGTATAAACAAGTATAATATTACTAATAAGGTCTAATAGCAATAATATATAATAAACTCACCTAGTAATCTTCAGTGTCGAACTCCACATCGGTGTCACTATCTTTATCATACCTAATTACGCCAAGTAATTACGCGATACGTAATTTCACTTGCTACACACACGATTCTAACTTCTTTGTTTTTCACATCCAAACAAAGGCGCTAACATTCACGTGAGCGAATAATAGAGCCATCTATCATGAACAAACAATATTGCCAACTATACGTAAATGTGATGGATGCAGGGTTACCAATTCTCAAATCGTTATTGATTTATTTTGGCGAGAATGACTGTTCAAAAATGTGTGTTTTATAATTCTTTATTGCACACCTACAATTTATTTGCACATTCAAAAACTGCTAAAAAGTGTACGTTCTAAAATTATCGCATATTCACCAATTATCACAAGGGCATTATCGTATATCTTATTAAGGCTTAAATTATCGTATATCACGATAAATTATCGTATGGTTGGCAACCCTGACTCCCTCCCTCCTTGAAATTCCCTCCCTTCCTCAGGCCCTTCCCCTCTCTGTGCGTGTGTACATTTCTTTGTAGGCCCTTGTTTTCCTCCAGAATTTCGAAATGCGTGTTACAAGCTTTCTTTTATATTCACTAGAGGCGGTAATAATGAAAAAGAGTTTGAAACAGCTGCATCTAGCCGCCAGAAAACGGTACTACTTTCGCCGAAAAAGAAGACCTCGATAAAACAACATTAAATAATGAGCCTTCGATGTAAGCATGTTAACCTATTGGCTTGCATAGTTTTGGCATTCGAGGAGCTGTAAATATGTCGATTCCTATATTGTTAGCTCGTTAACATGTATCTTTTCTTTTAGTTGAGGTTCTCTTCCCACATTGTTATTGTTTGGACTCAGATGAGGCAGTTCGAGAAGGCTTTAAGAGATGCGCAAATTTAGCAGATACAGACTTTTCAGAAATTAGCAAAAGGTGTTATCAGACATCTTAGAAAACAACAATTGCATCTCACTTTCATAATCATGTGTTACAATCTGTTGTTGTTTCGGAAGATAAAGCCAAGCCCCTTGCTGCCTCAACTCCCGAGTGCATGGTTGATTGCGATACCTTTCCCACGTTTATCCCTTCATTTCTCAAACGAGTCCTTTCGAATTGCTGTTGCTTTACGTTGGGGTTGAGGTTTAGCCGTTTGTGAGCCTCATCACTGTCTAGTATGTTGGGATCATGTTAACCAACGTAGCCTGCAGGCTTTTCACTCATGACATCTTTCAGTTTAACGTCCACGATTATGCTAGAGTAGACTATAAGGAAAGTGATTGATGATGGAAGAATTGGTGGAATGAAACAGTGAGAGGAAACGGAAATACCCCGAGAAAACCCACGGACACGATGTTGTCCACCACAAACTTGCTTGGTCCAGGGGCGTATCGAGCGGGGGGGGGGGGCGATTGCCCCTTCCAGAAAAGGAAACATTCTCATTTTATATATAAATAAAACCCATCCCAGAGTTTGGAGCTCTTAAAAATAGCTCAAAGTAGCAGTATTACAACCCACCGCGCCCCAGAAGTCCGTCCTGGATCCGCCCTGGCTTGGCCAAGGATCATACCACGAACCCGATATACCGGAGGTAAGAGCTCTACCGCTGAACCACTATGCCCCACTTTCACGTTTGAAGAACAGTGGTAGATACGCCCGATACCTTCCAATAATACTGTAATTCTATGAGATCTCATCATTGCTTGAATTCCATCAATACGGAATCCATCTGGCTGCTGTCGTTCTGATGGAAAGCGACCCGATGGCATGACATTGGTTCCATGGTCGAGAGGTAATTGCTCAGTGGCGAATTACTAAATAGGCCCACTAGGCACATGCCTAGGGGCGGCAACTCTTGGGGGCGGCAAATCTTTTCTCCAAAAAAAAAAAAATATGTCTTACGTACAAGTAACAATTTAGAACTTTGAAACCAATGTTTCAAACAATGGTTTGCAACACTTTCGCTTTATACGAAAGAAATCTTGGTGTATCTTATTTATGTTGAGTTGAGTTGATTTTAGTTTAGCGTCCCGTTTAGCAGCGAGGCTATATGAGACGTGGACCTACTGATTAACGTGGAATCCGAACCACATCCGCCAGGAACCGAACCCGAGTCTCCCACGCCAAAGGCGCGTATGCTAATCGTATTATGTGCTCTCGAGAAATGTTTCATCTACTCTGCCTCCTTCAGATTCGGATTGAGGCGTCAATCACTTTGATTTTTTTTTAACCCTTGCTGTGACTTATATCGCGTATAATGACAATAATGCAAGCCGCCCACCCAACCTTGCTGGTTTGTTTTTTAAATAAACCGTCGATCTCTCACCACCCTTGCTAAACCAATGGCCAGGCGACAAAGAAGACTGATTGTTTGAAACTCGCGTAGACGCATTGACTGTACAATGTCAGTTCTTTTATATAAAAAAGAGCAAAAGAAAGAAAACAGTAGGTCATTTTTGAGACTGCTGTTAAGTAGGTCAGTGCATCTTTCTCATGGGCCACAAAAGTGGTTGTTTTTGAACCGTGTTATTATCTACTCGCATCTACTTCTGTTATACGCAGACGAGCTTTTGTGCTTTGCAATAAATAATTACGCAGATATCTAATTCGATGAAACTATTTTTTGTCTTACTGTATTTTCTGGTGCATTCAGTTGGTTGCTAGTGCGTTTGCGATTTTTTAAACTCCAGCAGCATGAAGCGAACAAAATTAAGTGGGGCGGCTTATCGTAAACTTACAAACGAAAAGCGTGAAAGAAAAGCAACCTTACAAAAAAAAAAAAAAAAAAAAAAAAAACTTGGCTCAGAGGATACATTTTTAAGGAAAAGGAACAAGTGATTTCCGACAGCATTTCAGTAACTGAAGTGGAAGCGGTTACATTGGCTGAACTCGATGAAACGAAAATTGTTGACAATATTGTGGGTTTAGTGGAATAAGAAAGTGCACTTAAAGTAGTCTCTCCTCAGTTCGTAGGAGTTAGTAATTGTGACAGTAAGAGTGCAAATTTCATTAGTGACGATCCTGTCGAGTTGTGTCTGAATGATTCTACAATTGACATTCTTCTAAGACGTGAAGGTAATCAGAATACCGAAAAAGATTTTTCTAAATCGCAAAGATTCATAGCAGGTAAGACAAGATTTTGAAAGTGTTTTTTTCTCGTAAACTTGTAAATGGCCAATCGATTTTGCGGAATTATTTGGTATATTCATGTAGCTCTGGCGCCGTATATTGTGCATCATGTACATTGTTCAAAGACAAGATCGCAAACTCTAGGCATTTCAGATTGCAAAAACATTTCAAATATTCTAGCATCGCACGAAAATTCTGAAGAACACAATAACTGCGAGTTGGCACAGTTAAAACGCAGAAATCTGTTAGGACCTCGGAGAACCATTTTTGATCACATAGTCAAACAGAACATACGTACTGAGTCAGTGTCTTAAGAAGATTTTTTTTCTGTTGTAAAGAAGTTGACAAGTCACGGGCTTTCCTTACATGATCACGAAGAAAATTCAATTCTCTGCACAACAGGCAATACGTCTTTAGAGCTTATTGCCGAGTTTGATCCATTTCTTGCGGAACGCATTGAACGGTAAGGAAATCCATGGAAAGGTTATACAAGCTACTACTCATCTACAATTTGTGATGATGTTATTGAACTGCTTGTTGATAGAGTGAGAAGAGAAATTATTAATGACATAAAACAAAGCAAATATTTCTCCATAATTGTTGTTTCAACTCCAGATAACTAGCATAGTCATCAGTTAGCTTTTGTGTTAGGATATGTGAATGAAGGGGGTAAACCTGTTGAAAGGTTTCTTTCGTTTCTGTAAAATCCAGATCACAAGTCTGAAAATCTAGCTGAAGCTGTAATAGATATTTTGACCAGACATTCTATTGACCTTACTAATTGCGGAGGTCAGTCGTACGACAATGTCAGCAATATGTGACAGGTTCATTTACAGGCTCGAATTAAAGGAATAAATACAGCGTATTTTGTGCCCTGCGCAGTTCATTCTTTGAATTTGGTCATAAGTAGTGCAGCAAGCAGTTGTAGGGAAGCATTTTCTTTTCTCACTATGCTTCAAAATATTTACATTTTTATTTCAGTTCAACAAAACGCTGGAACTTGATTCTTTCATGTATCCAGGAACGAAAACACTAAAATCTTTATCACAGACACGTTGGTCGGCACAAGAGGAAACTTGTATATGTATATATGAAAACTGGGATGGTGTAATTCAGACCCTCTAAATTATGATCCTTTTGAGAAACCTCTAGTTCGAAATGAGGCATTATTCCTCTTGAATCAGCAGCTTTCATGATCACTGTTTGGAGTGATATACTGCAGTTTCCAGAATGTCAACGTGAAATTACAAAGTGTCAACATAGTGTCAACAAAAGCAATAGTACATGATTTATTTGAATCACTTGTGAACTTTATAACTTCCGTAAGTGACATGTTCGACTCTTACGAGCAAAAATCCATAGAGAAAACTGATATGAATTACGAGTGTGGTTATAAAAGGTTTAGAAAACCTAATATTCAAGCCGATGAAATAAGAGACAAAGAGGCTGTTCTAACAGGAAAAAAAAAATAAATAAATAAAGTTGAGGTGTTTCCTCCTATTCTTGATAAATTGCACGTTGAATTAATTAGAAGAAAGGAAAGCTATAAAATAATGTCTGACAAGTTCATGGTTTTTAGTAAGTTTTTGCAACGTTCTTCTTGTGTCATTTCTGAATGCGCAGCCAAACCTTCAGGCTGCATGTGAAACTGATCTAGAATCATTTCCAAATGTTTGTGTGCATTTTGCGGGACTTCTGGAAACTAGAGGAATCTATGACTCACCAGGAGAAATATTAGCTTATTTACGGAAAGAAACGTTGTAGTCTGTGTGTACGAATGTGGAGATTGCATTAAGAATATTTTTGTGTACTGCTGTAACAAATTGTTCAGCTGAACGTTCGTTTTCGGCTCTAAAAAGACTGAAGACTTACCTCCGTTAAACAATGTGTAATAAAAGACTGAACCGAGTTATCTATTCTCCATATCGAAGCACACATCTTGACTGATGGACACATCAACTTTGAAGAACTTAAACACGAGTTTGCAGCAACCAAAGTGAGGCGGAAGCAGCTTCATTTATGACTGGTGAGTGGTGAATTTAATTTTCCAATGCATTACATATTTTAGGTATAGCACATAAATAAAATAAATTGTTTGTACTAGGCCTATTACTTTTGTTATTGATTTTTACCCTTCGCTTTTTATTTCAGTATGTTCACTAATTTTATATTAGCCTTAAAATACTGCAAATACTATTTTCCTTTTGAGAATAGCGCTCATTAAGTTTGTGTCTAGGGCGCCGACGAAGCTTAATCCGCCAGTGTAAATGCTTATTATGGGACTTTACGTGAGCTGATACATACGCTCATTCAAGTCTACCACAGTCGGATTGAATGCTGGAGCTATTGATAACCGCAGAGAGTTTGAAAAGCAAAAAGAAAATAAAACAACCTTCTTGATAATCTTTTCACTTCAATTGGTATCAAGTGACGCTTGGGGTGCAAAAAGTCTTTATTTTATTAAGAAAAAAATGACATGAAATCTTTCAGCTTGACTTCCCACGAATACGCCCTTAAGGCTCAGTAAGCGGGATGGTTAAGGCAAGTAAATGACGATGGAAACATTGGTGGAATGAGAATGTGGATGGAACGGGAGTACCCAGATAAATTCCACCAATACGATGACGTAAACCACAAAATTACTTGGCCAAGGATCAAACCAAGACGTGAGCGCTTTACCACTGAGCCACCGTGCCTCCCTTAGGCACGAAGACGCATTTGTTGTGTTTTCGGCAAAGTTCGTTCTACATGTTTTCTACTACAGCGCATGAAGGGTCAAGGTGGCTCAGTGGTAGAGCGTTTACCTCTAGTGCTTGGGGTCCCAGGTTCGATCCCAACCCCAGCCAGGTGAACTTTGTTATGGACAAACACCGTGAGCGTGTGTTTCCTCGGGGTTCTCCCGTTTCCTTCTACTTTGTTCATTCCACCATTTCATTCATTTCTCATCACCGTCTCCTTTAGCCTAGCCGGAATAATCTTTGGACGCAAAACAAAAAGATTTCATTACAAGCCTCTTTCTATTCAACGTGGTAACATGTGGTTCCTTGGCACTTTGCCATCTAGAAAGGAAGTTGAGATTGTGTTTCTTCTCTAATAAGAATATAAATTTGTAATGTACCATTACAGTTGAGAGTAATGGCAACTTTTTTTTTTACGCACCCTGTACCTAGTAATTTTTTTTTTAAATTCAATTTCGGTTTAGTTACACAATTTATTTACTCTCTTTACTTCGAATTAAATATAATGAATCCAAAGGTTTCATTAGTAACCATATTCCCACTGAATAATATATTTTATTTATATTTTGATTAAGTGTAAATCCCATTTTCGGATATACAAGTCGAATAGTTACAAGGTTTACCATTCTGACGTCATACCGAAACATAGTTCCGTCATTGGATATAAATTTTCTTAATTTCAGACCAATGTAGAATTTGGCCAGGTACCTAATCTTTTCCCTCACCCCCTCTCACTAGTCCATAGTCACTTTCAGATCCGGTTATATCTGGATTTGCCAAATTTCTATTTGCTTTGTAATTTCCGCGGCTAAAGTTTTCGTTCTGATTGGAGGAATTCTCCTACCTCTGGCTTTTTCGGCGCAATGTTATCAGAATAATCGAAGACACCTTACGAGGCGCAGCTTATAATTTCGCCTACATATCTGCGGTAAAAGGACTAGGATTTTAATAGAATTCAGGTAAAAATCTGATTTAATTTCATAGTTGAACATTGAAGGCTGTGTAGGAGCCCCAAAAAAAGGGAAAAAATCTACATTTTTCGTAAAGAAACAATAAGTTAGTGAAACATCCAGTTCTGTTTACTAGGAAGCCATGTTTGCTGCCCAGCTAGAATAGACAGTGAAATAGTGACTTTATTTCTTTTTCTTCCAAATTCAGTTAGGGATTAGGGGAAATACGACCTGTTTTCGTATATTCTATAGTGTATATTTTAAATGTGATTTTTTTTTTATTAAGTGTCTGTATGTAGTAGGTTTTGCAATGTTAACTCTCAGAATGGCAGCTTAAGCTAGCGTAAAAGGGCTCCTATCCCCTTTTCCAAATTGAACCAATTCTAGCGGGGGGATGGGTTAGTTATTATTTGTTTTAGGGCCTTTTCCCCTTTCAGGGGAAGGGTCCCTTAATAAACCTCGTTAAGGTGCCCCCAGGGCATCAATCTTTGGCAATAATCATGTAAACAATTGGTCAGGTCAATTGGACCTAGGGTTACCTTTTTCATTTTGCCCCCCTTTAAGTTTAATAGAGCCGACTGTATATACCGACGAGGGAGTAATGTATTTTAAATCTAATATGTTAGGTTACTTTCTTCAACATGCATGTAACTAAATGGTGCATGTTTGGTTTGGTTAGTTGTTTTTATGTATAGTACTAACAGTGGTGTATGTAGTTAGTAGTTTTGTGTGAGTGTGTGAATTTTCGGTTAGGACAGTGTATAAATATGCGTTAATTTAGTACCATTTTTCTAACATAAATAAACCAGAGTAAATATTAAATTTCTGATTAATGAGTACAAGTATATATTTCAGTACACGGTAAATTATGCCTCCACTACAGCGCCATAGTGTCTGTTTTCGGTAATCAGTTGTTTGTTGACATTACGACATCGCATGACTTAGTGATTTAAGTTGTTTGATTTTGGCCATTTATTTCTAAATTACATCCCGTGGACATGGTTTTCGGTTCAGATGAGTATACATTCATATAAGATAGCATGAGATCTTACTGTACTGAAAATTTCAGCTTGCTAGGTCCAGTAGTAATTGAAATATCTGCTGAAATAAAGAATACCTATTTTCTTAATAGAAGTAAAGCCCATATGCTGTTACTGTTTGTTTCAAAATGTAGTACTAAATTCTCTTTTCCCGTGGCTGTAGAAAATTCCATTGTTGCTTTAGTTTTATCAGCATATCAGAAATAAAATCATCGTTGACAATTTAACTTTCAGTGAATACACGTATGATTTTTTTTTAAAAACTGCGAAGTAAATACAATTTGGGTGCTTCGAAACAAAGAGTACGTGGTTCGACGAATGTTATCGTGTAGTAGTTTGAGCGTGGTAGATTGTGATAATTATATATATTTATTACTGTGTAATGTAAATATGTGTATGGCCTGCGTGTAAAATGTATGAAATAGGGTGTCTGTAAAATATTACTTCGCGCGAAAATTAGTAGATAATGAATGAATGTAATGATATATTAATAATATGATATAAAATATGAATGAGATGATGACCCCTATATTTAAATGGATAGGCCTAGTGTATGTTATATAGTGAAAATATGAATACGTTTACGAAAAAAAAAATCTCTCGCGTTTTGACTTCTACACCAGTACATTCATCCAACCGAGTTTGCTACTTGGATAGTAAATTGTAGTTGGGAATTGTGTGTTACTTCGCATTTAAGTACCTCATAATAACAGCCCCGGATCTTAAGCCTTTCAATAGATAGGGTAGCATCATGTGGGAATTACTTCTAAAGGTTGACAGAAATGATAATTAAGAAAACTAACTGCTATATTCTGTGATCTTCGAAAAGTACAGGTTTCGGTCATTTGTACCTTTAACATTCATTGCCTCTCCGAGATTTTTTTTTCGTTGCTTACCTTATTTATTTATTGTGCAGTGTTCATATAACTCAGGCGGACTATCCGATTAAATCAACTGCTACTAAATTAATATTTATGTCATTAGCGTACCCGGACGTCGACCCCTAGTCCCCTTAAGTATTTTCATGTCTTTTCTTAGTTTAATTAGATGAGGGAAATTAACGACGTCCCAGACGGTGGCATGTCTGCGCAGGGTAGCCATCGGTGATGTTTGGTTATTGAAATCACCGATTCAAAATCCAGTTTATTTAATTTTTTTTTTATTTTGGCAAACTCTAATTAGGGATATCTTAGCTATTACTCTAATTTCATTACTATTCTGGAATCTTCTAGTTTCCAAGAGGTCGGATGATTTTTTTTCTTTTGAAATTCTAAATTAACGCCGTCTCTAACCTTCCGGAGGATTTTCGGGACCCTGCTGGTTTGGGCCGGATACGGGGATCGGATTTCAATCTTACAACCAAACTCTTGTGGGATTGGGATCTGATGGACACAGAACTTGCATCCTTGGCAGCAGGGCGCTCCTTGAGTCTACGTATTTGAGTAGACCACCCTTTTGGCATGTTAAGAATATTTTGGCTATGGATTTTGTTGAGAGCGAAGTTCGACTTTTATCTTTGTAGCGTTAGTTATTTCCCACTTAAGTCTTTGGCGCCCCTATTCTTCGTCTTCCTTCTTCTCTATCTCTCTCTCTCTGTCTTCATTACTTCGAGATTTTTTTTTCAAATTTTTCAACCTCCCCCCCCGGTTTCTGAAACTCATGAAAACATACAATATTCATATCACTTATTTCGATCGTATGTACTAACTGAGACATCGAGAGATGCAATTCGTGGAGGTATTGCAGCACATCTCAGGACCATTTTCGCGATATTTAATCCACCACGAGAGAAACTGACGAGAAGGTACACTATGCTTTCAGATTCCTAGAAACTTATTTGTTATTCATTGATCGAACAAATTATACCCATTGACGACTGATTTCTGGTTTTTCTTTCTATTGATTGGTCATATAGTGTGTATGTATTAATAGTTTGGGCCCACTAGTTTCGAATAACATTGATTTTTTTTCTGTATATACATCTATATATGTACTTACATAGTTTTAAAAGTTACGTGCCTGCTCTATTTGTTGTATTTCCACCTCTTATGTCAACTTATTAAATAACACCAACTATTTCTTTATACGCGGATCTTTAGTAAATTGAGAATGATTATTGATTATCGGGTTTACATATAAAGTACAATGTTGCAACCTTATGAGAAAAAAAAAGTGAATTTTAATAGTCAGGGTTTTTGTTTTGTTTTTGAGCCAATAAAATATGAATACTTATCGAATATAAAAAGGTTATGTAGATATTAAATGTCGACGAAATACTACAATGGATATTAAAGTGAAATTTATTATATTGACTAATATGAATATATATATATATGCGAGTATGTATGTGAAGGGCTCGGTATTTACCCTGGTTTTGTTAGGTTGCCATAGATTTTTGACACCCGATATTAACCAACTCTTTGTGATATATAGTATTACCGCGTAAATTGTAATAAATTACATTTTGTTGAGTTGTTATTGATGTTTGTAACTATTAAAGTTGAATATCATGTTAAATACTGCATGTAAATAAAACAAGTAGCAGGTCGTAAGAAAAGTAAGAATAACCCTAATCCTTATCCAAATTTATTTGCGAGATCATAGTGAAATCAGTAAGCTACGAAACAGTGCGCCCCACCAACGAATCTTCTATCAGTAAACTATGAAACAAATCCTTCCCCTACGATCGGAAACCTAACTATACAGAGACTAGAATCTTTCGACTACACGATCTATACTAGGAAAAAATTAGTGATCTTAAATTCAATGAACTGAAATTTGGTTAATAATTTAATGTGAATACAGGAATATGGAAATATGTTCCCAATGTTTGGGACTGGACTCGATATTTTAAATCTTGATAAACTTTGAAATTTTATATCAAGTGCGTCAAGTGACGAAATGAGAAATTTAAATATATATGTGATATGAAGCAACTATTTGTCTATAGTTAAAACAAAAACAATTAAATACTCTCATGGACACAAATCACAGTGCGTAAAGAGAGTTGAAAAAGGAGTTATTATCGACGTGAGAACAAAGACTCATAAAATTGTCGAAATGTCTCCTCTTGGGACAGAGACTCAATAAAATGTTACTAAAGTGTTTTTTTTTTAAAGAATGATTAACCAATTATATATTTTTTTTCTTTCTTTTGCCCGCAATGATATGTATTCATTGCACTGAATCTTAAATATATTGACCTTTGAATTTTCTTTTTTTTTCTTTATTTTTCTCTTTCGTCTTTTGTCGAATTTTTTTTCATGTGATCCAACTTTTAATATATCTAGAAAGAGAAATGTGTTATTTGATCTTGTTGAAAGTAGCGGATTTCTGTGCATGCTTATGAAACATTCTTTTCTTGTATTAAATTCTTCCTGTTATGTCAAACTAAGTTTTCTTTTATTGAAATGTAATAAATGTCTATAGAAATGTAGTTAGGTTAGTTTAATTCAACTAAATACAACCTGAAGTATACATTGTCCTGTATGAATGTGTGTGTGAGTGAAATGTAGGTTTAGTATTAAGTGCACCAATTATTTTGACATATATGTGTGACTTATTATAATTAATGGTAGTTGGCAATTAAAGTCATTGAATGTCAATACTAACTTAATTTAAGTTGGCTCTATGAAGGAAGTAAAAAGGACCGAAGTAGCCTGAACGAATGATCATCATGGGAGAACTGTGAAAGTCAAAATCTTCGACAAATATGTGATACTCTGATTTTTTTTTTCTCTGTGGTCGATTCTAACATGCCATCAACTTCGTCGTTCATTTTTCAAATATTGGATATTAGTCTAGAACTTCTGGAAATATTGAGTAAACGGTAAAATTAAACTTTCTCATCTATCTCAGAGCTAGATTGGGATAATTCGGTAGTTGGGGTTAAATGGATCTAGGTCGGGGATGTATGGGTTAACATGTGTCTACCTTTGATCACCTTAATACCAAACATTCACCCAATAGCTATTGGAAATGATCCCAATTTGATAATTATTCACTTTCCCTTTACCATATTTCTCAAAATATCCAGTAACAGTTTCCTCTTTATCACCTTCTTACTTTACCTCTTTCCTCTTCTATCTTTCTTTTCCTTTCTTCATCTTCTTCTTCTATTTTTTAATAAAACTAAAAAGGGGGTCGTGACTGGGAATTCTATATGTAATAAACACGGTCATGTATTTACTTATTTTATTTTATTTTCTTTAGAAGTCCGATAAAAAGTTTTCTCGTTTCGATCGAACCTAGTATGTTCGAAATTAAGAAATGGATATTATAGTCCAATATAATTAGACATAAGCTGATAGCTTCATGAATATCCCCACCAGGGGTGAAGGGTTCCCACTCACGACTTATTCCGTGCATCACATTTGTTGCAGATTCTTTCTTCCCTCAATCAGTTTTAGATTGACGAGCCGTGACGGGATTCGTTGTTATGGAAACGGTGGTTTCTATGGCAACGGCCTTCCCCTTTTTCAGTTTTAGAGTGGCGACACGTGACAAGACTGTTGCCATGGTAACGCATGTTTGCTGTGGTAACGGATCTGAAAATGCTTATTGAATAATACCAGTTATCATGCCAATCAGTTTGAATTGGTGAACCGCGACAAGAATGGTTGTCATGGCAACGTTTGTTCCCATGGCAACGGATCTCAGTTTAAATGGCGACCGATAGATCTGAATTTTTTTTAAGAATGTCAAAGAATGAAATTTTTTTAAGAGTGAGGTTGAAGGCATGTTGAATTGATTACAACATTGAAATTAATAAGAGAAATTTTATAGTCAAGTGAAACAAGTAGAGTCGTTGGCTACTTTGTCATTTTTGTTTCCTTTCCTAAGGGGGAAAAAGAGAAGGAGTGTCAAAATTTTTTCTAAATTGGAACTAAACGCTAGAAGGGTTTCAAGGAAGGAAAGAGAATGGGAGTCCTTTAATTCATGAATAATACTTGTCTGGATAGCGAATAAGTATTTTATAGTATATGTGTATTTTTGATATATATCTTGTCTTTTGTAAAGTGTCTCAAAGCTATGGCAACAAAAAAGGTTGTTGTGTCACAGGGCGAATGTGAAGTCACGTGCACTCAATGCACATTAGATGAAAAAGAGAAAAGATCTCGCGCCCCGCGGAGATTAATAAGATGCACCGGTTGTGGACTAAAATGGATCCATTTTGCTTGCTCCAATTTGGATGATACTGCTGAAAATGCAGAAAAGGTTCAAACCGGCGAAATAATAAAATACTGTGAGGATTGTGAAAAGGACCGAGGCCAAATATCTCCAGCGGAGATATCTGACCTCGACGATGAGGAAAAGAATGGAAATCACAGTGATTCTCGGGATCAGACGGCAAACCCGAAGGAAGGAATGTCATCTGGAGGGTCTGACACGTCTGCATTAATTCGCCAGATGATGGAAATGATGCATGAAAAATTTTCTAATATGAACGAAAAATTCACTAACATGGAAGTTAAAATAGAACAGAATGGTGCAGATCTGAGACGTGAGAATGCAGAAATGAGGCGTGAGATAAATGAAAAGTTAGACCAGAATAGTGAAAACTTAAGGCGTGAGATAAATGAAAAGTTTGATACCTCGAAACGAGAGACCGACGCTCGATTCGAGGTACTAAACAATAAATTTGACCAGATCTGTTTAGACTTTGCTTCTTCGATTAGCAAATTGAAAGAGCAATCGTTTACTGAACTAGAGCAGGTTAGATACCAGGCCCAACAGTCTACCGAGCAGCTCAGAGACGAAACAAATAAAAAATTAAATGAAATAGATGTAAGGTTTGAGAGTGCAAACAAAAGATTTGGTGACATCGAACAAAAGGTTGAACAGCAGCAGGCTGAAATAAGTAAATTAAATGTTGTAATATCTAACCTATCAATAGAAACCAAACTAGAGTCGGTTGATCAAAGGATTGGTCAAATTCAAACCGAAGTAGACAGTCTTAAGGGGAATATTACTAAATTGGAAATCGTCAAGTCTGATATCTCCTATCCTTTTCCTGATGGCGATTCTCCAGGGAAAATTTTCCCAGAAACAAGTAACGTCCAACCGGGAAAGAGTCAAGTGTTGCCTGATGCACGGGACACAGCAATGTATTGCCCCCCGCATCAGCCAACCTCGAAATCATGGTTGAGTAATTTCGATGTACCGATGCAGTCGAGTGTTGTGACTACAACAGTCACTAGCGTAAATGCTCACTCTACCTTTGGAATGGTACAATCTTACAGCGTGCTGCCAGGAGGGGAAAGGAGATGTGCCGGACCGTCGGTTACTGCCGTGGTGGGTCCTAAGTTCGAACCTTACATGGTCAACACTAATTATAAAACCTCTCTTGGTCATATGGGAGCGTTCAGTTCAGTGACCACTCCGTCGGTGGCAAATCCGGTGACAACCCCAACCGCTCAGGATAACGCGTTGATTCCAATAGATTCTTTTCCTGCCCCGTATAGTATGAGCTCTAAAGTTTCCCTCCGGGATATTGAACGTTTTCCCACTTTCGATGGGAACATTGCTAACGGGTTACCTCGAGTTTTCCTGCGGAGACTGCAGCAATATCTAGACATGTACAAACTTACTGATGGGGAACGCCTACAGATAGTTGAAAAATGTTTGATCGCCGCTTCGGGCGCATGGTTTGCCTCTGTTAAATACCAAATCCGGACGTTCAGTGATTTTTTGATTCTTTTCAAAGAAGAGTATTGTAATGAGCACATCGAACGGCTCCAAAAGAGAAACTTACAATCACTCCGGTATGATCGCTCCAAGTATGGGTCCCTCTTGGACTATGCTTGGAAAATCATTGAACTATATTATCAGATAGCTGAACATCCCTCTCAGGCCGAACTGGTAGATATTATAGTTAACGCTCTTCCACCCGATGAGTCCCGGGCCATAGCGTCCCACTTGTGCCAAACGGTGCGAGAAGTCACCTCACGTTTAGCTGCCTTGTGCGGCAAGGAAGTTGGTGGTCCACCAAAACGATACTTCGCCCGACAGGCAAAGATTCTAAAACCGACGAAGACGAAGGTAACGGCAAGTTGCCAGACAGATTTCCTGAGTTATACCCAAGCTGGATCTCGTTATCCTAGTGGGTATGGCTCAGAAAACAACACTAATGGCCGGCGACTATTCAGGAATCGGCCCATGTTCAACAATCGCCGGAGTTATCGTCCCTATGACCGTACCAACATGGAATCGAACCCGGATAGGGGCGATAACATCAGGAGGAATTTTAACAGGACGTACGGAAGAAGGGAGAACGGTAATAGTCAGGGTAATAACAATAATAGTAACAATAATGTAAATCAACCCCAGAATTCAGTCCCTTGGCAAGTGCGTGGTAACGGTGAGCCTAGAACAATACTAAATAAAAGTGATAGTCGAGAAACTAGATCCTAATGTCATCTGATATGCTAGTCGACGGCTGAAGCCTCACGAGTTGTCTCTGTTGATTTCTCAGTTAGAACTTCTGTCCGTTCTATTGCTATATGAACACTACTGAAAAAAAAAAGTATCGGAACTCACAATTTTCGAAATTTAAAGATTTTCAATTGTACAGAAGATAAACGTAGTGAATTACTCGCGCAATACCCCAAGTAGATATAATATACTGTCCTAGTGAGACTGGTAACGTTTGAATGGGATGAATGAGTGTGTTAATTTAACAAGCATCAGTAGTTAGTATTCCCAATTAGCAAAATTTTGTTATTCTAACAAAATTTTGTTAATGGGCCGGGGAAAACTGTAATGTACCATTACAGTTGAGAGTAATGGCAACTTTTTTTTTTACGCACCCTGTACCTAGTAATTTTTTTTTAAAATTCAATTTCGGTTTAGTTACACAATTTATTTACTCTCTTTACTTCGAATTAAATATAATGAATCCAAAGGTTTCATTAGTAACCATATTCCCACTGAATAATATATTTTATTTATATTTTGATTAAGTGTAAATCCCATTTTCGGATATACAAGTCGAATAGTTACAAGGTTTACCATTCTGACGTCATACCGAAACATAGTTCCGTCATTGGATATAAATTTTCTTAATTTCAGACCAATGTAGAATTTGGCCAGGTACCTAATCTTTTCCCTCACCCCCTCTCACTAGTCCATAGTCACTTTCAGATCCGGTTATATCTGGATTTGCCAAATTTCTATTTGCTTTGTAATTTCCGCGGCTAAAGTTTTCGTTCTGATTGGAGGAATTCTCCTACCTCTGGCTTTTTCGGCGCATTGTTATCAGAATAATCGAAGACACCTTACGAGGCGCAGCTTATAATTTCGCCTACATATCTGCGGTAAAAGGACTAGGATTTTAATAGAATTCAGGTAAAAATCTGATTTAATTTCATAGTTGAACATTGAAGGCTGTGTAGGAGCCCCAAAAAAAGGGAAAAAATCTACATTTTTCGTAAAGAAACAATAAGTTAGTGAAACATCCAGTTCTGTTTACTAGGAAGCCATGTTTGCTGCCCAGCTAGAATAGACAGTGAAATAGTGACTTTATTTCTTTTTCTTCCAAATTCAGTTAGGGATTAGGGGAAATACGACCTGTTTTCGTATATTCTATAGTGTATATTTTAAATGTGATTTTTTTTTTTATTAAGTGTCTGTATGTAGTAGGTTTTGCAATGTTAACTCTCAGAATGGCAGCTTAAGCTAGCGTAAAAGGGCTCCTATCCCCTTTTCCAAATTGAACCAATTCTAGCGGGGGGATGGGTTAGTTATTATTTGTTTTAGGGCCTTTTCCCCTTTCAGGGGAAGGGTCCCTTAATAAACCTCGTTAAGGTGCCCCCAGGGCATCAATCTTTGGCAATAATCATGTAAACAATTGGTCAGGTCAATTGGACCTAGGGTTACCTTTTTCATTTTGCCCCCCTTTAAGTTTAATAGAGCCGACTGTATATACCGACGAGGGAGTAATGTATTTTAAATCTAATATGTTAGGTTACTTTCTTCAACATGCATGTAACTAAATGGTGCATGTTTGGTTTGGTTAGTTGTTTTTATGTATAGTACTAACAGTGGTGTATGTAGTTAGTAGTTTTGTGTGAGTGTGTGAATTTTCGGTTAGGACAGTGTATAAATATGCGTTAATTTAGTACCATTTTTCTAACATAAATAAACCAGAGTAAATATTAAATTTCTGATTAATGAGTACAAGTATATATTTCAGTACACGGTAAATTATGCCTCCACTACAGCGCCATAGTGTCTGTTTTCGGTAATCAGTTGTTTGTTGACATTACGACATCGCATGACTTAGTGATTTAAGTTGTTTGATTTTGGCCATTTATTTCTAAATTACATCCCGTGGACATGGTTTTCGGTTCAGATGAGTATACATTCATATAAGATAGCATGAGATCTTACTGTACTGAAAATTTCAGCTTGCTAGGTCCAGTAGTAATTGAAATATCTGCTGAAATAAAGAATACCTATTTTCTTAATAGAAGTAAAGCCCATATGCTGTTACTGTTTGTTTCAAAATGTAGTACTAAATTCTCTTTTCCCGTGGCTGTAGAAAATTCCATTGTTGCTTTAGTTTTATCAGCATATCAGAAATAAAATCATCGTTGACAATTTAACTTTCAGTGAATACACGTATGATTTTTTTTTAAAAACTGCGAAGTAAATACAATTTGGGTGCTTCGAAACAAAGAGTACGTGGTTCGACGAATGTTATCGTGTAGTAGTTTGAGCGTGATAGATTGTGATAATTATATATATTTATTACTGTGTAATGTAAATATGTGTATGGCCTGCGTGTAAAATGTATGAAATAGGGTGTCTGTAAAATATTACTTCGCGCGAAAATTAGTAGATAATGAATGAATGTAATGATATATTAATAATATGATATAAAATATGAATGAGATGATGACCCCTATATTTAAATGGATAGGCCTAGTGTATGTTATATAGTGAAAATATGAATACGTTTACGAAAAAAAAATCTCTCGCGTTTTGACTTCTACACCAGTACATTCATCCAACCGAGTTTGCTACTTGGATAGTAAATTGTAGTTGGGAATTGTGTGTTACTTCGCATTTAAGTACCTCATAATAACAGCCCCGGATCTTAAGCCTTTCAATAGATAGGGTAGCATCATGTGGGAATTACTTCTAAAGGTTGACAGAAATGATAATTAAGAAAACTAACTGCTATATTCTGTGATCTTCGAAAAGTACAGGTTTCGGTCATTTGTACCTTTAACATTCATTGCCTCTCCGAGATTTTTTTTTTCGTTGCTTACCTTATTTATTTATTGTGCAGTGTTCATATAACTCAGTTCGGACTATCCGATTAAATCAACTGCTACTAAATTAATATTTATGTCATTAGCGTACCCGGACGTCGACCCCTAGTCCCCTTAAGTATTTTCATGTCTTTTCTTAGTTTAATTAGATGAGGGAAATTAACGACGTCCCAGACGGTGGCATGTCTGCGCAGGGTAGCCATCGGTGATGTTTGGTTATTGAAATCACCGATTCAAAATCCAGTTTATTTAATTTTTTTTTATTTTGGCAAACTCTAATTAGGGATATCTTAGCTATTACTCTAATTTCATTACTATTCTGGAATCTTCTAGTTTCCAAGAGGTCGGATGATTTTTTTCTTTTGAAATTCTAAATTAACGCCGTCTCTAACCTTCCGGAGGATTTTCGGGACCCTGCTGGTTTGGGCCGGATACGGGGATCGGATTTCAATCTTACAACCAAACTCTTGTGGGATTGGGATCTGATGGACACAGAACTTGCATCCTTGGCAGCAGGGCGCTCCTTGAGTCTACGTATTTGAGTAGACCACCCTTTTGGCATGTTAAGAATATTTTGGCTATGGATTTTGTTGAGAGCGAAGTTCGACTTTTATCTTTGTAGCGTTAGTTATTTCCCACTTAAGTCTTTGGCGCCCCTATTCTTCGTCTTCCTTCTTCTCTATCTCTCTCTCTGTCTTCATTACTTCGAGATTTTTTTTTTCAAATTTTTCAACCTCCCCCCCCCGGTTTCTGAAACTCATGAAAACATACAATATTCATATCACTTATTTCGATCGTATGTACTAACTGAGACATCGAGAGATGCAATTCGTGGAGGTATTGCAGCACATCTCAGGACCATTTTCGCGATATTTAATCCACCACGAGAGAAACTGACGAGAAGGTACACTATGCTTTCAGATTCCTAGAAACTTATTTGTTATTCATTGATCGAACAAATTATACCCATTGACGACTGATTTCTGGTTTTTCTTTCTATTGATTGGTCATATAGTGTGTATGTATTAATAGTTTGGGCCCACTAGTTTCGAATAACATTGATTTTTTTTCTGTATATACATCTATATATGTACTTACATAGTTTTAAAAGTTACGTGCCTGCTCTATTTGTTGTATTTCCACCTCTTATGTCAACTTATTAAATAACACCAACTATTTCTTTATACGCGGATCTTTAGTAAATTGAGAATGATTATTGATTATCGGGTTTACATATAAAGTACAATGTTGCAACCTTATGAGAAAAAAAAAGTGAATTTTAATAGTCAGGGTTTTTGTTTTGTTTTTGAGCCAATAAAATATGAATACTTATCGAATATAAAAAGGTTATGTAGATATTAAATGTCGACGAAATACTACAATGGATATTAAAGTGAAATTTATTATATTGACTAATATGAATATATATATATATGCGAGTATGTATGTGAAGGGCTCGGTATTTACCCTGGTTTTGTTAGGTTGCCATAGATTTTTGACACCCGATATTAACCAACTCTTTGTGATATATAGTATTACCGCGTAAATTGTAATAAATTACATTTTGTTGAGTTGTTATTGATGTTTGTAACTATTAAAGTTGAATATCATGTTAAATACTGCATGTAAATAAAACAAGTAGCAGGTCGTAAGAAAAGTAAGAATAACCCTAATCCTTATCCAAATTTATTTGCGAGATCATAGTGAAATCAGTAAGCTACGAAACAGTGCGCCCCACCAACGAATCTTCTATCAGTAAACTATGAAACAAATCCTTCCCCTACGATCGGAAACCTAACTATACAGAGACTAGAATCTTTCGACTACACGATCTATACTAGGAAAAAATTAGTGATCTTAAATTCAATGAACTGAAATTTGGTTAATAATTTAATGTGAATACAGGAATATGGAAATATGTTCCCAATGTTTGGGACTGGACTCGATATTTTAAATCTTGATAAACTTTGAAATTTTATATCAAGTGCGTCAAGTGACGAAATGAGAAATTTAAATATATATGTGATATGAAGCAACTATTTGTCTATAGTTAAAACAAAAACAATTAAATACTCTCACACTGGACACAAATCACAGTGCGTAAAGAGAGTTGAAAAAGGAGTTATTATCGACGTGAGAACAAAGACTCATAAAATTGTCGAAATGTCTCCTCTTGGGACAGAGACTCAATAACATGTTACTAAAGTGTTTTTTTTAAAGAATGATTAACCAATTATATATTTTTTTTCTTTCTTTTGCCCGCAATGATATGTATTCATTGCACTGAATCTTAAATATATTGACCTTTGAATTTTCTTTTTTTTTTCTTTATTTTTGTCTTTCGTCTTTTGTCGAATTTTTTTTCATGTGATCCAACTTTTAATATATCTAGAAAGAGAAATGTGTTATTTGATCTTGTTGAAAGTAGCGGATTTCTGTGCATGCTTATGAAACATTCTTTTCTTGTATTAAATTCTTCCTGTTATGTCAAACTAAGTTTTCTTTTATTGAAATGTAATAAATGTCTATAGAAATGTAGTTAGGTTAGTTTAATTCAACTAAATACAACCTGAAGTATACATTGTCCTGTATGAATGTGTGTGTGAGTGAAATGTAGGTTTAGTATTAAGTGCACCAATTATTTTGACATATATGTGTGACTTATTATAATTAATGGTAGTTGGCAATTAAAGTCATTGAATGTCAATACTAACTTAATTTAAGTTGGCTCTATGAAGGAAGTAAAAAGGACCGAAGTAGCCTGAACGAATGATCATCATGGGAGAACTGTGAAAGTCAAAATCTTCGACAAATATGTGATACTCTGATTTTTTTTTTCTCTGTGGTCGATTCTAACATGCCATCAACTTCGTCGTTCATTTTTCAAATATTGGATATTAGTCTAGAACTTCTGGAAATATTGAGTAAACGGTAAAATTAAACTTTCTCATCTATCTCAGAGCTAGATTGGGATAATTCGGTAGTTGGGGTTAAATGGATCTAGGTCGGGGATGTATGGGTTAACATGTGTCTACCTTTGATCACCTTAATACCAAACATTCACCCAATAGCTATTGGAAATGATCCCAATTTGATAATTATTCACTTTCCCTTTACCATATTTCTCAAAATATCCAGTAACAGTTTCCTCTTTATCACCTTCTTACTTTACCTCTTTCCTCTTCTATCTTTCTTTTCCTTTCTTCATCTTCTTCTTCTATTTTTTAATAAAACTGAAAAGGGGGTCGTGACTGGGAATTCTATATGTAATAAATACGGTCATGTATTTACTTATTTTATTTTCTTTTCTTTAGAAGTCCGATAAAAAGTTTTCTCGTTTCGATCGAACCTAGTATGTTCGAAATTAAGAAATGGATATTATAGTCCAATATAATTAGACATAAGCTGATAGCTTCATGAATATCCCCACCAGGGGTGAAGGGTTCCCACTCACGACTTATTCCGTGCATCACATTTGTTGCAGATTCTTTCTTCCCTCAATCAGTTTTAGATTGACGAGCCGTGACGGGATTCGTTGTTATGGAAACGGTGGTTTCTATGGCAACGGCCTTCCCCTTTTTCAAATTTAATTTAATTTCACACTTTTGAAAACTTTTGGAAAGAAAATGCAGAGTGTTTCCTATTATGTAATTATAATTTATTTACAAAATTATAATAATGTAAAAGTTAAACAAGGACTTTGTTACATTGTTTTAATTTTATATTTCAGTATGTAATAATAACATATTTTTACGACATTCAGTTCAAAAAAGAAGAAAGTTTGTAATGATTAAAATTAACTCCTACTTTTGCATCGAAAACCATATGAAATGAAATCTCTGCTGGGGAATAATTTACTGCACGCCCATTAACCTAAGTGAATATTGCATGTCCATGAAGATAGCAGGCCAGAATGTCGACTTCACTCATCGTTAGTGCTTCGTTAGTGCTCGTTAGTGTCGCAAACACCATAGTTAGTGCCATAAAAATAACGTCTCAATTTTTAATGCGTGGTAACTTCACGCCAACAGGCCAACATATCTAAATCACAATATAAGTGAAATTGCCGGCAGGGGCGGATCCAGGACGGACTTCTGGTGGGGGTTGGTCGGTAGTAATACTGCTACTTAGAGCTACTTTTAAGAGCTCCAAACTTTTTATGGATGGGTTTATTTATATATAAAATAAGAAATTTTCCTCTTCTGGAGGGCGATGCGATGCCCCCCCATGGATTCGCCCCTGATTGCCGGTTTAAGTAGCGCCAGTGCTCGTTAGTGCTATGAACATTAACGTTAGTGCTACTATATATACAGTTTTTAGGGTAACAAAATGGGTCCGTTTTATGAAGCTCGCATGAACTTAGCAGGCCACCTATGGTAGGCCAGACTTTCGACCTGACACATCGTTAGTGTTTCGTTAGTGCTCGTTGGTGCCGTAAACCCCATCGTCCGTGCTGCAAAAATAACGTCTCAGCTTTTAACAGTCACTATTGGCCTGCTAACATCTTGCTAATGAAATTGGAAGGCCACCTACGAAAGGCCACAATTTCGATTTCACAGATTGTTAGTGCTTTGTTAGTGCTCGTTAGTGCCGCAAACACCATCGTTAGTGCTACAAAGTAATGCATCAATTCTAACAGTACTATTGGCCTGTTAAATTCATACGAATGAACTTAGCGGGCCATCTATGGCAGGCCACAATTTTGATTTCACAGATTGTTAGTGCTTCGTTAGTGCTCGTTAGTGCCGCAAACCCGACCGTTAGTGCTATAAAAATAACGTCTCAATTTTTAATAGTCAGTATTGGCTGGCTAATTTCATGGGAACAGGCCAACATATCAAAATCACCCCATAAATGAAATTCCGGTTCGAGCAGCGTTAGTGCTCGTTAGTGATATAAACATTAATGTTAGTATCTCTATATATACAGTTTGTGGGTAACAAAATGGGTCCGTTTCATGAAGCTGTCAAGACGCCTATGGCAGACCAGATTTCAACATCACATGTCGTTTGTGCTTCGTTAGTGCTCGTTATTCAGGGTGTTTCAAAACAACACCGACAACGTTTGGGAAGTGATTTCTGACACCAAGATAAGAGAAAATGTATAGACCAACCAGGGTGCAAAATGCTTCCTTTCGAGTTATAGGCTGCCGAAAACATGAAAAAATGAACTTTGAAGGTCCATAGCTCCAAAACTATGGGACCTACCGTAGTTGGGACAAGACTTTACTGAGGAACTAAATATGTGCCCTATCTAAATATCCAAATTTCAGAATCCTGTGGTACTTCCGCAACAATTTTTATAGACAGAGTTTGGCTACAGGCATATAATTTGAAGTACTCACCAATTACCACTGTAAAATTGTTGCGGAAGTACTGTAGGATTCTGAAACTTGCATATTCGTCCCTTGCCAGCTGGCACGATGTTAGCAGGCCAATAAGGCTTTATTTATAATATGTAGCCGTTATGTGTAGAGCACTAGCGATTCGATATACCCCAGTAACGCTCATTATCGAAGCACTAACCATGGGAGTAATCGAAATTGTGGTCTGGAGTAGGTTTTGTCTCTGGTCTGCTGGCACGAGTTAGCAGGAAAATAATTGTTTCTTCAAAATTATAAGAGATATTTATGGAGCACTAACGATGGAACATAAAACACTAACGAACACTAACGATGTAATAACGATGGGTGAAATCGAGATTTTGGTTTGCTGTAAGTTCTGCACGGCGTGTTGACAAGAAATTAAGTGGGAAAATGGATTTTTCTAAATATATATGAAGCACTAACTAGTGGATATACGCCACTAACGAGGACTAACGAAGCACTAGCGATATGTGAGGTTGAAATCATGGTCTGCCATAGGTTGCTTGTTAGCTTCATGAAACGAACCCATATTTTTACCCAAAAAACTGTATAGGTAGAAGCACTAACATTAATGTGTTTAGCACTAACGAGCACTAACGCTCGACCAAGCAATTCCATTTATGGGGTGATTTTGATATGTTGGCCTGTTCGCATGAAATTTGCGGGCCAATAGTGCCAGTTAAAAATTGAGATGTTATTTTTGTAGCACTAACGATCGGGTTTGCCGCACTAAGGAAGCACTAACAATGTGTAAGTCGAAATTCTGGCCTGCTAACTTCATGGACATGAATATTGCGACTTTGTATTTAAGTAAGGATCAGAGAGGATTGTAAAACGTGATAATATGCTCATTCTTGACGTGCGACAGACACGCAGACTCTTTAAGAATAGCTTTTTTTTTTAATTTTCGTACAGTCATTCTCTGTCATATTAGACACGAAGTGTGATTTTTCGATAAAAGCAGTATCGTATTTAGGATTTTCTTTCGGGGGGCTATGCACAGCACGTGAACAAGCAATTTTGGTTGAGGATAAATTTTAATGAAATTTTGCATATAGAAATATTTCGGGGAGAGGATTGAGCCCGATAGCCACCTCTAAATACGCCACTGGATAACAGTGTAGTTTGAGACATGTTCCTTCTCAAAAGGACGTTATAATTACTCTGAGGTATATCTTTAAATGGTATGAATGTATCAATTACTACATGAAAGGAAAGGAAGGTCTTCTATCCATTTCACAATTTGTTCTTCGCGTTAACTTTTATGTAAGTTAGAATTCTTTGAAGTAAATTACGAAATAGCTTTTATATTTCTGAATAACATATTGATTCCACTTATACGATACATTATCGTCCATTACCTCAGGAAAATTGAACAACGGTGATTGATATCTAGTATCGCATGGACATGTACGTGACCAAGTTTTAGTAGGTAAAGTAAAGCAGACAAGCGTTTAATGTATATTCCATGTTCCTTTATATACATTTGTTTCTTTTTCTTATAGTACCTATATATTAATGGGGACGATATTTCATCGAAACATCCAACTATATTGCGATCTATATTTGGTGAGTAAATGGCTCTGGAAATATTATTTTTGTGGAAGGCAGCAGTAGAAATCATGCCACGAATTACAATTCTGTTTGCTATTTTTACAACTTAGAACCATTTGTGTTGTTGCAATGATGTTTATAATAGTGATCAATAGTGTACGAGGTCTGTGTCACGAGCAGATTTAGTTACAAATTCAAAGGTATTCTAAAGATTATAAAATGTGTTATCTTTTGCACCGTTTGTTTCATCCTCTTTCATTGTACTGCATTCGTGTTGTCACTATATTGGGCCTGTTTTCGCTTGAAATGTTCATTGAAATTCAACGTTTTTTTAAGTGTCGAGGTTAATTGAGGGAGCATCTACTGCTTCAACTAGAATTGAAATTTTAGTTAGGTTTGTGTTACACGCAGATACAACTACCAAGGATTGATATGTGACGACATAACCTTGAACAGAATTGAGAAGTTTGATGTAATAAGGGCGTAAGCGAGTTTACGCATTTGCGGCTTTTGCCATGCTTGTTTAGCCTCCTGGTAACATTTCAATTCAATATCGGAATAAAATCCTGCATATTAAATTGCTATATGTAAAAGAAAAAAAACACTACTTAAATTTTCAACATCGTTTTTCTCCAACTGCATGTTTCAGACTTACTCTCTTATTGCATCAAACTCCACAATTGTGATCTGCGAATAACTGCTGGAGATCCTTTACATGTCCCACTCTGTTCCCCGAAAATGCATTGGGTAGACGCGCACAGTTTAGTACCATGAATACTTAGACACAACTTACATGAATATACTTACGTATATGAATTTATCTGCAAAATACATAATATCTTATACCAATCTAATTTAGACCAATTCTTATTTTCTCAGAGGTTTTTCAATTAAGATTCTGTGTTCTCTTCATTGACCTGCCATACAGTTAGCATGATCATCATTTCTGTTATACTCTCTATCTTCAAAGTTGATTAAACGTTAACAAATTCCATACTATAAACATCCAGAGCGATGTCCTTACCTAATTTTCTAATAAATATGCTTTCTGTGTGCGTGCTCTCAGATTCAATCCTCGATGAGGGTATAAGATAAAGTTATGAAACCAAGTAGTACTTTGAATTCTATTTTTAACTTATACCTCTTGTTTAACATAGTATCAATGCTGAAACGTGACGTCTTAGCTCCAAGTAATTAATCATGAACACACAAAACGTACTTTGCCTTGTGTCTTAGTGACGACATCCATGCACTACAAAAATATATATTTAGGTATTCGATATTGGACGGGACTACAAATGATTTTCACGAAGAATTAGCATGCACTTGGTTGGCTCGTTTTCTCAAATACAAAGTTCCTCTATGTTTTGTTTACAAGACATTTTTTGTTGTTTCTTAAAATTTTCTGTCTCTTTGCAGCAGGTACCATTATCTGAATAAAAATGCATGCACTGTTAATTCCACATTTTCATTTATAACTCAATTTTCTTCGTATTTATATTTCTTCTTTGTGCTATCCTTAACAAAGCTGTGTAGTAATTAATAATTATTTATGATTTTTTGAGGAAAAATAAAATCAGAAAATTATAAGCAAGAAACTTTAGTTTTATAAAGCTTTTAGTCCTAAAATCATTACACAAATAATACTCTGGACGAAATTAGAGGAAAAATGACTCGACACAGTGCACAGGTATCAAGTTTAGTCCACTTACAAAGCAGGGTGACCAATATACAACGCAACCCGGAGTTTGGAATAGTAGAACTTTTGAACCTGAAGTAATACACAAATAATGGTGATACCAAAATGAAGCCTTTTTCATGCATAGATTTTTATACTAGAATGCAATGATTGAAGTACACTAGGAAACACAGTGTTGCCAGATGTAACCGAATGTGTAAATCAATTATTTTGCAAAACACGTAAATTGACTCATAACTCATACGTATGGATGTTCTGTCGTTAATTTTTAGGTTGTATTAGTTGGAGTAGCTTGGAAACTATGGAACAGAACAAAATAATTCTTCATTTTCACCGATAATTGATCGGATGAGGCCTCTGCAAGGGAAAACTAGGGAAATCGTAGTTTTCATAAATTAACACTCTGAATTACAACTTTGCTTATGTTACAGTGCATGAAAAGGTGTGTTAAGGATTTGCCTATATTATGCAATTCCTGAAAACAATCAAACACAAACTTTGAAATTTTCATGATAAAACGTTTACTTACAAGCACCCGGCAACACTGTCACTATCAGAATGAGTTACCAGCTCTACAGCGGATGCTGGGAGTGCCTCCTGTTTTGATTCAAACACTGAGTCTTAATGTTCTCAATGGCACTGCGAATGTTCATTTCCAGGTCTTGGTTAGCTTGAAAATCTTAAATTCAATTCGTATCTCACGTAGGATGTTACTCCTACCAAGCCAGACTGCTGCTACACTAAGAAAACTCAATATCTTGCTGTGCTTCTTTATTCTTAATCTGTGCGTATATCACTTATCATACTCTTATGTATCTAATCTTCTATAAACTCATTTTCGTATATCATAATCACATTTCTTAATATCTCCATAATCTTCTTTGTAATCTTAAATCGTAATCAAACTTTACAAACTATATCAATTCTATCTTATTTCACAGGCTACTCTAAGTTTACATGGTAACAGCAAGTCTCACATTTATAAACACTATGTGCCATCTCATATTCCTACATACTCCCCCTTTACAAAAAGGAACTTGACTAACATAACACAAAACTTCCTAAGTTGAATCTAAGAATTTGAATAAGTGTCGATTCCATGCCATCTCACAGGCTGTCTGCTTCTATGTCGCTCATACCATTTGGCCATTAAAAAGTCTATTTGTGCCTGCATAATTTTCTGATGCTCGATCAACCGCACACTGAGTTTATCCTTGTTTTGACATCGATCCGGCAAAGAGGTATTCTTTGATGCTTCACTCAAATCATCCTTCGTCTTCCTTTTATCAGTATCCTTCTTGCAATCTCGTGATCCCTTTAGGTTGAAACTCCACTTAGGCCAAACCTGTTTTAATCGCCTGGGAGTATTTCTGGTATCCTTCTCCATAGTGTCCAAAAACTGGTAATTAATCATTTTTCTTCCTGATGATCAAGTAAAACACAGTTCAGACCAGAGCAGAATGAAATATATTAAAAACTATACTTAGAGTGTGTTATAGTTTCAAGGACCTAACGTCCTCTTCATCAGACACAAACTGATGAAGAGGACGTTAGGTCCTTGAAACTGTAACACATTGTAAGTATAGTTTTTAATATATTTCATTCTGCTCTGGTCAGAACTGTGTTTTATTTATTACTCTACTTATCCAGAGCCATTGAGTTTGTTCATTCCTGATGATTTGGCGTAAAAACTGGTTGGATTCTCTCGTTTGTCTCTTCTTGTCGCTTTGACTTGCCATTGGTATGTCTTTACCACCTTGATCAAAAAACAAAATATCTAACAAACTATAATGCGCCTCTTCCTCCGATCGTGATTCTGATCGTGACTGTTTCTCTTTCATTTTACCTGATACTGCAATTGATTTGTTATTGTTATGATTTCTTCCTGTTCTGATGTAGTGAATGTATCCTCTTGAGGTTGAAACGTAACATATTGACATGCCAAACCGAAATGATTTTTACGTCCACATTTCAAGCAATGTTTGCCCCAAGCAGGACATGATCGTTTTCTGTGTTGCAATCGACAATAAGCACATCTCAAAGGTGATCTTGGTGACACTGTAGGTGATGTGGAACTGGCTACATGTTTGTCGTTCACTTTAGAAAAAAACGCTTCCTTGACATATTAATCGTATTTAAAGCAGTTTCAGGACTAGATTTATATAGACGCAGCTGATGTTCAGTGCTTTCCATTGTTAAAGCTATATCTGTAGCTCTTGAGAATGTCAGTTCTTTAGTGTTTAAAAGCTTACGTCGTATTGACTCATCTGCGACTCCGAAAACGAACTGATCGCAGAGATTTTCATCCAAGCAACAATTATATCCACAATATGAAGATTGCCTTTTAAGATCCAACACAAAACATATGATTGATTGATATGGTTTCTGTTTCATGGAATGGAACTGATATCGCTCTGAAATAATGTTAATCTTAGAAGCATAATAGGATTGCATCACATCTTTAATTTCTTCATAAGATTTTTCAGATGGTAACGCTGGCCAACAGATATTGTATATTTGTTCGTACGCCTCTGAACCGATCACTGTAAATAGTGTTGATACTTTCCTTTTCTCAGGGATTTGTGCAGTCACACACAAATGTTCAAATCTCTCCAAATATGATCGAATCTTATCTTCTTTACTATTGAATGGTGCAAAACATGGTAATGATGACATTTTAATACGTAGATTCTTAGTAAAACGACTGCGCCAAAATTGATAGATTGAAAATCTTAAATTCAATTCGTATCTCACGCAGGATGTTACTCCTACCAAGCCAGACTACTGCTACACTAAGAAAACTCAATATTATCTTGCTGTGCTTCTTTATTCTTAATCTGTACGTATATCTCTTATCATTCTATTATGTATCTAATTTTCTATAAACTCATTTTCGTATATCATAATCACATTTCTTAATATCTCCATAATCTTCTTAGTAATCTTAAATCATAATCAATCTATACAAAGTATATCAATTCCAGTATATTTTCACAGGCTACTCTAAGTTTACATGGTAACAGCAAGTCTCACATTTATAAACACGTTGTGCCATCTCATATTCCTACAGAATAGTTCAAGAATTGTTGTTTATACCTCTTGCTTTAAATAGCCCCATAGAAATGAATAACGGTGTTGGCGAGTGCATGTAAGTAAAAATTTTATCATGATAATTTTCCATTGTTTTCAGGAATTGCATAATGTAGACAAATCCTTAACACACCTTTTGATGCACTGAAACATCAGCAGGGTTGCCAATTTGAGTGTTAATTTATGAAAACTACGATTTCCCTAGTTTCCCCTTACAGAGGCCTCATCCGATTAGTTATCGTTGGAGAAGAAATACTCTTTCTTCTGCTTCATAGTTTCCAAGTTACTCCAACTAAACAAACTGAAAATTATCGACAGAACATCCATACTTATGAGTAATGAGTCAATTTACATGTTTTGCAAAAAAAAAAAAAAAAAAAAAAATGATTTAAACCTTTGATTACATCTGGCAACACTGTGTATTTCCTAGTGTACTTCAATCCTTGCTTCCTAGTTTAAACATATATGGATGAACAAGGCTTCATTTTGGTATAATCATTATTTGTGTATTATTTCATTTTCAAAAGTTCTACTATCCCAAATTCCGGGTTGCTTTGTATATTAGACATCCTATATTTCTGCGATGAGTATACAATTTACACATCATGCAGTTCCAGTATGCAAAATCAATCAATATCGTCAGTTGAAATTACTGAAAAAGACAGAAAATGGCAATTTAAAACTACAAGTATAAACCTGCGCTTGCAGCGATTCTATTAGCAATATTACAACGCATTCTATCATAAGTTGTCTCCACGATCAAGAGGGGTTAATAATACTGTTGAAAATCTAGAATCAAAGGCTGGCAGTTCGAGTCTCACTGCGGAACGTTCTTTTTTTTTTAATAAAGGGAAACCTCTTTCAAATATAAAGTTCTATTTTAAAGAGCTTGAAAAAACACTATCTGATGAACTGTCATGTTTCAAAGCTCCGTCACATTTATTCACCATATCCATAATTATATACGAAGACACTAAAATGAGGAACGTTAAAACTTATAATCAGATCAGATTTCTGAGTTGAATTCCATCCTGAAACCATATATCCAAAATGAAAATTATCCATGCTCCTGGTAGCTATTCCAATCCTTTTCTTCTGAATTCCGGAACTTTTCCGATTATATATATATATATATATATATATATATATATATATATATATATATATATATATATATATATATATATATATATATATAATCGGAAAAGTTCCGGAATTCAGAAGAAAATGATTCTGGAAAAATTCCAAAATTCAGAAAATTCCCAGATTTCGGGAAAGTTAGAAGTTAAAAATATATTACATTATTTATCTCTGTAGAAGTGTTGTGGTAAACCCTTTGGTTCCCAGCAGCCTAACGCCAACTGTTATGATTGTTTTCGTGTTTTGGGTGGTTTCGATGATTGATAACTTCATTTTTGTGCTTCACTATAATTAAAACATTTGATAGGAATTCCATAGTGGAAGTTCATGGTATTATAAGGAGTCTCACACTTATGACTAGGAGTCTGGTCGGGTCAGCTCGGGTCGGGTTACGGGTCGGGTCGGGTCAGTCGGGTCAGCTCGGGTCGGTTTGTCGGGTCAGGCTAATCGGGTCGGGTTGTCGGGTCGGGTTATTCGGGTCGGGTCAATCGGGTCAGCTCGGGTCGGGTTGTCGGGTCGGGTTAGTCGGGTCAGTTCACTTTGGTCAACTGAGTTTAGGTTGAGTTTAAACTCGGCTGGAGTCGAAAGCTGCTGTTTTTCACTAACTGCCTAATTAAAAATAGCAATTTTCAATTGATTTTATAGAAACCATAAATCTATTTTGAACACTTGCAGCTAGTGTTTTTATGATAAATGCTTATTTTTCTACTTGTGTGTACTTTAATTTTTAAATGCGGAAGATTCATTTTACCAATCGACTGTAATATTAATATCTACGCCAATATGGAGTCTGGATTTAGAACAAAACTAGAAGTTGTTTAAGCAACGCCAAAAAAGAGATTGGATATGGACGACCAAGCCCAAGCAGGGCCGCGGTGGCTCAGTGGTAGAGAATTCATCTCTGGTGCATGGTGTCCAGTAGTGTAGCTAGTTTTTTCAGGGGGGGGCAATGAAGGGCCCAAGAGGATTTTGAGGGGGACATCTCCAATATATATATATATATATATATATATATATATATATATGTGTGTGTGTGTGTGTGTGTGTGTATTCAAGGTGAATGTTTCCATCTTTATTGTTCATGATTTTACTCTTGGGAAAACAGTGAAAATATAAGAATTTAGTACCTCAAACAACTAGGATTCATTAATGCAATTGATTTCTAATATAAGTAAATAGTTATTTAATCATTGCGTTTAAAATATGTGTAGCTGGTTGACTTAAGTAAGAGCAAATACACTTTTACAGGTAAAGAAAATAACTTATAGGTTCATGCCTCTACTTGAAGACGATCTTTCTATTCGTGTGGGCAGCAGCAAACATATCCACAACTTGTTAAAGATCTAACGATTTAGCAATTTTCTTCTCAATATAAAGTAACACTAAGTTTTTCAACCTATCATGAGTCATTGACTTGCGTATACAAGTCTTTAATCTTTTCAAAGAAGAAAATCTTCGAAATCTTTGAGTTTTACGTCCCACGGTTATGCCGGTTAGGCTAAAGGAGACGGTGATTATGAGAAATGAATGAAATTGTGGAATGAAGAAAGTGGGAGGAAACGGGAGAACCCCGAGGAAACCCACGCACGCGGTGTTTGTCCACCACAAAGTTCACTTGGCGGATTTTTCAAAGAAGAGAATGACCTTTCACATGTAGCACTAGAAACTGATATAATCACAGAGATGATACCTAGCTTGTAGGTTTCTAGGAATGTGTTTTTGTAGACACAAAGAAGATCAACGAAATTCGTTAAGGAATCAGCTTTCGTTTTCTTCTCGTCTTCATACAACTTAATTGTTAGAGTAACCCACATTATGCTTTATTTCTTGTTTAATTATGCTTTTTTTAAATTATGCTTTATTGTTAATTTCAATGATTATTTTACATTAATCGTGTATAATGTATATTTATTATACATCAAATATTCTAAATATCTTGATCTATTTATTGATATTTTTTTGCAACTAGTTTCTCTCATATTTAATGAACTTTCTACTTAATTCATTGTAAAGAGATGCGCTTTGCTCGAATAAATTTTTTCTATCATTTGTGTGCGCCTTGCAGGTACATATATACAGAAAGGAAAAGTAAAAGATGCCACCAAAAAGTACAGAAAGTGCTTATGTTCAAAAAGTAAACATAACAATACAGTGATGACGCCAGAGGGGGACAAGGGGGGCGAGCGCCCCCTAGTAGCTACTTCTGCCCCCCTGACTGCCACCTAGACTGATCCCCCAGACTCGTACAATCTTTAAACATTCTTCATGTAGTATTATATATCAGTATCATAACCAATCTCATTGACAAATTGTAGTCTACTTTCCATGAATTTACTATGTGGCAGATTAATCCTCAAGCTTTCTTCTTTGAGCGTCTGGGTATGCACGCATATTTCTGTTTTCTAATTTAGCCCCTTTTGAGGTAAATTTTAGTTATACTTCTTTCTTATGATTTTTAATAATTGTGCCTAGCGAACAATAGTAGATTTGGTCGACTTGTTTTCTTCTCATTGGATCAACTTCGATTGGAAACAAAAGAAAGGTAAAACCCGTTACGTAACTTGTTTGTATTTGTCCAGGTTTGAAGTTTTCAGTTTCATATTTTGTTTTATTTAAAACTTCTTTTTTTTGGAACATTATTCTCGGCTTCCAATATTCAGAGGATGTGCTTATAACAGCTTAGTTTGCAACTACCAGGGCTTAATTTTTTGAAGGAGATAAAAAGAGTTGTGTTTTCCCTTCCTGCAAATGATAATAATGAAATTATGGAATGAAATTGATTCCCAATAAAATGTATTGTCAGAGTGCTGATCTTTAGTTAGTAATTGGTTTATACTAGTGCTCCTTTACTTATTTTGTTTCAAAGTACTGACGTGACGTCTACAATATTGACTAGGAACTGCTGAAAAATTCGTAGCCCAACCCAGAAGGAGTGCACGTGGATTGGTGAAGTTTTACTTCTTCTTCTCTTCCCCCGAGAGTCAATATACTACCTTGTACAGTGCTCCAGCTTTTGCAGAAAGGTTAAAAAAAATCTAGATTTCCTCGCACCACTGTTCGTAGCACTACCCCTATCAGATCTAAAATGGCGTCTTTCAAGTGTTATTTAAGTTTGGGAAATAAGTACACGTAATAGTTAGACGGAGCTAAATCTGCGGAATAAGAATGATGATCTAGACATTGAAATCCTAGATTATGAGTAGTAATTGCGTTACTTTGCCTAACTTTTGGCCCCTGGGTCCCTGCCTCAGGACCCATGGTCCCTGGCCGGGGTCAATGACCTAGGGGTACCTAGGACCACCCCCTCTAAATTTTGGCAGGGGTACCTTGGCCCACCCCCTAAATTTTGGCAGGGGTACATAAGACCACCCCCCTTAAATTTTGGAAATTGCCAAATCTAAAAATTTGTTATAGTAGCCTAGGACCATAGTATGTACCTCTATTAGTATTGGGTGTCTATGTCGTTCCCTTTCATGAGTAAAAAATTACCAAAAATTCAAATTTCGGAGGTTTTTGACCTAATTTATCCCCTTTGATGAGGTGTTATTACCCTATATAGTTATATGGGCGTATACAGGGGTCCATTACCTTTTATAAGACATGGGTATATTAATGCACCCCTTTAAATTTTGGGAGGGGTACCTTGGCCCACCCCTTCAATTTTGGAAATTGCCCAATTTCAACATTGGGTATTATAGTATAGGACCCTAATATGTACTATGATAAATTTGGGTGGTCCACCTCATTCCCTTTTAGGGGTACATAGGACCACCCCCCTTAAATTTTGGAAATTGCCAAATCTAAAAATTTGGTGTGGTAGCCTAGGACCATAGTATGTACCTCTATCAGTATTGGGTGTCTATGTCGTTCCCTTTCATGGGTAAAAAATTGCCAAAAATTTAAATTTCGGGGTTTTTTGACCTAATTTATCCCCTTTGATGAGGTATTATTACCCTATATAGTTATATGGACGTATACAGGGGTCCATTACTTTTCATAACATATGGGTATATTAATGCACCCCTTGAAAAATTTGGGAGGGGTACCTTGGCCCACCCCTTAAATTTTGGAAATTGACCAATTTAAACATTGGGTATTATAGTACAGGACCCTAATATGTATCATGATAAATTTGGGCGGTCCACCTCGTTTCCTTCCAGGGGCACAAAATTGCCAAAATATAAACGTAAGCAATACGTTATACCACGTGTTTGATTTTTGGTCGATTTTATCCCCTTTGATGAGATGTTATTACCTTATATGGTTATATGGTCATGTATAGGGGTCCATTCCCTTTCATAAGATATCGGTATATTTGTACACTCCTTTAAAAATTTGGGAGGGGTACTTTGGCCCACCCCTTAAATTTTGGAAATTGCCCAATTTAAACATTTGGTATTATAGTACCGGACCTTAACATGTATTATGATAAATTTGGGTGTTCCACCTCGTTCCCTTTTAGGGGTACAAAATTGTCAAAATATAAACGTAAGCAATACGTTGTACCACGTGTTTGGTCTTTTGGCCCAATTTATCCTCTTGGATGAGGTTCTATTACCTTATATGGTTATATGGTTATGTATAGGGGTCTATTCCCTATCATAAGACATAGGTACATTTGTGCACTCCTTTAAAAATTTGGGAGGGGTACTTTGGCCCACCCCTTAAATTTTGGAAATTGCCCAATTTAAACATTTGGTATTATAGTACCGGATCCTAACATGTATTATTATGATAAATTTGGGTGTTCCACCTCGTTCCCTTTTAGGGGTACAAAATTGTCAAAATATAAACGTAAGCAATACGTTGTACCACGTGTTTGGTCTTTTGGCCCAATTTATCCTCTTGGATGAGGTTCTATTACCTTATATGGTTATATGGTTATGTATAGGGGTCTATTCCCTATCATAAGACATAGGTACATTTGTGCACTCCTTTAAAATTTTTGGGAGGGGTACTTTGGCCCACCCCTTAAATTTTGGAAATTGCTCATTTTATATATTTGGTATTATAGTACCGGACCTTAACATGTATTATTATGATAAATTTGGGTGTTCCACCTCGTTCCCTTTTAGGGGTACGAAATTGCCAAATTTTAGTACAACCACGTGTTTGGTCTTTTGGCCCAATTTGTCCTCTTGGATGAGGTCCTATTACCTTATATGGTTATATGGTCATGTATAGGGGTCCATTACCTCTCATAAGACATAGGTACATTTGTGCACTCTTTAAATTTTTTTGGGAGGGGTACTTTGGCCCACCCCTTAAATTTTGGAAATTGCTCATTTTATATATTTGGTATTATAGTACTGGACCCTAACATGTATTATGATAAATTTGGGTAGTTCACCTTGTTCTCTTTCATGCGTAAAAAAAATTGCCAAATTTTACTACAACCACGTGTTTGGTATTTTGGTTCACCCCTTGGATGAGGTCCTATTACCTTATATGATTATATGGTTATGTATATTGGTCCATTCCCTATTATAAGACATGGGTATATTGATGCACCCTTTAAAAAATTTGGGAGGGGTATCTTGACTCATCCACTCAGTTTTAGAAATTGATTAATATAAGCATTTGGTATCTTCGTACAGGTCTTCAATATGTACCACTATAAATTTGGATGGTCCACATCGTTCCCTTTCATGGGTAAAGAACTACCAAAAATCAAATTTCGGATGTTATTGACCCCTATTTAGCACGTTATATGGTTTATTACCTCTATATGTTTATGTTCTCTTTTAAATTTGGGAATTATCAAATAACAAAATTCGGTAAACGTTTTCTAGGACCCATTGGTGTTCCTCTTATGGCCAAATATTCAAAATTTAAAGGTTATTGACCGGCTTTATTATTGAATAAGTACAGGATTTATTACTTTTTCATAAGACACAGGTGTATTTGTGTACCAATCTTAAATTTTGGGAGGGGTACATTTCTTATTGTCATATCAATAATTGGTAATTGTTCTTTGGGTAAATCATTGTGATCACGTGATCAGTTATTGACCTATGATGGGATTAGGAGTCCAGGACATTGGTACATTGAAACTTTGTAGGATAATTTGAGAATGCGTCATTGGTATTGATTATTACAGCCAAATATAAACGTAAGCAATACGATGTACTACGTGATTGACCTTGATGAGGTAGTGTACAGGGATACATAGCTAACCTTATTGAATCTTATGACTCATAGTCTTAAGGGAATACATGCTACAACACTGGCAAAGTTATTGTTGATGTAATTTGATTGGTTGATCACTATCTTTCGTGCAATCTGATTGGCTGATCACTATCTTTCGTGCAATCTGATTGGCTGATCACTATCTTTCGTGCAATCTGATTGGTTGCTGATTTTCAAATCTTTGCTGCATTCAGTTTTAAGTTTTGTTTAACATTTAAAAATCTTGGTTTCGTTCAACATTTTGCACACACTGATAAATATGATCAAAACCGTTTATTTGTTAATCGAATAGTTAAAAACCGGATAAAGTTTGACGGTTAACCGTGAAACGTAAAATTTTTTAGTTTGAAAATTTTTTGTTTGAAAGTTTTTGTTTGAAAACTCTTGTTTCAAATTTGTGTTTGAATTTTTTTGTTTCAGAATTTTGTTTGAAATTTGTTTCAAAATTTTTTGTTTGAAAATTTTTTTGTTTGAAATTTTTTGTTGCAAAATTTTGTTTGAAATTTTTTTGTTTAAAATTTTTTGTTCGAAATTTTTGTTTTGAAATTTTTCGTTTCCAAATTTTTTTTGTTTAAAATTTTTTGTTTCGATTTTTTTTTTTCAAAATTTTGTTTGAAAATTTTTTTCGTTTTAAAATTTTGTTTGAATTTTTCGTTTCCAAATTTTTTCGTTTCAAAAATTTTGTTTCAAAGTTTGGTTTGACATTTTTAAAAGTTTGTGCACTCATTAGTGAAGAACCGAAACTGCTTAAAAGAAAATTTGGTTTGAAAATTTTTCGTTTAAAAAATTTTGTTTCAAAATTTTGGTTTGACATTTTTAAAAGTTTGTGCGCTTATTAGTAAAGAACCGTAACTGTTTAGAACAAAAACCTTTGTCAATATTTGTTTTCATGATGCAATAGTACACGTCAGAACATGTGGTTTGTTCTTGAAATGAAAAAACACAATTCATTGAAATGGATCATTTTATTACACTCCACATACATCCATACTAGATAGTGGTTCTGGATATTGTCGATACAATGTATTTTGAACTTCTTGCACTAGTTTGTCTTTAGCATATAATTTTAATTCCAGTTGAAGTCTTTTAAGGTCTAATGCAATATCAATTGGTGGAAACTCAATGTCCATTTGGTCACAAATAAACTGTTTATCAATACAGGTATGCACCCACGAACGATGTTGACACCCATCACAATATCTAGATACATGTTGTACAATATGCATAACACATTTTTCAAAATAGTACTTTTTCAGGAATATACTTGTTTTGTTGCACACTTCCACTGCATGTTTCACACACTGAAATACGGTGATAAATTTGTTCCATTCTGTTTCCGTTAGATACACCATATTGCGAGGGACATGAAATGTACTCTTTTTACGTAACAGCACCATCTTCTCTTCGAGGACTGTACGCATCACCACTTCATGATTTGAGCCTAATGATTTGACTATGGTCACATTTAGCTCATCATGAAAATAATCGTTCATTTGGTCGATTCGTGAACATAATATTTGCCATTCTTCACAGGTCAGTTGTACACCAAATTGTTCTGCTTTGCCCAATCGAATCACTGGTTCAAATGTTCTACCACTGATACCAATCATCACATGTTTTGTTTGAAATATATTTATTGGATAATAGCTTGCGAAGATGAATTCTTTATCGTTAGAAGTACACATCTTTCCTCCTGAAAAGCACTTGCTCAAATGATTTCGTGGGATGACAGTGTATTGGTTAATTTATAGAACTACGGCTGACGTCATAGGAAAGGAATGTGCTGACGTTTGAATTCATGGTTTCATCACAGTTGCTGACGTCATGCTGACCAACCACATTCATACAACTATGTCTGACGTCAAAGGAATGTGCTGACGTTTGAATTCATGATTTCATCACAATTACTGACGAATCTGGCTGTGTACTAAATTCAAGTTGATGACTTCGACCCAAGAATCCTTTGTAACATAAAGATACAGATCCAGTATTTAAGAAACGTAACAGTTCTTCTTGTTTTGATGCTTCCATGGGTAAATATCTTGCTGGTAAAATTATATTCTTATCATTTTCAAGCTTCACTACGATTCTTAATCCAAACTTTGTAGGGATCATTTGGCTAGCTAAGATTCTATAAGGTACATTCTGCTGTAAATCAGTAATCTTGGTAAATGATTTCATCACATCACGTGTGTTTAGAAACTGTAGACAAGTAGCCATGATGATGTTATCATGAATACTAACTCGAACGATACTTATATATGATGCAAAACTGATGACGTTGCAACATCATGTTCTGACGTGTACTATTGCACCACAATGTTGCCAGAGGTTTTTGTTCTAAACAGTTCCGGTTCTTTACTAATGAGTGCACAAACTTTTAAAAATGTCAAACCAAACTTTGAAACAAAATTTTTGAAACGAAAAAATTTGGAAACGAAAAATTCAAACAAAATTTTAAAACGAAAAAAATTTTCAAACAAAATTTTGAAAAAAAAAATCGAAACAAAAAATTTTAAACAAAAAAAATTTGGAAACGAAAAATTTCAAAACAAAAATTTCGAACAAAAAATTTTAAACAAAAAAATTTCAAACAAAATTTTGCAACAAAAAATTTCAAACAAAAAAGTTTTCAAACAAAAAATTTTGAAACAAATTTCAAACAAAATTCTGAAACAAAAAAATTCAAACTCAAATTTGAAACAAGAGTTTTCAAACAAAAACTTTCAAACAAAAAATTTTCAAACTAAAAAATTTTACGTTTCACGGTTAACCGTCAAACTTTATCCGGTTTTTAACTATTCGATTAACAAATAAACGGTTTTGATCATATTTATCAGTGTGTGCAAAATGTTGAACGAAACCAAGATTTTTAAATGTTAAACAAAACTTAAAACTGAATGCAGCAAAGATTTGAAAATCAGCAACCAATCAGATTGCACGAAAGATAGTGATCAGCCAATCAGATTGCACGAAAGATAGTGATCAGCCAATCAGATTGCACGAAAGATAGTGATCAACCAATCAAATTACATCAACAATAACTTTGCCAGTGTTGTAGCATGTATTCCCTTAAGACTATGAGTCATAAGATTCAATAAGGTTAGCTATGTATCCCTGTACACTACCTCATCAAGGTCAATCACGTGGTACATCGTATTGCTTACGTTTATATTTGGCTGTAATAATCAATACCAATGACGCATTCTCAAATTATCCTACAAAGTTTCAATGTACCAATGTCCTGGACTCCTAATCCCATCATAGGTCAATAACTGATCACGTGATCACAATGATTTACCCAAAGAACAATTACCAATTATTGATATGACAATAAGAAATGTACCCCTCCCAAAATTTAAGATTGGTACACAAATACACCTGTGTCTTATGAAAAAGTAATAAATCCTGTACTTATTCAATAATAAAGCCGGTCAATAACCTTTAAATTTTGAATATTTGGCCATAAGAGGAACACCAATGGGTCCTAGAAAACGTTTACCGAATTTTGTTATTTGATAATTCCCAAATTTAAAAGAGAACATAAACATATAGAGGTAATAAACCATATAACGTGCTAAATAGGGGTCAATAACATCCGAAATTTGATTTTTGGTAGTTCTTTACCCATGAAAGGGAACGATGTGGACCATCCAAATTTATAGTGGTACATATTGAAGACCTGTACGAAGATACCAAATGCTTATATTAATCAATTTCTAAAACTGAGTGGATGAGTCAAGATACCCCTCCCAAATTTTTTAAAGGGTGCATCAATATACCCATGTCTTATAATAGGGAATGGACCAATATACATAACCATATAATCATATAAGGTAATAGGACCTCATCCAAGGGGTGAACCAAAATACCAAACACGTGGTTGTAGTAAAATTTGGCAATTTTTTTTACGCATGAAAGAGAACAAGGTGAACTACCCAAATTTATCATAATACATGTTAGGGTCCAGTACTATAATACCAAATATATAAAATGAGCAATTTCCAAAATTTAAGGGGTGGGCCAAAGTACCCCTCCCAAAAAAATTTAAAGAGTGCACAAATGTACCTATGTCTTATGAGAGGTAATGGACCCCTATACATGACCATATAACCATATAAGGTAATAGGACCTCATCCAAGAGGACAAATTGGGCCAAAAGACCAAACACGTGGTTGTACTAAAATTTGGCAATTTCGTACCCCTAAAAGGGAACGAGGTGGAACACCCAAATTTATCATAATAATACATGTTAAGGTCCGGTACTATAATACCAAATATATAAAATGAGCAATTTCCAAAATTTAAGGGGTGGGCCAAAGTACCCCTCCCAAAAATTTTAAAGGAGTGCACAAATGTACCTATGTCTTATGATAGGGAATAGACCCCTATACATAACCATATAACCATATAAGGTAATAGAACCTCATCCAAGAGGATAAATTGGGCCAAAAGACCAAACACGTGGTACAACGTATTGCTTACGTTTATATTTTGACAATTTTGTACCCCTAAAAGGGAACGAGGTGGAACACCCAAATTTATCATAATAATACATGTTAGGATCCGGTACTATAATACCAAATGTTTAAATTGGGCAATTTCCAAAATTTAAGGGGTGGGCCAAAGTACCCCTCCCAAATTTTTAAAGGAGTGCACAAATGTACCTATGTCTTATGATAGGGAATAGACCCCTATACATAACCATATAACCATATAAGGTAATAGAACCTCATCCAAGAGGATAAATTGGGCCAAAAGACCAAACACGTGGTACAACGTATTGCTTACGTTTATATTTTGACAATTTTGTACCCCTAAAAGGGAACGAGGTGGAACACCCAAATTTATCATAATACATGTTAAGGTCCGGTACTATAATACCAAATGTTTAAATTGGGCAATTTCCAAAATTTAAGGGGTGGGCCAAAGTACCCCTCCCAAATTTTTAAAGGAGTGTACAAATATACCGATATCTTATGAAAGGGAATGGACCCCTATACATGACCATATAACCATATAAGGTAATAACATCTCATCAAAGGGGATAAAATCGAATAAAAATCAAACACGTGGTATAACGTATTGCTTACGTTTATATTTTGGCAATTTTGTGCCCCTGGAAGGAAACGAGGTGGACCGCCCAAATTTATCATGATACATATTAGGGTCCTGTACTATAATACCCAATGTTTAAATTGGTCAATTTCCAAAATTTAAGGGGTGGGCCAAGGTACCCCTCCCAAATTTTTCAAGGGGTGCATTAATATACCCATATGTTATGAAAAGTAATGGACCCCTGTATACGTCCATATAACTATATAGGGTAATAATACCTCATCAAAGGGGATAAATTAGGTCAAAAAACCCCGAAATTTAAATTTTTGGCAATTTTTTACCCATGAAAGGGAACGACATAGACACCCAATACTGATAGAGGTACATACTATGGTCCTAGGCTACCACACCAAATTTTTAGATTTGGCAATTTCCAAAATTTAAGGGGGTGGTCTTATGTACCCCTAAAAGGGAATGAGGTGGACCACCCAAATTTATCATAGTACATATTAGGGTCCTATACTATAATACCCAATGTTGAAATTGGGCAATTTCCAAAATTGAAGGGGTGGGCCAAGGTACCCCTCCCAAAATTTAAAGGGGTGCATTAATATACCCATGTCTTATAAAAGGTAATGGACCCCTGTATACGCCCATATAACTATATAGGGTAATAACACCTCATCAAAGGGGATAAATTAGGTCAAAAACCTCCGAAATTTGAATTTTTGGCAATTTTTTACTCATGAAAGGGAACGACATAGACACCCAATACTAATAGAGGTACATACTATGGTCCTAGGCTACTATAACAAATTTTTAGATTTGGCAATTTCCAAAATTTAAGGGGGGTGGTCCTATGTACCCCTGCCAAAATTTAGGGGGTGGGCCAAGGTACCCCTGCCAAAATTTAGAGGGGGTGGTCCTATGTACCCCTAGGTCATTGACCCCGGCCAGGGACCATGGGTCCTGAGGCAGGGACCCAGGGGCCAAAAGTTAGGCAAAGTGCAGCCAATACTACTTTATGCAATGTCAGTCATGTTCGCAGGGGCTTGATGGACAGGTGTATTCTCCTGAAGGAACAGAATTCCTTTCTTTTCATTTTCCGCAGCGTTGAACTTTGAATTTTTCTTTCAGTTTTGTAAGTAATGTAGAGATTCTGGATTAAATATCTGACCATTGAGGAGGTAGTCTACCACTCCATACTTATACCAGAAGAATGTTCCAAACAGTTTCTTAACCTACTTCTGTGTCTTGAACTTCTTGGGGCGATGGAGAAATGAGTGCTACTACTCCATTGACTGTTGTTCCGATTCAGGATCATAGTGGTACAACCATATTTCATCTATGGTTACTATTCGTCAGCGAAGTTGATCAGCATTACGGTCAAATTGGAAGGATACTTCTCTTAATGCCGTTTACCCTTAAAGGGCCTTTACCCTTTTATTCTCCTAACATATATCGGGGGCCGCCGTGGCTCAGTGGTAGAGCGTTCACCTCTGGTGCTTGGGGTCCCGGGATCGATCCCAGCCCCCGCCAAGTGAACTTTGTGGTGGACAAACACCGTGTGCGTGGGTTTTCGGGGTTCTCCCGTTTCCTCCCACTTTCTTCATTCCACCATTTCATTCATTTGTCATTATCACCGTCTCCTTTAGCCTAACCGGCATAACCGTGGGACGTAAAACTCAAAGATTTCATTTCATTTTCTCCTGACATATATTTTGGGAACCCATTATGCCGAGAACTTGCGCATACCCAAGCCATTCTGAATTATGCTACCGACGAGTTCCAAAGAAATGCCCAGAATCCCTGACACAAGTTTTGCTGAGAAGATAAAAACTGAGAAAGCGGGGTGCAGAACTCAGACTATAATATTTGGTCTAGGAATTAATTCGTGCGGTTGGTACGCACACATTGAAGCTGTAGTACAAACACAAAATACATAAATACCTTAAGAAAAATATTGTCCATCGCTAGCCACCACTTTCGCCCATCTGTCAGGCAATGTACGGATTCCGTGGCGAAAGAAGTCCTCATCCTTGGAAGCGATCCAGTCAGAGACCCATGTTTCGATATCTTCTGAAGAAGTAAACCGCTGTCCAATCAAATTGTCGTCGATAACGTTCTCTATTCATAGTTTCACCCGGTTGCAGCAGCTCATAGTACACCACACCTTTCATATCCCACCATATGCACAGCATAACCTTTGCACATTGAATATCTCGTTTTGGTTGTGATGGACCTGATTCACCTGGTTTCACCCAGGCCTTTTTTCGTTTAGGGTTCTCGTAATGGATCCACTTCTCATCACCCGTAATAATTCGATGCAGAAACCCCTTTCTGCTCTGTCGTTGAAGCAGCAATTCGCAAATGGTTTTTCGTCTTTCAACGTCTCTGTCTTTCAATTCATGTGGAACCCAATGTGACATCTTTTGAATCATTCCCATGGCTTTCAAGCGATTTTTTTGGCTGTCCAGCTCGCTCTTGATCTGCCAAGCCGAAATCACCACTTCTAAACCGTGCAAACCACTTCTGACACGTTCGCTCAGCTAGAGCATGGTCACCATACACTTCCACCAAAATACGATGACTTTCAGTCGCACTTTTCTGCATGTTAAAGTAATGCAGCAGGACACCCCGCAAAAACACTTTATCAGGCACAAATTGCGCCATGTTCACTTAACTACAAACTGGTGTTGTTGACGCTTTAATCCACTGCCCTATACTACGAACGATACGCGATGACAGCGGTTAGCAACACATGTGTGGATACACGGAACTGTGGGACGCTCCGTTCGTTGCGCCATCTCTTGTCCACCCGCACGAATTAATTCCTAGACCAAATAAATATAAATAGCTTAAATTATTTTTGTCACACAAAAACTTGGGTAGCCTAGGCCCTCCGGCCCCGGGCTATATCCACCACTGGCTGAAATGCTGCAATTTTCAAGAATAATGTCACAAATTGCATCCATGATTCCAGGAAGAGTCATTGCTTCTAATCATCCTGGATGTAAAGCATAATTTGTTGAGAAATTGCTACGTTTATACTAAGCCACTTACTTCTTCACCACTATACGTATATAACGGAGGAAAGTCCCGTGGTGATTCACTGATTTCCTAATTAATTTACTTCGGTGACTTTCCTTGATGGAACAAAGATGTTATAACAGTAAGGATCTAGATATTCGTGAAATTATCTGTTTGGGCACACGTAATCACTTCAGAGGCCTGAGAAACAATAAGAATTTCATTATTAATATGAAAATTTATATTTGTACATACAGAGATATGTTTTTCTAAACTACGGTTTCATTTTTCTACCTAGTACCTACACTCCTGGATTGGACTACATTTTCAGCAGCTTCTCGTAAATTCTGTCTCTGTCTGTCTCTCTCTCTACATATATATATATATATATATATATATATATATATATATATATATATATATAGAGAGAGAGAGAGAGAGAGAGAGAGAGAGGGAGAGAGAGAGGGAGGGAGCGAGAGATACGTAGCATATAGACGAATGTGTTACTTGTAGCATACGTGAAAGTAATTCAATTTATGTTTAGGCTTCAAAAGTTTCATTGAAAAATATTTCATGTGCAGACGTTACTTACTTGTTAGTTACAAATTTTATTTGAAATCAGTTTAATTTATAATCATATAGATCTGACATAAAAACAGCAACGAAATACACAATGTAATGTAAAATAAGTCAAACGTAATAAATATGTCATTTTTGGTATGGCAAATAGAATAGCCGCCCTCCGAAAATGTATCTGCCCTTCCTTTGCCCCCCTAAGAACTTAAAGCTGGCGTCGTCACTGTAACAATATAGTATGGTGTTCTTGCATACTATTCATTGTTGGCGGAAAAATTTCTTCTTTTACTTTCTTTTCTCCACATCAAAGGATTACACCGAAAAGTTTACAGAAATGAAAATAAGCTTTTCATTGTTACATTGTTATGTTCTCAATGATTTTGCATTGTAAATATTGGCTTTAAAAATATTAACACAGTATGTTAAACTTTCAGTTAAAGAGAATTTTCCAAGAATTGTGCTATATATTTTAAATTATGCTTTATGCTTTATTTTCTAAAATTATGCTTTTAAAACTAGTTTCCCAATGTGTGCATTTTGGCGTTCACCCAGTGTCGTGACCATAGTGCTCTCAAACGGGTCGGGTTGACCCGACCCGACTCGTGACCCGACCCGACCCGACTCGGATCGGGTCAGTTCGGGTCGGGTCAACTCGGGTCAGTCGGGTCAGCTCGGGTCGGGTTGTCGTGTCGGGTCAATCGGGTCAGCTCGGGTCGGGTTGTCGGGTCGGGTCAATCGGGTCAGCTCGGGTCGGGTTATCGGGTCGGGTCAACCGGGTCAGCTCGGGTCGGGTTATCGGGTCAGGTTAATCAGATCGGATCACGGTTCGGGTCGGGTCATCGGGTCGGGTCAGTCAATTCGGGTCACGGGTCGGGTCGGGTCGGTCTTCAACCCGACCCGATCCGACCCGTTGAGAGCACTACTTATGACTACTTTTAAATGAGAACTCTGCTTTATATTGGTTTTGAAATGAATAAACATGATTACTATATATATATAATCCAAACAGGGCTGTTGATTTACACGTGACATTCTGCATCTAGCCTAGTACATAACTGTCATTACCAGCTCGCTGGTATGAAAGTGATGCTCAAAGAGAAATTTCGTAAAAGTTTATAGCTTAGAAATAACTAGTACTTTGAATCACCCAGTACCCGGTTTACTCGCTACATCCATGTGAAGAGTGGAAATTTAGTGAAGAAGAAGAAATTTGGAATAATAGACCTTATTACACAAGTAAGAATGAATATACACGGTAGATACAAAAAGTGATGACTGCATTTAAGTTACTGAGTTTTATTATACACGAATTACATTACTTATGCAAGACTTCAATAGGCTGCTCCAGGATCGGTTAAGCTAGAAATAGGTTTGTGTGATCCTTTGTGATATATAGTTTATCGAAAACATAACGAATAACATCACTTTTCTTTTGCTTAAGACTGACAACTCTGTTTTAAATGACTTGACTTATATCGGGTTATTAGTTTCTAGCGTTGATTTTAGGTTCAGAAAAGACAGTTTTAAAACCGAGAATGCCTTTAAGGTATCTACGGTTAGCAATTATGAATTTCCAGTCTCCATGTGTGGTTTCAGATTGGATCAAATGTTGCTTATGCCAGAAATCTTGTGACGAAGACTTGACTTGTCCTGCCATGAACCCTATTAAGTCACTTGTTGGTGCTGGCTACAGGATGCTTGCAGAAAATTAAAAGGCATTTCATATTATAGGGTTCTGCCAAAAGGTTTTGATTTAGAAATGTTAATGAGGGAGAATGAATAGAAGAAACACTTCGAAAAAATAAAGCAAAGTGGCACAAAAATGTGAAATGAACTTAAATAGAACAAAACAAGGCAATGAAACGCAAACATTCATCATCATGCCGAATCTGAGGACAGTAGATAGACTACATCAGAAATAAATGACATAAAAACAAGGCGTAGTAACCATGCAAGATTATCTATTCAAATGAAAGATGGAATATGTTTTATGTGCAATGAGAAGGAAACTGTCCAAAAACTTTTGTATACTGTTGCTTCTCTACAAGACGAAAAATTTAATACATGTGAATAATATTTGGGATGCCTGAGGCAAATTTTGGCGCCCCCTGCAGTGGGGCGACGGGCACCCACCTTAGCCCCGCAACTTGGATCACGTGGAATGATGTTATGGGGCCACGTTGTGTTAGGCCACGTTACTTTGGGTCACGTGGTTTTTAGCCCCGCCTCTTTGCCTTATATGATTTTAAGCTCCACTCTTAGTTTTGCTCGGCCTTTAAGCGTTCCGTTACCTTTTTTGATGACAGAGGGGGCTTATATCGTTTCCTTTTATGGTTATCCTCTTTCTGCCCTTATATTGTTATATGATGGCGTATAGAATATAGTATAGTCCACCTTAATTTTTCTTGTTTCTTTTTACGCTATAACATTTTAGCTGGTTTTGACCTTTTTGTTAATAATTCATTTGTAATGGGTGGATCTTGTGGTATGGTGTCATAAGGTCACGTGCTCTTCTGCCCCTACATAGTTTTAGGTTCTGTCTTGCTGGTAGTTAATAATCCTTTTTATGACATGGATTTTTGTATTAGGGATATGGGGTTTATTTGTTCCCTTCTACGTGTATAAAATTTGTATTTTTAAAATCCTCTTTATTACTTTATATCTTTATATGATTGAGTACAGTGGTTAATTTCGTTCTTTAAAAATGATAGGTTATAGACCTCAGTGGTAATTACATTATGAACAAGGATACCTTAAATGTATATTGTTTACTCTTAATTTTGAAAATTATCAATTTTAAGGTAACATAGGACATTGTGATTTATTTTGTTCTTCTTGAATAATGATTGGTTACTAGTTATAGACTTTGCAACCCTCTGAAGGTAACATATATGTATAGGAGACGGTCACAAGTCTGATTCTTTGTGCTAGTTTTAAGAAATTTCGTTACGATTTCGTTGAGTTTATTTTCAGTTTAACGTCTCATGATTATACCCTTTAGGCTAAGGAAGATGATGATGATGAGAAATAGAAGAAATGGTGGAATGAGAAAGTGTGATGAAACAGGAGAAAACATCACAAACTGATGATTTAGGATTGAAACAGGGACCTCACACATAAGAATAAGCGCTGTACCACTGAGCGAGCGTACGCGTTGAGAAGTTTTATTTTTTCGGTGCGAACAGTTTCACGTATAGTTACTGTATTGAAAAGAACATGAGCAAGTTTTAGACATGTTATATTACGATATGTTACACATTTCTGATTGTTGTTACGCATACGAGTTTGTTTTGTAAAATTGCAGATTTAGCTTTTACGAAGAGTACAATGTCAGTTCGTTCATTGAATCTTACTACATCAGCATTTTTTTCTCAGCTGTTAGTGCAACGACATGGTTTTCAAAGCTTTGCATTACATTTATGTTATTGGTAATGAAAAGAGAATTTCGTATGAGCGTTACATTTTTCAATCATCATCATCATCATCATAGGTATTCTGCCTTTACTGGCAGGTCACTTGCCGCAGCTGAGAATCTTCCATGCTCCACGGTCCTCCGCTAACCTTTTCGTCTTCGCGTATAATCTTTCTGTTTTAATATCATCCATTAATTGTAGTCTCCTTCGCCCCCTCCCTCTCTTTCCCGCCACCATACCCTCTAGGACGTCCCTCATGATACAATCTCTTCTTAGGCAATGTCCCAACCAGTTTCTCTTCCTCTTCCTAATAATATCTAAAAGTGTTCTTTTCTCACCCACCATTTCTAACACTGATACCACATTCAATCAAGTTTATGAAAAATGAAAATTTATGAATTACTTTTTGATGTCTTAATTTTGAATGTGGTAATAAATTAACGAAAGAAGATTTTTGTCAACGGTATGAAGTCATGATCAGAATTCACAATCAGATACTAGGTAGTGTAGTCAGAAAAAATATATCGACTAATAAAAGTATAGCGTGTCGTAACTACTGATGTGTCAGGAGAAAACATATTTCCGTATTACTAGATCGTGAATGTGCAATTCAATGAATTCGTAACAATGATTAACCCATCACAATGCTTGCTACATGTCGTTCGGTTCGTGATACATGACATTCTCAATATTGTGTAATATTGAAAACCGTGTTTTCATTGGTTCTCATTGACGTCGTTCATTAATTTATTCATTTTTGATTGGCTGATAGTGATGTTATATCATCGTGAACACGTTTATGACCTAAATAAAATCTAAATTTCATTTTCCAAATTCTACATCAACGCAGATCGTGAATGTACGAAGGTTTGTCTTTTGTATCAGTGTAAATTTTCGCCACGAATTATTGTTGGAAGAAATATTAACATATACTTGGAATATTAACATATCAGATTTTAACCTCAGATGACTATAAAAAATTTTTAAAACCGCGTTATTCAATATTAGCGGAGTGATTCTTGAACCTTTTTTTTTCGAAAATTACTCAAGGAAACCATATTGTTGTCTTGTTATCTACCAGCTATGCATTAGGATAAAATTGCTTCGTCCTTATGATATCACTAGCACAGTGTTATAAATTTTACTTTTTTCAAATCTATGCATGAAATATCGTTCCCTTTTGGCTGTGGGAGAGCATTTGAATGCACATGGAGAAATTAGTGCAATGATCATGGGTGGGGTAAGTAGGAGTCCCCCGAATAAACTCACACTCATTAACTTACTTGGTCGGGGATCTAATGTGGGACCCACGCATCAGAAGTGAGCGCTTTATCGTGTTCTCTAAACTAAGCACGAAAAATGATATCGTTTGTTGATTTTAGTTTAGCAGGCTTCAGGTTAACGTAGAATTTTAGCTCTCACACGTGATGAACCCAGGTCTTCCATGCCAGACTCGCTAATCGCATCGCTATGAGGAAGCTCAGTTTCCTGAAAGAATGCATGAGACATTGGGGAAAAGTTATCTCTAACGTGATTATTTTGGTATACTTTCATTTAAAAATTACAAAATTTTTCTTTTTCGAAACCTACGCATGAAAATATTATTGTTCTGTTCCCGAGAGAGTTTGATTTTTAATTTAGCGTTTCTTTTAACAGCGTTTCATGACACGAGGACCTAAAGTTTAACGTAGGATCCAAACCACGTGAGCTCCCTCCGTGAATCGAACCCGAGGTTTCCTCGTCAGAGACGTGTACGCTAACCGATTAATAATAATAAAACGCCTAAATAATGATAATCAAACTGCAAGTGTTACTCCAATACCGATATTTCTTTCCCCAGAGTGCACTTTATTTTATGGTTACTGTACAGAAGAGAACACAACTAGACCAGCTCAGCGTGCTTTTACTAGGAGTCAATTAATAGTTTTAAACCACAAAGAAAGCATTCCGACAGACAACATTGTTCGCCACAAGAAAACAATGAATCACCTGTTTCTGTACATCTTTCCTGTCTGTATGTGGTAGAACAAAATAATTGAAGGCACGCACGAAAGAGGCCTCTCCATTTCAACAAAACGAATTAGGGAGATAACAGGAAGTCTTGCTTACTTGGAGGCACTTAGAGCTGCTCAAGAGGAAGGTGTTGTATATCTCTCAAACTTGCTTTATGTTCTCTTCGTGATTGGCGCATATGGCAACATTGATCATAACTACAGCAGTTCGACTCTAAAATAATCTTTTCATGGGACAGAAATTTCTATATTTTAAATTCCCGTCAAAGGAGAAGTTATGAGCTTCGTAAAATTGTCACTAACATTTCTTGTGTTGATCAAAGTAACAGAAGTGTTCCAGAGCTTCCAGGCAATTACAGTGTTGTTAAGCATGTAACTGTATCATCGAAGGAGCTATCTGTGTCTAAAGCAAAACAAACTACCTCTTACAAAATGTCAATTACCGAATTTGAATCTGAAGGGAAAGCTTAACAGAGATGACTAAACCACATACTTACTGATAGAAAAAAAGGTCGTGTAGATCTTTCCTGGACAACGTTCCGTGCGTCAAGAAAATATTCTGTATCATTTGAATTAACATGTAGTTCTCTTTTACCTTCATTCAATGAAATTTCCTCTTCAACGTCAATGCTGAAGTATGCAATGCAACAAGTAAAAGCATTACGACATTTTTAAATCCAGGACAAATTCCTGTGATATGTGTGGACCAACCTCTATTTGCTTGGACTAAATCCATCCATGGTAAGCTGTCTAATTCTTATGGTGAATTCAAATTTGTAGCTATGTTTAAAGCTTTTGATATTAAAATGGCTTTTTTTGAAATTGCTTGGTCCGATTCTCGAAGGTAGTGGCTGGATCAGTTGGTAGCAAATTCTTAAATCAAGACAGAGATAGGAGCGGAAGTGTATCTTAAAGTTTCACATGTCATAAAAGCAAGAGGAATTCTTGAGATGACTACTGCAGTTTTATACAATCTGTTCCGTGAAGCATTTACACAAGGAGATCCAGAGATTTTATTTGAAGAATCTATTAAAGAAAAAAAAACAGTCAAAATGCCCAAGTTTTCCATTCTGACTCCTAGTGATAAACTTGGCGATACTACTTCTGTTTAGCACATTGGTTTTTGTAATGGATCATCAGCACTATACTTGATGATTGTCAATCCACATAAAAGACTTAGAAGGAATAAAAGACAAAGCACGTAATGTGCACGAATGGTATTGCAAAGGTCAATTTGTTATTCATAAAACCAGCAAACCTTTATCTACTATCAATGTGGGTCTAGATCATAAGCAAAACAATGCCCTCCTAAAAGGATATGGTAGTGCTGCAGGTCTATTGCAAGATCCACCATATTGAGAAGATGAATGCTGTTTGGACCTCAATTACTTAGTATTCTTGATGAGTTGGAGTCAGCAAGCAAAATAAACAGTAATGGATCTCTTCACTACGAATAATAGGTTGCTTATCAGAGGAAGTTTCAGAGGCAGAAAGAAGATTTAAAAGAAGCTTTCTTGAGATCGGAAACCCACCAGTTCTTTGGTTTCGATTTCGAAAATTTCTGCCATCTATGATATTACAACGAAATCTGGGATTTCGTGAAAAATTAGCTCGATTATTTATATTATTTCTAAAAGCTGTATGATTATTAATTCTATTTCTTCTGAAATTAGGTTCGGTCGTATTGCCATTACGAGAAAATCAGCATTTCATTTCGTATTATGATTACAATCTCCCCTAAAATTGATATTTCGAACAGGAATATAATTAGCATGATTTCTGTTATTATTACCTTGCAATCTAGTCTGACTCATAATTTTGAATTATTATTATTAAGTGATTAAAATTAATACATTGCAAAGAGATCAATACTTGCTATAGCCTAAACGGTAATAATATTCTTATTGATGCGATAATACGTGATTCCTTCTGATATGGATTGATCTGTTTCAAGTCCTTATACGCTGAGATTACAAAATCTGTAAGGTTTTAACCAATTTAGGATCAAAACGACGGTTTCTAATTTGGGCATCCCGGTCTGCTAATATAAAATCGTTTTCGAAATTTACTAACAGCGCATTTTTATAATCTGAATAATTACGCAGATTATCTCTGATTGCTGTGTAACATACCAAACAAGGTGGTACCAAATATACGGTAAGAGTTTGAGGAAATTAGCCTTATGTATTCCAATTAGTTCACACTCTTCCTCAAATTTTTCTGAAAAAGTACTCGTTGGGATGTCATCAGATCTACCCCTTAATTTAGTTAATGATCTTGTTTGAGTCAATTTCACGTGACTATTATTAGTACTAAAATACTTTAGATGTCGAGATTTTGCGTGTGTATGGTTCCTGCGACCTGGTCTTCTTTCTTCGTCCTGAATGTTAGAGATGGTGTCCTCCCTTTCAGAATAGACTTCTGATGAGTTTTTGTCTTCTTCAAGGGCATTGACTCATTTCTCCTATGTTCTTCATACACAACGTTGAGGGCAGTTTCTGGATAACACTTGGCCCTACTGATTTTCTCTTTGATAATATGAATCTCTTTTTCCAGTCTTCGAACTTGGTTTGTATGTTTGTTGACTTGCGTTTCGACTACTACATCAACAGTGCTTCTCAGCACTGCGAAGCTATCAATGATTTGCTCTATTCTATTGTCTAGGCGCCGACTTTGGGGGGACAGGGCATTTTAGGTCTCCCCAAAATTTAAAGGTGGGTTCCTCGCCCGAAATATAATCCAGTTTAGGGAAAATTAGCAAAGAGGAGCAAGAATTTCTGTCGTATACTTCGTCGTACATTATCCCATCGGCGCAAATCTGTCTTCAACATTGGGGGACGGGTAATTATATATATATATATATATATATATATATATATATATATATATATATATATATATATATTGACAACCCAGCCACTCAGTGCCTAGTTGGGGATGCAATTTTGAGTGCAACTGGATGCCTTCCACTCACCATCTAGAATGAGTGGGATAAAACTAATATTCATTTGCGAGAGGTTTCTTAAGGGGGATAAAATCAAATAAGAATACGTTAACTTCATTAATTTGATATCACTGTATTTCTTAAAATTATGATTTTACTGTAAGATTTCGTAAAGCGTTTACTGACGGATATTAGGAACGATTTGCCAGACGAGCATAGCAACGGTCGAGTATTGAGCTTTTGAGCCCTGAGTCGGTGTAACACATACCTGGAAAATCTGGTGTTGTTCCAACGATGATCTGGCGTTGAACCTGGCTCCTCTATGATGATACTCCTGACTGTTGAATTACGAGGACGAGCATTGAGGTATGAATATTCTCAATAGCTACTCTGGATGTGACTTTCTGCGTTGTTAAGAATGATGTCGTTTACGAAGTATTTCCTTTCGCTGTCATCGGGCTGTCTGGCGACTATAAACTTAGTTCTCCAAGAACTCGATTAAATCGGTATTCAAAGACTGATCTCTAAGACTCGATCACTCGGACTCCATCAAAGACTCGATCAAAACTCCTTCAAAGACTCGATCGAAACTCCTTCAAAGACTCGATCAAAACTCCATCAAAGACTCGATCAGAACTCCTTCTCATCCTCTGGTTTTGTTGAGCTTGGCCCAACCTCCGTCGTCTGCTTGTGGCACGTGCGACCCCTTTTCACATGGAAAGACAAATTCCTTCCATGTGTCAAGACTCAAAAACTGCAACTCTCGACACACTCTGTTTTCTCGATTCTAAGCAATTTCCGCATATCCGTGATTTCGTGAAATTCGTGAAATCTTACAGATTCTCTTTGTACAATGTATAGAATCTGGCTAATGCGAGGATAGACGCATTGTCTACATTTCCTTCCTACATTGCCAGACTCTCAACGAAGACATTCTTATTCACATTTATTTACAACAGACTGCTGACACTGGAATTAACAACATTGTGCAGCTTGCATTATATTTCATACACAACATTTAATTACCTTAACCTTAATAGATGATTTTTATACCGTAAACATTAAAACAAAATTAAAAATATACAAAATAATTAACTCGAAAAACGAGTGTTGCCACATGGCCCCCCTTAAAATCTTGGTTGCTTCGCAAACCAAAGTAGACCTCGTAAGAGGGCGATTTTCCATGAACACCCTGTACAATATACAAAATAAATAAATAGTAAACATAAATATAAATTTGAAATTAAATAAAACATGTATAATTGTGCAAAATAGTTATATAGACAATAATTGATATTTTTTCACCTAAACTATTAATAATATATATATATTTCAATCTTTAATCATTTACTTAATTCCTATATTTATAGAATACAAAACTTCAAAATGTAATCTGGCAAAGTATATGCTCACGACATCTAGTGAGTTTTCAATGAATTACTTGCTCATCACATTTGCACAAGAGTGCTTGTGCAAAATTATATATATGTTCATTTACAAGTACTCTTGGTTAATCTCTCTTCGCAACAGCGCTTTTAGAGTTTCATATTACAAAATTTTTCACTACTCTTTCTGTCCATACGTGCCAACTGACGAATTTATTGGCCGTATTAGTACTGGTTAATCATCATTTATTTCCACTGCTTATTAGATTGGAAATCTAAAAACAAAAACTTGTAACATAGTATTAAAACATAGTAGGCTGATATTTTTACGTAGCACTGTAAAAAACTGAAAATATAATTGTTTTATTTTCATCCTAAAATTCAACCACAGATATTTTAGAGTTGACGGAAATAAAATATTGCTGCAGGGCGTTGGATATACTGCTGAAAGTTCCAACTTGGTAACTGCTGGTTCATCATTTTTCGACCAAGGTTAATCTTACTTCCGGTCCAGCAGCTCTGTTTGCGCGTCACTCTTGTACGGATAACACTGGATGTTAATATTCACTACCAAATATTTCGTTATTTGTATTAAAACACTGTGTTTTTATAGCACAATTACATCGCATGGATAAAAAACTCACTTTTCATGTTTTTCGGGCACTCGGTTTTCCCGTGTTTGTCGGAATTTTCAAGAAAAACGTCGGTTTTCGTGGTTTCATAGTGTCCCATTGATGTATTAGTGTGTTTCTCACCTTCTGTAGTGATGTTGTACAAGTGTGTGTTTTCCCACTCAGTTTCAGTGCTCTTACTACAATCTGCTTTACTACGATCTGGCAAATTTTTACAAATAGTGATATCAGTGTTTTGTTGCATAGTTTTAAGTGTTGATTTGCTCTTATTTAAAATTGAGGCATAGAGTGGTGAAACTTGTGAAAATGCGTAAGTCTCTGACTCATCTCTACCACTTACTTCTAAATCTATGTTTGATCTTACATTATTTTTACTATTTCTTACACTATTTTCGTATTTTCTCTCTAACCTATTTAATCTTATCAAAATATAACATGTGATAATTACTATTACAACTAATACACTTCCTAAAACTAACGCTGATATTAATAATAATATTGTATTGATGTCCATTTCCTTCGTTTTAGGATATTATCTGAAATAGACGAGAAATAGATAAAGTCGGGATAGGCCTACTTAAAATTCGTAGAAAATTACATTTATTATAGTTAATTAAATAATTAATATTCCTATCTTGTGTCTGCTTACACTTTTTTGCGTCCTAAAATTCGCATATTTTTGAAGCAGTCTCATTTTGTTCTCTCTGTGTCGAGCACACTTTCTACTTTCTCAGTAATTCTCGTGCATGGCTGTTAAAACTTTAACTATGTGTGAAATCCTTCTAACCATAACCCGGAGACTATGTTTCACACTTAAAAACTCGTGTTTTTACTCTTTTTCTACCATAAATATAGCACTAAATTACACTCGCTATATCTCTCTATATTTAAGCTTTTATTACTTATTTTATACGTATTTATGTAGTTTAGACTTTATTTTAATCATCTACGTGGTTAAATATCATTAATTTTATTAAATACTAATTTTTCTATAATTTTTAAAAATATATTTCATAGCTTTACGCTCGAACTGAGCTTTACGCGAAGCCTACCAGGTTTTCTGCGTGGCGGGATAGACACTGACTCCTTCGTGTTCGTTCGAGTTCACTCGGAACCGTTCGTATTTCGTCTGCAGTGTTTCCTGAGACCTGGAGTGGAGACTAACCTAGCCTCTCACAGGGTCTAGTCTGTACTCTCTCGCGCGGGTCTCTTGTTCACATTCTTACCTCTTGCTGCTCAGAACGTCCACAAGCTGTTTGACGCAAATCCATACTGAATAATATATGAGCATTGCTCGTAGCGTTTGCAAATTACATTCCACAATAAAATAAATAATTCTAATGATTCTTTTCAATCAATATTGATTGATTATTACTAATTATAATAAAATATATTATTTTCTTTTCTTTTCTTTTCTAAAACTTACAAAAATTTTCGGACTTTAAAAATAATGAGTAAATATGTTATACTACATAAACTAAACATTCTTCAATACTTTTTGTGAACTATTTCTAGCTTTATCTATGCTTATTCGCATATTTTAACCCTTTAATTTATCATGTACATACTACATAAAATTCATTATTCATTATTCTATAGAAACACTTGTAGTAATTATGCATATATATTATCTACTACCACCATAGTAGTAACCTATTACTATTTTGTCTATTCTTATCTATTATTAACTATTTCTATTGTTATTATTACTAATATTTTTACTTTCTACATTTATTTTCCTTATCCCTTCTTGAATGTTTGAATGTTTTTGACTTTATCTATCCTTGTTTGATGTTACTATCCTAGATTCATCTAGGTTATCTATTCTCATCTATTTCCTATCCTTACTTCACAATTTTTCCTTCATTTCTTTCACACTTAATACGGAAATGGGACATCGTTTGGTACCGTATTACAATACAACCTATTCGGTTTGGGTAGTATGACCTATTATGGACTATCATAGACTATAGACTTTGTTTACTTGAGTTTATACCTTCATTTGGTGATGGTGTTTACTATTGGTGATGGCTGTTTGGTGAGTATGGAATGCATGATTTGTATATATTTTGACACATTTACATGTTTGTTTACATCCGACTTCATCGTTGTTTTTTTTTCAAAATTACCAATACTTAATTCTATTGTTTATAACGTGGTTTACAACCTTTTCTAGACTTTTTCCGTTCTAGTGCACGGAATATTCAAACATTTTATACTATATGACATTAAATGATTTTATTATTATTATTGTTATTATTATTATTATTATTATTATGGTTCATTGTTTTCTACTTTATATTTTCTTATCGATTTATACAATCTGCAGTACAACGCTATTAATGCAATGACTGAAACAACTAATACTAATATGATGGCTGCTATTACATACATCATGTAATTTGTTCTGATTATTAATAGTGGTACAGTAGTATCCACTTTCAGTTTTAATAAATTTTCCGGTAGATTATTAAGTTCCTCGTGATGTATACTAAAATTTAATTGCTTGAGCGTCCAATTTCCTATCAAACTTAGATGTTTATTATTTACGCTTATTACTTTCCTTGTTGGAATCGCCAATTCTCCAAAAATTAGGTTATCAAATGAACTGTAATCAATGAAGTACGAACAATTATTCCCAAAATTTACCTTCGTCGATGTAACTTCGTGATGTTTTCCTAGCTTAGTTACATATCCTTCTACCAATGATGAGTATAATACTCCAGCATGAGTATATTTGTACACTACCTTGCCTAGGTATTTCTCCGTTTGTTGTTCGCAACCACTTAGCGAACCATTGAAAACAATGTTGTTCAAGCACTTAGCTGCATCATCTAATGATATCTGCTCGCAAAAATACAAGAAACTCTTGAATTCGCATTTCGATCGATCTAACGTGTGATATATTCCATTAGCTAAGTATACCACTTCCGGTAACTTGTAATATGTTCGAAAATTGTTCGTTAGGAAACCCATTGAAATTACATTAAACATCTTTGATACAGTATTTTCATAAACAATAGACGTTTTTAGTAATAAGTCGATGTTGTTTTCATTATAGTTGTATTTCATTAAGTAAATCGATGACACTCGATAAAACATTCCTATGTCGAAACGATAAATCGAATGCTTCAAAATATCATGACTAGTTATAAATTTGTTCACATCTAAATTCGATAAAATATGATAGGATAATTGGTTGCTAAGTATGTCGTTGAATATTTTATTAACTCTCTCTTTAGCTAAATGAGAAAATAGATTAGTCAAAATTTTCCTTTGAGCTTGCTGCAAGTAGCAATACATCTCTTGCAGTTTACTCCTTACATTCTGAAGAACATGATGTACCTTTACTACCACACCATGCATTATTGAAATTTCCTCATTATGCGATATTTTTAACTTGTGAATTTCTTCGGCTAATACGTTTTCGTGTTCAGACAATTTCTGAATCGAGGATGACAATTGTTGCGTGTGTATTAGATTATAGGCCGACAAACCTATAGACCCAAATCCTAATAGCATAGACCAAATTGAACGTTTAGTTCTTGTTGACTCCATACATTTAGAACTGCCGTTAATGAATACAAATTGACATGGTATTGAATTTATTATATTAATTCTAAATTGTCTTTCCCTTTCTGCGTACTCTTCTAAAATATCATATGATTCACTACACACTTTGTGCATAGGCACGGCTTCGTGAAAGTTTACATGTAATCGAATAGTTGTATAAACCATATTTGATGCATGAACCGCCAACGAATCTTGCGTTAGGGCTATTCCTACGTCCTTCATAGTTACTTGGTGATAGTCGTCTGACTTTCCAAAATGAACCATAACTATCAACTTTATAAAGATGACCAACATTGTTGTTTCCATTTTTACTGATTCCTTTTCAGTCTCGAATAAAAGTCTGTAATTAGTAAAACCTAATATTAATTTTCTTGTTGCTATTCATTTATTTATTTATTTGTGTTTTAACCTACTGTCAACAATTTATTTATTCCTATGTATTATATTTTATTTTACTTTCTAGGTGTCAACTGATTTTACTTTTAATTTAATTTCACATTCCATACATTTATTATTTATTCAAAACTCTAGTAACTACAATTCAAAAAGTGTCTATCGATTCTGGAAATTTCCTGATGGAGATTAGCATTTCCTCCAATCTCGGGTTTAGGGTTTGGTTGAGAAAGTGCCCCCTTTCTGACACTTCATCGGTAGACCCAATTTGTACCATAGTTACATTAGACCCAATGTTAAATATTTTTTTAAAAATTTTTTTTTCACCAAATGTAAATTTATTCATCGCCATCCGATGTTTGATCTGTATCACCAAACTTTTCACCACTTTTACTCTCTACAAATAATTTTAATCGTCTTAAGTCTATAGTGTCACTCTTCTTTTCACCCTTTTTAGTTTCATACAGCACTTTGTATGAATTATTGTTTATTTTGTCCACAATTACCCCTTTTGTATTGTAACGGTTTCCAAAGCATGCCGGCAAACCTGCTCTTGGCATTTCCCTAATTAAAACTTTTTGACCGATCTCAAAACTCGGTTGGTCAAACTTTTTCTCTATTTGCTTCTTCTGAGATCTAAATCTTCTCTGCAAATTTTTATACGCCAGTTGTCGTGCCTCTTTTATGCTCTGAAGTCTCACCTCATTGTCGACGTATTCGCAAGGAATGTCTAGGTCCTGCTCAAGAAACGTTCTTCGTTCGACTCCATGCAATAGATAGTACGGCGAAAAACCAGTACCATCATGCACTTGCGTATTAATAGTAAATATCAAACTTGGTAATATCTCATCCCAGTTTGAAAAATCTTTATCAATGTAATGCTTCATTACTTGCTGTAATGAGCCAATGGCCCTCTCTGCGCTTCCTATCGAATAATGGGCGCTTGTATTCGCAAAATGCAATTGCATTCCAAATTTCTCTGACATTTCCTCCAAGATTTTGCTGCGATGAGATGACATCCTATCCAGATGGAGCTGAGATGGGACCCCATGTTTCGTAATAAGATCTTCAAATATTACCTGCGCAACGATCTCTGCCTTTACTGCGGGTACCGCTCTGGCAATAACAAATCTAGTGGCATTATCTACAAATACTAGAACATACTTATTTCTATTATTACGAGACAACCTAAAAGGACCAACCTCATCCATCACAACTGACTGGAATGGAGCATAAGAGGGGTACGTCTGCGCGTGAAATGGTACTCTTCCTGTTTTCCTTTTCTGTATCTGACAGCTTATACATTCACCAATTTTCTCCATGAAGAATTTCTTCATGTTCGGAAAATATATTAATTTTAGTGCACGTTTGTAACACTTCGTGTAAGAGAAATGTCCACCACCATACACCGAACAATGTAGGTTCTTGAATACCTGTTCTCTTAATGTATAGGGGATACATAACAATAACTTTGTACCGCCTGCCATTCGTTGTGTTCTGTATAGCCTATTGTCCTTTACCGTATACCATCGAGCTTGCTTTTCGGCTTTTACGTCAGCATCTTCTGGATGTTCGATTGCGTGCATGATCGGACCAAAAAATGAATCTTTTCGCTGTAACTCGCCAACATCAATATCCTTGTCAAAGGTCAAATTGACTTGTAGATCTTCGGAATTCACTTTCAACGTTTCTAACTCAATATCGTCTACTGTTGGTTCAATGTCGGTGTTCCTGGACAAAATGTCACTAGGATTCTTTTCTCCAGGACAATGCACCGGTGTGTACTTATACTGGGCTAAATCTAAACTCCATCTCACAAGTTTCGGAACTAACTTCGGCGACGTTTGCAAATACTTTAACGCCTTAGAGTCGGTGTACAGTTCGAATTCTTTATTGAACAAGTAATAATTAAATGCTCTTAACGAACTTATCACTGCCAATATTTCTAACTCCACTATATGTTTGGTCTTCTCCTGTGGACGTAACACGCGACTGTAGTACGCTACTGGTGTCCATTCACCATTAGCCTGTTTCTGCATTAAAACTCCGCCAATCGAACTAGTCGATGCGTCAATGTACACTCTCGTGTCCAAATCTTCTCGAAACGGGGCAAATAATGGTGCATTCATTAACGCCGATTTCAATTGATCAAAAGCCTGCTGATGTGATTCATTCCACTCGAACTTGTGACCCTTTTTCAAAATTGGTTGAAACGTTGATGTGATTTTGGCATAGTCCTTACAAAATTTTCTAACGTAAAAGATTTTAACTTCTTAACATTATTCGGGGCCTTACACGCTTTAATCGCCTGTATTATCTTCGGGCTAACCTCATATCCTGCGTCACTGACAATGTGTCCGAGAGCCAAAATTTTCCTTTCTATGAACTGACATTTCTCTACTGATAGTTTGAGACCGTAATGCCTCAACCTTTTAAAAACTGATTGTAGTACGTCTACCATTTTCTCCTGATCATTCGTATATAGAAATACATCATCCATATAATAGAAAACTGACTCCGGATTTACATTCGCTAGGGTCATCGCCATTATTTTTGTATATATAGCGGGCGCCTGAAGATAACCCATTGGAAGAACTCGATAAGAATAGGCTCCTACGCCTGGTATATTGAATGCGGTATACTCTAGTGACTCCTCAGAAATAGGCACTTGATGGTAAGCCGATTTCACGTCCAAAATGCTAAAGTATTTATGTCCTCCCATGCAAGTTAGAATTTGATGGATTGGAGGCAGCGCAATGCTGTGCAGCTTCACGCATTTGTTCAAAAACCGACAGTCGAGAACTGCCCGAATACCTCCTGACGGCTTTTGTATGAACAACATCGGAGAGTTATAAGCACTAGCACTTTCTTCTATTATTCCCTGTCTTAACAAAATGTTGATTTGTTCCTTAACTTTATCTCTTAGCGCGATGGGAATAGGATATTGGTGTCTTCTAAACGGTACCTTTGTTTCCAACTCGATGTGGTGCTCGAAATGTTTTACCTGACCTAATTCATCATCCTGCCATGCAAAAACATCCGCAAAATTATAGCATAAGCTCTCAATTTGCTCCTTAATTTCAGGTTTCGTCTCTGTTCCAAATTTCAATCGAGATTTATCAAAATTTCTACGGGATCTTAAAATACCATCTATATTCTCGTTTGATAATCCTTCGTTCTTCAATTGGTCTTCATCTACACATTCCTCAGCTTGTCCTAGCGTTACATTTGGCCTTAATAAAATTGATCTATTGGATGGATTAATAATTTCGATCTTATTGTTCTCTGCCGATAAAAGTGCGCGCGGGATCAACACATTGTATTGGGCTTCTATCTTTCTGTATGGCTCTAACAAGTATTCCCTGTTATTCCAAGAACTAACCAAATTAACTTCTACAGTAGTCTTAGTCCTAGGTAACAACCGTACCTTATGACCTAGTACCCATCTTGGTCTAATACAATGTTTTATTCCTATAGCTGCATTATCGGATACAGTCACAGAATCCTGTTCTTCCCTTTTCCTTAATCTTGGCTTCCCAAATCTCTGCAACGTCAATTTATTCTGACCATAATTTATTTGGCAATTCTGGCTTTGTAGGAAGTCATTCCCGATCAAAATTTGATACGGAAAATCCTTCACTACGCGAAATTCCAAATGAAATGTCTGTCCGGCCATTTTAAATCTAATCACTGCGATCTTATTTACTACTAGCACATTCTGTGTTATTCCACAAATACGTGTTGGTCTAGGAATTACCTTTGCGCTAGGTGGAACTAGCTTTTCATTTACGATAGATATCTGTGAACCTGTATCGATCAATGCTTTATGACTTCTCCCGTCGACTTCTATCGGAACGTATAGCATGTTATTCTCCGTTAACGTAGAGGCTACTATTTTTCTAACTCTTGATTTACCTCCTGTAAATGCGCCTCTGTCATTTACAGTATTACTCAGTTTAAATTATTTGTGCTTGTAGCCTGATAGTACGTTGTACCATTTATCTGGTTTGGTACAACTGGAACGTATTGTACTTGACCGTTAACTTGACTATGATTCTGGCACCATGATGGACCATTAGAACCGTTAGCACAACAACTATTCCCTCGTTGTTGCCAAAAATTCGTCCCTCTTCCACCTCGGTTACCACGCCAATTATTCCTAAATCCTCTTCTGTTATTGTATTCGTTAGGACCTCTATTTCTATTATAACTATTATTATTATCCCGATTCCAATTCCTATTTCCATTGTTTCTATAAAAATTTCGTCCTCCATTACGAAAATTTCTGTTTCCTCTAAAATTACTACTATTATTCTTCTGTTGCTTCGAATCTCTATCGCTTTTATCTTCTCTATTATTTCGGTCCTGAAATTTAGTCGCTAATGTTAACTGAAGTTTTTCTATCTTTTTCTCTAGCTCACCCAACTGAGTGATACTTGGTGGTTCCTGCTTAATTTTAACATCTTCCCTATTTCTAATCTCTTTCTTCAATATCAATTTATCTATTTCAACATCACCATCCTCCTCTTCTACTTGTTCTCGCATTTTCTTGAGAAGGTCTTTGACGGTCACTTTTCCATTCTCTCTTTTCACACGTTTCTCTACTTTGCACTTATTCTTTTCAACTTTCTGGAGATCCTCCACAAATTTGTCTATTGTCGAATACGAGTCAGTTCCTACTCTTTCCATGAAGTATGGCTGAAGGCCACCTACTATTATCCCTATTTTCTTTTTGTCGTCCATGCTAGCGTCTAATCTTTCGCACAATACTAACATATCGTACACATAATTTATAATGGGTTCATCCTCAAGATGCAACCTTTCTCTTATTCTTTCCTCTATATCTAATGTTACGTTTGTACGTGTAAATTCCTCTATTATACTTTTCTGTAATTGCTTATAATCAATATCGCTAACATTTCTTCTCTTCAAAAATACCTTCATCCACTGTCTACCATTCCCTTTAAATACGCTTGGTAACAGTTCCTTTCTTTTGTCCTCACTCACGCCTGCCATTTGACACGCGTCGTCAAACTCGTCGAAAAACCCAATTATATCATTATCTACCTTTAAATCAAACTTCGGAAGTTTGTTTACATCAGAATAAAACGTTAAGCCTGTCGCCATCTTATTTTCTTTTGAACTACTTGAATGCTTATCACCGATTACACTACTTTCAAATGGAAAGATAGATTGAAAATCTTCTGTGTAAGATTTTGCTACAGGACTAGACGGAAAGTTTTCGACGGGTCCTAATTTCAAACTCGGTTTTACACTTTCTTGCTTTTTCTTACTCGAGGTAGCAATATTAAATAAGCTTCCGACCTGTACTCCTTTTGCCGCTCTTTGTGCTCTCGTACGAATACTTTCGTTACTCATTTACTTACTAATTACTTTAAATATTTATTCTTATAAAACATATACTTCCAGCTACTTTAACTAATTGGTCGGGAGTGTCGGATAAATTATCTTCTCATTGCAAAACCTTAAATTCACACTACATAAATTAACACCTTATAACTAAATACCTTAAACTAATTCGAGAAAATACGTTCAAAATCCTTAATGTTACACTTCATCGTAGAGAGGGTGGGATGGGTGGGTTTTATTTACGAATAAAACGTAATATAATATCATTTAAAAATGTGTGGGTCGGGAGGGCTTAATTATTTAAATCTATTCGCTGAGATCGCTACTGATTGCCCTATTACCAAAACCACCAATTAACTATTTACTGAGATCTTTACAAGCCAGCAATCTCCAATCATGATTATTTACTAAACTAGAATCGAAACACAGCATCTCCTACCATGACAACCCAGCCACTCAGTGCCTAGTTGGGGATGCAATTTTGAGTGCAACTGGATGCCTTCCACTCACCATCTAGAATGAGTGGGATAAAACTAATATTCATTTGCGAGAGGTTTCTTAAGGGGGATAAAATCAAATAAGAATACGTTAACTTCATTAATTTGATATCACTGTATTTCTCAAAATTATGATTTTACTGTAAGATTTCGTAAAGCGTTTACTGACGGATATTAGGAACGATTTGCCAGACGAGCATAGCAATGGTCGAGTATTGAGCTTTTGAGCCCTGAGTCGGTGTAACACATACCTGGAAAATCTGGTGTTGTTCCAACGATGATCTGGCGTTGAACCTGGCTCCTCTATGATGATACTCCTGACTGTTGAATTACGAGGACGAGCATTGAGGTATGAATATTCTCAATAGCTACTCTGGATGTGACTTTCTGCGTTGTTAAGAATGATGTCGTTTACGAAGTATTTCCTTTCGCTGTCATCGGGCTGTCTGGCGACTATAAACTTAGTTCTCCAAGAACTCGATTAAATCGGTATTCAAAGACTGATCTCTAAGACTCGATCACTCGGACTCCATCAAAGACTCGATCAAAACTCCTTCAAAGACTCGATCGAAACTCCTTCAAAGACTCGATCAAAACTCCATCAAAGACTCGATCAGAACTCCTTCTCATCCTCTGCTTTTGTTGAGCTTGGCCCAACCTCCGTCGTCTGCTTGTGGCACGTGCGACCCCTTTTCACATGGAAAGACAAATTCCTTCCATGTGTCAAGACTCAAAAACTGCAACTCTCGACACACTCTGTTTTCTCGATTCTAAGCAATTTCCGCATATCCGTGATTTCGTGAAATTCGTGAAATCTTACAGATTCTCTTTGTACAATGTATAGAATTTGGCTAATGCGAGGATAGACGCATTGTCTACATTTCCTTCCTACATTGCCAGACTCTCAACGAAGACATTCTTATTCACATTTATTTACAACAGACTGCTGACACTGGAATTAACAACATTGTGCAGCTTGCATTATATTTCATACACAACATTTAATTACCTTAACCTTAATAGATGATTTTTATACCGTAAACATTAAAACAAAATTGAAAATATACAAAATAATTAACTCGAAAAACGAGTGTTGCCACAATATATATATATATATATATATATATATATATATATATATATATATTGTTACACAGTTGTGCATCGAAGTCCTAAGCCGGACTCAAACTATGGGGCGAGACGCCCGCGCTTTTCAAATTGTGTGTGTAGTAAGGAAAAGAGAGATAGGGAGAACGGAGTCGGTTGAGGTTCAGATTGATTTAGCAACCTGATGCCTCATTGACACCTATCCACACGCATGTATTAGTGGTATGACCCTAGCTTTGATTTACTCAGATCACAGAGCTGGGTCCTAGATGCAATATTTAGGGAATACCACGAAAGCAATAAATACATGAAATCTATTATGTAGTTAGAACTAGGTGTAAAATAGACACTGTAAAAATAAATGTAAAATAAATGTAAAATAGGAATTTCAATCCCGGCGTGATAGAGAAAAATCATAGAAAACACTAGAAGTCTTAACCACTATTGAGCATGCGCGTGAAGAAGTCTCTCCCAAGCTCGATGAGGCTCGTGACGTAGCGTTCGAGCTACGTCAGAAACTGGCAGAAATGCGTGGGACGTAACGCCTATATAAACGAGGCTTGTTCGCCGCTCCGGTTGATTCTACGGACGACAGTCGACGAGTGTGTGTGCTCTCCAGTCTCGGACGCCTTGTAGAACAACAGGTATGTGATTATTTTTTCTAAGTTCCCCCTCTAACTCGGGATGAGTACTTTGAGATTTGTAGTAGCACTTTGTGAATGTTTAGTGACGAATACGAAGTCCCTTCAATCTGAGACCAAATTCCCTCTTCGAGAATTAACATTTTCCCTTCGGGCCAATGCAAGTTGCGATGTACGAAGTTCATATCTCACTATATTCAATAAATCGCGGTTTAGCATAAAACCTTCTAGCACCCATTGAGTATTATAGGGGTTGTGCTCCCACTTAGATGATGTAGTAAAACTACCAAGTTGTAATTCCAAGTAACCGATTTTGTTAAATTCATCTGTATTTCTATTTTTATTTTTTTAATAAAACGAAAAGTGAAATGGTCTCTTTGATTTAGTCAAGCTATCCCACCTAATTAGATTCAACTCACAGTCTTCATGTGTTACCTGGGTTTCGATTTCAAGTACCAAGCTCTACCACTGTTAGTGCGCTTTCTCATCACCTTCGAACCAGTAAGCCAAAGACGTTGTCGAGACCGAGGCTAAAAGCGAGTTGGACTCCGAACCAACTTTGTTTTACTGGGTGGAGAGTGAAGAAGTGATCTCAATTACGATTTCACAAAAGAAAGTGTACACATTTGCTACGCCAATCCCAGAACCAAAACATCATATAACAATTTTATGGTGTTCGGTGTTCGCCGGGTAACCAACTGTGTGTTCTTGAATCTCTGAACAAATCTCTGGTGCTCATTCACTTTATAGGGGAACCAACTATCTCAGTTGTCCTTAAACGCGATTTTAGCAAATCGGGAGTGATTTTTTTTTACCGAAGAGCTTTTAATAGATAAAAGTGAAAAGTGTACGCGAAGTTTTTCTTTTGACTAGTTAAGTGGTGAATCGATACTATGTAAAGTCAGTAAAGTTCAGTGGCGTACTTAGCCTAGGCGGTGTTCAGCCTATGACTCTGATATACAAGTATAATTTTTCTGCTCTAAATAGTGCGTTTCACAAGTAGTGAAGTGGCGACGGAAATTTTTTATTCTCAACTTCTCTCGCCTTAAGTTGTTATAAGTCAGCAGAAAAGTTGCTAGGTTCCGCAGAACAAGACTCAGTTTACCTCACGACGTTTTCTTGTGTAGTAAGGGAAATGGAAAAATCGGGACGCGAGTGTTAAAAAATGAATTCAGCTCTTGTCTCAAGTACTTGCAAAACTTTAAGTCTGCTTATGCTTCTGCTCGCTTTGGTAAGATCACAGTCAGTTTTATCTCTGGTCAACAGAACCTCCCGTTTTACGGGATGAAAGTTCGACTAGTTTGTCCGGCGATAAGTGGCTAATACCTTTACCACTTATTTGGGGAGGATCACAGGCAGTTTATCTCTAGACAGCAGAACCGCCCGTATTACGGGATGAAAGTTCGACTAGTCTGTCCGGCGATAAGTGTCTAAAATCCTTTCCCATGCAAAGCTTGGGGGTCACAGGTATCTTATTCTCTAGGTCCAGCAGGGCCCCTCTGTAATAGGGGTGCAAGCCCGACGGCTGCCTGGGAATAACTGCCTAAAACTCACCTTTATGCAAATGCAATATCAAAAATCAAAATGCAGGTACATGAACCAATGGTTGGATGATCGAAATCCCCCTTGTGAATTTAAAAACAAAATAGTATTAAAAAAAATAATTTGAAATTGAAGTTAAAAAAAAGAAAAAGAAGACAAGTTAAAGAATAGAAGTAAAAAGTAAAACTCCTCATAAGTGAACAAATAGGCATTATCTGTTATAAACAGCTTTCTAGTCACTTTCCGTTGCCCGTTCTAAAAAGTAAAGCAAAATTTTATAAAGAAAGGGAAGTTGAGTATTTCAAGTTCAAAGGAAGTTAAATGAAGATATTGAAATAATAATAAGTCGCAAAATACGTAAGAAATTTTGGCGTAGTATTTCCGAAGGAAGTAGCTATCAGTGATTAAATTCTTACTATATCAGAGGAAATAGGTTGATTACCCACTGCCCTGGTTTAAGAGGCCACTGACTTGTGAAAAACAGTTTCATTTATCAAAAATGAGTTTCGCGCAGAAAATAAAAGAAAAGCTATTAGATTTAGGGCAATCTCATTGTCCTAAGACGCCCACGTGCAAGCACCGTTATATTTTAGATCGGTGGAATAATTATTATTGTATTGAGTGCAATAAAATAAAAGTCCACGGGCATTCTCCTCCTGAGTTTGGTCGTTGGAAAAAGAATCCATTACCGAGATACTTGGATACGTGGAGTCAGCCAAGATATCGTGAACCAACGACCGCGAGCCCGCAAACCCCAGACGCACCAGCGAGTGGTTGCGATCTAACGCCGCTGGCCGCGTCTAGTCCTATCCCGACTAGAAATGATATAGAAATACAAAGTGCTGGTTCAAATGAAAAACCAACGCCAGCTCCTAGGACGATATATGTAAATTCAGATACTGATGAGACCCCACCTGGGGTAGATCCGAAAACTCTAGTGAATGAAGTAAATTTAAAAGATGAACTAGAGATAGCCGAACTAATCACTGCAGGTCAGGAATGGCCTCAGGCAACAATTGAGATAGAAACAACAGCAGGTGTATTACCTGATGTCCCCTCGAACCAAAGTCCCTTAGATACTAATAAGTTAGATGATAAGGAAAATAGATTAAGTAACTTAGTGTTAAGTTCAGAAAATAAAGACATTGGTGTATCAAAAGGCCCAGATAGCCCAGTAGCGCTATATTTTCCTATAAAATACGAACTGTCAGATCCTAGAACGCCGTTAGAAATGCAAAGACCCACCTTTCAATCTTTTTATGCTGGTAGTAGTGATGAAACGGTTTATGCCGAGATCGGTCCTAGAACCATGTATGCTAATTTAAATACTGAATCACGAATCTCAGTGAGTAAAGAGCCAATTTACGAAAATATTGGTCTCGAACCCAAGGCTTTCACGAATAAAGAGCCAATTTATGCAAATACAGGAACCGATCCAAGGGAAACGAAAATTGAGAACCCGGACGAGGATAATGAAAATAAATTGCGCTCTCTGACACAACCTAATGATGAAGCGTTAATAGACCAGATTAGGCATTCATTACAAACGGAACTGTCCCCAGCAGTAGGAAACTTAATTCGACCTTTAACTAAACAACTACGAAACAAGAAAGTACAGGTCACAGTTGTTCGTCGCCAAGGTGACGAAGAAGATAAATTAGGTATTTTATTTCAAGCGGACCCCTCAGCCCCCTTTGAAGATTTATTACCTGAGGAAAATGTAGTTGGCAATTTTGATATGGAAATACAGACCTACGTTTTTCAAAAGAAAGATGTTAGCGTTCAGACCGAATATAAGTTTCCTAAAATGATCCGAATTGATACAGATCGTGAACTTAAGGTTCTTCGGACAACAGCTACCCAAACCAACCCTGTCATGTTTGAAGATAACCTTACCCTCCAAGAGAAATTGCAATATTTGGACAGTATAGATAAGATACTCAGTGTAGTTAGTAAGGTTAGGTGGTCAAACGGAGATATTAGTAGTGCAGATTCAGATGGGGGTGAGTCGTTGAAAGACGATTGGTTAGGATACGAACTACAGAAATTACAAAACGAAGAAATAGCGAAATTACAAGACGACAACCCGGGGGCTTCTCCTGAGTCATCCCTGGAGGATGAGTCAAAACCTTCATGGAACTCCGAAGAAGCACTCCGATATGACCATTGGGATCCTCCCACGGTTTCTACTCCCCGAGCAGCGAACCGAGACCCTCCCACAGAGCACGCTGACCAGAGAAATGACCTCGTCGCCCCTGCTCCAATTGAGAGGAGGTTAGGCGAAGAGAAGGAAAGTGATGATGCTTTTCCCTCAGTTTGCTCTGACCACCAGAAGCAAATTGAAGAGGAAGAAAAAGAAAATAACGATTCCTGGCCTGAAAGTAGAATAAACGAAAACATTGGTAAAATCTTTGATTACGCGGAATTTGGTGCGTCAGTAATTTGTTTAGATGAAGTAGAAAATAGAGACGATCCCTCAACCTCTCTAACTCAAAGTGAATCTAACAAACAAACTGATAGTGTTAAGAATATTGGTTTACAACCTTCAGCTAGTACTAGATCTAAATTTAGTTCCTATAATGACCCTAGTGAATCACCTGCGACTAAAGAAATGAAAAAGTACCAACAAGAGGAAAAGTTAAATCCCTTACAGATAATGTTTATTTCGCCACCTAGTAGCGTAGTTACACCCATGGCCCCCATGGAGAAATTAGAGTTTAGCGAAGGGGAAAAGACAGAAAAATCGGTATTCAGCGAACAAGATAGAACTTATACATCAGAATTTAGTTCAGAACAAACCTCCGAGTTAGAAAATAGAAGCGTAACTGATACCGACTATAGGTCCGTTTCTGAAAATTTCAACACCTCGGCTTCTTTAGACAGGTCCTTAGATCTGAAAGATGAGCCCGTATCACATTCCTCAAGTGACGATAAGACCTCTGACAAGCAAAAATCAAATTTTTCGTCCTTTCTAAAAGTAGATCCTGAGAATAAGTCTCATATAAATTTAAAATCTGAGCAAGAAATTAAAACTAGTCCGGTTACCGAGACATCAATACCATATAGTTTTAAGAAACCTAAATTTACGGATACAGTAGTAACAGGCAAAGTTAGCAATCCCCCTCCCGAGGGTGACAATCAAAATCCTACTGTTGGTGCTAAACCACAAGCATTCAAGATCTATCCAAATGTTGAAATTCCCTCCTTCTCTGGTAATAGACATGAGTGTGTGGAACTTTTTCTGCAAGAATATGAATTAGTGGCTAGCATATACGAATGGTCAACCCTAGAAATAGTAAATTATCTTCCTTACTGTCTAAAAGGGGAAGCTTTCTCCTTCTATTTAGTAGACCTAGCAAACATTTTACCTTTAAACTATAGCGAGATGAAGGAAAAACTTAAAAAGGCTTTCCCTAGTATTGAGTATACTGCAAGATTAGAATATGACGTAGATACAAGAAAACAACAACCCCATGAAAGTACTTTAGCGTTCATTTATAAGTTAATAAAGGATTTGAAATTCTTACGAGGTTGGGTTAATGAAAGTGAATTGATGAGTAAACTTAGAATGAGTTTGTTGCCAGACATCCTAAATAAGCTGATGCTTGAAGTGGATGATTGCGATAATCTCGAACAGTGCCTACAATATCTTAGAAAATTTCACACAGCACAAAGATTAGTTAGCCAGAGAGTTAACCATGACGTAATATGGGAAAATGACCGCCTGGACTGGTCTAGCATTAAAGAACAACACCAACCAGGATTTGTACAGATTAGTTCTTGTTACACAGACGAAGTAGTAGCAGAACCGGGTTACAAAACGTATAGGAACAATCACCAAAATACCTATGGCCTTGGCCATGGGCAGGCGCAGCTTTGTACAGTCAAGATAAAAATAGGAGACCGCTGGGCGCAAGCTCTTATAGATTCTGGCTCTGAAATTTCGATAGCTTCAAAAACCCTTTTACCCCCAAGATTTCCACTAACTGAGAGACTGAAGGGTTATGTGAAGCTCCGCGGCGTCGGTGCTCAGCCCACAGATTACATTCCTGTGGTGAGAATAGCTTGTTGTTTTAAGGATCACTTGAAAACAACCAAAAGGAGGTTCCTAGACGTAGCTATAGTGGACCCACAGTTTTGCGCCTATGACGTTATTTTAGGGATAGATTTTCTGCATAAGTATGTCACCACCATTCATTCCAAATACATGGAATTAGCTGATAAAGACGGGAATCATGTTGAAGACCTATGGTTTACAATCCCAAAAAGTACATATGGGACTCGTCAAGGTGTGATTCATACCTTAGACTTAAAACATGTTAAACGGTACCCACCATCAGTAGGAAAAAGATCGATTAGCGATTCCCAATCAAGACAGAACGATAATGCTAGACAAACGGCTTTCTCTATCCCCCCTCATACAAACAAACCAATTTATAGGAAACGGAACCTCCCACTTAGGAGTACGGATCCGTCTCTAAAATTGGTCACCGGAAATCATAGAAGTCCCGTTGTTAGTGTACCTGATAGGAGACAAAAACTCCCTGTTAAGGAAATTACATCTCGTGTATTCGTGTGTTCCAGGGAAACTACAAAATTTCCCTCGGAGCCTACGAATAGAACAAATGGAAAAGTCAATAGATGTAAAAATGCAAGACGTAAACGAACTAAAAAAACAAGGTATCTTCCAGTGCTCCTGAGCTGGAACTTACCAATTCGCCTGACTTAGAGAAAGAGGAAAAGAACCTGTCCAATTTTGACCCTCAGCCAGGCAATAGTGGAACTTTGGTAGCTAGTTCTACAGAAAGTTCGAGTACAGAAATTATTCCGGGAAAGAAAAAGAATGCGCCTTATGCGACAAGATATAACAAAAAGAACCAACACTCTGTAAAGCCACCCCTGGCCTCACAGGCGCCTCATGAGCCTGTAGAGGACAAATCAAATAGTGGACATGTAGAAACATTAGAAAAACAATTGATAACGCAAGGAAGTGTAAATGATCCCGCAACCCTCCCTGATCTAGAGAGTTCTGCTCAGGATCATAGTCAGAAAGAGGTCGTGCCAGACCCCTTGGGGCTGAGCGACGAACTTTTTGATATCTATCCGGACACTACCTACAAAGTACACCTTCCAGCAAATGTCCGCGTGCCGTCCAAGGCTTCGTATGACATAGAAATTACCGCACCAACCGGAAACGTGCAGATTTGGGAATTCTTACCGTCCAAAGGAATTCGGTATTGGCACTCCTGTTTGATCCCAAGAGGTCCAGTTTTTACTGACAATAAAAATATTACTCTGACTATTTTTAATAGTTCAGATCGAACCAGATCCTTGTCTAAAAATCTTTATTTAGGGAAACTTGTTCCCCAGGTCGAGTCCTTAAATGATAAGACGGATAATGACGTACAGGCCGTTAATCAAATCATACACCTTACGAACAAAGATGAAACAGAGGACGTGGAAGTCCCTGAACAACCCCAGAAAGTCCCCCAAACAAAGGAAGAATTAGCCCAAGCATTAAATAATGGCCCAAACTTAAACCCCGAAGAAAGAAACCAATTACTGGACTTATTGATGGAATTCAGGGATGTTGTAGCCTGGGACAAGTCTCGTCTGACTGCGGCTACCGATAAATTTATGTGTCCCCTAGAGGTCATTACAGACATACCTGTTTCTCATCCACCATATAGAGAAACACCAAAACAGAGAGAGATAGTCGCGGCAGAGATTCAGAGAATGTTAGATAGCAATATTATCCGAGAAAGTCAAAGCCCATATTCTGCACCAATTGTGATAGTAACAAAAAAAGATGGCTCCCCGCGCATATGTACGGATTTTAGAGGACTAAATAGGATACTAAGGCCCAATTATACGCCAGTGCCGCGTATAGATGATATATTAGCGTTTCTGAATGGTACCAAATACATAAATACGCTGGATATGCAAAATGGTTACAACCAATTATTAATCCGTCCGTGTGATATAGAGAAGACTGCATTCATCTGCAGCCGTGGAAAATTCGAATTTTTGAGACTACCATTCGGCCTAAGCACGGCCCCGGCTCTTTTTCAAAATATGATGAACGTTATCTTTGGTGACATTATGTGGAAGTATGTAATCTGTTACTTAGACGATTTGGTTTGTCTTAGTCCTTCTTTCCCAGACTTAACAGAAAGAACGAGAATTATTTTATCTTGACTCCGGGAGGCCAACTTAAAACTCAACCCTAAGAAGTGTTACTTTGGTTATGAGAAGCATCGGTGCTTGGTCACATCGTCGGCAGGCGAGGGATTTGTGTAGATCCTGCAAAAACGGAAGCTATATCAAAGGTACCATACCCTACAACAGTTAAAGAAATACGTAGTTTTATTGGACTTTGTTCTTTCTACAGAGCTTTTGTTCAAGGGTTTTCTACTATTGCCAAACCACTCATTTCGTTGACTAAAAAGAACGCCAAATTCGAGTTTGGAGAAACCGAGAAACAAGCATGGGATACTTTGAAATCTTGTCTTATATCTGCTCCGATCCTTGCCCACTTTGACCCAAATCAGGACGTCATAGTCTATTCGGATGCCTGTCGAGACGGAATAGGTGGATTTGTTGCACAAATTAAAGAAGATAATAAAGAACACCCAATAGCTTATTTTTCGAAATCTTTGTCTCCAGCGGAGCTCAACTACTCTACGGTCGAGCTCGAAGCGCTAGGAGTTACTAAGACAATTTTGCATTTCCACTTTCTGTTGGCAGACCGTCCCTTTATTGTGCGGACCGATGCTCACGGTATATGTTACCTCAGAAACAATAAAATGCTAAATTCTCGTTTCATGCGTTGGGCAATTCGTTTGCAGCCCTATCAATTTACGATTCAACATGTCAAAGGTCGCAATAACGTGACCGCCGACTTTTTGTCAAGATGTCCGCTAAAGGATGAGTTACCCTCCAAATTCGGTCAAGAAGAAGATTGTGCAGAGGTGTGCAACCTAGTGTTATGTCCCAAAATAGATATCAAAACGATGCAAAAAGAGGACGACAAAATTAGAGAACTAATACAACAGAAGAAGAATAACCCCACTGATCGTGCTCTAAAACCCTATGTTGTAGTTGACGATGTGTTATACCGAGTCATGAACAAAGATAAGAAACTAGTGATACCGGAAAAGGCTATCCCCGACATATTACAAGAGGCCCACTCGTCTCCGCTGTGCGGAGGCCATACGGGATTTTCTCGCACTTACTCTAAAGTAAACGAACGTTACTATTTTCCGAACATGGGGAAAATAGTTAAGGAATACGTGCGCTCTTGTGACGAATGTCAGAGGGTGAACATCCCTCGAGAAAAGAAACAAGGTTTTCTTCACCCTTTACCTGTTAAAGAGGAATTGTTTTCCCGCTGGAGTTTAGATATTTTTGGGCCGCTACATAGTAGCGCAGGCTACAGCTATATCCTAGTTATGATAGAATATCTCAGCCATTTCGCAATATTAGTACCGCTACGAAATATTAAAGCCCCGACAGTGGCTAGAGCCATGTTGGACGAGCTAATTACGCGCTTTGGCCCCCCTAAAGAGGTACTGACGGATAGAGGAAGTAATTTTCTCTCAACGATAATGGCCGAACTAAATGACTTATTTGATATTAAACATGTTCGAACTGCAGCATTTAAACCGTCAACGAACGGACTGTGTGAGCAATTCAACTCTGTCATTGCAAATTTCCTAACTAAGTACACGGCTAAACAGCCTACTAAGTGGGCGGAATATGTCCGCTTGTGTGCATATGCCTATAATATATCAACATCCCCTATTAGGAAATATTCCCCATATGAGATTGTCTTTGGTCAAAAGGCCAGATTTCCCACTCAGTTGGACACCCAGTATCAATTCACGAAAATACAGGAACATCAGAAACAACTAAAGTTAATCCGTAAATTAGCCCAGAAGGCTATGACACATGCACAGCAGCAGACTAAATTACGCGTTGATCGCACTAGACAACCTATTAAATTAAAGGTTGGTGACTTAGTATTGTGTAGAGATTATTTACCTAAGAAGGATATTTCTCCAAAGTTGACACCCAAGTATATGGGACCATATTACTTAAGGAGTATTTCTCCCACAAATGCTTGTAAAATCGAATTAGTAGCAAACCCTAACAACACTCAGATTGTAACTATTGAAAGGTTAAAAAAGTATTTCCCACGAGACAACTCACGTGAGTTGGAAGATTCTAGCGATAGTGAGGACGATGAATGTTAAGCGCAACATATAGGTCGCTCATGAGATTTAGTCGCATCAACTTAGACAAATTAAAAAAAAAAGAGAAAACAGAAACTTGGCGTATATTCATTAGTGAGTGTGTCGAATTTCTCATACGTCACATAGACCACTAAAAGGTGGAGTACACGTAGTTATGCAAGACCCCTGGCATACCGGAACACTTGCATACAGGGCTATAGATAGAGCCTGAAAAGAATACATTGTGAAATTGAAAACAAACAAAAAGTTATAATATACTATTCATCAATCAGAACCAAACAGTTACTTCCTGGAATCCATTCTCCTCTCCCCTCGATGCTGTAAAAGGCATTAGTGGGCCATGAGTAATAGGCAATCGTCTTAGTCTGCGGCGCTAAAAGTTGATCTGAGGAGCAAATAAGTCGTTTTTAGAATCAGGGAAAAGTTAGACGCGTCACCGAAAAAAGTTATGTCGACTTGATCCGAAATAAATGTTTTGCCACCATATTGGGATGAATAGTTTTTTTTGTTCTTTGTGTGAATGTGGCCGGCCACGAATGTGTTACCCTTCCTCTTCTCCTATAGGACTCCCAATATGCTGCCAAACACAGAGAACCTATAAGGAAAATAAATGTTGACATAGCTGAAAAGTAAAACATTATTAGTAGCTACTAACATTAATACGTACAGATGTAAATTTTTCTTGTATACTTAACTCCAACTTTAAGTATACGTCGTTGCAGCTGCAGGTTCCTCATTCACAGTATAGGATTCCATCCGTAGCCGCCGCCTGATTATTTCCATTCTCTCTTTCGAGAAATCCGCCGCTCTCCCTCTTCGTGTCTAGGAAAGCATTAACCTGGAAATTAAAGCAGAGTCAATATTGCCCGTTCTGGGTTGTTCCACTACAAACTTATGCCTACTTCGGATACACGCCTACTTACGGGCCGTTTTTCCTATGTCCCAGGTTATCTACCTATTTAAAAAAAAAAGAGAGAAAAGGGAAGCTGGATTCCCCCCACCAGATAGTTACATAGGTTACTCCACACAATGCCTACCCCATTTGTTTTTCCTTGAGAAATTACTATTTTTATTTTATTTTTTTTTCGCGTAGTTCGGGCGGGAAGCATATTGGTTAAATTTAAAAAAAAATAAAAAAAAAATAAAATAAAATAAAATAGAAAACGAAATAAGGAGAAATACGCCTTAGTCTCTGACAGGTTGTTCTCTGCTGCTGCTGTGGACTCCATATCCATATATATATGTGAAACTTTTTCTGCGACCCCTTCTGGGTGAACACAAGTGACGTTATGCTGTTGTAAAAATGACCAATCTCTTAGCGATGGCCAATCTATTGGCAAACTACGGCAATGTACTAGCCTACTGTGTATATTGTACATAATACATTTACAATTATATATGTATCGGCTATTCATTTTTTTAAAAAAAAGAATGTAAATAGCTACCTGTGTACTATACTTCACTGCATTTAGTTAGTAAGATTACATTACCTTTAAGTTATGTTCAGTTCATGTTGAATTATGATCAAGTATTAACAGTGATGCTCATTTTAAAATAACGTTTTCAATTATAAGGGCGTCATTAATATTTATCAAAATACTAGATAGTAACATATTGTATCATTATTTCATTGTGGTAAGATAAACTTAGGTTAGGTTAAGGCTACCAAATGTAGTTCGTATGAATATTGGGGGTAGATCGAGCCCCCTCCATTTTTTTCTGTCCTCCCATCATTGGGTAATGGGCTAGAACCCGCTGATTGTAACTACCTTGAGTATATTACTATCGACATGTTACGTAAAGTACAACAAATGACAAAAATAACATGGTGGTGCGCTATAATAGTGCCCTCCCAGATGTTGTCCTACCACTACACCACTATACTCGTGGTTTTCAATCATCCCTGTGTAACTGCCTTCATACAAGTTAAAATTTTGGCTTGATTTAATTAAAAGGCACACAACGCTGATAATATACTACCGAATGGTATTAAACCACGCTAACACTGGTAATAATAATAATAATAATAATAATAATAATAATAATAATAATAATAATAATAATTCACGGAAGGAAAATCACTGAAGGACAATCACTACTCGTACATCAGGTTGTATTGAAATCAATACTCGAGTAATAGAATCCTTCATACTTTACATGGCACATCTTAAGTACACTCTAGCTCTGTCAACTTGTTTATAATGAATCTAGTACAAATTACTTAAATCTATTTAGAATAACACTTATGAGTATACCCGTCAAATGAGTTAGAACTACAAGTCATGAGACCTTCAAAATTTGGTGGCCCCCTCCATAAGCGACCCTGTTTCATAAGTGGATAATACTGCTTCACAACAGCGCATGGCGCACACGACCGTTAGGATATAAAGATAAGAACGTGACGGTAAATATAATTTTAAGCGAAATAATATGTCAAAATAAACAACCCAAAGTGTACTCTTTGGAATTTAAAGGTTAATCGAATATCATTGGGCCTTACAAATTGATTTTAAATTGTTCGCGGATACTTCTGTTTTAAATTGTTCAAAACCCGGCTCTCAGTCAGCGTTAAAACTAAAAAGGAAATCAACTCTTATCAGGTGACGGAAGTGCATCCGACTCAGGATGATGGTTGTGCGAAAAGTCAACAGCAAAGAACGCACCAGCATTTATAACAGGAAAATAGATAAATAAAGAGAAAATAGGGAAATGACATTACAACGAAATGAATAATAATAATAATGTTGCCCATTAAATCGTCACGATTGGGATACACCATAGTCTCTGTTAAGCACTTGATTCTTGACGATCCCTGGTCCGATCCCCTGATGAATCATTTCCTTTATCCTATATCTAAATTATAGCTCATCTCGAGCGCAAGTTTGTAGTTGAATTGGTTATGTAAAAGTAGGTTAGAATCAAATCCTTTCAATAGACACTTAGTTTACCACATATCATCATTACCTACACTAGAGGTCCCGAGTTCGAAACCCGGAATAGACCTATCACATTTAATATCGTTGTAAATATGGTCTCAATTACCGGAGATTATTGGCAGGACGCAATTGTATCTAACTTTGAAAGGACAACAGATAAGTCGGAGATCGAGTCCCGACTCACACACTTTTTGTATGAGTGACACACACTAAACAACGTTTTTGTTTCTCCTTAGGGAGTCACTTACTAAAATCACAAGTAAAGCAACACGCACTTCTTATAATCACTGTTACATTGTAACTTTGGTCACTATCTTTCATTGTGGCTTTCACTTAACCCAGTGATAATGAAAATCGGTATGGGATACTCCCAGGATATGAACTGTGATTTCGAGTTAGCACTCAAGTTAGCACTCGAGTTAGCACTCAACTAAGTTAACACTCACTAGTAAAACCAATTGGTAGCCTGACGTGAAGAAATTGAAAACGCATGTTTCAAAAATAATACACTAACAATTCAGGGAGATAGTACTTACCCTTAGTGTCTTTGGAGACGTAAGCCTTCCCTTCTCCTTCCTTTGCGTTTTCCGAGCAACAGATAATACGTATACTCCAACAAGCTGAAAAAATATGAACCACAAAGTTAAGTTCTTATTTAAACTCGTTGGTTATCATACTTAATAATTAACATAGTGCAATAATTAGCATCATACTTAATATTTAAAAAAAAATTAGATAAAGATAACTCTACTATTTAAATCCAGCCACGCTTTAACTACCAAGTTCGTTAATTGTCGGCTAATAAGTAGCCGGGACACTACACTCAACTGCAGGTTCCCACGTCCAGCGTATAATGCTATGTGTGTGTGGGAGAATTTTTTCGTTTCAGGTTTTTCCTTACAGAAGCCGAAGTAGCCTGCCATACAGAACCTGCCCAGGTAAAAGCAGGGAAAGGCCCTACGCCTTGGAGATAACTGAGTATTCGTTTTCCTTTTTATATCTCTGTTAAAGAAATTATAAGTTTCTAATCACTTGAATAACACTTTAGTTCAAAACAGAAAAAGGGAATTTGATATTTTCTTTGTTATTCTTACTATGCTACCTACAAAGGGTTGCAAATATAATGAACAAATCACATTGTGCGCAAGATAAGACTGCCTCCTCTGGGGGTCTTAGTTATATTAATTAGCTTTATAGAGCTCAAAACCCTACAATATTATTTCAAGAAATCTCTAACAATCAAGATAACATGCACGTTAACCGAGAATTTCTAAAGTGCTGAATTGCCCTATTGTGAGATACGTCTTATCTTGAACACTATGGGTACACACAGTTGTAATAATGTGTAAAAATACAAATCAGTCAGTCATATCAGTCTGATTGATGTGGTTGAAAATTCTCAATAAGTGTAAAACTAGCCATGAATTTCAATTATAAAACAATTATAAAAATTTATACTCGTTTGCTTGAGTTTGTGTTAAATTTTAATTAAAATTGATTGATATAAATTTTGAAGATACTTTGGAACTAATTATTTTAACTGGCATATTTGTAAAAGTATAATTAGATTTAATTAAATCTTGTTGAATCTCAACTCTGTTTAATAGTTCTATGGTTTACGAAGTAACCTAAATTCAAATCTCACAATCTTTGTTAAAGTTAAAAAAAGAGGGTAGATAATATTAACATTTCAAGGTATAAAAGATTGTATACAATAAACTTCTTGTACTCATGCATAGCAATCCGAACGACTGACCACTTCTTATTCTCTAAATTAGGAAAACAATGCAAAAATACTTATCTGACAATGTTCAGAAGTCCCTGGTCGGAAGCCAGCGTCTGTAACAGTATACTAGATGAATTCTCGCAGTTGAGATGCCAAAACCTTTTTTTCCCTCTCTCTCCGAACATTCGTCAGCTGAGCTGATAATTTACAAGCCACTTATCATTATGCCAAGCTATATAATTAGCTCATTTCCGCCACGCTGGCCAAATTCAAACTTCCTTTAAACACTCTAGTCCTCAACCTGCCTACATCTGAAAACAAAATATACGGCCAATGTATGTCAATATGGCCATTGCGTCCTGACGTTTTCATAACAAACCAGGTATTGCCCATCTTGTAAAGTACCTTGGATTTACTCACCATATGATTCATCACCCATTAATCATTACAGTAAGTGGAAAGAATATTTAACAATTCAGTTTCCTCCATCATTATCATTCCACTCACAAAGAAACAAACCGAGTTAGGTACATCAATCAATTTGAGAAGAATTTGTTTTACCGTGATGTTGTTTTTGATCTTCATCCACAGTCACTGCTTGAACACAAGAGGCATCCTAACAATAATGTGTGGTCAGCGCACCCACACTTAATTCTAGGCTTCCGGTTTATTTGTTCAATGATACAAAATTGATTTTTGTGATATTACTACAATCACATACAATATTAAAACAGGTTTCTATACCTAGATTCTGACGATGTGTGGTCAGCACATTCAGGACATCTGAAGGAAAAACAGTCTGTATTAGACTCTCATCTTCGAATAGCCTCATTTTTGGGTAACCGCTGCAGGTTCCATTGATTACTATATCTTTCTTAGATTTGATGTGTGGTCAGCCCCGTTAAAAAAAATATATATAATGAACCATTGCAAAAGGGATTCGGTGGACATCTTATATAAACAAGTACTTCGCATAAGCCAAGGTTATTATGTAACGCATTAATGATTATGTAGTCTAATAGCTTCTTTGATTGCAGACCCATATCCATTGCCTACCCAGTGCGATGTCTAGAGTAAGGCCCCCCCCCTGGTATCTGGAGGTACCCAAGGATCCAGATCGCCGCCTGACGGCCCCATCCAGGGCTGATCCAGAGAGACGATATGGAAATTGATTATTATGATTGTTCAATCCATCACTGTTTATTAGTGGACAACAGTGACCAAAAACCTAAAACTTCCATCCGGATACAGAACTTTCGCTGTGCCGTAAGGATTATACACTTCTACAGTGACAAGAAACCCTCCTTTAGCTACGGACAGACTCCCATTGACTTACCTCAGTTCATTGTTTACAGGTGAAAAACTCTTCTCGTATCAGTACAAACACAAAAATTGGAAAAGTGATAAGACTCAAAACTAAAAGGAATAAAAACTCCTTCAAATCAGCGTTGTGAAAAATCATAAGAAGATTGTAAGCAATGTCAAGTGACTTTAAAACTGTTTCAATATATGAAACAACTCAATTTCCTTGTAATAACCACGATCTAACGTACCAAAAACCATGGACAGTTATTGTCTAAATGTAAAAAAAAAAATTGAATTTCTATTGATTGGTCAAGAAAAAGCACAAGTTTGTTTTTAAACATGTAACGAAGCCTATAAGTGAGTATGGTAATCGAGTTTACACATTTTCATTCCACCATGTTAAAGACTGTAAGTTTTGGAACCCTCTGTATAGCTATCTTTTGGCAAACACCGAAGCGAAAAAGACAAGGAAGTCATTTCTTAAATTATCCTTGTACATTGGATTTAACTGTTGCTTAACAACAAGGTCACCATGACGTCTTCATATAGAATTATTCTCCGTATAATTAAATCACTTACACGATGTATTTAAGATTTAAAAACAGAAAAGTTCACCACAACGGAAACCGAGGCCGGTTATCAGTCAAGGCTAGTAGAATTAAAAGAAAGAACGGAACACTCTTCCGGTGTGTTTTAAAAAAAACATATCAACCATAGCTTATGTTGTGGTTAACTTTTGCGTTTAAAATCTATACTATAAAACAACAAGATCCACTAACATGATGAAACATGATGTAACTTTACTTCGTAGAATTTCCTTTGTAACCGCAAAGAAATCCCTCTCGATTTCGGTGTGTATTAAAAAAAAGGACATAAAATACGTTAATACTATTATTAAAATAATAAGAATAGGAATACTAACAATACTAACCTATAAACCCCCCCTGACATTCCCCTCTAATTATAAAGAAACGATATGAAATCCCCTGCAAGAAACATGTCCTCTGGTATAGCAAATGTAACTGCATCCCTGATTATTAGATTTTGTATCTGATATTACCATAGGCCATTAGGGCATAAGCTAACACACTAACCATAGGGTCAGTATTTTAACCATTCAGACTCCCCCTTTGCTAACACAACCTCTCAGGGATTCATGAAAAGAAGTCTAGAGTTGTTATATATAATCCTTAGGTGTGCTAAAATGCGCTAATCGATTGTAATGTCTGTACGTTATCAGTATACGTAAATATCATTGTGTCTAGCGTAATGCATACCACACAGGATGAGAGAAACCAAATCGAGGTCGAAATAGCAATCAAACTGAGTAGAAGTTTAGAAAAACACATGTACATACTATGATTACCCTGTCTAAAACAGAGCTATATAGTAAGTTTGTAATATATTACATTTATTGCATTATCAATGTAAAGAGCAATAACTAATAATGTGCGATTCATTCTCCGATATCATTAAGATGAGTTTAAATATATTATGCGTATAGACGCACTTAAAACAATTATTAAGCATTAAGCCACTGTTTTAATCGTTAGTTGTTAATTACTCAAGTTATTTTACATATGCGGTTTAATCATTTAGTATGCAATCGCTTCTATGTTACAAATACATATATAACCAGATATGTAATGGAGTACTCAAATACTTTCAATACATTACAGGTCATTAATTATCCACTTGATTCTGGAAAATAGAGTATAGCCTATGCTTGATGAAGTATAACTGGTATATTGAAACAACATAAGAAATGTTGTTCACAAACTGTAAGGCACAACCCCGCAATAATTTAAAAAAAATTCAGGCAACACAATTGAGTGTCCTAGTCTATATCATTGCATGTTTTTCCCATTTGACTTATACTATAACCAATGAAAACTTCTCTTGTAATTTATCGTCCTTCTCCGTCAAACTTTAAAGCGCTTCACGCTATGGTTTTTTGTTTGTTTTTGTTTGAGTGTATGTAATGTTAAAATTTCTTCATTAAAGTTGAATAAAATTAGTAGCCGGAGACAAGCACAATTAACACGCATAACTATAATTGTACTCAGTACTGTAAATACAATTGTAATTAGCAAATCAGTGGACTCACAAAATCTTAATTTTCTTTATAATACTAGAAGTTGTACTCATAATCGGTTCGAAGTCATGCTTAATAATATGATTAGGAATTAGTTTAAAAAAAATATACTATTGTGAGTTCACACGAAACCTTTTGATAATTATAAGCTAGAAGGATTCCAAGATTGTAAGGTTTCATCTTACATATTTTAATCTACTATTTTGTTAATGGAATTGAGTAATATTTAAACGTACTATAGTTAGTTATGACACATGAAATCTTACAATCACGCTCTCTTGCAGTTTAGTCGTGCATAATCTCCAAATCCCTCAAGAAAGTTTGTTTTTAGTTTCCTAGCGTCGGACGTAAGGCCAGTTTTATATTAACCCTTTAACTCCCAGCAACTTGCCTTGGACAACCGTTTCTGTAATTGAATAAAAATGCCAGAAAGATAACTTTCGACATTTTTTTTTGTTTATTTTTTTTTACCGAGGTCGGCGGATAACTGTTACACAGTTGTGCATCGAAGTCCTAAGCCGGACTCAAACTATGGGGCGAGACGCCCGCGCTTTTCAAATTGTGTGTGTAGTAAGGAAAAGAGAGATAGGGAGAACGGAGTCGGTTGAGGTTCAGATTGATTTAGCAACCTGATGCCTCATTGACACCTATCCACACGCATGTATTAGTGGTATGACCCTAGCTTTGATTTACTCAGATCACAGAGCTGGGTCCTAGATGCAATATTTAGGGAATACCACGAAAGCAATAAATACATGAAATCTATTATGTAGTTAGAACTAGGTGTAAAATAGACACTGTAAAAATAAATGTAAAATAAATGTAAAATAGGAATTTCAATCCCGGCGTGATAGAGAAAAATCATAGAAAACACTAGAAGTCTTAACCACTATTGAGCATGCGCGTGAAGAAGTCTCTCCCAAGCTCGATGAGGCTCGTGACGTAGCGTTCGAGCTACGTCAGAAACTGGCAGAAATGCGTGGGACGTAACGCCTATATAAACGAGGCTTGTTCGCCGCTCCGGTTGATTCTACGGACGACAGTCGACGAGTGTGTGTGCTCTCCAGTCTCGGACGCCTTGTAGAACAACAGGTATGTGATTATTTTTTCTAAGTTCCCCCTCTAACTCGGGATGAGTACTTTGAGATTTGTAGTAGCACTTTGTGAATGTTTAGTGACGAATACGAAGTCCCTTCAATCTGAGACCAAATTCCCTCTTCGAGAATTAACATTTTCCCTTCGGGCCAATGCAAGTTGCGATGTACGAAGTTCATATCTCACTATATTCAATAAATCGCGGTTTAGCATAAAACCTTCTAGCACCCATTGAGTATTATAGGGGTTGTGCTCCCACTTAGATGATGTAGTAAAACTACCAAGTTGTAATTCCAAGTAACCGATTTTGTTAAATTCATCTGTATTTCTATTTTTATTTTTTTTAATAAAACGAAAAGTGAAATGGTCTCTTTGATTTAGTCAAGCTATCCCACCTAATTAGATTCAACTCACAGTCTTCATGTGTTACCTGGGTTTCGATTTCCAGTACCAAGCTCTACCACTGTTAGTGCGCTTTCTCATCACCTTCGAACCAGTAAGCCAAAGACGTTGTCGAGACCGAGGCTAAAAGGGAGTTGGACTCCGAACCAACTTTGTATTACTGGGTGGAGAGTGAAGAAGTGATCTCAATTACGATTTCACAAAAGAAAGTGTACACAATTGCTACGCCAATCCCAGAACCAAAACATCATATAACAATATATATATATATATATATATATATATATATATATATATATATATATATATATATATATATATATATATATATATATATATATATGTACGTATATAAGCAATGTTCAAAATATTTATGAAGTTAAAAAATAATGCTGTGGAGGATCAGGGGAGCAGAGTTGTCTTCAGTGGCGCATAGGGTGCTATCGGGCTAAAGCTCGACCCGTAATAAAGTTGTTAGTTTTTCGCATTCCACTTAGAACAACAGTTAATAATCCTTCTTAGCATTTCTAAGAATTTCATTGATTTTCCATTTTCGTAAGCTCTTTATTCAGAAATAATACTGTATTTGCCAAATTTCATATAATGTAAGAATTGCGTCCTCTTTTTTTCTTTCGTCCTTTGTACTTGTTTGTTCTTTTTCTTGATGTTACTTTCTTTCGTTTCGCCTATCATACTTTCGATCGTTGTCAGTTGTAATTCAAGTCGGCCGTCATTAGTAACACCAAAACTAAGAAGAGTTGATAAGTAAAACTGATGTTCCACACCAACTTGCGCGGATATATACATAACGGGACTTTAGTTATTATAGCAAAGAAAAAATCATATCTTTTGTTATTTTAAAAAGAAAGAAATGTTTGAATTAAAGAAAATCAAAACGGGGGAATAATTAGCCCGGAAAATTAGGTAGTCCACGGGTATACTTCCATTTTCTTCTATGGATAGAATAAAAGGTGAGATTCAGTACTAAATTTTTGTATTATACCATATAGGATTTATCGGTCTGCAATTCTTGCCATTAAAATTTCAATTTATGCATAAATTAAAATACATTGAATTCTCAAACTCAGGTGGGCAATTGCCCACTTCCTTCCCTGTGTTGTGCATAGCCCCTTGAAACAAAGTCCTAAAGGCGCCACTGGTTGTCTTCAACATTGCGAGGTGGGCAGATTTGAGACTTATTATAGGGAAGGGAAATGAAACCCATATTACGGTAAGGGGCCGCAGTTGCTTGTGGTAGAGTGTTCACTTCTGGTGTATGGGGTCCCGGGTTCAAACCCTGCTCTCGGGAACTTTGTAGTGGACAAACACCATGTACGTGGGTTTATTCGCGGTTCTCCAGTTTCCTCCCACTTTCTTCGTTCCACCATTTCATTCATTTCTCATTATCACAATCTCCTTTAGCCCAGCCAGCATAACCGTGGGACACAAAACTCAAAGATTTTCATATTGCGGTAGATGAATCTGATTTCTGAGGTGAACATGTTGTAGAGTATATTATATATTAGGCGATGTAGAGAAGTAGTAGTAGTACATATCCGTATAAAAATCACTGCCGTGAATAAATTCTGAAATCTGAATACATGCATATTTATAATTAGTATTAGTATGTAGTTTACATCAACAATAATCCACGTTAAAATTGTGGACACTGGTTTTATAGTAATATAAATAATGACTTCCCTAAAACTATGAAGAAAGAATGTTATGTATGACGCAACAATACTCTTATTTGAGCAAAATGATGATAGTCTCAATATCATTACAGGAATCGTTACAGAAATCTGACGCATGTCATATACTCTTTATTTAACAGATGTAACCTTAAGATTACGGAGAAAAATATTCCAGCAATTAAATTCTTTTCTTTGCTTACGAAGCATGAGTAGATGCCTAGGCTGATACTACAAATAGATGAAATGCGCGTTTACTGAAAAGATAGGTTCTACTGACATACTGTAGTCTATATACTCTTCGTGTGCTCGGGCCTAGGAGAGAGGAGGAGATAAGATTTCACATCAGGTTACGTCCGCACAGTCGCACACCTTCATTTTAATTAAAAGGGAAAGGCCAAGAGAAATCAATTTTATCTCACTTTCCTTTGAGGCAGTCGGACACAAATCATCACACTTATATGCAAAAAGCACTTTTCAAATAGGATTATTCGGGGAGTCTCCAGTTCTAAAGGTGGGGGGACATATCTCCCAATTTCCCCGGGATTTTTTGTCCGTACCTACAGCTGAGACAATTTTCCAGAATGAGGAGAGGGGCATATTCTCCTCTGGCATTTATTGAAATTTGTGTCCAAGTAGCGGATGTGGAATTAATACATATTATGAGACTACTAAACGCATTACAGCACGAAGTTAAGTTTGAACTAACAGAATACGATTCTTTCTAGAAAATAAATGTACCGGTAAAAGCCAAGGAAAATCAATTCCATCTCACATTCCTTTATGGCAGACGGACACAAATCATAATACTTATCCCAGAAAGCACTTTTCACGTCAGATTATTGGGGTGACATGTCCCTCTCATCCTCTCGGGATTTGCGCCAGTGCCCAACAATATTTTCTTGAAGTCGGAGCCTATGGTTGGTTATTTCCAATTTGGTATTTATCTGCTGCGTTACTTGTTCCAATCTGCTGTTCTACTTCTTGTGTCACTTGTTCCAATTTGGAATCCAAGTTTTATGTTCTGGTTAAATCTAGAATCCAATTTGGAATCCATCTGCTGTCTATTTGTTTTGCCATTCGTTCCAATCTAGAATCCAAGTATTGTGTTACTTCTTCCAATCTTGAATTCAATGCAGAATCCATTTGCTGTCATATTTGTTGTGCCACTCGTTCCAATTTGGTATCCAATTTGGAATCCATCTGTTGTGTTATGGAATTCGTCTGCTGTCCTAGCTGTCGTAAAAGATTAATTACATCCGTTAAAGTTTCAATTTCTGGAATATCGACATCTTCAACTCCTGCATTGGTATTCATTTTAGGTTTTCGGTATATTTTTCTTTTGTTAGGTAGTAATAGATAATTTGTGATGCTGAGTGAGATAGTTTACTAATATTTCTGTCTAATCTCAAAGTTCCACGGTTTCGGAACCATAAATATATGTAACGTTAATTATATATATATATATCTTCAGTTACGTTACATTCTCTGATTCTAAACGTATATATTGAATATTTAAAGAGATCACGAGATTATCATGAATCACACAACACAGTTATGCACTTTATATATATATATATTCACTTTCAATATATATCGTGTTTGTCACATTAGAAATATACATTCAATCATTACAAGATGGTTCTTCGTTCTATCTATCTTTTTTTAGTTACCACAACGACGACATCAAACAGATAAACAACTTGTCTTAGCAAAGAAATTAAGAAATATCTCAACAGGATGCAAACACTTAAATTATTTCCTTATATTTTTCTTCTTTTCTTAAATGCTTGTGCCTTTAAAATATCACTTTTGCTCGTAAATATTAACATACTTAGTAAGTACATACAAGCATATACATTATCTTTATAAGTGGAAAGATATTGAGTTCTCGGCATACAGAATCTGTTTCAATTTCTTTGCGAGAATGGCAGTGGGATTGCTTTATTTCTGCCAAATAGTATTTTCATTCCTTTACATTCCAAATTATGAACCAACTACACAAAACTTTGTATTTTTAAGAAAAATGGAAAAGTAGAATTATCATTAATTAACATGTGCTATTTTTTACACATAAGTAATGATCGATGTGATGTTTACTTGTGTGTTCAATTATGTTTATTCCCTCTCTTTGCAGATTGGAGGAACACACAGGGAGGGATTAATTGTTTAAATAAAAATCTATCTCCGTTTTGAAGTCATGTTTGTATTTACCAAAAAAATATTTCATGAAACTGCAATTCACGGAGTTCCAGAAATAGTGAAGAAAGGACGCTCAATTTGGGAGAGGTTAGTGAAGTAAATTTATTTTGCCATCTTTTAACTTTATTCTACAAACTAATTATATTCCACAATAGTAGTATTAGTGTGACTTGACTTCACTTCTGTTTACTTGAGTCCCTGGGCAGGAAGCCATGGTCCAGGGGTGCATAAGGTACTCTGGTGTACCTCAAGAAGGGCGTATAGGTCCTCCAGAAGTTCCCTTTTATGGGATTAAAATTGCCAAAAATTTAAATATCTGAGATTATTCACATATTGTATCCTCTTCGATGAGGTTTTATTATTTTATATGGTTATATAATTGAGTACAAGGGCTCAAGGCAGGAGCCCCTTTAAAATTTCGTTAGGAATTATTCTTAAAATTAGAAAGTGTCATATTTTAAAATTTGGTATGGTATTATAGGAAAATGGTACGTACTTCGTGATTCATCTCGTTCTCTTACATGAGTATAAAATTGTCAAAACGGAAGTTTTTTTAACCTTAGGCATCGTCGTCTTTAATGTTAATTTATTAGGTTATGGATGAGTGTACGGATGCATGACAATGTACATTAAATTTCGTGCCCCCTCTTTTAAAATTTCATGAGGAAATATATCGATTCACTCTTAAATTTTTTAAATTACAAGACTTGAAAAATTTGTTAGGTATTACAGGACTACACTATGTATCGCGTGATTCATATTCTTTATATATATATATATATATATATATATATATATATAAAAGTCGAAAGAATATAAATTAGAATTTTTTGACTCAAGGATCCTCTTTAATGATGGTTTATTACATTATGGATTAGTAAATTGTCCCATTTCTTTCATAGAAAATGGGATACATTAATGTGCCGTTTAAAAATTTCGTGGGGTGTATCGGTCCTGCTATTGAATTTCGGAAATTCCCAAATTTTTAAATTTAGAATAGTAGTATAAGACTATAGTATGAAACGCTTTAAGTTTGGTGGTACAACTTATGTTTCATAACTAAATATTGCCGAAAATATAAATCTGGAAGGTTACTAACCTCATGGAGCTTACTCTTTAATAGTGATTTACGTTATGGTGGTGTAGGGGTGCAGGGTATGGGACATATTAACGTACCACTCTAAACTTTGGGGAGGATGACGTGTAGGCTGACATTAAATTTCGCATATTTTAAATCTTAAAAAATGGTGTGGTAGTATAGCACTATACTATGTAAGTTTGAGTGATCCATCTCGTTTCCTTCCATGGGTATAAAATTGTCAAAAATTGGAAGGTTTTTGACCTCATCTAACATCCTTGATGAATATTTGTTAATGTTATGACTGAATACAGGGCTCCATTGCCTTTCATATAATATATTAAATCTCACCTTTGACATTTCAAGAGATGTGCGTAAGAACACTTCCATAATTTTAGAAATTCACAAATTTTTAAAATTTGATGTGATAGTATGGGACTATAGTATGTACCTCCGTAAGTTTTGGTTTTATCAAGTATCCATTTATAGATAAAAATTGCCAAAGATATAAATTCGAAAGGTTATTGACAAAATGAATCATCCTCTTTTATGACTATACGTGTTATGAATGAGTATAGGAATGCCCACTGGACATGAGTACATTATTGCACCTCTTTAAATTTTTGATAGGGGTATAGGTGAGAGGGATACATTGTCACGCACCTTAAATTTATGGAATTGTGATAAAAATCGGTTGGTAAATATTCTGTCGTACTCGAATATATGTTCTTCTAAATTTGATTGTGGAACGTGTTTACCCCTCTAGAATATTTTAACAATAAACTGAGGACAACATAGATCTTGGAGGTGTATATTGTGATTACAAAACAAAATACTATTGTGAAACATTTATTAGTTTTTCGTCAGAACACACCACATAAATTTAAACATGAAATATAGCACACCTTTTTTCTTTAACATTTGACTAAGGTCCCTTTCAATTAACACGCTTATAGCTAAACTAGCCTTTATTGAAAATTAAAGCATTTTTTCAATTTTCATATTTGAGCACTTTTATTTAGAAATAAAGTAGGACCGGTTTGGGTACAAAACCTCGCGGCCAGAACCTCGCGGCGACAACCTCGCGGACCAAAACCTCGCCTGGCCAAAACCTCGCCTCCCAAAACCTCGCGGCCCAAAATCTCGCCAGGCCGAAACCTCGCCTGGCCAAAACCTCGCCGCCCAAAACCTCGCGGGACAAAATCTCGCCGGGCCAAAACCCTGCCTGACCAAAACCTCGCCGCCCAAAACGTTGCGGAGCAAAATCTCGCGGGGCCAAAACCTCGCCTGGCCAAAACCTCGCGCCCCAAAATATCGCCATACCCAAAATCTCGCCTGACCAAAATGTAAATGTTCCAACAGATGATAAGGATGACGGTATAAAAGACGCTGTTTCAGAAGAAGTATCACGGGTATTTGACCAAGTCCCGCGATACCATATGAAAATTCTATTTCTGTATTAGAGGATTTCAATGTGAAGGTAGGGCGACAGGATGTTTTTAAACTGGTTATAGGGAAAGAAAGTCTGCATAAGGAAACTAATGACAACTAACGAGGTTAGTTTCGTGAACTTTGGAACATCCAAAAACTTAAAATTTTAACAAAAATCTAATAATATTTATGAAAATATGAAACAATATATGAGTTTTTACGACGTCCTTTGATTATGTCCTATAGGTTAAAGGAGACGTAGATGACCAGGATGAAGGAAATGATCGAATAAATAAAGTGGGAGGAAACGGGAATAACCCGAGAAAGCCCACGCACACGATGTTTTGTATATTATTATTATTATTATTATTATTATTATTTGTAATGTGGAATTGCATATTAGGAAACACATTGGGTAAATTTTAAAGAAAAGTTTCATTCGCTGCGAGGTTTTGGCACGGGGAGATTTTGGGCGGCGAGGATTTGGCCCAGCGAGATTTTGTCCCGCGAGGTTTTGGGCGGCGAGGTTTTGGCCCAGCGAGATTTTGTCCCGCGAGGTTTTGGGCGGTGAGGTTTTGGCCACCCGAGGTTTTGGGCGGCGAGGTTTTGGCCACGCGAGGTTTTGGCCCGGCGAGATTTTGTCCTGCGAGGTTTTGGGCGGCGAGGTTTTGGCCACGCGAGGTTTTGGCCCGGCGAGATTTTGTCCCGCGAGGTTTTTGGGCGGCGAGGTTTTGGCCACGCGAGGTTTTGGCCCTGCGAGATTTTGTCCCGCGAGGTTTTGGCCGGCGAGATTTTGGGCGGCGATGTTTTGGCCGCGAGATTTTGTCCGTATACCGTAGGACCTCTTGGTAAAGTAAATTTTCCAGGTTAATATTGTTCTTTTAAAGACCAATTTATGAAGAAATTGGCCCTTTTTTATACCGGATTGTACCGGAAACCTTCTTTTACAAGTTTACAGAATATTAAGACATTCTGTTAACATATAGATGAATATTGAAGGCACTTATAAGTTAAGTTATATCTCTTAACCTAACCCTTACTTGCAAGTGTTAGAGTGATTCACATTCGGAATGACTTGCTCAACATCGGTCCTAATTCCTTCCATTGTAAATAAAGGCAGCACCGTTCAGTACAGTTAATGAGATTTTTCTTTCACTCTTCCCAGATGTAAATAATCGTACTCTTAGAAAGTTAACATTAAGAAGTACGATCTTTTTCCATTTATTGCGGATGATACTTTACATAATATAACCTCAACTTAAAATTTTAAACCATACACAAGTAATAGTCCACAGTAAATGAACACATACTGTTGACCATACTAACAGAGATTTTACTTACACTACGTCTGGTTATCTTTAATAAGTAAATAATTTACATCTTTACAAATCCTTGCCATATGCTTCCTTACAACAATATCTAGCAATTGAATACATTTCTCACTGCAAAGGAAAAATATAAAATATAAAAAACTTCTAATCCAACGATATGAGTATATAACATACATGTTTCCTAACTAAGTGGAAGTTACAGTACCATTTTCAACATAGGGCTTTACATGATTAACGTTACGTTTAGTTATAACATTAGGTTGATTACATTTCATCAAGCACAATGTATTTAAAGTAAGTTTATTTATTATTTCAAAGGGTGGATAATATAAACGAGATAATTTTGACGTATAATGTTTTACTAATGAAGCTTTTTCAAATTTCATAACTAAGACATTATCACCTTCAGAATAATTAATGAGTTCTGTGTTTTCATTGTAAGGTTTTTCTATTCTGCACTAGTCTTTATTAATGTTGATGATGACTTTTCATCCTTTCCGTTTTATAGCGAGGTCGTGTTAACTTGTTGAAATATAATTCTCACAGGGCATCAAGTAGCATGTGAAATATTCTACTGAGGCACAACTAAGCTGGTTCATTCCCTGTAGTCTCACTTTTACTTGTACTTAAGGGAACTGTTTCCGTTTCAGTAGGTCAGTCCAAATGTGTTGAGGTTCATTCAGGTATATATGTAGCACGTTTATATAGTCCTATTTACCCGTTCACAAAGATTGCTACTAGGATTATATGGAGCAGTGTTAACATCTTGGATACTAATACTGAATCAGAACTGTTTCGTTTGTTGACTGCAGAATACCTGTACTCGATCGTGAATGACTTTCTGCGGTCGTGCAACCAACAAGAATAATTTGATTAGATGCTTGTAGATAATCTTAAATCTAAGGAATGCAATGGTTGTAATATTAAAAATCTTGTACTAGCATTGGTAATAAAAAGAATATGTGGATACGGTCCACAATTTGACAATTGTTATTTAGGGTTGTTACCTTTCCGGTATAATAAACACCTTGCTTCTTTCTGTTAGAATCGTTACAAAATTGACACTACTGACAATTCCTCAAGTATTCTTTAACGTCACTAAACAAAATTTTCGAGGTACAACTGGAGGTTATCTTAATTGCAGTTCTAGAATAATCCACCCATCTCATCAGTATGGACATATTTCATTATAGGACAACATACCCTTTAGGACGACAATCCCCATCCTTAGTTTCTTTCACTGCCGGTCTTCTTTATTAAGATATTATTGTTAGTAAATTCTCATTCTGTCGTTGTCCTTGTACTCTTTGCATGATAGTTCTAATCTCAGGATCTTCCATTTAATGATTTCAAACGAATACTAAACCACGGTAAATTCAAGAAGTTTGCAAAACTGATATTATCAGGTTTCCCGTCAAACTCACTCAATTCATTTATTGAAAGACCATTGGTATAAAATTTCACCTTATTGGGTGAAATTAAATCTGCAAAAAAAGTTTGTTTACTTCTAAGATGAACTACATTACAGGAATATTTCGACAACTTTTCAATCAATGTTCCATATTTACGCTGACATTTGCGATTCAGTAAATGCCACGTTACTAAGTAATTATCACCGGACATCATTAAGGGTTGTATGAAATCAATTTAAAATTTTTCAAAAGAAAAAAGAAAGCGAATTCAAGTAGGTATATACTTTTAGACCAAATTAGTAAGGAATATTCTATGAAAAAACGACACGGGACATAAGTGACCGTTATCATCATATTGAGTATGACCGATATTTGTTATATGTATTGTCCACATGAATCACAAATGCTTTATTCCTTTTGGTACTTTTAATACATGATCAATTAATCCTTGTTTAATTCTTTATAGGCTTCATCTTGTCTCTGACCATATTAAAATGTTGCCTTACTCGAACGTAACCGGTGAAGAGTTTCCATTATTTCAGCATATTTTCTAAAATAATTAGAATATCCACAAATTCTGTTTATTTCCTTTCAATTTTTAGTTTGGGAAAATGATTGATTGTTTCAATCCCTTCAGGATATATTCGAAACTTTCCAGCCTCAAATTCATCACCAAGAAATTTACCTTAATTAGTTTGGAGTAGCTGTGCTTTTATTTTGCCACAGTAATACCCTTGTAGAATAAGTTCTTTCTGTTAACCTTATCCTTACTGCAAATTTCAAAATGATTTATATTTGGAACGGGTTGGTTAACATCGGTCCTTGTTCTTTCCATAGCCAAAAGGCAAACAGGCAATCAGATTTATCTCTCTTTCTCCTCGGATGTAAATAATCATGCTCATACAAAATTAATATTATAAAATAAGACTTTTCTTCCATTTATTGAAGCTGTTACGTTACATTTGGTACTGCTTGTTATCTTTTATGGGCAAAAATGTCAAAATTCAAACTTTGGAGGCTTCAAACCTATTATATCCTCTTTCATGAGAATTTACTGTATTATATGCTTAATTAATAAGTTGAGTAGTCAATACTCTTTCATAAGATACGGTTACATTGGATCACACAAACTCGCATGGTTACCTTTTAAATTTGGAATTGGTAAAAATATATATTGGTAAATGCTTTCCATATCCCAATTTATGCAAATAAAAGTGTCAAATATAATAGCCAAATGTAACATTTTATATTGGACGGGAACATTTAAATTTTGGTTGGAAAAATGATTTAGCATTATGTAAAGTTTCAATGTTGCCCTTAATGTTCACTAATATAGATTATAACATTATCATATGGATCACACAAACTCGCATGGTATTTTATTAAACATGAGTACCTTGAGACCAAGAGAACTACATTTGATCCACCGTTAAATTTTGGAATTGTCAAAAAAATAAAAAAAAATCGTAATATTGTACTCTAACAGTGGAAAATTTGGATTATATAACTTGCGTTCTTTCTTGGGTAAGAAATTGGTAAAGCTCGAATTTGAAGATGTTGTCCTAATATATCATCACTCTAAAATTTAGGGAAAATTTATAGTCTAAGGTTATTGGTGTAGAAGTTTTAGCTCTTCAAACCTGATAGGTAATTATTAAAATCGATCGATATGAAATTAACAATTTTACATTTTTCACTTTACTTACAACTCATAGTATAAGATCGTTAGTGAAAGTTTTCTTTAGTGGAATCTGATTTGTTAATTTGTACTTGAGACTTTAATCTCTAGACTTGAAACCTGATAGGTAATTATTGTAACCTGTTGATATACATAATAAATTAACACTTTGAACCCTAGAATTGTGAATGCGTTAAGTGATTGTGACTACACCAGTTACTAAATTCATTGGTGTCAAAAACTTAAGATATGATACCTTGTGTGTAATTATTAAAATTGATTGATACGCAACAATAATTTCACACTTGGAGCTTTAGTCACAATTTACAGTTTAATACCAGTAGTGCAAATTTATTCTTATTGCAAACTGATTGCCTGTTCAGTTTAAAGTTACTCTTGAGGCAATTTGTTTGGCTATACACATTCACATATTTGATTCACATATGTATTATTTTAAAAACGAAACTCTTGCTTAATATTTTAGGTCAGTGTTTGATTTTTAAAGTTTTAGTTTTCAACTTTTGTTTGAAAATTATTAGTTTGAAATGTTTGTTTGAAAATTCTTTTTTAAAATTTGTTTAAAATTATTAGTTAGAAACTTTTGGTTTGAAATGTATCAGTTTGAAAATTTTGGTTTAATTTTTATCACAGTTTTATTTTTTGTTTAAAAATGTGTCTAAAATTTTCAAACTTGAAACTTTTTGCACTGGATGAAAAATTTTGATTTAATATTTCAGTAGTTTGAACTTTCAGAATAGTTTCTTCTTGGAATTTTAATTTGAATATTTATCACCACCAGAATATTTGTAAGCAATGAAAAAAAATACAAGTGTAGGGAAATTTTTTCAACAGTTGGGAGTAAATGGCAATACCGTTCACAAGAAATGCATTATCATGATGTAATAGTAATGTAAAAACAAGTTTACGCGACGTTAGCAGAACGCATGACATACATTTATATTGCTTTTTAAATCTTTTGGATCTACATGAAATGAAAAACACAAATAAATTAAATTATAACTTTATTTACAAGTACATACACATTATTTGTTTAACCACTTTCATCCATACCAGGTAAATGGTTCAAATATTGTTGGTACTATTTGTTTTGCATTCCTGCTTTAGTTTGTCCTCAGCATATAATTCGAATTGAAGTTTTCTCAGGTGTATGGCAATACATATAGAGGTGAAAAATCAATGTTAATATCATCACAAATCAATTGCATATCAATGTATGTACGCATCTAGGTAAACTATCGGCAAGGTTCTCATCGTTTACATATAAGTTTTGGGATATGCATTACTCATTTCTCAAAATAATACGTTTTCAAAGTACACTTGTTTTGGACTACAATTCAACAGAATGTTTCTGAAGATTCAATAAATTTTGAAATTCGGTCCATTCAGTTCTGTAACAGTTACTCAATACTGGCAGGGATATGCTATGTAATTTTCTTTTGTACAAGCACCTTTTTCTCATCAAGGATTTACTTATCAAGGTAGTACTACTTCATGATTTGTGCCTACTGGTTTCACAATTGTCATATCCAGTTCACCATGAAAATAATCACTAATATGGTAATGTTTCCCATTCTTTAAAGTCCAATTGCATACCAAACTCTTCTGCTTTGCCAAATCTCATCACAGGTTCAAACGAAGTAGCACTGATACAAATAATCACATGTTTAGTTTTCAATGTATTTAGTGGATAATAATTCACAAACAGAAATACTTTAACGTTAGCACTAGATATCTTTCTAACCAAAGTGCTCTTGCTCGAATGATTTAATAATGATCAATTGGTTATTGTTTAAATGTTAATGGTGCCATGTTGACGTAGTAAAATACATCTTTGAAATGGAATGTTGCTGTTATTGTAAGATCCTTGAATACATACAGATTCACTAAGTATTAAGATAGGATTGTGTACTAAATCGGAATTGATAACTTCCAAATAATCATTTGTTGAGCATGTATACAGATCTAGTGTTTAATAAGGTGGTTACTTCTTCCTATTTGGTGACTCTCATGGATATATGTCTTGCAGGTAAAATAATTATTTTAGCGTTTTCAAGAATCACTAATAATCTTAATTAAAACTTTGTAGGAATAATTTGGCTACATAAGATCCCATAAGTTACATTCTGTTGTAAATTGGTAACCTTAGTAAAAGATTTCACCAGATCACGCGTGTTTAGAAACTGTAAACAAGTAGCTGTGATGGCATTATAATGAATACTATTTCAAACGAATATTATATATGATAATTATGATTACACGTCATAAACGGATGATACAATTCTGCTGATGTTGTATATACTTATTCTGAAATGTACTATTGTATCATGAAGAATTTTTCTATATTTTTAATTATAAACTGTTCCAATTGTTTTCGTACATTTAACATTTTTCAATGCTCAACACATGTTGAAGTTAATTTTTTAAGAAAGGAAGTTTCCTGCAAGTGCCAATAACCAAAATATTTCATAAACATTTTCAACTAGTGCGAATATTTTCAAGTTAAAAAATTTTAGGAATAGGTGCTCAAACAAAAGAGTACATTTAATAAACCAAAATTTTCGAACAAAAAAATGAAGCCAAAATTTTTAAAATAAAGATATTGAAACAAAGTTTTAACAACATTTAAAAAAGAATCAAAACAAGATTTTTCAAACTAAAAATTTTCAAAACAAAAGTTTTAAACTAAAGAATGTGATTGAAAAATATTAATCAAAATATTTGAAACTTTAAGAAATGTAAAGGAAAAATTTGAAAGTAACCAACCAGTCAAACTTCATAGAAATAACTTCCCACTGATCAGCCAATTAAAATGGATTTAGACAATAAATATTAACTGCAAACCTAAGATTGAAAAATTTTAAAACATATCGAAAAAATATGAAAATTTTGAAATGATCAAGCGATCAAATTGCATCAAGAATAAGTATTCAGTATTCGACCAATCAGTTTTCTTCAAGAATATCTTTTGAATTACGATATTAAAATGCGAGTAGTGGCTAAAGTTTAAAGTGTGAAATTGTTGGTGTTCTGTATCAATCGATTATAATAATTACATATCAGGTATCCTGTCTTAAATTTTTGACACCAACGACCTCATCTATTAATCGTAGTTACAATCCTAGGGTTCAAAATGTGAATTTGTTATGTATATTAACCGGTTACAATAATTACCTATCAGGTTTCAAGTCTACCAATAACTTTTACACCAATGATCTTAGACCATGAGTTTTTCTTAAGCTTTAAAATGATAAGATAATATATTGGGTTAACGTCTTGAAATTGAATTTTATAAATTTTTACCCATGATAGAGAACAAATTAGTTCATCCAAATATACCAGATTAATTACGAATTTTTATTTATCTTTTTGACAATACCAAAATTTTAGGATGGAGCAATGTACTTCTCCTGGTCTCAGGGTGCTTATGTTCAATGAAAGACAACAGGACCTTGTATTGATGCATTTGGTTATGTTAGAATTTATCTTAGTGAACATTACCTCATACTAATCCATTTTCCTGCCAGATTTAAAGTGTTATTTTCGGTGATACATGTTTGACAATTTTGTATTCATTAAATAGGGTAAATGCAGAAACAACCACATTTAAGGAAGTACTAGAGAACATTTACCAATATATATATATATATATATATATATATATATATATATATATATATATATATATATATCAATTTCAAAATTTAAAAGGTGAGTCAAGGTATCCCTTCCAAATTAAAAAGGAGTGGGTAACGTAGCAATATGCTATGAAACAGAATTAACCTATGTACTCATGTATTTAGCATATAATACACAGAAACTTCGTGATAGGAGATACACTAGATCAAAAAAATTCAAATCTGAAATTTTGACAATTCTTTACCCATTGAGGGAACAAGAATTCTAGTCTACTACCTTACTATACTACTGGTGGATTGCTTTTCAAACTACGTAAAATGACTTTGTCTCAGCATTACAAGTTCTTAGTCTAACATCTTGGGGCAAGCTTAATTACCTTTCATTTTATACTTGGTGGTAGAAACTTTTCGCTCACCCTGCATATTTCTTTCTTTCTTTTCTCATTGATATTTCATAAGTAACAATTCAACAAAACGAAAATGTGTTAACACAGGCTAATTTTCCAGGTTATTCTGGGTAGTTTGCGTAACATCGTGCATTGGAGTTACGCTCGTAATTATCTTAGAATCTTGGGGAAAATATCAAGACAATCCAACAGTAATAACTATTCAGAGAAACCGACATGAATGGAAATTCAGATACCCTTCTATTATTTTATGCAAAGATCCAGTAACAAGTATGAGAGAAGCCAAGAAATATGTTAAGAAGTAAGTAATAATATACAAAATATGTACTTATATGTAAGTCTTAATTAAATATTTACAATTTTTGGTACATAGAAACTTAAAATTTTTGAATATTACAGTTTGTAAATGTGTTTTCTTGATATGTTTACTTTTCTGTTAATTATTTTTACAAACATACCTGAATTTATGTTGATAGATGATATGAGCATTTTGTTGATAGATGATCTCGTACGTATACGAATTAACAAGTTAATGTTATTTACAAGTCTATCTTCTACAAAATTATATGTGTAAGTTTCTCTATACACATATAAAATGCACAAAACTTTTCCAGCTGGCATACTACATAATGTAAGTGTTTGGCTTCCAGAATGTAGAAGGTTCACTTCGTATGTAATAAAGCCCATTCTATCACATTTATGCATTAGTTGTGTGTATGTATTCTGAAGAACATATAAGGCGTTCAGCGTTGTAAACGTGAATTTAGTAAACCTTATTTTGGAAATAAATGAATTTTACGCTTTGTTCATAAGGCGGAGGTTACAAATCTTTCCTTTATCAATTAATTCTGGGAGCACATCCGATGGCGAGTCATTTGCTTGCAGTGTTCAGAGTGCCAAAGAGAATTTGATCGAGTGTTGCTTTATCAGTGTGACAACGGAATGGGAATGTTGAAGCTCGTGGATTTACGATTAGAAATATCAAAGCAAATAAAGAACAAATTATTAGTAACATTTCCCTTCATTCCATGGCTTCACCTGGTGTTTTATCCAAGTTGTTATCGAGGTCATTACATAAGTTGTATCACATCTATATCAAAGCTATAGGAAGTTATTTAATTATTGTTTATTAGGTTTTAACTTTCAAAAAAAATAACATACGTGATGACAGGACCAAACACTGTTGCAGCAACAAGGCTCGAACAGAGGTCCATATGTATAGACGCATTGCAATAGAAGAATCTTTCGACACGGTGTTGGTTATAAAATTTATCCAAAACTTTCGAATATTTAAATTGGAAAATTAATCGAATATGGACGTCTTATGCTAATGGGAAATGTAAGGGTAAATCTTACGGAAAAGGTAAATGTAGATCACCTCTGGTTCGAGGGATTCTCGGTTCGATCCCTGTCATGACTCTGTGCAACTTTTTACCGGCGACTCTGTTCTTAGAAAGTAAAGTTGCTTAAAGAATAGACTAAAGTCTCACAGTTTTACGGCTCCGGTACCGGGACTGACTCTCCATGATCCTGACGGTACGGATGCAGTTGCACCAGACCAGATACATAAGTCATTATTTATTTTGTTTTATGGAGTGTCCCATTATGCCTTACCGAAAAGAAAAAATAGCAGTAACTACCACGAATTCTGTGGCATGCAATGCTCAGAGCTACTTAAAAAGGAAAACTAACCTCGAGGAACCAAACTGGTATAACGTTTGATTACTAGTAAGTACATTACACGCGACTTTTCCAAGGAACTGAAGTGTAGCAAGAATCCCACCCAAATTTCTTAAATACAAGTCCCATAAGGTATTATCGACTGGTGGTATTATTTGGTTGTAATGATGCCGATAGTTTAACAGCTGCGGAATTGAAATGTTTCTTTATTACAGGGGATATGGGAGAATACTAATACAAATATCATAGGACCCAGGCCTTTGAGGGTCTTTAAAACCTTGTCAAGTTTTATTCATTCAGTTATAAAATGTCTCAAGTTTGAAATTCTCGACAGCTTCGAAATTATTGTAACTTTTCTAAAGTTTAATTACATAAAATATGGACGTAACGACTTCATTAATACACTTTGGTTACAAGAACAAAGTTTAGTTCCCTAATAATATAGGGATTTAGCGACTTCTGAATTGTTACTTGACTATTTTTATAAAAACAAAGTTGGCGAAAGTGGTGACGACCGTTTTACAGATCGCAGAAAATTTCTCGGAGAACCCATATTCCCCAAAGAAACCATTTTGAGAACGCGTCTGATTTTACTACTACAGGAATTAAACAAGAACTACAATTACAAGATAAATAAAGAACGAGTATTATCATTATGACTATTATTATTATTATTATTATTATTATTATTATTATTATTATACACATAAAACCAGACGGAATGTCGACCAGTTCACATCAGGAACGGATTTCTGTGAATGTGTAGGCAGGAACTGTTGATAATCATCTCATCGGACCTTACCTGCTGTTACAACGCTTGACCTGGTGGGAGTATCGCATATTTTTGGAATAATTTCTGCCTCAACTATTAGAAATTGTGCCACTGGCTGTTTGTCGAAACATGTGGTTTATGCACGTTAGTCCTCCATCACTTTCGTTGCGGAGGTAAGAAATTTTCTCAAGGCGTCCTTTCCGAAGAAATGGGTCGGCAGAGAAGGACCAGTATCTCACCAGACCTTAACCATTTCCTTTTTCTGGGATCATATGAAACGACTAGTCTATGCGAAGCCTGTACAATCAGAGGAGGATTTGGTTGCTCGAATTGTTGCTGCTGCCCGGAGCATTAGGGAAACGCCCACAGTATTTCAACACATTATCCGGTCCACTGTAACCTTTACATCCAGGTGAGGGTCGAAACTTTGAACACCTTCTGTAGTGACAGTTCTGACAACAATCCTCTTCCCATTTCAACAAAGTTTCTATTCTGCACTTTACTCACTACAACTCTCTTCAGTATTCAGTCCCGTTATACAATTTGGGACCAGAAAAATCAGCCCTTGTTACAGCAAACATGGCAAGTAGATCGAATGTTTTGTTTAACGTCCGTCAATTTAGAACATTGATAGAAAAGAAGAACGTAGTGTAGTTGCATTTACGTGATGTACTGATCGAAATGAATGTGCTCTGTTATGTGTGTTATTATTATTATTATCATTATTATTACGCATTCTTTATTTGTCTTTTAATAGTAGTTCTTGTTCAATTCCTGTAGTAGTGAAATTAGACGCGTTCTCAAAATGGTTCCGATATTATTAATATGAGCAGAGCAGCAAACGGAATTTATTTTCTATTACCTATCGGCTTGTGTTGTAAGTATTTTTACATTGTAACGACCTGACTTGTACTTTTTGAGGAGGTATGCAACCACACACAGTTATTTTTACCTCATCCGCTATCCTTTAATCTGTGTGTATGAGTTCTGACCTGCCACGTAGTATTATTCCCAGACAGTGAGAAGTCCTTTACATGGTCTTGTCCACTCAAGTTACATCATAAAATGTTCGGAATCCCTAACATCCTTTGGAGAATCCCTTGCGACGCCATTGCACAAATCTGAAAACTGCAAATTTGGATAGAGCAGGTTAGGATCCTTTGACGATACCATGTTGCATCATGACTACCGTCAGTAGTTTGTACAATATTTAACTCTAAAATTTGTTTTCCCACGCTTTCGGCAGCCTATAACACGTAAACGATGAGTTTTCCGCCCTATGTTTATTGCAACCTCTTTTATTTGTTTTAATCTCAGGAATCATTCCTCTGCTTTTGTAAAAAGAATTTGGAATTTGGCACCATACTATATATATATATATATATATATATATATGTGTGTGTGTGTGTGTGTGTGTTTGTGTGTAATAACAAAAATGTCTTGTGAGTTTATTACTTGTACGACACTGGGGGCCGCGGTGGCTCAGTGGTAGAGCGTTCACCTCTGGTGCTTGGGGTCCCGGGTTCGATCCCAGCCCCCGCCAAGTGAACTTTGTGGTGGACAAACACCGTGTGCGTGGGTTTTCTCGGGGTTCTCCCGTTTCCTCCCACTTTCTTCATTCCACCATTTCATTCATTACTCATCATCACCGTCTCCTTTAGCCTAACCGGCATAACTGTGGGACGTAAAACTCAAAGATTTCATTTCATTTCATTTCATTTTGTACGACACTGTGTCAAGTACCGGGCTCAAAGAGTCACTGGCGTCAAATTGTGTACGGAACTTAGCTGATTTAAGAATTTAATAGTAGGCCTATATAGCAAATTGTATTTATCATTATGGCACCTTATTATCAGAACTGGCGCCTAGTTTAGAAGAAAAGTTTCAAGAAGTATTTTAATTCTTTGTGGAATTCCATATGCATTATATATTACAATAGATTGATAGGCAGATAGATAAACAAAGTGCTAGAAGTCATATGTAGTCATATATTAATGATCACTCATTTCATTTCTCGTGTTTCACATGATATGTGAATGTCAGCAACGAGAAGGGATGAAGCATGATATTATTTATTTAATGCTAATAGATTATAAATGTTTCCTACGGAAGAGTTAAATTTAGTTTTCTGCATTTTAATGTTAATAAAGATTTGGGTAAAAACGTCGCAGCCAGAACCACGCGACCACAACCTCGCGGACCAACGCCGTCTGGCCAAAGCCTCGCCGCCTAAAACCTCGCGGCCCAAAATCTCGCTGGGCCGAAACCTTGCCTGGCCAAAACCTCTCCGCCTAAAACCTCGCAGATCAAAATATCGCCAGGCGATAACTTCACCTGTCCAAACCCTCGCCGTCCAAATTATCGCGGTCCATAATCTCGCTAGGCCGAAACCTCGCCTTGACTAAACCTCCGTCCCCCGCGAAAAACTCGCGGTCCTGATCTCTGAACACAGAATCTCGCCTGATCTAAACTACGCGGGACGTAATCTTGCCTGGGAAGAAATGTAGTCAGTATAAAACCTCGTCACGATGATTTTTTCGATGTAGGATGCTCTATATATTGCTATATGTATATATTTTGTAATAACACATAATTGCATTAAAATAATGTGAAGAAAATATTCTAACCCGTGCTTTGAAAATCTGTATCTGTATAATCTGTATCTGTATAAAAATGAAAATTAGTGTGTTTCTGACATCATACCTCTTGAGCCACCCGACCGATCTCCATCAAATTTTCAACATAGATGAGGCTCGGGCGTCGAATGTCTTTTGGAATTTCACTTTGACGGCACAGCGAAGGGGAGGAGAGATATATAAAAATAAATAAAACTTAATAACTCTTGAACTACGAGACCAATCTCGATCCAATTTGCCAGATAGATCAGGTTACTGCCTGGATGGTTTTTATCATTTTACTTTGACGGGAAGACGGAGAGAAAGGGGGAAACATATAGAAATACATAAAAAATAAATTGGCTGCATTTGTAACTCAATAACTCTTGAACCCCCCGATCTGTCTCGATAAAATTTTCAATATAGATGGAGTTTGAGCCTGGGATGAGTTTTATTTCACTTTGACGGTGACCTTAGGAAATTCTAACAAAATCGAATAATATTTATGAAAGTATGAAATGATATGTGATTTTTTACGTCCCTCGATTATGTCCTGTAGGTTAAAGGAGATGTAGATGATCAGGATGAAGGAAATGATGGAATGAAGAAAGTGGGAAAAAACGGGAATATATCAAGAAAGCCCCCACACTCGATGTTTAGTCCATTATTATTATTATTATTATTATTATTATTATTATTATTATTATTATTATTATTATTATTATTATTATTATTATTATTATTATTATTATTATTATTATTATTGTAATATGGAATTCCTTATTAAGAAACTCATTGGATGCATTTTAAGGAAAGATTTCATTTTGTAAATTTTTGGCCAAGCGAGATTTTGGTCCGGGAGGTAGTGAACGGCGAGGTTTTGACCAGGCGAGATTTTGGCTCACGGGGTTTTGAGTGGCAAGGTTTTGGTCACGCGAGATTTTGGGCGGCGAGGTTTTGACCCGCGAGGTTTTGGGCTGCAAGGTTTTGGCCACGCGAGGTTTCGGTACGCGAGGTTCTGGGCGGCGATGTTTAGGCAGCGATATTTTGTCCCTATATTTAGAAAAAGTAAATTATACTTGTTTATAGTCAACTATGAAAGTCAATTCTACACTCTCTGCATATTTATATACTCTTTTATGATTAATAACCGCGCGTGCCCTTTATATGGCAGTCCGCCATTGTGATCATTTGCATCTGTTATTTTTTAAATGTATAAATTTAAGTGATTGCTGATCGTTACAATTATGCTTTGAAATGTTATATGGAGTTAACATTCTTGGGAGCTAAGAGAGTTTCTGTTTGCTAGAGAACTGAAGACAAGCTTTGACATATTTCTAATGCTACACTTTTTATTTTTATAGTGACTTGGAAGTAAGTAAAAATGACGATGCTTCCTCCGAATTGCGCGTGAGAAGAGGCGGAACTAGGGTGATTGACGACGACCCTGCACCAAATATTTGCCTTTCTCAATTTTGAGCATTATTCGTAAATTTACGCAACGACTAGGTTTAGAGGTGTGGGACCGAAGTGATCATCATGATCGAAATAGTATCGTTTTAAATAATCACTTACTCCAAAGACAATTTAGCGAAAATGTTTGCGTAACACTTCCATCATTAACGAAAATAACCCTAATATTCCACGTGAAAATGCTGGAATAATTTAAGAAAATTATTTAAACTCCACACACTAATGATTTCATGCTTAAGAATTACGATGGCAGCTTCCAAAGAGAAAGAAGAGGGGCGCGACATTTTACTGTGCACACAAATCACATCCGCCATTCGAGCTGTTCCCCAATACACGTACTATTATTGTTATAAGAAATATTATTATTATTATTTAATTTTATGTAATTATTATTGTTGTTACTTTGGGTAATAATTAAAATAACGTGAGTTTAAGATCGCTCTTACTGCCCAGATCGGAACATATGTATTCACAGTGGCGTATTTACGATTTTGTTTCGGGAGGGGCTTTGCTAACTTTCGGGGGGGGGGGGGGGCTTTGCCTGGAAATGTGAAAATTCTGCAAGATATTTCATTTACTTTACTATACTAAGTAAGATTTCGGGGGGGCTTAAGCCCGGAAGCCACCCCCCTAAATACGCCACTGTGTATTCATGTCAAGAAGGAATAAGAAATTTAACGTAAAAAATCGGAATTTTCTCACCGGTTTATGCGTAAATGTTGATGACAGTCTTGGTTTGAGGGATTCCTTTAAAACGAAATTATTCTCTGCTTATTGCAAAATCAATTATGGATTAATAGAATTGAACTGTTACTTCAGTTTACGAGCAAAGGGAGTTATTCTTTTGAGGGTAACGTATTATTCCAACTTCAAAGAGAATATTAAACTTCTACAGAATCTCATAAAAGATTTAATTTTAAAATTTTGTGGAGATACTTTGTTCGGTATCGCTTCCGGGCGAGTGTACACGTATCGGGACGAACGGACGAACAGGTATTCAAAAATAATTTCTTCCTTATATAGGGGCCATGAAAAACACAAATCCGTTGAAATCTGGAATTTATTTTCTTTTTCACGGTCACCATACCTTCTTTCGATCACCATACCTTCTCGAAAGCAAAACGGGATTGTTTCTAATTTATTTACTTCATATAGACATCAGAATAATATTAATGTAAACAAAAAGTAATGTTATTGTAACATCAATCAGTATATCACATTTGGTTACATAATTTATCAGATTTTGGTTTTAAAAAATATACTTATTCAGTCATTAACTACTCAGGGAAATTACTGCACTAATGAATGGAAAAGGTACAGGAAGTGAAAAAGATAAGAAATATCTGGTGTAAAAGAGGTAGCCATTTCGAACACGATTTGCGTCTGAATGGTAGGTGTCGCTGTGATTACTGGCACATTCTGGGAGGTATACAACCTGGTCAATCGAACCGATGAGCCAGTTACAGTTCAGCGACCGGTCCGTGGAGGTTATTGTGAATCATGTTTGAGCTATTACAGTTTCAAAGAGGGCAAATTATGGGTGCGCGTATGGTGGAAGCTTCTGTGACGAAAGTAGCGGAAAGGTTTGGTGTATCAAGAGGCACAGTCTTGAAGAACATGACTGCCTATGAGTGTTCCGGAGAAATTGCATGAGCGAAGCACAAGCGTAGACACAAGTGTGTGTTGCGCGATAGAGATAGACGTGCATTAGGTAGCATTGTGACCAAGCAGACGATCACTACGGCGCCAAACGTCACAGCTGAGCTGGATACAATGCTTACAAACCCACTTAGCGTGAAAACAGTCAGAAGAGAATTCTACAAGCAAAGTAGTTATTGTAGCTTTGTAATTTCGAAACCATTCATGACTGTTTATCATGCTGCTATACGGAGATATTGGTGCAATGCCCATATAGCATGGACAATGAAGTGAAAGATTGTAATCTGGTCTGACGAGTCTTCCTTTACATTGTTTTCAACTTCTGAACGAGTCTACGTGTGGAGAACTCGAGAACCAGTCCAAACGTACGATACTGACTGTTTGTTGCCAAGAGTGAATCATAGCGATGGTTCAGTAATGATTTCGGTAGCCATATCATGGTATCCTGCCGGATCCATCACCACCCTGCATGGACATGTCACTGCAAAGGACTACGTAATAATTCTTAGTGACTAGTTGCATTCCATGGTGCAAACTTTGTTCCCGGATGGTAATGCCGTGTTTGAAGATTACGAGTCCCTGTTCACACAGCACATATCGTCCAAAACTGGTTTGATAAATACGAAGATGAAGGATCACATCTGCCATGGCCTTCACAATCATCAGCCTTCAATGTGATTGAGTCCTTGTGGTACGTTTTGGAGACCAAAGTGCGACCCCTCTACCCACCACCGTCGTCTCTACAACAACTTGCAGCTGCTTTGGCGGAAGAAAGACACAGCATCCTTTCGACAACCATACATGACTTGTTTCTCCATTCCTCGTCGACTGCAGGCCGTTATGCGTGCCAAAGGTGGTCCTACGCGCTACTAATAAAGGTAATGGGGAATGTTTCAGATGTTTCCGTATTGTATGAAAACACGGTTACATGTTTTTGTTTTTAACAAAATATAAGGCAATAATGAGATGAAAGAACTGATAATATAGATTGTGGAATGAAGAGAGAACAACGGACCCAATTTTGTTCAACATAATTTCACACATTGTAGAACTAAATCAGAACGTTTTCGATTAACTCCTCCCACCAATAATAAAAGTGCTATTTTTAAAAAAAAAATCTTTGGCGTATAATGTATGTTCGAAAACAAATCGACTTAGTATAAGAAATTTAGCAGTTTAATAAAATTTGGTATGTAATAAAACACAAATGCAAAGGGATAGTTTGTTTTAATTGTTAGTGGTGCGTACTAAGATATCGAATTAAAGAATATAATATACAGCATATTTTAGTTTTACTTTTACATAATGTTATTTAGTTATTCTTTGGTATTAGTAATAATATTAATACTTTTTTCAGAGTGTACGGAAAACTACCGAAAGCTAACGCAACCATTTATTTGGATTATGTAGAAAGAATTGGGAATCTGAATATCACCAATCTGAAAGAATTTAAGAGATTCAAACATATGAAATTTGCCAGTAATGACACATTAAATGAGATTCGTCTTCAGGTGAGAGATTTTGTGCTGATTTTATCAAGATAATTCATAGAAATACTATATTAGTAACTATACCTCTACCTATAATATGACTATGCACTTATCTGCTACATTCTCTGCTAACAGTATCAACGAAATAAAAATATTCGTAAGGACTACCAACTGTAAGTATAATAAGACAGGCTATATGTTTCTCACATTAACCAGGAAAGTACTGGAAGTGGTACGCGGGGATCTGCATGTGTTATATATCGTTGAGTACACCTCATATGTGAAATATCTCGCTTGAATGGGGCCTGTAGGAGGCGTGGCGAACATGTGAATATCAAAATAGGCCAAGCTCCGAAATGCCAGAATAAATGGACGAAATAGGAAGGTATGATGTAATTGTTTTGAGACGTTGTGTATACAGATTTAAAGGTAGCTGAATACAAATCTGACACCAATTGTTTACAAATCAAAATGGCGGATAAAAAATGACGGACACAAATTACAAAAGAACAAGCTATGGATCTGAAATTGGGTATATAGAGATATTCGACGTCGCTATGTATGAATCGGATTTCAAAAATGTAAAATTCAAAATGACGGATCCAATATGGCAGACAAAATGCACAACACCGCTATGGAACTGAAAGCAGGTCCTTAGAGGTTTTCGTGGTCGCTGAGACGAATTTAGTGTTAAAAGTGCAAAATGCAATATGGCGGATCCCATACGGCGGACAAAAAGTACAACGGCACAGAATGTACTGTACGTATCGAGACGAGCCTGAACTCCGTCTCGATCTAGTTTCGATTTGGAAAAGCACATCTCGGTTTGAAATTAGAGACGAGACCGAGACGAGATAGAGACTAGTCTCGATGTCGGTACCATCCTACCCATGAGAGTAGATAATTGTCATATATATGAGTTACGAGTGTACACTCATGCCCAAAATTAATGTCGCATGCCTATAAATATATTCTTGTAGGAATATAATTTGATAACGAATTCACCCGGTATTTCTTATAATATTAGTATGTGCATAATATGGTGGGTCGAAAAAAAAACGATTTTTTTTTTCAAATCGAATTCTAATAGTGCGGAAATTTTGGACCATCTATCGAAACGTCTAAGTGTATTTTTTCAAATCGCACAACATCTTCAGTTCGCTCATTCAGGTTAAAGTTTTACCAAAATTGTCAAAAATCGTACCTTTTAGAAACATCCTGTATTCAACACAAGTTGCTTCTGATAGTTGTAATAGAGCGTTAATTCTCAAGTAGGCACGTAACAATACACAGAAGAAAAGAAAATCAACACCGGATAATATCTTCAGTTCTTGCTCTAAGGTAAAAATCTCGTGAAATTGTAAAAAAAAAAAATCGTACGTTTTTGGAACACCCTGTATAATATAGTTTATGTTGTTATAGTCCTAATAGGAGTGTGATTTTCTTCAAGCATGTAGCAACAGGCACACGAAAAATAGAAATTCCACAGTGTTTCATATCGCCATTTGTAAAATGTATATTTTTTCTTCATAAATCAGTTTATTTCTGCTTACTAATCTGTAATGGAAATGATTGCATTACCCTGGATTTTAAAACGCGATTTTGATTAATAGTACAAGATCATTTGACACTTTTGGCGCAAAGTTAATTTATTTGTCGCGACAGTACGGCGCGTGAACCGGTGTCAATGTTTTGAAGTCTCATCGGTGTTGCCACACACACAAAAAAAAAAAAAAAAAATCAGCGCTTTTTGTCATTTATCGGCACGTTGGCACCACGCTGGCATTTTCAGCCCTTTTTGTGAAAAAGTGGGTACAATTCTACTCAATTCAGCACCAGTTAACATATACTTGTCACATTTTCAAAAGTGTCAGTAAGACTTTTCTAACATCTTATGTTACTCATGCCATTGTCACTTAAAATTATTAATAATGAGTTGTGATGTCTTTCAGGGCAGGTTCTAGGAGCTTGAACCAGTTTTACATTTTCTACAAATGTCAGTTACTTACCTTATATTCTCCTCACAGTCTATTATCCTCCTTCGGTAGTGAAATAAGCAGCAATAAGGTGCAATAATTATATTTTATTATTTTATATTAACGTACTGTTTACATACAAATTCGGAGATGATTGATTTGTTCCTTGTTTTATATATATTTTTTTCACTTATGGCCAGAATGCCGTTTTGGTTTATTTCACTTTGAAATAAACGAGCTTTTGATTTTCTTACAATACATACCGAAGATAATCACCGTTTTCCCAGTGGCGAATCTAGCCCACTAGCGGATCCAGAAGGATTGTTTGGGGGGGGCGGTTCACTTCCTGAAAGATGGGCGTAGCCTCAAGGTGACCAGAATTTTACTTTGAAAAAATCGGACGCATATGAATGCGGGACTTGAGGAGGGGGGGGTATCTAAACCTGATTTAGCTAAATCTGATTCCCAGATTCCATTTTGAGACCCGATTTTTTTTTTTTTTTTAATGAAAGTATTCTGAAGATTTAAATTAAATACGCACTTACATTTCGGAGACATGGTGTCATGATTTACTAATCATCGCAATATATCAGATGCGCTGTCTTGCACAGTACTTGCACAAAAGAAAATACTGTATTGACTATGGCATTCATTTTAGCGGACATGTTTACCATTTGCTCTAATCATTTACGTATATTTTGAATAACAATTGCGGAACAGCAGTTGAAAAAAAAACATTCGGTGTAAAAAAATCAATATCAAATGTATACATGCATAAAGAATAATACAAAATGTCAACAAATAACAAAATACATTATGATATTTCTGTACACGTTTCTTGGTAGCTTAAAAAAATACATTAATTATAAAGTGATGTTTAATAGTATATAGCACACAGTGTTCAAATGGGCCAAAATATAGGGGAGCAATCTTTATTTCTACATATTGCTTTCATTTCTGTTTATATCAGATATAATTCAGCAAATCGAAAATTGAAAAGAAAGAAATATAATATTCAAAGTGAACTTCAAGGATGTTTAGTGGCTCCGTGATTATACCTCGTAGTAGTGATTGCCCGAACTTGAATTTCGTGGCTTTCCCCCGAAATATAAGGATGTTATGGCTTTTGCCTTAAAAGAACCATGGCCTGCGCTTTCAAGGGCACAGATCAAGTACAGGAGAATGAAATATATACACTTTCTAATACATAATACTCATCATAGCTGCATTTAAGCATTGTATTGTACTACTAACATGAATCCAGAGCGACGATTTGAAGTTAACCTACAGCATTAACATACAAAGAAATGAATTGTGAAGATATATCCTACATATATATAATATATTGCACTACTCCTTAACCATATAAATCATTACGAAGGTAAACGCACAATTTATTCAGTAAAATACTGCAAATAATGTAATAACAAAGATATCAATACTAAACTTTCTCTTACACAAACTCAACAGAAATTTTGTCGGATCTAGCACGAAATGTGTATAAATTTTACACGAATTAAAATTATATAGAATTACAATATAAGCTATTATAATGTATAACTAGTAAAAAAAAAAAAAAACTGAAAGATTAGCAAAGTCTACAACAAAATGAACGAAAGAAGATCAGAAATGTAAAACCACAGTGGTGTTTCCGTTCATTACAGCACACAAGCTATATTTCCTAAAACATACCGACTGGCGATATTATTTGACAATATCAGATATATATATTTTTTAATGCAAATTAAAATTTAATTTTGAAAAAAAATTATCACCTTTAAACGAAATTACCAAAAGAGAATAAAATACGTATAATTTGTTTTTCTTTCATCTCAGATATAATATGGACCCCGTTTGGTCTAATGGCTAACACGCTTGCCTTTTGTGCGCGTGATCCCGGATTCGATTCCCGGTGGGGGTACAGTTGAACGAAAAAGTGGTTCGGATTCCACTATAATCAGTTGGTCCACGTCTCCTTTAGCCGTTCTGGCACACACGTGGGACGTTAAATAAACAAATATCATATATATAATATATAACTGTTTATTAAAAATATAATATAGTCTATATACCGGTACACATCTTTTACGATTGTGGTTGTACCCTTTTGTTTCAGTTAAAGATTTAAAAAAAAAGCAATTTCAGAAACTTTTTCGAGTTTGTTCATCTTTCTTGATTTTGTTTGCGATTCACATACATTCAAGGAGTTCAACTTATACTCAGGCTCATGACTTTTGTGGAGTACCCACGAGTTGAAAATAATTACGAGCAAACACCACGACGGCCGAAAACCAAACAACAGCCTTAGTCACCTTGCAGTGCATCTCTGTGAAAGTTACAGCACAAACTCAAATCTACGCCCTATCTTGTTCCTGGCAAATCTGTCGATGACACGAGCGTAATCTACGTTTGTCTTGGTGCGTATATAGTAGTGCCAGGTTGCTAAGTCGATCTGCACCCATCCAGGACCGTAGCCATGTCTTCAGCCTCTTTAGTGTTGAAATGTTCTTTCGGCTGATGCTTTGTATAGGGTATTTTGTACGAATACACCCCCTCTTTTGCAGTGGTATAATTGAGTATGTAAAGAAAAAAAAAGCATTATACCAGAGTAGGAATACGGGATTGGAAATTGGCTCTATTAGGTAATTTCTTAAATGCAGTTGTTAGAAACATAATATAATTATAGCTATGCTTACAACAATAAAATTATATTATACTAGCCTTCGCCTAGGTAGGGCTTCGTCCCCAGACCCCCAATTTGCTCTGCATACGGCCTAACACAGTATAGCAAATGCTCCTACGTTTTACCGTGGCACAATTTTCGCGTTCTTCCTTCTATGTATCTCTTTCATATAGCATTGGATTGAGGTAAAACTCTGTCACGAAATTCAAAAACCTCGTAAGGCATTTTAGTGAACCACCCCCACCTCTTTTCCTTCTCTTCTACGTTAAGTGGCAAAAAAAAAAAAAAACGCTCAAATATGTTTATTTTAAATGAAAAATTAAACTACCAACTTTCATGTCTCTAACCGTAAAGGATCCCGAGATAACAACAACAACAACAACAACAATAATAATAATAATAATAATAATAATAATAATAATAATAATAATAATAATAATAATAATAATAATAATAATAATAATAATAATAATAATAATAACGTCCCTTTTCTTTCCTTCTAGGTAAAATATCAAAAACGCTGAAATACATATTGAATTATTTTGAGTGAGAAGTCCATACACCAAATTTCATGTTTCTAACCTTCAAAGATTCTTAGATGTTGATATTTTTATAATTGCAAACCCCGCCCCGTTTTCTTCACCTACCTTTTTTCCACATTTTACTAAAGTATCAAAAAACGTTGAAACGCGTGTAAAATTATTTAAAATGAGAAATCGAAATACCAAATTTCAAGTCTTCGTCCTTAAGGGATTCGGAGAGATGGCCACACCTTCCCTTCGAATTTCCAAGAAATCCTTCCCTAGTGATATCCTACGTCAGAAAACTTATCTACAGTCCGAATTCCAAGTTTCTAGCTTGAGCGGTTTGGTCTGTGCGATCAGTTACTCACTCAGGACTTCGTCTTTTATATAACAGCTTGTGTTATTTCCCAAGAAAAGATGAAATGCCATTAAAAGTCACAATAAATCCCTGGTCCCTTCCTAATGTTTCCGTGTTTGAACCCCAAGTCACGGCTCTCTTCGTTGATCTAGTAGCTAGCGAACGTATCTTTGATCTTTGATGCATGAGGTTCTGTGATTTGATTCCCGGTGAATAAGCATAGAACGCATTATAGTGGTTCAGATCCAACTTTAAGCTAGTTCTCGTTCTGTAAAGCATCGCTTTTGAGAAACGAAGTAAATACATATCAATCAATCAACCAACCGAAAAATCTCAGATTCAGAGAGCTTTTAGGTAAGATTCTATATTTCCCTTTATTCAAGGTACAGGTACTTGAAATTTCGGGATATGAATTCCATTTCCATATCCTTTTTCTAGGACACAACTTTAAAATATATATATATATATATATATATATATATATATATATATATATATATATATATATATATATATATATTTAGTTCAAAGATTGAGGCGTCTTACCCTCCTTCCTACAGCTGTTCGTCCAACGAATGAATCATATTCTCACTCCTTTGGGGCTTATGGTGACCGCCTCAAGGAACTAGGGATATAAGTACTCACACTTCAAATTTGTCTGTATTAAGTACTATTAAGTACCACACATTTTGATTAGACTCTGCTAGGATTGTCACACAGATTGAATCGGTCGGGGAAAGACCATATTTGTATTTTTCAACGATAAATGCTGGAAGTAAAATCGAGACCTTTGGGGGGGGCGGTCGCCCCCTCCGCCCCCCCCTTGGATCCGCCAGTGATCTAGCCTGGGGCCAGGGAGCCTAGGCTCCCCACTTTTTTAGGTGACAAAAATAATTTAAGCTATTACCTATACGTATATTGTTGAAAGTTTATAGTAAACTCATGATATAACTACTTATCATAGCCTGGGTTCTGCCTGGGCCCTGTTTTTACCTTCTAGATCCGCCATTGCGTTTCCCTTTTAATTTGCGGCCTCTTTATATATCCTACATGTGAGAAAAGTTTCATTTACTTCCACGGATTTTCGGGTCCCTGCTTTTTGGATGTCTTTGAAAAGTAATTTTTAAAAAGAGTAGTTTCTTGATTTGTACTCTTGGAAGAGGGGGGGGGAGGTGTTCTAGAACTTTACCTCTTTTAGTTTCTTGTTATACAGCCATGTATTACACTGGTATAAAATAATGAATTCAGCCCTTTTTGTTCCAATTTGGTAATATATTTCAGCCCGCTCCAGAGCTAGGACTGTGGCAACACTGAGTCTCATTCACGCAATTCTTGTCGAGTTGTTTGAACGTTTGGTTTGTGCTTATAGAAATGGGTGTGTTTAGTATTAGTATTTAGTAGTGCGGAAAAAAACTTGCTAACAAGACAATCTCATAGTTGTCCTATATTTGGATTGCCTAAAAATCTGAGGGAAAATAGTTTACCAACTTATGCAGATGTGTTAAGGTCGTGTTTTGAAGAATCGTATAAAGTATCTGTAGCTTCTGCGTCGGAAAAAAGTGTTCTTTCTCCACAGTTTGTGAAGCTGCTGCTACGCAAATTGAACTATTATACAAGAAGGCGTCTATTCCAACTGTGACACATACGTGAGTGGTTCAAGTGATAAAATCTTACCACGATAAATACTACGCCTACAATCCTGATATAGGGAAATTTTCGTTTAGAAATAAAGTAGAAAAGTTCACCATTCATGCAAACAGTCATCTATTTGATATATCTTCCTGCAAATGCGATATGACGTTAAAGTGCTCTTGTAACAGAAGAAAAAGCCTCTACATATGCCCAACTGTGATGAACTGTAATTGCAAGAAGGAAAATAAGATCCCAGTTATCGAACGAAAATTTCTTCATGATCAAAGAACGCAAAGAGTTTGTTCCATCGGTAACGTCGACTGGAAGGAAACTACAAGAATTAGGAAGAAGGAAGAGACAAAGGAACACGACGCTGCAATTGCTACTGTTCAGGATCAAGAGGACACTTCGTCTTCTGAGATTTGTTTGCACGAGGAGAATATGGAGACAGTGAAACATAACAGTGAAGAAAGTATGCAGGCAGAATATTACCAAGCACAACAGCAGATGCGATTGAAACTGACTGCTACAACCTTAGCAAGTGATCGATTCGGTTTATCGGACAGAGCGACCGCAGCAATTGCTTCTAGTGTTCTACAAGACGTTGGTTTAGTTACAGAATGCGACAAGTCCTTGGTTATAGATAAAAGTAAAATTAGACGAGAAAAGCAGCAAATTAGAAGCGCATTACAAAATAGAGATCGAATGTGCCCTAAAGCTATATACTTTGATGATAGGAAGGATGAAACTCTGGTAAAGAAAAGATAAGCAATAAAATGTATCGCAGAATAAGAAAAGAAGATCATATATCCTTACTTCAGGAGCCTGATAGTCAGTTCATTGGCCATATAACGCCTAGAACTGCATCTGCAAAGGATATATCTGAGAGTATACTTTCTTATTTAAGTGACAAAGACGTGTACTTAAATGATCTTGTTGCTATCGGCTGTGATGGGACAGTGGCTAATACTGGATGGAAAAGTGAGATTATTCATAATATTAAGGTCAAACTTGGAAGACCACTCCAGTGGTTCATTTGTTTATTACATTTTAATGAGTTACCTTTCAGACATCTTTTCGACTACCTAGATGGTGACACTTCAAGCCCCAAATCATTTTCTGGAACTATCGGCAAACAACTGAAACACTGTGAGCAGCTTCCTGTTGTTGGTTATGAGAATATTCAGACCGAAGATATCTCCGTAAAAGAAAATGACCTGAGCAAAGACCAAAAATATCTTCTTGATATTGTTAGAGCCATGAACAGCGGCAAGTGTCCAAGTGATCTTGCAGTAAAGGATCCAGGCCCAATAAGTCATTCAAGGTGGCTTACTATAGCGAATCGTATTTTAATGTTATATATCTCGACGGAAGATTCTGCATTTGAGCTGAATACATTGGCGACTTACATTGTAAAAACATATGCACCAGCTTGGTTTGCTATTAAACAAAATTCGTCTGTAAAAGATGGTGCAAAACATTTGTTTAAATTGATTCAGACATCACGATATCTACCGGAAAGTTTACTAGAAATTATCGATCCTGTAATACAGCGAAACGCTTTTTTTTGCGCACCCTGAAAACCTTATTTTGGCCATGGCGATGGATGAACGGAAACACATAAGAGAATTAGCTTTCAGAAGATTGTTGAAATCGAGGAATCAGCCACCATCAGGTAAAAGTGTGAGAAATTTTTTACCACCTGATCTTAATTTTGAAGCAACTGACTATACCGAATTGATAGATTGGTCAACGGGTAAACTTTCATCACCACCAATAATGACCCATATAAGAACAGCAAGTATTTTGTCATTTCTAAAGACAAAAGAACTACCAGAGTTTGACAACGTAAAATTTCCATGTCACACGCAGTCCATAGACAGATGTGTTAAACTTGTAACAGACGCTGCTACAAAAGTGTGTGGCTCCTTAAACAGAGATGGTTTTATTCGGACCACACTTTTGTCACTCTCTATAATCCCAGAGTTTAGTAAGAAATCTGATTTTAAAGTTATGCTCGAAATACAAAAGAAATAAATTTGAACCTTCTATAATGGCAGGGTGGTTGGGAAAGGTGTGAGTGGAACTGGAATTTCGCGATCAGAAATGGGCGAAGAGCTGCACGCTCAGATCGAAAACAGAAAATGATTTCTTTCGTAAACTTTTCGATTTTAAGTTCCAATACACGAACTGAAGATAGTACCCAATTTCTATTTTCTTTTTTCTGAATATTCCCACATGATTGGGAAACATATAAAAGCCCTATTAGGGCTATAACAACATAAACTATTTTATACAGGGTGTTCCAAGAACGTACGATTTTTTAATTTTCACGAGATTTTGACCTTAGAGCAAGAACTGAAGATATTATCCGATGTTGATGTCCTTTTCTTCTGTGTATTGTTACATGCTTACTTGAGAATTAGAGCTCTATTACAACTATCAGAAGCAACCTGTGTTTTATACAAGGTGTTCCAAAAAATACGATTTTTGACAATTTGGTAAAACTTTAACCTGAATGCGCGAACTGAAGGTATTACTCGATTTCAAAGAAAAAAAAAATACACTTAGACTTTTCGATAGATGATCCAACTTTTCCGCACTATTAGAATTCGATTTGAAAGAAATCGTTTTTTTTTTACCCACCCTAGTGCATAATCTGGTAAAACATGTATGTGGCAAATTCATGCCGAAAGAGCAGTCAATAAGAACAATAAAACTTTTTTGTCCATTTAGCATCATTTTGTTTTACTCATTCTAATTTTCATATTCATAATTCTTTTCCTATGAAATTTGACTGAAATATACATTTCCCAATTATATACATAGTATCAGTATTAAAAGTACTTTGCAAAATCATTATCAAATTATATTCTTCGAATCATTTAGGACATGAGTGTGCATTGCATACTGTGAAACAGGAAAAACAGTTATGGAAGCTTAACGATGTTTCAAACAACACTTTTCACTGCCATTCGGATCTTCAAATGATATCTGCAAATTATCGCAAAGTACCTTGCAGACTCATTTCAAGCGAGATGTTACAATTGTCAAGTGTACCCGGTGCGAAGTTTTCAAAGATGTTGATCCCCGCGTATCTCGTCGGCGGAGAGTGTTGGTAGTAATATAAGTATTGTCAATGTTTGGAATTTGTTCGTATCATAAAACAGTCATGTTCTGCATTCCGTGCCTCAATTTTGTGAAATAATTTAGTTTCCGGGGGTGGGGTATAATCAGCAACGAAACATATACATATACTATATGAATCGATTCAGCTTGACAAAACAAATCGATCGATACGAATTTGAACTACTTCCGATTAGCCACTTCCCGTTTACTGAGTCTAATTTAGTTTCCGGAGGTGGAGTATAATCAGCAACGAAACATATACAATATATATATATATATATATATATATATATATATATATATATATATATATATATATATATATATATATATATATATATATATATATATATATATATATATATATATATATATATCAATCGATTCAGATTCACAAAGCAAATCGATCGATACCAATTTTAATTACTTCCGGTTAACTGAGACTAATTTAGTTTCAAGTCGTGGGGTATAATCAGCAACGGAACATATACACATCAATCGACTCAGCTTGACAGATGAAATCGATCGATACCAATTTTAAGTACTTCTGGTTAACCACTTCCGGTTTACTCAGCATAATTTACGTTCCGGAGGTGAGGAATAATCAACAACGAAACATATACAATCTATATGTCAATCGAATCAGTTTGACAAAAGATATCGATCGACACCAATTTTAACTACTTCCGGTTTACTGAGCCTAAGTTAGTTTCCGGTGGTTGGGTATAATCAGAAACGAAACATACACAATCAAATTATCACTCGATTCAGCCTGACGAAACAAATTCATCGATATCAATTTCAAATACTTCCGGTATACCACTTCCGGTTTACTGAGCTTAATTTAGTTTCCATGGATGGGGTATAATCAGCAACGAAACAATTACAATTTATATATCAATCGACTCAGCTTGACAGAACAAATCGATCGATATCAATTTTAACTACTTGCGGATAACTACTTTTGGTTGAACGTAATTTAGTTTCCTGAGATGGGATATAATCAGCAACGAAACATATAGAATCTATATATCAATCGTTTAAGCTTGACAAAACAAATTGATCGATACCAATGTTAAATACTTCCGTTTAACCACTTCCGGTTTACTGAGCCTAATTTAGTTTCCGTGGGTGGGGCATAATCAGCAACGAGACATAAATCTACATATGAAATAATTAGGCTTGACAAACCAATCGATTGATACCAATTTGAACTACTTCCGGTTAACAACTTCCGGTTTACTAAGCCTAATTTAGTTTCCTGAGATGGAATATAATCAGCAACGAAACATAAACAATCTATATATCAATCGATTTAGCTTGACAAAACAAATTGATCGAAACCAAGTTTAACTACTTCCGTTTAACCACTTCCGGTTTACTGAGTCTAATTTAGTTTAATGGGGTGGGGTATAATCATCAACGAAAAATTTCCATTTATATATCAATCGATTCAGCTTGAGAAAACAATCATCGACACTATCTTTAACTACTTCCGGTTTACTGAGCCTAATTTAGTTTCCGACGGTGGGGTATAATCAGCAACGAAACATATACAATCTATGTATCAATCGATTCAGCTTGACAACATAAATCGATCGATACCAATTTTAACTAGTTCCGGTTAATCATTTAAGGTTTACTGAGCCTAATTTTGTTTCCGGGGTGGGGTATAATCATTAACCAAACCTAAATAATCAATGAATTCAGCTTAGCAAAAGAATTCAATCGATAACAATTTTAACTACTTCCAGTTTACTGAGAGTATTTTAGTTTCCAGGGGTGAGGTATAATAGGCAACGAAACATATACAATCTATATATCAATCGATTCAGCTTGAAAAAACAAATTGATCGATACCAATTTTAACTAGTTCTGGTTAATGATTTAAGGTTTACTGAGCCTAATTTAGTTTAATGGGGTGGGGTATAATCATCAACGAAACATAAACAATCTATATATCAATCGATTCAGCTTGAGAAAAAAAATCCATCGACACCCTCTTTAACTACTTCCAGTTTACTGAGAGTATTTTAGTTTCCGGGGGTGAGGTATAATCAGCAACGAAACATATACAATCTATACATCAATCGATTCAGCTTGACAGAGCAAATCGATCTTTACTAATTTTAACTACTTCTGGACAACCACTTCCGGTTTACTAAGCCTAATTTAGTTTCCATGGGTGGGGTGAAATCAGGAATCAAACTTAGACAGTCTATACATTTATCGATTCAGTTTGACAAAATAAATCAATCAATACCAATTTTAACTAGTTCCGTTTAACCACTTCCGGTTTTCTGAGTTTAATTTAGTTTCCAGGGTGGGATATAATCATCAAAGAAACATAAAAAATCTATATTATCAATTGATTCAGCTTGTCAAAACAAATAGACCGATACCAATTTTAACTACTTCCGGTTTACTGAACTTAATTTAATTTCCGGGGGTAGGATATAATCATCAACGAAATATACACAATCTATGCATCAATCGATTCAGCTAGAAAAACAAATCGATCGATACCAATTTTAACTATATCCGGATAACTATTTCTGGTTTCCTGAACGTAATTTAGTTTCCTGGGATGGGATATAATCATCAACAAAACATACACAATCTATATATCAATCAATTCAACTTGACGAAACAAATCGATCGATAGCAATTTTAAGTACTTCCGGTTTACTGAGCATAATTTAGTTTCCGGAGGTGGGGTATAATCTGGAACGAAACATACATATCAACCGATTCAGCTTGACAAAACAAATTGATCGGTACGAATTTTAACTACTTCCTGTTAACCACTTCCGGTTTTCTGACAAGGGACATCACCCAATTGTCCGGCTCCGATTTCAATGAAATTTTTATTGCTGATAGAGGACATGTATTCATTACTTGTCATGACAGAAATTTTTGCCATGGTGCATGTTTTCTATTTTTTAATAATTTTTAAATGTTATGATGTGGTTAATAGAGATTACTGCAGAAGTCACTTAATATCCTTTGTAAACGGAGTGTTAATGAAAGAACAACCATGTAGATACGTATAGAGCATAGGGGGAAGTCGTATGGTACGTATGACCTTGACGGCAGCCATCTTAAAATCCGCCATTTTGAATTAAGGTCAAGTTTTTTAAATGGGAATAGGGTAATATGATACATAATTTCGAGCTAGAATTTAATCAGGAAGACAATGGAAAAGTTAGTTTTAAGATGCGCCCATTTGGGGAAAAGTTACAGGCATATTAATTGTTTATACTTACTATGTGCATAAGTCCCTTACCTCCGCTTCTAACCCGCGTATTAATGATAATAAGTGGATAAAGGTTTCGGTAATACATATTATGGCTAGAGGGAAGTGATACGATAACGGTATCATTGACGGCAGCCATCTTGAAATCCGCCATTTTGAATTAAAGTGAAGTTTTGAAAAATGAAAACCATAGCATGTGGTACCTAATTTTAATAGTAAATTTTCCCCAAAAGCCAATGGTATGCTTATTTTTGTTCTATAGTTAACCACTATGAATTTAGGATTCTTCTAATGTGCACGAAACGTCCATTATTCTTCAAATTGGCTAATTTTCACCGCATGTTTTAAGATTCCAACTGGCACTTTGCAATTGTTGCCATGGCTCATGGTTTCTCAATTTATTACATTTTTTTAAGAGTTGCGATTTGTCATTTCATGAATAGCGTTGGGATAAGCATCCAGCAATCTTTCTGAATTTTGAAGACTTGCCATGTAATTATTAATTTCCTAGGCAATGTAATTATTTATTTCCTATACATGCACTTCAAAAACTCGTTTACTGACATGAATCATCACACATCGAAAGAACTCCAACTTTGCATTCAGGTAATACCAAAGACGTAGCTCGTAATGGATAGTAGATGAGACGAGAAATCAAATGAAAATGCATTTTAAAAAAGAAAAAGGAATATGATTGTTGTGTAAATCAATGGTCTTTTGTTTTGTTTTATATTTATTTGTTTATTGTATATTTATTTATTTTCTATGGCAATATATTAGCTAGTCAGACAAAAAGTCATTCGTTTTCTAGCGATTGTTGTCGATGGTTCATGTTTGTAAAATTTATAATCAGCATTGATCGGGAACTCAATTAAGTTACACCTCTTTATAAACAAGTTACCTGTTTTCATATTTTGTTCATGGTACAAACAGTGTGTTGGGAACAGTCATATTATGTCTCTTTGTTATTTTCTACCATTGCTGCTCTTCCTTTAAAGTTGTGAAGTTGTATTTATTTAAAAAATATTGTTTATCGTTTGCGCAACATGTAGGCTACATTTCATGATAATTTTGAGTTCGTGTAACACCAATTTGTTATAATTTTATTTGTATTTCTTTACGTCACATAGGTCCATAGGTTCCTCATGTACTCTGGGTTAAAATAAATGATTACACTGTCTAGGAAATAATAATAATTACATGGCAAGTCTTCAAAATTCAGAAAGATTGCTGGATACTTATCCCAACACTATTCATGAAATGACAAATCGCAACTCTTAAAAAAATGTAATAAATTTAGAAAACATGAGCCATGGCAACAATTGCAAAGTGCCAGTTGGAATCTTAAAACATGCGGTGAAAATTAGCCAATTTGAAGAATAATGGACGTTTCGTGCACATTAGAAGAATCCTAAATTCATAGTGGTTAACTATAGAACAAAAATAAGCATACCATTGGCTTTTGGGGAAAATTTACTATTAAAATTAGGTACCACATGCTATGGTTTTCATTTTTCAAAACTTCACTTTAATTCGAAATGGCGGATTTCAAGATGGCTGCCGTCAATGATACCGTTATCGTATCACTTCCCTCTAGCCATAATGTGTATTACCGAAACCTTTATCCACTTATTATCATTAATACGCGGGTTAGAAGCGGAGGTAAGGGACTTATGCACATAGTAAGTATAAACAATTAATATGCCTGTAACTTTTCCCCAAATGGGCGCATCTTAAAACTAACTTTACCATTGTCTTCCTGATTAAATTCTAGCCCGAAATTATGTATCATATTACCCTATTCCTATTTAAAAAACTTGACCTTAATTCAAAATGGCGGATTTCAAGATGGCTGCCGTCAAGGTCATACGTACCATACGACTTCCCCTTATGCTCTATACGTATCTACATGGTTGTTCTTTCATTAACACTCCGTTTACAAAGGATATTAAGTGACTTCTGCAGTAATCTCTATTAACCACATCATAACTTTTAAAAATTATTAAAAAATAGAAAACATGCACCATGACAACCACTTCTGGTTTACTGTGTCTAATTTAGTTTCCAGGATTGGGGTATACTCAGCAACAAAATATATAAATTGATTCAGCCTCACGAAACAAATCGATCGATACCAATTTTAGCTACTTCTTTTTCCCTGAGCCTAATTTAGTTTATGGGGGTGGGGTAAATATGCAACGAAATGCATACAATCTGTATATCAATCGTGTCGGCTTGACAAAACGGATCGATCGATACCAATTTTAACTACTTCCCATTAAGCACTTCCAGTTTATTGAGTCTAATTTATTTTCCGCAGGTGGGTTATAATCTGCAACGAACAATCCGTATATCAATTGACTCAGCTTGACCAAACAAATCGATTGATAAAGATTTTAACTTCTTCCGGTTAGCTTTATTTCTTTTGTCTTTTTCTTTTTTATCTCATTTTTATAATACTTTTTGTCAAAAATCCTTTTAAATAAATATAAATCTAGTAAACTTAACTAAGAAAGTCGTGTGCGTTCAAAGAAACAAATGTTTTGGGGACAACTGTTAAACAATAATATGAGTACCTTCTTGGCAACGTCAACATTTATGAATTATTTTATCTATTGTTTTTATTGAAATTAAAAATTTCAAAAATCGGTGTGATTTGCCTTACCCAAGTTTATTTTTAAATAAAATTTAAGATTTTTTTGAAATAAAATAGTTTCTCTTGAAGCCACTCAATAAGAAAGGAAAAATAAACCATTTGGTTGAGTTTTGAATCGAAATTTAAAAGCAGAAAAAGTAGTGTGAAGACCAGTGTGAAGTTGAAGTAGTAATCGCCCCACTTGGTCTCACTTTGGACTTTGACCCCGACCTTTGTGACGTCATAGGTCAAAGGTCAATGACCTTGGCCCAGGGTCAATGACCTAGGGGTACCTAGGACCACCCCCTCTAAATTTTGGCAGGGGTACCTTGGCCCACCCCCTAAATTTTGGCAGGGGTACATAGGACCACCCCCCTTAAATTTCGGAAATTGCCAAATCTAAAAATTTGGTATGGTAGCCTAGGACCATAGCATGTACCGCTATTAGTATTGGGTGTCTATGTCGTTCCCTTTTATGGGTAAAAAATTGCCAAAAATTCAAATTTCGGAGGTTTTTGACCTAATTTATCCCCTTGGATGAGGTGTTATTACCCTATATAGTTATATGGGCGTATACAGGGGTCCATTCCCTTTCATAGCATATGGGTATATTAATGCACCCCTTGAAATTTTTGGGAGGGGTACCTTGGCCCACCCCTTCAATTTTGGAAATTGCCCAATTTAAACATTGGGTATTATAGTATAGGACCCTAATATCTATTATGATAAATTTGGGTGGTCCACCTCATTCCCTTTTAGGGGTACAAAATTGCCAAAACTATAAACGTAAGCAATACGTTATACCACGTGTTTGGTTTTTGGCTCAATTTATCCCCTTTGATGAGGTGTTATTACCTTATATGGTTATATGGTCATGTATAGGGGTCCATTCCCTTTTATAAGATGTGGGTATATTTGTGCACCCCTTGAAAAATTTGGGAGGGGCACCTTGGCCCACCCCTTAAATTTTGGAAATTGACCAATTTAAACATTTGGTATTATAGTACTGCACCCTAACATGTATTATGATAAATTTGGGTGGTCCACCTTGTTCCCTTCTAGGGGTACAAATTTGCCAAAATTTTAGTACAACCACGTGTTTGGTATTTTGGCCCAATTTATTTCCTTGGATGAAGTCCTATTACCTTATATGGTTATGTATAGGGGTCTATTCCCTATCATAAGACATAGGTACATTGGTGCACCCCCAGGAGGGGTACCTTGGCCCACCCCTTAAATTTTGGAAATTGCCCAATTTAAACATTTGGTATTATAGTACAGGTCCTCAATATGTATCATGATAAATTTGGATGGTCTACATCGTTCCCTTTTAGGGGTACAAAAATTGCCAAAATATAAACGTTGTACCACGTGTTTGTTTTTTTGGTCCATTTTATCCCCTTTGATGAGATCCTATGATTACAAGGGGTCCATATCCTATCATAAGACATGGGTATATTGTTGCACCCTTCTTAAATTTTGGCAATGGGGGTCCACTGAAATTGTCCAATTGAAGCATAGTACAGGACCTCAATATGTTTCGGTGGTCCTATTTTCAAATTTTTAAGTACAACCACGTGTTCGGTTACTGACTCAATTTATCCTATTTGATAAGGTATGGACGGGTATCCCCTTTCAATTTGGTAGTACCCTTCGGGTGTAGTACGGTCACGTGATCAATGATTTGGTTTTGATGCGCGACGAGGTCCCTGGTCAATGTTCTCTAGGAATTAGGTGGAAACTTTGTCCAGGGTTCTCGTCTTATATCGCACAGTTCTTTAGGAGAATCTGATAACGTTGTATGTGGAATGAACAATAAAAACACATAAATAAGTATAAATTGTATTTTATTCATATTTCTGGTTTCTTCTTTTTCTTTCTTATTGACAATGTTTGTATATTGAGCTGGGTTTCTTCATTAGACCGCCTCCTCTTCTTGATTGTAATGATTTGTTTCCATGTTTTGCAGCATAGCACCCGTTTGCAAAGCTTCGTATTGTGAATTCTGTAAAAAAGAACGAGGAAAAAAGATGATTAGTATAGAAATAGATGATGATTAAACAAATACACTTACAATGATAAATATGATAAAATTACCTGGAAGGTATATTGCAGCAGTCTACGATCATTAACCGTGGGTACTGTTGTGAACAAGTATTGAATTTCACGCAGAGATTTTCTTTGGGCTTTACAGCACAAATAAAAATAAGCATAATAGCCACATACGGATGAACCAAGACTTTGCATTTGGCTATTATTATATTTATAGTACATACAATGAAGTTTTAAAAATGCAACATGTTGTGGTACATAAGGAGGAAGGCCATAGTTGTCAAAATATTCTCCAACACTGCAATGATCAATATAAATTGCAATCCAATGACTTCCTAGTTTTGTAGATGGATCTGTATTTACAATCATTGCCAGAGGAAGAGAAATCCGTGAGGGCAACTCATCGCTTGCAAATACCCCGGTAAAATGATTTCTGAACAATGGACTACCGTGTAAAGCACTAGCTAATTGTAATGTATTCAACATTGTGAATGGAAATGATACATAACGTATACGTACCTTGTAATTTAAAAGTCCAGGATAATGTTGCGCTGGTGGTCGATCTCTAGGAGTGAGGAAAACTCTCCATACACAATACAGTTTGCAGGTGCTGCTAATTTCTCTTGGAAATGAACTTCCAATCGGATGGCTCCATGTCGTTGTAAATTCCAATAGTGACAATCTCCAGCAGAAGAATCGGGAGTTAGGTCAAATACAAACAGTGTATATCCATTCTTGTAGTCGGCTCTTGAAATTGTATTTCCAGTATTGGTAAAATGTATGCCAGAGCCTGAGAACAATGTGTGGTACGATGAAATGTAGAGATTTTCTTCAAAGTTGGGTTGCAATGGTTTTGAAGGTACAGCTTTTCCATCCACGTACAGTGTAAAGAAATTAATGTTTAGATGTTGAAATTCAAATGGATTGGTGGTAATAGTTCCACTGGATGCTTCATTCGATGTAAATCCTACAATAATACGATTTGGCAATGTTCCCATAAACAGGTTATCAATAGTTTTGGATTGTATATCCTTCGGGATGGTAAATGATTTCATTTGAACCCTTGTCAGAGGATACTTTGCCGGTGTAGATTGTAAAATTTTATTGTGTGCCAATTTAACACTAGGGCTAATGTTGACTTTTTTTCACCTGCAACGATGCATCTAGAATATTGATTTTTGCACTGACACCACTTTCACCGGCCATGAGACAAAAGTTTGGTTTTGCAGGAATAAGTTTCACACGTAATTCCACTCCATGAATTAAAAATTTATCTTGATTAAAAATGTCACAATGAAGATGTCCAATCATATCGAATTTCATACTTTGTTTTGTCAGTTCATAGCGTTGTTGAAATCCTTTGTTCTCACTTGTGGTTGCGTTCATATGACCAGCCGTATCTTGAAACCACATTGCTGTTTGTAAATGTGTATTTTTAGCTCCATCACTATAATTGAGCAGTTTTTCCATGTACGAACGATATGGATGATTATGTGACGGAAATGAAATCAGTTTATTGTTCAAGTAGATTTGTACTTCACTAAACATAGCATTTAGAAAATCATTGACAGGTGCAATTGCTTTATCCGTATTGATGAAGGAGGAACCATCTGGTTTCACAATTTGTGCTTGGATGTACAATAAGGTTTGTGGCAAATCAATATATTCATCACTGCTACCACTCACTACAAATTCTATTGGTGAATTTTCAGCTATTGAACTAATTGGTTTGTAGCCTATAATACGATTGTCCAGAACACTGGTTTGCGTGGGCAACGTTGAAAAAATGTCCAATTCACTTTTTACACATTCACAGGATTGATGATGTAAGAAAGCCATCGTTGAATTAATCAAAAATATCTGGTGACGATGCCAATGATCTCTTCTTCTTCTTCTTATGTGATAATTTACGTCTCTTTGTAGGATTGATGGTGTTGTTGATCGTTGGAAGGTCAATCTCAAACTGAGAGCAGTCATCCCATTTTCGTTTATGATATCCACTTCCCAGCATAGTTTTCAACTTATTTTTAGCTTTTTCTTGTAAATTTGATTTTGCCTCTTGCATACGTTGATGAAACGATTCTTCCAGCGGTTGATTCGAGATCACAACATCATTAATCATATTGGCACCTGATTTTAATAATTCTTTTCCCACAGTTTTAGCGCCTTGCTTCACAAGTGGTAACACTGAACGAAATAAGCCACCAAGGAAACTTCCAATGCCATGTCCTGCTTGATAGGGACTTCCCACATAGACGTTGCCGATACCGGACAACGCTTGTTTTTGGTAGTATTGCAAATACGGATCAGTCATGACGACGACGACGGAAATGTAGTTTTGTACACACCGTTCCAAAGGTGAATGGCATACGATGACCTGTGCTATCCCTTATATCGATTTGTATTTGCTCAAAATTCATTTTTTCCACCGGAACATAATGTGCAGGATTAAAGATTTGTACTGCATGACTTCCAAAAGTATGATTCACAGGATCCATGTTGACAATTCGTAGCAAGGGTACCATTGTATCTCCAACAATGACAGATTCAATAATGTCACAATAGACGTACATTTGTGATGGTAAGCCTAATCGTACATCCGGTGTATATTGTCCCTTTTCCATATCTTTTAAATCACTTTTCGGTTCAAATCCAAGCATTAAACTAACACTTGGTGAGATTTGTACAGAAGTATGGATTTCCTTTTTGGGATGTCTTATGAGGCATATATTATTAGTTGCGTCATGAGATATAAATAAATTGGTTTCTTTATGATGTATATTAATTGCATGAATAAGATCCCGTATATTGTTATAATAGCGTACAGGGATCGTTACAACCTTCCACGGTTCTTGATCATTACTACTTGATGATTTGTAATATATTTTATTGTTTTCACTGTTAATGTTCAGCAAAGAATGTGGATAATGAATCTCTACAATTGCCACATCCCATTTCTGGCGAAACTCTACACGTCGTTGTAATTTCGTAATATATGAAGTCAATGTATTTTCTGGAAAATAATCCATGGAACTATTACTGGGAAGTGTAACGTAAAAATCTTGATCAGGTTCCATTCTTCTTCTTCTTCAATGAAGTTGCAGGTATCCACGAATTGAATGAGGAAGGATATCCTTTCCACTGGACGAGATACTCCTTTCTGCGACCATTTGTTCTTGTACGTAATATTTTATCGATGAGGAACGTCGAAGGGAGCGGTACTGGTTGTAATTCTTCTCTGTAGAAAACACCATCGATAAGTTGATGATTTAAATCCTCTAGTCGATACACTGGTGGGTTTCTTGGTACAATGGCTTTTACTTTGAATATTTCCCAAGTCCAGTTCTCGAGGTAACCCTTGTCAAAGATACGTTTTGTTTTACTTATACGAACAGTATCACCAACAGATAAATCCGTATCTTGTTTTGAACGTTGTAGCTTTTTGTCGTATAAGTTATGCCACACCTCCAGTAAATTGTCCTGAGAAACGTTTGCAGGTGCCATTTTAATACTGGAATGCCGACTTTCATTGTATGCTTTTACAAGTAAAGGCAATACTTTGATGTAATTGTATGTTTGATATTTGGTAAAGTATTTCCACATACGATGTTTCAATGTCTGATTAAATCTTTCTGCGATGCTGGCTTTAATATCTGGATCCTTTGTTGTAACATGTTGCACGTTGTGTTTCCTGAGAAACTTTTGTACTGTCTTGTTGGTAAATTCAGTTCCTTGATCACTACGTAGCACAATTGGTTTCCTCTCCTGGAAAATCATTTCAAATGCATTCACTATATCCTCGGCACTTTTTGATTTTAGTGGTACAGCCCACCCGTACCGACTAAACACATCAATCACTGTAAGAATATAGCGGTAATTGTCATTATAGTTTTGAAGTGATTGTAAATCATTTAAATCACATTCCCATTGATCATCAATATTGTTGACAAGATAAAAATCTCTACGGAAACGACGACGTACAGGACGATGTAACGTGTAGGTAGGTTGTTTGTTTAACCAAAGTTTTATTTTGGCTAGAGGTATAGATTTTCCTGTGGCTTGCCATAATTTCTTTGCAGTAGAAAATGATGCAGGATGTGCTGGATTGTAATAAATGGATTTCAACTTTTTGTTCATGGTTTGTACGTTGACCATTGTGGAATGATACGTTTTCTTTTTGGTCGGACTTCCAAAACATCATCATCATCTTCTTCTTCTTCTTCTGCTTCTCCGGAAGAAAATAATTCAGGTGCCGGTTTTGGTGGTGCAGATCCTTCAGATGCTGTTGTACTATTATGCTTGACAATATAGTTTAATCTCCGTGGATTACCGATCAATTCTTGAGGTGTGTTTGACGATGCAAGGTAGTTGCAAAACAATTCCCAGCCTTGAGGATTAGAATGTTTCCTCGGTCGAGTCACATCGCACATTAAATCTACAATATTGGATCCATGTAGTTTATTATCGTTGATGTACACTGTTCCTTTATGATCCCACGTAATTGCGTCATCTTGTTTTAAACGACGGAATAGTAGTTCGGCTTTCTTACGATACATTTGTGGTATTGCGGCTAAAATTTCTTGTTTCGTGCTATCGCCAACATTCGGGACGTCACCATCAGGTTTCATTGATGTAATTGTAAGTGGTATTGGTTCTTCTTGTTTACGTATCACATAAAGATATTTCTGTAATATTCTATTGTACTGATTCCATTTTTCTTCATCACTTGGATACGATGTATTCAATATAGATTGCATTTCACGATCGAGATTAGATTCTCGATTTTCACTCACACGGGATGATGATGCATGCATTCGTTGAAGCATTTCTGGTGGCACTAAAACCATCTTCTTGCTATGTTCCATGATGTTTATTGTTTAAACAAAATACTGGATAACACACTTCCTACAATAGGTGCAAGTAATGCAGGTAAGAATCCTCCTTGTTGTACGGCTAAATGTTTCTTCTTTTTATCCAATGATTTTGTATTGTCCACCAGATAGCGGAGCGTGTTCTTGTAACGCTTTAATCTTGACTTCTGCGCACTTGTCAGTGGAACATTGCCTTTTAAGACATTATAACAACATTCACAAATACTATGAATTAATGAAGCGTCTGCGTTGGCAATAATAGCTTTACGCAATCTTGGTTTAGCTTTGTGCAGAGCACGTAGCAGATCAGCGTGTTTCACTGTAGGAGACATCGTGACAGACTAAATCATTCTTTTCACATGCACAATAATTTAAACATGTTTTGTTGGTACGTAAACATAATGATGCAAATCGTCGGGAAAAATATTTGTACGAAATCGCATTTCATCGGGTGTATCTTGTTTAAGATCCATCAGTAAATAACCATGTGGATTTCTTGTTGCGTCTGCATAACTTTCTTGTAGAAACAGTGGATGCTCAGGCATGATTTGATAACTCATATGCTTGATTTGTGACTTGTCACGTGGATTTTTAAACAACACCAAATACGAACAATTTAAACTCATATTTCTATTTGCTTTACTTTGATGAAATACATTTTGTGTTATAAAAATCACACTAATATTTCGATGATGTGATCCTTTTGTGAACATATCAACAATATCACTATTCACTTCTCGCATATGGTCATCAATAATAATCAAATGTGGTCCATCTTGAGGCTGAAAATCTTTCATTCGTGGAAGTCCTTCGTGAAATTCTACTGGAACTGGCATTGTTGCATACACGTCTTGCCATTCTGCATAATACCAGTATATCTTACGAAATTTTGCATTGATCATGGTTGGGAGATGTGACAGTAATCGCTTCACAAAATACGTTTTTCCACACCCACTAGGCCCTGCGAGAATACAGGTAAATGGATGTTTCCACTGTGTATCCATGATGAACACTAACACCTTGTTTCAAAAATGATGCGTATTTAAAGCGAGTACAAATTTTTTTGTTTTAGTTTGTAAATTCTTGCACTCACTGGTGTGAAAAGGAAAGAAACAGTTCATCTGTTTATCGAGTAGTTGAAAACCGTTTATTTGTTAATCGAATAGTTGAAAACCGTTTATTTGTTAATCGAATAGTTAAAAACCGGATAAAGTTTAACGGTTAACCGTGAAAGCTGATCACTGTTTGATTTAAATTCTATTTGAAAATTTTTCGTTTCAAATTTGTTTTGAAATTTTTGTTTCAAAAATTTTGTTGAAAATTTTTTTTCAAATTTTTTTCAAATTTTTGTTTGAAATTTTTTGTTTGTAAATTTATTCTTTCAAAATTTTTTGTTTGAAAATGTTTCGTTTCAATTTTTTTTTCGTTTCCAAATTTTTTGTTTGAAATTTTTTGTTTCAAAATTTTGTTTGAAATTTTTTTCGTTTGAAAATTTTTAATTTTTTTGTTGCAAAATTTTTTGTTTAAATTTTTTTTTGTTCGAAATTTTTGTTTTGAAATTTTTCGTTTCCAATTTTTTTTGTTTAAAATTTTTTTGTTTCAAACTAAAAAAACTTTTTGTTTGAAATTTAAGTTTAAAAAATGTTCGAATTTTTTGTTTAAAATTTTTGTTTGAACATTTTTGTTTCGAAATTTTTTCGTTTCAATTTTTGTTTTCATTTTTTTTAGTTTGAAAAGTTGAAAAAAAAAAGTTTTAAATGCCAAGAATCTTTCCTAGAGAACATTGACCAGGGACCTCGTCGCGCATCAAAAACCAAATCATTGATCACGTGACCGTACTACACCCGAAGGGTACTACCAAATTGAAAGGAGATACCGTCCATACCTTATCAAAGAGGATACATTGAGTCAGTAACCGAACACATGGTTGTACTTAAAAATTTGAAAATAGGACCACCGAAACATATTGAGGTCCTGTACTATGCTTCAATTGGACAATTTCAGTGGACCCCCATTGCCAAAATTTAAGAAGGGTGCAACAATATACCCATGTCTTATGATAGGATATGGACCGCTTGTAATCATAGGATCTCATCAAAGGGTATAAAATGGACCAAAAAAACAAACACGTGGTACAACGTTTATATTTTGGCAATTTTTGTACCCCTAAAAGGGAACGATGTAGACCATCCAAATTTATCATGATACATATTGAGGACCTGTACTATAATACCAAATGTTTAAATTGGGCAATTTCCAAAATTTAAGGGGTGGGCCAAGGTGCCCCTCCCAAATTTTTCAAGGGGTGCACAAATATACCCACATCTTATAAAAGGGAATGGACCCCTATACATGACCATATAACCATATAAGGTAATAACACCTCATCAAAGGGGATAAATTGAGCCAAAAACCAAACACGTGGTATAACGTATTGCTTACGTTTATAGTTTTGGCAATTTTGTACCCCTAGAAGGGAATGAGGTGGACTACCCAAATTTATCATAATAGATATTAGGGTCCTATACTATAATACCCAATGTTTAAATTGGGCAATTTCCAAAATTGAAGGGGTGGGCCAAGGTACCCCTCCCAAAAATTTCAAGGGGTGCATTAATATACCCATATGCTATGAAAGGGAATGGACCCCTGTATACGCCCATATAACCATATAGGGTAATAACACCTCATCAAAGGGGATAAATTAGGTCAAAAACCCCCGAAATTTGACTTTTTGGCAATTTTTTACCCATAAAAGGGAACGACATAGACACGCAATACTGTTAGAGGTACATACTGTGGTCCTAGGCTACCATACCAAATTTTTAGATTTGGCAATTTCCAAAATTTAAGGGGGTGGTCCTAGGTACCCCTGCCAAAATTTAGGGGGTGGGCCAAGGTACCCCTGCCAAAATTTAGAGGGGGTGGTCCTAGGTACCCCTAGGTCATTGACCCTGGGCCAAGGTCATTGACCTTTGACCTATGACGTCACAAAGGTCGGGGTCAAAGTCCAAAGTGAGACCAAGTGGGGCGATTACTACTGTTGACCACCAAATATATCTTCAAACATATCTTCTTGTATTTTGAAAAAGGGGAGTTTTATCTTCAAAACAATCAACAACACATAAGAATCTCTCTTTCTATTTTTCAGAACACACACACACACACACACACACACACACAAAAGAATTTTCTGTTCAAAATATCCAATAACAAATAATTAGCTTGTGCTTTGATTCGAAATATGACGGTGTTACCAGTGTGAAGTTTCATCACCCATTTCTTTTGTAAACACTTTTTATGTTTCTTGAAAACTGTTTTTCCTTCAAAATAATCAACAATCGCACATCACACAATTGATTTTGGTTTTCAATCGAAATTTGTAAGTGTAGGGACCTGGCTAAATTTGGCCACATCTCAATTTTATTTTGTAAATATCTTCTTACTGTTTTCGAAACAAGCTAAATTTTTCTACAAATCATTAATACGAAACAGAAAACAAATGATTGTCTTTACTTTTAAAGTAAAATTTGAAAGTGTTGGGGAGGCCACTGTGAAGTTGCCTCGGAACTCCCTCGATTATTGGATAAATATCTCATTACGTTTTTCGAAACAAACTATTTTTACTTCAAAACAATCAATAACAAACGAAAAATTAACTTCGTTTTCGAATCAAAATTTGAAAGTAGGAGGGGCCAGTGTGAAGTTGCTCCCCAACTGTATTTTGTAACCCTTATGTTTTTTCTTTTTTTGTTTTTTTGAATTTTTTTTTTCTTCAAAGCAATCAATATCAAACGAAATACGAATGATTGGCTTCGATTTCGAATCGATATTTAAAAGTACAGGGCCAGTGTAAAGTTCCCACTTCCCACTCAACTTAATTGTTAAATATCTATTTTTTCCGAAACAAACGAGTTTTTCTTTAAAAGAATCAATAACGAAAGATTTTGGTATCGAATCGAAATTTGAAAGCGAGGGCTAACTTCAAATAGATGTAACTACATAACCGAAATAAAAACATCGAAATTCTTAATGTTCTCTGTTCATGTAATTGCTTTTTCATGTTTGTTTTGTTCTTAAGCAAAAAGGCTTGCTAACTAACTAACTTTATGGACTATAGAGGCTGGAGGTTCATTCTACTTTATACTCCAATTTCTGCGAGATCCCTCTTAATACTGTACTCCCATCTTTTCCTAGCATCTTCCTATTGGTCTTTCTGCAATTGGATTTCCAGTTAAAACTTTCAAACCACTCCTACTTTCTTCCATTCTGGCTACATGACCTGCCCACTTACCTAGATTTCATAACCTTACCAATGTTTGGTAAACCATATAAGTTATGCAGTTCCTCCTTATAAAATCTCCGCCATTTCCCATTCCTGTCGTTCTTGGGCCGAAATATTCACCTAGGGATTTTATTCTCCAATACTCTCAGTCTGTGTTCTTCTCTCAGAGTAAGCGACCAGTTTAAAAACATTACAGTACCACAGGGATGATTATCGTTTTGTAGATGTTGAGCTTCTCAAAATCTACGATAGAATTCTCAAAGATAAACGATTTTTATCTGAACAATAACACGAATTCCCTGCTTTCAGTCGAGATCTTATTTCTTCGTAGACATCGTTGTGGCCTGTTAATATTGATCTTACCCTAACAGCACAACTAAATAGCAGGCATATGCCTATCATGTTCCTTCAGGTACATGGAAATGTGCCCAGTATGTGCCTTATGTACCTGTGAGAGAGAAACCACATGGATGGCAAGTGATAGTCACAGTCTATGTCCGCCTCTAGGCACATGCTTGATATGTACCTGGGAAACTTACCTAAAATGTTCCAAGTAGGTTCTCCATGCCGTAAGCATCAACAAACCACATAATCACTCCCTCAAAATATGTTAAATCGCCTATATGCGTAATATGTTTACATTAAGATGAGTCCAAAAACACTTAAAACAAGTAAAAAAAATGTGCCTCAGGGTGGGCGTGAAACACCAACCCTTTAATTACTAGGTGCGTTCTCTTCCGACATGGCCACGACGTTGATGGGGAAATGTTGCTTGTAGAGGGATAAATCCTTGAGGTCTTTTTAGTTTGGCTAGTCAGAGTGCTATTGTAACCCTGTATATTCGACGATAACCGCTTGGGATCAGATAAAATCAGCTCGCCATGTAATTTTATTACAAAATGATAGGCTTCTCTTTACTTTATTTCATGGTTATTCCATTTTCACTTTCAAATGATCGGCGACAGTTGGCATCTAAAAAAATACAATCTTTGTTTTTATCCCTAACTACGTAAATAATTAACTGTTCACATGTATGAAAGATTCATTTTAATTTTTATACATCAGTTATTTTATTTCTTTCTTCTATATTAATCTCCTAAATTTCATTCATTTGTTGCTTCTTTTTTCTAAGCGATTGTGTACTAGGAGGACAGAAAGTGGAGCAGAAAGCGCGAGAAACCGTTGCATGTTCCTGCGCATGAGCAAATGCAAAGAGCTGTCATTCGTGCGTTGCTGCAGATATGAATTACGTCATAAGTATCTGAAAAAGTATGCACCTAAAATAAGTACCTCGAACATGAAAGATATATGTCCCAAGTGAGGATATAACAACAACCGATTATCACAGTGCTAAACTGAGCCAGATATATAAATGCTACATTTGTGGTACATAGTCATAAACATCAATTAGGTGTAACTAGCACCTAAAACTTTAGCTAGCTGAAGTACATACTTAACACATGAATACCATATGTACCAAGAGTCTAGTACCTAAAAAAGTAGCTGACACACCTAAATGCCACATGCATAGCACAACTTATGCTGCTACGGTACATATTTGAAAGTGTTCACATTATTGAAAGAATTTTGAAATTTCCATAACCCGACCCCGAAAACTAAATTAGCCTTAGTAAACCGAAACTGGTTAACAGGGAGTAGTTAAAATTAGTATTGATAGATTTGTTTGGACAAGCTGAATCGATTTATATAGATTGTACCTTCCTGATTACACAACACCCCCGAAAACTAAATTAGGGTCACTAAACCGGAAGTGGTTAACCGGAAGTAGTTCCAATTGGGATCGATCGATTTGTTTTGTTAAGCTGAATTGATTGATATATATATTGTATATGTTTCGTTGGTGATTAGACCCCACCCCCGAAAAATAAATTAGACTTAGTAAACCGGAAGTGGTTAAACGGAAGTAGTTAAAATTGGTGTCGATCGATTTGTTTGTCAAGCTGAATCGATTGATATATAGTTTGCATATGTTTGGTTGATGATTATACTCCTCCCCCGAAAACTAAATTAGACTCAGGAAAACGGAAGTGGTTAAACGGGAGTAGTTCAAATTGGTATCGATCGATTTGTTTTGTCAAGCTGAATTGATTGATATATAGATTCTATATGTTTCATTGCTGATTATACCCCAACCCCAAAAATAAATTAGACTCAGTAAACCGGTAGTGGTTAACCGGAAGTAGTTAAAATTGGTGTCGATCTATTTGTTTTGGCAAGCTGAATTGATTGATATATTTATTTTATATGTTTTGTTACTGATTATACCCCACCCTCGAAAAGTAAATTAAGCTCAGTAAAGCGGAAGTAGTTAAAATTGGTATCGATCTATTTGTTTGACAAGCTGAATCAATTGATATATAGTTTTTTTATGTTTTGTTGATGATTATATCCTACCCCCGGAAACTAAATTAGGCTTAGTAAACCGGAAGTGGTTATTCGAAAGTAGTTAAAATTAGTATAGATCGATTTGTATGGTCAAGCTGAATCGATTGATGTATAGATTGTATATGTTTCGTTGGTGTTTATACCCCACCCCCGGAAACTCGTATATTAGGCTCAGAAAACCGGAAGTGGTTAAACGGAACTAGTTAAAATTGGTATTGATCGATTTATTTTGTCAAACTGAATCGATTGATATTTAGACTGTTCATTTTTCATTGCTGATTTTACCCCACCCACGGAAACTAAATTAGGCTTAGTAAACCGGAAGTGGTTGTTCGAAAGTAGTTAAAATTAGTATAGATCGATTTGTATGGTCAAGCTGAATCGATTGATGTATAGATTGTATATGTTTCGTTGGTGTTTATACCCCACCCCCGGAAACTAAATTAGGCTCAGTAAATCGGAAGTGGTTAACCGAGAGTATTGTATAGCAAAATATGCTCACTGTTTATTGTAAAATATCAAGTGTCCCTATTGGTCCCTTCTGTACTATAGGTACTTCCCTACTACTTATGTAAGAATAATATAATTTCGTTTTGTACATTTGTTTGCATTTTTGGTCCGCCATATTGCATTTTGCAATTTTTACATTGATTTCGTCTCAGCGAGCACGAAAACCTCTACTTACCTGCTTTCAGTTCCATAGTGATGTTGTGCATTTTGTCCCCTATTTGGATCCGTCATTTTCAATTTTACACTTTTGGTATCTGGTTCATACATAATGACGCCGAAATCTCCATATGCCCAATTTCAGATCCATGGCATGTTTTTTGTAATTTGTATCCGCCATTTTGATTTGTAAACATTTGATGTAAGATTGGTATTCAGGTATCCTTTTAAACAATTTATATGGAGGAAATTGGTGAGTACTGACGCTATAAATATTGTTATGTGTGTATCTTAGGAATTTGAAACATGTATTTTTGGATAGAGCACATATTAGTTCCTTAGTAAAGTATTGACCCGACTACGGTTGGTCCCATAGTCTTGGAGCTATGAACTTTTAAAGTTCATTTTTTAATGTTTTTGGCAGTCTATAACTCCGAAAGGAAGCATTTGTGCACCCAGGTTGGTCTATCCTTTTTGTCTTATCTTGGTGTCAGGTATCACCTCCCAAAAGTTGTCGGTGTTGCTTTGAAACACCCTGTATATCTTTGTTTCATCGGAAATACTGTAATACTACTTCTGTGACAGAAGGTACAACTTGTTGTATTGTAATTTACTATTAAAACACTTATTGAATTACAATATATATTACTTTTACTGTATCAGTTATGGGACAGCATCTCTTTGTAATGAAACATGTGTAGAGGATGTAAAAGTCAGTATTTGCCTTTTATAACACTTTAAAAACATCTTTAACTAAAAGTAAAGCTACTGTATGTACCTAGGTATATCAAGTTTCGTCTCTAAATATGATATTAGAAACCACTAAAAATAAGTCAAAAACGGTCTCTCGCGATAATAAAATATATTGTGAGGTGTATGTTATATAAGTGTGTGTTCCCCAGTCGCAAATACCGATTTTCCTTTGTACAACGCCGGTTGAGTCGGTCAAATGTGTAAACAGTATTTACGGCCTGAGTGGCTCGATTTCGCGTTCGGGGTGAAGCTGGTTACTGCGCAATTAACCTTTATGGGCCAGGAGGCGTTACTATGATGGTGTATCGCAAGCTGATTTCCCGAATAGTTTCGAATGCTGCAATCAGCTACGTTTGCTTTTCATAATCTTCTCGAATATTATATATTATTCATGACATTAAAGTTTAAACTCATTCTGTAGGGTGAACGGTACATTTCAGTGTGCTATATTGAATTAGGACTCGACTGGTGAAACTTTTAGTATATGGCTGAGGTAATAGGAAAGATATTAAGACTGATTTTGATAGAGAGAACTGGACATAATCTGTAACCGGAAACAAAGTTACATTGTTTATTTATAGAATAGGTTTGGAGATATGTGTAATATTGTGAGTAGGGATAGCGTTCTCATTTTCGCTTTGGCTTTTATTTATAGGAGTGTACACTTAAGATTTTCTCATCGCGTGCATCAAAGAAAACCCGTTATGTGTTTTTCATTCTTTTACGTTTCTCGTGTAATATCTGACGAATGAATAATTGTATTTGTGGGAAAATTTGCATGATTATTATTATTGAACCTTTATAGAAGTATGCAAACTATCATTTTTCTATGTTCATTCGTATGCAAATAATTTTGAATCCTTTTATATCACATACATTATTTCATAGACTACATCTTTTTTACACATTGGAAATGTTATTCTAATGATTATAGTGTTAAAATATTATTTGCATTAGGAATACGTACTGGTACTGGTCAGCGATATCTAGTCGAGTCAGCAAAATTTAGTCGTTGGGCCGTGGTCAGTGATCTACTGGTACCTTGGACCACATCATCTAAATTTTGGGAGAGGTATCTAGAACAATCCCATTAAATTCTGGATAATGCCACATTCAAAAATTTGGTATGGTAGCATAGAGGACTGGCGTATATAGCTCTAAGTTTCAGATGAATTTTGGAGGCATAAACCAACTAAACTATGCTGGGGTACCGTAACATAGCGACACTCGTGTCATTTTTGATTAGCGTGTGTCAGAAGTAAATGCGCAAGAAAAACTAGAATAGACATCCATCCAACGATATATTATATACTATCCGTATGCTCAACGAGAGCCAGACACTTTCTGAGCACTTCTTAGTGCCCTGTGTCTTCTCTCAGAAACATGTTTCCTGTTTGAGTACTATGCCTCCTATTATGCATATCGCCTACCCCAACCAATTCTGGGGAAAATTCATCTTTTGTGAACCCCACTATATTGTCATGCTCGAAGTCACTCAATTCCCCAACATATAATAATTCCAGTTGAATATTAACTGCAGGATAGTTTAAAGATGCTGTGACTTCTCCAAACTGCATATATCTCAATTATCGCTAAAAATGTATTATTGTCTTTATAAAATAACAAAATTACAGGGTATGATTTACAAAATTTATTCTCTTGATAATCAAAACTCATGTTTGTCACTAAATCCCATTCTTATCATGGCACTGTAAGATAAAATATTTATGAATTTTCACTTTAAATGCAGAAGAATTATAGCAGCTCCGTAACAATATGTAATCACTACATAAATTTATTAGAAATTCACTCAATATAGACGCATCAATGATTTCTAGAGGAGTGAGAGGGCTTAAATTAAGCTATACCATTACACACATTAGGTATTATTGTAAGCGCGGCACGAGGACTTTCAAACACACAAGATGAAATTTGGAGAGGATAATTTAGATTTTATACCCTGATATCATTATGTTGTTATTATATTTCCTTTTGTTCAAATTTTGCCTTAGTGTGTCTTTAGCCCTTATGAGAGGAACTTGAGCGCAATTACTTGTTTCTGTGGGTACTCATTGTTATTACAAACAATCCTGAATTCTTTTTATATCATCCGCAGATAATTTTACTATTTAGGATTATACTCAATACATTTTAAATTTTATGTTTTCTTTTATTTAGAAAAAAAGATATGCGGAAAAATAACCTTAGATTAGGCGCGTGGGTGATAGGTGTCCCCCAGTGATTTTTGTCTCAAACTTACAACACTGTGTCTTGGTGTTCGGAGTCGCGTCTTTCAGTAGATGAACGTTAATTATTGGTGTTTGTTGTTGCGGCAGTAGTACACTTCTGTTTCGCGTCTACAGTTTGTAAGAAATAAATTTTCTGTGTAGCAGCGTGTTTGGGTGACAATTGTCAATCATGCGCCTATATACGTAATAAGTAAAATGTCAAAACAGCGAAAAACAGACACAACAAAAGATAAGAATGATGTTCTGTAGTGGCTTGAGGAGGAAAAAGAGGAGTCGAAGCTGTGTTCTAATAAAAGTGATTATGAAATTGATCACGTGAGTGCAAGTGATAACAACATCGAATCGGAACAAGATGGCCTATGGTGTACTTTTTTTTATTACCAGTTCATCTCTAATGTCACGAAGAAGGTTTTTGGAGGGCATCGCCTGGGAAATGATTAAACCTTAGATAAAACGCCAATGCTCTATTTCCCAAGTTCTAGTTGAAATAAGGAAGAGTAGCCGACTATAACTTGGTGTCGAGGAAAAGAGAATGGTCGATCTTAGAAAGTCATCACGCTTTAGAGGACGTTATCATTCTTGTGGAAGAGGAACAGGCAAACTACAAGGACGGAAAGCTTGAAATGTAAGAGATAGATGGGTGAACAAGATCTAAAAGACATTTGCGAACATGCTTGGAATCAGTCAAGTAGTCATGAAAAAGGTCCGTTATATTCAGTAGAATATGTGTACAGCCAAAACTATAACTAGCAATTAACATTTTATGAAATAAATGAAAGAACCGCCATTTAAAGGTGATTTTACTTATTCTAAATACATCTTAATAGGTGGGCGATACCTGTTACCCACGCGCCTAATTGTACAATTCAAAAGTACGCGCCAAACGCAAGATTAATGGTGTTATTAGTAGTCTATATAATCTGCTAAGATAGGTTGTTAAGTTAAATAGTAAATCTGAATAGCGAGATCTACTGATTCTTAATTGACAATTCTTTTATTCATCGAAATTATGTACTAAAGTAATGTATACCGTTTATTTAGGTCAAGGATAATTTGAAAGTCCCAATACTTGGAGATGTCAGTAAGGACACTTATGTCAAGTATCCGATGAGAACTGAGTATGGAATGTGCTTAGCAATTAATTCTGAGCTTATTGATCTTCAAAGGTAAATTGGAATCATTCTTCAATTTAACTTGAATGTTTCTTGTTTGCTTACATTGTTGAGTATTCTAACCTTTTGACCTGAAATTCTGTTGATAAGTAAGTACTTTTATCCCAATGATTGAGGGTCAATTAATAGGTCATTACGCACCACTTCTTTTATAAGTAATCTTCAATGCACGGATCCAAATTAACCTGTTTTTATGTATAAAGATTATGAAATTTTGATTATTTCCGCAAAGCTTTTAACCGTTCCTAATAATGGCAAGAAACAAAGCTGTTTCGTTTGAAAACAAACATTAGAGAAGAGAAATCGTTCTTTTAGTTTGATAGAACCTCTATTTTTGCAACTCTTACTGAATTCTTCTTACATTAGCAATTACCTGGAGGATTTTCAAATGGACAATATACATTTACATTTCGCATGTGAGATAGTGGATATGTCCTATGTTGATATTTTGATCCTAGAAATATTCCTTCGTTTTTATTTATTAGCCTTAATGTTAGAAGAGAGTCTCATGATCCGCCGTGTATATATAGAAGAGCTGTACGAAATCCGGGCCCGGGTTCATAAAGTGGGTTCCCTCAATTGCTACTCCGGATATTAGCGTAGAACGCTAGAAATAATTTGAGTTATAGTTTACCGTAACTGCGGCATGCAGCGCTAGTTCCTGTGTTGATCAGTTAATCCTTTGTTCTGTAGTCAGCACGTGACTAGTTTTCATGCAGTGAAAAGTTTTTGAGCTCCGACCAGCAAGTGTTATTTTCCATAGTTAGTAAAGAGATAAGTGAGTCACCTATTTATTTATTTAATCGTAATGGTAAGAGGTATGTTCTTACGTAATTAACTAGTAATTTGGACGTAGGGGTGACAAATAATTTGCAGCGAAAGTAAGAATACGTATGGTCGTAAAGTGGACCCCTTGTCAGTCCTAAAGCGAGCCCTCTACTATGTTGGGCAACAAGTGAAAAATATGTTTCGTACTAAATTATCATGACTCGTGCAATTTATTTACAGTTTTCAAGGAGACCATAATGCCCAAAAGATGTACAAAAATGAGAATGTGCAATCAAAATAACATGGCCAAGGCCATAGATGCCAAAAGAAAGAAAATTATTGGTTGGAAAAAAACTAGCAAAATATTTCAAGTTCCCAGAGCAACTCTTCAAAGGTTATCCAAAGGAAAATATGGAAATCCACTGATGGCGCTACGACAAAACTAGGTCGACCAAGAATTCTTGGTCTTGAAACAGAAAAAAAGCTTGTAAATACTGTTTAGCCATGGAAGCTGCATATGTTGGGCTGAACCGTGAAGATCTCGCGCGTATGGCTCTGCAATTAGCGGAAAGAAAGAGCCTGATACATCCTTTTTGAAAACGATGGTTGGAAGAAAATAGGTAAAAATCTTCCTGAAACAATGCAAGAAAACACTGGCTGAAAGGAAACCTACAGGGTCGTCTTATATTAGGACACTGGGTTTCAGTAAAAACAACACGAAGAAAATTTTATGAACTTCTCAAAGATGTGTATGCGAAAGCACATTATACGCCGGACAGAATATAGAACGTCGATGATACAATTGTACAATCTAAGATACCGAAAGTTATTGGCTTATGCGGTAAAAGACAAGTAGCATATCTTAGCTCCGCAGAGCGTGGGCTTCTTATTACGATTGTTGTCGCAATGAATTGCAGCAGGGTCATATGTTCCACCAATGGTTATCTCCCTCGCAAAAATATGAACAGTCAGCTTGAGAGGGGTACTCCGCCAGAAACAATTGTGACAATACATTCATGAGGATAGATACAAGCCGATCTATTCACGAATTTTTTCCAACATTTCATCGGCACAGTGAAACCTACGAAAGAGAAACCTATAGTTCTGATTTTGGATGGCCACTACAGCCACACCCACAATATTGATATCATTGACTTGGCTGTTAAACACCACACCACGATTGTTTCCCCTCCACCCCATTCTACACACAAGCTACAACACCTAGATAGCACGTTTATGTGTCTATTGAAAGTGCATTACAACCAAGAAATCAGACGGTGGTTAAAACACAGTAATAAACCTATTAATGCAAATGATGTGATGGAGCTGTTTGGAAAGCCTACATCAAATGTCAGACGGCTAAACGAGCCATCAATGGGTTTCGAGTAACGGGGATACAGGGGAGAGCGGGGCACGTTTTCTATAGGGGAACGTTTTCCAACTGGCTTTAGTTCTGAATAGATCCGGTAGATCCCTCCTGCGGGTGGACTGGCTGTAGCATCAATGCTTGGCACGTCATCTACGCAAATTTCAGTTGAGTAGCTGTGTTAAAACTTAAAATAAATGTACTAGTGTTAAACGTACTGCTTTGACAGTGCATGTACTAAAGATAGTAATCTTCCTTTATGTAATGATGTGTTTGTTTTGCAAATAATATACACCATTACTCGTCAAGGTTATGTTGAAGTTCAAAAATGGCGATGCGGTACGTTTACCAACAATATACGGGGCACGTATTCCAATATTTTTTGTTCTCAGTCAGTTTCTCTAATTATAGTAGGACTATAGCAAGTGCATAAAGGGCCTACTGTGTAAAAATATCTTCGAAATAATGTATGGTACAAAATACGTAGCTCTTGATTAGGCACGCAGCCAGGGGGGTGTAGAAAAAGGTAATGTCATTCTATGCTGACACTTCTTCTTCTTCTTCTTCTCTTTTTGCAAAAATGACGTCCGAACAACCCCCTCGAAATATCAAAACCTGCTGTGGCCCTATTCCTACCCCCAAAATTACGGAATACGTGCTTGTGATTGACCACATAGTCTTTTGTGTAACAAACTTTAATTCGAGTGATGAAGACGATGAAAAAATGAAATGAAATCTTTAACGTCCCACGCTTATGCCGGTTAGGCTAAAGGAGACGGTGGAATGAAGAAAGTGGGAGGAAACGGCAGAACCCCAAGAAAACCCACGAGCATGGTGTTTGTCCACCACAAAGTTCACAGGGCGAGAGCTGGTATCGAACCAGGGACCCCAAGCACCAGAGGTTAACGCTCTACCACTGAGCCAACACGCCCCCAGAAGATGATGATTGTTTATGCATTTATTGCTTTGGACTTTCCTCCACCTCTCACGCAATGGAAAAGTGGGAAAAGTGCACAAAATGCAACAACTGGGCACACGAAAACTGTACAAAGGGAGACTTATTTTTTGTTCGCGTTCATTGTGATACAGACAATGATGACTTTTGTTAACTTGTTGATTAGGTCTACCATAATCTCACTTCTGTATACTGTCCAAGCAATAGACAAAAGATACATTTTCAGTATAAGCTACTATGTATTACATGCGTTTTAGCATGTGAAGTAGTTGGAACACTTGCCCCTGTATAGTTTTAGTAGGTTGGCCAACTTGCCCCGCATACGGGACACATTTTCCAACGTCACATGACCACACTTGACCATTGGTAATGACAATCAATATTCATTTCGTGAAAATGTACGTGTTCCACTTCGTTCATAAAGGTATAAATAATATAATGATATCCTGTTTATATGTAAATATGTTTGAGATAAAATACCGCACACGTAATTAAAATAAAAAATGGGAAGTGTGCCCCTGTCTTCCCTACCCAATGAATAGGGATATATTCACTAACACAGACTTCTTAGAAGAGTCTCAAAGTAAGGGCATGCTTCCCTACTACGATTTGCCGGGTGAAAGAGAAGTAGAATCCAATGATGGTGGGAACAGTTTCTCTACACAGGACTGTCATCACAATGATCGCCATAAATCGCCACTTATACAACCATCGACTCCATTATCTTCTCACACCAGTAATCAATCTACAACTTCTGCTCCAGAAACGTCTGGGACAAATCAAACTCCAAGTTCCTGTTCTACATCACAAGAAGAACAAACAACTGTTCAGCCATTCCAAACTAGCCCTTTCCATATCTGTCCAGTGCCGCGACTAGGAAGAGAACATCTAGAAGAGGACGTAAGGCATGCAGCACCGCGTTTCTAACCTCGTCAACTACGAATTGAAGAAAGCGATGGAAACACGTCAACGAGCGAAACAGAAAAAGTCACCAATAACACACTGTCGAGGCCGAGGGCCAGAAAAAGGAAACACACCGTTGAAGTTGAAAGGAGGAGCCAAGGATGACGATTCTGATTGTGACTCAATCTCTAATATAAGTGAAGGATCAACAATATACTCAACATTAAACATTCTACTAAAAAAAAAAAACGTCCACAGATGACGATGCTACGTGCATGTTATGCATGGAATTTTTTTTCGAGTAATACGAGAGGTGAACTCTGGGTCCAATGTGCCATGTGCTCTTACTTTGACCATGTATATGCTTGGACTGACAAAGTGATTTGTATTTGTGACTTTTGTCAGTAGCAAACTTAACTATGAGAAACATTTTATTTATCAGATTTCAATTTAGAACTTTCGGTTCTGAAGTTTGAGAGTTCTATTTTTGCGACAAATGAGCAGCTCGAAGAAAGAGAGATGAGTATGTTCTATTTCTACCAGTAGAATATTGAATATTTTAGTTTAGATAGTTTGTTTTCAAGTTTAGTCTAATTGAAAAATTGTGCTCTAGTTAAAGAAAAAAGACTATTAGATTTGTTATTTCCACTAGTAAAATGTGTAATATTTAATTTCAGACATTTTCAGTTTACAAGTTTAATCTGTTTATAAAGATTGTGCTGGCGTTAAAAAGTTTCCTTTGCATTTCGGTCAGTAGAATGTGGAATATTTAAGTTTTGAATTTACTTTTAATTTGTTCTTTACATTTAGGAATTTGTTTCAATTCTTCCAATAAAGTCTTTTAAACATTCCTATTTCGTTTTATATGAATCTACAGTGTTTAGAATATTGTTTTTGGCTTAAATACGTTATTCATTTAAAGCAATACTGTTTTGGCTTTGTGTAATTTATCTAAATTTAAAGGGGCCCACTTTTGGAACACTTTTCTTGAATTCAGAAAATGCAGTTCGTATGAAAATTTATTTTTTCTGTATTCTTGAAAGACGTTATATGAGTACACTTATTGTCTCATTTTAATCTCATAATATTTTCCAAAAATAAATTAATAGAAAAATACCATTGCAGTAAAAATCATACAATTGCTAATAAATGTAATATAGTGTCAAATAAATGGGTTGCAAGGAGGAATTCATAACAATATTAGAAGTGTCTTGCTTGTGATAAGATCCTTATTCCATTTTGTATTTAAAGTTGTTTTCAAATTTACAAAATTAAGGAGATGAGCTTAACAGTAAGTAGCACTTTGTACACAGTAACTACCTCTCAGTTACTTGAACAATTTCTATAATAAACTTTTATATTATCACTCACAATTTTTCTATGCTTTGAAATACCTAATATTGCTTCTTTGCTTTTCAATATCATTTATAAATAATTCTTTTGAAAAACATGTATTTCAAAATCATACATTTTTGTTTATTTATTTCAGTCTCATAGAAGAGGAACAACAGAAATACACGATACCTTACTACGACATGAGCAATGAAAAAATATTTTTTATTATGTTGTACTTAAAACCAAACATAAGGGTAATATTTATCTTCATTATTATTTATGTAAGATGTGTGTTATTTAACTATTTTACTAAATAATAGATTTATAGTTTCTGGTACTAAATTCTTCTCTTACTTATCCTACACAAATTATACTTTATTCTCAATAAATAGTTGAAGGACGTATTCCATTCTGTGATTAAAGTAAGTCTCTGTAAGGATTTAGTCTCTGTCAAAATGGTTTATTTGTAGGCCATCGATGTAACAAAGATAGAGATAGCAGAGATAACAAAGATAGCAGAGATGGTCTTAGTCTTTGCGATGCCTAGAGCAAGGAGACTATTACATTACACAATATTAAAGATGAAAGTTACACTGAATACCACTTGTTAAGGCATCGCAAAATTCTCGATTTCAACAGTGAATTTTCTATTTACAAAGGAATTTATTTGATGTGTAATGAATATATAAGTTAGCTCTTCCCATTTAAAAAATATAAAAATATTTCTTTAAATGCCACAGCTTAAAAAATAATATTTAATATTTTTTCCCGAGAGAGTGATCTTTATTCTTATTGTTCGTCATTTGGCATAAGCTTGCATCAAATCTTACAATTTATTTGAGTAAATATTAAAAAAGGTATTAGTATAATTTAAAAGCATTTTCAGCTTACCCCATTTGGATAAGTAATTTCATGTATGCATATCACTTAAACGAAACCTATAAAGAAAGATTTACTCAAATTCGCAATTATTATATAATATTGATTAAGATACGACTCAGTATAATATTTTATGATGGAACGGTCTTGGAACAATAATTCTATATTTTGTTCCTTTCCCGTGGTTGTTAATAAATATCACTTGAACCAGAATATATATAAAAGAATATTAAAACGTAAATATTATTTATTTTTACCTTCGTTTAGTGTTCAGGATACAAACTTATAATTCCTTTAACATCAATTGTTCTGAGAACTTCCTAATCTTCAATCTATCATCCTTCTATTTATGTTATTCAAGACCGTAACTAAGGAACAATAATACTCATTACAATTTCCTTTTTTTCCTTTTACAAAATCTGCTCCATTATTGCACCTCTGATCTTATTCCTAAGACCAGTTCAGATAGATAATAGTACAACATAATAATGAAATATACAACATACAACACACCGTTGTATATGGCGTCACGAACATGGATTTCATTTAATGATTAACAATAAATGAAAATAATTCTGGACCGTAAGAGAATACACATTTTGAACGACCCTTGTATATATCTAAGATTACATTTTACATCACTATCACATATATTAATCTCTAAATTAAGCATAATCTTTAGCCTTACGTTATAATATTGATAACAAGGTGCATCTACAGAAAAATGAGAATAATAATACGGTCCACAATGATTTTTACATTCATTGGGATATATTTACTATAATGTATGTAGTTTAATTCATGAAATTGAGTATAATTACAAAGAGTTAAATATAAACATATTCTCTATTAAAATTGGTCCATTTTATCATTAGGATGTAAACACGGAATAAACATACTACACGGATATACATATAGAACACATAAAGTGATTATGGAGTAATTGTAGTGTTATGAACGCAATAAAACAATATAGTACAGTTTAACATTGAAAGAAATAATTGCCATACTAGATAAATAGTTAAAGATAAAAGAATATAAAGAAAAATACAATAACTAAGTCATATAACTATGAAATACGGCATTTATCTCATTTGAGATTAAGTTCCCTCTTTATGACATTATTTATATTAACTTTACTTATAATCTCAGGAGGGACTACAGTTTTGACTAAGTTCATCCATCTCTTTTTAGTACTTTCGGTAGGCTGCCAAAAATTTATTTCATCGACATTTCGTAATCCTAAAATTTTCCCTGTTTTCATGTCCATTAGTTCAAATACTTCAGGGTTAATTTGTTTCATACACAAATATGGTCCAGCATAACAGTCACAGATTTTATAGATTCTTTTTAATGAAGCGTCACTTTGTAGATGTAATCTCCTAAATACCAAATCATTAGACTTAATTTTAACTTTACCTTTCTGTTGTTCTTCGGTTTTCTGATTTCGAGAATTGAATTTTCGAATCCTACGAAAGTGAATCATACTCACAAGATGAGAATAATCTACTTCCAGTCCAGTCGAATTCCTAAATGCCGTTCTATTGGCGAAATAAAATCAGTTCCGTTATGGATATTAGCGGGTGCTACTCCTAATGTACCCGACACTGAATAGTCTAAGAAATATGTAATTTCCGTAACGTATTTGATCCATTCATTATGTTTGTTACGACAGCAATGTCGAAATAACATCCCAAGGTTATGATGGATATTTTCCACTATTGAACTGCTGGGGTGATACGGGGTTTCAAAATGAACCTTAATATTGGCGTTATTCATGGCACGAAGAAACACATCACTCCGAAATTGTGCACCGTTATCACACAAGATATGTTCTACAGGCCGGCAGTGTGGTATATATATATTTAGGATACGATGAACTATTGCTGATAAAGTGGCTTTACGTAGCGGGTAGGCTACTACATATCGCGTAAAAATATCCAATACTGTAAGAAGATATGTTTCACCAGATGCTGCTCTCGGAAATGGCCCATACAGATCTATAGAAATGAAGGAGTGTGGACGCTCCGGTATTACTGACAACATAGGTTTATAGATAGCTCGATAATTATGTTTAATTCTCATACATTCCTCGCAATCTTTAATATAATTTTTAATTTGAGATCAAAGCGGTTTCCAATAAAACGATTTGTTAATCAATGAATACACTTTTGAATATCCAAAGTATCCAAAATTATCGTGATAAGCTTTTAATATTAAAGGAACCAATTTTGGAGGTACACAAAGTTTAGTTCTATGATCATATTTGAAGTCTTTAATTACCAACACATTATTAGACATTCGATACAACGTATCCCATGAATGGGGACAATCACATCCTTTCAAACATGTTGTCAAATGCTGTATAATCGTTGCATAAGGTTCGTGATTCCGTTGAGATTTTTGTAAATCATCCAATGAAATATTAGAAATTTCTTCCTGTAAAACCTTAAAAGCATTTATTGTTAATACATGATGTTTTTCATTAGGGAATAGTCTAGATAATGTATCTACTGGAATGTTCTCTCTTCCTTTTATATGTTTAACTTCAAAGTCGAAAGGTTGTAACTCCAGGGACCATCTTAATAAGCGACTATTATAGCCTTGTATTTTCCTTAATGGCATAATGAACTATGGTCGGTAAGGATTGTAAACTGACATCCAGTCAGTTAAGGTGCAAAATTCTGTAATGAAAACCTCACAGCAAGAAGTTCAATTTCAGTGATCGTATATCCCTTTTCCGAATTTTTCAGAGTACGGCTCACACAATGAATTACCATTGGTTCACTAGAATCAACTGCTGGCTGCCAAAGGATTCCCGAAATTCCAGAGAGAGCGCCATCACACTGAACGAAGAAAAGACGTTCATAGTCGGGATGATTTAAACGTATATTTTTCATTATACACATTTTCAGACGTTGAAAACTTTGTTCTTGAGAATCCCCCCAATGCCATAAAATTCCCTTCTTCGTTATCGAAAATAAAGGATCAGCTATTTCTGCAAATTTAGGAGTTGATCTTCTGAACCAATTAAAGAGTCTGAGCACTTGCCGAGTTTCCTTTAAAGTAGTTGGGGTTGGTAAATCTCGAATCGCTTGAACTTTGGCTTCACTGTAGCACATACCATTAGCATCGATAGAGTACCCCAAAAATTCAATTGATCTTCTGAAAAAACTTTGATTTTTTGATATTTATTGTAAGACTTGCTTTCTCCAGACGTTCAAGCACAATGTCTAAATTTTTTAGATAATCCTCCGGAGTTTTTCCCATGATTAGAATGTCATCAGCATAATAGACTACATTGCTTCGTAAGTCTTGGCCCAATACACGATATAATCAAGACGCTAATGCGGTACTACCATTAATCAATCCGAAAACAACACTATTATATTCATATAATTGTCCTTCGAATAAGAAAGCTGTGAAAGGTCTCGAATTTTCATCCAACAAGATTTGGTTGTAGGCCATGACTAGATCCAAATTTCCAAATATCGTATGTCCTTGTAAAGATCCCAGAATTTCATAGACAGGAAGATATCGCACTTGTTGTAATTTTATATGTGAGTTTAATTTACGAAGATCCAGGACCAATCTCAGATGTTTACCGTCGTTCTTGGGCACAACATGCAAAGGGTTAAGATGAACACTTTGGGACGGTCGTATTATTCCTTGATTTAGCATTTCTGCTATTTGCTGACGTACGTTTTTTCTAAAACGATACGGAATAATGCATGGTTTAGACACTATAGGATATTTACAGTCTACTTCTATGGTATATACGAAATCTTTACAACATCCGGGATTAGATGAAAAAGCCTTTCTATGTCTATAAATATCTTTGAATAATGATGTTGCATTTTTATCCATAAAATCCAAAGAATCTACAATATTATCCACGCATTTTGAGAAAGAAAAATCTTCACTACTGTTTGAAATTATTTCGTTTGCCATTTCTATCATATTAACTTCTTCCACTTTACGAAAATTAATTTCTGAAACATTGTCCACAAAAGGCTGACAGGCTATATCATCTTTGGCAGGTATTAATTTTTGAACCACTGCATCATCTATAGTACGCACGGTAAATGTTTTATTTTCAAAATCCAGGGTAGTGCGTAGCTGTGTTAGAAAGTCCATTCCGATTAAAACCTTTGCATTGAGTTCATTTATAACTAAGATAGGAATATTAATTTTACAACCTTGCATATCAATTTCAACTTGTGTCTTCCCCATGACCCTCTTTTTGTGCTTACCAGTATAATCAATCAATACTAAATTATCCACCTTTTGTAACCTGGGACTAGAATAATCCTTAGTAATTTCCTGCCAAAAAGTATATGATAAAAGTGAAACTGTAGACCCTGTATCAATTAAGGCATAGATAGGTATATGGTTAATTTTTATAGTAATTCGTGCCGTGCAAAAGGTTTTCAAGAAAACAAAATCCTTTTCACTATTATCTTTTGCTTCCATTTCATCATCAAATCGCCAAAAACAGTTAGCAATAGGTATATATTGACACGCAGTATTAGTATACAAACATTTTAATTTAGTTTCCTTATCAGATAATTGATTAGATTAACTTAACGCTGACATGGGTTTAACCCCTTCCATATCAGCACCATCTAGTTTAAATTATGATGATTAAATGGTTCTATTAACTCACATTATATTCCGCATTTTTGAGTACAATCGGATCGGTTACATGTAAACACAGAATTTGGATTTCTGTTATTAGAAATAGTACCACCTATGAATCGATTTTGTGCAAAATTACGATAATTGTTATTTCGATTATAATTTCGGTGATTATTTCTGAAATTCCTATTATTATTTCTATCATTAAGTTGAGTTGAATTACCGGTACTATTTAGGCTAGTCGCTCGGTCATTAAAACGACAATTGCCATATCCTTGTGAGTGAGAGCTATTTCCATTCTGTACACTTAGATTGCGAATATATGCATAATTAATAGGATTGCGGCTAAGACTACCCTGACCTCTATTGGGATTTTTATTGTTCTTCTGCATTAAATATTGACTTTCAAAGTTCTGCACTAGCATGACCATATGACTAAAATTGACACATTGAGCAGACATTAGCATTTGTTGCAATCGGAACGGCAATAGGATGCGAATAGAAGCAATTATACGCGATTCAGGATGATTAGGATTTAGAGCTTTTAATTCATTATACGTCGATACTACAAATTCCGTGACATTCTTGTGGCTTCACAGATCGAAGACCTTGGTACGTAATAAAGCATCTCTGTTGGCAAGCATAAAGTCATTTTCATAATTGGATAATAAAGCAGCCTTAAAATGCTAATAAGCATGAAGATTTTCTCGGATTGCTTTGAACCACGTTAAACATGGTGGCTGTAGGACGTGCGGAAGGATCTTCAAGACTTTTGACTCCTTTATTCGTATTAATTCACATTCGTCCTCAAACTTTTCGATAAATATCCGTGCAGGTATATCATCGGGCCCACCACAAAATTCTGTCAATGATTTTACCTCGCTAAATCGCAAAGGTCTGTCATTATTATGGGATTTTAAATATTTAAATTTACCATTATATTTAAGATTCCTACATGATGAATGTTTATTTCTTCTTCCATCTTCAGTACTTCCTTCGTTATATTCCTACGACTCACTGTCCTCAAAAACTTGATGAGGTGTTACTGGATCTGGGTCCTTAAAAAGAGGCTGATTTCTATATCCACCGTCGTGAGGGATTACTGTTTCTGAAGCCTGGTTTCTATGTCCACCGTGGGACTGATGTCTATGTCCACTGTCGTGCTCTCCCTTAGTAGAATTGTACCAGTCTTGAAAACAATTCATATCCTCTCTTAGTTCTTGGATGTGAAAAGTGGATGTTCTTGGATGTGGATGTTCATTAATCACTGATTCCATTACTTTAACTACATCCTGTATTTCAGTATAATTTTGGAACACTCGTTCCATCTTTTGATCATACTGCTTGAATCTCGTAGAAATTTGCTCCTCCACTTGACCTTCTATTTTGCATTGTAATTGGTCCATTTTATCTTCAAGTCGTTCCTCAATTTTAAGTTGCATTTGCTTTATTGAGTCCTCAAATTGTTGATGAGTTACCTGCTGGAATTCCTCAAACTGCTGATGAGTTACCTGCTGGAATTCCTCAAACTGCTGATGAGTTACCATTTTCTGCTGTAATTCTTCAAATTGCTGATGAGTTACCATTTTCTGCTGGAGTTGATTCATTTGACAAGATATCTGCTTTAAGAGATCTGTCATACTTTCAGGAGCAGGAATATCCGATTGCACAAGTCTGTCTTGGACACCTTCTGTTTCCGACATACCTCTGTGTATTTGTTTACCACTTCTTAGAACGGGAACATAAATATTGGGCTCAATCGTGTTCGATGTTACTCTGCTTCGGAACGATACACTAATTCCCGGTGTGAAGGCACCATTTAATTATGGAACAATAATTCTATATTTTGTTCCTTTTCCGTGGTTGTTAATAAATATCACTTGAGCCACAATATATATAAAAGAATATTAAAACGTAAATGTTATTTATTTTTACCTTCGTTTAGTGTTCAGGATACAAACTTATAATTCCTTTAACATCGATTGTTCTTCGAACTTCTTAATCTTCAATCTATCATTCTTCTATTTATTTTATTCAAGACCGTAACTAAGGACAATAATACTAATTACAATTTCCTTTTCTTCCTTTTACAAAATCTGCTCCATTATTGCACCTCTGATCTTATTCCTAAGACCAGTTCAGATAGATAATAGTACAACATAATAATGAAATATACAACATACAACATACCGTTGTAGTCTGTATATATTAGTTTTTTATTAGCACATAACTATTTGAGCAGGTTATTTACTATTTGTACATGATATAAGAGTAATGATTATACCAAAGTTTCTAAAGCACTTTAAGGTAATAGATGATAGAACAGTGGGCGTGTGAAACGTTGGCGCCTCTACCAGTTAATAGATGAGAGGAAGGGTGTAAGGCACCTTCCACCCGTAAATAGATGATAGAGATACTGGGTTGTGTCGAACGCCGGCGTCTCTATCAGTTAAGATGTTAGTATTGGTGGGGAAGAGCCGTTGAGATATCTTCACCAATCTCTGAGATTCTTAGTTCGTTCGAAATTGAAACATAATAGCTTATTGGTTTGACAATTAAGTCATTGGCTAATTCCTAGTACCAGGAACCAGTCTTTTAGGATCATGCTTATATTTGCATCTCTTTCTTTAACTTACAGACATACAGAAATCTTGCTTCGGTGAACCTAGGAAAAGAAACGTCAGTTATCTGGACACATTTGTGAAAAACACTTCATAGTAACCTGGGCTAGGTACTTATGAATGGTTTTGCTTGAACAGACTTGCAAGACTGAATTCAAATATTAATATTTTTATTATAATCTTATTGGAATTTCATACACATAACTCAACAATGATTTCTATATGTTAGGCATTATTCTCTGATTTGTCTTAATCCTGAATTACGAAATTTGATTCTAAAGTCAATTTCCTGGCTTAGTAAAACGCTTTATCTTAGCTTATAATTTATCATCAACAACCAAGTAAACACATTGTGCATATCTGAACTCTGAGTGAATCTACGTGTTAAATTGCTTTCATTTCTAACGAAAAGTAAGAAACAAATTAAAATTAGATGATTTCAAGCCAAATTCATGTAATCTATCAAATCCGTCTGTAATAAAATTAATATCAAATATGCGAACACTGTAGGTATTTTGAAATTATTAGTGTAAAATACTTACGAAATGAATTTTATTATTGAAGATAATGTCACTTTGAGGCCCGAAGCTAGGGTTCGTAGGAGTTGGATCACAGCCTAATGTTGAAACTGAACTAACATAATGGTCTCCGAACTAATTTTTAATCACATCCAATCGGAGATTGGCTCCATGTACCGAGGGTGCTCGCATTAGTCTCTAGATCAGAGAGGAGGCCTGTTGCGAAAATATTCACTGAGAACACATCTATCGAAAAAAATTCTTACTCCTGTTACAGGTCATTGGATGGATTTTAGTGAATTGTGGTAAATAAGTATTTAAATATTTGATGCTTTTAATTTTCTCTATATCAACGTAACTTAATCATTGTAACTTGTATTGTAAAATAAACATATTAGTTTAATTTCACGGTCCCGTACCATTGTAAAATGTCGCTTGCGGAAGGCTGAAGAGAAAATACTATTTCAATTTTACCATCTCATTTAACTACTCTATAGACATACTATGGGATTAATTGAAGGCCAATGTGACCCTTTAACAATACACTGCACATTTAAATGAATAAAATTGTAGAGTTACTTTTATGTACGAGGGGGCACCCAAAAGAAACCAGATTGAAAGCGCGGGTCCATTTCTAGACGTACTAGAGAGTTCTCGCACTAGTCGGGTCTAATAGAGACATTCTCAAATGAATTCCCCAAGCGGCGTCTGCGTTGGAGTTCAACGTTTGATTCTAGTGTTGTTTTTCTCAACTGTTCTCGTTGGTCGCTTGCGAAATCGTTATCGCAGATTCAAAGGAACAGAGTGTGCTTGAAATTTTGCTTCCTGCCTGAAAATTCGGCAATGTAAACGTACCAAATGCTTCAATAGGTTTCAATAATGATGCTATGAGCCGCAGACAAGCTTTCGAGTAATTTGCGCTACAAATGTGGCAAGATGAGTATTGACAATCATGTTTGTACTGGGTACCTTCATAATCTCGAAATAACGAAAACATGGAAAAATAGACCAAATATCAACGAGAATCGTCGTTTCACGATCGACTAAGTTTCTTGACAAATAGGATTGAGTTGGAGATCGTGCTAGTTAGATTGAATGAGGATTTGGAAATGAGACGTTTTACAGCTAAATTTGTTTCTCGCCTGCTCATAGAGAATAAAAGAAAAAACACTCTTCTGAGTTTGAGTCAGGACTTGAAAAATGAAATTGAAAGTGATCCAAACTTCTTTACGAAGGTCGTTGCAGACTATGATGGCTCACGAGAATGAAAAAGAATCTAAGAGGGAAGTGTTTCTATGATGTAGAGCTGTGGAAAAAGCTTTCCAGGGGGAAGTGAATGATGTCAAGGTGATTGTTTACAGAGCTGCTTCAAACAGTAATGAAGAAGACTGGAAAAGTTCATCAGAACTAATGGTGAGTACTTTGAAGCAAATTGAAATAATTTTGTACAAAAATAATTAATTCGTTTTTTAGAATAAAAGTCCGGTTTCTTTTGGGTCCCCTTGCATGTAAGTGTCCTGCAGATAGGCTACATATATTACTGCAATTGGTTCGACTATTCTGAGATTTTTTTTAAACTTCAGCAATGCAGGCTCCTGGCTACTAGAGAACTAGAACTGGAGTACTATAACTTAAAAAATCCCTGCCTCATGCGAATCGAAAATTGGAATTTTAAAAAAGGAACAAAGAAATATAACTTAATATTAACGATACTACGTGCAACAATCGGTACATTACCGAGATTAATTTGTAGGTATCAGATATTATCCTTCATTGATATAGATCTTGAACGTATTATAGGCATATTCTCTACAGACGTATAGATGAGTTGAATTTTTACTATAATACGTTTTAAAGCTTCAAATATTTATTTTTATTTAATTTGCTAAATTAAATCAGTAGTTTGAGCTACGTGGTAATCTTAAGAGCGATAATATCAGCGTATTGTATTGGCGTGCATTTCTCCCCAGACGAGAGAAACAATGTGACCTCATATCTTTGAGTCAATCATTAAAGTATGAATTTTTCTTACACTGTAGAAATACGGAAGGTAGGTCGTAGTTTGTAATTTTTGAAATAAAGGCATTAGTATGATGAAGAGAAAAATTGGGATAAGGTGAGTGAAAAGGTTGAGAAAGGAAATTACAAGTAGGGACTTTGCAATGATCACTTGCAATTGAAATTTGACATTGGTGTTGGCTTAGCTTCTAATAGGAATAGAAAGCAGATTGAATCTTAAAGTAGAAAATTAATTTTTAAAAAATATATTTTACTTACGAAAATGTTACTCGAATAGGTGTTTTTGAATTCGCCGGATGAATTTCCTCAAATGTCGAAGAACCTCTACATACACAGTGGAGATAGTTTCACACATATCCTTTCTATGGACCTCTATGCAACCACAAGTACTCCAGCAGTCAAAGAATTAGCTATGAGCCAACGGAAATGTGTGCTAGACTCAGAATATAGCCTGGATATTAGTCCTGTTTACAATAGAGTAGCATGTCGACTGCAGTGGAAATTCATGCTTATTATGAAGAAATGTAAATGTTCCCCGCATCTCTTATATTCTACCGGTAAGTTTAATGTTTCTTATTGGTTTTATCAGTTATTGATTATTACAATTTAAGTTTTAAAAAAAATCCGCATTATATTCAAAATTAGTGGGCCACTATAGAAATGTATGATTTTTTTCAAATATAATTCATTAGTATCTGTGATCATTTAGTCAATATTAAATAGGTTTACAAATTAAGAGGGTTATCTCTTTAAAAGCGGCAGATACAAATTTGTATTATAGAAGGTTATATAGGTTGGTATAAGTTAGCCTTTCCTCTCAGTAGAAGGATCAAAATAATAATTAATGGATAATTATGTACCAACGTAATTGTTGCAAACAAATTTGGAAATAAAACTTTTATTAATGACTAATTTTACTATTATACTTTTTGATTCGTTTAAACATTAGATTATCGCTTTTTCACTTTACCATTAGAGAAATAAGAAACATCTACAATGGAGAGTTCCACATCTCTCTTTTGGAAATTATGTATGAACTCGTGTCATATTCTCTAGAGAACTTCACTGCTCCATACTTGTGTCCTATGCTTTAATATTTCTCATTGGAGTACAGTATTAAAAACAAGAGAAACAATAAGCGAAAGAAACGAAGAGATAAATCACGTAAAAGTGAGAGTTCGTCCAATGATTCATGTTTAGTGCCAAGAAAGAGAAGCGCCTTTATTGCAGAAATGTTTGTCATTTTTCGATAGAATATGAGTTATAACGGGGAAAGACATTACAATTTAATTGTATAAAAAATAATTTTACTCAATAATAAAACACTTATTATGTTCATATGCAATAAGTAGTATGTATAACTTTCGAGCGGGATTAATTAATTTCGTAACGTAGATCCTAGAAAAAGGTATTAATGTGATAGTTATCTTGAGTTCAGTATTTCAAGAAATTGAAAATTTTCTGTTTAACCTGGACAAACGCCAAAATCACTAAAATATTTACAAGTTTTCTAACGCGTTATTATGCTGAAAACGGATAGTATTGCTACTAATAGAATAATCAATTTATTAATTGTTTAAATTGAATTCTTAAACAGGTCCTGTTACTTTTTTTGCAGGAAAGTTTATAGAATGTGACAACGAAGGTTTAGTCTGCATCTCAGAAGAATTCTCTAGTAAGTTATGTAGTAATTACATCATTTTAATTTTTAACTAGAACTTATGGAAATAGTTAAAGTACCTCCTAAAAGTGTGACTGGCAACTACTAGTAAATTGAGGGGAGAATAATTTGAAGATAAGATATAAAACTTCTTTTTCGTCTGAATGCCATATCGTGTAATATTTGGAGGATTGTTTTGTTTAAAAATTCTAAGACTACAGTGAATATTCAAAAGCGAAAAAGTTTGTTTGAGAGTATGTATAAGGTGGTTCAGCTTTGTTCACAGGGAAATTATGCAACTATTAGGGGAATATGCTATAAGTGCAATGTTATGTGTTGAGGGTAAGATAAAACTTTGCTTGGATGGGTCACAACTAAGGAAATATGTTACCCTGTGCCTAGTGTGCATATGAAAAATGATTTCATAGAAAGAAATAGATAATTGATATAGAAGATAAAGGAGATGAAAAGATAAATTAGAATTTTAAGGAAAATTCTATCACACTAGTTTATCTGTTAGAAAGTTCCTGTATGATCGAAGGGAAATATCGCAGTTGACAATTGATTATCTTATATCAAATCAAAGCAAAATTTCCCTGTGTACAAATTGCGAAGATTATTCGCATTTCGTAGATTCTAAATTAGAATTAAAATGTGATGGAAAGTTATATCCTATCGTTTAAGTGGGTACCCCTGGTTTTAATTTCGAAAATTTCAAATAATCCTCAAGAAACTGGTTCATTTTCGTCATGTATCCGTACCATACCAACAAATAGAATCAAATTTTCATTTGTTATATTGAATATCGAACTTGTCTTGGTAGTAAAAGTACGTCTTCTGGAAATCGGAAACTTATTAATTATTTCTATGTTAGATCAGTATTTGTTTTTTTTCTTGAGATTCAATTGAATGAATCTTCCTCTACGTTGGCAAAGCTTCTGCTTTCCATATAATCTTTACAGCAAGCAACAGGACTCCTTGATTGTATTCTACGAAAATGCATTATCATGTTAAAATACCTTAAGATATTTCTTTTCGTCCGACAGTTTTTAACAATTTCAGTACAAAGATTTATATGATTTAATCGTTCAAATATTATTGTCTTTACATTCTTCCTGTTTCGCTTCTGATTGAACTTGTTTAAGTATTATAAAGCAATGGAATCAAGTTCGAAATCTTTATGTCAGGCTTTAAATTTCACGAAGTAACAACCGACACTTTCTTCTCGTTGAATAATTTCCGGACGAAAAATGTCCCAGTGAAAGTTAGAGTACGACCTTCAAGTTAAACATTCATACTTCCTCGCCTACCTTAAAAATTGTTTTGTTGCTTCTAAAAATGTATTTAATGTAATGTATGTGTTTTTTCTTTATTTATTTCTTAAATATGTTGTAATTTATAATAACTTTCTTCACTTTCGCAGTGAATTAAATCTTATTTAGAAGTAAAACTGTAGGAAATTCGGTGAGTAATTGGCAAGGACTGTACCCTGTCGACAAAAGTTATGATGATATATGCCCAAACATTCTAAACTAAAAATTATATACATTTCTCGAGATATTTCTAACAGAAACTTGTTTTTAACCTTTGATCAATAGCCTAATAGTAGCTTCTGTTACTCTATTTGAATAATGCCCCATAAGATTTGCAACGTATTTTCGCTTTAAATGTTAGAACATTCTTAAAATATCGCACTCGTAAAATCTGATAGCTTATCAGAAAGTAACCCGGAAAAAGCTAGTATAAACTGCAATATTCCTTTTCTGTACAGGAGATTCACATTCAAGGTAGTCGTTTGATTTGGCAAAGACTGTGTAATTTAATTTCTTGTTTTGTTATAGTTACAATCACATACTTATTTTGAAAAAAATATTAGTACTAGACCAGAATATCAATGAGAAACCTATAGAAAGATGGGCAACTAGGATAAATTTTTGAAACTCTATTAGATGCTTTTTTCTTCCTTATAATTGTGGTAGATGCATTTGTTCATATTCGGTTAATAAACTATTTTCACCACATAAACAATTGCTGTGTCCACTTAGATACGATACAATAGTTGTTTCTGTCTTTGCTAACTAGGTTCCTTACGAATTCAGCAGGTAAACAAAAGTTTCGCATTTTGGTATAAAATTATAATGACGTTCCAGAAAAAATACTTTAAAATATGTAATATGTATCTTTTATAATACAACTTTACATTTTTATCGATGCTAAGGCTTCTTACTGGGACTAACATTGCTAGAATTATGATAATGGAAACCATGTCGGAATCTTTTTGACTTGCTTTCGGATGTTTTACCACTTTACTTAAAATTAAGCAAAATAATTTTGTAGATATAGAAATGGTAAAGAGCTGTTGTAATTTATTCTTTAATTTGGACAAATGCTGTATGTTGTTACTTTTGATCAGAAAAGAAGCGTCTCTTTTTAACAGCAACAGAGGCATCCAGAAATTCTGCTAATTTAGAGAGATACTTTCACGTGAACGAAGCAAGCCCTACAATAGATTTTATAAGTTTCTGTTTGCTCTCTTTTAAATCCTAAGAGATTCTTCATTCTTTTTAAAAATGGAAATTAGTATTAAATTCTTTCAAAAGTTAATGTTCTAAAATTATGAGTAGTGTGCCAATTTATTTTTTTGAAGAGATTTGTAAGCCATGATCCGTCAGAAATTTGAGAATGGTATAGCAGACTCTAATAACTTCTAAATATCATACAAAGTCAAGTAAAGGTAATGTGAATAAAATAAAATATTGTCAAAAAAGAAACCATCTAAGGTCAATTTCATTAAATGATTCAATCCTGATGACTTATGACCAAGTAGCTACTTGAGATACTATGGCTTAGCTACTTGAGCTTAAACGACCCTTTCTCTGAGATTGGAGAAGCCAGTGATGTTTCCTACACTTCCAAGAAAAAGAATGGTTCATATATCTCATAAAATCAAATTTAAGTAAGAATTTCCTTACAGTAAAATTACATTGAACTATTTTTTGTATTCATAGGATTTATTATGTTAAATCTTAAATTTTTCAACTTTTTTCTGACACTATTGTGACAGTTGTAGAGTGATTTTCATAATAATATATGTATCAATTCTCTTTAGTGTATTTTCTAGTTGCTTTTCACTCACCACTTATTAATGGTACGGAAGAGGATACAATGACCCCTGTATCGGCATAGGGCGAATAAATTTGGTTTAGTATTGATAACCTCTCGCTCTACGTATATTATCTTCATTCCAGAGGAAGCAGCAGAAAATTATTTAACTATAGTTCGCATACAAGTAACCAACTTTCTTCTTGAATGTTGCAATGTAGGGACACATAATTCAAGGTCAAAAGAAACTAAACTTCTTTGTGCCTCCTGATAACAATGTGGTGGCAAACGGTTGTCAGTAACGGTGACAAAATTTTACTCATTGATAGTTTGCACGTGGTCATAATGCCCTTTGACAATTTTAGTGCTGAAAGAAAAATTGATAAAGTTTGTAATTGTATCATAAAAGATACAATTGTTCCCCAGGTTCCTTAAATACAAGAGTAACATCTACTCACGTTTTCTCTAAATGGTTTTTGAAGTGGGATATGATACTATGGTGTTATAAAAATCTATCTCATGAGGTAACTTAGTTGTTCTTCTAAGAATAAAAGGCGTTTTAAGTTAGTCGGGATCCCAAAAGTAACACTATTCCTCGAAAATAGAGTTTGTTCATAGTGTTGAAATTTTGGGCAAAATGTGTGAGGTATATATGCTTTGAACTTAATACTTTTGTCACGAAATGCCTTTTAGTGTCAGGTCAAACTTTATTAACAAACACATTAGTGAGAACAAATTGAGAAGATATCTGCTTTTGCCACCTGATAAAGGGACCAAATTACATTTGACACCTGATTTCATACAACAACAATCAAATTTTTCTTAGTCAACTATATACGAGTCATGCTTCAAGTCTTGTTAAATGTAATGTATTGTATATGTTATCTAAGGATTCTGTATGAAGTGTTGGAAAGTCTTTCTAGAAATCTCTTCATACAAGAAACTCGGAACGTTTCTAAACTGAAACGTAAAGTTTACCTGTCGGAAACCGTGCGAAGGTGATCTTATTTACAGACATGGTAACACCAGTTATGCCTTGAAAAGCATTTAACAGACTTACACGTACCTTTGGTATGAAGTATATTTTTCTCCATCAAAGAAATAGCCTTGTTGCTGACGTCCCCATTAACCCCCATATGTATCTATCCATCAAAGAAAATTAAACGAAAACTTTTAATTTAAAGTTTCACGATTATCTCCTTTTAGGCCAAGGAGGATGGATGATTAAGGCAAACGAATGATGATGGAAGAATCGGTGGAATATGAATATGGGTGAAGTCTAAAGTTTCCTGAGGAAACTCATGAACACGATGTTGTCCAAGTGGTCGCGGATAGAACTAGGAACTCCAACACCAGAAGTAGTCTTTTTACTACTGAGTCACAATGCCCACGTTCTCCCTCAAACATATTTTAGGAACAGAGACCTCTAAAACGTAGTGTTTGGTCCCGCCTAAACTGGTTTTTCGTAGTTGAAGGCAGCGGCGTAGCGGTATGCCCGGCATCCCGTGTTATTAAGAAACAGTACGTATTTCATTATATATAAATTGTTTGTTTGTAATTATCACATATATTTCCACTGCGAGCTACCGAATGCACTCTCTCGCCTTACTTTGACAAGCGGAACCTGCGCATGTGCGTCACTCAGATGCACATTTTCTGTATTTTCTCCTGTCGTATGCTATGTTCCTTTGGCTTCCAGGCCTACTGTAAGCACCGGGATTTTCGTCTATTTTCTGTTGAATGCGCAGGCGCAACTACTTGCTTTCTCACACCTCCTCATCTCTTGCAACTCTACATTTTGCTTTAGTTATAAGATGGCATACTCTTAAGTATTTCCAACTCTATCTATTTTGAACTAAGCTATAGTTTGTGTACAGAACGTACGTGCGCTAATGTCAAGACAAAAATAGCTTGTTCAATGCCTTTTTGAAGCATGTCGGTTATTTAAATAGCAGTATAAAAGTAGTCATGCCTTAATCGTAATTAAATACATAGTAATTGTAATCGTAATTAAAGGGAAACTACGAGTAATCTTTATCATAATTACATAGCATTTCCAGTGATGTAGCCAGAAACTCTTTGAGGGTGCTCACACACACAAGCGTAAATATAAAGCATTCTCTAGAATCACGGTCATCGATCTGATAGACCAAGAGAGCCAGCACTCCCCGCTCTTCGCAAAGATTTCTTGGACCCTTCAGTATCTGAGTATCTGACAACGAAATATACACACAGAATCAGGCTTCCTGAGTTGCTTTAAGTGCTTTCTATTTGCATCTTCAAAGTATATACGTATACACTTAGGCAATATTACGAACGGGCGTCTTAGTTCCGGTCCCAAGATGACACATTTCTAGGGGCGATGTATCTTATCTTTTCTTTTTTTTAAAGAACTAGATTGAAGTATGGTGTGCGGAGAAAGAATATGCCAATGAGAGAGAAATAATGGGAACTATAATAAAAACAATGTTCATATAACAGTGGGGCCGAATTTTCTCGTCACAATGGTGGTGACAAGAAGGAGCTGACACAATTGCTTGTTGGCTTCTAATGTAATCCAAGCATTTGCTCCTGTATACCCCACTAGGTCACCAATTAGGGGGGCTTGGCCCCCTAAATTTTTTATAACCCTATATTTCCCCTCGTAATAACTATGTGTTGCTGATTGCAGCAGAATTGTATCGCACAAATGACTAATTTTGGAATAAAATGAGACACACAAATCAATAATTATCTACACTGAAATAACTCACTACTGTTCTAAGTAACAGTACATACCGTGTTGTGTAGGAATAAAAAGATTTTGTTTGTTTAGTTTCAGCAGCGGCTATGTGAGACGTGCACCTATATTTTAATGTGGAATCCGAACCACATGAGCTTCCGTCAGAAATGAAACTCAGACATTCCGCGCTAACTACTTAGCCAGAAGGGAGCTCAAGAATAAAGGGAAAGTATCCAAGTGGTTAAGAGATGATTAGAAATAATAAAAGTGTAGACAACGTGTTTCACATATTATTATTTAGTTTTAAAAGTAATACAAATTAATGTCAACGTTTGTAATTTGACGTGTAAGGATTATTATAGAAATGTTAGTCAGAAAAATTTATCACATAATGCGCAAAATATAAATTTTACTTTTTTATAGAGTGGACTGTGTATTATGAGTTTTAAATATCACAATTTTCGTTGAAATCTCTTTCCCACCAATCTTTTATTATTTAAGATTCCTTTATACTAATTAAAACTAATACTAATTATAGTTAGTTAAAACACTCAAAGTGAATTGACTTGTACTGGACTGTCTGCAGTCGCATTCCTGATATTTTCAAGATTCCATGTCGACACTACATCTTATCCTGAGATGCGAAGAACTGTTGCCGTTAGTACGATTTGGCAGCTGCTAATGTCTTTCTGCAAGTTCGTGAAAGTGACGCAGTACAGTGGACTCGAGTAGACAGGATGAGTCAATTTGACAGTCGTTATGTAGCGACTGAATTGGTTGTCTACCATGCTGTATCATATGACCATAGAATGCGTTACTATGGGGTGACTAGGTTCTCGCGGCTATGTTTTCCCGGCCAGAAGGCAGAGAAACATAAGATACTACAGGTTAAATTTTATCTACGGATATAGGGATCAAGATACACCCATCTAGTTGTACCCTACACTGCTATCCTAGAAAGGATGGGTTTAGGTCTAGTATAAAAGAAAGAACTCTCTTTCTTCATTTATCAGTATACAATTTATTAAAATAAAATAAAGATACAAGAAACGAGAAAGAAGAAAACATGGTTTGCAAAACTCAGACTATATCAGAGGAGTACTGAGACAATATTTTGAAAGCCTTGACAAATTATGACAACTTGTCTGTCTTTAAGTTTAAGTAATACCAGAATAACGTGAAAATTAAAATTACAAATTACAATGAAAGATATTAATTGCAATCATTTTGTGAGGAGGGAAGAAAGATAGGACAAGAGACATACGCAATTGCTTAACCGGAATCTGTTTACTTCAGCAATCAAAATAAGTGATTGTCTAAGGAGGGAGTGGGAGAAGTCGGATATTCGGGAGATGGTATCTCACTTGATCGGAAATATCACATCACTTCTAACCCAAACTTCATGACATTATCATACTGACATTTCCTAATTGTGGCATTACTTGATTCATATCGAGCCAATATCCTGTTTCTTGCAAACTAGGTCACGTATGCACTGATCGTGCAACATATCCTTGAGTTGTTTTTTGTTTGCGTTTTCTTGACTAGTCATCCGATGCCTTTGCGTCAGGAAGAAACGAAGTGTTTACATAATTTCCAGGTTTGGATGAAACTAGAATGTATTAGTCAACCAACCGTTATCTCTCTATTTCCTCTCTTCTTGAATCACTCACTCCTTGAGGTAAATTGGACAATTTAAAGGAAATAGCAATCAAACATTAAGATTGTTGTTCCTATAAGCAATGCATATGTAGAACAAATAAAGAAATTATAAAATGTTGTTTCCAATAAAGTTAAGGAGAATTGAATCAAGAAACTAGGAGTATATAGAATGGTCACGAAATATAGCCCGTGACAAGGTGGTGTCATGGTCTGTTTCTCTCTTATAGAATAACAGTTTACGTATCAGAAGATGTGCTCTCTTCGTCACTGGCACTAGAAGCTGACCGATGTTACTAACAGTGTGTCGTCTTCCGGGTTAAAAAGTCTGCTTGCTAAACTAAGTATCGGGCTAGTTTAATTTTGTATTTACGCTCGATCATGGGTTTCTGGGAGTTGGAAAATGTTGCAAGACTTAAGGTTCTACTTTGTAATAATAATAATACAAGAATATATTAGACAAACTTTGAATGTTGCGAGGATCCATAAAGATACCAGACAACAGTCTTCATCTCTCCCTTCAATGTTTAGTTGCGAATACCACTAGCAGCAACGAAAGTAAAAGAAAAAAAACTCCAGTTTTTATGAATTCATAATCTGATTAAAATTAACTTTAAAAACTTGAAAATTGCGTATCACACCTTCGTTTGATTAGTATAACTCTCACTGTATTTTCTTTGTTACTTACGACCATGCATTAAATAAAATAATGGGAGTTTAAAATTTTATTTTTCTTGATACTTCCACGGCGCATATGCCAATATAATAATATATCTTTATCAATTGTTAACACCACTCCCAATACTTATTTAAGGTAGAAGGTAGAAAAGAGGACGAAACCAAGAATGTTAGCTGGTAAGAAGCCATTAGGGTTGAATAACAACTAAAATAAAATGTAAAGAAGAAAACGTAACAACATATCTTGAATATTGGCTTGTGCGTGGATATGTGTTTTTATATGTAGAGATTCAACAGTAGTAATAATCAAGATAATATAATGAATGACTGAGATGTTGTCATGTTAGTAAACATGACAAACTATATTTCATCAAGGGTGATTATTATCTGAAACAAAAAAATTAATGTAAATTAATTTAGTTATCCAAATGAATATCGTATGTAGTGCAATTTGAGAGACCTCCATACTACCCACTCTCTCAGTAGTCCAGCAAGTCTTATGATATTGAAGCACAATTACCATATTAAAAATTGTGGGTGGACAAAGTACAGTCACTATTAAATATATAAAATGCAAATGCTACTAAAAGGAACTTGTGCGAATTGAGGGAAATTTATCACGTTATTTTTGCTCAGTAACAGAGACCTAAGGAAGGTCTTAATTTTTTGATAGACTTAGCTCCTCTGCATCCCGCTAGTTCCGCCTATACATTTCAATTACGCTGATGCGCCAATCTCAGCATTAGAACAGTACTATTTAACCTTTTTTTCTCGCGTACACCTAGACACAATTCGCCATCCGATTGTGTACCCCTGAAGCTGTTAAAGAGAAATTAAATCGAAATAAACTTGTTAAACTTATTAAACTTAATACACATGTTTTGGTGATTAAAAATGGGACAAACAGAGACCCAATAAAAGGACAATCAGCGTGCTAATCAAAAGACTATTTACAGGGGGATAAAGTGCACACAAGAAAAAAATAACATAGGAAATATCAAAACATATAGGAGACATCTAGTTCAACTGAGAAGGATTTTCCTCTCATCCTCCCTGATAATTCGTACACTGAGGATAAAGTAAAAATTAACTTTAGAACTTAATGAGATGACTGATCTTGTTTCCGGGATGCTAACTCATCGATTCTTGGTCGAATCTTCGATTGTGCGAGAATGAGAGCTCATTCTGGATTCAAGCAATTTCTGTGCTTCGTTTTTATTGATGGTAATGAGGAGAAACCCTGTTCACATAAATATATAGATGGAAATGGACGAATTTGTCAATTAAAACCGTCACTAAGTTAATTTTACTCTTTTCGAGCATAAATACTAAAGTCACAAACTGACAAGTTATCGAATTCCATTTGCAGTGAACTGTTAACAGACATTTCCAGCAATTTCCAGGAACAGCATTACGTAACCACAGAAACATCTTCTCGTACCCCTAGGTGTACGCGTACCCCCAGTTGAATAGCATTGATTTAGAGCATGGATGACTTAAGTAGCAACAAATTTTATTTTATGACAATTGTAACTTAAATATTTCAAACATTCTAGAATTATGATATTCCACTTCATAATGTGAGCCATACAATCATAAGCTATAGTCGATGTGAGGGATCCATATAGCTTTCATATTAGCTGCAAGATGTATCTGCAATGGAATCCTATCCATTTCTCTCAACCAATCTATAAAAAATAATAAAAGTGTATAGTATCACCATCCCATATTTTAGATAAGAGTTGGCGATTGACGAAGCGAAAACGAATGGCACTATTTGAGATTATATATCATTTATACATGAGTTTCGTCCTAAAACTTGTTAAACTATACATGCAGTCTTCGAGTTAGGTAAGTTTGACATACATAAGTATCCAAACAAACATAAGGAATTCCGATATATTATAATTTGGTAACGGTACCTACATCTGAAGTGGAATATAGTAATAAATTGTTACATTCTATTCTGAGAATTATCTAGTGTTTGGCGCATGAACTAATTAGGTAATTTAGTATTTTCGAATGAATTATTATTTTTCTCACGCAAGTTTGGGCAAATCTTAGGATATTGTAAAACATCTATTTTCCATAAACTTTGACATTTGCAAGTGTCCTGGTATCACCTATTTACTTAAGTCAAGTGTATATTAAGCCAAGGTCGTCATATGGAGCGGATATTTAGGTAATTTTCCCTGTGAGTTTGATAAACCCATGCGTTTTAATAAAGGGTATATTCAAATACCAATAAAAGCCGTGAAATACTTATATAGGTGGATATTATGTCTCCCCAGCTAAAGACTGAAGTAATGCTACTATATCAAACTGAGAGAACGGTAAAATCGATGTGGTAACGATAGGTTTCCAATGTTTATAGGTTTCATTAAACGTAGATTGTGCTATATTTCAACATTCATTGTTATTTTTATTCCTTAAGCTTATCCAATATTGAATCCATATTGATATAAAGTGATAAAATGAGACCGTTTGAACAGATGACCATGAAATCACTCAAGCATAACAGCTATGAGAACACAAGACAGTACAAAACTGTCCTTGTTCCTTTCCCTTGGTTAATGAGTAATTAAACATCAATAATTACATACCTGTAAAATATTGAGATTTATTTGCGGATTGAAATAAAAATAACTATTTTTTTAAAATGCAATGAGCGCACAATGATACTTTTTCGTTGATATAATGTCAGGTGGCCATAAGTCAAAGCGTTCATAATTTCCAGTTTCATCCATTTAAATTTATGTTAATGATTATGCGCTACCGAGAATAAGGAGAGGAAGTGGTACGAAATGTCTATAGTATTTTAAATCTAAGTTTTAGTTCTTGAATATACACGGTGTCCCAAAAGTAGTGGCGAAAAATGAAACCAGGTATCAGATTGCTGGTGCAAAAATAAAAAAGTTTATATGACATAGACTCTGGAACTTGACAGGGACGAAGCTAGACAGCTTCGAATATGGGGGGAGAGGAATTTCTCACTTAGGGAAAGGAACTTGCTAATTTAAAGAACCCGCATTGAAAATGTGTGTGGAAAGTTACGCAGCACACTGGAAGTGATGGAAAGCATTTGAAACTGATGATAGAACGTTGAATAGATGTGGGAGAACAGCACTTCGAACATCATAAGATTCGTTTATTGTAAGCACATACGACCTAATAGTTGGTAGTACTACTGTGTATAAGATGCTACGTTAAAAATACAGTAGGTCGTTGTGGATTCTGCCTGTTATTTCCTTACATGACACCAGTTGCACTTGTTCTCATTTCTACCCTCTCTCTGAAACAATCAATCTGGAATACCATTTTCCATTGTCCTCTAAGATTATCTAATCATGTTAAATGATCTTAACTTAAACTTCCATTCTACATGTGCTTGGAATCGTTCCATTGATAACTTTCTTCTGTATGGTTTTCATCTTTACTGCACTGTTTCATTACTCCTGCCGTACAGACATTCGGTGAATTCCTAAATGACGTATGGAGAATCTCTGGTGCCTTTATGTAACATGCATTTAACATGTAAATCCACTATGATTTTTTTGTCCTTCTGAACCCTCTTCCTAGCTCGTATCGTTTTTCCGCTGGTAGGTGTGAAGTTCCTTTTCCCCCACATTCGAAGATGTCTAGCTCAGCCCATGTTCATTTCCGGACTATATGTCATATAAGCATTTTTTCTTGTTGTGGTGTCAGAAATATGTGAGTTCATTTTTCGCTATTACTTTTGGGCACCAACTATGTGCCTCTGACTGAAAAATTATTTTGTAATAATAAGAGTGGAATATACAGAATGTTTCAAAATAACACAGGCAACGTTTGGGAGACGATTCCTGACACAAAGGTAATACGAAAAGTATAGATCAACCTAGTTGCACAAATGTTTCCTTTCGGAGTTATAGGCTACCGAAAACATAAAAAAAAATGAACTTTAAAAATCCATAGTTCCACAATTATGGGGGCCTACCGTAATCGGGCCAAGACTTCATTTAGGAACTACTATATGCGCTATACAAAAACAAATGTTTCCGAGTCGTAAGGTACTCACGCAACAATTTTTATAGAGGCTATTTGGCTACGGGAATATAATTTGAAGTACTCACGAACTACCTCTATACAAATTGTTGCGAAAGTACCTCAGGATTCTGAAACTTTTATATTTGGATACAGCACATAGTCGTTCCTAAAGAAAGTCTTTACCCGACTATGGTAGATCCCATAGTATTGGAGGTATGGACCTTTAAAATTCTATTTTTTCCATGTTTTCGGCAACCTATAACTCTGAAAGAAAGAATGTTTGCACTCAGAATTGTCTATACTTTTTGCCTTATCTTGGTGTCAGGTATCAACTCCCAAACATTGTCGATGTTGTTTTGAAACACTTTGTATTTATTTTTTAATAAATAGTAAGATAAAACAGTCAGCCTGTGGATATTATCTAGACTCCCGTAGCCTGGCAAGTAGTTACCTTGAATTGTATGATATTTTTCCGACTGTAGCTTTTTTTGGTAAACGTGTTGATAAATAACCAACGAATGACTGTATTCGTCTTACCTATTAGCAGTGCAAGTGCTGTAGCTCCTTAATCTCGTTTTCTGTCTTCATTACTAACACAGTGGAATACGTATATGCTTGGCCTTCCTAGGATCAAAGTATTTAGACCTGCAGATGTACATGATAAAAGAGGGACATTAGTGTATCCCACCAATCATTTCTTGGACAGTGGGGCAGCCATTTGAAATGAGAACATATAGTCGCCTTACTTCTATATATTATCATTACATATAAAATTAATGTTCTATCTTATAACATATAAAATTAATGTAAGAGTAATATCCATATTAATTTATTTACAGTTCCAGGAAATGAATATGGATATGATTCCACTTGCTACCCTCGCTGTGACAGTGAGAATTATGTACTTTCGTATAGTGGAAAGTCACTGTAAGTATATGAAATAAGATTTAATTGAATCTAATTAATCTAGGGAAATACCAACAGTATGGCAACGGTTGCAACCCTTTAATATTCAGTAGGTGGGTGCTAACAACTACACTTATCCTCATTTCTCGGTTTAAAGGGTCAAAAGCAGTTACATACTCAATGATTGCCGTCTGTATATCTGCTATTAATAATATCCTGTAGAAAGAGGATAAACACAATAATGCACTTTTAATCAAATACAATACCCATTCGGACAATGCGATACACTTGATCCCATGTAAATATAAATTTTAATATGGTAAATTCAAGATTGTCAATTTAAAAATAGGACTTTCAGATTACAAGGGTTGTTACAGATTTTGTCAATTCCTTCTGAAGTCAGTTAAATCGCAATTCGGAAAATCAAGGAAAGAATGCACGATAAGGAACTGTGCGACAATAAAGTAAAATGTTTCTGTGATCTTTAATTATCTACACTGAAGTTTTGCTGATAGTGCTATTGTTACATTATTTTCTGAGAGACTGAGCTCAGTGTGCTGGCATAGTGCAAGTAGGATAATATGTCATAGGGGTTAATAGTTCACACTTAATGTTCTACACTCTGTACAAGGTGCATATTTATTTATTCCACAGAAAAAACCTTACAGGGCATGTCCATGGTAACTCACGTTACGTAATGACGTATATTTTGAAGGATACTAACCACAATAAACTTAAAAACTCGGTTTTTTTGAAGAAGGAAAGCTGTCATATTTATACAGATAATTACCAAATATCGTCATTTTATATGATACAGCACACCTAGGAGAAAAAAAATACTATAGTAACTTACGTTACAAATGTTTTTCCTACATTCAGAAACTGTGATTTTTTAGTACATTTTCTTTTGTCCTGGCATAGCTATGTGCGTGAAATTACTATGTAAGGTAGGGACACATATAATTTAATTATTACAAAAATATTAAATTTTTATTTACATTTTATGACTATTTATTTTAGTGGAATATGCACAGAGTCGGGTAACTCACGTTTCATTTGTCAACGGTCTTTTATTATTAAGTATAAGCGACACACATTTATAATAATTTGAAATAAGCACAGTTTAATTAAGTTGAACATTGAACTTTACTTTGAGAAAAGGTTTTATCAGTTATATGAAATTTTACTTGGGATGCCGACAGAAAAAGTAAGACCTATGTAATAATAAATAAGGCTTGTATAATATAATCAACATTAAAACTTAATAGCTGAAAGGTAACCTACGGGAAAAATAAGAAAATAGTAATTCTCTGAAAAAATATTAATGATGCCAGCTACATACAACTATATTTTTTATCAAAAGAACAACTTGACTAAATATTATGACTATATTTCTTTCATGAATTTTTGTCCCTATTTCCGTGGACATACCCTACAATACATTATTTCAATTTTGTGCTTAAAAATGAAAAACGGACCTGTTTAATTCGTCATAAAATAAAATATGTTTATGCAAATATTTTAAGTAGTCTTCGACACCTAGGCACCTCTGAGTACTACAAAGACCTGTTAAAAATAGAGGCTAAATTGTCATGTACATTTGAGCGATATTCGTTGGAGTCCGAACACTGATTGAGCCATCAATCTTGGCACATCCCATTCTACAGCCAGCTATCGTCGCAGAATCTCCACATAAAGTTTCACTACCTTCATTCAGTTGCTGTTCTTTTGAACTGGCAGACGGAAAATTTGAAGAAAGTTTCTAATCTACGGTGATGATTAATCATTGACTTATCTTCTGTGTGTGTTTTTGCGATTTCTATAATTTTGTATTAGATTTTTTCTAGTCCGCCTCAATAACTTAATTAAGCAGTTTTACAGTAAAACTTTTAATTTTCCTTCATTCGTACAGCTTCAAGGTTTCGTCGATTTAGTTGTAGGTCTATAGGACAACATAAACTTCATTGTTTATTTTCCTTATCGAAAACTTCATAAATATGATCTTTTCGCTCAGTAATAGTAAAGACTGTTTTTGTAATACTAGGCATGGATTGGAGTGGACACACTGGGAAGTAATTGGTAGGTACCTCTAGTATAGGGTTGCCATATTTCGAAAGTGGAAACCAGGGACGCTACTAAATTACGAAAATCTTTGAAATACTTAAAAGGAAATGAAGTGTTATATACTCATTTACTTTGTTCCATTAGATAGGGTTGTTCTAGTATTACGTAATCATAATTTTAGTTATTTTAATAGATCTTCTCCTCCTGAGTTAAGCAAACGTAAGCAGATGATTTACCTTCTTCCCCTGGTAAGCAAAATTGTTTTTCTTTAATTTCTCATATCTTGTTGTTTCGTGGCTTTCAGAGTCTGTTTTAGCTCATTCAATGTATAATATTTCCTTTCATACCTTTTGTCTGTTCGTGTTTTTTTATTACTTTATGTTTTAAAACGGTTATTTGATTGGCAATATGTTCTGCGTTTATTATCTTCAAAGAACCTCTTTCTTTGAATTTTTACTTTATTTCTGTTATTTTTAACAAAAAACAACTCAACTCGCATGTATGCTCACTTCAACATGAATTTCTTTTTAACTTTTGAATTTCCATACTCAGAACTTGGTAAAAAAAAAAAAACAAAAAAAAACTATACACTCCCTTTTTTCCTTCGCTTGAAATCCGGGACATTTAAGCGTCCTGAAAAATATTTTTCGCAAATACTGTATTTTTAGCAAATATTTGAGACGTTGACCCCTTCCCTTAGGATACGCATTTCAGTGAAAGTGATATGATGAAACCATGCTCTAGAGTAATTCTAAATATGTTCAGTAATTTTCCTCGAACATTCTATGATGATAACACAGCGAACACCGATTTGAATGTGGAGAAATAAGTAAATTAATCCCTCCCTCCTTCTGCTTAAATGGAGAATTTCGAAAACTCTGAAATACGTATTCCATTCTTTTTAGTTCAGAGTTGGTATACCAAATTTCACATTTCGAATTTAAGCGAATTTCACATTTCATGACATTTTCTAAATAGATAGTGGTAAATTTTAATATTATAGAAATCATCCCTTTTCTCCATCTTTAAGAGAGGAATTTCCGGAAACATACGTTCAATTATTTTTAGTTAAGAAATCAAAGCCAAATTTCACACCTCAAACGTAAGCAAATGCAGAAATTTTAATAGGTAGACTCTATCCTCCATCCTCCTCTTAGGACAGCATTTTCGGAAAAGCTAAACATGTATTGGTTTGTTTTTAATTGAGTTTAATTTTGATATTTCACGTCTCGAATATAAAGAATTCTTACATTTATCATTTTCTAAAAATAAATGAGATAAAATATAGTTGGAAAATTAATGTAATACGAATTACTCCTTTCATCTATAGGTGCGGAATTTTAAGAAACTGTGAGAAACATGTCCAATTATTTTTAATGCTTAGTTTATATGCCTAGTTTCATCTTCCTTACTTCAGGGATTAGCAAGATACATTATCCTATTTACGCCCCTAAGGATACATATCTCCAAAAATCCTTCTTTATCACTTGCTTCCGTCAAAAAGAATACTCTTGCTAATTATAGTATTATGGCTTGGTCGATAATGAGTAACTCACTTATATTGTCTTATATACAGTATAGATTATTAATATTATTGTTATTATTTTTGTTGCTATTACTGATGATTTTAGAATACAATGCTGCAACTAAAATTGCAGAAACGGTCAAAGACATGCGCGAATAATGTGGGCGTGAAATATGTAGGGCTTAAGAATGTGGGCGCTTGTTAAAAATGTTGGAACAATTGCCCTAGATGATCAAAAAACTTTAATTTACAAAACACAGCGTCTTGTATCACTTCCTACTTTATAACACTACAACGAATAATCTATAAGAACATTATACTTCTGTTAAATTACCTCGCTGAACAGTACTAAATGATCACCGAAGGCTAACATGAAATGGAGGATTCACACAACTAGATCCGCTTTTTCTTGAGCTAACTAATCATTAAGTATAAAACCGAAGCACCATTATAGATAAAGTGAGACTGTAGAAAAAGTTAACCTTTCCTCTAACAGTTAAAAGAATAATAGAACATGGTCGCAATAATAATAATAATAATAATAATAATAATAATAATAATAATAATAATAATAATAATAATAATAATAATAATAATAATAATTCATTTTTTAAAAAATAGTATTCAAAAATAGATAGAGGAAACTGCAGTCTGGAAATAATTATAAGGAACCAGATTAAAACATATTAGCCACTTCTCGACCCACTGAGGAAGAGAAAAGTTAAAAGTAAGAGATGAAAGGGAAGAAAGGAATAGTAAGAAGAAGAATGCAGAAGAGGAAGCTGAAGATCGAGGAAGGTGAAAGAAGAATTTCCAGACCAGAACCAAAGAAAACACAAAATCACACTCACATCTTCCATTAGTCTCAGTACCTGCCAACAGGTAGAATACTTAGTATTGTTTCGTGGGGGGCTTTGCTAACTTTCGCGGGAAGGGGGCTTTGCCTGAAAATGGGGAAATTCTGCAAGATATTTCATATACTTTACTATAGTTAGTAATATTTCGCCACTGGTAATAATAATAATAATAATAATAATAATAATAATAATAATAATAATAATAATAATAATAATAATAATAATAATAATAATAATAATAGACCACGATAGCTGCTGCGACTAAGTTACTGCGCACGATAGCTCTTGAAAGAAAGCAAATTTTTATTTTATTATTTTTTTTTTTTTGCAAATTATGTGTAGATTAATTATTTCGGAGGAGCTAGTTAATGGAAGTGATCCATAAACCGAAAGTGGTAGAAATCAACCATTTCCAAGTTTTAACATTGACCACTATAGAACAAAAACTGTTTTCGGCGATCGATTAAGCATTCCAAGATTAATCGACCGATTAAGCCATTCGGCGACCAATTAAGCCATTCGATTAAGCGGCTTTCCGTAATCGCAAATCCTTTAGATTGGATCTGGCAAGAGATTACCGAGAAATGAATTACCAAACGCAAATCAAGCCCAAAACTTGGCCAAGCTCGGCCAGCAAATGTAGAGATCTTAATTAGGTTGAGGGTAAAAACCGTAAAGAATAAAACGTAATATGTTCTCAATTAATACGGATACCGGAATTTGTATCATATTTCTTTCACTTCTGGTATTAATAGAGAGATTACTGTCGAGATGGAATACCCTCTAGGGTACTTAATGAATTACATAAAATCCTTTTTAGCTCTCCAATCTGTAACACTCTATTTATAACCGGAAGTGATTGATATTTGCCACTTCTGCTTTTAGTATAAAGGTTAGAGTCGAGGTAGAACATATTCTTGGGACACTAAATGATTATTGAAAACCGCTTCTCCTTATCTGTTATCTTTTCTAATATATTGCGATCAACACTAAAACCGGAAGTAGTTCGGTTTTGCTGCTTCCAGTTTGGAGTTTAAGAGAGATAATATCTTACCTGTTCCCACAACGTTAAATTGATTCCATAAAACTGCTTCTCCCTATATCTTATAGTTTATGCTCTATGTAAATTAAATTGAAACCGGAAGTTATAGGTGATTTCTACACTTCCTTTTTACTAGGGTGTTAAGCACGAAGATGAAAGTTACTCCTGGAACGCTTTATCGATTGCCGAAAACTACTTCTTACTATCTAATATCGTTTTCGCTCTATAGTGATCAACGTTGAAACCGGAAATGGCTCAATTCTGTTTTATTGCAGAATTTACTTGCTTGTAAAATGTGAAGAAGGTTATCCTCGAAACGTTTAATTGTTTGCCGAAAACATCTCGTTATCTATTATCGTTTTTGCTCTATGGTAATGAATGCTAAACCGGAAATGGCTCATTTCTACCATTTCCAGTTCTATTAGAATGTTAAGAATAAGATGAGAGATTCCTTTGAAACGTATAATCGATTGCCGAGAACCGCTTTTTCCTATTCATTACCGTTTTTGTTTTATACTAATGAACGTTAAAACCTGAAATAACTCATTTCTACCATTTTGTTTGTCGAATCACCCCTATTAATGAACTCTCTCGAGAAAATCACACTATCTACTTATTGCAAAAAAAAAAAAAAAAAATTAGAAAATTCGCATCCTTTCAAATGTTATCGTTCGAAGTAACGGACGTATGTATGTACGTACGTACTAACATTACGGTATTACAAGTTCCACTACGTGATCCTAATAATAATAAGATCTTAAAGAGGATCATGTTATATTTTTTGTAGTGGTTTGGGAACCAGAAGCTCTAGTATATTTATTTCAGTTCCGATTTGAGTAGAGGGATTACTGCCGAGATGGAATATACTCTTGGAGCACTTAATGAATTACCTAAAAAAAAAAGCCTTCTCGCTATCTGTTCTATAACGCTCAATGTTATAACCGGAAGCGATTGATTTCTACCACTTCAAGTTTTAGTAGAAAGATTAGAGTCGAGATAGAACATATTCTTATGACACTTAATTGACTTCAGAAAACCTCTTCTCGCTATTTAGTATCGTTTTAATCTGTTGTAATCAACAGTAAAATGGAAAGTAGTTCAGTTTTGCTACTTCCGACTTGATTACAAGTTTAAGAGGGAAGACGATATTTTTTCCCACAACGCTATATTAATTCCTAAAACAGCTTCTTCCTATCCCACTATGTAGATTAATTTGAAGCCAGAAGTCAGAGTTAGGTTAATTTCTATCTCTTCCGGTTTTACAAGGATGTTAAGGATGAAGCTGAAAGTTATCCTTGATACCCTTTATCGATTGCCGAAAACTGCTTGTTACTATTTATTACCATTCCCGCTCTATAGTGATCAACGTTACAATCGGAAATGACTCATTTCTACCACTTCCAGTTGGCGAATCACCTCTATTAACGAACTCCCTCGAGAGGAATCACTCTACTTATTTATTGCAAAAAGCAGAATTTAAAAAAATCGCATTCGTCCAAAGTTATCGTGTAAAGTAACGGCCGTACGTATGTACGTACTAATATCGGTAAGTTCCACTACGCGATCCCAATTAATACTTCATATACCCCCGCCACACACACACACTAGCAAATGTACACACGGAAGTAAACCTGGTAGTATCCGCACGCTTACGCGGGAAACTAGAAACAGACACACACACACATACACGCACACACACACACACACACACACCACAGAAAGAGAGAGAGAGAGAGAGAGAGAGAGAGAGAGAAAATCTTGTTGTATCTTTATACTGAATGCACCATTACTCACAAAATCAATTAAAAAAAATAAAAATGGAAAAAGTTGTAAATGAATCTTTCAAAGATTGGTACCACTGCTGCGTGTAACACATGAAATTTTTCCATAAGGATTGATTCGTAATATGATGTATATGGGTTTCTTAATGGTAGTATAACTAAAAGCCTTCAAATTGACTACAAAATAAAAGTGAAATTTATTTCTCAAATTTTGTAAAGTCGAAGTCGGTGGGCATTATGGGTACAGTCTACTTTAACAATATATGCAAATAAATGTTAATATATTTCACGTTTTCCAGTGGGTGCAAGAAAGCTTTGAATAGTGTTTGGTTTCATAATCATAATCATCATATATATACTTAGTAGGGCGCTAAATTCGTTGTACAAAAGCAGAGGAGTGATTCCTGAGAGTAAAACAAACAAAAAGTTCCCATAAACATAGGCCGAAAACCCCATCGTTTACGTGTTATAGGCTGCCGAATACATGAAATTAATCTAAAGGTTCATAGCTCCAAAACTGGATCTACTGTAATCGGGTCAAGACTTCACTTAGGAGCTAGTGTGTGTTCTATCCAAAAATACGTTTTAAAATCCTAAGATACTCACGCAACATTTTTTTGGGAGTTACTTGGAGTGTACTATATATCATAAGCCCGTACTCAAACTCCCTCTATAAAAATTGCTGTGGAAGCACCTCAGGATTCTGAAACACGCATTTTTGATAGGGACATTGTTCTAAGCGAAGTCTTGACCCGACCAATGTAGTTCCCATTGTTTTGGAGCTATTAACCCATTTTTTATGATTTCGGCAGCCTATAACACGTAAACGATTTTTTTTACCGTATGTTTGTTGGAACTTATTTGTTTTTTATTACTCTCAACAATCAGTTCTCTGCTTTTGTACAACGAATTTAGAGCCATATATATGAGTAGGGCCCCTCTCTTTCCCGCTTGACGCTTGTATATATTACGCGACTGAAACGGAAATATGATACGGACGCGGCGCGATTATATTAAAGTCACTCGGGGTCCAAGTAATTGAAGCCATCGATGTTTTGGTATTGTGAAGGCGTGAGTGAGGAAACGAATAAATATTTTCCCAAATATGGTTCGACGAGAGGTGCTGAAGTGTCTTGAGAAGAGAGGCATCTTCTCGGTAGAAGAAATTACGTAGATCCTTTCAGCCAAGTATTTCGTCTCACTGAGGAGGGCTTCCAAGAAACTTATCAACATGTATGAGGGTTGTTGAAAGAGTGTATAACGATAGATTTTTATAAATGGGCTTCGTACGGGAATGTCCACAGTTGGGTCAAGAAGTGGACAAGAATCCTGGCACGTTCATTCTTTAGAATTTACCCTTTCCCGTGATGACATACTTACAGTAATGCTGGGTTACATTTTCAAAAATGAAATATAAGTAGGCTAACACGAGTATGTCACACTCGTAGCACATTGTGCCGCCTTCGTTTGGTATGGAAGGTCCTACCCGAAAAAATATTAACTTTCCCATCCCCGAAGCACAGTGGAAAGGGACAGAGTTTAAGGTTAACTATTAAAAATAATATAGTGGGGACTAATAAGGAAATTGCGATGCAAACGCTTTAAAATATAAATGAATCCATGGAGGGAACTTTGATTCTATATTTTCAGATTCAACTTGTCTTTTTCGTATGCAATGAAAGGATTAGTACAAAGGACATTCTTATTGGCAATGGTTTACAATAATTACATCTGTATCCTGAATCATTTGAAATTTTACTTATGGTTTTTGATTACTGTTTGGTTTCAAGTAACCTCGTTTCTGACCCAGTGGTTCGCCACGTAGGCGTGTTTAGATGTAAAACAAGGCTGCAGTAGCCCACCACACCAGTAGGGGTCATTCACCATAAGTTGAACAATGTGATTTTACCAGAGTGCTAATCAAACAAAATAAGCGATTAATTAAGTTCACCAAATTATCAACAAATTATCATGCAAATTCCAAATTATCAACATTACGTCATACAGATTCGGTAAGATATTTTAGATACAAATATAGTTCCAAAATTTCATAAATAATTTTGTAAATCCTATTCTGATTAATTTTTTAATCATACAGGTTTGAAAGATATACAGTTACTGCGTTAACAGTATCATACGTAACCTCCTCAATGCAACTATTTAACTCTGACTTTTTACTTTTTCCCTTAAAATTCATTACTTCTATTCCCACAATGTTTAATAGCCAAATTAAGCTTGATGTTTTTTTGTCGTATTTACGTATCTGTTCAAATACTTTCTGAGAAACCTTTTTGAAACTTAACAGGGAGCCTTTATGCAAATGAAGAAATTTTGAGATTCTTTTATCATTCGCTGCACTCAAATTTGTCTGTTTAAGAAAACAAATTCATTTTGTTTTACCTTATACTGAGCTTCTTGTTTTTGATTATGCTTAACAGGGCGGTTCAATTCAGTCAAATCGACTACTACTCATGGTTTATTTGTAATTTTCTTAGGTAAGAGAGAATGGGATGAATATGAACTGAAACCGCATTTTCAATAACACCGAATTTTAACCATTCTTCAATCTGTTTATCAAGGCTTGTTTTAAATGGTAAGGTAAAGTATACTGTCGTTTCACAATGGGGTCAGTGAAAACAACATCAATGGAATATTCGTATTGATTGCATCTGCCTGGGTAATCAGTAAAAACATTTTGGTGTTTTACCAATAAAGAAACAAATGTTGTTTTTGATCACCATTAAGATAATAACTTTCATGTCTTTTCTCTGATTTCATTTATAGTTGCTACAGCATGTATTATCTGTCAGGAAAGTAAATGTACACCTATTTTTCGAGCCTGGCATTCCTGCGCTCCATCCGTGGAGAGTATGAGAATTAAATCAATCAAATGTTTACTGAGGGGCAAAAAGAAAAGTTTAATCTGAATAAGATATTGCAGAGGGGCATAAGCTGTGAATACGAATAGTGCATAGTGTAAATAAAGGACGACACCGAAAAAAGAAAGCCAGATACAGCTGTTAAACTTAGAAAAAAGAGTAAAAATTGTCGAAGTGGGAACATAAAACACAAATGCAACAAATACGCCGACAACTAAACGTTCACCATGACATGATCTTGGTGTAGTGGTTAAGGTGCTGACTTACAAATGCAAAGGTTGCCAGTTCGAATCCTCGTCAAGGACATTTTTAAAAATTTTGTTAATAATACATATAGCTCATGAGAGGGTAAAAGAGGTCGTATTTAGTTTGTCGTAGCAATTATTATTGGTAAAGTTTAGTACTGATAATACTTTTTATCTTTGCGTGTTGCTTTTATTCTTTTCTTCATTTCGAAGGAGAAGAATATCCGAACAAATGCCATTAAAATTTCTCTTATTTTGAATGTAAACGCCATTTGCAATTAGTGAAGAATAAAAATTGAACGTTCCGAAGTAGCTGCAGAAAGTAAAAAGAAAAACATGGAAATGGACCATACTCATGATTACTAAAAATATAATTTCTACATGCCTTACACCTCCCGACCACGTTTCTACGTTAGCAAGTAAGAGGCTTGTGTTTAGTTTAGGCTGGTCAATACGTTTTGCAAAGGGGACCGGTTTAGCCCTGAAGCACCACAGGTGCGAGAAGGGAGCAAAACACTTTTTCTCTCTTCCTCTGTGTGTCTATTTATCTATGTATCGGTGTATATATATATACCGCTATTTGTGAATGCCATAACCACCCTAATTTTCAGCGGATTGAGACAACACTTGGCACAATTGTTGAAATATTTTGATGAGTTCGGTAACCAGAACAATCAGATGAAAATGTTCAAAATGATGGCCCTTCAAACTCTTAAAAAGTTCCAAGGGAACCAAATTTCGCCCATAAATAGGTATTCAGAAAGTTTGAATAACTTTCCTGTTTTACTGAAATATTTGTGTGCAGGGACTTATCCTCTTTTATTGAAATATTGGACCCGATTAATCGCCGAAGGAAGGTTTACGCGCTTTCGCTACGGTCAGGCTTCATTTATTTATTTATTTATTTATTATTTTTTTTCAGGAGTGGGTTATTTTCGTATCGGAACAAGATGATTATTAGTGATGATATGGAATTACACATTTAAAGTGAAGTAACTTGTGAAACGTGTTATTTGAAAGAATAATAAATGTGCTTTCCTCTAACAGAGAGAACCGTAAATCATGTATTTCGGGTTCGGGAGCGTGAATGGCGAGGAGTGTTATTTGATTTGCTTTTTAGTAACACATTGCAATGCAAATAAAGGTAGGCAACATTAGTGGTAAGTAAAACAATAATAATAACAATAACAATAATAATAATAATAATAATAATAATAATAATAATAATAATAATAATAATAATAATAATAATAATAATAATGTGTTGTTTGTGGCAAGGCAATATCTTCCTCTTTACTTCTTCAAACGTAATGATTGTAACGCCATATCTCCCTTACAAACAAAATATTAGCAATTTATATCGAGAGAACGGGAAATTGTAGTGATGGTAGCAACGTTGGACACTATGCTCTCATAGTAGTCAGAAAAATAAGCGATTTCAATGCAAAATAAACGAGGAGTCATTGTCATGGGTAGCCATGGGGCCACGACAGAGCCCTTTTTAGGCAAAATGTCGATAATTTATATTGAGAGAACAGGAGGTGATTGTGGGATGGGACCAACGTTGGACGCCGTGGACCCATAAGGCGCATCGAAAAAATTAGGGAGGCGGGCGCCAGCCTGCCTTACTTATTTCCATATAATAATATAAAATTATATTGTCGAAATATACACACGAGTTAGCTACTAATATTTCATATTATTATTAATATTATTATCGACAGCGTCTTTTCATTACGTAAGCATGCTTGACATGAAACCAAAGAGAAAATCTATCATTCGTAGAAAGAACAAGAATAGTCAGTTACTTTAACTGTGAACGACGGCGAAAAATACGAAAAGAGTGGCTACCTGTAACGAAAAGAAATACTTTGTCTCTAATGGATAAAAAATTGAGCCGAGATAGATTGGAACTCGCATGGACGGCGCAAAAGCCGGTTCATTGTCCACTTTTTTTAACTGATTCACCGAACGTGTTTCATTAACTTACTTATTGCTAATTTCACTTGCTTCACTCGTTTAACTTGCTTTTTCTAATAACTTATAACGACAGGAACACGAACACAAAAACATCGAGGAAAGTTAAAAATCAAAGATACTCTCCCGCCGGGAATCGAACCCGGTACACCATACACCAAAGGCGCACGTGCTAGCCACTAGACCAGCGGGGAGGGCACAGCTCAGTCACTGTTCCGTTAGGGATTACGACCACTGTATTGCCAGCTATCACTTCTGTGGGTTGTATACTATGATCACATGTTTCTTCTTTGCTGGAAGAGTTAAACCTACATTCTATGTAATACATGAGGTATTTAGACCTACATGCTCTACATATAATGTAATATAAAGGTCATGCTGGGAATAAGAAAAAGAACATTCCTTAGACAAAACCGAAACTATTGGCATCAGAAATATTTATCTACGAGGCTGCGCAGTAGTATATTTCAGAATAGTTACTGTTTAGTTCAGTAAACGAAGAAAGAGGTATAAAAAAGCAAATATGTCGCGTCAACGAGATCGACTAGAGTTGACAGAGGCAAAAGCAGATGTGTAGTAATACAACAACTTGGTTAAATTGATAATTGGTTCTTTATTCTGTAGTAGATCGTATCACAACTTTACTGGAGAGCAGAGAAAGACTTTCTAACGCTATCATATAGTAAGCTTTAGTAACACGATCATATACACACAAATGGATGTAACTGTGAGTACTACAACTTGGATTTAACGAAAGCCGTTTAGATATTCAGTGGTTTGCAGGGTTGTATAAGACACAAAAAAGATAAGACACAATACAATTCTTCATACCTCAGCTTCCAGTAGCTAGATACATGCAATTTCTGGTTAGATACTGAAACTGCTGTCGGATTTTAATACATGACGTATTGCAGGATACAAAATGCTTTGCATTACTTGTTTGTTTGTAGACAGCTACTAGCATAGTGGTCTGAAAGATTATGTATAAACTAGGGATAGCCAATTCCGGAATTATTACTTTCCGGACTCCCGAAAGTAAAACCGGACAAATTCTGGAAGTAGGAAAATTCCGATTTTGGAATAATTCCGGAATTCGGAAAAATCCGGAATTTAGAAATTTCTGATTTCATTAACATTCCGGAATTAGGAAAAATCCGGATTTTTTCAAAATCCGGAGTTTTTCTAAATTCCGGATTCTTCCCGAGTTCCGGAATTCTTCTGAATTAGGGAGTTTAGCCGAATTCCATAATTTTCCGAAATCTGGAAAGTGAAAGTTCCGCTTCCGAAAAATGAATTTATTTTGGTTAATATGAACCGTGGCGGAAATAAGTTTTTGACCAGGTAATGGCGACTGCTTTGAAAGAAATGGAGAGTATGAGAATTCAATCTGTCATATTTGTAATTTCGTGTGGAGATAAAACAAATTTGTGAACCAGCGGTTTAAGAACAACTCAAGTTATTAATGTAAACTTTGCCGATATCATAAAAGAAATACGGAAGACATTTTGAATCGAAGAAATATAACATACAAGTTTGGAAGCGGAGACAAAGAAACCTAACGTGACCACACTAAAGACGAATCATTTACCGCATAGCGATCGCGGTTCAGTGGTCAAGGTGCTTGTGCGAATGCACGTTGGAATTATTTTTTTTTACTTTAGAATTTTTGAAGGCGATTGATCAGCAATAACACACGTTTTATTATGTTCAGATATTTGAATACTCGGATGTTTCAATACTTGAACTATCAAATCTTCAGGAATAATAATAAACTAATATTAATAATTATTATATCGTAGAAGATTAAAAGCTAGAAGCTAATTATCGCTCAGATCATACCATTAAAAGCAGAAACGTGACATTTGGAAAGAATATTTCGGTTTGGTTTAATGTTATTATTATTATTATTATTATTATTATTATTATTATTATACCAACACCGTGTATAATTTTTAAAAGATATGCGGTTTGTATCTGCATAGTAAAAGCTAATTGACTGTCGATCTCGGTCGTCGAGAAGTCTTCAGGAGGCAAGGACATCGGTCACGTCGTGGGTTTGAGTTCCAAAGGGGCAAGTATTCGGGTTCGAGCCAAATATTGTTAAAAGTTATAGGCTTTAGCCAAACATGTTCAAAACAGCTGGGACCGGATTTAGGCTTCTCAACGGCTCGAGCGGCTCGGATTACAGCTCATTCCCTATCGAATCGAATCGAGAAGTGAGCCGAGCCAGCAGCTCACCCATCCGAGCCGATTTGAGCCATCGGCTTAGTTGAGCTGAGTCGAAACGTGCCGATGGACTAGTTTCAACTTAGCTGGCTCGAATCGGTTCACATGAGCCGAGTAGGTGACCTATCCCAACCGAGAAAGCTCGAGCCATCGGCTCAATTGGGCCGAGCCCACGGCTCATCCCAACCGAGCTGACTCGAGCTGTTCGCTCAGTTGATACGAACCGATCCGGTTGATATCACTACCCGAGTTTGTCTTCTGCTTGGGCTCAAGAATTCGATCGTGCAGGTCTCAGCCTTGATTTTAAGAACTACAGTATTACTTATATTGGTGATTACGACATTTGAGGCTGTCTTGTAATAATAAAAAAATCCTCTTGTCTTCTCGTTATCTAGACGAGACGAGATACACTATAATTGCCCCACGATATGCACTAAAATTACGAGACGAGACGCACCCCTGTCGTGAGCAACACTAAAAGTATTCCACATTACTGCTTACATTTCTCATGGCTTTCGCTTTCCAGTCTAATCAGGCCATTATTTCAAAACGAGTTAAAACGAGCTGAATGAGCGAGCGAGCCATTATCAAACTCGACTCAACTCGAAACTCGACTTCGAAAACAGCGACTTGGATCGGAACTCAACTCAAGAAAATTATCTTTGATTCGACTCGAATTGAACTTGAGTCGAGTCGAATTTTGGCTCTACTCGCAGTCATCCCTATTCGTATTTGTATTCCACTTCAACAATTTCTACTCTTTTTTCTCCGTTTACCTGCTAGTTCTGGATTTCTCTTTCGATGTCGTCCTTTATTTACACCATGCACTATTCTTATTCGAAGCTTGTGACCCGGTTCAATGTCTTATTCAGTTTAGGCTTTTCTCCTTACCCTGACTACACATGTGACTGATTGAATTCTCACTTTCCGCGCAGGACCGATGAAAATTTATTATTATTATTATTATTATTATTATTATTATTATTATTATTATTATTATTATTATTATTATTATTCTATTGAGCTTGCATGGCGAAATTAATGTATAATACGATATCATTTCTGTAATTTTACTCCATTGTATGTTATTTAGTTTATTAATGGCCACTAAATTGTATCCAGATCAACTAACAAATTAAATACGGCATGCGCTTTAGTGGAAATATCATTACAGGAACATTATTGGTTCGTTCCAAACATGTTCCTTCTCGTCTCGATTCTCATCTCCAAAGAGAAACGAAAATTTTGAGTTAGCCTTGACCCGTCTCGAATGTAAAATGTTAATTCTCATGTTATTTTTATTTGTTTTAGAAACGAGTTGAGAAACTCCTCTTCTCGTGAGCAACATTAAACCAAACCGAAATATTCTTTCCAAATGTCACGTTTGTGCTTGTAATGTTATGACCTAAGCGATAATTAGCTCCTAGCTTTTAATCTTCTACAGGATAATAATAATTATTATTAGTTTATTATTATTACTACTATTATTCCTGAGGATTTGATAGTTCAAGTATTGAAACATCCAAGTATTCAAATATTTGAATATAATAAAACGTATGTTATCGCCGATCAATCGCCATCAGAATTCCTAAAGTAAAAAAAAAGTGAACCTCGACCACTGAACCGCGATTGCTACGCGGTAAACGATTCGTTTCTAGTCTGGTTACGTTAGGTTTCTTTGTCTCCGCTTCCAAACTTGTATGTTATATTTCTTCGAATCAAAGGGTCTTCCGTATTTCTTTTATGAAGTCGGCAAAGTTTACATCAATAACTTCAGTTGTTCTTAAATCGCTGGTTCACAAATTTGTTTTATCTCCACACGAAACTAAAAATATGACAGATTGAACTCTCATACTCTCCATTTCTTTCAAAGCTGTTGCCATTACCTGGTCAAAGACTTATTTCCGCCACGATTCATATTAACCAAAATAAAATCATTTTTCGGAAGCGGAACTTTCACTTTCCGGATTTCGGAAAATTATGGAATTCAGTTAAACTCCCTAATTCAGAAGAATTCCGGAACTCGGAAAGGATCCGGAATTTAGAAAATTCTGGAATTGAGAAAAACTCTGGATTTCGAAAAAATCCGGATTTTTCCAAATTCCGAAATGTTAACGAAATCAGAAATTTATAAATTCCGGATTTTTCCAAATTCCGGAATTATTCCAAAATCGGAATTTTTCGAATACCGGAATTTATCCGGTTTTACTTTCGGGAGCCCGAAAAGTAATAATTCCGGAATTGGCTATCCCTAGTTTATACATAATCTTTCAGAACACTAAGCTAGTAGCTGTCTACAAACAAACAAGTAATGCAAAGCAGTTTGTATTCTGCAATACGTCATGTATTAAAATCCGACAGCAGTTTCAGTATCTAACCAGAAATTGCATGTATCTAGCTACTGGAAGCTGAGGTATGAAGAATTGTATTGTGTCTTATCTTTTTTTTTGTTTCTTATACAACCCTGCAAACCACTGAATATCTAAACGGCTTTCGTCAAATCCAAGTTGTAGTACTCACAGTTACATCCATTTGTGTGTATATGATCGTGTTACTAAAGCTTACTATATGATAGCGTTAGAAAGTCTTTCTCTGCTCTCCAGTAAAGTTGTGATACGATCTACTACAGAATAAAGAACCAATTATCAATTTAACCAAGTTGTTGTATTACTACACATCTGCTTTTGCCTCTGTCAACTCTAGTCGATCTCGTTGACGCGACATATTTGCTTTTTTATACCTCTTTCTTCGTTTACTGAACTAAACAGTAACTATTCTGAAATATACTACTGCGCAGCCTCGTAGATAAATATTTCTGATGCCAATAGTTTCGGTTTTGTCTAAGGAATGTTCTTTTTCTTATTCCCAGCACGACCCTTGTATTACATTATATGAAAAGCATGTAGGTCTAAATACCTCATGTATTACATAGAATGTAGGTTTAACTCTTCCAGCAAACAAGAAACATGTGATCATAGTATACAACCCACAGAAGTGATAGCTGGCAATACAGTGGTCGTAATCCCTAACGGAACAGTGACTGAGCTGTGCCCTCCCCGCTGGTCTAGTGGCTAGCACGTGCGCCCTTGGTGTATGGTGTACCGGGATCGATTCCCGGCGGGAGAGCATCTTTGATTTTTAACTGTTCTCGATGTTTCTGTGTTCGTGTCGCTGTGTTTATAAATTATTAGAAAAAGCAAGTTAAACGAGTGAAGCAAATAAAATTAGAAATAAGTAAGTTACTGAAACACGTTCGGTGAGTCAGTTCAAAAAAAAGTGGAAAATAAACTGGCTTTTCGCGCCGTCCATGCGAGTTCGAATCTATCTAGGCTCAATTTTTCATCCATTTGAGACAAGGAATTTCTTTTCGTTACAGGTAGTCACTCTTTTCGTATTTTTCGCCGTCGTTCACAGTTAAAGTAACTGACTATTCTTATTCTTTCTACGAATGGTGGATCTTCTCTTTGGCTTCATGTCAGACATGCTCACATAATGAAAAGACTATAATAATAATAATAATAATAATAATAATAATAATAATAATAATAATAATAATAATATGAAATATTAGTAACTAACTCGTGTGTGTATTTCGAAAATATAATTTTATATCATTATATGGAAATAAGTAAGGCAGGCTGGCGCCCACCCCTCTAATTTTTTCGATGCGCCTTATGGGTCCACGGTGTCCAACGTTGGTCCCATCCCACTATCACCTCCTGTTCTCGCGATATAAATTATCGACATTTTGTCTAAAGAGGGCTCTGCCGTGGCCGCATGACTACCCATGACAATGACTCTTGGTTCATTTTGCATTGAAATCGCTTATTTTTCTGACTACTATGAGTGCATAGTGTCCAACGTTGCTCCCATCACTACAATTTCCCGTTCTCTCGATATAAATTGCTAATATTTTGTTTGTAAAGGAGATATGGCGTTACAATCATTACGTTTGAAGAAGAAAAGAGGAAGATATTGCCTTGCCACAAACAACACCTATTATTATTATTATTATTATTATTATTATTATTATTATTATTATTATTATTATTATTATTTTACTTACTACTAATGTTGCCTACCTTTATTTGCAATGCAATGTGTTACTAAAAAGCAAGTCAAATAACATTCCTCGCCATTCAGGCTCCCGAACTCGAAATACATTATTTACAGTTCTCTGTGTTAAAGGAAAGAACATTTATTATTTTATTCTTTCAAATAACACGTTTCACAAGTTACTTCACTTTAAATGTGTGATTCCATATCATCTCTAATAATCATCTTGTTTCGATATGAAGATAACCCACTCCTGCAAAAGATAAATAAATAAATAAATAAAGCCTGACCGTAGCAAAAGGGCGTGAACCTTCTTTAGGCGATTAATCGTGTCCAATATTTCAATAAAAGAGGATAAGTCCCTGCACACAAATATTTCAGTAAAACAGGAAAATTTATTCAAACTTTATGAATACCTATTTATGGGCGAAATTTGGTTCCCTTGGAACATTTTAAGAGTTTGAAGGGCCACCATTTTGAACATTTTCATCTGATTATTCTGGTTAACGAACTCATCAAAATATTTCAACAATTGTGCCAAGTACTGTCTCAGTCCGCTGAAAATTAGGGTGGTTATGGCATTCACAAATAGCGTTATATATATACACCGATAGATAGATAAATAGACACACAAAGGGAGAGAGAAAAAGTGTTTTGCTCCCTTCTCGCACCTGTGGTGCTTCAGAGCTAAACCGGGCCCCTTTGCAAAACGTATTGACCAGCCTAACCTAAACACAAGCCTCTTACTTGCTAACGTAGAAACGAGGTCGGGAGGTGTAAGGCAAGTAGAAATTGTATTTTTAGTAATCATGAGCATGGTCCATTTCCATGTTTTTCTTTTTACTTTCTGCAGCTACTTCGGAACGTTCAATTTTTATTCTTCACTAATTGCAAATGGCGTTTACATTCAAAATGAGAAATTTTAATGGCATTTGTTCGGATATTCTTCTCTTTCGAAATGAAGAAAAGAATGAAAGCAATACGCAAAGACAAAAAGTATTATCAGTACTAAACATTACCAATAATAATTGCTACGAAAAACTAAATACGACCTCTTTTACCCTCTCATGAGCTGTATGTATTATTTACAATTTTTTTAAAATGTCCTTGACGGGGATTCGAACTGGCGACCGTGGCAATTGTAAGTCGGCACCTTAACCACTACACCTTTTTTCATTTTTTATTTACATGCAGGAAAGTATTATACATTGGAATACATAACAATTTGTTTTCCAAAAAGGATCATTTAAACTGTATTATTAACAAATAACAAGGAATCAAATCACAAACAGCAGAAACATTAAAAAAAGAAAAAAAAGGAATTAGTAATGCAAAAATTATGAATACTTCATTGTTAATTTTTCATCAACAACAGCTAAATAATTCGAGAACAGTTTTCGTTTGATATCTTCAGTTATCTTCCATCGTTCTTTCAACAGGTGAAAATAGTAGCCAGCAAGGGTTGGCGTTTGACTTTGAATCAAATATTCCACAGTTACACCACACAACCAGATTACACTATTTTGTTTGTAATGTGGATAATATGAAAAAGCAGGAAATGAAAACCATTAGCGGGGAAATATCCTGGATCCCACAAGGAACTAGAATACACATGATACGTGCGAACGTCAACCATATGTCGTGCACCAAATCACAAGTTGAAAGCCGATGTTGTAAAGTATCATCTCTACTACAATGCAAACATGTTCCGATAGACATCAGCTTAATCTTCTGTAACTTTATATTAGCTGGTATGACGTCATGTACAATTCGGTACCACACAGAGCGTTGATTGACATTTAGGACTGTGTTATTGATATTTTTCCAGATGATATCCCAATTAAAGTTAGGAAAGTTGTCTTTTCGTTTAATAGTAACATTTTGTTTACACTGATATGAGCTGTACAAAATTTTAATATTCTGACGTTTGGGAGTATCTAAGTCTGGAAAAATGTAACTAGAATTCAAGAGTACAGCATACAAATATTTTACAGTATTTGAAAGAATCCACATATTAAGAGGAGGGGTGACCGCCGTGGCCTGTACCCAATAGAGACTCCAGATTTTAGCAAAACTGGGTGTATTTAATTGTAACTTGTACATCTAATTAATCAAATATAAAACAGTGCTTTTGCAATATATAACCACCATGTGAAGGCCTCCAGCATTTTTAGATTGAGTAAGAACATACATGGGTGTTTTAAAAATGTTACCTCTCCCAACAAACCAATAAACTGCAGCTTGCATAGAGTGGGCAATTCGACTTGGCTACGGTAAAACAGGACTTAAATACCAAAGGTGAGATGTAATATACGTATTAACAATCCAAATTCTTCGTTCAAGACAGTAGCCACGAAATTTCCACGATTGACATAAACCTTTCACCTTCTGGAGGGCTAGAGCCCAATTTTCTAAAATCATTTGTTGGACCGTGCAATAAATATAGACACCTAAAATTTTTATCCTATCAACATGGAGAATAGGAAAAGTAATCATCTGAAAGTCCCAAGTACCAAATGCAAGCAATTTTGTTTTCTGAAAATTTATGCATGCTCCACTAGATTGTCCAACATTTTGTATGACATGAACTTCATCTAGTATTAAAACAGAAAAATCATCAGCATAGGAACGCACTGTAAGGTGGAGATCATCAAAGGAAATACCTATTTGCATAGCATGTAATTCACAAATCAATGGTGAAATGTAAATATTAAAAAGAGACATAGAAAGCGGACACCCCTGTCTAATAGATCTATTGATTCTTACAAAAGGGGTTAAATATCCATTCACCTCAATTTTAGATATCGCAAACATATACAAAATTTTCACTTGATTAATTACAGCAGGATGAAATCCAAATTTTTCCATTACTTGATATAAATACCCATGGTTAACCAAATCAAATGCTGTCCTTAAATCTAGAGATAGAAGGCCACCTTTACATTTCTTGTAATCAAAATATGCCACTGCATCGCGAAGATCCACCAATACATCAAGAAGTTTATTACTTTCTAGAAATCCTGCTTGCATTGGGTGTAGAATGCTTGAGAGCACTGTTTTTAACCTATTGAGAAAACATTTTGCTACTATTTTATAGTCAACATTTAACATAGTTAACACTCTATAATGCTTAAGACAAGTAGGATTTGGTAACTTTTGTACATATATAATGACACCTGTAGCAAAGGATTCACTAATTACACCATGATGCAATATTTCATTGGCAACAGTAGTAAACTCATCTGCTATAATAGGAAACACCTTTTGATAAAATTCTGCTACTAATCCATCAATTCCAGGAGTTTTATAACGCTGAAAACTGAGTATTACATCATGGATTTCATTTTTGGTATATGGTTGCATTAACATATCGTTATAATCAGATGTCACTGTATAACCTGGCAGAGGCGTAAATTGCCAAACGGGAGTCGTGTTCTGTGATACATTATACAATTCTTGGTATGTATTATGAATGTGAGCTCTAATTTCACTCGGATTAGTTAGTACTTGCTGAGTATTAGAGGTTAATCTTGAAATTAAAGCTCGATTTTTACGTTTCTTTGTATGAATTAGGTGGTATAACGTCATACACTCGTTTTCTACCAGTGTTATCTTTACAATAGTAACGAAATTTTTCAGTACATTCTCTCTGCAAATGTAAAATTTTACCTTTATAATAGTGCATATCTCGGTACGATATTGGGGAAGTAGCCGATAAACCACTAACAGATTGTAAACATTTCATATAAAATTGCATCATATGGTTACTATTGGCATTCCTATCTTGAAAGTGATCGATATATAGCCATTTGATTTTGGGTTTCACATATTGCTCCCACCATGTGAGGCTTGTGGTATACCTGTGGCGGTGGTGAAGCAAGACTGACCAGTGCCGATGAAACTGGTTAAGAAAATAAGGATCATTTAGACCAAGAGGGGACATTTTCCAGTAGGATCGTTCGCAGAGACAGTACGGCGAACCAATATTAAATTCAAGAACTAGACCAAAATAATCAGTAAACGGGGCTAAAACGACATCATATTTTACAATCAATTTAACCAAGTCTGGATTACAATAGCAACGGTCAATTCTGGACGTCGCATTACTGCACACGTAAGTAAAGATATGGTCCTTTTTACAGTAGGTAGCAGTGTCAACCAGCCCATATTGAGAAACAAAAAAGTTGTAGTGCAGGGCTATATGATGGTGTCCCGACACAATCGTTAGTTCGTAGTACACAATTAAAATCGCCCATGAGCATAATGTTATTAAAGGGTTCAGAAAGCAAATACAACAAATCTTCAGAATATAAAGTCTTTCCCTTGATGCCCCGAATTCCCATATATATTGACAATTACAGTATTTTTCCAATACAACGCTATCCCTCTGCCATCCACCAACATTGGAAGGGAATATACTTGTATTCCTTCTTTCACTAATATAGCAGTTCCAAAACCATGTACACCAATATTAATATGACTCTTATAACCAAAGATGGAACAGTGTTCATCGGAAATTATTTCCTGAAGACATAAAAAATCTGCGTCATAATCATAAACAAATTTTTTAAACAATTCTTTTTTCTACACTATTTTGCATACGGTTTACTTTGAGGGAAACAATACGTGTAATGTACAGTGCTATAAGTAAGAAAACAAAAAAGCAAATGTAAGATTGGAACATATCAACGTATTACTATAAACAGAAGACGAGAACGTCAATATAGTCACACTGACAACAAAAAAGCGAAAATAGTGTTTACAAATCGTGAAGGTCAGTGAGTACACCTGAGGCAGTATCGTCGTGACGTAAACATTCAGTTATTGAAGAACCACGCCTTTTCTTCTTTCGAGTTGTGATGACATTCACAGGTTGTGAATAAGAACCACGTGACCCTCGTTTCTTTCGTTAACGTAATTCCCTTGATGTGTCAGGAATGTCTGTTGTTTCACTTTCCAGGTCAAGGTCACTACCGTCTGTATCTGAAGTAGGTGCAAGGAAGTCCATATCAGTTTTTTGTTTCACAGCTTGGAGGGAGCCCTCAGTACCAACAGGCTGTTTACCAGGGAGACAAGACGGTGTATCGATATTATCAACACTTGCAAGGTCATTACCATTAACACTAGGTGTATGTGTTTCTTCAGCTGCATTGTTGATAAGGCCAGATGTGGAATCAGAGTTGTCATTCTTATGGGCAGCAATCGTAGCAGAGGTGTCAGTTACTGATTCTGAACTGTTTGGTTGTAATTGCACATGTTGTTCACAAGTTTTTTTTGGAATATTGCCGAGGAATGACATTTGTAAAGGCAGTGGCGGTGCGCTAGATGCGGAGCGGAGTGGGGGGGAAAACTCGGTAAATTGAATGTCAGACGTTTGAGACGTATGAGGGCCATTCAGTTCTTGTCTTCCTTTCTTATCACAGTCACTAAGTCGGTGAGTTAATGATCGACAGAAAAAACACATTATAGGCTGGCCTTCATATGATATGAAGCCATGAAAGCCGTTAAAGATTAAACGTGAAGGGATAGTTTTTTAAGGACAATATTCACAGTTCGTATTCCATTGCACACTGCAAGGGGATAACTTTGAGACCATGTCTCATTAGTTATATTTTTCACTGTTCCATATTCAGTCAGAATTTGCACAATTACGTTATTATCTAGTTGAATAGGTAAATTAAAGACTCTTACCCTGGTAATATTTTCCATTGCGTTGACAAGTTTGGCAAAAGAGGTACTACCGTCACTATGTTTAAATGGTACCGTAGGTTCAAACTTACTTAACACTTTTTCAAAAATGGCATCAGTATTAAAAGTCACAAACACAGCATATTCATCAGAGTGAAGTTGGAGCGAAATAATGTCATGGCAGTCCTCTTTAAATAAACTTTCGATCCATTTATGAATAGCGATGGGTGACGGCCGATTATTACGTTTTTCCTTGTCAAATACACATTTGATGGTATTTTTTCTAACGAGCTGAGACATCGTAATATTTTACAATATATAGTCACTTACACAAAGAAACCACACGTAGTGGTAAAGCTAAGCACGTCAAACTGCGAACAAACACCGCACCGGACAACACGTCCTACCGCTAGCACAGTTTAACATCAACTCCCACCAAGATCATGGCATGGTGAACGTTTAGTTGTCGACGTATTTGTTGCATTTGTGCTTTATGTTCCCACTTCGACAATTTTTACTCTTTTTTCTAAGTTTAACGGCTGTATCTGGCTTTCTTTTTCGGTGTCGTCCTTTATTTACACTATGCACTATTCGTATTCACAGCTTATGCCCCTCCGCAATGTCTAATTCAGATTAAACTTTTCTTTTTGCCCCTCAGTAAACATTTGATTGATTTAATTCTCATACTGTCCACGGATGGAGCGCAGGAATGCCAGACTCGAAAAATAGGTGTACATTTACTTTCCTGACAGATAATACATTTTTGAAAGCACTAACCTTTTGTGACGCATTAACCACATTAATTTCCTTTTGTTATTGCCTAATGCAATGTGCATTGCTAATTTCCCATCAATGGCAAATATTTGTAAACTGTAACACCGAAGTAAAAAATATTCTTCTACAGTTTGGATAATATTTAAATTTATCACTCTAAATTATTTAGACACTTTTCTAAGTTGAGAATATGCTTGGTTCCGCTCATTTAAAGCATGGTTACATTCTTGTTCTAACTTATTTCTTTCTGAAACCAAATTATTGATTACAGGACATATTGAAGATGAGTGGTTACAATCAGATGTCATCAGAATCAGATGTCAACCTCAGAACTTTAATCAGAAAGATTACAACTTTCTACAAAAAACTAGAACTAGTATTGACAGGTTTATTTACTCGATTAGCGTGTGTCAAAATTTTGCTAGGTTGACTCTACATAGTTTCTCTATTACACAAATTTTCCGTGCGCATTTGAACAACGCCTATTTCCTTCCCGTTTTAGTGAGAAAATTACCTTCTACAAGACATTCAGTTCAGATACAACCAGAACTCTCATATCGAACATTAATTGCTGTATTTCCACACAAACATCTACTTCGCCTTTCACCTGCTTTATCCATTTACCTGAATAATTTACCAGGGGAATATGGTGTGCAGGTTTTAATTGTGGGTGGGAAATTACGGAAGAAATACCTTTCCAAAGCCAAAACCAAGAGGCACAGAGGCACCTGTATCGCACAACGCTTTTAATTGTGTATTCACTACATTACAATAAATTTCTGCAGTTCGAGTATGATTACTAGTTTTCATACCTTCTGATATTTCCGCCTCATCTTTGGAAGTTTCTATGTCCCAATTTATTACGTTATTAATAATTTTTATTTAATACTACGTATTCTACAGGAAAAGTTGGGCTGAGTGCGTTTTCATTACATAGATTCCGAATATTACCAACACATTCCTTACCTCTACCAGAAGCACTCTCTCGGCAGAGCATTTGGAGTTTAACAGAGGTTGCCTGTTGTGATTACACGATGGTGAAGAAGGAGAAAAAACATGGGATTGATTAAAATTTGGAGTAAATGGTTGTTGATTACTAAAGTGTAACATTCAAAATGTTGAGGCTCATGCCCACCATCACCTACATGTACTTCGTTGGTGTGGTTTACATTCCCTTGAACTCCATTTGAACTGTGAGAGTTACGAGTAGCCTCATTACCAGAATGCTGTTGAGGATAGACAATTTTAGGTTTACACTTAAATTTTGAATTTTGATTTTTGCTCTTAGATGAGAACAGTTTTTTATTTTTATTTTTATTTTTATTTTATGACCCATCTGCGATTGATTCGTCTGCTTTTCATTAGATTGATACTGACAAATTTTAACCTGATTCACGCACATTGGTTTCGTGTAAAATGCAGTATTTGTTTTAGAATTTTCATAATTTTTGGTATCGTTTCATGATTTTGAACAACATTTAACGTAATCTGTAGATGAAGTGATGGCAACAAATCTAACTGCATTTGAAAGTAATTTGGCAATTATAGTTTGATAGTGTTGAGTATGAGTGCATCACTAACATTTTATTCAGCTGTCTAATTCTATGGTAACGATCAGCTACAAATTGTAAACTATACCGTCGATTTTCGTATCGTATTTTTTCGATTTTAAAACGGACATTTTTTCTGCTACGATTTGAGAAGATTCAAACTGTTGTTTGAAAGCAAGTACATTGAACGATTTAAAATCAGGTTTACGAGTAATAAACCACGATTTGGAGGACCCTTTAATTAGAAAATGAAGAATGTCTAAGTATTGCGTTTCTGGGATTTGCGTAAGTTTGACATTTTTTCAAATAGATCCAAAAATTAGATGCAGTAATTTCGCTTTCGTAACCTGAGAATTTTTCAAAAGATTCAAAGTCACTACGCTTAATGGGCCTAGTATTCTTAATTTGCAGCGATCCCCTAGTGCGTACGGTTATGGTTTTTACTTTTGAATTTTTGTTTAGTGTTGGTTTCATAGTTACGGTTAGTACTCTCGCTACTGCTACTGTTTGTGGGACTACGAGTTCTAGAAGCTCTTGTTAAACTATCATATATGAATTAGTAACACTACGAGTATTACTGACACTATCAGATCTGGATTCAGCATGTCAATTTAGGATTTGAGTTTGCATTAGCGTCATCTGTGTTTGCAGCATTTGTAATTCTGATCTGAGTTTTCCTATGTCAGTCTTAATCTCAAAAACAGTACTTTGAATGTGCACATACTGTTTTGATTCTTTTTCTCTATCTTTGGTTACTTCTACACTTCTGTTATAGCAATATACTGTATGAATAATACGGTCAATCTCCATGCCACTATTATTTACCCTACTTTCATTCAAAGTTATCTTTTGTATACAATCAACTACCTGTGGTTGATTAACTTGAATCCTACTTTCAATGTCCGCCAACATGCTTTTGTTGTAGCATATCTTATTTTCAATATCTATGATTTTTACGTTCATGCATTTCAGAGATTTGTCTAAATTCATGCTTTAATTCTGTCATGTTCTACCACTTTGACTTTCAACTCGTTCAATGGTATGTAAAAATTTGTTCCGCGTATCTGCCAGCTGATCATAGGTTTGTACTTTTCTTTCACTGATTCGATTATCTACTTCCGTTTCAAATTACCTAAGATCTTGTTTCAGATTCTTGATTTCAGTTCTAATTTCTAATTTAAAAGCATTGAAGTATGTTTGTGTGTTTCGGATAGCGTTAGTAATTTCTTGGACTGACACGTCACATTTCTCGCGAAATTCGGTGCTTCTGTTTCAGAATATCAACCAATTTTACTAACTCAACGTGATTATAATACATGGGTTAATTCGTTTCATGTAATTTCGCAGACAACTTTTTCACTGCTTTGAGCAGTGTTTCTAGCTCATGCGTTGTTGCCATTATAAAATTAAGTATTACACTACAAAAACACAACGTATATTAAACAAATAAATAGCAATCAGCAGGGTACAACACAGCACGACAGATTATCATCATAAAAAGAAAGAAGGCACACATAAACATAAAAAGTAACACATAAAAAGAAACAAGGTACACAACCGTTCCTGTTCGAGCGCCAAATTATGATAGTTTAGGTTCAATCCCAAATGTCCCTGTGAGGCCTTAGCTAATTTGAGATACAAGGTTAGTTGATCAATTCTCGTACTCCAGTAGAAGGTAACCAACAGATAATGAGTTAAGTGCAAGGGTAGATCCAATTAAGAAAAAACTGACATTTAAGGAACTTTAAGGAACCGAACCACAGAGGGATAATCTTCTATTTATATTGATTTCGTGATATATCATTCATTCTGTTAATTTGTAATTTTAGGTGGCTTCCTCCGGTAAAGAACTAGTTTATATATATATATATATATATATATATATATATATATATATATATATATATATATATATATATATATATATATATGAGTATTGTCCCTCTCTTTTCCGCTTGACGCTTGTATATATTACGCGACTCAAACGAAAATAAGATACGGACGCGGCGAGTTTAATAAAATCACTCGGAATTAGTGATCAATATTACAACTTATTCGTTGCCCACTCTTCCACTTTACCAGGCGGTGTAGAATATGTATTTGTAAATGATATTTCACGTTTTCGTTTGCTTCTTTATCAGCACACAAACAGAACGAAAACTAAATACAAACACTATTAACGTTTTTTATGATTCGTACGACTAACGCCACTGCTTGAGTCAGAACATAATATTTTTCTATCGTGATCGAAATAAATGGATTAATTATATTAGTGCGGCTGTGCAATCATATTGTATTTTCACACGACTAACTTATTATTCCTCTTACTCAGGGTTACGAATGCTTAGTGTCCGTCTCTCTCACCTCAACATTTTTGCAACCAAAGAAAGCGGATTGATACGTATGTTACTGGAATATAGTTCCCATGAAACTACGCATAATAATTAAACATTTTAGCTATTTAAACACCATTAAGAAAACTGAATATCTATAAACTGAATAACATATATAGACAATGGATAGTTCACTACGTATCGATCAATAACAAGTAACGAACACATCGATGTTTTGGTATTGTGTAGGAGTGAGTGAGGGAACGAATAAATACCTTCTTAAATATGGTTCGACGAGAGATGCTGAAGTGTCTTGATTAGAGAGGCATCTTCTGTGTAGAAAAATTCCGTAGTTTCTTTCTTCCTTGAATTTCGTCCCGCTAAGTAGGGTTTCCAAGAAATATATCAATATCTTTGTGGGTTGTTCAAAAAGTGTATAACGATAGCTTTATAACGGCAGTATGTGTTTCCGTAATATATAGTGTAAAGTCAGGATACTTAACAGATAATAAAAAAGTACAAAATAACCTATATTGATCCAATAATAGTAATCCTGATCCAATCTGGATAAACCTTCGTTGGAAATAGTTTAGTAGATTAATGAAAACCACATCGAAATATCGCCAACGGCTCTCGAGATAATCGCATGCAGTCGTACAAACATACACACATAAAGGTCAAACTGAGAAACTCCTTTTTTCAGCTAGTTAAAATTAGATATTGCTGTGGAAAATTTGCTTCCATTAACTCAATGTGTTGATTAAACTTATAAAAAATGATTGATTAGTAAAGCTTGTTTCCTACTATTGTCATATTACGATACATTAAGATTGGGACGCAGAAAAAAAGCGATTTTGAACACTTTATATCTAGCTCAAAAATGTAGAAGTGAAGCTCTAGAGAGACTACTTTCTTTGTTAATTAGTACGCTTTAGATAACATCCTAATAGCTATGGATCATGCTAAATGCACGTTGCTATTCTGGACACTATGTCTAGGATGTTGAGACCAAATGAAGCTATTACCGAATTGACTTACTGAATGTGAAATTTTCCTAATTTGTTTGTTGTTTCACCCAGGGCGCTCAATATTATAGAAATGAGAATTATTGATATTCTGATATTTATTAATAATTTTAATTGTAGTGTTGTGGAACATAAGTTTTGGTCTCATTATGTACATTGTTATTTAAAATGTTGCCACTGCTTTTCATTTCTACTTATATTCGTAGATTAAATATTTTGTTACAGAGATTTAAAGGAAGATATGAACTAAAGTAACACTTCAACTGATACGGTCCATACCACAAATATAAGTGAGTCTGTTTTTAGTGAATGTTTCGAACAACTGTACTAATAGAAAATCAAATAAAATATTCTGCCTGTACATGTTATTGTAGAACAATAAGAATTTTGGTCTGCATGGATTCTGACCTTTTCGGACGGATAACATTTTCTGAACTGGATTTTTGCACTGCTTTCAAATACATAATCAGTTTCTCAATCACGTCAGTTTTTTGAGAATTGGACATATTCAAAAAGTAAGGTTTAATAGAAAAATTACTTATGTCAATGGGATGAAGGACTAGAAAACATGAATATGTTCTAGTAAGTACTAGAAGATTGATACTAATTTTACTGTGGTCGAGTTCTACTATATCTTGATATCCTTACAGTGAGATATTATAACGGGATGAAAAACTATTCACAATAGTCATGTGTTATTTTCTATAAATTAAGTTACTGCCGCAGCATCTTTCCGATGTCAGTATAGTTGTGCATCTCATGATAGATCATTTGACACAGAAGATAATCCAGATGACTCACATTCAGAAAGTGAAGATTTTATACCAAATGACAGTGATAAACCCCAACAATTTAACCAGGAGAAACTAAACGGCTTGACCAGTGAATTGTATCTATCAGAAAAAAATGCTGAACTTTTAGGCACAAGACTTAAAGCAAAAAAACAATTTTACCCAGGACTACTTTCTCTTGGCAGAGACTAATCGAACCTGGGATCATTTCTTTATTATTGCTTAACATAGATCAATGGTTTGCTCTTGTGACATGACACGACATAAAGAACGGTTTAGCTTTCAGTGTGACTTAGAATGTTTCTGGTTGGAGACTTTTTTTTATCGATTTATCGAAATCAAGTTCGAAAGGCGTGTTAATTCACAATGGTAATATCGTTGGGTCTATTTCCTATTGTATATTCTAATCTTATGAAAGAGACATAAGAAAATGTTCAGTGTTAGCTAGATTGTGTGAACTACGAAGAAAATCAATAACTTCTGTGCGGTGATTTTAAAGTTATAGGCATCCCGCTGGGACTTCAATCAGACTACTCCAAACATCCTTGTTATCTCTTCAAATAGGACAGTCGTGCAAAGAGTGAAAATTGGGTTAGGAAAGAATTGCCATCCCGAATATCTCTGTCACCTGGCTTGAAGAATGTTGAACATGAACTAATGGTGAAGCGTTAAAAATTTTTACTCCTTCCCCTGCACTTACAGTACTCATCATGATACAGTTAGTTTGTGCTTTAAATAAGGACGGTAAGTGTTTTAAGTAGATATGTGAGGTATTTACTACCATGAATTTCTAAAAACACAAACCTGGTATATTTACTGGTTCAGAGATAACGAAACTTCTCAACTACCCACTTTTGTAGAATATCATTACCCAAATGGAGAAGAAATCATGACAAAACTTCAGGAATATTGTGAAAAAACTATCTGGATAATACTGTAAATCCTGATTGCAAACATACTGCAGAAGAGCTGCTGCAAGATCTTAGAAATATTGGGTGTAATATAAGTATCAAACTACACCTTTTACATGTTTATTAGAAATTTCCTACAAAACTTTGCTGTTTATAATAAAGAACAACGTAAACGCTTTCACCAGGACTTAAGGATATAGAAAAGAAGTAATGTAAAATTCCCGATCTGGGCCATACTGTGCCATACTAGGCCAATCCAGGTCCCGCCTGATCCGAAGTACCTAATATTCTACTGCCTCAAGATACGCCATGACCCATGTACCAACCAACCATGGAAAATCGAACACCGCGAAAACTGGTTCTCATTTTTAACAATTTTTGGGGTGTATTTGTTCTCTTTTATTAGCACCTTTTGAGGGTGTATTCGTTCTCTTTAATGACCAGTTTTTGGGGTGTATTCTTTCCCTTTTATGACCCCTATTTTAATATAGTTGATACGTAACAGCAGACTATTAACACATTTTCCAACCCGTATGTAACATAGCAGAAATTACACAAGACTACGTAACATAGCAGAAAGTCTACTAACATAATAGAGGCATACCCGTTCCCATTTCTAACCCCTATTTTAACATAAAAATTACACAGAGGCTACTAACACGTAGCAAAGGTAATAAAAGACTATGAACACATTTTCCAACCACTATTGTGAAGTATCTGTCTATTGGAAATGAAGTGACTGTGTATTTGATATAAGGAAGCATGAACTTTTGGAAACTTATTGAAGAAAACTTTGACTAGAAGTGTACATTCTCAGACACTTGTTGTAAATGCATATTTGTTAAATAAACTCGACTAGCTTCCTTCTTTCCTTTCCGCATACCTTCGAGCACAGCCTGATACTTCCCGATTAAGTCATCATTCTTGAGTTGGACAAAACTAGGAGGAACAGAACAACAAGGGGTATTCGACACGCGATCAAGAGAGGTGCAGGATCATCGGAGAGAAGCGGATCCCACCATTGGAGGACCACCGACTCCAAGTTCAAAGAATACCATTCTGCTGGTTCATCGCCACAGATACATTTGTTAGTTACGATTAGTAGAATGGGAATGTAAAAGGACATTATCATAAGACGCATCATCGACGCCCCTTGCAGTTCAACAGGATTAAGATCCAGATGTTGACTGTCACCAGCTAATCCAGACTTCTCCAGATATTCATCCCAGATGACCAGGACGACGCCAGCTTCATTGGATACATCAGGCTAGTGCTCATTCCTATTCTTTAATTACAACCTTTCTCTTTCTCTCACCCTTTTCCCCAACTAGTCATTTTCTAAATTAAAAACATTTGAATTTTATTTAAATTCAACCACAATTTTACAGTTAAGTACCGTGTTGTGCATCAGTTCCATCCCCATTTGATTGCATTTATTTATTTCATATTCTGAGCTATAACTGATGACACAGCACCGGCACATGGTGAAGATGTTGTGAGGCTTACGCCTTTGTTACGATCCTAAAATTTTGATAAATTTCGATTCTAAATATTCGGTAAATGCTTTAAGATCCCAAATTTTGAGTAATTTGTACTGTGTAATTTTAGTTTGTCGAGAGAAATTAAGTAGAGTTATTTTTAACCCACCGCCCACCCTCGCTACTTTATTCATTTGCTCTGTTAGAGTAAATTTTTTTTTCTGTTTCTTAATCGAATGATAAATGGGTGAGAAGAGAAAATTTTGCCAAGTTATTATATTTTGTTTTTCTTTGTGGTGTTGGATATATATACATAGTAGTGTAAGATATTTATTATAAGTGTGATTTTGAAAATAGATATAATGGAGAATACTAGTGTTATGTCTTCTGCTATAGATCGTTTAGTAGAACCCCCCAAATTTTCCGGCAAATTGAACGAGTCAGTTCAATCATTTTTTAGTCATTTTGAGGATTTTTCTGTCCTTCATAACCTACGTGATGTACAGAAACGTCATTTGTTGCCGTATTGTTTAGAAAATGGGGCTCGTGCGTATCTGCTAGCTTTACAATCAACCGCAGAATATGATAATCTCATGTATGTACAGATTAAGAAGAAATTAATAGAGGCTTATGAAGATAATATAGTTTCGCAAGTTTTAGAGCAAGAAATGAGAAATAGAGAACAGTTAGATTCTGAATCTGTTTTAGATTACATTTTTCATAAATGGAAATTAATACTTGAGTACGATCCGAAGATGCCAGTGACCGAACAACTTAACTTGATAATTGATGGGTTATTGCCTTCATTTTATTCTGTAGTTGTAAGAAAATCGTATAAGACTGTAATTGAGTTAGCAAAGTCCTTAGGTCTAGAGGAAAGAGTTAATTTTCTTGTCAGAATGCGTAGTCAGCAATTGAAGTCCTTGGCAATAACAAACGAATACAATATACATCCTGTTAGTAAGAATGCTATACAGCAAAAAGAAAATACTTTAGATGTTAATATTCAGAACGAAAATGAAATTGTAAGTCAGCCTGAAGAAAAAAATACATTGATAGCTCAGTTAGACGGTATCAAAGTCCAGTTACAAGATCTTGTGCAAAGAACAGCGCTCGCGAAAGTTTCTCACGCACACAAAGGAAAATCTGTGTGTATACAATCTTATGAGCATTCGCGTTTGGAGCCAAGAAATCCTATTCATGAATCCTCTCCATCTTTTGCTTATCCGTTGCCTTATGCTTCTGTCAATGTAAATGAGAATGTTAAATCGAATAATGGGAATAAAGTAGACAATAATATGTGTAATAATGTTAGAAATAGTAAGCGATATTATGTTCCTATTCAATATGAAGCTGATTTGCCTCATGTTAAAGCATATATTGATAATAAGCCGCATTTATTTCTATTGGATTCAGGCAGCACTGTCAGCTTAATTTCTGGTAATAGTTTAAGCAATAAGCATAAAATACTCAAAGGAACTACTTTTATTCGTGGTATCACTGGAAATTCTCAAGGAAGTGATCAAATCGCTTTAGTGAAATTTAAATTAGGAGGACAGTATTTTACGCATCCTTTTCGAGTGTATAATAATTTTCCATATAATAGCATAATTGGCCAAGATTTTTTAAAAAGTCATCTTGCAATGGTTGATCACAATAAGAATTCTTTTAGTTTTGTTAAATTTGGTATTCCTCCAAGAATTGAATTGCCGCCATACGTATCTTTTGAAGAAATTTCTAACCATATAGCAAAATTATATAAACCTCAATTTTTAGTGGCTCGCTCTGTTGTTTTGCCTCCAAATTCAAGTGTTCAAGTTACATTGAAAAAAGTAAATGATCTTGCAGGAAATCGCAATTTATTAGTTCCCAATGAGTTAATAGATACGCAGGCAGAAATTTTTGTGCGTAAATCAGTTGTAGACGAAATTCATCCGGTAATATCTGTGATTAATCCTACCAAAAGTAAACTCTACTTGAAAAAAGATGTTGTTTTGGGTTCTGCCGAAAATGTTATCAGTAATACCAACTTTAAGAAACAAAATAGCACTAATAATAAGGTTCATCAAGTTAATGCAGCAGATACGAAATCTTTTCCTGAAGGTTATGATAAATATAGAGTAAATGTTAACCCTGAATTGTTGCCACATCAACAGCAGCAATTATATGATTTAGTAGAGGAATTTTATTCTAGTTTTTCTTGGAATGAATTTGATTATGGTTGTGCTAAAGGATATAAGCATAAAATTGAATTAGTAGACAATATCCCAGTAAATCGACCCCAATTTTCGATACCATTTCATCTACGGGATGAGATCAAAAAACAAGTAGATATTTTATTGAAAAGTAAGATCATTGAACCTAGTATTAGTCCGTATAATTCTCCGGTAATGCTTGTTAAAAAGAAGAATGGACAGTATAGATTTATACAAGACGGGAGATTTTTGAACAAAAAAATGGTTAATGACAGTTTTCCGGTTCCTCCTATCCAGGATATTTTGACTAATTTGGCAGGACGCTAATATCTATGTTCTAGCGACGTTTTTGGAGCTTTCTTTAATATTCCCCTCACTGAAGAATCTAAACCTATTACAGCTTTTTCGATTCCGGGCGTGGGATCGTACCATTTTAATTTTTTGCCCCAGGGTGTCAAGACATCTACTAGCGGTATGAACAGATTAGTGAAACTCACCTTAGAATGTCTTCCACAAGATAAAATATTTGCCTATGTTGACGATTATTTTTGGTCTAGTGATAGTTTTGATGAAATTTTGCAGTTAACTCGTATGTTGCTTCAAAGAATAAAAGAAATTGGTTTAAAGCTTTCCCCAGAAAAAACAAAATTGGGATATTTTTCATTAGATGTTTTAGGTCACACTGTTAGTAAAGATGGTTTGTCTATTTCGAAACGAATAATTAACTCAATTTCCAACTATCAACGTCCCAAAACAAAGAAACAAGTCAAAAGTTTTTTAGGATTGGCTTCTTTTGTTCGTTCGTATTTACCTAATTTCAGTCAATTAGCAGAAGCGTTACTTTCTTTGTTGAAAAAAGACGCTCCTTTTCGTTGGAAGGACGCACAGGAGAAAGCATTCAATAATATTAAACAAGCCATCATTTCAGCACCTTGTCTCATGAGGTACAAACCTGATTATCCTATGTATCTCTATTTTGATGCCAGCAAACTCGCTCTTTCTGGACTAATCAAACAACCTCAAAATTCACCTGACGACACAAATCTAGTTCCTATTAGTTATTGTAGTCGTGCAACGTCTCCTAGCGAGAAAAAATTACACCCTTATCAGCTTGAATTACTAGCATTATTGTACTCATTACGTTCATTTAGGTATTTTCTTTTAGGACGTCATTTTTATTTGAAGACAGATTGTCATAGTTTAATTTATTTGAAGCAAACAAAGAATGTAAGTAAGATTTCTAGATGGTTGAGTGAGATCGAATCGTATAATTTCACTATTTCACATATCAGTGGCTCCAGTAACGTAGAGGCAGACGCCATTTCACGTTTTTCTAACCCCCCTAGAGATTTGGAAGACGAGAAAAAGAATCAAGAAGATCCGAAAATTTTGTTTACTCAGACCACAAATTCATTTTCAATTTTAAATGAGCCAAATCTGGCAACAGAACAGCGTAAAGATCCGTTTTTTAAAGATATTTTTTCTTGGTTGGAACAGAAAGAAAATAGAAATCCTAAAATAGAACGCCAAGCATTATATTTTACTATTAAAGATGGAATTTTGTATAGAAAGCAGAAAACTTCTCAAGGTATAAAATTTTTAGTTGCAGTTCCTACTTCTTTGCGTTATAAAGTTTTTAATGCTTGTCATACGTCAGCATTGGGATCATCTCATTCTGGTTATTCTAAAACCTATGATATGTTAGTAAAAACAGTGTATTTTCCCAACATGAAGAAATATATATATCAGAAGTGTAAAGAATGTACGATTTGTCAAGTATCGAAATCGAAAATTGGTTCTCCGTATGGTACATTGCTTACTTATCCCTCCGTTCCCCCTTTCTATCGCATCCACATAGATGTAGCTGGGAATTATTCCCCCAATAATATGTTAAATCACAAATATATGATAGTTGTAGTAGACAGCTGTACTAGATACATAATTGCAGATTCCCTTCCTGATGTTACAGCAAGTACTTTGGCTTCATTTCTTTATTACAAAGTAATTTTAAAGTTTGGAATTTTCTATGAAATTGTCTTAGACAAAGGCAGTGCATTCACTAGTGGACTATTTAAAGAATTATGTGCTATGATTGGTGCTAACATGCGTTTTGTAAATGTACATGGGCATTACAGTAATGGTGTTTGTGAAATTAGTATTAGAAACATAGAACAACGATTGAAATCAGCTTTATGTGACAAGGATTTAGGAGAATGGATTGACTTATTACAGCCCATAGTTTTTTCGCTTAACGTCACCAAGAATTTATCGTCTCAAATTTCACCATTTGAATGTCTTTTTGGCTTCAAACCTAGGTTACTTCATCAGGCAATATTAAATACCCCGTGTCAATACGAAGAAAATGCCGTTCGTTTAAAGCAATTACAAGAGATTAGAGATAAAGCGCAAGAAAATCTTTACAAACGTCATAAAACGGCGACAAAATTTTTTGACAAGAGACATACGAAACCTGCTTTTAAAGAAGGAGAAAAAGTTTGGATATTAGACACCACAAGAAAAAAAAGTCACGCCAAGGCATTTAGCGGAAAGTTTATTGGTCCAGGCATAATTGAACGTGTGGAAAATCCAAATTCATATTTTGTTAAGTATAAGACCGCCCGAGGATCTTACAAGATAGACAGCATAGCAGTCCAGAGATTGAAGAAGTTTTATGAGAAGGAAAACCCGGAAGAGGAAGACCACCTTGAAGACTCTGACGAAGAGATGCCTATCAACGTCTGCACGGAAGACCATACGATGAAAAAGAAGAAGACGAGACGCGAAGACCATCAAGGACCACCAACTGAAGAGATTTTCAACCCCAGGAAACAATGTTTGGAAGAAGAAGTTTTCATCCCTTCTCTTCATATTAAGGATGTTGTGATTGCCGAAAATCTACCAACGTGGGCAACTATAGGGAAGAATTCTACAGAAGAAAAACCGAAATTTGCCTGTAATACTGCCATCAATCAGAAGATTAGTATTTATAAAGGTAACATAGTGGATATAAAAGCAGATGCCTTAGTAAATCCAACGAATGAAACCTTAACTCCTTTAGGTGGTGCAGACAAAGCCATTCAAGACGCAGCTGGATCTGAATTTTTAGAAGAATGTTTGACCATATCATCATTGAAGCCAGGAGAAGCGAAGATTGCCAATGGTTATCGTCTACCAGCTAATTATGTAATTATGACATGTGGACCGCGGAATTCAGACAAGAAGATTTTACGAGAGACGTACAAAAATTGTTTTAAAGTGATGTTGGAGAATGACCTATCTACAATTGTATTACCTAATATTTCAACTGGAGCATTTAAATTTCCGAAGTTAGAAGCTGCCAAAATTGCCTTAGCTACAACAAGAATATTTTTAGAGGAACATCTTGATGACGTAAACCGTGTTGTATTTTGTGTTTATGATAGAGAGAATTGGGACATTTATCAGCGATTACTCCCCATATATTTTCCCATTGATGAAGAATCTGTTAGTCCGTCTGTCCGTACGTAACTTGTATGTGGACTACTTTTCTTGAAGATTGGATTGTGCATAGGAACACCTTGTAGATGGATGATGAACTTTCTTTTAGCACTGGCCACGCTTAGAAGTTAGTTTATCTTGGTTTTGAATTGTGCATCCAAATCCACCGGTGGAAAACTTCGAAAACTTAGAACACTTTGAAACTTGGAATACTTCGAATTTTGGAACATGTTAGTATCTTCAAGAATTGTACCATTTCATTTGATTGGACAGCGTATCATTACAGAAGTTTCTTACTTTTATTTTATTTTTTTTCAAATGTGAGTATGTGAAGAATGAAGAAAATCAACGACACGTATATGGATAGATATTTCGATGGATATATTAAGAAGATGTAAGAAGATTGAAATCAAGATCGCAAGAACCATGCTCCATCCTTTAGATGTCTAGTATTCGATGCCTGAAGAGGACAAGATTAAAGAAGAAAGAAGATGAAGATAAGAAGAATTTATATGTTAGTTAGGGTTGTAGGTTATATGTGGTGAATAGTTCTGTCGTGCTGATTTCATATAGTTTGATTACAGCCAGTATATGGGGCTATAACCATATCTTGGAATTCTTTTCCAGTCTACGGACGCTTTAAGCCTAAATAACTTAAAGCTCATTTTTCTCAAACTGAAATCAGTACCCTTCTTGTGCAGTCTAACTTTACTATCTTTGGTTAGCTAGATAGTATTACACCGTTTTTTTTTCTTTTCGCGTATTAGTCACGTGTGATATTGATGTTATTTTCTGCATTAGAGGAACATATATATATATATATATAGAGGTCTACATTGGATTATGAAATATTTATTTATTTGATTATGATTTTTTATTATACGCATCTAAGTTTTGATAATCTGTGTAAGTGATAATTAAATTTAGTATTATTCCTACCTTTCATTTCCCTTCCCTGAGCACTTAACGGAACTCCAAACTAACACATGTCACTCACAATGATATTATGCAAGCACTAATGTTTATTTTTCTTTTTCTTATTTTCCATTTTCCCAGAGACGCTGTCGTCATATCTTCAGGTCACCTAGTAAACTATATGAACTGTCTTAGGAACGCACACTCAGCATTTTGCAGTTTGTGGTCAAGGATTAATTCAAAACAAACAATATGTTACACAAAGAACTCTCTTACCTTTAACGAACATTTTTTTTTGGACTTTCTTCAATATTTTTATTTTTTCTTTTTCTACTACGGAAAATTAAAATTTTCGTGTATTTTGATTTCGAGGAGGGGGTGTGAAGTATCTGTCTATTGGAAATGAAGTGACTGTGTATTTGATATAAGGAAGCATGAACTTTTGGAAACTTATTGAAGAAAACTTTGACTAGAAGTGTACATTCTCAGACACTTGTTGTAAATGCATATTTGTTAAATAAACTCGACTAGCTTCCTTCTTTCCTTTCCGCATACCTTCGAGCACAGCCTGATACTTCCCGATTAAGTCATCATTCTTGAGTTGGACAAAACTAGGAGGAACAGAACAACAAGGGGTATTCGACACGCGATCAAGAGAGGTGCAGGATCATCGGAGAGAAGCGGATCCCACCATTGGAGGACCACCGACTCCAAGTTCAAAGAATACCATTCTGCTGGTTCATCGCCACAGATACATTTGTTAGTTACGATTAGTAGAATGGGAATGTAAAAGGACATTATCATAAGACGCATCATCGACGCCCCTTGCAGTTCAACAGGATTAAGATCCAGATGTTGACTGTCACCAGCTAATCCAGACTTCTCCAGATATTCATCCCAGATGACCAGGACGACGCCAGCTTCATTGGATACATCAGGCTAGTGCTCATTCCTATTCTTTAATTACAACCTTTCTCTTTCTCTCACCCTTTTCCCCAACTAGTCATTTTCTAAATTAAAAACATTTGAATTTTATTTAAATTCAACCACAATTTTACAGTTAAGTACCGTGTTGTGCATCAGTTCCATCCCCATTTGATTGCATTTATTTATTTCATATTCTGAGCTATAACTGATGACACAGCACCGGCACACTATGTAGCATAGCAGAAATTACATAAGACTACGAACACGTAGCAGAGCTAATAAAAGAGTTTGGCTTCTTTTCCACCCCTATTTTAACACAGCAAGAGTTACATAAGACTAGAGCACAGAGGCTACGAATGCATATTTTAGCAGCACTCCTATGTAACCTAGGAAAGACTACTAATATAACAAAGAATAATGGACGGTGCACTCGTTCTCTTTTATGATCACTTTTTTGAACCCCTATTTTAACACAGCAGAGATTACGCTAGAAACGCTACAAAAATTTTTAACATAGCAGAGCTGATAAAAGAGTATGGCCTATTTTTAACCACTATTTAACATAGCACAGATTATAATCCCTATTTAATATAGCAGAGAATATGTGTATTCGTTCCCTTTTATCAACCCCTATGTAACATAGCAGAAATTACACAACCATTCATCTATTACTACATGTCCGGAAAGTAATCACCATCGAGGTCAAAGGTCAGATATTTAAACTTAAATAACTTGAAAAGGGAGCCACATATTGAAATGGTGTTTCTACATTCAGTAATAGGCTATCAACTACTACATATATCAAAAGTACTGACCATAGAGGTCAAAGGTCAAATAGTAGCAACGTATTGAGGCGATGTTTCCACATTTAGTAATATATCATCAAGTGCTACAAGATTCAAAATTACTGACCATCGACGTCAAATATTTAAACCAGAATAACTCGTAAACGGAGCTACATATTAAGGTGGTGTTTCCACACTTAACAATAGGTCATCAACTACTACATGTTCCAATAGTACTGACCATCTAGGTCAAAAGTCAAATATTTAAAAACGAATAAGACGTAAAAGGAGCCACATATTGGGTGCTGTTAATAATTATTTTCAACCTTTATTTGAACAAGCTGATATAACATTCCGAGTTGAACTAACAAACATAAAGAAATTTGAAAATATAAATAATTTTAAATTTATTAATGAACCAATTTCTATTAATATATACGGCATTGGTTATGAGAACGAAACAGTTTTTCCTTTATATATATAAGCGAAAACAGATCTGTATGTAAACATATTGATTTATTGTATTGCGGAGAAAATTTCAACAGTCATTATTGTATTATAAAAGTCTCAATGCCTTACTGAAGAGTTAAAAAGAAATAAAAATGATATAAAACTTCGTCAATGGATTTTATCTACAAAATGCGTTTTAAGTATTCAAAATACCGATTATAGATGATTTATGTATTGTATTCTTGCAACATTACACCCCGCAAAAGATCATCCACATCGTGTAAATAATTATAAGCCATATATTAATAATTTAATACCTTTGTTTGAACAAACTGATATAACATTCCCTGTTGAACCAATACATATAATTCTAAATTTATTAACAACGAACCAATCCCTATTAACATATACGGCGTTGATTATGAGAAACAAACCATTTTGCTTTGTATGTCACCGAAAACAGATCTGTGGGTAAATATATTGATTTGTTATATTTAATGGAAGATTCTTACTCCCATTATTGTCTACTTACAAATTTAAATAGTTTGGTTAGAAGTCAAATAAGTGATCACCACATAATTATTTGTAGACAGTGTTTATTATATACATGTAATAAATCAAAATTGTACTTGTAATTTACTCTATATTATCACATCACTATTAAGTTCTGATTCCAATTACGTCACGGTTCAAAGATGTCACCACCGTGCTTTGTAATGTACTTAGATTTCATCATGCCTCTCTAGAATTCAAGGACTTGGATGCAATATCGAATGCATTATTACATTTAGAGGATACACCTCAATGGCGACCATGGGTCTACGTTTCGCGGCGCATGCCCGTGTCGCCCGTCGCGAGAGTATCAAATTATATTTGTTGCGCAATAGGAAGAGACGAAGAAATCCGTAAGCAGAGCGTGAACAAAGGGGTCCGGTGACGACCACTCATCACCTGTAGTTAATAAAAATTACGCACCTTTTCTGGAAGGATCTGGTAATTGGGTGAACAAACACCTTACGCATAAGCGCATTGAACACAAATGTAACAATAAAATTATATGTCAATCAGTAATTACTATCTGTGATGTGGCATCAGCTGATTGTGACGCCATAGCGAAGGTCAAGTACACAGGTAAGCGGAAAAACCTAGTGAAACGAAAAAGGGAATCTAGTGTTCAATCTGAATACAGTGACATTGATATGCATAGAGGAACATCACGAAAGAAAAGTAATTGCAAGTGAAGCAGTAATAAGTTAGTTGATTTCTTGTGTAATGCAGCGATCACAAATATTGAGAAACCAACTTTGTGTTCTAAGCTATTGCATCCTAAAGCAATCAGACATGGTGGAAACCACTTAATAACTTATAAATTTATATGAGTCCTTTATTGGGAAATCAAGGTTTTCGAAATTGTTTTTGTGTTGAAAAAACCTAAGATAAGTGAAGGGTGAAGAAAAACTTCGTAGTGCCGGATTGCTAATAGTGCATGAAATTGACACTTGTAATGATTTTGGTAATTCCAAAAAAGAAAAAAAGGCTGTGTAACAATATAATTACTCTGTTACATTTGTAGTACTTGCATAGTACGTATCAGCGTTAGGCGTCCGTGACCCACTATGTGACCTCCGTACGGCCGAAAACTTTTTATCAAAAAAGGGAAAGATGCCAAAGGGCTTGCCAAGGCATGATATGAAGTTCCCTCACACTTTTGGGTAACAATATAGTTATGCAAAGCCTGGCGCAGGCAATTTTTGAATTATTTCCTTCTTGATTCTTTTAAATTTTTACCTTTCTACTCTGTCTTTAACCCTCATCTCGGGGTTGGGAAACAGACAATTATAATGTTAATGTTGGTGTTGTATTCTACATTTAGGAGGCCAGACACTTTAAAAGTGTTATGGTTTGACAAACCATCCACTGCTCAGTCCATTCCTGGTCAATTTCTAACCGGAATATAATAAATGTAGAGTATCGTGATTACTTAATATTATTGAAGATTTAAGAAAAATTTTGATATTGCAGCTAATACTCTGAAAATATTTATGTGTATTCTTACTTGAATTTAATTTGTATGTGATATCATAGTTTCATAGTAGTAATAATAGTTAAAATAATACTACTAATAATAAGAAATTGACGAAAGCGAGTATACATTTATTGTGTTAGTTTTACAATGTATTCGAAATTTTTAATGAAAGCAAATATTAAATATGAATGCTTTCTTATAAAAGTAACGAAATTAATTAATGTATATTTTAGGAGTACAAAGCACTATATTAGTAAATATTTTATGATATAATAACGTCGCGAGAACTCTCTCGTCTCTCCAAATACGGTGCAAAAATTCAGCACAGGGAGCAAACTTCATCTCCAAAAATTCCTGCCTATAGATTGTCATAGTTACTTTTAGCGTTGACATCAACAGTTTGCATCGCAAGCCTCTCTGTTGGGTAGAAACGCGAGGAGATGGGGAGGAAAAGACAAATGTTTGACAATTGTTCCTGGTATAACAACAGCATGTAACCAAGGAGCCAGCTCTGGATGAGCAGACGAACAACACTGCGCGTACTATGGTACATACGTTATATAGTTCATTATAGATTTTACGCATTAAAAGAAATATAGTGTGTTGTTGACGATGAAAAAGTTGCCTCAAAAGGAAATATTGAAATCGTAAAATATTTGTTCGTAAAGTCGTCTTGGCGACAAGAAGTAGGAGCGCAATGAGAACAACTTGAAGACCACCCAAACGAAGATAAAAGGAAAGTAAGAGAATTCACCCCCAACCTTATGGACATGCCCTTGGAACTGTCAGAAATCATTTTTCTCCAGCATTAAAGTGAGTGAAAAGTGACAGTGCGAAATGGCGGAAACTAACGATGTAGTGAAGTCAACCGGTAACCCGCGATTACTCCGCCTTCCGCGATCGTAATAAGAATAATTGGGCCAAGTGTTAAATTCCATTATATTCAATTACTTAAATCAAAGTGTCAAAATGTTATGTAATATGTGTTTGTGCAGTTTCAGTGTTGTTTATTAAACTGAAAAGTGAAATTTCGCGTATCATTTATCAAAATAATTATCATGGTACGAATTTATATTTTCTAGTTTAAGAGATAATTTAATTTACTTTTCCTATCAGTATAAATAACTAATGCGTATGCAACATAATAATCTTTTGCATTTTTAAATTGTATCGGCATTGAATATACCATTAGAATCAGCTTTTATATCAGTTTCCCAGAATGTTCTGTCCCGAACTCTGAACCGTGTTGTCCAGTGGTTATATGGTCGGCTTTGATAGAAAGCCCGAACTGCTATTGAAGTCTAAAGGAAACGTCCAAATCATAGAGGATCGAATCCCGGACTGCCATAAGTGTCTAAACCCCTCTAGGGATTTGCGGGACACGAACCTCATACACTCATAAAATGGCTGTTCCTTTACAGGGACTTGATCCATTACACTCATACATTGAGATGTTTTACAATTTAGAAAACTGCACTTATTATTAGAAACTGATTGCGTAATTGTTGCTGATTTTGAAAGTTTAATCAAACCTATAAATAAACAAATTGAATCCAACACGAAACAAATTCAAGAACACATACCGTGTAGCTTTAGTTATATTGTACGTTGGAGTAATCAATATATAAAATGAGAACTTGTTATTTATCGTGGTGAAAATGTGGCAAGTAATTTTGTATCTGGCATGGAGAAGGAATTAAAAATAATAAATATATTAGATGAACAAAAACCTATAAACCCATTAGCAAAAATCCCAGCTACAGGATTATAATCAATCTACTAAATATTCTGTTTGCAATAGTAATTATATGAATCAAAATAGAAAAGTGAGAGATCATAATCATTTAACTGGAAAATATATTGCCACCTTGTGTAATGGCTGTTGCTTACAAACTAAACGACAAAGTAACTTTGTTCCCGTATTCTTTCATAATTTATCTGGATATGATGCACATTTGTTCCAGAAAGAACTAGGTTGCACACCTGGCAATATATGTTATTCCGCAAGGGACTGAGAAGTATATCACATTATCCAAACACATTAATTTTAATGGTAGACCCACTGAGTTACGTTTTGCTGACTTGTACAGATTTCTACCTTACAGTCTCGAGGATTTGGTGTGAAAATTAAAACCTCAACAATTCATATATACAAGACAACATTTTTCAGAAGATAAGTTTCCTTTAATTCTTCGTAAGTGAATTTATCCGTATGGATACATAACAGATTTGGAGAAATATAAGGAAACTGAATTACCCGCGAAAGAGGAGTTTGATAACAAATTGAACGAACACAAACTTCTGAGAGCGACTACCAATATGTACAAGAGATTTTAGTAGTCAAACTTTACGGGACTACCATGATCTCAACCTAAAATTGGTGTATTTCTCACGAACCATGTATTGGAAACTTTTTCGGAAAACCTGTTTAAATGCTTATAGTGTAGTATTGATCCACTTAGCTGTTTTACTGCAGCAAATTTGGCCGGCAAGCCATGTTACATAAGACGAAAATTGAACTCAGATTACTTTCCGATGTTAATGTGTATTTGTTTATTGAAAAATCGATTCGTGGAGGCATTACACAATTTGGTTTATGGTATGCAAAAGCTGACAATCAGTATTTACATGATTTTGATCCTCAAAAAGAAAAATCGTATATACAATATATAGACATGAACAATTTATACGGTTTAGCGATGATCGATCATTTACCATATGGTGAATTTCAGTGAGAAGAAAACATTGAGCATTGGTAAGACAAGAACAAAATTATAAATTGGCCCACTGAAAGTGATTGGGGATTTTGTCTAGAAGTGAACTTACATTATCCGAACAGTCTAGACGAAGATCATAGTGATTTTCCGTGTGTTTCCACAAACGAAATTCCACCAAATAGTAAAAATTCAAAATTACTTTTAACACTTATGTCTAAAATGAATTATGTTTTACACTATGGAGTCTTACAATTTTATCTAGCACAAGGTTTAATATTAGTAAAGGTATACAAAATATTATGGTTTGATAAGCAAAGTGCTTATCTTCGTACATCGAGGATAACACTGTAGATAGGAGTAATGCTAGTACCGACTTTGAGAAAGATTTCTATAAATTACTAAATAATTCCGTATACGGAAAGACAATGGAGAACGTACGTAAACATATAGACATAAAATTAATTAATGGCAAGAAATGTAAAAAGTTAGTTGCTCAAGATCAATTTCTCAATTTCAAAATTGCGTAAAGTTAGGAGACAATCTTATATTATTTCATATGTTAAAAAGATCTGTCACTTTAAATAAGCCGATATGTGTAGAAGCCACTATTTTAGAGTTATCAACATTAGCATATATATCAATTTTATTATAATGTAATGAAACCCCGATATGGAGATAAGATTAGTATTGCTTACATGGACACTGACTCTTATTTACCACCTGAAAACTGAGAATATTTATATATATAAAAGACATGATTGAGTATTTCGATAATTCAAATAATTGTCAACATAATCCACACGCTATTCCATCGAAAAATAAAAAAGATTTAGGGACCATGAAAGAGAAAATGAAAGGAGGTCCGATCTCCAAGTAATTTGTTTAAGAGCAAAAAATTCAATAACAACTGCACATTCAAGGAAACAAAAATGTAAGGATGTGAAAACAAACGTGGTAAAAATTAAAATCACTTTTGACGATTATAAAGTTTATCTAATTGAAAATGAAATCATTCAAAAAACTCAATATCAATTTCAGTCGAAACAGCATAACTTAGCAACTAATCGAATAATTAAAATAGCATTAGAATCTATATGATCATAAGCGACCTATACTCGACTGTAATATTCACACATTACCGTGGGGTCACTATCATTTAGTAAACAATAATAATCATTGTGACATTTGTAAATATTAAATAGAAACGTAGGGATGTCAAGAAAAGAAATTGTAAATGAATTGCACTAGCCTGCAAGACGGCATTATCCTAGAACTCCTGTAATTAGAAAATGTCTCCATGATCCTTGGGAAGCCTATTTATTAGAAATGAATGTTGGCAATTTAAAAGGGTTGGAAAGAATTCATAAAGGTTATAATTATATGTTATCTATATAGATACTTTTAGTAAAAAGGCATGGGCTGAGGCCGTGAAACAAAACCAGGGGAAAATGTTGCTAAATATTTTGATTCTGTATTAAAGCAGACCCAGGTAAGTTCTAAATATCTACAGACAAGTCGTGGAATAGTATTTTATAACACTCAAATCACTCAATCAATGAAAAAGTATGCTATTAAACATTATTCCACATATACTAAAATAAAAGCTAGTATTGTCGGAAGGTTCAACAAAACTTCACGTAACCTGATATGGCGGCGCTTTACTTTACAATTTAATTATAAATGGGTGGCAATATTGCCCGAATTACTAAAACAATATAATAATACCATTCATAGTACGATTAAAATGAAACCTGCTGATGTCACCAAAATACATGAGCAATATTTATTCACGATGTATTATAAAAAATTTCACCATCCGAAAATAAACCCAAATTTAATGTTAATGATTATGTTCGAATAAGGAATTTGAAAAAAAAGAAAGATGATTTACCCGTAAGTGTACTACAGAAATCTTTCAAATAGCTAAAGTATTCCCAACAAATCCAATAACCTACCACTTGCAAGATAGAAAGCAACAACCTGTACAGGGACATTTTTATGAGCAGAAATTGATGAAAACTCAATATCCTATTACATAACTTATTGAAATGTTTTGCGAAAGAATAATAATAAAGCCTATGTGAAATAGTTAGATTTACCACCAAGTGAAAATTCATGGATTGATCTTTCCTCAATAGTGTAATGACATTATTTTTAAACGAGTCTATAAAAAGAGATAAAAAATGGAATGGAAAATTCCTTTTACGTGTATGCTGCGAGGACCTACAGCCTGTGAAATATCCTATTTTGTTAAAACATTTATTGAACATTACAGTTTAATCAAGGTATGCAAAATTTATTCAAGAAGCATATCAAGATGCAACTTGAATTGCCCATGGTTATTTACTTTTTGATTTAAAACAAAATACTCCTGACGAGCAGCGACCTCGAACAACTATTTTCCACTCCGATTGTTTTAATTATGTTTATGGGCCTGTAAAAAATAATTCCAATATTGTTTATAATTTAAAAACTATGAGTGCTATTGTAGCCGTAAAAATGATTAGTAAAGAAAATGCACATTTACTAAAGCCTTTAGCAAAGTCAAAATCTAAAGCACGTAAGGCAATATTACAAAATGCAGGTCCTGATTTAATCCGATCGATCTTCTAATGTTCATATAACATATTACAAGGAGATGTTCCAATAAGTAAAAAAGAGAAAAATAAATTTAAAATATAAAAATGAACTTAGGTATTTGGTAAAAAGAGGTCCGCCATTAAAACAAAAGAAAAAACGAGTAATTGTACAAAGAGATGGTTTTCTTACTGCATTGCTTGACCCTATTTTAGGAAGTAAATTATCAAGTTTAATTAAATAAAAGAATATGCTAAAGGCACAAAAACTTATTTTAATCTCAGCGGAAAAGGTACATCATTTCCAAACGATATCTAATCTTGATGATAAAATGAAAGAAATTTTAAATAACAAAAGTCTACATGGAGAAGAAAAATGGATACAATATAGAGAAGTATTACAAAAATATTTAAATATAATTCAAAAACCGAAAGCAGTTACAAGAGCAACAACTACCACTCTAGATAAAGAGGATGAGGAGGAGGAAGAAGAAGGAGAAGAGGAAAAGAATGATGAAATAATATCTATTGTCCCCGAAATTTGTAAACGAAAAACAAGACCTTTAGTACGTAAACTGAAAAAATCCTAATATTCAATGGGATGATAGTGGTAATGTAAATATTGATAAGAAATTAATTTCAGATGCCAATATAGTAGATTTGGTATCCAATTAGAAGTCCTAAGAAAAATATTACAGTTGCCGGTTGGAAACGCTTTGCTTCATTATAAGGAAAAGCCAGTATACCCTAATGGTACATCGGTGATCCTCAACGAATAGAATATATTAGAAAACTGACAAAAGTAGAAGGGGAAGAGGATGAGGATAAGGAGGACTTAGAGGAGGATCCTCCAGTCTATAAAAGAAAAGCTATAAACAAATGGCGTACTTATAAGCAATAAAAATATTTAAATAGTACTAATCTACTAATAGTAGTACTAATCTAGTATTGCAAGCAATTGATATATTTGAGTATATAGAAAGAAAGAAAGAAAATGGATGAACCTTATTTCCAATATTACAGTCATCAAGCTGGCAGTGGATATAATATATATAGAGGCACACCATAAGAAGGAGGTTATGACATTGGTAGTTTTCTAAGAGCTTTATTCCGTAGTGTATTTCCATTATTAAAACAATGTGCAAAAACTGTTGGTAAAAAGTTGGTATGTACAGGAATTAATGTAGCAGATGCACTAGGTAAAAATAGACCTATTGAAAAGGCTTTACAAAATCGGTAGCAAGAAGCTAATACAAAATTAAAAAATAAAACTCAAACTAAATGAAATCAAGTATTGGTAGGATCGGGAAGAAAGGGAAAAGTTCATTTTTCATCAGCAGGTTATGGTGCGAAGCGGTTTAAAAAATCCAAAATATTTTGATTGATTAGATCCTAGCAACAGTTCTAAGGAAAATTTTTCTCAAAATACTCTTGCTTGTTATACTACTAAATTATTTCATCCTATTGTAGTGAAGAATTGAGTGTGAGAAACTGCTGTATATTACAGCTTCCTTTCAGAATGTTCTCAAACATACTAATAATATTTATTACCGTATCATGAATACAGAAAGCTGGAACGTAACTAAAATCTTACCCGGACACTATTATCATATTAACAATATTCTAACTCAAATTAATCAAAAAAGTAATATATTACATTTAGAAATAAAAGTTACAGTTAGTAAAGTTAATTCATTTTACAATCGGCAAAAGGAATTGAGGTGGAAAGAGTAAGAAAAGATCAGGATCAGAAGCATATAGAAGTACGGCTATCTCCCGAACTAGCCAGAATACTAGGGTTTGATCTATACAGCAAGAAGATATTGCAATTGTGCACCATGCTCGTTATTCATCAGATTTACTAAAATCGCTACCCACACTTAAGAATATTTATAGTGATATTGTAGATCCACAACTTTTAGGTGATACCATTGGCTCTATTGTTACGTATTATAAATACAAATATTACAGAGTATGGTATTAATAATGTACATATTTTGGAAAAACCTCAATATGACTCCGTGCAACGTAAAGAGTTTAATCAAATTATTATTAATTTAAGAGATAGTACAGGCAATCCACTTCCTTTCCAATGCGGCAGTGTATGTGTAAAATTACATTTTCGCAGACGTAATACGGTATCTTAAATTTAACTTGTATGAATATTAATAGTAAGAAAAAATGCAGTGTGAGTGTATAAAAACAGATTTATTTGCGGGTTTACCCACTCAAACAAGTATTATAGGTAATAAAATAGTTCCATATAAGCCTGTGGCTGCAATATCTGATAATGCACCAATAACATTTGTAGTTTCTGGTCAAGGGGACGATTATGTTTATTTGCCTCATACAATGTTACATATTAAATGCACAATTACTAAAAAATGGTTCTAATTTAATTTCTGGCGATAGGAAAATTGTCCTGTAAATTAATTTCCCAATGCAATGTTCAGCGAGTGTAAATATATTTGAATAATCAACTTATTTCCTACTCCTCACATATATATCCATATCGATTGTATATTGAAAAATACTAAATTATGATGCTAATGCTAAATCAACGCATCTTCAAACATCAATGTGGTTCAAAGATACTGCAGGTCATATGGACAGTGTAACCGATAGTAATTTAAGATTTAAAAAAACGTTCTCTTCTCACTACTTTAAGTCATTCATTTGAATTATTGGGTTATATTCATGCTGAATTTTCAATCAGGAGAAATTTCTAGTGAATGGTGTAGAACTGTTTATGAATCTAATTCCAGCTAAACGTGCATTTTGTCTTATGGGGGAAGCCGATGCTGATGGAAAAATTGTAATTATAGATGCACATTGCTTGTCAAAAAATTGATGTATCACCCGCGGTTAAAATAGCACAAAATAAAATATTACAAAATCCTACATTTAGAATAAAATACCCTATAACAAAAGTGCAGGTGAAGATAGAAACTTTACCACAAGAAATTATGGATAGCACACTACCAGACCGGCATAGTGCCTAAACGAATTATTATTGGGTTTGTTACTAATACTGCTGTCAATGTTACTATCAGACAAACCCTTTTAATTTTAAGCAATTTAGTATGTCATACTTTGCGTTGTATGTTGGTGGAATACCTATACCATCCAAACCGCTGCAACCTGATTTTAATAATGAGCTATATATACAAGCATATCCTACGTTATTTACAGGTTCTGGTATTTATTATTCTAATCAACGTAGTGATATTTCACTTGTCGAATATTCTAATGGTTTTACTTTGCTGGTGTTTGCTTTATCTCCCGATTCCAGTGCTAGTGCTGCATTTCATACTAGTCCACAACGTCAAGGAAGTGTACATTAGAGGTACATTTTAATGAATCACTGCCATGTCTAACAGCAATTATTTATTGTAAATTCTCCTCAGAACTAGAAAATGATTTCCAGAGAAAAATGTATATTAATTAATTAAATAATATTAAATACCCTTGAATTTTATGATGCACTACAACACAATTTGTACTAGAACACAATCATTCTATACGTATATATGCTGCAGATGAGCTACATCTGTATATTCACACATTCCCGGCAGCCATACTTATTAACGCTCATTCTAGTAATAAGAATTGTGAACAATGGGTTGCGATTTATATATGTAGTATGCGTGTGGGAGAGTATTTCGATAGCTATGGTATACCCCTATATAAAATATCATATAAGTTTTTAGTACGAAACTCTTTGTATTATACATGAAATAATAGAAGAATCAAAAGTGACTTATCTCAATTTTGCGGACATTATAGTATTCTATATCTAGCATGTCGTATATCTGGTTATTCACTACGCGATTTCATAAACAAATTCTCAATCACAACTACTATTGCTAATGGTACTATGCTTTACTCGTTTATGAGAATGTGATGGACACTGGAGCGAGATTACGTTCTCCATAAGCCAAGTGTGTGATGGTCACTGGCGTGAGATTAAGTTCTCCGTAAACCATGTGTGTGTATGCGTGTTGTTATTTTTTAATCTCTGCGATATTCGATGTTTTTTAACTCCGCCATTGCCTGTTCCAAGCCCTTTTATGCGAAAGTGGGAGAGTTGGGGTAGCTACCTCCGCCAAAGAATGATAATTTCTGCTATGTTAAAATAATTGTCATAAAAGACAACGAGTACACCTCTATTATGTTAGTAGCCTTTGTGCTATGTTACGTAGTCTTGTGTAATATCTGCTACGTTAGGGGCTGGAAAATGTGTTCATTGCCTGCTATGTTACGTAGTCTACTTTTTAAAAATAGGTGTCATAAAAGGGAAAGAATACACTCCAAAAATGTGGTCATTAAAGGGAACGAATACACCATCAAAATTGCTCATTAAAGAGAACGAATACATCCCGGAAAGTGGTCATAAAAGAGAACGAGTTTCGGGGTGCTCGATTTTCCATGTTGGACGGTACATGAGTCATGGTGTATCGTACGACAGTGAAATATCGAGTACTTCGGATCTGGCTGGACCTGGATTGGCCTAGTATGACCTAGTATGGCCCAGATCGGAAATTTCTACACTACTAAAAGAGGAATCAAATTGGTTGAACCGTTAATATGATGGTCGACTACTGCTTGTTGCTAAAAAGGAAGATTACAGGTGGTTTAATACCTGTAAAAATGTCAAAACGAAACAAATTCTTTTATAAGTAGTAGGGTTTTGTATAATTAATTGTACAGTTAGAATTAATATTAAGTATAGGTTGAAGCAATTATTTCTTATACAACCAATCTATACTTAATAATGATTTTGATTGTACATATTTGAGTAAAGTATGAGTAAAGTTACTTTTGGCATTTAGAAACCGTTGTATGTACATGAAAAATATTATGTATTCTATATTATAACGTAGTTTGTACGTATTTATATAAACATACCTCCCCATTTACAGTAAAACCTGGCGTGATGGGGGTAAAATTGATGTTATATTAGTAATCAGCACACCAAAAGTATAAGAAAATGACACTCAAACCAAAATTATCGGAAAATGTTTTTCAAAATGCAGAGCAGTGTAATCAATCAATGAGGAGATTTAAACCTGAACATATATTTTTCTGAATCTAATACTTTCGTAGGGAACTACAAAAGTCAAACAAAGATGTAGCTCAGCTTAGCGTATAATACACGTGAGATTACACTTTTCATAGAAAAAAACGTAATTCTCATTCCTACTAATACAAGAGTAGTTAATGATAAATTGCCCTGAAAGGAGGCAATTTCTATGCTTAGCCTATATTAACAATCTTGCTTGTCTCATCGCTCATGCCAATTATTACTTCTGCTATTAATGCGCATGTATCTTGAGCGGCTGAGGACATGAGTATTTTCCACTGGGATATTGATTGCCCAGAATTTCCTAGTTAGAATAATCTAAAACTATAGGTGGAAAATTCTAGCAGACTCTATTGTATTAGACACCTGATATCGTCATGGTTACGCAGTTCGATTAGATTCTTTGTTTCCTCCAACAGTAGGTAGTTAATAACACTAAGTTTCGTTGGTCACCCATGTGATCGGCTTAGGCCCCGTTTCATTGACCCAACTGAACACAGATATGAAAAATTGAAACTGAAGTAAAAATACATTGTAGAATATAGTATTTTCTTCTTTTATGCAATATAAGTCTTATATGTTGTTTTCTTAAGGAACCGTGGTGCTACTTCTGGAGTTTTAATTAGTACATCTGGTTTTCCCTATGTTGGATACAAGAGGAATGTGATATTCGGGAAGCTGGAAATATTAGGTAATATAGAACTTTTTTGTACTAGATACTATATTATTATAAGTCGAAACAAATTGCAACTCTGTAGTTATCCTATTCCAAGTGCTATGTTTGAAAGAAACATTTGTTGAGTAGCAGTGTTAGTGCTCTTAACATTCGGATGTCGAGGTTTATAAAGTAATCTTGCAAGCCTGTCGATGATATTTAAAGAGAACTTCTAGCAATATTTATATTTCTTGTTTATTTTATATAAGTTTGTTTTCCCGACAGTTTTCTATAAAATATTTGCTTCCAATAATTATTTTCTTACAGTTTAAATCATAGAGACATTTTTATAGTTAGACATGATACAGAATATTATTGATAACATGTTCCTTAGTACCCCTTTCTAACGACGCCCTTGCACAGATATAGTAGCTATAAGTGAAAATACTATTGTCATCCATTACTTTGTATTTTTTCACTAAAGCAATTTGCGTTTTGGTGACTCTGTTTATTAATCGAAATGTTCCACAACATTTTTTTGCACAATTTTCAATTTTGTTGTCTGCACATTAAGGCTCTGTCAGTGTCAACAGATCAAGGAATAAATGTTCGTGCAACTTCAGTGCACCCTTATGAAAAACTGAAAGGTAAAACTAGTTGATTTATGAAGTATGTAAAATTTACTGTAATAAAAATTCAAAAAACACTGACAATATATACTTTAATCATAAACAGTAAAAAAATAATAAACAGTAAACAAATAATAAACAATAATTTGTAGACAATAATTAATCAGGCGTATTCTTTCAGCCAGTTTACGAACAGCTTAGTCATCTTGCAAGTCGTTTTGTTACACGTTTTGTATCTTTATATATAGACTAAAATGTATCAGTATTACTACAAAGAGGCTGATGCAGACTAGGTTGATTAAGCATAACATTCATTGTTTTACAAACGGCCGTCCTTTCGTAGTGCTCCTAGGTTCTTTGTAAAAATACTGAATTCTCGAAAAAGCCTGTGACATTTATATAACTACCACCCTAACATTAGACTAAAGAAGAAGCTAATCTAGTTCTATACATTGTGGTTGTAAAGCCTGTAACTACCTGAAACAATGAATACTTAAAAAAGTAAACAAATTATCACACTTTTATTTCCATTGAATACATTATTAGGCTGTAATTTGGTTATTAACTTACATTTCAAGGTACGCATCCGCATTTTCAACAAACTTCTGGAATCTTTTAGGAACAGAATCCATCTTCTTAGCATTTCAACTACAACATTTGCAAACACTTCACGGATATTTTGTTCGGGACTGTTAATATCCTTTGGTTTTAACTTGTATACTTGTTCCTTAGACGAAGCTCAAAGGAAGATGTCGCATGTTCTTATGTCGGGGCTGCATGCAAGCCATTCTGTCGATTCCCAGTTGCCTATCCATCTGCCAGGGAAATTGTCATCAAGGCATGGAATTCCGTAGTGCGGCGGAGCTCCATCTTCCATGAAAAGCAAAGCCCTTCCACTTTCCCGGTCTTGAATCACAGACCATATATAGGATCTGTTTACTTGTTTCAGTTAGTAGTCATAATTAGTCATGTAAGCACGCTTCAGAAGAAAATAATAATAATATACTCACAAGGAACAGACATAAACGTGTTATGCGGGCACACGAATCAAACCAGCCAATTCGATTAACATAACAAAGATATGTTAGTCTAGAAACGTTAGGTGTCATGGACAACATAGAATGTCCCTGGGGCCCATTAACCCTGTTAGTGTAAATACAAATCATAGACTCGCAGTGAAATAACTTCCGCATCAACATTGTTCATTAAAAGTTCATGGCTTATAGTTTACTCTCTTCATCATGAAACAAGCTTTCCAGAGGTGCTATGTTTTGGGGCTCATAACGTAGTTGAACAGGAAAAATTGGAAGAATGTCGGGAAAATTCCCTCCAGAAATTCCTCACAACTTTGGCACCCTCAGGAGTGACCCTGAGTAAAAGCACACAGTCCAAATATATCTCGAAAGTACTGTAGGAGATAGAAAATGAGTGTATCAAGTTTTGTTTTGATAGACGGAATAGGTATGAGGGGAAAGGTTATATTCCAATACGCCCTGTACATACAAACCCGAAGCTATGAACTGACCTACAGTATAAAGAGAACATAATAAAAAATATGAACGCAAAACTATTTATCCTATAAACCTGAAATGTACCACATTCTTTATTAAATGAAGCAAGTGTTTCAATAGTTATCACGCATATTGTTCCCTATGTTGAGAGAGAAATTGGGGATAAGTCCCAAAAATGCCTTCCAAAATAGCTCTATTGTGACGTTGTGCGTCCTCTGAAGCGACACTGGTGACATTAGAAGTCAGTGCGCGGATTAAATTACTTGTTAAGATGAGATAAACTGCTCATAAGAGAAATTTAACTTGGGAAAGTTCAAAACTTGTGGGAGACATCCAAATCTTCAGAGGGAGATTTCCCCCTCATCCTCCCTGGTAAGTTCCACATTGGTAGGAGTACAACATTATAATATTCCGTGAAAAATACTATGAGGTATACGGGTGTACGAGATATATCGTTAAAAAAAGGAAGAAGATATAGTGTAACACAGTAAGAATGGAATACAGAACAACAGGACATGGGTGATAGTGTTGGTGGATAACGTGGGTTTATCTCAATACAGTTGCTGTTTAATACAACAGTACGTTGTATATTTGTATATTTTTACTACTTATAAATCCTTATTTTATTAGGGCGTAAGAAATTTTAAAATATGTACTAGGCTGATTATGTAATTCGAAGAAGAAAAAGAAAAAAAATGTTAATTATAATATCGATATAAAAAGATATTCATATGTTTTATGTTTTAAATAATAGGATTTTGGAATGTCGTTATCAGGACAACAAGAAATAAATAAATGGATTTTTATTCAATGGAGTTGGCATTTTAATGCCTCAATAATTTAAAAGAAGCGTTGTAAAATTGGTGAAAAACACCGAGAATAGGTTGTATCGTTTAGAAGTAAAGTAAAAACGGGCAACATTGTGCCTGATATTAATTGTACCATCTTAAAGGAGCAGTTCGACTGCACTTTTTACAATTTATTTCCATTTGTAGAGTTGAAAATTCTAAAAGGAATGGTGTTTGTTTGATCGCGATACGTTCAGTCGTTAGTGAGTAACAGAGGAAGAAAGATTTTGTGATGATGTCATTGGTGGTCAAGGAACGAGAGCAGGCCTACATACTACACAGTGCAAAGCATTTCGTTTGTGAGAGGTGCGGTGGCACGTTTTAAGTGCGGTTTCCTTTTCCAGAACTGCAAAGACTTACAAATATCATCTGCATGTAGAAAATGATATCTGATTGTGGGCTGTACAAACGTTTTTATAACATTATAAAACGTATCCTATAAAGCATAAGTTCAGCGTTAAAAAATTTGAAACCAATATCATGTAAATAGATGGCGGACGAAATTGCTGCAACACCCAAGTACCTTTTCTTTAATCATTCTTCCGATTCCAAAACATAAGTATGTTCATTTTCACGTTTAGTTGCAATTTTTAACACTGACCCTATAATTTTCTGCTCAAAGGTATGTACAGGAGCGCAAAATATGAGGCAAAAATGAACTAACATGTGTAGAGTTAGCCAGAATACGAAAAACACTTCACCGCGGAACAATTCTCATCACCCATTTCATCATCATTGCCCCATGCTACAGAGAAATTAAACGATGAATCAATGTCTTGAGGAACAGTCATCGTCACTGAGTCCGTCTACAAGCCGGTATATTGTACTCCATAATTCACATTGCATAGCTTATTTCTAAAGCAGTATCTTCAGAATCAAGAGTGACATCGTCTCTATTACCCTATAATGCCTCGTCTTGACTACAACCGTCAATTGCGTCTTGTACGTTATTTGTACGTTGGTAACTGGACATAGATCGGTGCTTGTTCAATGGCTCGGATTTTAGACCTTTCAATAATATACTTGGAACAGCATTCTTTCTCAGTTTGCGTGTATATAATTCTCCTGGCATTAGCCAGAAGTGGATTTAGACGGTAAAACTCAAGCGGGGGTGAGTCAGAAGCCAAACTATGATAGGTATATCATGTTTACTAAAAACTTCCAAAAATATCTAAATAATAGCTTAAATCAATTTTGTCACCCAAAAACTGGAAGGCCTAGGCCCCCGGCCCCAGCCTAGATCCGCAACTGGCATTAACTTTTCTTCCAGTAAACTTGACTTCTCGAAGGCAGGCTCTTCAAGATGTTTGGAAGTGACTTTATTTGGTACATTTTATCCATTGATTTTCTTGAGCCATAATGTATATGGATCTGGTGATTTCTCACGACGGAAACGTAAAAAAAGATACTTTATGTCCTCAGCTTTAATTGCACAAGAATTACAACCGAAAACACAGGATATGTTAGGCATTTCTACTTCACTTCACAGACACAGCACGCGCTGTACTAACACGTGTTTTCTATTTCACACTAGTGTTTCTTTCAGAAACAAAATCCGGCGGGGGGACACTTCGTATTCGAAGAGGCACATTATTTTTACACAGTACTATTATATTTATTATATTATAGACGTATTATTTTGGTCTCCTCCGGGGGATTATCTCAAAGCTTCGGGAGACAGTGCCACCCTAAAACCATGTCTGGAAGAAACACTGTTTTGCAAAACAAACGTAATTACTGCTTTGTCTCTACTCTTCTTTATACTAATGCTATAGGAAAAACAACTAACTAAAACGTCCGTCAAGAGCTCAACACAGAGCAAGACTGCTAACAAATCCAAAACACAATCTCTTAAATCCAATGCACTATTAAAGGTTTATCAGCTGCGTACAAAGGAGTGGTTGCTAACTCACATTGAGTTTCTCGCGTATCCCACCCATGACGTCAGCATTTACGATTCGTCAAAAACAAATGCCTGTAGAAGTTGAACGAGACGGCCTATCAAGATATAAAAAATACGGGTCTCTTATTTTTTGTTACTCTTACTATTGCACCAAACTTGTTTTTTAACTCCAACTGCTCCTTTAAGAAGTGGCAAGATAATATCTCGAAATATCATGAGTGCTACGGATAGCCAATATACTAATATAAATTTTCCAGAAAACATGATGGAAATTTTAAAGGGAATATCGGAAGAAATTATGGATCTGGCTCAACATTTGGACAAAAAGTTCGAGCAAATGCAGCAATGTAACGATGGCAAATGGGACCAGATACAACAACAACTAAGCCAAATGAATCAGCAAATTACAGTTAGATTCGAGCGTTATGATGAAGAAATGGGCAAGATAGTACAGAGATTTAACGAATTTCAAGACTCTGTATACATTATAGATTCAACGGTAAATGAGCACGCTAACCAAATCAAGCAGTTACAAGATGAAGTAAACTTCATTAAAGAAAGGCGTACCCACGAAATTGCAATGCAGACTGATGGGCACTCGAATACTGTACATCCCACATCTATCGCTCGGGAATCTACACGTCATCCCCGAACAGCTTATGAACGTAATGAATCCTCGCGCTGTAATAAAGATAGCACCGAAGGAGAAAGAAGAATGGGGCGATCATCCCATCAGAAACGAAGCCAATACAGGTATTTGAGGACAAACACAGGTAAATCATTACGGTTTTGTGATGTGAAATATCTTACAAAATTTAGTGGTATTCCGGAAGATATAATTTTTTTTTAAAAAAAGACAAAGTCCTTTTCAGTAGTATCTATATCTACTTCCATATCATCGTTGAATCTCCAGAAACAGTTAACAATTGATAGGTATTGAAAAACGTTGTTTGTATCTAAGGTTTTTAAATCACTTTCATAATCAGAAAATCGATTAGAAACATTTAACGCTGATTGATTAGATGTATTTAACGAGGGTTCCTCGAAAAATGTGTGGACGAATGTGAACTAATGGGCGTAGACGAATCTCAATTTTTAAAATTACTACCACATATATTATTGCCACTGTGTCTGCCTTTGTTCAAGGCCATTAGGAGTAGTCTCCGTATTTATTCCGACTTTAAGAACGCATTGCTATCTAACTATGAGAACGATTTTATGATAGCAAATAGGGATGCTTTGCTAAGAACGAAACCATTCAATCCCAAGGTACATAAAAGTGTCACTGAATTTGTGGTTTCTACCTTTAACGAGTTAAGAGCATTAAATCCGAGTCATCCAGAATCACGAATCATTGCTTCTATCCGGATTTTATTACCTTTTAGGTTACAAAAACTATTAATGTCTTGCAATGTATATGTAATGCAAAACGGTAATAGAGGGCAGGACAGAGGTCAAGGCTATTCTGGTCGTAATCATATACAATATGCTCCAGTTCGCAACTTGAATATACAACCAGAAAATACTTCCAATTCGTATCGTTTTAATAGCAGAATAAATGATCACAATGTTATCAGTAATCAGACACGACTTAATCGCAGAAATGGAAACAGGAATTTTAGAAGTAGTAATCGGAACTCCAATAGACATAATCATTGCATTTTTACATAAAAAAATTACAGAGGGCAGACACTACGTTAATAGAATCCCGAATGTTACAACAGTGCGTAATCGCCAAGATAGTACTAAAAATTGTGGAATACAATGTAATCTAACCGAAGTCATGAGCCAACGTAATTTAAATTAGCTTGTGCTAATGTGTCCGGGATTGAATCCACCTCAGCGTTAAATACATCTAATCAATCAGCGTTAAATGTTTCTAATCGATTTTCTGATTATGAAAGTGATTTAAAAACCTTAGATACAAATAACGTTTTTCAATACCTATCAATTGTAAAGTGTTTTTGGAGATTCAACGATGATATGAAAGTAGATATAGATACTACTGAAAAGGAATTTGTCTTTTAAAAAAAATTGCACAGCAAGAGTTAATATAAAAGTTAACGATATTCCTATTCATGCATTAATTGATACGGAAGCTACCATATCCCTTTTATATTACGCTTTTTGGCGCGAGATTACTAAGAATTACTCAAATCCTAGATTACAAAAGGTAAATAATTTGATATTGGTTGATTACACAGAGAAGCATAAAAAGAGAGTGATGGGTAAAACGCAAATAGAAATTGGAATACAAAATTATAAAATCACAATTCCTATTTTAGTTATTAGCGAATTGAATGAAAAGGTGCTAATTGGATTAGACCTTTTAACGCAACTACGTGCCGTTTTGGACTTTAAAAACAAAACGTTTGCTATACACACCTTAGATGATGTGCTAATTCAAAAGTTAATTCCCACTATGGATAGCATTGCGTCCTAATGCCAGCCTTTCATTAATAATGTTTTGGATATTAAAACTAATGAGTTGGAGAAAACTAATGCTAGTAAAATACTAAAATAATCGCCTATGATAGAAAATGAGGATTTTTATTTTTATAAATTTGTAGATGATATTCAAAATTCATTGGGCTCTGTTGATAACAGAGTAATTTCATTATTTAAAAACATATAATATAAACATAAGAGAGTGTTTTCACGTAAACGAGGTTGTTGTAAGGAATTTGTATATACTACTGAAGTAGATACTAAAGATCCCATTGTGACGAAACCAAATATTATTCCATATCGTTTTAGAGAAAAAATGTGCGTAAACAGATATCGGAAATGTTAGAGCAAGGAAGAATAAGACTTTCTCAAAGTATACATCTAAACCCGTTGCACGTAGTACCAAAGAAAGACGGAAAACAGAATAGTGATGGACCTCAGAAAATTAAATTCACATGTCAAGCTATAACAAGTAAGATATCCTTCTGTAGATGAAATCCTCAGTTCATTACAGGGTAACATCGTGTTTGGGAATTTAGATCTGGTCATGGCTTATAATCAAATTGTGTTGGATGAAAGTTCGAAACCCTTTACTGCCTTTTTGTTTGAAGGTCAGCTATACGAATATAATCGTGTGGTGTTTGGATTGATAAATGGTAGTGCAGCATTGGCATCTTCCTTGAATCAAGTGTTAAATCAAGATTTACGTAGCAATGTAGTCTATTATGCCGATGACTTTTTGATCATGGATAAAACACCAGAAGATTATTTGAAGAGCTTGGACTTAGTTCTTGAGCGATTAGAAAATTTCGGCTAAACAGTAAATATTGAAAAATCTAATATCTTTCAAAAGCCCATTGAATTCTTGGGGTACAGAATCAATCCAAGTGGAATGTGTTGCAGTGATTCCAAAGTTCAAGCAATTAGAGATTTGCCCGTTCCCACTAATTTAAAGGAAACTCGGCAAATATTAGGTCCTTTTAATTGGTTTAGAAGATCAATTCAAAAATTCGCTGAAATCGCCGAACCTTTATTCTTGATAACAAAGAAAGGAGTACCATGGCAATGGGGAGATGCCCAAGAACGAAGCTTTCAACATTTGAAAACATGTATTATGAAAAATATTCGTCTATATCATCCTGACAATAAATGTCCTATTTCGTTCAATGTGATGGTGCATTTACAGGAATTTCTGGCATACTCTGGCATCCTGGGGTTTCTACTAATGGACCGTCTATAATACATTGTGTCTGTCGAACGTTGAAAATGCAGAAAAAGGGTATACTATTGCTGAAATTGAACTGCTTGCGGTACGTTTTTCGTTACAAAAATTGGCCCTTACCTTAGTGGATGTCATTTCACTATCATCGCGGACCACAGTTCGTTATGTCATTTAAAGAAAATACAAGGATACAATAGTCGTTTATTAAGGTGGTCGTTAGAATTACAATCTTTCGATTTTGAAATCAAACATACAAAAGTAGTTGAGAACGTTCCTGTGGATACGTTATCTAGACTGTTTCCTAGTGAAAATCATCGTGTTTTATCGATAAATGTTTTCAAAATTTTACAAGAAGAAATTGCCAATATTTCTGTGGGCGAATTGCAAAAATCCCAAACAGAATATGAGCCCTATGCCAAAATCATTCAACATTTGACGTCATGTGTGGATAAATGTGACTGTCCTCGTTCCTGGAACACTCTGAATCAAATGTCGAATAATGTTTTGGTAATTAAGGACGTAAAATATAAAGATAAAACAAAAATCGTTGTTCCTCCAAAATTGGTTCCATGCATATTAAAAGCTTATCATGATGACTTTGGACATTTTGGATATTTAATAATATATTCCTTGATTCATAAATCTTGGAAGTCTCTTAGACCTCAAATCAAAAATTATGTCAATAACTGTGAGAAATATATGAAGAACAAGTATAATTATCGATCTATATATAAACCTATGTTGTCCGTAATACCTGAACGTCCACATTCATTCATTTCTATAGATTTATATGGCCACTTCCAAGAGCTCCTACTGGCGGAACTTTTCTGCTTATTGTAATGGACATTTCTAAAGATACATAGTAGCGTATAATTTACGTAGAGCAATTTCTTCAGCAAAAGTTAACAGTATTTTGAACGTATATATCCCGAATTGTGGTTCTGTCGAACATACGGTATGTTATGTGATAATGGAGGACAATTCCGTAGTGCTATATTCATGCTTACCATGAATACTGCTGGCATTAAAATACATTTCGTAACGACGTATCATCCCAGCAGTTCAGCTGTTGAAAATATCCATCAAAATCTTGGAATGTTATTCCGACATTGTTGTCGTGATAAACATAGTGATTGGGTCAAATATGTCACTGAAATTACATATTTTCTAAGTTATTCGGTGTCTGATACGTTAGGAGTTGCACCTGCCAATATTCATAATGGGACAGATTATGTCGCACCGATTGAACAAGATTTTGAAGTTCAAATTAATGGAAACAATGAAACTGATTATTCACATCTTGTGAGTACGATTCATTTTCGCAGAATGCAGAAATTCAAGTCTCGAAACTTGAAAGCTGAAGAACAGCAAATGGGTAAAATTAAAATTCAGACTAATGATTTGGTAAACTTAAGATAACATCCCCAAAGTGATGCATCATTGAAAAGGATATATTAATTTTGTGATTTGTTTGCTGGACCTTATTTATGTACGAAACAAATTAATTCTAAAGTATTTGAACTTATGGATATAAGAACGAGGAAAATTTTAGGATTAGGAAATATTGATGAAATTAAATTATGGCAATCTACTGAAAACACTACAAAACTGTGGATGGATTTAGTCAAAACTTTAGTTCATCCAGAGATTATAAGGAAAGCTAATATAGAGAATACTTAACAGAGGGAACATAGTTTTCAAATAGAAGGAAAACGAAGTATTTCATGGATATGTAAGTTCCTTTAATATATTTTATTGTGTGTTATTTTATTTTATTGTATTGTATTTTATTTTATGTTATTTTATGTTATCTTTGAGTTCATGTTTATAATCGCAGTTACGCAATTTTTGTCTCCAAATGTCTTAATGTTATGTGTTTTCTTTAATATTTGTATTTCCTAATATTCATGCGTTTTACTATGGTAGCAGAACGCAATATCAATCATATTATTCGTGTTCCATGTTATTGAAGTATATTTGAAAGCATCTTTAAAATGCGAAAATATATCTTGAAGTTAATAATTTATGATTTTCCTAAGAAATTCATATTCAAGCAATTTTTACTTTTGTTCTTATTATATTCGAATTTATGTAAACAATATAAATGTTAAAGAATAAAAGGGATACTTTAATGTAAACGTATGAAAGTAATGACTATTATATAAAATTGATGTTATGTATTTCATGGAAAGAAGTACGAGTAATGAAAATCAAAATTTATACGTTTTCCAAAGAACTTCGAAATGAAATATTATTACGGATTCAGCTTTAATTTGCCTAGAATATATGTATATCAACATCTTTAGTTATTGGCCCGAAGTCAATGATTTAAATTTGTTATCAATTAACCTTTTTATGGCCCATAACGGACTTAAATTAAGTGAGCGTATTTTTTGCGTGCATTGTAATCAACGATTATAATTAAATATAATTAATAATAGTGTTTTAATGTAAAAATAAGAAAATGAATATGTATTATGGTATAGTATATTTTGTATGTACGAGGGACACATTAGAAGTACCTAAGGTTAACGGTCCAGAGTTCTTTTTCTTTTTGTTCAATAAATAAATAAAAACAAAAGTCCGTCGAGCGCCATAATATACAACAGTACGTTGTATATTTGTATATTTTACTACTTGTAAGAGACTTTAAAATACGTACTAGGCTGATTATATAATTCGAAGAAGAAAAAGAAATATGTTAATTATAATATCGATATAAAAAGATATTCATATGTTTTATATGTTTTCAATAATAGGATTTTGGAATGTCGTTGTCAGAACAACAAGAGATAAATAAATGGAATTTTATTCAACGGAGTTGGCATTTTAATGGCTCAATAATTTAAAAGAACCGTTGTATTAAAACGCTTGCTGCGATTATACTTTCTATATTATATTCTCTTTATATGTCAGGTCATACAGTGTAGGTTCGGTTTTGTATGTACAGAGCGTATTAGTATACAACCTTTCCACTCATAACTTTTCCGTCTATCAAACCGAAACTTGATACACATATTTCTTATTCCCTATAGTATGTTTTGAGATGCATTTTGACTGTGCGATTTTATGCAAGGCCATTCCAGAGCGAGCCAAAGTTGATAGGAGCGATTTCTGGAGTGAATTTTTCCGACTTTCTTCCAATTTTTCATGTTCAAGTTCGTTATTGGCCCAATACATAGCACCTCTGGAAAGCTTGTTTGATGCTGAGGAGAAGACAATATAAACGGTGACTTTCTACAGAATAGCGTTGATGCAATAGCTATTTCACTGCGAGTGTACGATTGTCTTTATACTAACAGAGTTAATAGGAACCAGGGACTTTCTCTGTTGTCCGCGACATCTATTTTTTTTGTGGGTGAACATATCTTTGTTATGTTTATCGAATGGACTAGGTTTGATTCGGATGTGCGGATGACACATTCATATCTGTTTCTTGTCAAAATAAATTATCTTTAAAATTAACTATTTTAATATTTAAGACGTGAGATTTTAATATAGTTCAAATATAATTTCAAGGAATTTTACACTACTCGATAATGTTTTAAAAGTCCAATTGCAGTAAACTTAAGTCGAAGTCATCATCTAACAACATGATTTCTGAGAATATATTAAAAATATTTTTTAACATATTTGTTTCCTAACTTTTGGGAGGGGTAAGTTTGTCCTTCTGTATATGTGTGTGAGGTATAGAGATAGCGAAGTGTAGTATGGATCGTAATTAGTCTATGTAGCTTCCGCAATGAATTAAGGCTAAAGTGCCGAACATAAAGAAGAAAAAGTGTTTGTACATTCATAGTGTAATTACTCGTTGCTAGGTAAGTTGATTTTTCGATGCCTGATTATTAAGTACAGTAGTATCTTACGAACTGTGAATTTGACACATATTTTGTAGTTATTCTACGTCAGTACGAATAGTTGTTATAGTCATTGGAAAGTTTAATGTTTGTGGTTTGTATGGAGTTTACCAGAAGAATATGAAAGATTTAGTTTGAGTTGAAGTTAATTGATTAGTAGTCTCTAGCGGTTAATCATTAGTTTCATTAAGTAGACGTTGCAATGATTTACCTAATACATAATAGTGGATAAATAACTAACATCACTTTAAAGAGATTTGGAATAAAAATGTTTAGAATGTAACAATTGGTGCGGCGAAATAAAAAATCTACGCTCTAAGATGGCACAGTTAAACAATTTTACAATGATTGATATTGAAGAAGGAAACGTAAAGTCTATTTGCAACGGTTTAAACAGTTTCAAAAATAAAGAATATATTAAAGTCCCTACACTTCTAAATGTTAGTTGCTAAATGCTTAAGATAATAAAAAATCTCACGTGCCCATACATTTCTCCTTCAAACAGTTATACAGAACTCAATGATATGTGGTCAATACAGAGACAAACTAAACAGTATCACGGAAATATGTAGACCTTCCACAAGAAGGTTCAACACGAGTCATATACAATTTAATAATATTTGATGAATCTCAAAAAGAAAGTAGCACAATGTGATTTTAGTGATGTGGTTAATGACTTGCGTCATCAATTTGTCTTTGGTATTCGACAGGAACAGGGAAGAAGTTAAGTGGTTAATTCTGGTAACTTGACTTTTCAAAAGCACTAGACATACTAACCAGTTTCAAAGGAGCAGACAGTAATTTGAGAAAATTCATTTCAGATCTCGATTAAGTATCCCCAGCAAGGCAGAGGGACTGAAATCGAGACCATGGCATCTATAAAATAAGATCAAGCCTTACAAACAGCGAAACTAACGCAACAACTGTGGGATTTTGAATTTAAATCTCATTCAATTACTCAAGACAGCATAACTCCGAAAGACTGCAAAACTATAAACTATCTTGCTGATTTATAGCAGGAAGATTCAGTTGGAGATGAAACACTAATGGATGCACTTTTCTGAAATTGGAGGAATTAAGATACTTATAAGAAGAACAGACAAATAGACTGGTTAAAGACAACTTAAATCAGGTTACCTCAGAAACTGAATACTTTTCACTAGTATTGGATCAACACATCAGAAGTTTTATGGTCCCATGAAAATATAGATGTGTCACCGTGCTGGATGAAGCTTACGTTGAGAGTACACCCTGTCCACCCTAGTGATGGGTAAATTCCCGGGAAGATATTTTCCCGGGTAGATGGGTATATTCCCAAAACGGTCATTTATCCGGGAATTTACGTACAACAAAAAAAAAATTGCATTCTATTACTATATCATGATTTCAAAGATGAATTAATTTTTATATCACAGCATATTATTACTGTTGTTCCCAGAGGATTCTTTAAAATGTATATTCTGAACGGTACTATGTTACTTTATTAATACTTTATTATATTTACAGAGTACGCATAAATGTATATTTATTTACAATATGTTCTATCAATTAAATATCTGTGAAAAAATATATAGTAAGTCCTAATACTTTTAAACCGTAAACAGTTTAAATTTATATGTAAGTGGATTTGCTAAACTTGACTCTACTACTGATATTATACACATTAAATTTATAAATGTTATAAACCAATTAGACTGGGTAAATGCCAGAAGATACATGTCTCACCAATTTAACAATATTTGCGCATACATATTTATGTTCACTAAATTTGCAAGATACTTACTTATATTTATATTTTAGCAGGTAACATTGCCTTACACGACCTTTCATTCTACCTATTTCTCGAAATTCCATACCTTATTTCACATTTAAAAGAAGTCCGAGCACCTCTTCAGAAATTAGAGTCAGAGATAGTGATTGGTAAATTTCCGGCAAGATATTTTTCCGGGAATTTATGTAAATCACAAAGAAAATTGAATTCTATTATTATATTATGATTTCAAAGATAATTTCGTTTTTATATCACAGTATGTTATTGCTGTTGTCCCCAGAGGGGTCTTTAAAATATATATTCCGAACGATGTTATGCTATTTTATTAATATTCTATTATATTTAAAGAGTACACATTAATGGATATTTATTTACAACAGGGTCTTATATCAAGAAATATGTTTCAAAAATGGTATAGTAAATCCACATACTTTTAAACCGCTAAACATTTTCAATTTACATGTACTCGTAAGTGGTTTTTCTAAACTTCAGGCTACTACTGATATTATAAACATAGTAAATTTTTAAATGTTATAAACAATTTTGTCAACATTTGCGCATAAACATGTATGTTCACAATGTTGGCAAGATAATCTCTTATCTTTATAATTTGCATGTAATATTGCCACACATGACCTGTCTTCGTGCCCATTTCTCGAAATTTCATGCGTTAATTCACATGTAAAAGAAGTCCGAGTACCTCTTCAGAAATTCGTCTCAGAGAGAGGAGCTAGACCGACGTCTATTACTAACGGTGGTTCAGGGTTTATTAATAGTACTTCACCTCTATTTCTACATAATTCTAAATTAGTTTACAAAATAGTTCCTTTTCATCATTTGTAAATCAGTACTTTGCTAATTGTTGTTTAGCATTGGGAACCAACTTTTGCACCTACTTTTTTGCGATATTCTATTCCGATGCGGTTGTTTTATGGTTTCATACGTTAAACGACGTTATCAGCATTAAATTCAGACAGCATTGCAGAGCGAGTGTTAGCGAGTGAAGGGGGTTAGAGCCCCGCATGGCACGTTGTTTTCCATCTTCGTTACCAACAATTTACTTTCTTTTCTCACATGAATCACTTCCACTTACCTTTCCGATTTGTATAAATCCCCTACTACCCTGCTAAAATTGCGTTCGATAATTTCTTTACTATTTGAACATCACTATCAACTAATTTCTTCCGTAAATCATCCTCCTTTTTGCTAGTTTTGGCCTCCAATACTAAACAATTACCTTACTTTTTCCTGCAAATAGAAATGGAACTTAAAAAAACATATTATTCATTATATAAAGTACCGCCAAATAATTATAAATTTTTTAACCTCCAAATTCTTTAAAACCTAGAAGTAAATCATAATATATTAAAATAAAGTAATTAGTCATATGGTTCTTATAATTTGGAAGATAAAGTAAAAAAACGAAATAAATTCCTTCCCGGGAATTTATTGGGCAGGGAAAAAACCCGGGAATATTCCCATTTATTAAATTCCTTCCCACCGGGAATATTCCCACTGCCCATCACTAGTCCACCCTAATTATCGGGGAACTGACCCCTAAGGTGTGATGGACACTAAATAAATTACGATAATCCTGTGTGGAGTAATAGCTTAATACAATAATCAGGATTGCCTCCCCTTGCAAGTACTCCTTTCCGCCGAATAGAGTGGTATCTGCACACTTCGGAATAGGCTGCAACAACAATAGAAAATAGTGTTGAAGAATTCCAGCTAATTGAATTCTGGTAACCTCACAAGGCCTTAATGATACTTGGTCACTCGAACTAACTAATTACTGACAAATAACTACATATAAATTTACTTATTTCACAGTCGAACATCAACTTAATATTATTTCGTAAATATTAATACTGGCATAATAATATTCATTCCTAATTGTACAAGTCACATTTTGTTTGATATAGATTTAAATTTCTAAGTTCCTGAACATTAGATCGGATATTGCCGTAATGATTACTGCTTTTAACTCGACTCATAACGTCCTGGCGTTCTTTAAATTTTAACAGAATTTATCACAGTATCAAATAATAGCCGAGTGTCTATGGTCGTTCAGTTATGTACTTGTTTAAATTTACATTGTCAAGAGCCAGAAATTGCCTATAAGAATCCAACAACAAAACTTCTCTGAGTATCATGAAACATTCTTCTTGTCCATTTATGCAATATTATCTACTTTTGTTCCCTACTTCCCAGTTTATATTTCAAGATCACGCAGACACACACACAGACGCTTCACGTTTCCTCATTTGGCAAAGCGGTACGTTGTATGGAACTTCAACCTCTTTTCTTCTAACACTGCTAGTTGATGAATAATTTTTCTTCGCCGAGAGGAAACAATTGTGGTAGGGGAAAATAAACTCTGTACGTGGTGTTGAAATTCGAGGAACAATATGTTTGTACGCAGCTGCCATTTTACACCGAAATTGATAGAAAAGCAGTAACATTTAACATTGGTTCATAGTTAACATTTAACATCGTATTTAAAGAATGTTCGTATTTAAATACACAATTCCAAAATCAAAATACAAAGCAACACAGGAATAAACTTGAATATACATTAATAGCCGAAATGAATTTTATAATAGAACTTAATACGTGTAAATAAAATTATTAAAAATGTGTTGCTGTGACAGATAGCTGTATTAATGTGTTGTTGTATAAAGTTAATGAGATGAAATATGCCAAAAGAAGTGCTTGAATTTAAGGCACGCAAATTGAGGAGAAAATTAGGCCAAAGCCAGATATATATGGAGAGAATAAAAATGATCTGTGACCTATTGTTGTTTTTTCTTGTATTCGGAATACAATTTAGTGTTTTGAAAGTGACTTTCCTTTTTGTACTTCGTAGTGAAAGTACGGATGACATTCATATATAGCATGGATGATAATTAATGTTTACTTGTAGCTTTCTTAATGAATTAAGAATATGATTCAGGATAGAAGGAAGAGAAAGATTTTCTATGTTGAAAATGTTATGACACGTTGCAAGGTGACTTGCAGTTTTGATGTCTGATTATTAGGTACAGTAGAATCTTGTACACAGTGAGTTTTATACATAGTTTATAGTTATTCTGCCGTCATTGCAAGACGTTTATTGCAGCGAATAGAAAAATTAATGTTTATACATTATGCGAAGTTTACCAAAATAAATCAAAACGGTTTCAGTTGATTTGAAATTGTATAGTAGTTTCTAGCGGTTAAGTGTTAGTTTCATCAAGCAGACATTTCAAAGATTTATCTAATACATAAGAATTGATAAGTAACTAGTATTAGCATATTAAAGGGATTTCAGATTAATGATGAAAATATAAGATGAGGGATATCTAACTTTCTAATACGCAAAAAGATCCTGTATTGTCTCTTGAGAAGAACAAAAGAGTAGTCGTTCCCTTTCTTCAGTAGTATATATTCATTCAAAGTCTAACTTAAAATGGTCGCTTTCCATTTCTTAGCAAAAGTAGAAATAAGGTGAGTCAATATGAAGGATATGAGATGATGATGTAGTGCATGCAAAAATACTGACATTCGTTTCTTCATATAGTGCATTACGTCATGTCACGTGATAGATGTGAAGTATGATATGCATGGTATGAAGAGCTGTGAATTGGTTGTTGATGAGCTTTGTCAAAGAAAAGTTAGTAGTGGGTGAAGGCTAGGTGATGGAACGAACTTAAAGTACGCATCCTGCTTTTATCCATCTATTAGGAGGTTACGTGATAGATGCGTTTTAAAGGAGAATTATGTTTGTATTATTAACTTATTCATGAGAAATCTATTATTATGAGAAATTTATTCATGAGAACACTTATGAGAGAGAATAAGGGGCCATCCATATCTCTTGTACTTATGATAAATCCTTATTTTAAAAGACAAGTTCCTTTAAAATTAGTTTTTTTTCTGTTCAAGGAACCACAGATAATCGTGTGTTGGTCCTCGAGGGCAGGATACTTATCCATAGGATGATAATCCAAGATTAGATAGCCACTTTATAAATATGAAAGAGAGTAAGATACTCTTTCATTGAACCCTTTATCTTAGAGTATAAAATGTGACAAATGTACAAGGAATGACCACGGACACCTTTGAAATAGAGTAAGGTATTCATCCGTAGGATTACAAACCGTAGTTAAGCAGACTGAACCTCCCAATATTTCGTTTCGTCCATCAAATGGAACAAGATGAACCTCTGTCCAAGTGGATGAGAGGTACACTTCCTCATTCTAAATACCCATAAAAACAGCGAGGTATCCAATCATAGTACCGTAAGCCAAGATAAACTCTAATCTTAAACATCTGTGGAAGAGAGTAATATACCCATTCATAGGGTTATGAACTCCCTCCAACTTTAAAGACGAATAAACTTAAGGGTAGGGCTGGCCCACCACAATCATGTAACAGAACAAATGGACTACAAAAGTAAGTAACTTATCCCACTGATACCTGTAAAATAGAGCAAGATATAAAATCACAAATATCCGTCTTATGAGATAAGGGTAATCAAAGGGAGTAAAAGTGATAGACCCCACCCATCCAATGAGATGTACTACATGGGCACCCATGTACCTATAGTCGCATACCTCGACCTAGGTATAAAAAGGAGTAAGGGAACCTTCATAGGACCATAAAGTAACATGAAAATAAAAACAAATTTCTTTCTGAAATTTCCGTTCTGAAAGAATTTTCTCATCCGAGGGAGTGAGTTAAAGCACACAAATTTTCATGAGTGCAGAACTAGTTCTTATCAAAGCTTTAGTTTGGCCATTTTTGAATTTAAGGGGTTGGACCAATGCACAAATATGTGGATGGACGTGAATTCCTCACACAACCAAAAAGTGATCAACCCTCAATCCAACTATGATGTTCTTGATTATTCCCCTCCAACGTTACGCACATAGAAATTCATAGTATTCACACCGAGGAAAAATGTAGGTGGCGTACTTATAAAGATAGGTTACATGGGTAATTCCTGTAGTTTTTGGACTTAACGTACAGCAGACGTATATCTGAAAACGCATGTTTTATAATACTTTCTGTATAAGTGTTCCATCTATACGTACTTTCCGTATGAAACAATGTAGGCGGACAGGATCTCACATACAAATGGACGTATATAACATATAGCAGACGAAGGAAACGTAAGTATATGCATGTGATATACGAAAAACTGTTCGATGCCAGGCATCCTGCAATAGCACGATGTAACATGTAAAGGCCGTGCCTACGATGCATACGGTAACGTATGTTCCATACTGATTTCTATAGTAATCAAGAGGTAATCGTATATTTGTACAATATACCGTTGTCCGGTGTACGGACTTTTCTCTGTGCAGAGCCTGATGAAGAACACTAATGAACGATGTGCCGGCTTGTATTATTCCACTCAAGTTGAATTGTAGGACATGTTATGTGACCAAGAAGGCAAGGGAAGCAACGGTTCCTGTCATTACTCGTAGAAGCCTAGCTCATTTCATAGTACATGTAGCCAGGTATTGTCCTATTGAAATATACCATCTGTTATTTAAAGAAAGGATATGCCGTTGGCCTGTAGAAAATCCCTAATTTCTCTGTCACTGGTGAAATTCTCTCAATGTGTAGCAGTGGATTTCATGTGTTATAAAAAATGAAGCCAAAGAAATTCAAATATGCTATCCAGTGGCTATTTTGCAGGAAATGCGTGCTGTAGGTTGTACTTACTACAATAGTTTCTAACTGGTATGTGTACATCATTCTATGAAAAGTTGTAGCGGGACTTATTCTTCGAAAGCTGTGCCAGCCATTCAGAACACCAGCATGTGTTCTTACACCAATTGCAATTTAAGACTTATGCATTTCCTGGTGAATGGAACCCACGTAACAGAATAAACTATATTTCGGACGGCGATCTTATTTTCATTCACTGGAACATCAGTGGTTCTTAGGAAATTCGAGACGTTATTTACCCAGCTCTAAAAATTTATGTGGACTTTACACAGATAAAAGTAATTTATATGTAGTCCGAGCTACTGAACGGACTTGGACTGAAAAACATGACTTGCTATGTCTTTGAATCAAAGGATATAATGCACAGATCGAATAGCATCACAAGATCCTGCGATTTCGTGATGTCTTGAACACACACTAAATCTAATCCTTCGTGAACTTCATCAATGAATGTTCAACTCAGTGCACACCCTTGATATAACTTAAACTACGAACTTAACCTGTCTAATGTAGAATGATCTTGCAGAATGATCCGGTCGGTTTTACATGATTATAACATTGACTGAATTCATGATATTAACCCTTATCCGGGCAAGACATTTTTGTAACGTAAACGGGCAACCGGGGCATGTGAGGCCCAGTATATATTTTAAGTGCAGAACACTCAAAATTCAATGTCTGTTGTCATTTACTGTTCAGACTAGTCTAGAATGTACCGGTATATATTTTTGTCAAGTAGCGAAACTTCGTGTCACGCTTTTGTAAGCCGACCAAGCAGAATAGCAAATCCGGTCCAGACATTTTTGTAACGTAAACGGGCAACCGGGGCCTGTCAGGCCCAGTATATATTTTAAGTGCAGAACACTCAAAATGCAATGTCTGTTGCCGCATACTGTTCCGACTAAAGGTTACAATAGTCACGTGCTCAATATATAATTATGTGACAATTTGATCTAATATTTGACAGGAATTTCACTAAAGTTATACAGGACCTCTTAGGCCCCGGTTGCCCGGTTACGTCAGGGAAAGATTTTCAAATTTTAAAAAAAAGCTGTACCAACTCGATATGTTCATGATTTTAACTTCGACGAAAGATAGAAGAATTCAGTATTTTATGTCTTCGAAATATGTATGGTTATTGAGAAATTTTAGAAAAATGAAGCTACTGGGGCTGGGAGGCCCCGGTTGCCCGGATAAGGGTTAAATAGCCTTGTATGTTTCTGATAGTAACTGACTTGTTTGATACAATTCATTTTGAAGAGGATAAAAAGGAAACAGGAGTACCAAATTATCTGATATTGTGTTTACTGAATATAATGCTTAAGTCAGTTTCTGCTGTGCTAATATTACAAATACAAGGTTGATATGTTTGCCGAGTGTCCCATTTTTTGTCAATTTGTTTGAATTTTTCACCATTGTATCATCACGATATTTTTAAATGTTATGTTTATCTTCCACTGTAGTTGGTAAGCTCCTTCATGGCTAAGCGGTTAGAGTAGGCGCCTTTGGCGTGGGAGAGCCGGTTCGGTTCTCGGCCGGAGCTCACGTGGTTCTGATTCCACGTTAATCAGTAGATTCCGTCTCATATAGCCTCTCTGCTGGAACGGACGTTAAACTCAACTCATGTAAAGAGAAAAATGTATATGGTGTCTGTATAATGCTCTCTTTAGGTTATTATATTAAATTTGATTCTAATTACTATAATTAATTAATTTTATATTTTGAAACCACGTGAAAATGGAGTACAATCTTCCAATTGGTTGTTTCAAGTAATTATGTAATGTACTAAATTTTCATGAACAAAGTTCAGAAAATTGCTAATAAATACGAAATTGCCAAACTTACACACACATTTTCTTCTCTTTGTGTTAATAATGATTCAACCAATTTAAGTACTTTGGTAAAGTAATACAGAAATATCTCAATCATAAAAAACGAATTTATTATATAATGGAGAATATGCATTATAAAATATTTAAATATCAGTAAGAGAATCATATTCTGTAAAGATATACTTCATGTTATTATGAAATTTAGTATAAGTGTGTTTTATTCTATAAAGTTAACTCATATATAAATAATGTAGAGGGTAATTTAATGTATAATACAATTGAAATATATTCTAAGATCTCTTGAAAATGGCTTTTTATTTCAATATATATTTATATTTCAATATTTCGATTGCAATTTATATTACGCTTACATATCATTTCATTTGACAGGAAGTTCCTTGGTATGTATCCTCGTCGCCATAAGTGCCTTTACATCGCAGTGACGGGTATGTGACCGCGCAGTGCTCCAAGGAAGGGATGGTTGTATAAGAATTTGTGATTAATTTTGAAGAGTTTTTATTTTGACTAGGGAATTAACATAGGTGAAGGGAGTAAAGACACAGATTTGAAGCATCAGTTCACTGTTATTGAAGCATCAGTGCACGAAAAGATTCGTATTCTCAGTTTTTCTATTTATTGTTTTATATGTTAAGTTAAACACCACAATATGTATCACTGATATCGCAGATCGTATTATTTTTTAAAATCGTGTTTGTAACCTATTGTCAAAACATTCATCTCCAGACATGATGTAGAGAGAAGAGAAAGAGATACGACATCTGTAATATATGTATATGTGATTCACTAAGTAACTGTAGAAATTAATTAAAGGACACATAAGAGAGCGAAAAGGAGCTCTAGAAGTCTGAACTTTTTAGAAACGTCCTAGATAGGTGAAAATATAGTTAAAAATTGCCAAAAGTATCATGTAAATTACCTCTCTTTTCTTATATTCTAGTATACTTTTTCTTTCACATCCAAACATCTCTATTCAGAATTACGAGATAAAGGTGAAGAGAGAAACATTTCCATTTCAAGAATTATATAAGGTAAAAAAATTTTTGACTTACACTAGATTCGAACTCGCAACCCTTGAATCCATGGCTCAGCGCTCTAACGATTGAGCTAACAACTTCTGCTGGAAAAGCCTGATTTCTACAACTACTGGTTGCTGAATGATGTGTATTAACCAAGTTTGCCGACATAATTGCTTCATATAGCTATTGCAATAATAATAATAATAATAATAATAATAATAATAATAATAATAATAATAATAATAATAATAATAATAATAATAATAATAATAGTAATAATAATAATAATAATAATAATAATAATAATAATAATAATAATAATAATAATAATAATAATAATAATAATAATAATAATAATAATACTAAAGCAGAAGAAGAAGATCAGAATTTAAAAAGTCGCATATGTTCAAAGCTTGACGTGCAGAGTAAGTCCTAATATGAGATTTTATTAATTATACATAAAGGTAAGCGTGGTTTATTCGTGCGTGCTACTCAAACTGCGCAACTCACCACCTAGTTCCATAAGGGTTGTACAGTATGGTACAGTAGCCTTGCGTCCTCCAACCGTGAAGAATGTTTCGGTTTAAACCTATGCGTGTCCTAAGAGGAAGGAGGAGATTGAAAGAAAGAAAAGTGGTTTAGAAATTATGCAAACGTAGAATATCTCACGAGGTGAGGTGATATAGAGTTCAGCGTGTCTTTCAGCTACTACTCTATACAAGACATGCATCTACGACTTAACGTGAAACCCGAACCACACGACTCCTGACGGGAATCGAAACCCGTATCACCTCTAGTTCTATTATGAGAGACACAGGAACATGTAAAAATAATCGAAAATGAACGATATTAATGTTAAATCCATAGCTTTTGAGTACCTGAATTATGTATGATACCCTCTATATCGTTCACATCAAAGTTTAGCATTATCGGCATGGAGGTTTAATGGGAGGGGTGAAAATTAAAAATTCCTAATTGAAAGATATGATTGTCTATTCAATAGCTTTCGGGGTCGCTGAAATGAATAATTAAACTCCCGATACTATTAAAGCCCAAAACTTTACTCTTTCGTTAGCAGGAAGTTTATTCATTTACTTAACTAAGGACACCTTAAAGTTAAGGATATGAAACTCGATTCATATATTTCTAATTCAAAATTATTAGATACGTATTGTAGCTTAGACTTCTAAGGAGGGGAAGGGACAATTTACGCAATGATTTCCCTCACATTCGAATAAAATACTGCCCTATTATATTGCGAAAACTCATTTCGAGTGGTGTCATTGCTAACAGTTTTCCGTATTTGTTTATATCCCTACTCATTTATAACAGTATCTCACTTTTCCTGTTACGGGAGCAACACCTAAGCGAGCATTCAGTAAAGTAAATGCCATTAAAATCTATATTCATAGGAGAGTGGTGCAAATAAAGTTGAGCTCTTTGGCAATCTTTAGCATGGGAAGCGAATAAAGCCACCACATTGGAAAAGTAGCTAATGAATTCCTCTCCGAAAAAGATCACCCGCACATTTATTTTACAGGTGGTGGTTTATAGCTATACTTAAGTTTGTTGAAATTGCTCCAATGGGGCGAGACACTGAAGTCATCCGTAATAAGGGGGGAAGGGACATGTAAAAGTAGTCAAATATGAACAATATTAGTATCAAAATCATAGTTTTCGTGGTCACAGATGAATAGTGACGCTGTCGATGTTGCTTAGGAACAAGTTAAGCCTTGGTTGGCATGGAGGTCAGAGTGGGAGGGTGACAGGCAGTAAATAAATAAATAAATAAAATAAAATCGAAAATATCCTATATTTGTGTCGAATATATATTTTTCGGTATCTCTGACATAAATAGTAATATTCCAGATGTGGTATATGACCAAGGTCGGCCCCATTTGCATGCGGTTTCAGAGGAGAGAACCGGTGAAAGTTTCAGTACACTGAGAGTGAAGAGTGGTAACACACAAATACTGGTGTCATATCCGGACCTATCAGAGGTATGATTTCTGGGGAACTGTCGTTGCTCCAAGGAGGCATTACCCCCTGATCAGTCCCTAAAATTCTTACTGCTTTACAGGGACATAGGCAGGAATTTATTTCAGTGATCGAAAGCATTTTAGGAGTAAATTGCCCAGATGGTAATGTATACGTATACTAAATTCATTTGAAATCCCTCCAGGAGCTCATGTAGCATCGTACGTTCAACTGTACTTTTTCTGAGTCAAAACTTTGTCTCTCTCTCTGTCTCTCTCTCTCTCTCTCTCTCTCTCTCTCTCTCTCTCTCTATATATATATATATATATATATATATATATATATATATATAACAGTAACAGGGTCGGTTGTAGACATTTCGTAACTGTAAGCAAACAATATTTAGGAGCCCCGCCTATATGATAATAAAATAATAGAATGCTGTAATGGACAAAAATTCTTCAGATAATTGTTACAATTACAAATTTCTTCAATATATAATAATTCAGTCTTCCTGTGAGTATTAAAGGAAAATGGCGAAATTAAACCTAATTAACTGTGGATGAATCATGACCAAAGTTCCAGTTTTAATAATTTATATCTTTTTCTTTATTAAATAAGCACAGGAAACAACTAAAATGTATACCTAAGATGTATTTTGACAAATACAGTTGAAACATAAAAGTCGAAATAGAATAAAACTAATGAGCTTCAAGTCTAACATTATCACAGGTTTGATTATGACAAAGAGATATGCTCTTACACTTCATTAAAAGTATATTTAAATAGTGTTATCTAGTGATACAAATATGGTAATTAGCTTAATTTCTCGTTTTCTTTGTTACTGTAAAGTTCATGTTATAAAGACACTTTTCTGGCTTTCAATTTGGCACAATCTCTTATTATTGCATCCATATCAATTTCATTCAGAATGTCATTTTCAATGGCCATCAAAGCTAGTCCATTTAATCGTTCTTGAGATATACTTGATTTCAAATAATTCTTTATTAATTTTAGTTAAACTAGTTCAATACACAACAAATGACAAAAGTGTGTGTCTTAATTTATATTTAATTTGTCCCCGATCAGTGGCAGAACTTTAAAATCAGGTTTCTCCGCAAAAATTCTTTTCAGGGCCCTTTATGCCTATAGAACAATTCAATTCTTTCATGTTTCTTTCCAACATAGACGTTTGAAATCAGGCAGTAACACAATGTAAACACAAGCAAAGATGCACCCAAGATTTTTCTTTGGGGTCCGAAGAGTTTTTCGGAATAGCCTACAAAATGCAAATAATTTTGTGTATTTGCCCCCTGAAATTGTGATAATTGGGAGATCCAGACTCTCAGATTACCTGTTCAGTGTTTCGTCCACACATATTTTACGGGGCCACTCCCCCCGGGAGGAGATCAAAATAATACGTCTATAATATAATAATAAATAAAAGAGTACCAGCAGTGGCCCTCTGAATACTAAGTGTGCCCCCCGGAAGATTTTTTCTGAATGGAAAACTGCACCTATTAGGGATGCGCACGATACAAGATTTGTGGCTGTCTCGTCTCGAAAATGTGCTGTAAAAGTGATGGCTCGACTCGAAAAATATATATTTCTCTATTGGAAGAGCCGTGTCTCGACTCGAATTTAGTCTGGAAAATCCTGTCTCGACTCGTCTCGTGCACATCCGTAGCACCTATGTCTTTACATCCCTGAACACAAGTAACTAATAATCTAAACTCTACTTTGCATTAGAATTATTACTAATTTAAAATATAGCTCCATCTAAATTTATTAGCAGAAAATGGATTAATAATTATTGTGGAGTGGAGTGGATTATAGTTTAGCGTCCTGTTCAGCAGCGAGGCTATATGAGACGTGGACCTACTGATTAACGTGGAATCCGAACCACATGAGCTCCCGCCGGGAATCGAATCCGGGTCTCCCACGCCAAAGGCGCGTACGCTAATAATTATTGTTATCTGTCATAATAAAACGAGCATCTGTATACGCTGATGTGATTAAAAGTGAGAGTACTGAAAATAATACTTGTCATCCAAATGACCTTTCGTCGCTTTCGATTTTATCCTTTCAAGTTATATAGTTATATGCCACTGGGAAACTAATTGTATTCAAACAAATTTTGAAATACATGAAATTTAATTCAGACCCGTAACCGAAATGACCGTATCGTTCCATTTTAATTCAACAATTAAATTACTGTAATCAAGTAAAATAAATTTACAGAGTCAAAAGAATGTCGACCTGCAAATTCTTTCGTTAATAGTGACTAATATTGACAACTCCCAACCTCAATATTTGTATGATTTTGTCCAGCACTCGAAAGAAACTTTTTCGATTCCCGGCGGGAGCTCATGTGGTTCGGATTACACGTTAATCAGTAGGTCCACGTCTCATATAGTCTCGCTGCTGAAAGGGACGCTAAACTAAAATCAACTCAACTCGAAAGAAACTTTTTAGAGCCTTCGGTTGCCTCTTATCTTCTTTCACGTTTTGTAGCTTTCTTTTACTATAAAATGCTAACTTGGTTTTATATCGTTGGTCGAGTAATGAATGAAATGGTGGAATGAAGAAAGTGGGAGGAAACGGGAGAACCCCGAGAAAACCCACGCATACGGTGTTTGTCCACCACAAAGTTCACTTGGCGGGGGCTGGGATCGAACCCGTGACTCCAAGCACCAGAGGTGAACGCTCTACCACTGATTCGTTAACTTGGTAGAAAGATAGCTGATAGCTTTACGCCTAACCATCTCAGCGACCTCGAAACTATGAACTCTACATGAACATCGGTTGTCGTTTTCGATCATTTTATATGTTACTCCCTTCCAAGGTCGCAAGGTGTCTTGCCCCTTATCCCAATGCATGAAAAGCAAATGATATTTTCGCAAACAGCCAGGGGCAGGGAAGGAGTAACAGAACGCACACAATTCGCTGTATAGCTTTAGGGCAAATACCTAAAGGCACAAGCAATAGGCCACTTGACCAAGAGCAATGTTGCCAAACATAAGACAAGATAAGCCCACGCTCAGCCTGTTCGACACAAAATCACTGACCCTTCGAACAAGATAATATTATCGCGCTCTCAGATTCAGGTTTTAATTGAATTTGTGTTGAAGTACGTTTTCTTTGGTTTTTAAACATTTGATGAATTTCTTACACACTGTTGTGTATGATATTTTCTATGTGGAATATTATTGTATATTTTGTACTGTACACGTTGTGTAAATAGAACTCATCTGTATTTCTTACATTGACTTTGAAAACTTTAGCAATGCCCTCATGCACTGTGTACGGCTTTAAAATGAACACACGAAATAGAAAAGTTGGTGAAGAGAATGTTAAGTTCCGTTCATTTCCAAAGCAGGGAGATATACAGCAATTGTAAAGCAATAGGGGTGTAATTTTGTCATCTGTAGTTGGACCCAAAAAGCCGTAGATCCACGCTGCTTATGCCCTTAGCAGAGCTGAGCTGATTTTGAGTTTAACAGCGGGAATCAAACCTGGGTCTCCCACGCCAAACGCGCGTACGCTAAGCTTGTGCCCTTAGTTTTATGAATTTTACCAAATTATTGAATATCTACATATTTTAACACAGTAAATGAGTTCTTTGCTATACTGCTTCTATAATAATAATTTTGTCATTAATTTGCTTATTATGTATCTTTCTATATAAAATAACAAGTTCTAGCTGGCTGATTGATCAACGCTAGGCCAAACCGCTTAAGCTAGAAACTTGAAGTTTAGAAAGGGCATATGATTTGTAATGTAAGGTCCCACTAAAAGAAGAATATTTGGAAATTTGAAGGGAAAAGGGAGAAAGAGGAGTGGCAATTATCTTAAAATGCCCATACCTTGGAATCTTTGAGTGTTAACGACATGAAATTTGGTATATGGACTTCTCATTTAAAATAATTAGATATGTATATAAGCGCTTTTATGATATTTGCCCTAGAAAGGAAGAAAATAGGGTAAAGTTACAATTGTTATAATTGGATGGTCATAACTTGAAAATCGTTAAGGTTATTGACATGAAAATTGGTTGAGTTGATTTTGAGTTTAACGTCCCATTCAGCAGCGAAGCTATATGAAACGTGAACCTAGTGACTAACGCGGAATTCGAAATACATGAGCTCCCACCGGGAATGAAAAGTGGTGTTTAGGTTTTGCAAGTAAAACAATTAAAGACATGTTTCTGCGTTTTTTCATTTTTCCTTAGAGAAAAAAGGTTTAAATTGTAATTGGTAAAATAGAATGGCCATATTCCAAAATCCCTTAAGAGTAGAAACATCTTGATTAAAGATGTATTTCAGTTTTTTGATATTACGGTTAGAAGAAAAACAGCAGGAAGACAAAGTTGGGGTTGAAATTGTTAGAATAAGATATGCCATATCTCGAAACCACTTAAGATCAGAGATCTTAGGGATATGAGAAAGCAAGTTATGCAATTAAAAAATTTGCATCAGTTAAACTTTACACGGCGGTTTCTGGGTGTTGGTTTTTGAAGCTCCAAGTTAATCACATAGCTTCAATTTACATGTGTTTATTTTCTAAAATTCAGCAGTTGTTTATAAGTGGGTATTTTGGACTCAAATTTTACATTTAAATTCATATGTTTTTTCGTTATTTATATCTGGTATCAACTTTATTTTCTTTATCAGAAAGATAGAAGATAATTTATTAGAATATTTTCATAGTTGAGGATTTTGTTATACAGTAATGTCAATCTTAAGCACTCTCCCTTAATATGTCACATTAGGGTGGGCCAAAATATAAAACGAACAGTAGGCGATTGTCCACAAGGTTTATTTTATTCCTTGTGATGTATACAAATAACCAACGAAATTTCAGTACAATTAAGTCATATTTACAGATCGCTTCATTTTTGTTTTGTTTTAGTTATTGTAGGATTAAAAGTGGATCTGAAAAGGCATGGGGACGCATTCGGTCACGCTGTCCCGCGTGCCTATTTTTGCCATTTGTAATATTTTAGGAAGTAGGAGATGCCATGTATATTTTTTGAAGTGAGGCTAACGGCGTCCCCCATTCCCCCTCAGTTTTACCCCTGATTTGTTGCCAAAACGTTTAGAAAAATGTCACTATTTGTATCCTCAATTTAAAAAACGCTTTCTTCAGTGGAGTGGAAACATTTTTAAGATGGTTTTCGACCAATCGAAGAATAAACTGTTTCTGTTCCTAGTCTTTTGTCAAGGCTTCATTATACTTTTGGATGAGACTGATACCTCTTTCAGCTACATTATTCACCACAGCCATTTATTTTGATAATTCACAAAATTCTTAAAAAAAAAGCATTATCTCGCCAGCGTTGTAGTGTTTGTTTGAGGAAAGATTGAGACTTCTCTTTGACTTTTTCATTAGGACATCAAATATTGAGTGTTCTTGCTGTTACTAGATCCTCCAAATTAAGTTCTTCGGGTTTCTTTGTCAACTTAAGTCGTAGTGGAATGTTTGGTTATGCTGGCCGCTGCAGGCTTTGGACCATCTTTTCCTTTGTTTCTTCTGATACTCTCTCATCAAAAAAAAAAGCTAATTTTGACAAAAGTGCAGACAAAAACTAGAGATATCTTGAAAATGCTGCACATGCACTACTAGAAATGCAGTCCTCTGAGTAAGTTTTCAAAACTGACATAAAGTTAGTCATTGAGAGGGGTTTGGTTGACAAGGGGAGCCTCATTCCACTTTTTCACATAAACAAGGCTGACAAACAGCGCTAAACATGTGATAATTTTACTTTCGCGCAGTCATCCTAAATTGAGACTTAAAAAAATTCAATGCTTAAATGCCTTTCCCCATCCATCTAGCGTGATGTTTCGGGTCTCGAGCTCGAAATGACTGATTGTCGTTGCATCCACCAAGAAATATGAGAAATAAACGCAAAAGTTCCTTATAATCATCTCTAGGCTTCTTGGCTTAAGGAGCACTTGGTAAATATTTTAACATCTGATATGTTTGTGCATCAATGGATTTCGTGCATAGCATCTATGCATCACTGGACTCTCAAATAGGTCGTCAGTTGTCTTTGTAAATCATCCTGATTTACTGATGACCACTGTTTATGAAATTGTTTGAACGATGAAGTTGATAGACCTTCTGCCGGACTAAACAAACATTTGAAGATACTAGAGAGGGGCCGTGGTGTGTCAGTAGTAGAGCGTTCACCTCTGGTGCATGGGGTCCCGGATTCAAATTCTGCTCCCGCCAAGTGAACTTTGTGGTGGACAAACGCCGTGTGCGTTGATTTCCTCGGGGTTCTCCCGTTTCCTCCTACTTTCTTCATTCCACCATTTCATTCATTTCTCAACACCACCATCTCCTTTAGCCTAGCCGGCATAACCGTGGGACGTAAAACTCAAAAATTTCATTTTATTTTTTAAGACACTAGAGAGGACTACCTCCATAACATGATGACACCATCTAATGATCACAATGAAAGCTACGAACTTATCCGGCTATCCGGCTATTAGCACAGCAACTGTGTTAAATTACATTGTAGTCTTGACACCTATAATATAGTATACATGAATATAATACCCATTAGGAACCTAATATTTTTCTAGTGCAGCATATTTACCTTAAATTTACGAATGAACGAGTATATACGGAGAAGGGTATACGCTATATTTTTGAGAACGGTCCAGCGTATACCTCAGAAAACTTCTAGTGTTAGTTCATTGGTAATACTACATAAACAAAAAGATTTAAAATGGAGCGACCTGTAAATATTAAGCAACAGAGCTGAAATTAAGCAAGTAAATAGGTTATGGCTAGAGGAAAAAATAAGCCTTGTGGACTATTATTTTGAACAAGTTGAATTTTTGCATTTGATTTTGGACCATCCTAATGTTACATGTATCGTTTAAAAAAAATAATCCTATTCTTTCTAAAATTATTTATGTAGATCAAACAACGAACAGAAAGAAGTAAAATTCGTCCTTATCCGTTTGTATTTCAGCTGCTATTTGTTCCTTTCGTTTAGTAGAAAAATCAAAGTACAGAATTGTGCAGGAAAATTGCTTTTGAGAAAGGAATTAAATGAAGATTGTTTAGAAAATTGAAAGGGAATCACTTGCGGTATCGGCATTTGTGATACTGCAACAATTGTGTACTTCGAGTATTCACTTTTGTGGTATTGGGACATTTGCGGTACTATTTGAAATAACTTCTTATTCTTTTTGCTAAGAGAAAATATTTTCGAGTGTTCAGTTACAGGATAAGCACGCAGTATCAACTGCTACACAACGACCAAATTTTATAACATTGGTGTAGCTAGCACTTTGTTTTAGGGGAAAATAACATGACTGTTTTAGGGGACTCGGGTTTTTGCATACTAAAAGCAGACTAAAAATCTTCTTTCAGAATATGAAACCATTATTAACTCACATACATACATACAAACTTTTCTCAGAACACTAAGAACATGTAAACTCAAATATAAGGATCAATTATACAGAAAAGTGAAAAGAAAAACATTTACTAGGATACATGGTAGTCACATCCGAAAGATGTAAACAAATGATTGTTTGTGATTGTCCAAAACTGGAAAATGTAAACAAATTCTTATCTCTCATTGGTCAAATTCCTGTCCATAATATTTAAAGGAAACTTCTAGAAATGTTTATATTTTTGTTTTCTTTCATAGCTTTCATTAACACTTTTCCAAGAACTACAGATAATTATGATGGATAGATTGAGACAACTTACAATCACAATAATAAAAACAATAAACAACGTAGCCTCTATTCTGGAAGAAACAATAATTACTCCAACTTTTGAATGTGTACCATTTTCCTCAAGAATTTCTTGACATCTTTTGAGGATACATAGTCAGTTAATGCTTTTTCTATTATTCCGTCCAATTCTATGTACGCTTGTTGTCTACGTTTCCCTTCAATGTTTAAAGGTCTTCTTTGATACAGCTAGCTGCTGTACACAGCCTCATTTTTTAGATACTTCTAAACAACACACTTAGGAGTTGATTTACTTATTAATGATTTGATTCTGTAATTCCACCTTCAACAGCATTATTCGTTCTGTGCTCTTGATTCGAGTAGCTTTACATGAATATGTCAATACCAGTATTATTTAACCGGCATTATTTCTTAATCACTGTTCTGCAAGATAATCTAAAAACCTAAAGTCTTTCGTGATGTGATGCATCTTTGATAATGGAAAGCCACCCAATAGCAATATCATCTACAGGGAGAAATGGTAGGGCAAAAGAAATTCTGAGGCGGAGCCTCACCTCTGGAACTGATTTATAGTTGAGTCCTAATTCCTGAACCTTCCTCCACAAGCACTGATTAAAATGGAACTTACACCAAGTAATGTGCGTTTCCTGGAACAGTGTTCTTCGAGATGTTATTGCTTTTTGCTCGAAACGTAATTTGCTTAATTTCGGATTCCAATTATAATATTAACCTTCACCAAACTGAAAAACTCTGATATCTCTTACTATCTCTTGTTGGTAAAAGGACGAAGATCCAAGGGACAATATTTGTTTCCTTCAAGATATGTTCCCGTTCTTGAAATTTCAATATTGTCTGTACTGAAAACCCTGATGAGAAACGCATGGTTTCTTAGATGTTTCGATTATTGTGATAGTTTCCATTAAGCAGCTCGCGTGATCTCCTCTTATATATTCATGACCTACTAAAATCAGCCAAACAGAATGAATCACATATATTAGGCTGTTGCATCTGCATACCCAACCTCTTTATTAATGTATTCATTCTAATTTAGATTAACGGGGCTGAAACGGATGATTTCGGCGCACGTTCCACGGTGTGTATCGCAAATGTCCTACTGTTTAAGGGAAAGTTTTGAACAGTACCGCAAATATCCCAGAAAAACTGGTGTTCTGGTTTTACCGCAAATGTCCTGATACCTAGAAAACTAATGAGTTCAAGCAATGACCATCCGGATTCTCTAAGATTTAAGTACAGATAAGAGGGTATATAATGGAAAAGCATTCTACCTAAAAATATTGAAGCCATTGAAGAACCTTATACACAGCAGGGAACAGTAACATCTGCATTAATTGAAGATATATATACTTGAGAAACTCGGCACTACATGATGAATTATTTACAACAGTATCAGTGTTGTCAACGGCTTGAGCGGATCGGATTACGGCTCAGTAACCACCGAGCCGAGCCGAAAAGTGAGCCAAGGCATCATAAAAAGATGAATTTGTTAGCAAGTGTGAACCGGAGGTTTTAATATTTTATCCCATTTAGAACATACATAAGTATAAATTAACTAAACAAGCAACTGAAAAGTTCTTCCTCCGAAAGAACATTTTACAAGCAAATGAAGAAAGTGATGAAGTGAGAAAATTAAAAGTTCTGGAAAGAAATTCTGATTGAGAAACGCAACTGGATTAGGCCAACTGGGGATACAACTTAAGGAAAAAGAAGAAAAATGAAATCTTCGAGTTTTACGTCCGACGGTTATGCTAAAGGGGGTGGTTATGATAAGTAATGAATGAAGTGGGAGAACCCCGAGGAAACCCACGCACAAGGTGTTTGTCCACCACAAAGTTCACTTGAAGGGGGCTGGGATCGAACCCGGAACCCCAAGCACCAGAGGTGAACGCTCTACCACTGAGCCACCGGAGCTCTTAGGAAAAGGAAAGAAAAGCGCACCACAGACAATAACTCTAGAGTTGTGGGGAAAGTTGTCCAAATAGACTTTTCTTTTAATTGACATTTAAAAAGAAATAAAATATATTTCCATGACGGAATAAAATTACACTAATATAATAGACATCTAAATTAGAAATAGCAAAAGACAGCTGAAAGTAAGGAGAAAACAGTAATTTCACATCAGGTTCCAAAGAGAATACACAACAGCAAGCGAGTAAGCAGACAACAGCTTTACTTCTCCTGTGGTTCTGTCCCGAGCGAGTGTCAAAGGTGACGTCATTGCACGAGTAGGACAGAAACGCGTTAAGTGATGAACTTACCAAGGCAGTAACTACTGTATTTACTCCACGGAGTCCGACACTCTATAAACTGCCTTTTATCTATACAGGATTATGCGCGATCAACATTATAACTGTTACATTTTTCATTCTCTGTTGCAAGAAAATAATTGACATAAGGATAGGACCTGTACTTAAACGAAAAATTACATAAACGGTCTGGTAGTTTTAGATAGAACGATCCGTCAACTGGAGGTGGGGTAAGTTCTCAAACATTTAAATATACGACGTCTTATGTAGGTGCACTACGCAACCAGTTACTAGAGAACAAGCCCCGAAGTAAGACTGGTATCAAAAGGAGACAATACGAGACTACTTACAGTATTAGTCCCCTTTCAATCGACAAATAGCTATCTCAGTCTCGTCTCGATAGTTCCGAAGTAAATTGTGTGAAATTATTGCACACTAAATTCGACAGTAGATAAATAAAATATACCTCCAAACGTTCTCCCTATTACTTCAGAATATATCCTGGATGCACCATTTTCTACTAGATAAAGTATGAATTAGCAATTCATATACAATATTCAAAAATGCATATGTCTATTTCCATTAAATATAACCATTAGATATATTTGAGATTAGTTTTCCCAGTAGAAAACGTATTTGAATCGGAATGAAATAGTACGAATCCATTTCCAGCAGGAGCAACTGAATAAACTTGCCGCTAACGAAGAATAAAGCCTTGGGCTTTCTTGGTATCGGGAGTGTCATTATTCACTTCAGCGACCCCGAAAACTATTGAATAGACACTCATTTCTTTCAATTACGAATTTTTAGGACGTCGAAAGCTTTGGATTTAACATTAATATCGTTCATTTTCGATTATTTTTATATGTTCCTGTGTCTCCCATAATAGAACTAGAGGTGATACGGGTTTCGATTCCCGTCAGGAGTCGTGTGGTTCGGGTTCCACGTTAAGTCGTAGATGCACGTCTTGTATAGAGTAGTAGCTGAAAGACACGCTGAACTCTATATCACCTCACCTCGTGAGATATTCTACGTTTGCATAATTTCTAAACCACTTTTCTTTCTTTCAATCTCCTTCTTCCTCTTAGGACACGCATAATTTCAAACCGAAACATTCTTCACGGTTGGAAGATGCAAGGCTACTGTACCATACTGTACAACCCTTATGGGACTAGGTAGTGAATTACGCAGTTTGAATAGCACGCACGAATAAACCACGCTTACATTTATTATATATAATGAATAAAATCTCATATTAGGACTTACTCTGCACGTCAAACTTTGAACATATGCGACTTTTTAAATTCTGATCTTCTTCTTCTCCTTTATTGTTATTATTATTATTATTATTATTATTATTATTATTATTATTATTATTATTATTGCAATAGCTATATGAAGCAATTATGTCGGCAAACTTGGTTAATACACATCATTCAGCAACCAGTAGTTGTAGAAATCAGACTTTTCCAGCAGAAGTTGTTAGCTCAATCGTTAGAGCGCTGAGCCATGGATTCAAGGGTTGCGAGTTCTAATCTAGTGTAAGTCAAAAGATTTTTTTCCTTATATAATTCTTGAAATGGAAATGTTTCTCTCTTCACCTTTATCTCGTAATTCTAAATAGAGATGTTTGGATGTGAAAGAAAAAGTATACTAGAATATAAGAAAAGAGAGGTAATTTACATGATACCTTTGGCAATTTTTAACTATATTTTCACCTATCTAGGACGTTTCTAAAAAGTTCAGACTTCTAGAGCTCCTTTTCGCTCTCTTATGTGTCCTTTAATTAATTTCTACAGTTACTTAGTGAATCACATATACATATATTACAGATGTCGTATCTCTTTCTCTTCTCTCTACATCATGTCTGGAGATGAATGTTTTGACAATAGGTTACAAACACGATTTTAAAAAATAATACGATCTGCGATATCAGTGATACATATTGTGGTGTTTAACTTAACATATAAAACAATAAATAGAAAAACTGAGAATACGAATCTTTTCGTGCACTGATGCTTCAATAACAGTGAGCTGATGCTTCAAATCTGTGTCTTTACTCCCTTCACCTATGTTAATTCCCTAGTCAAAATAAAAACTCTTCAAAATTAATCACAAATTCTTATACAACCATCCCTTCCTTGGAGTACTGCGCGGTCACATACCCGTCACTGCGATGTAAAGGCACTTATGGCGACGAGGATACAATGACTGACAAGTAGGAGAAAAGGAACCTTTATTTACAACGTTGTCATTCTAAGTAAACAGGATTCTAAGTAAACACTGTTTTCTTGTTGACTGTCGTTTTATGAGATGTTAGTATGTATGTAATTGTAAAAATAACTAATAAGAGGATATTAACAGTTTCTCATTTAGTTTACTACTATCCTAACATAACGCACAGAGGTTTGCTGATAGCTAAATAATAATAAGAATGATTACGCTACATCAATTTGGAATTTCAAATATAATAGGAGACACATGGTGTGATCATGCCAATAAAAACTAAACGATTTTGAATTTCAGTTACTTTTGGAGGCGTCGGAGGATTTTTCTTTGGTGTGAGCATCATATCCATTATGGAGGTGGTTTTCTACATCGTTATGGATGTAGTATATTTTGTAACTTGTAAGACAATGGCCGTAAGACAAGAAGGAAGATCATACACCACAAGTTGGAAGGTACCGTTGTGGAAAAGGATGAGTCTACAAACAAGTCTTCGGAAATGTTTACAGATGCAAATTGGAGAAACCACTCGAGTTCAGAAGTTCACGAACCAAGATGTACATAAACGCGAAGAAAAGCAAGTGATGTTTCGTAGAATGTGCAAGATGGAAGCTAGGTAAGAAAGTAGATGTTTCATTTGCAAAATAATATTGAACAGGTTTTAATTTACACTTAGATTGTAAAGTCATTTGCTGATTTTAATGGCACAGTGAAGTAACTCTTAGGTGGAACCGCTTGGCGAAATATTGAACCAGGATCTTACATTTAAGAATAAGGTAGGGCTTTATTTTACGCTCCGTGTTTCTGTCGTATAATACTATCGATTTTGAAATATGTTTTGTAACAAAAATAGGACGACCAATAGAGTTTTCTGACGTAAAATCGTGAACAACTCTTGTAAAATTACATAAAGGGGCGTGTAGGAAAGTCACATACATCGTGGTTGAAGAATAAAGTATATATTGGAGATAAACATAAAAAGAAGCTATTTGTATTGTTTCAACGCGAAAAGGTAGATTCAACAGTCAATGTGGTAAATATTGTAGCAAGCATCGTCAGAAACCTAAAGAAATACGTTCCCAGAAGATAACATTTATGATAACGGATCTTCAAATTTTATATTATGTATTGGAACGCTATAAGTGGAAGTTTATTATTAACCATTGCATACAATTACAACTGAATAATATATGTAAACGGAACCGAATTTGTCATTTTCTCTTGCATGCAAATATTAAACGTTAGAGACAATGCCTTCAATATGAACTGCTGTTGTTCTGTTATTAGTAACCTATGTTGAATTGTGTTTCCTTTTGGTCATATTACTAGCGTCGGCGCTTTTATGGACTTGGTCCTGGGTGAACTTTCTTTTGGGGTATATTACTTTTGGTGTAGTTCGAACGTCATGGGATGAGTATTTCAGTAATATCTAGAATAGTTATAATAATTATGAATCCTAACTTATCGAGGTGCGTAGTATTCTTAGGTAAGGACAGAGATTGCTATTGCTCGTATATATATCTCTAACCACAGACATAGTAGCTCTGACAGTAATCCCATACGATATTTTGTTAAATCATGAGGAAACTATGTTGAATGACTGATGTTAACTACCTCTGGCGGATATTTCTATAAACAGCTTCTCATGTTTAACTGCTAACGGTGGGGTCTTTTCATGAACATTTTCAACCAGTTCTTCCAAAAATTTGCATTAATGATAATCTTGAAACGAAATTACAAGACATACATCTAGGGCGGATATATTTATAGGCGGAAAAAGGCAGGGTAGAACTGTTACAGAGATAATCTTTCTCATAGCTAAGATAAAATGAAATTGGAGTAAGAAAAGTTTAAGTCAAAAATTGCTAAGCAGAAATTCCAATCCATCTATCCGGAAATTCCTGAAGTTCGCAGTGTAAAAATTGTAATGTATTATATAAAGGCTTTCTGAAAGTTCCGTTGATTGCGCCATCGTTACACATGAGTTTTTTTTTTTGAAAAAAGAAGGATTGACCTGAACAATGTGAAGGAATTAGAGAAGAAATTATAGGACTAATTGACAAACCAGCAAGAAAGAAACTTTACGAGATTAAATGTGATTATCAGAGCAATCTTCATTATGCTTTATTTTTTGTTTAATTATCCTTTATATTTTTTTTCCAAATTATGCTTAATCGTTAATTTCAATCGTTGTTTTACAGTAATCGTATATAATCTATGATATTTAATATACATTAAATATTACTTTCTTTCATATTTAATGAATTTTATACTTAATGCACTGTAAAAAGATATCTTTACTCGGGTAAGTTTTTTTGTCACTGGTGTGCGCCTTACAGGTGCATATATACAGAAACGAAGAGTAAAAGATGCCAGCAAAAGGTACTGAAAGTGTTTAAGTTCAAGAGGTACACATTACAATATAGTGTGGAGTTCTTGTAAACGTTTTGTACATTTCGAATCTACACCTCTCTAATTCAGGGAGCGAACTAACTATAAAATCTTTAAACATTACTTCAACTTTTTCTCACAGAACTCCACAGTTACACTTAGAAGAAAAGTATTGTTTATTCATTGTTGGCGGAAAGTTTGTTCCTCTTTTCCATCTTTCGTTTCTCCGCTTAAAAGAACTACACGGAAACATTTACAGAAATAAAAATAAGTTTTTCATTGTGCATTGTTAGGTTCTCAAAGATTTTGCACTGTAAATATTTTTATTCCCAAAAAAATATCAATACAGTGTCTTAAACTTCCAGTTAAACAGAATGTTCCAAGAATTGTGCTATTTATTTTAAATTATACCTTTTGCTTTATTTTCTAAAATTATGCTTTTAAACTTAATTGCTTTTGGACCCTTATACAATCACAATCATGTTCTACGTACCAACCATATGTGTAAATTGCTGTTATGTTTTTATGCTTTTGGGTTGCCCAAGTTATTATAAATGAATAGATGATTTATGGCAAACTGATCTTCTGGGAATGGATACTGATATCTTAGAATGTGTTTCTGAATTAAATAAAGGCAATAAATTTTTACTAACGATTATTGATGTTTTTGCAAAACATTCGTTTGCTATTGTTGTTAAAGATAAGAGTGGAAGAAATGTTACAGAAGCATTTCAATCACAATTAAAATTAAAATACTCAATAATAAGCAAACTGATGAAATAAAACAATCATAGCAAGAGCTTTAAAGTTGACGAAGAAATATAATATAAATCATTAATCCAACGTGTAGTGGTAGAAAAGCTTTTATCGTAGAACGCTTTAATAGGAATCAAACAAAACGTATGTAAAAAAATACTACTCAAGGAAATTATAAATGGATAGATTTAGTACAATATTTCCTTAATGAGTATAATAATAAAGTATGTAGAACAATTGGTGTAAAGCCAGTAGAAGTTAATAAGAAAAATGAGGAAATACTATTGGAAAATATGTATGAGAAAGCATTAGTACGTTAATCCTTAATATAAAATTTTGATTATGTTTATATAAGTAAATCTGAAGATGTGTTTGATAAAGGATATACAAAAAGTTGGTCATCAAAAGTGTTTGTTATTAAAGACGTTCTTTCTTGTAATTCACCAACATATAAAATAAAAGATTTGAATCACAAGGATGTATAAGAAGGTTTTACAAACTAGAATTATTAAATAATAAATACAAAGATGAGTGTATTTTTGAGAAAATATTACGAGAGAAAGGTGATGAAGTCTATGTTAAATGGTTAGAGCTTGATGATTCACGTAATAGTTGAATAAACATAGAAAACGTTGTAGTAAATTTAACGTTTAGCTTCTTATGGATATTATTATTTTAAAAAAACTTCGGAAAGAAGTTCCTACAAAGAGAAGTTCAGAGAAACGAATTTTTAAACATTTTCATACAATAAATATGAGCACCATGAATAATTCTTACACTTTAAACAATATTTGCTAGAAACACATTAAAGATAATTTTTGGTATGGCTTATATGAAGATTTTAAATTAATTATAGATAATTCTGCAGGATATTTTAAAGCTACTAATTATGTCACAGTGCTGGTAACAGGTTCGATCAATGGTAAGAAAATCAGTGATCTTAGGAGTTAATAGTAAACTACAATACAATATCTAATTTCCGGATCCTGGGAACTTCAATAAATCAACGTATATCTTCTAGGAAGCTGGTCACAAAATAAACAATTTAATCTTCAGAGTGTATGTATACAAAAATAATTGTCAGTATTGCTTTAGGGTTATTTGAAGACTTTTGTGATACATGTTATGATACTATATAATACTACTTTCCTCAAGGCTTAAAAGAATGCATCGAAGAATTACAATCAAAATTAGAAGATGTGCGGGAATTGACGGAAAACTTAAGATGGAAAAACGACAAATTAGAAGAAAAAATCGAATATCTTCAAACAATTGCAGCACCGTATACAGCTGATAATTTAAAAGATAATTGTCTGGTAATATGTAAGATGAACAAACTGAATGATCATTTTCCTTATTGCGCTATCAAATGTCAGAGGAGAATTCTATATAAACCTTTTAATGAAACAGGATAAATACCAAAATCTTTAGATAATATACGAAAAGATTAGAGATTCTAACAGTATTAAGTTGTTTAATTTAATTTTATTTTTTGTAAAAAAAAATGATTAAGTTTCTTTTCGGAGTTGTTTAATTCCGACCGAAAAGAAATTGGAACGGAGAATGGCGGAAACTTCATAACAAGAAACTACATAATTTATACAATTTGCCCAACATTGTTAGGGTCATTTAGTCTAGGAGGTTTAGGTGGCCAGGTCTTGTAGCTAGAATGGAAGAAAGTATAAACGCTTTCAAACCTTGACTGGAAGAGCAATCGGAAAACGACCATTAGGAAGACCTAGGCGCAGATGGGAGGAGAAAATCAAGATGGATCTCGCAGAGATAGGAATACAAAGTTCAAACTGGATCCATTTGGCTAAGCATAGAAGTCAATGGAGATGTTTTGTGAACGCGGGATTGAACCTTCGAGTTCCATAAGCCTTAGTGTTAGTTAGTTAGTTGCTTAATTTAATGCAACTTGAACTAGATATTCGTAAAAGTAAGCTTAAGTAAGATATTCCTAAAAGCTTAAGTGAGATATTCGTAAACGTGAGTTTTCGACATTGTTATCAAAAACAGAGTTGATTGAAAATTTTGACTATTATAATGGTTATTATGATTGGTTATTGGAGTATTACTAATACTTTTTCCTATAAGTCGTTCGTTGTTTTCTATAATAACTTTTTAAACCAATGATCTCATATGTTAACAGAAATTCAAAAATTAATTAAATCTGTTTTACCTAAATTTTCGAGTGATACTTATTATCACTTAAATCGTAATCATCATCTAAATAATAACATACGCGATTAAATATAGATTAAGACATAAAATTTGTTTTGCATGTTGCATATTCAATTACAATTCTTATGTACATAAATAAAATTAATTTAAGTTTGTGTTTGTCATTCATACAGATTTAAAGATTTTTTATAATAAATATGGGGAAACATTGTGATTTAATATATATATTCAATCTAACCTTATTCATCAAGATCTTAGGTTTATAGCAACATTCATATAAACAAAGATTGTTGAAAGGAAGGGGTTAAAAGAATAAATTATGTTATTAAAAGATCAGGAAAGAAAGATTTGATAGAACTTATTCAAGAATCAAGTTGGACGAGAACAAACAAGATGAACATGTAAATAACAGTGAGAATTATGTTGAAGTAGATTCTTAAGTGTATAGTTTAAATAAACCAATTATGATTTTGATGAGATCCTCATAAAGGTTTTAGATTTGAAACAAATGAAATATATTTTTATAATTTCCTTTCATAAATAACATGATTAGATATACTGTGATACAATTAAGAATAATAGCAAAGGGAATAAAAGTATGTTTCCAATTACCAAAAGTATAACTTCATTACCCTCATTTAACAATATAAAGAAAATAAGCAATGTGAAGATGAAAATAAAGAAAATCAAACCAAATGTGCTTTTATCAGAGATATAATTAGCAAAATAGAGCACACATGTGGTAGACTATTTTCCAAACCCCATTTGAAGACATATTGCAGAATATATGAACAAAATGACCAATGTTTAAGGGAATATTCTCAACTTAAACCCACGGTATATAAGGAGTATCTAAGATCACATTAATTGGTCAGCATATACACGAGAGCACGCTGAACATATTCTATTGATTTTCATAATGAATTTAAGGATGGTGTAGACCGGCATACACATAGTAATCACAACAGTGGAAGTAAATATTCAACAAAAATTCTCTGTAGGAAATTAAAACTTTGTTATTCTGGGATGCTAACTTCGATAAAAGTTGTTCTTCTATTATTTATATCTATCTTCGATATAAATCTTCGATAAAAGATTTAGGACTCCATTTTTAACAGTATTTAAATAAAAATGAGATTGGAAATTGGTTTCAGATGGTTACAACGTTTCAAGGCATGAACTAGCGAACTTTGTAAATGAATTTGGTGATATAATAGTATGGGAACTTATACATTTGTTAGATGAACATCCTATTGAGAAATATCACGATAATGTTACTTGGTCAACTGCTAGTTTAAGTTATAAGAATGAAGAATTCGTTCTTAAATATCAACGTAAATATATAGACCTCAGTCCATTAATATGATGTTTTAAATAGAAACTTTCCGAAGGCTATAATGAAAACTAAAGATAAGACATATATATTTAATTTCTTAAGTGTAAATAAACATGTGAGTTAATACAGTATATCAGAAGTAAATTAATATGAACAGCAAGCGGCTTAGAATCGGGAAATATTAAAAATGAATGTCGAATATGTAAAGAATTAAAATCTCAAATATACGAAACTTGTAATTACTTATTTTGTGTTGAATATAGTAATTGGTTAGGCAAAAATAATACTTGCTCCATTTGTAAAAAGATTTCAAGAAATTAAAAAATGGGGAAAATAGTAAAAATGATAATACAGATGCTAATAATGATGAATGAGATATAAATATTAGTGCTGATCAGGCCAGGTGCAGCTCCCCTTTGTTGTAAATATACACTACCTAAAGTGAGAAGTTAGTAGTGAGTTTTGTAAAATCAATAGTTTCTGTCAATTTTCTGAAAGTTGAGTGACCGAGAGCAGACGCTTAACACTTCCAAGGCAATTCGTCATTCAGACTACAGATGCCTAAAGCATGTAAGAAACTCAAATTTAATTCAAGTGTACTGGCAGTTATTTGGCGCAGCCCCTCAGAAAATCCTGGATCCGGCCCTGGTGATGATCATATGAAAGAAACCCTTTATGATGCATTAGCCTAGTATGAATAATCCAGAAAAGATTATATTATTTCCTGGCAGTTGGATACATGTTGAGAATGAAATAGTTTTAATAAGTGTATTTGTAATTTTTATGGGCTATTTCCATTGAAGTCGGGTTAATGTTACATTTTGCATTTGAAGAAGAAACGAAATAATTTCCCTCAAAATTTTGTATATAATAAATTAAAAGGATATTTAAAAAAGGGATAATAAGATATTATTGATTAAGAAAACGAGAAATGGTTCATCTTATTAAACAAGATGAAGATGAATATAGCAGTTCGCAACTTATAACCATTTTTCCAATAGAAAAGATATATTTAAAGATAACCAGAAAGACCTGAGCTAAAAGTTAAATTAAAAGAACATCATTTAAGAATAGATTACAAACATTTAAAATAAAAATGTAGTATATAAAGAACCAACTAAATTTTTAAATCCACTTCGTAGAGTTGTTAAAATAAAATTATCGGTAATTTTACATTTTTAAATGCACTTCAAGTGAATACGTAATTTATTTGTAAATTTAAAAATAAAATAATTACAAGATTACAACTTCAACACAGCTAAGGAAATCATACTTGAATCTTCACAAGAGTTAAAAATAAACTCAAAATAGAAATGGAAAAGTTTTAAAGACGATGATCTGGAAGAAAGTTACACTCTACAGAGCTTTTACAATTAAGAATTAATAAGTTTGTTTCAATGAGAGGATATTCTTACATAAAATTTCCAAATATAATTAAAAAAGAAGAATGTAAAAAATAACGATCAAAAATATTTCTTATAGTCAATTAGATTCGCATTATATTCAGTAGCATTATATTGAAGATGGGTAATGCGTTTCTAAATATAAATGATATGGAGATAAGTTTAAAGATGTGTCTAAAGACAATCCTTTTTCTGTACAAATTACTGATATATAGTTTAGTTTGAAAAGGTGAGAAGCTGATATAACTGAGAAGAGTGTCCCGTTAAAAATGACGACGTATTATTTTGTGTTCGGAGCACGATACACCCACGTGCCTATTACACTAAAGCTCAATGAATAGTGTCAACATGTAGAGTTATAATCAAAATTTGTATATTTTGAATATTTAGTACTTTATGGGTGGCGATGGGACTTTGTGCTCACTATGTATATTTACATAGAGTAAGTACATTGTCAAAATACTTTTCTTTGGACAACTCTTTTACTACATACGAGGAAGAAGAGAGATGAGGTATCACTTGAAATTTAATAACAGTTTCAAAGAACAAGAAAGTAATTACACCTAGGAATCATGAAAAATGTGATACATTAAGTAGTTAGTTTCCATTGATATTTAACATATTTTTATACATTCAAACAAAATGTCACTTTCAACTTTATGTTTTGTAGTACATTTTTTCACAATATGAAATTTAATTAAAATATAGACACCAGTATCACGCTCTTAGTACCTACGACCGTGCCACTTCAGTTACCGTACCTTTTGTAACTACTAAAATATATATTTTTTAAACAAGTCGATACAATTAAACTTTAAAATAGGCTGCTTACATTTATGCTTGGAGTCATATTGTTACACTTCGTGGTGTAATAATTGGAAATGAACAAGATCTAGAAGTTGACATGGACATTGAAAGAACATTGTACATCCCTTGTGATTGTATGCCCAATTTTGAACTCCGAAATATGATACATGAACAATAGTATAAGATGTACATTAAAGATTTTTTGCCACGTTGTTCGTATATTGATCACTATAACCTGTGAGATTATTGACATTTTGAAGATTTAATCTCATACATACATATACAAAATTCAGAATAAACTAAAAAAAGAAATTATTCATTCACCCTGAAATTAACAAACCCTGAAATACAGTACAAATGTTTTAGGTTTTTTCAAGATTTTGCGATTGGCCAAAACACAAGCCCAACCATACTGTTAATGCCAATATTTTACAATTAAAGTTGCATTAATGTATATCCGTTTAAATGAATATTATAATTATTATCAAGGACAGAGAAGTGTAAATTATTGTGTAAGTAACAATAAGCTTGGATCTACTTACCATGTCTGAGTTAACTTTCACCCTTACGTTTCTTCATTTAAGCTTAAATATATCTAATACAACCATCTGTAAAAATGTAGCATTTAACAGTGATTACCTACAGTCTACGTCGTTCATGCATCTACAAAGTCCATCAAAATGAAGGCTATTCCTACGTAAGTCACATTAATTCAGGAGGATAATCAATTTGGTAACAATGTAGAATATTAGGCTTTGATAAGATGCTTTAGAAGTGTTCAGAATATAATACAGTAGTTACGATTTGTCGAGATACAAGCATTACTTTATAATTGAATTACATTAAATGTACATATATTTTCAGACTGAAGTCTACAAAGATATGCAAAATATTGTTTGCTTCTTTAGAGGAATTCAGAAAATTCAGCACATTAGACGGACTGAAGACGACCGGAGACACAGCCATTCATTGGTTTGTACGGTAAATATCATTTACTAGAATTTTATTTCTTCCTAGTCAAGACAACCCACCAGAATTAAATCTTTACGAGAGTATAGAGTATTAGAGAAAGATTTATGCCAAATTGAGACTACCACTTGGAAATAGTCGTAGAAAACTCATAGTTATTTCTCTAATTCCCTTCTTATTTTCCTCCCAAGATTTGGGCTGGGCTACATGATAATACTCCACTTAGCATCGGTGAATTTCAATGAGGAAATAATGAAAATAAAGAAAACAGTGCCAAAATACAAATAAACCTGTGCTAGGTGGTTACTAAAAAGCACGAATGCTAGGTAACCGAGTCAGACAGAGACAATGCTGATGGTCTATTGTGAGAGTGCACCAAAGGCAGCAAGTATGTCGGCGACGGTGGGTATGCACTTATATAAAGATATGGAAGCAAATTGGTTTTCTCAGTAAACTCATTCCTACAGGTAGTGGCGTATTTAAGGGCTATCGGACTCAAGCCCACATGAAATAAATTTGTTAGTTTTTCACATACCACATAAAACTATAATCCTTTTTTTACGTATCTAATAATTTCATTGATTTTCTATTTTCTTGTGCTCTTTGTTCAGAAAGAATGCTGTACAAATTTGTCCAATTTCATTCCACGTAAAAACTACGTTTCTTCTTCCTTTCGTCCATTCTACACTTCAATTTCATTTTCTTACGAGGAAACCGATTCAAGTGTGACACGAAATTGTGGACTGGTTTATGCGCAAACGAAGTGTTTTTATGTACAATTAAACCCATTAGAGGGAAAAACCCTCGATCTCAACTGTTCCGGAGATATAGAGGAATAAGGAGAAAGTTGGTGCTCCGATATTTTGCGAATTTTCGGCCATGTTGGGAGTGAATATGTTTGAAAATTGCATAGAAACGTTAAGGAAGATGCATCAGGGTGGAATAAGAGTGGTGTTCAATGTTGAGGTGAGTGGTGTTGCATTTACGTGGGGCCGGAAAAGAAGGGGCTTAAGGAATAACAAACGCCATTGACACGAAAAACAAGATTGTATTTTATTACATGCTAATATATCATGTTGTTGGTTCGTAGAAAATAAGTAAATGCGTTATAAAAATGTATTAATTACATTGCCAAAGGAACAGAGGCGTTGGTGCAGGAACAAAAGTTCAATGTTATATTCTGTGCAAAAGTGCTATAGAAAAACAAATTAAATAATATGAACCATAAACACATATTGTTGCAAATGTAAGTACGACAGTGTGTAGTGTGACATATTAAAACGCAATGTATGGACCAATAAGCAAAAATAGTATCCACAACTTAAAAACGAAAAGCAATAAGCCTTATATACCGTGAATCACATGCAGTTTCGACCGGTCAATAACTGTAGAAATTATAAATGTTTGGAAAGTTCGGACGGACACCATTTTATACATTTGTCATACTTTTATTCGATTCATCGTAACAAGAAACCTGAATATAAATACCTATATCAGGGAACAATTTAACTCCGGTATTTTTGCCTTCCCAGTAAAAAACATTCTTTCCCTTATAGGGAATTTTTATAGGCTCTTCGGTTTTTTAACCCTCATGTCTAAGGCGAGGCATTACTACAATTCCCTGGATGAAGCAATTATTCATTTTTCAAAGACTCTTTCACTTGTACTAACGCTACATATTCAAAACTTGGCAAAATATTGGAGCACCAGCCTTCCTCTCATTCCTTTATATCTCCAGAACGGTTGAGATCGAGGGTTATTCTCTCGAATGGGTTTAATTGTACACAAAACATTTCGTTTGTGCATAAATATGTCTTCAATTTCGTGTCAAACTTGAATCGGGTTCCTCGTTAGTTGTTACTTTCTTTCGTTTCTACTATTATTCTTTCAACCATTGTTAATTGTGATTGAAGTCCGCCGTCATCAATAACACCAAAACTAAGAAGAGCCGATAATTGGAAACTGGTGTTTCACACAAACGTGCGCGGGTATCAACATAATGGAACTTTAGTTAAGGGATATTTAGATCGTTTAGGCATAAGAAAAGGTAAAAGTTTGAATTAAAGAAAATCAAGAGGGAGAAATAAGTAGCCCGGGAAATTAGGTAGGCCAAGAGGATTATTCCTTTTCTTCTATGAATATAATACAAGTTTAGATTCACTGCTAAATTTTTGTATCATATTACATAAGATTAACCGATCTCCAATTCTTGCCATTAGAACTGAAATCAGTATATTTCAGCTTCAACTTGTCTCAACATTTTCTTTGACGTAAAAACGTACACAAAAATGGAACATTTCCATTCTTTCCTATAATGATCAGTTAAGTTGGAATAAGATTACAAATATTCAGCGTGTGTTTGCAAAAGCGTTATTTCAGATTTGCCTTCATGGTAAGATCCTCAACCGACATTCGAGTTACACGATTTTTCCCAGTATATTACTAGACAATCGATTAAATGATATTTAATTCTCTATCTCAGGTGGGCAATTATCCCGATGCTTCCCGGTGTTGTGAATAGCTCCCCTAAACAAAATCCTAGATACGACATTGCTTACAATACTTGTAATGGTTGAACACTAGTAATATTGCCCTTGTAAACATATTATGCTGCTTTCGTACGCTGTACAAGATTATTCCGCAGGTGGAAAATATAATGTAATAATAGCATGTAATGCAGTAGCCATTAATGAGCAATTACTTATTTTAACCAACATAAAATATTTTAATGATTTGACACTAATAACCCTACATTTGTAAACTTAAAAATGCTGATGTATTATTTACCGTCTAATTCTGTCGCTTACCATCTAAAAATATCTCTTTCCATGCAGTTTACTGAATTTTATCTGTGAATCTTCCAGCCGTATGATTAAACTTGACATGCTCCGTCATACTATCAAAAGATGGTTCATTTATGTTTCTAGACTTCACTGTTTACATTATTTTTGTACAATTTTTGTTCATGTTTTGCGTCTAATAAACATAAGTAAACTTTTCAGAACCGAATTTGAATAGTCACATATCAAACAAAATTTTGAATTAAGGATTAGAAGGTACGTATTTAATAATCTTTTCTTCATTTGCACACTTGAGCTCTAAGGAACGATTTGGAAATGTTCTAGTGGGGAATCGTTTTACAGAACATAATCTAATATATTGAACACAATAGTGGTCTATCAGCTGATGGAGAAAACTCCATTTCCCTTTCTAGTTTCGGTATGTAGATATAAACAAAGCCGATAGCTTATGTAACTGTGATCTGCAAATTTAAATTCTTTATTAAAATTTCAGATTTAGATTATTAGATATTTGTTAAAATGAAGGATAGTTGCTTGGATGTAACTAAAATACGTAAACAAGTTATTAATAATATTAATTTGATATATAGTAATATTTTGTGCTATATAGTAATATTTTGTGCTATTAGTATGCAACATCTGAACTGTGAAAATGATTTGTTTGGTATTAACATGTACTCATAATACTTTACAAGAAACTTGAAAATACAGTTTCATTTTATGTTAAAGCTACCTCTTTGCTCCTGAAACTAAACAATAACTTGATACAATTTGAAAACAACAACAACAAAAAAGAAAATACTCTATAATTATTAACAAAGTGTGCAAAGAAATGCCAATCTCGTGTATATATTGTCTCTCGCTTATTATTCAGGAACTATTAACATATTCTACAGCAATCAATAGATAGATACTTATAAAAATACGTTGTTGGCTCTTGGAAACTTTAGAGGAAAATCTACAGGATGTCCGGAATGGTATTGATGTTTTTAAAAGAGTATAGTTTTAATATGGACAGAGATACAGAAGAAAAACAACATGCATTTTAAAGGAGAACTCAAAAAGTTTATTTGGTCTTAGAAGTCATTTTAACTCAGTGTAACACGACGTGAGTTCCATTTGTAACTCTTACAATATCTAGCCTGAACTCAATCTTTCTCCACGTCTTATCTAAAATCTGAGGTGTTCCTGAAGCAATCGCATTCCTAATACGGTTCTTCAGTTCATCAAGGTTAGACACCTTTTCAGCAGAATACACAAGATCTTTCACATACCCCCACAGGAAGAAGTCCAGGAGGATAAAATCAGTAGAGCGTGGAGGCCACCTAATTGTTCTATCACGGCCTATCCAACTGGCAGGAAATTCAGTATCAAGGCACTCCCTCACTTGCAGGCTCCAATGCGGCGGGGCACTATCCAATTGTATTATATATTCTAATGTTGTAACTGGGGAACAGCAAAGTGTTGAAGCATGACTAAGAACACATTTTCTCTTATGGTTTGCTCTATGATAAACACGGGGCCTATAACTGCATTATGTGTTAAAATACACCAAATATTCAATTTGGGCCTGTCTCTAGAATGTTCTATGTACGCATGCGGATTCTCAGATCCCTATATCCTAACATTGTGTTTGTTAACACAGCCAGGTAAGTGAAAAGTTAACTTTGAATCGAAAAAAAAAGCGTTAAATCGGAAACTATGGTCATAATCAATCCTATCCAGAGTCTCAGTGGCAAATGCTGCTCTTTGTGGCTTATCGTTGGGCTTTATTTCCTGCAAGAATTGCACCTTATACTCGCTCAAATCGTTTGTGTACCTCATCGTTTGTGTACCTCATCATGCACTGTTGACTTTGGAATTCTTAATTGCCTGCTGGATGCGCGAATTGACTTCCTCGGACTACGTGAAAAACACTCTCTTACTGCTTCCACATTTTCTTCTGACATACGCGATTTATCACCACTGAGTTGTTTCAGTACACTCCCCGTTGATAAACATTGAGCTTTCCACGCCTGGATACCGTTGCGTATTGGAGGATCTTTGTGGTAAACACATCGAAAGTTTCCTCGAACTCGAACAACACTTTTTGTCTCTGAAAACCACAACACGCCTTTTCGACTGCATACGCCGTTTCTGTTTATCGGCAATACTAGCGCTGTCATCGGAACTTGTTCAAGTATGAAATTTGCTGAACAAAACTTTTTCAGTTTTCCTTCAATGTTTCTTTCTACTGTATCTCTGACCATATTAAACTATACACTTTTAAAAACAGTCTGTCCCACTCCGGACGCCCCGTATTATTTCAGAAAGTAAGGTGAATACTTAATCAACTTACTTATGTAGGCATGAATTCAGTAACTGATTTGTAAACACAGGCATAATGCTAAAACACGTAGTGTATAGCTATGTAATTGTAATACAATAAAGTAGTTCAAATTAAAATCTGAGCGAATGTTTGTGAAATTTTTCTATTTAGGTTAAGGCAAAAATCTGGATACAACCCTATAAAAGTGGAACGGGGTGAGGAATCATGGTGCCGTTCGATCTTAGGTGTCTATATTGTGGGGTGAAATTTATAGCCGCTATGGGGACAGCGGTGGCCTTCTGAAAATCTGCCATCTTGGATTTGGGTTATGATTTTCAAATGGAAAGGGGTCATATTACATATCATTTTACAATGCCTTTCTCTGAGGAATACACCTGTACAATCCGTTTTCCGATATCTTTATTTCTGTAGGGGTTATAATCGGTTAAAATTTAAAATTGCAAGGACGTTGCCAATTGTATTCATCGTTGCAGGTGATATACAATGCCACAATAAATGAACAATCAGGATTCTGAGTTCAACATTGAGACAATAAGGGTACATAAGGCAAGCAGAGTGATGATAGCAATGAGAACCTTATGATAGGATCAGGAAAGAAATCTCTAATTAATTAATTAATTACGAGAAACCTGGAAGGGGTTACGAACTCCAAACCAGATCTTTTGAATCTATGATACCTGCAATAAATCTTGACTAAATTTAGGACCTCTTCCGTTATGGTGATTTGGCCAAGACAGAGTGATAAGTATCATTCTGTTTTTCGTTTTATGGTTTGGTCTGTCACATACACTTGCATCAGAATCTTTCCACAAGATGAATTTTTTCAGAATATTTCATGCACTCCACCAATCTTTAACAATTGTTTCTTGAAGAGACGCAAACATTTCATTGGCTGCATAACTCATCTGCTAAGGGATTAGCGCTAGCCGTCTAGATCTGGAACCGTATCGGAAATGCAGCAGCATTGAAGGTACCTTCTCTTTCCTCACAGGCAGTTTCGTCTTCAGAAATAGGTTCTGTCCTCCCTGCAAGATGTACGTATGAAGCATACATGTAAATATTAGGTAACTGTGGGCTTCGTTGTAATATACATATTCGTTATTTGAACTAAAAAGTATTTTTATATCAGCGGTTCGTAAAATTGTACTTATTTTTTGAATTTCAAACCCAGAATTTGTGCTATGGATTTAATTCAATTTTTCTCTATTTTCGCAAAGGGGAAGTTCCTCCGGACCATAATAGTCTCGTCAAGTTTTCTCAAGTCGATATTCTCCGCCAGAACCGCCTCTATTCCCGATTGAGAATAATTGAGTGTTAGTTTTAACATTTTCTCACACTTAGTCAATTTCACATATCATTTGAGATTTTCTTCTAGTGTCATAAAATTAATCGAAGTTAGTTAGATTTTTACACAGAAAAGTGCCTATAAAAATTCAGGATCGTTTGCAAGTAATTATTTCAATTTAGCACACTTTTGAGAAATGATTAAAAATATTACGCGTTTTGTTATATCAAACAGGAACATAACGACTTTTCCCTTTATGAATTTTCACAAATTTTGAGGAACACAAGTGACTGAAAAGTTCAGGGTCCATAAGGAATTTTTGGTTCTGAAAATCTCTGTAAAAATAGTATTACAACAATTGTAACTACCCGTGTTAAATATAGAACATACTACGTAACAATGAAATAAATATTTGTTTCACGTTATCCATATTTACGTTTATTTTCCAGTCCCGAACTCCTGTGATTGGAGGGCGCAAAATTATTAATTTTTCGTTAGTCTCGTGCTTGTTAAACTATGAGCGCAACGTTCGTACACTTTCCTATTTGTATAATATACTAAGCACAAGCAACAAAGTGTATCACGATTGCGCTCATAGTAAAAAAAGAAAAAATGTATGAGTAGGTGGTTGCTGTACTGCCGTCATGTAGCAGAAAGTTGACTGTGAAGACCAAAGGAAACCGCATTTTATTGCAAAGAGTGTGCATTTGCGAGAGAAAGAACGTCAATGCGGTGATTTTAGGAGAACAGAAAGCACTGTAGTAACGTTGTGTGAGGTGTAGAGATTTGTAGGTATTCAGCGTATTCAGCTAGGTTATAATAAACTTCTGACTTTAATTCGTGTATATTTTTTATACTAAGAATCCTACTTTATAATAACCAACTCATAATATTTAACTCCTTAGAGCCAAATACCCCCTTATGGACTCTCATCCTTTGACAAGCTGAGAGATACTAATAATATCAGTGGATAGTGGGAATTAATAGTATGTATATATATACTATTTATTTCTACGCAAGTCCTGACACTTTAATAAGCATCCTAAATGAAACACTTCTCACTGTATGCTAGACATTGAGTTTTAATGTATTTTAAATACTGTAACTTCAATTTCTAGAGCTATCTATTCTTAACATAAAAGCTAGCTTTGTATAATATTAGTGTAGATTACGAATATGTAGTTCGTGTTATCTAACTAAACTTGTAAATATATTTCTCTTTTATTATTGTTACCTACTAAATTGTTATTGAAATTTGAATCATTATGTATAATTGAAGTTATGGGACCTCCGAATAATTATATAAGCAATTTGAGTTCGCAATTCCGAAACGATGTTTGAATTATTGTTGAAGTACTTTGAATACGATTCTAATATTCTCACTCTCTGGTTTGTGTTACATTTTATCTATTTTTTAGTAATCACAGATCTCCAGTCCGATTCTTTCTGACGTGGGTTTTCCCATACATAACAACAATTTAATGGCTGATACCTTAGGGCAAGTCACAGCAGAATCATGTGTTCTGGGTGACACTCTTTCACACTTCACTGGGATACTAGTGGGACTATGTGCTACAGGGATATCTCTCATCACTCCGACGTGGAGATGGATCTTTTCATCTGGTTACATGATTAGGATAGAACTTAAGAATCTGTTGCCTGGTTGAAGGACTCAGCTTAATTATAAACCGTGCTACGCTAATTTTTATACACTTTGTTGGGAGTAGATTGGTAATCTGAGGTCCCAACGACCACCTGGCCTAAAGCTAGGTATATTCGACACATCTTGTTTTTTCTCCATTTTATGAAAGTAAACACATCCACATTCAACAGTTTATACATTATTGTGTATAATTATTTCCTTTATTTTTCAGAATTATGTGGTTCATGTTGTGGTTTGCAGCATTTGTATTTTCTGTGTGTGTGGCTATCGCCCTTGGAACAACTTATTATGGAAACCCTGTTACTTACGAAATTGATTCGCAGCCATTCATTGCAGATAACTCTAACATAACAATTTCAGTTTGTTTTGAGAAGAAAATTAACTGGACTTCAATGTAAGTCTCCAATTTCTACATTATACTAGTTTTAATTCAAAACAATTTTGTTTCTCAAAGTCAAATGATGCGCTCTACAAATCAGTTTTCGGATGATATTGTATCTTATTTGTATACATATGTTTCGATACAAGAAGCAATGCACAAAGGAAGATAATGCTTTTTAACAGAACTTTAAATTATTATAGAATAAAAGAAATATATTATACGTGTAGGACAATGATAGATTCTGCTGAAAGAAGTAGCAATAAAGGATATGTATAAAATTCTTGGTTATTCTTGGGTATTCTTGGTTATATGTCATACAATAGGCTTGATAATTTTGAAAAGTGTTTTTTTTTTTTAATTCTGCTGTTGCGATTTCTGCAGGTGATAATGGTAATAAAGTGGTGTAATGGAGACTTAAGTAGAAACTATGGGTCTAATTTTGCTTATGTATGAAATGAATAGCTATAAAATAATTATATTGTACTGATTCCAATTTCCGATTCATTATGAAATGTTGAATTAAAATTCAATCTCATATCTTCATTCAAACTCAATCCTCGTTCCAGAATTGTATTTGAAGATGAACCCTTTTGTCTTAGAGAGAATATAGCATCTTCTTTTAATGTTTTAATGACATTTTCTGGGCTTTAGTGAGATGAATATTGCAATTTGCAGTCATCATAAGAACGTTCGAAAAATACTATGTGGGACAGAAAAGTGCATTTTATCAGGCATTGCTCTGCAACCTCGTGTTCCTTTGCAGAGTTTGTTCCAAATATGTGTACGCTTTATCTTAGGACACATTCTCCTAGATTTAGTTATTGCCTTCTTTGTAAGATAATTTAGTAGAAAAGATCGTTAATTGTTTGTGTTCTTCAATTATTTAAGGCTAAAAATGATCCAAATCATATGGGATACAATTTGTTTGCTAAATCTTCTACTTTTTATCATACTTAAAGTTATGAAATAAGTATGCATCTAATGCATTTAATTTCCTTGAAGAAAAAATTTACTTTTAAAAATAATCGAATAACTCGTATTTTGTCACACCTTATCTTGCTAAGCCTTTTATTTTCATATGGAAAGCAACAGGAATATTCTGTTTCAGTTTATATGCTTTAGTAAATATATTTACACCACCATTATTTTTTTAGAGAAGAATACATTTAACACAAGATTTTTTACCACAAGAATAATCGATAACTATATCATATTATCGGCCTTGCAATTCTTTTTCTTTTGACTAGTTTGTAACAACGAAAATGAGCCTTAATTCGCGTCTATGTATTAATTTTGCCATTGTTCATGGTTCTGAGCCAGAGTGCGAAATGTCTCCGTGATCTTTCCAGTTAAATTGGAAGATATATATTTTTAATAAGTTTTCCATGTCGCGCTAGAATGTACGGAAATTTGTTTCTCTTTATACGCAACTATTTTAAGTCTTCTTTTTAGTAAATATGTATCAATTGCGACAATTAATATGTGCCAACATTGCATTAAATAAGACATTTTATGCGTTTTTGTCTGTGATTCACTCGTTTTGTTGAAATAATTCGTTGTACAGTTTCTTATGACTGAAATTCACCAATTTCAAAGAAATATTTCGTGGATATATCAAACTTGTTTGCTTGAAGATGTTCATTTTAAGGTTTCACTTATAATATACTCCTTTCGCTGGGATTTGTGACCAGAAGTATATAATTTTTCAGTTGTCTTGACGTAAGCAAAGAATATTTATTTTCGTATGTTTCAAACTTATAGTTGAATCGTACATAGTGACCTCCGCAGGATATTGTATATACACCACATTTTTGTTTTCAAGGAGAAATGTGCTTTGAAATATTATTTCTCGTTTCTATTAATTAATATGCAACTCTGATCTTACGTAAGTGTTACAATATACTGTAATCATGATGACTGCTATCGAGAGTATAACGTGAAGTTTATCCTATATTGTCAGTACAAATATAAGATTGACACATTTGTAGAAATATTTTTTTTCTAGTTTCGATAAATATTGGTCTTCCGAGATATTTATGTTGTTCAATTTTCCTCAAATTTAAATTTAGCGTTAAATTCGCAAATTATGCATTACGAGTAATTCGCTAAAATTATGAGGAGAAATGCTATTATTGTCTTCTGTCCACATTTGATCATATAGGATTTCCAATTTAAACTTCTCTTTGCTCTCCTATTTCACATCTACATGGTATTTTTATTAGATTCCCTTTCGCATTTCTAAAATGCATTTATACAGTCCCAAGTAGATATTCATGTTTAGTTTGAGGTCATATTGCACTACATAATATATATAGTTCATCAATATATGCGTATATATCATTTACCAAGTATTTTATGAATTTCATCAGCATAATATTTTTTTATTTCTGTAATTGCACAATTGCATCTAGGGTAATTCATCAGGACCTATAGAACATGAATAAGACGTTAATTTTCTGTTGTTGAACACCTTGAAATGAAGATCTTTGTGTAAGAATTAATGTTCATCCAAATCCTCTACTAATTAAGTAATAGAACAAAACTGTAATCAAGTAAATTCTTGATTGTCGAAATGTTAATTATTCATTATACAATGAACAATTGTAATACTCCGATATTTGTTGGTAGCACAACAATCTGAGCAGGCTCTAAAGGATTAACAGTCATGTTAAAATGTTCATTAGAGTTTCAGTGTTTCATATTTTAATAATGTTTTATTTTTTAATTTAAATATTGAAAGCTTCTTTTTCCTCAATCTAGCAACGTAAGTAGAATTGGAAACTTATGTCCGAAATTAAAGGAAAATGAAGTATATGTATCTGGAAGAAGAAAAGTATACTCTAGTAATGATTTGAATGCTGCACTGATTTGAATGTAGATCGCAGAATTTATAGCTAATGAAGTGCATGGACCATTGTACACTCATGTCCAAAATGGTTGTTGCATATCTATAACCATCTTCTTGTAAGAATATAGTTTGCCAATGATCTTGCAGGGTACTTTTAAAACGGATACCATGTGTATAATTGAGAAAAATATATTTGTGGTAAGTTTCATAAGAAAAGAGTTATAAATACGAAAATTAGAATGAGTAAAAGAAAATGTTGCTAAATGGACAATAAAATATTATTTTCGTTTTATTTTTCTTATTGACTCCTCTTTTGACATGAAATGTGCCACATATATGTCTTTGCCGATTATACATATACTAACAAAGTAAGAAATACCGGACGAATTTGTTATCAAATTATATTCCTACAAATTATATCCAAATTATATTTATAGACATTTGACAATAATTTTGGACATGAGTGTACAATGATATACTACTATATTTTTAGAAAAGGAAACGTGGATCACATTCTATTTCAACGTAATATTTACAGCACCTTTCGGGAAAGTATGTGAAAAATGTTACATTTTCAGTTTTCAGATAGACCGTTTAATCTCCAAACTGTAGTGGCGATAATAGAATAAGCATTTTAAAATTAATTATTAACTACCTTAGGGAAATTAATATAGCCTTATATAAAACGAAAGATGGGGATACCAGAAACTACTTATTATATCGCAGAGATAGCTGTTGAATACATTGTCATACATTAAAATAAATAACAATGAAATACATTACATAGTACTAATGATAAAAAATAGCGAGTTTCAGAAAAATATATCTTAAAAAGTGCAATTGTTGATTTAATGAATTTTTCAATGACAACGCTGTTTCTCAACTTTGAATGGAGCTAGGGTGTAAGCGTAAAGTGGAGGGACCTTTTAATCCCACACACTATTTGGATAGTATTACGAAATGGGACTGGGTTCATTTTGTCACACTTTTTCTTGTAAGAATAAATTTTCTGATTTTATTATTTTAACTGATGCATATCCTTCATTTAAAAATAAGAATACTAAACTGAATTGTAATAAATAATTTGGTGAAAATTAATCTCAACTTGGTTCAAAAATATACCCCTAGCTATTTAGGAGCGTTCCTGAAAATTTGGAGCAATTGCAATGAAAGTGAGTAGCTTCTGGATCCTAGTTTATAAAACAAATATAAACATAGATGTATAAATTGCTACTATTGTAAGATCTGTTATTTATAAATATTAACCAGGTAAAAGTTCAACGCTAATAACAAAATCACGGAACTTCTCTGCAATTTCATGATAAATTATACGCTTGCACTCAATGTCCAATTATTCAACATTCTGGAAACTGTTGATTTCTGCCTTGATGAACTCGGTTTGTTCTATCTTCTTTTATTGGGATCTGTGGACAGTGAGAGTATCCACAATAAGACTGCAAGGTAGTACTCCTTTTATTGAATCTCTTCAGAATATGTCTCGAAGTATTCTCTGTCTGGGACCCGGCATGCAAAAGCACTTGCTTCACAAATACGAACTAATAACGTAGTAGCTGATTTCTTCTCTGGCAAGGATATTTTCATAATCTTCAATACTATCACTAACTCCGATTGCAGTCCAAAGCCGGAATACAGCTCCCAGAACGATTCCTGTGTAAGGTCTTGTACTGATTTTCAAAGCACAACTTGGTCCCCTTGCGTTTAAATGGTTAGCCGATCTAGTAACTTCTCTTTCGTACGACATCGCTTAGAGCAGTGAAAGATCATACTCTTTCTGTTTCAGCTATTGTTTGATACAATTGTTCACTTTCATCGTGTCAACACGTATTACAATGACAATCGGATAGAATACACGCAAGGAACCCAAAAATCCTCTTCATTTTCCGTAGAAAGTGAGTCCATTGATAATCAATGAGCTTCGTTGATTCTGATTATGTCGGTCAATTATTGTCCATTTTAGCATTCTTCTTTTGTATAGCCTTCATAATGAAAAGTAAAAACAATTAATTCAAGAATTTCATATTGTTATTAGTTTGGGCACGGTGGGTCAGTGGTAGAGAGCACACCTATGGTGTATGGGGTCATTGGTTCAACCCCCGCCCAAATAAGTTTTCGTGGACAACATCGTATCTGTGGATTGTCTCGAGTACTCCTGTTTCCTTCTAATTCTCATTCCACCAGCTGTTGCATCATCATTCAATTGTTTTAGTTATCCGTCTCCTCTTGCGTGTAAGGACATAACCATGGGACGCTAAACTGAAAGATTTCATTTTTTCCCATTTTGATTCTGCCTAGTTTGATCAACAATTTTTCTTTAAAATTCTTCATTTTAATGCTTCGTTTTAATGATATATGGGTTAACCCAGAAATACAAGTATGAAATAGCAAGTATGAAGTATGAAATAGTATGAAATAGCAAATGATTCGATTGTGTTTTCTTTTTTATTCTCCCATACACAACCTGCGTTCATTCATTCAGCTGTCTAATTGTTGACGAATATTGAATCTCATTTATTCTGATTTTACCTATCCATCCCAACGTTGAATAACCTTAATAGGTTGAAAATTTTATTATTCCATATTTCCTAGTTTTTAATATATAGAGAATATGCTATTTCACAACGTTTCTTAGATGTTTTAAAGTACAAGAGGTTCCAACGGTGTTGTATTCTAAGATCGATTGCAAATTAGTTTTAATTTAAAACGTAGTCATAGACAACACACTTTTCTAGATTTATTTCTAAATTTCGATAATCTTTTAGAATAAATTCTCTCATCTCTTTGTTGAAATTATATTTAACATACTGAGAACGCTATTGAAGTCAATTGAATCTTCCGTTTGACGTCGAGGAGTACAACCTAAAATAATGTGTAACGAAAATCCCCTTTTTTAATTTCTCTTTTTATCTTTATTGGGTAACTTTGAAAACTATTCTATGATTCAAATATTTCGTTGACTTCGATAATGCAATATGTTGCTATTCGAAGAAACAACGAAGCTTATAGAATAATTCGTAGCTGCTTAGTTTATTTACCGGATTTATCTATGACTCGGAAATTAAGAAGCAATGGAACTATCGAGTTATAAAGACCAAATAGAACACATTTCACTCTTATAATTTAAGACAATGCTGACGGGTTCGTTGACAATCATGAAATTATATATGGTCTTCTAAAAGGTATTGAGCTTTTACGCAGTTAATGATCCCAATTCCCAGGTGGATTTGATAGCTGATAGGTAAAACTAGTTAATGTGAAGAAAACTAGTTAATGTGTTTCTATAATTGAGGGGTGAGAGTAACAGTGGTCTCACATTTTTTTTTAAAAATGGAGAAAAATCAAATTAAATACACGTGCTTTCTGTGCAATATATCAAAAGCAACCACACGTAGTTGAATGTGTCATACATTGTACATATATATACTGTAGAAAAAACACATGTGTTTAACTTGATTTTTCTCCTTTGTTAAAATTGTGGGTTAGACCACTGTTGCGCTCACCCCCCCAATTAGACGTAAGGTATTGCGTCTAGAGAATAATGCAATTTCTGCAAAACTGCATCTCATATTACATTATTATTTTTTGAAGTCATGAATTGTGCACAGGCATGTAAATGAGTTTGTATTTTTGTGGGGAAAATACTTTATCGAAATCAAGATTCTAAAATTGGTGCAGTCGCTTTCGTTTTGGAAATGTCCATGATATTTTGATCCATTTTGATCCCTCGACAGAATTCGCGACAACAAATTTTGAACTGAATGATATCACGAATTCCTTGCTGTTATTCGATATTTAATTTCTTCGTGGGATGGTTTTCTTCAGTTAATGTTGATCCTAGACTATATATGAGAGGATTATTAATAGTCTAGCAGTCCTTCTACATTGTTGTTTCGGGAAAAATTCAAAAACTGAGAAAACACAGACCTCAATTTAAAAAAAAAAAGATGGTGCATGCTCGAGCACAAATGAGTTTGTGTGCCAGGAAGCTCTTGAAGCGTAAATTTATTTTAAAATACCCTTAATCGCTGTACCTAGTACAACGCGACTTTCTGTTTTCCGAGAAGAATGTCTAACTCCAAAAGAAATACATGTTCAATTTTGGTTGAATAAGTTGTCGAAAATGTAGACTTATATGCAGTATTATTAACAACAGTGACAGCAGTGATTGCACTAGAGTATGTGAATGTCGAAGATAAGTGCTTCGGAAGTAATGATTAGGAGCTAATGCGGAAAGTACCAGAACTTATGAGTGTAGTACTTTTCTTACCACATCCCATACAGATAACTTATATTAAGAACTAAACTGAATTTTTCGTCAATAAACACTTTTAAACTTCCAGTAGAAAATTCCACATGGAACTCTGTAAACTGTGAAATAAAACTATGATTTTGTTACAATATTGCATTTTATAAGTACATTTGCCTTTCAGTCAATGCGCTACGCTGCTTCCAAGCTGCTCATTCAACGGAGTGAAAGGTGATTGCTGTTCAGTTTTCAGGAACTCTGTATACGGAAAATTTAGCTGCATATCAGGAACAATTTCCGATTTCAGGCAAGTTCAGTGTGATTCGTAAATATAACATAATCATTTAAGCAACTTCTATTTTTTATATTTTATTTCGAAATGTGTCTTCCGCTCTCAAGCAGATGAACATTTTTTATGAAACTTTTGTAGCTTCACCATGAATTATAATGCGATTCACTATGTGCTTTTAATAACTTGATGTTTCAAACATTTATTAATGTTTTATTTCCATTCATATAACACTTTCATCACAATTTCTGTTTGTATACATTGTAGAATTTATTTGAACAAGTATAAACTATATTTGTTTCCAAAATAAAACATTTTTCATATGCAAAAAAAAAAACTTTATTGGCTGACTTTTATACGAAACTATTAACTGATTTTAATTTTTACTCTATCATATATGTTTAGTTTTTGTCGTAGGAAAAAGTTTTAGTGTTGCACTTGCTTGGTAGTATGCAAACAGTGCTCCGAAGGCTCCGTCGTACTGGGTTGGTCAGAAGAACACAATATTTACTTTCTTACATTTACGTATACGAATCTCGACCGAAAGTGGGTTAACGTGGTTTTCTCACATGAATCTGTATGCACAACATCGAATGATGGACGCCATTTGATGGATTGTCCCGTTGTCACCCGTTATGATTCTTGATATGTGCCTGAACGAAATTGAAATTGAAGTGGTCATGTATCTATTTCATTTTGAGATTCGACTTTTAGTCGCTGTGCAGGAAACCTTCAGAGAATTGAAGGGCACCTGTAGACAGATCAGTAATTACACATCATGAGTAACATCATGGTGCCATTAGTACGAGTACTTCATCCTCACAGTGTCATTCAAATCCAGCAAGACCAATCCCCGATTAATACTTCCCACACTTTCAGGAATGGTTTGCAGAGCAGCTGGAGATTGACGTAATTAACTTGACTCCTAGTGTAACAACTTCAATTCCGTGGAAACATGTGAGCAGCGATGATGCGTATTTTAAAGAACAGTTGACCTGAAGCACATCCACCAAGAGCTTGGGATAACGTATGGGGTATTGTTTCCGAGGGATGGCTGAAGGTAGAGTAAAAATATTCTTGACTGGAAGTAGGGGATGTTCGGCCATCTAATAGATCTTATGAAAGTAACATAAGAATGGAAGTAAAAAATACAGAAACTCTTGAACACAATATTAGTATTCCCAATTCAACTCACAATATAGTCCTCTTTAGAGACACATAATTTTTCTGAAGATATTTATCGTGGCAACCACTTCCTCTACAGCATTTTTGTGCAATTCTATTAGTAAATGAAAAGTATTTGTTGGTCTTGAAATCATCATCCTGACGATTGGGAATCCCACGATCTATCAGTGAACTATTATTTACATACTTACAAATCCATTCTGAAGAAATATGACTTTCAATTTCCGGTGTTTGATTACAACGATACTTATATCCGTTGAGAATGTCGTATTAAACTTCCTAAACCCCTGCAGTCTCTATGTAGCAAATGTTTAAACAAATTATAAAAAATGATATTATAATGAATATATTCGAATTTACTTAATTAATTAGTGAGATTGTGGATTTGTACGATCTTTTCATGCAGCCCAAGCCTGATTTTGAAACGAGTAGACCAATGGATTTGCTCAAAGTATGCAATAAACAATGCACTTCGTAACTGTGTTCATGCATTAGACGAATAAGGTGCATATATAATATTAATACCTAACTTTTGCAACGAATTAAATAAACGCGAGATGGAAATGTCTGATAGCAACTACAATATTATCTTTAAGATTGTAAATCCCATCCTGTAATGAGATTACTGAGAAGTAACTTCCGTATGACAAGTAACTGCAGACAAATGCACAACATACATTAATGTTTTGTTGTTACATGTTTTAGTTAATATGTATTTAACACTCACTTATAATTTACAGACGTTCTGTTAACACCCACTACATTTCAGATATTATTCTTTAACCCTGGAATACAAACCATTCGTAAATTTTACGAAACAGCATATGCAAAATTGTTGAATTCGCTGAACTACAAATGCGCGGCCTCCCCAATACCTACATAGCTCTTACAGCAGAGGCTAGTTTTGGTTTTACCGTGTCAGTCGGTTTTATCATGCATATTTTAAAGGTCTAGTCGTAACTTTTTTACGAAAGGTTTGTAACCACGTTAGTTTTTTCCACAAAATTGACAAATCTACTTCCTTGTTTTTAACATTAATGAGTAATTTTTTGGACTATAAACAGTACAAAGAGTTTGTCATAGTATAGTAACTATTGCTCGTCTTCATTGGTGGAGAAACTATGGGTGACAGTGAACAAGAACATGCAAATAACCAAATAAGAAGGCTGTTCTAGGATATCTTCTAATGAAGATTCTAATAAAGCACATGCACATCAGTAACCCTATGGCAAACCCGCCACAAGGAACGTGCTTTTACTGTCCGTCAGTGGAAAGGAGAATGACAACACACTTGTGTAAGCACTGGAGGAAGGCGATTTGTACTGAAAATAGAGGTGTGTGCTGAGTGGTGAGGAAAATGAAAAAAAAAGTTTGGAATGACAACTTTCAAATTTGCACATAATTAGTTTCTTCGAAGCTTACATGCAAAGTGTTATATTTTTTTTAGTTGTCTTGGTTCCTTTACTTTAGTTAACTATTATTGTAATATCTATAAAGTAATTTACGCACATAAATGTAACTATTTCTTCATGACGTCATATTTGAATTCAACTATACAGCTAGCAAGTTATATACATGACGTCATACTTGCAATTCAAGTATACAGTTAGCAAGTATATACATAACTTTTTACATGTACTTGTTCAACAAAGTATTGCAAAGGCATCCCATATTATTGTCGATATAATTTTATAAACAAGCTCATTTTTAGATTTAAAAAATAATAATATAGACAGAAATAATAAAACGACTAAAATTGAGTAGGAAAATTTACGAATGTTTGTAAACACGTAGACACAAAATAAGGTTTGTAATCCAGGGTTAAAGACAGTAATTACTTAGATCGTGAAATGATTGTTATATACAACTGCTTTATGTTAATGTAATTATTTTGTATAGTTATTCATTCATTGTGAAATATAACACAAATGGGAATCGAACTCATGATTAGCAGTCCAGCGCTTTACTACTGAGATAACATGAACCATTTTATCAATCTTCTGTAGGAATATAGGCCTACATGATTTCGAAGACAATGATATTGATATCCGCTCAAATGCTGTTGTTTTTTAGTTTGTCTTTTTCATTGTAGTATGCATGCAAGAACTGTGTGCACTGTATATTGCTCTCATTAGAAACATACTTTTGCGCATGGAAACGAAGTCGAGCATATGCTCAAATGTATACATAGTGATGACGTACAGAATTATTACGATTTTGAATGAATGGTATTTTTTTTTCTTACATTCCTACATATACTTAATAACAGTCCTAGTTGTTTTATTCCACTTACATATTTTTCCAGATTGTAAAGGTTGTCTCGAGGGATCGTTTTAGCATCTTCACTTTAGTGTTTTTGAACATAACTAAAATTAAATGTAGAAGAAAACTTTTAGCTTTTGATAAAGTTCTCCTTGGTTTTGATTCCAACGAAACTCACTAAACAAGAATGTGTTATTGACATTCGAATTAGCAGTGAAAGAAGAAAACAGACAAAAGAGATGGTTAGTCATCATAACTACAAATAGACTATGATCTTTCGACTGCTTTGGTCTTTATGGTTTTAAAAATCGTTCTCAATATGAAATACGGTTCATGTGTCAAATTTGCTTTTTTAAATTTATAGTATTTTCCTATTTAGAACTTTGGACCACTGCAGTCAAATATACTACGACATGCATACAGTAATATTACTTTTTAGTTTTCAAAAATGTATGCGATAATAATGCAGGGAAAATTAGTGAAACCAAAGGAAATTCATAAGGATCTAAGGGATATTTCTTGAACAGTCTCTGGAAGATCTGTCTCTGGAAGAGTATCTGGACGTATGTCTCTGTTTCCACATTGAAGTATTCTGATAGAAATGCTCACCGTATTCGTCGCTAACAGAACTCAAGTTTTCCGGAAAGAAATCCAATTAAGATTGGAACAATTGGGTCTCGAAAGTAATATAATAACCAAAATCTTCATATGTTTTCCACAACTATAATCTAGATCACCTTAGTTGTCAGATTTATGTTACAACCATCATTACAACAAATGACATAAACGTGAAGCAATTGGTAATCATTTAAAAGTTTTGCGCAAGTGTCATAACAAGTAATGGGGTTTAAGTATCCCGATCTCCGACATTGCAAACAAAATGAAGATGATAATACTTTTGAATTAAATGATTTAAATGACGAGATGAAACAGCCAACTCACCGCCAATCAAACTATCCTAATGGTGTAGGCAATCATGTAACATATTTGATTTTTTTCACACACAAGGAAGCTGCTACCACAGAAGAGTGTATCGGCAATCAATTTATGTGTTTATTAAAGACTGACACAGATAGACAGTGCAATGATCAGCCAGAAAGTAATCATTTCAAAAATATTCCCATAAGAATGTGCCTTCAGTCCCTCCACAAATCAAACACGAAGTTAACACAGGTGCGTATTCTAACATTGAATGGTAATAAATGTTAATAAATGTTTCAACTTAATGTTTGAAAACACTAGACTTTTCATGCACTTTTCATAAGCTAGAAAAGATTTTTATTTCGAATATATATAAAGGTAACGAAGAAAGTTCTGTCGCTTTTTTCTCCCACCACCTTCGAACATCCATATGTAACCTAAAACGTACCTGGAAGATCAAAAACAGTCCCCATAAGCATCGACGACCTTCTTCCGACTTTGTGAAAAGCATGGATTCCATCGTTGTGGTATTCGGTGACCCGTATGCCGGTGGGCAGTGAAGCGAAGAAAGTATCAATTGCATTTTACACCTCTACTAGGGATATGAATTGGCGTCCTCTAAGTTGATTGTCCAAGGAATGGAAAAAGTGATAAGCGGACGGTGTAACGTTTGGGAAGTGTAGCGGATGTAATAGTGCTTCCCATCCAAGGCGTAGAATGGTGTGTCGGCTCATCCTAGCCATGTGGGGCTTATGGTTGTCCTGTAAAGGAAGATCCCTCTGTGATCTCCTGGCTGGATCCACCTGGATTTGGAGAGGTGCTGGCTCCAAAGTTTTTAGTTTTTCTTGAATACGGATCAATTGCTGACAGTACACACTAGCATTGATGTTCTGACCAGCTGGTAGCGGTTCCTGATGCTCGATGCCGCGAGCAGTCCTACAAATACACAGGAGAAACTGTCTTGTACTGTGGTAGTGCCGGCTGGTTTGGACAAGGTTCATGAGATGCTAACCAGCGATGATGGCACCGTGGATGTTAGTACAAGGCCCACTTCTCATCACATATCAACACCCCGTCCAAAATTGTCTTATCGTCAGACGAGACAGCAAAGAAACACAGGTGTCTCCTCGCGTTACCTGGTGGCCAGGAGTCAAATCATGTGGGTTCCGTCGACCCAACCTGCAGTGCATCCCAAATTACTGGAGGGGCTGCTGAATGGTTTCCGCAATCACACTGAATTGCAGTCCCAGTTCCTCACATGTCTGGCAGCTGTTTGCCTCAATTGCTGCCTGAAGATCTTCATATTGTACATGTGTTGTTCTTCTGGCACGTGGTGCGTCTTCGAGTGTTTCGTTACCGTCGTCAAAGTCGGTCAACCAGCGCTGCACTATCCGCGTAGTCACGGCACCCTCATCTAAGGCCAGGCATATCTTCCGTCCCGCCGCAGCGGCATGTGATTCCACTTTCAACTCGTGCCTTATACACGCTGTTATGACGCTCTATGGAGGTCCCATGTTCATTATGTCCTTACGCAAGTTCACGGTGTAACTGAACTGCCACAACCAGATAGTATATTGGATGTACCCACATCAACAATTGAACTTCAACATATCTCTGTTCACATTCAGCTTTCGGTGTGATTGCCAATTGAACACATATTTCCACAAAAGGCGACAGAAGTTTCTTGGTTACCTTTATATTTATAACAAGAAATTAAGTTATTTAACATACATCTGTACTAAATATAAACTTATAGTTTTATATTCTTCTTCAGGAATTTTGCAGCAGAAAATAAGACATCGAACAGCGAGTTTGCTCTGTCAGTTAAGATGATGTGGATTTCATTACCTACTATGGTTTGTATCTCTTCAATTTTAAGTTAGATATAATAAATAATATATGATTTCTATAACGACTCTTGAAAATTACTTTTGAATCAAAAGATCATTCTGAAGAAGGATATTTTTAGTCAAAATATTTTAGTAATTTCTAATGCTAGGAAGATTGAGCAACTATTAATATTAGGTAACTTAGTTTGAAACATTATATATATATATATATATATATATATATATATATATATATATATATATATATATATATATATATATATATATATATATATATATATATATATATATATATATTGCATAATTTAACTCAATTTAGTTGGTTACCAATGACTAGGGTTTTAACTAGACATTTCCTTCGCTACTGATGATCTAAATATAACATAGTTTTAACATATTCGATTAAATACTAGGGGGTCGAAAAATCGAAATTTTGAGGACCCCTTTGGGGTAGCGGGGAAAAGTTGTGCCTTTATGTAAGTGTTACCCCTGCGAAATTTCAGAACCTTAGGATGAAAAAGTCAAAACATTTATCCTTTTTTATTTTCAAAATTTTCAACGAATTTTCAAACTTTTGCACTTCCTGCCAGAATATATCATTCTGGGGTTTTGAAATATCCACAGATAATACCTACATGTAGGTACAACTTTTCCCCAGTACCCCGAAAGGGCCAACGACTCTGTCGAAAATTTACACCGAAATGGCTTACGACTCTATTCAAAATTTACAAAATTTTAGATTTTTTCTATTTCTTACGACATTTTCGAAACTTCAGAGACCTTGCCAGAACTGAAGATATTGTTCCAAGGTTCTGAAACTTTGCAGGACTGACACTTACATGCAGAAACAACTTTTCCGCATTACCGCAAAGCGGTCCTCAAATTTTCGATTTTTTCGACCCCCCCGTATCAAATACTAAACACGTGTTCTGAAAACTAATGATATATGTTTCGAGAAAATTCCATTTTCTAAGAAATATAAAATTACACACAGAGAGAATGTAAACAGAAACACAATGTATTATTATCAATACATAACTGGTGAGAGGGATGAGATGTGTTTTTGAAATGATAAATCCATTACGGAAACTCGCTTCTTACAATCTCTTACCGTTTTCATTTTGTGGCTATCAATGTAAAAATCGGAAATGCTCTACATCTATTACTTCAATTCTGAATAGGGGTTAAGGGCGTAGATAGAAGTTATTCTTGGGACCCGGGGTCAATTCTAGACAACCGTTTCTCGCTATAACATACCATTTTCGCTCTGATACCTTTCCACATACAGACATACTGACATTGCTCTTCTATAGGAGTTCCCATATTTTTGAATAGGATAGTTTTGGAGTTCAAAATTGAAATATGTTGGTGTGAGCCTGATGCATCGAACTATTTTAATCGTAATTTTACAACTTTGTGATCAAATTATTATCAAATAGGTGAAATGAAATTCATGATTACAAGCAAGAAAGGAGACAAATTTTAGAAAATAGTGTTGCAAAAATTTGATTTCTTGAAAATAAAATGTCTATTGAAAACTTCGTGAGTAGATAATAGCTGGAACGTATGTAATGAGCAGCCTCTGGGGCCTTCAACCCTCGAAATTCGGTGTTATCTATTATTTTAGTCTAATATTAGGGGTGATTTTACAAATCTTAACATTATTTATCCTTATTTTTTGACGGAACTTTGGATCCCGTCCGAATTAAATTTCTAGGAATGCATGTATCAGTATAGTAGTGTGTAATGCTCAATGATATTGCATTATAAGCTTAGCAATGTTTAATTTACTTGTGGTTATTTTGTTATTCTATGTATCTTGTTTACAACTTTAATCTTGTAGGGCCCATATACTATCAGTTATAAGTGATCAGTCCAACTGAGCTGGAAACTAACTTAACCGATTGTACGATGAACTGAATTCTGGTATGTGGGGTACCGTCAGTTAATCGAGTACAGTCGTTCAGTTCCTTCAGTTCAATTGCTTCAGTTTCACCAGATGTTTTGTGGACTGCACTTATAAGTTCCTTTAAATGCCAAAGTTTGGAACGTACACTTCCATACCTCCAGTCCCTGATTTCTTAGATTTGTTCATTTTTCGCACTTGCTTCCTAAATGCTGACCGTAGGCTGTTTATTTTTTTTTAATAACAGTTTCACGTCTCTCCTGATATTTCAACTCCTTTAATTTTGTAAGTAATACACAATACGCTTCGACACTTTTATACCCTTTTACATAATGCACATGTTGCATGTTCCAAAATTCACATGAGCAGGGTAGGCTTGAATAAAAGACAATAATGCATTATTTTTGCTGCCGTGATGAGTGGACTTGAACTGAGAGAACACAAAATTGAGTCAACTGTGCGTTTTCTTCAGTTAGTAGCACAGTTATCGTAGCAAAAGACACTAGCAAATGACGTTCAGCCCAAAATAAGCGTTTTTCAGTCCAAATAACCACATGATGAACTGACTGGGCTGAACGAATTACTTTAGTTCTCACAGTTTTTCCATCAGTCCAGACATAACGATCAGGACTCGCTCTGATCTCACAGTTCTCACAGTTTCTTCAGTTAAACTGACAGTTATAGGGCCCTTTAATATGTCAACAATCTTATTTACTTCTAATTGATTGTTTAGCTGTGTTATAATCCTTACCGTAATTTATGGTATTGCAGGGAACAAAATTATACTGTTTTAAAGAAGAAAGAAATAAACAAATACTTAATTCGACATATTCGTATCTACCAAAAACAAAGTATTAATAAGTTCTAAAATTAATTTACATTGATGATATACATTTTATTTAGAAGATATTCTGTAATATACATGTATTGAAATATACCATACAAATAGTACTGTTTTAAAACTAATAAAAATCCTAATATAGAGAAGCACAGCAATTAATAAAGCTAGGAAACAGAAAATGGTACGATATACGACAGTGATTTTCCTAATAATAACGAAATCTTCTTAAGCTTGTTGTTGTGTTTATCAAGTGGAAGTAGAATATACAAAGCCTCTGGGAAAGGCAATACATTCACCTGATGTTTTCGTAGCTCTAATTCCGTTTAAACCAGCTCCCTCCAACTTTCACACACCGAGTTTCGTAGTCCTTTAACTACTCGAAAGAAGACCTGACATCAGTCAGCGGCAAGTCCTACCCGAGCAGCTGTCACGTTGCACTAGATTTCCACGAGCCATCGGAAGCGAGTTTCTTTCTGGTACTGTTTGGTTTTGGGAACTACCAGTCATCTCACAAACCTATATCCGGATAGTAGAAACCTTGACGAACCACTGGAGAGTTGTTTCGTGAGGAAAAAGACAATCACATGAGCTGCATGAACGGAATCATAATTTTGATTGAGGTTTAGTGACACTGAGTTCCTCAGGTCTTGTCGTTTTGGGCAAAAAGTGTTACCTAGACGACGACAAATTTCTAAAGGGTACCCCTTTGTATTATTATGATGCACCCACTACCACGACAATCGAAAATCATTTAAAAAAACTTGTGTTTTGATTTTGCTGTACACTTCTCGGTCTTAGTAAACGTTGTGAGGTTTGGGCGAGCTTGCGTGAAACTATGAGTCGATGTGAGTTTTTTTTGTTATATTTGTACACCCACGTTTTGAATTTTTTTATCCACACCGAGGCCACAGAAGAGTGCCTAACACAACACACCTCCAAAACAGAGAACCAAAAGTGAAATTAACTCCACCTGCAGGCTGAAGACATTATGTACTCTTCTGTGATGACGCAAAAGTTTGTCAACCTATGCATGCACTTCCCCTATAAACAAGGAAACTCGGATAATATTGCATCAGACCTCGTGCATTTTGGTCAGCCTCTTCTTCAGCTTCTAACCACAGACGTCCTTAATTTTTGCCAGCTCTATGCGCGAGATCAGCGTATAGCCATTCGCCGTTGCATTGCACAGTATTAAAGTAAAAATGTCCTCTGTCAGTATGTCCAGTAATTTATTTGAGTAAATCATAAATACTAGAGATAACATCGGCGTTCGTATAATTTCTAGACAAAATGCCTGAATGCTACATTTTGTAAAGGTAAGAACTGAATAATGGCTAATAATCTGTCTGAAATATATTTCCAATCACGTCGTTCTGCTTGAGTTTTTATCTGGGACAGGAAATCGATAGTTCTTTCAAATTTAGTCCTTTTTCTGGATAAAAGCACTTCAGCATAAGCTGTCCGTGGCGCTTGTTGAACCCATGAAATTTCATATATCCACCAATAAGACTCACATGTTTCCTAAATTGAACGTTTGTTAAGAAAGTGGTACAAACAATACAATACAATACACATAAATTTTAAGATAACACTATCCATGGCTTTAGATTGGATATTGTAAGCTTTGATCATATTTCTTTTGTTATAAATTTTAAATGTTAAATACATTAGTCACCGTCTATCTTCTGTTTTGAGATTAGCCAAAGTTCTTGTGTAGTCACGAAACATAAAATGTCCATCTTAATTTACGGAAAAGTTGTCTTTTGCGAAACAAACAGAATCTTTGGTAATAATGGCATTTCGGTCTTTCACTTATGTACTGCCGATACTCTTGGGCTGTTTTGTTAGTTTAGCTCTTTCATGGCATCTTCATTTATTATTAATATGATTGGAAGATGATAAGAAAATGCTCTCAATGTCCTAGGTGTTAACTTCATAGGAGCTAGTCAATGTGTTGACAGTTTCTCTTTTGCTGAGATTCTCAGGTAAACCGTAAATTTCACAGCCGATGGCAATTCTAATTCGATTTTGGCGTTATTATTAATATCTTCGAGTAAAAGCAGGAAGTCTCTCTCCTAGTTCCATTCTCCTCTCTCTATTCGTACATTTTATCCGGCCTGATTCATATTTGTACTATTGTTCCAATCATGTAAAGGCATTTAGTAAAGTGATAGACACACATAGACACAGATCATTCATCTTAAATATTAGAATAACGATGCAAAACTTTGACTAGAGTGCTTGGATTAACACCAATTTATAAATGGATGCACAATCCTTCTTTACCTACTTTCAGTCACAAATTCAGTGACTAATGTTATTCTGTAATTTTTTTGTACCACACAGTTTCAATTAGCCGGCTATTAGAGTATAATAAAATGTAGAGCAACATGCATAATAGATTGGCTATTGATCTCCCTTCTCTCTCTTCTTTTTGTTTTCATTGTGCAAGACTAGAGATGAAAATTGGAATCCTTTATTTCCGCTGGACGTAAATTTAGCCAATCATTTGAATAATATTAATATTAAATATGCTTACACTGCCTTATTAAATCATTTATATAAATACTTCGAAATTGACTGTTTATTGAATTTATCCCTTTTGAGCGCCATGGTTATATGTATGGCCTTTCAGAATGTACGGCGTTTCCTAACGGAAACTGAACCCGGTATTAAAGGTGCACGTGGAAGCCATTAGACTAACAGGAATGATAGTTTTGAAAATGCACATTAGAACACTTAAATAATTTGAGATTATTTACAACGAAGCAATTGCCACCGAAGCTTGGTGCTTGCAAACGAGATTATTTTCTAATTTTCTTTACACAAAATCTCCTGTTCTTGCGTTTTAATGTAGGGTTGACAGTCGTCCTGTATGTACAGGATGTTTTTAAAATTTATTATATGTTTTCTGGTCCTTTATGCAGTTTGTATAGGACACATATTGGTTCTCTATTTGTGTACTAGTGTGTACCACTTCAAACAAAGTATTCTTACACTGGAAGAACTTTAATTTCATGGAAAAACTGTAACACTATACATTCTGATTATTCTCTTGTTTTAATCGACCTCTATCTCAAATTCGAATTGTGAGATAAATATTCGGGAACAGTGAAGAATTATTCTCAATTATCCACTCTGCACAGCAAAGGCTAGCATTCAAAATTTTTAAAGTGTGATTTAAGATTGTATGACGCAAATATACTTCCAACATTGATAACAAGTCAGACATAATTCCACGTGTGATCAATCTATAATGATTTCATAATATATGATGATAGAATATGGTAAGTTCACTTTTACATAAAATGTTTGACGACGTGTGTTCTATATTTAGAGTGGAGAAATATAGAACTTTATTGGAAAATAAATGTATTTATTGCTTTAATTTCAGAGTGCTATGCTCTTGCAAAATGGCTTTTTTCGAGCAAGGCTGAGAGCTCACTAACACTAAACATTTAAATGGACGGAATAATAGGAACATTTTAATAATAGTTCATATGTTAGTGTCCTATAGAATTACAATAAGCTTGAACTTTATTGACTATTACACAATATGCACGTAAATGTTTAAAAATTCAAGAGTACACTGAAGTACAGAGCTCTTTCATGAGCAGAGTCTCAGGTGGTTGCCCGGGTCGCCCTACATAAACCGTCTGCCGCATCCAATTCCATCTGTCAATATGCATCCAATTATGAACGAGTGATACGATTCAAAATATTATAATTTGTAGTTTATTGAGATCGTACCAAGAGAAGGCTTAATAACTAAACATTGAACAGTGATATTGAAATTTAGACTTACGTATTGAGGTATTAAAGGAGTTGAGATCAATAATAATGCATATATTCATACATATTCATATTATATATATATATATATATATATATATATATATATATATATATATATTCATATAATTACATTAAGCAATAAATTAACTAATTTAAGCACAATTTACAAAGATTTACTATCATTAGTCTTGGTTTTACGATGCGAACCAATGTCAACATTAACCCCTTTTAAATTTCTGATAGGAAAAAGTAAAAAAATGTTAGATATAAAGTTCATGAAGGATATTTAACTGGTATAAAAATAATTATGGAGTAAGATTTAATCAGTATAATGCCAGCAATGGAACAACATGATAATACTATAGAAAGGAAATCGTAATATTAATAATTGTTTTATTATCAATCGAAAAAATATCAGAATATTAATTATTCATAACAATTATCATAAATATCTTAATAATAATACTATTATAATATAATGATGACTATTAAAATGAAAAGGATATTTACTTAATGAACGTAAACACTCAACATGATACAGATGCTGTTACCTTGTTAACTGCAAATTATCTAATTTAATTGACTGCAAATAAACTATTAACAATATACAACATACGTATCATATTTATTGGTATAGACTACCAATTCAGTGCTGACATTGTAACGAAACGGTGCTCTTTGAATGTGTTATTACAATATTGATTTCTACAGCACTATCAACTGGGACTAAAAATTATTTATATTAAATATTGTTAACATATAATATTATTAATTTTGTTAATCCCTCTTGCCGATTGCATATTATTGAAATATTCATTTTCATGCGACCTAAGTTTGGCTTTATTTAAGGTGATATTGAATGCTACTTCACGATTTCTCTTGTCTGAAATAACAGAGTTCCAATGTAGGTTATCCGTACTTTAGAAATCCTTTGGCTCTTAACCTATACACCTTTGACCACAGATCCATACGATTCTTTTTATTTTAATGTGAGGAAACATCCCCTAAAGTTTGTCTGTATTATTCACTAACACTCTGTGTACACATATACTATTCAATGGATACACCTGAAACAATTCAACTCTTCAGATTAATATGCCATTCGACCATCTTTTAACCTCAGAACAGCTCTGGTGTGACTTGCAGTAGAGTGAAAAAGGCCATGAATGGTGCAAACGGAATAATTATACACCATTCGACTTGTAGAGTATCCCTCAATATCGCGCGAGAGAAGGGAGACAACATTTGAGCCGGATTCATATCTGCAAAATGGACCACAAGCGTTCAATTATGTCAAGGTTTCCGGCATTGCTCGGGACTTTACGCTTCTCAAACCACGGGTATCATCTCTGGAAACAACTTCTGGGCGATAGGGTGTACATGGTCTCTAAAACTGTCAGCATAACGACGGTCAGTAATGTGATTTATAAGGTCAAGAAACTATGATGTTGCAGCCCATAACGTCACAGAGCAGCAGCCCATGTTACACGGTTAAGAGGAGAAACATCACAGATGGTATGCTTTTTGAGTGTTCATGAACGTCCATGAGAGTCTACGCCCGTGAGTTGTAATAAGGTGAGCAATGACTTATCCAACTATATCACAATTTTTCGGTCATTAGTGGTCCACGTTCAGCGTTCATGGTACCATTTGCATCGTTCTAGAGCATTACGGTCAATTATGAACGGTTCTGACCATTGAATTTGGCCCCACATGTCCATGTAACTCGCGTGGTATTGAGATTTTTAAAACAGGATGTAGAAGATGTTGCTTGTGCCCCCCGCCATTTGCAGTGCTGTCGCTCGAATATTCTGAGTGCCTACCCGCTTTAATGAAAGCTGGAATATATCACGAAGGGCTTTCTTTCGATCACTCTTCTTCCTCGTTGACGGGCTTTTGCTATCTGTTTATAGTGATTTTATGTTTCACGACTTTTTGGGAAAATTCATGCGTTATAATTGAAATGCGTTGTCTTTAATTTTCGCTACACCTCGTGAATATACAAAGCAGAAATTGTGTTGTGGTTTAAATCCATTCATAGCCGCTTCATGTGTTGAAGAACTGAATTAATTTACTGCGAACTTCTATTAATTTTACTATTAAAAATACTTCTCAAATTAAGCTGCTCTGTATTTACAGGTACTGATACATGCACAGAAACTTGAAAATTACTTTATAAAATATTAATTATTATGTTAATGCTACGAAATATTTTTATTTACAGTAATTATAGCATGTACACATATTTCTCCACCTCTTGCTCACAAAAACTGTTGACGTATTACTATCACATTCTTCACAGGCTATTCACTATATTATCACATTCTTCGCAGACTATTCACTTTGTAACACAGTAAAGCGCTGATTCCATCCTGTAATGTATCCGTAACCACTACCAGCTCTTCCTTCTCATCAAATGGGTATTGTATTTCCGTCTTCTTCAGTAGTAGTATCACTTGTGCAAATATTCTTCTGCATGCCATTCTTCCCAATGCCATGGAAGCATGCTATAAGTATTGCAAAGAAAAATATTTCATAGCATGAAGATAATAAATAGTATTTTTAAAAATAATTCTGAAGTTTATGCGCATGTACCTCTACCCGTAAATAAAGAGTAGTTTGGTTTGGGAAGTAGATTTTCAATAGTAAAATTAATAGCACGAACTACGCAAGTAGCGACATACTGCGACTGGATTGCAGTTTTAGTCATGGACGCCACCATAATCCCTCGTGTGTTTGTAATCAAAAACTGTGATAAAATCGTTCACTTGCGCCTAAGGGCCTCTGCTGTTATTCTTGCACTTGAATCAGGATAGAACTAAGGAATCTATAACTGACAAACTAAGGAACAGGGTGTAAGAGAAGTTTACACTAAAAAAATCGTATAGTAAATATAATAAATGACCCAAATTGAAGTATGCCTATACCCTCCATATGCGGAATGTTTTTTCATTAAATAGTTTATAATCACATTCACATATCTTGTTGGTCTCTGATAAAGCTTTCCTTAGTTAACGAATAACAATATCTTAAAGTAACAAGAAAATATGTATATTTTAGAGTTTGAGTAAAACCTCACATACTATTAAAATGATTAAATTATAGTCTCATCATAAAATAGAAACAAAATTAAATAATTCGAAACAAGGGTATAAATAATATATATCTAATACTGACAACGAAATTTTTGACATTAAAATTAGAATGTATTTCCAGAGCAATAATCTAAAATTTCTTGGTATAGGGAGGAAAGTAAAAATTATTTTCTTTTAGTTTGCGTTTCATGGATCATACGAAATCCCATCAAGAGGAATGGAACTCACATCATCCATTATAACATTTCCTGTTGAGAAATTGAATGCAACACTTAGCATAACTAATGAGATTTCGGATGAAGATGTACATTCTATTTCTATAAAATCAAGAAAATGTAGATTTCCAGATGAGAATGAGGGCATTTGGATTTCAGAGCATTACAGCTATTCAGTATGTTTGTGGCAATGCGTTGTAGAGAAAAGCATGGCTCTATGCAACTGCACTAGCATCATCATAGGAAACAACAAAGGTAAATGTAACAGTTTTTCATCAAGTAGGATATGTGTGTCTCATTAAGCTATAACTGGATTTAACGGGTTTGATTGAGTCTTGTAAACAAAGAAGCAAGAAGCATATAGAGTGTTTTGGTTTAAATAATACGAATTGGAAAATTTGATTAGTCACTTGTATATACATTCAAGAATAGTCTTTCACGTAAGTTATATGATGAAGATATTATTGATTTTAAATGGGAGAAAAAAGGTTTATCGAAATAGTACTAAGAAGTAGCAAGGTTAGGTGAAATAATTAGAAGAATTAAGTTAAATTGAGAAAGAGATTTTAAGTGAAACAAAACTAAAGGGAGGATGATGTACGTACTGCCCTCAAAGAGAGTGTAATGCGTTCTCTTGGGTCCGAGATGGGATACCTAGTATCCTAACACATACTCGTACCTCAGGAGCGCTGAGGAAGTGGGTCACTCCTTCGTCCCAATAGTGTAAGCTGGGTGCAGGAAACACGACCCTACCAGGGGAGCCGCCGCTCCCAAATATCCATTGTCTTTAAAGGTAGACAGTCTACATCAGCCATTGCGTCTGGTATTCTACGGTTGACCTCTCACGTAAGAAGAGGTAGTTCCGTATTGTTTAAACGACCCTACCGAAGGAAGGGTGTGGGTGTCCCTTCTAATGATGGCTTACACGTACCATTGGGATTCGGACAAGTAGCTTAGTTACAACGTGTGCGTGGTACCTAAACACGTTAAAGAAAGGTAGCCCCGTATTGTTTGGGCGGGCCTACCAGGAGAGACACGGCTCCCTTGGGAGACACGGCTACCAAATGACAATGTCTGTCTTTGAGCAAACGGTCTGCATCAGTCATTGGCTCTGGTAATGTACGGTGTACCTCTACCGTAATTACCGGAAGTCCCGTATTGCTTGGACGACCCTATCGGGGGTGTCGGATTCCTGCCTTTGGGGAACCAAACGGAGGTGGGGGATGGGCCAATTCCAGGAATATGGGTAACGGTTCTGATCCTGTTAAAGGGAGGAATCTCTGTGCGTATGGACTGGCACCAAACTCAAATGGGAGCGCGGTGGCTCACTGGTAGAGCGTTCACCTCCGATGCTTGGGGACCCTGGTTCGATCCCAGCTTGCGCCGTGTGGACTTTGTGGTGGACAAACACTGTGCTCTTGGGTTTTCTCGGGGTTCTCCCGTTTCCTCCCACTTTCTTCATTCCACCATTTTACTCATTTCTCATTATCACTGTCTCCTTTAGCCTAACCGCCCTAATCGTGGGACGTTAAACTTACAGATTTCATTTCATTTCAAACTCAAATGCACTAAAATATGGTAGCACTAAAATCAGTACTTAGTGTGTTTAAGTGCACTAACGATTCACTAAAGACTGCAGTTAACCCCATATTTCTACATCAATTTGTATGAAATTTGATACTTCTGAAGTTGCCCCCTCCCGAAAATCTTGAATAAATCCCAAAATATGGTAGCACTACCGGTAGTGCTTAGTATGTTTAAGTGCACTAATGATGCACGAACGATTGCCGTTAACCGCATGTTTCTACGTCAATTTGTATAGAATTTGGTATTTCTGAAGTTGGCCTCTCACCAAAAATCTTGAATAAATCCCAAAATATGGTAGCACTAACGTTAGTTCTTAATGTGTTTAAGTGCACTAACGATGCGCTAAGTTTTGTGAAAATCTGTGTACATAAAGATGGGTGGGGGCTAACTTCATATGAAGTTGGCCTCTCCACCAAAAATCTTCAATATCTCGTAAACGCTGATAGCACTAACGTTAGTTCCTAGTGCACTAACGTGCACTGACGATGCACTGACGATGTGCAACGTTTGGTTTAATTTGGGAGAGGTGGGGGCCAACTTCAGGTACGTGTAAGTACACCTCTATTTAAGTATAAATGATATTGCATATAATTAGTTAATAGTTTTTCTATTGTTTCAGAGAAACAACGGCTCTGCGACGAGAAAGGCATGATGTGTTTGGATAAGTTCAAAGGTAAATTTCTCTTTACTGTCGAAACAAAAAAGCTATATATGACGGAAAGATTTTAACTCAACACAGTTAAATGTTTAGTCACAAAGCCTGCCGCAAAAGAAACAGTACTCAATTTCGCGTTCGGATGGCGCGCAGGTTCAATGTGGTATGAGTTGTGAGCACCACATGTGTGCTCAGTAGTGTGCGGACTAGCGCGCCGCAACTAGCATAGTTATCAGTTGGTGTTAAGACAATGTTACAACAGGGGAGGTGTTTTTTGTGGTTTGGGTATAAAACCTCGCGGCCAGAACCTCGCGGCGACAACCTCGCGGACCAGAACCTCGCCTGGCCAAAACCTCGCCTCCCAAAACCTCGCGGCCCAAAATGTCGCCGGCCCGAAACTTCGCCTGGCCAAAACCTCGCCGCCCAAAACCTCGCGGGACAAAATCTCGCTAGGCCAAAACCCCGCCTGGCCAAAACCTCGCCGCCCAAAACGTAGCGGGCCAAAATCTCGCGGGGCCACAACCTCGCCTGGTCAAAACCTCGCCACCCCAAAACCACGTCTTGCCAAAACCTCGCGCCCCAAAATATCGCCATACCCAACATATCGCCTGACCAAAATCTCGTTGTAATGATCTCGCGACACAGAATCTCGCCTGGTGTAAATTAAGCGAGACGTGGTGTCCTGGCAAGATATGTCGTCAGGATAAAACCTCTTCACGACGATTTCTTCAATGTAGAATGTTCTATCGCCAGATTTATAAAACTTACTAGGTTTCGAAACTTGACATTTTGTATAAATCTTCTTGCTCCACAAGGGCACAAGCTCCAGATAAGACAATATTTTGCAAAATGCATGCCCTAAGGAGGAATGGAATGGAAGGCCTTGAATGAATTTTGCCGTTCTCCAGATCTAAAAAATTTCTAAGCATAGAACCTTTACGTTTTGGTACAAATCTTCTCCTTGTACCATAAGAAGGTAGTTTGCAAAATGCTCCTCGTAAGGAAGTGTTGAAGTTTGGATAATTGTTGAGCGTTGGCTTGATCTCAGGACCCACGAGGTTTTGGCGACGATGTTTTGGCCCGGCGAGATTTTGGGAAGCGATGTTTTGGCCCGGTGAGATTTTGGGCAGCGATGTTTTGGCCCGGTGAGATTTTGGGCCGGCGAGATTTTGTCCCGCGAGGTTTTGGCCACGCGAGGCTTTGGGCAGCGAGGTTTCGGCCACGCAAGGGTTTGAACGGCGAGGTTTTGGCCACGCGAGGTTTTGGCCGACGAGATTTTGGGCGGCGATATTTCGGCCACGAGAGTTTTGTCCGTATCCCGTTTTTTGTCGAGCACTATTTCCGTTCATATTGTGTGGGGCTGCGTTTAACAGCAAGAGATGAGCAAGCACATCTAGTGTATTTCTGTAGAGTGTTAGGTGTAGCATATGAAGATGAAGATTTCTTCAACAACCTTCTCTCAGTGGCAAAAGTCATGTGTACTTTGATTGCTGCATCAATCGCCAGTTGATTATTGGCCTATACTTGCATGATTTCCGCGGTTCTGCTGCACAAAGTCTGTCGTTACAACAACACTGGTGGAAGTATAAGAAGAATCTATTGACCACACTGCAAGTGAGCCATTTGCTCCTCTGTCCATGAGAGTTTATAGTTCGCTTGATTTCTCGTGGAAGCGACTTTTCATATTATTCCAAGTCCGCTAACCTTACAGCTTCAGATGCCTACGTATGAGTAAGCTGAAGGGAAAACTTTTCTAACAGATAATCCCATATCACTGTATCGAGTTAAGAGAGAATAATCAGTCATTCGTTTTGTCGTTTCAGTAGCAATTATGATAGATCTTCACGACCGTTACGAAGAATGTGTGTGACGTAAGGACAACATTTTGAACATACGATATGCAGGCGCGATTCCTCTTAAATTTGCAATATACTGTTGGAGACAAACTTAGAGATCTCTTGCCCCAATCACTACCCATTTACCCCCACACAACCGTCGACTGATCTTAGGCAGCACGTACCCTGTCATTCTCTTCAATGTTGCCGTACTTCCGAAACAATTCATAACTGAACAACATTGAGATTCTTTCTTAAAAAAAGCAATGAATGGAAGATAAAAGAAAGGGACAACAGAGAGATATGGCAACGTTGGTGTTTAGGTAAATGGGGTCATAATCTGTAACAAATGTCTCCAAGAACAGGAGGCAGAGTTTTGAGGATTTTCCAGATTCCAGGAAAAATTATCTTTATGTGTTGCTAGTATATGTTAGGTAGTATTTAATTGATACCTACTTGAAAACATTTGTGGTTTCATTATATTGCACAACAAATAAACAAATACTGTCAGCGATGTGATTTGAGTATTTTTTTTCTTTTGGTGCATACTGTATTCGATATGGAAGCGAATCAACATTTTCCTTACAAAAGTCATTACTTACTCAGTAAATATAGTGAAATGTTTCAAATCTCTTTCTTTATTTTAGTCTTTCTAGTGGTCGTATTCAAAATAAGATAATTATTTTTATCCCAATAAGAAAACGTCAAATATTTGTACACTATCACTTATTAAATGCACCAAATAAATTGAATCGATCCCTTAATTAGATTATAATAGTGGAAATGTTCACTTTGGATTATGACAAAAATGATAAATGGAAACAACACTTTTAACTTGTAATTTGCAATGTCTATATTGAGTTTCTGCTATTACTGTTAATTACTTTAACTTCTTAATATATACCTTTCCTATTTCCTCTCAAACAATGGATTTTAGTTAGTGACTATTAGAAATTTAATTAGTGATAGAGTTCATGCTTAAATAGATTTCACGTGTCTAACCAAGTGTTTAATATACGTTTGAAGGCAACGAGGTGATACTACAGGTCCATGTATAAACATAGTTCGAGAGAGAAGTATTTCTGTTTCCTCTTTAATGTGTTATTCTTAAGAAAATAGTCATGAATTCCTAACAAACTCATACTGTTGCACGTGCTATTATCCTTGTATTTTATAAAAAATGTTAATGAATCCGATACATATTACTTGGTGATAGTATTTGGTTAATTCAAATTATTATTTATGAGCGTAACTCTATGAGTAGAAGTACTGTACATCAAAATCTTTTCGTAATGAAATATTAAGAAAGCTGGGAAATTATGAGGGTACCGGAGTTCAATCTGTGTTTCGGTTTCGAGTATAGCTCTAGAATGCAAATTTTATATTTAGAACGTGACAAAACGGCTTATATCTCAACCCGAAAGACATTCTTTGTCTCATAGGCCCACTCTATACTCCTACGCTTCCACTATTTAGGGGTTAGGGAAGTCTAGAATCGTTCCTCGACAATGTCGTTTCATACCAAGTTGCAAATTTACAAATTCATTGAAAGCAAAGTATCTCGAAATCCTGAAGCAAAGTTCGTGTGTTTACTAGTCCAACAAAATTATTGGAGAATAATAATATTAATATTCCAACAAGATATCGAACCACACCAACATAAAAATCATCTTACCTTGAGTTTCCATAATAGCACATAATAAGATCTTACACTAGTAAGCATACGAAAATTATTTTTTATCACATAGATCTAATTTATTTACACGCAGAAAATAATAGTTGGGTGAAAATGTGTTAAATGAATGTAAAATTATTTAAGTTTTTTCTGTAAGATCTTTCCCCACTTTATTATTATTATTTTATTATTATTATTAAAATATTATTATTACTATTATTGAATCTGGAAAATTATAATTTTTTGTCATTTGAAAATAGTGCAAATGACTACATTATTAATGTTACATATTGATATTATTTATAAATTTCCAGATGTTTGTGGATCTACATCTGCCAGTTCTTTCTTTATATATGTGTGCCTATATCGGAAAATAATGAAATGAAATGAAATCCCACTATTATGTCGGCTACGCTAAAAGAGACGGTGCTAATGAGAAATGAGTGAAATGGTGGAATAAAGAAAGTGGAAAAAAACAATAAAACCGAGAGAAAGCCCACGTACACGGTGATAATGCACCATAAATCTCACTTGGCGCAAGCTTGGATTGAATCAACGAACTCGTGCACCAGAGGTAAATGCTCTATCACAGAGTCACCGAGGTTCCTGACAGCGTAATACGTATACGACGAATTTCGAGGCATGAATATTAACATCACATGTTATGAACTCATATTTAGCTTTATCTGATCGACGAAGATGCTTAATCCTGTATCACAAGGCATTACTTATAAAAATCACAATCAATTATATAACTTGGTTACTTCTTATTACGTATATCTTACAGAGTTGATTGCTCTCTCTGCAAGCGAGACGCATTTCCAAGCCAATGTATTATGTATGTGAAACTTGTGTGATCATCTGGTCCTGGGCGAGAGAGAAAAACAACTTTGAGTTTACATCGTAAAATGTAAAATAGTACTATGAAATTATCTACACTATATTTCAGTATAATTTACTACTTACTGGATCACATCATTCTTGTCTTATTTTCCACGAAAGCACCGTTTTCGTATAGGAAATGCAGAATATAGTTTCCGGAGTCGCAACGACTTTCTCACCTTTAAGGAAAGAAGTGATACTAGTGTTGTATCTGAAATAACAGCTAAAAGTAACTTCTGTGAAGGATCACAGAAATTCCGTAAAGGAAACACAATTTTGTCTGCACCCTTGCTGAACTATTTCCAATTATGTCTAAAGAAAGTACGGAATACTGACGTAGCGTTGAATTAACCAGAAAGTCACATATAGCGATTCTGTACCATCACAAAATCCCTATGTCTACTATGACTTAGAATAAATTTTATAGTAGGTTTAGTGATTTTCATATTTATTTACAGAGTGAATTGGAACTTTCTTAAGTATTTATGTAATGTCTTTCCGTACATTATTTTAACAGATATACTGCATCCTGTCAATTCAGCTGTACATAAAGGCAGAGGTCTTCAATGCAACTGTCCTCGAAGCTGTCTTGAAAACACTGTTCACGTTTTGGCTGCATCTTAGTACGTAATAACAACTAACATAATTATTATAAATTGCGTATCTTATTAATAGGAAATGTGTCCAATGTTTCAATTGATAACGTATAAAGTGATAACTTTCACATAATACAAGATTATTACAAGTGAACATTATGATTGGAAATACTTATAATTTATCTTATGGTATTACTTATGGTATCAACGGAAAATAAATTAATATATTTTTAATAGCTGGAAAAATGAGTTCTTAATTACAGAGTTGAGCTCCTCCGTGGCTAAGCGGTTAGCGTACGCGCCCTTGGCGCGGGAGACCCGGGTTCGATTCCCGGCGGGAGCTCATGTGGTTCGGATTCCACGTTAATCAGTAGGTCCACGTCTCACATATCCTCGCTGCTGAAAGGGACGCTAAATTGAAATTCAACTCAACTCTATTACAGAGTTAATTTCAAGGGAAGATATTGAATACAATCAGAAGTAACGAATACAGAAGAGCGTTTTCTGATGTCTGTTTTTATGCGAACCAATCTATTATAATGAGCACTAAACCGGAAACTAACTTATGTAAATTCGTTCAGTAGACACACAATTTGCAGGTGGTGCACACATTTTAATAAATAATTGTAAGTGAACTTCATCCGTTTATTCATCATTAATTGTCAAAATGGTTAATATTCCTATAATAGGTTCAAAGTAAGCCAACAGAAACCATACTTACTCCAGTGAAGACTTCCATATGCTGCAGCTAATTATGTCCAAAATCGTACATAAACATTTGCGATTTTGTTTATTTCGATTGCCGATGTTGGAGCTATGAAAGTGTCATACGAAGATCAGCTACTTACTTTATGTAAAAGTATGTAAAGCTTAATACAAACATTAGGTTTCATGAAAGCATTGTTTGTTTTATTGAATCCGCTTTACTGCCACACAATATATATAGGAAACGAAACTAATAATCAGTAAACGGAGATCAGATTTTGGACAACACTCTCTATTTTCCTGCCTAACTTTAATGATATATACTGCTATTTTGGAGGACGTGAGCTCGGTAAGATTTATTGGCACTCAACATTTCTTGAAACATGTTTATTTGTCTATAATGATAATGTTTGCGTTTGGATCATACTGGCATTTGGAGGATATTATATAGTCAATACCATGTTCCAGCAGCCATTATCCCAAGCAGGTATGTGACAGATTTACGGCGAAATCCTTAAAGTTCTTAGGAGCTACGAGGGAAGGAGTGAGAAATTCTCCCTTTAGCAAGGTTTTCTCAAATCCCTATTGGTATGTGAAGTATTGCTGACTTCTCCAAACTGGCTCTTCAGTCTTAGTGTGTATTTAATACATTTTGAATTTACATTATTGGTATATAAATCATATTTAAATTCAACAAACACTTGGTTTAATTCATGCGATGAAAATAAAATGCTTTTGGTAAAAAAAATCGAACTTATTTATGTTTTATATGTTTTATGTGTGTTTGTTTTATGTTTTATAGCATCAATATGAAATTTTCAATACGTTTATGCCCAGACAATACTGGAAGAATTACGAAGCTTTAAACAAAATTTGGTGTGTTTATTTGGACTGGTGGACTAGAGTTCGGCTAGCTATGTCGTTCGCACCGAAAATGCAAATTGTTCTACCGTTGTTCGCACAGCCGGAATAGTTCGTGGATTTATTCTTTGCAATAATAATAATAATAATAATAATAATAATAATAATAATAATAATAATAATAATAATAAAAATAAAACACCTACCCTCTTAGAAGGCATATTTCAATAAAAAGAAATGACAGAAAGGTATATGTCAACTCTAGTGTTAACTTGTTCAAAAATGCATCCAAAATTTGCACTAGATTTGTTCTGACGGTGATTTCCCCTGTTATTGACAATAATTTTTAAATATTGAGAAAAATAGAACTCTTCTCTTCTTTCGTTTGAAGTGGAATTTCAGGTAACACCAGGGATTTATTTGTAGCCAGGGAAGCCTGGGAATTTCCCCCCTTCTAAATTTTGACTTCCCTGTCTCTAGGTTTAATCCAGTCTTCCCAGCCTGGGAAGATGTTTTCCCCCTTTCTTAAGTTATAAACTGTTTTGAAGTGCAATGATTCAACTTCATGTTTTAGTAGCGATTCTTTATTTTTTCAGTATGTTTATTGTCACGAGCTATGTTGGTCTTGTTTATAAAATTGCTTCCCGAAGAATTGTTCATAGAATTGCTTTCAATTTCTTCTGCAGAGTGTAAGAGAGGCTTTTCCAACTTAAACTTACAGCATACTGACGCTAGAAGCAATTTATCTGTAAAAACCCTCGAATCTCTTCTTTCCATAAACGTTTATGGGCCAGACATTACTTCTTTCAATGCAGAAAAGTATGCCTTCAGCTGGATAAAAAGTGGATATCATGCTGCTACCGACAAACCAACTGAAAAAGACGGTATCTCATGTAAGCGAACCTCCTATTGCTTCACAATTCTAAAGTGAGGTACGCTGTGAAAATATTGTTAATTTCCAAAGACAGTGTTAGATAACACGCTGTAAGTCATGCTTTGGCTTAACTCAAGGTGAAATTGGCAGTCAATCATTTCTTGTGATTTTGTTGTAAAAACTGCAAGTGTTGTACGCTACAATGGCTGTTTCAATTTCGAGAGTAAAAGTGAAAGAAAAGTTAAAGTATTTTTTCCTAGATAGCATCATATTGGTAATTGTTTAATAGATGCTCATGATTCTTCGGAGACCAGATTACAGTCTTTGTTCAATTCTGGATTCGTTTTAATACCAGTATGTTTTGTCGACCAGAAGTTTACTTTCAGCAGAACAGTGCTATGGTCACACACCCCTGAATCTAATTTTATTAAGTAGAAGGAGCAAGTGCAAAAACTCATTTATGATATGAGAAATGACATTTAATACCGCCTTTCCCCTTCTATTTAATAAAATCAGGTTCAAGTGTATGTGCACCTATCACTGTTCTGCCCAAAGCAAATTCTTACCTTTTATCGTATTTACTTTTCGGGCGAGAAATTTGGTTTTCAAAGACCAAATTAGAACGGACTAAAAAACTATTTGTCATAACAAAACTGTTTAACGTAGGAGTGTGACACTTGTTATGACAAGTTGTGCAGATTGCAATGTAACTATAGGGCTTTTACTGGATGCTGCACACTTGTCTTCAGCAATAGGACGAAAAGTAGCAAGGTAACACATGTAAACTAATCTATCTAACCAAATCTTATCTAACGTACCTACCCATATTTATCATAAAACTGTTTTTAAAAAGGAGAAAAAATGAACTTTGGGGCCGCCTATCAAACTAGTACCATTATTTTAAAGTAGGTAGGTTTAAAAATAACGTTGTTCCAACCCGACTTTAAAGTTGTTCTGTAATACGGAACACAATCTTACATAAACATTCCCCCCTTCTACAAAATCCACAAATAAATCACTGGGTAACACTATTATATAACCCCATTTGTTTCGCATAAGAAGTTTCTAGATATGACTATCTTATTATAACGATTGCAGCTCTCACACGTTTTTCACCTTCTAAAGAAATCATGAAAAGAGGCTGAAACACGTCTTTAATAATTTTTAAATGTTAAGAATACCAAATTTAATGTATCTATTCCTAAGCTGTTTCGAGAAATTGTGGTCTTATTTTAAAAATTCCTAGCACCATCTTTCTTCTTTCTACCTTTTTCGTGAAAACGTGAAATAGGCGTCTAATTATTTACAATGGTAAAGCCTTCCGAGACTCTAAGATGTGGTTATATTTCTATAATAATTGTTACCCTATTTCCGCTACTCCTTCGTCAAATTTTCAAGAAATTCTTCCTTACCGGTACAATATATATATATATATATATATATATATATATATATATATATATATATATATATATAGATACTTTCTTATGATGATAATCTATTGATTAAATTGTATATTACAGTGAAGGTGTTTCTCAGATTGGCGGTTACCTTGAAATAAATAGCGTAGTGAGAACAGTAATGGAAAGACGCCGGCTAAAGGTGGTGCGTGGACTCTTGGACATTGCAGGTAATTTTCCTTTTTATTTTTCAGTCCTAGGATTATGTCCTTTTGGATAAAGAAGGTAGATGATTAATGAAGGTGAGTGGTTGCAAAATTGAAGCTTTTGTTCTCTCCCCCCGTTAAAAATATTATATTAAAAAGTTGATAAGTAGATATTAGAAAAATCTTCTAACAATAACATATAACAACTGAATTCTTCTATAGCACTAAAATATCATAGCTTACTTGAAATCTTTATTCTTTATTCTTAGACTGCCTTTTTCATTCCTTCATATCTGTCATTACATAAACTCCATATCATAATCTAAATCTCCATAGTCTATATCTTAGTAATCTTAACAAGTCAATCTATCTTCAAAAACTGAATCTTGTTTGGACATACTATCTTCTATTTACTTAGCAACTGTCAGTGTCATATTAATAAGCACTTTGTGCCACTCTTAAATCATAAGAATAGAGAATTTTCAAAAATTGTGTTTGAACCTATAACTTTCAGCTTAGAAATATTCGTCTCCTATCATATAAATATAATGAGGCAATATAAGGTTATAAGAATTCAAAAGGTTTATATAGTTCGTGGTGCGTATACAGATTTACAATGTTCTTCGTGAAATTGTATAAATTTGTATTTTTGACTGTGATTGCAATATATGTCTTAAAAACACTACCAATAGTATTTTGTACAATAAGCTTATAACAAGCTTGAATTTGTGACCAGTAAGAGATCACTCTACCTATTTTAAAATACATTTAAATAGGCAGTGGTCACAAACATTTAATATTGAATTTTCTTCATATTTGTTTTTAGAATATGAATTTATTAGTCTCAAATTCTACTTTTCGGGATATGTATATAAATATAAAATTAATTTTAAGAAAGTGCAGACAGAGTGGATTTGATTTTATCTTAGTATTCATTTGTAGAGAATGACTAGAAACATTTATGTTAAACAGTGCAATTTTGCAGAGAATATACACATATGCCTTCCTTATAGCGTACAATACAAATGAAGAGAATACAAAACATTATAAACTTTCCTTCTAAGTTAGAATGAACATCTCTCGAACGATTGATCGAAGCATAGTGAATAATAAGTGTAGTGTAATTTTAATATTCGAATTCATAGCACATCGACTGATGTATTGATCTACACACATACCTAGTGACTAACGTGGAATCAGAACCACATGAGCTTCCCTCCGGAATCGAAATCGGGTCTCATATGCCAAAGTCGCGTACGCTAACTGCTTAGCCACGAAGGAGCTCTACAGCATTAAAGAAAAGTACATTCACATTAAATTTGGTCTATTTCCGTAATTTTGTTGAAATTACTAATAGGCTAGTTTGGAGAATATAGATATAACACGTTATATGTTTTTCTTTCTATTCATAAGATACAACGTTAAGTTTAATAATGTAAGGTAAAATTTTGAATAATTAAATTAATTCCAAGATGCAAGCAAAACAAGAATAGTAGATTCACATGTTTTCCTCTCCAAATGTAAATAGGCCAGGAGTAACTTTGATCAATTATATCGAAAGAGGCACACGAGATCTTAAATATCGAATGCTCAGAGAAAGGGAGGGTTTCCTTAGCGTTAATATGCTACTATTGCAAATTTATTTCTGATAAATGAAATGAAATGAAATCTTTGAGTTTTACGTCCCACGCTTATGCCGGTTAAGTTAAACGAGACGGTGATAATGAGTAATGAATGAAAATGGTGGAATGAAGAAAGTGGGAGGAAATGGGAGAACCCCGAGGAAACACACGCACACGGTGTTTGTCCACCACAAAGTTCACTTGGCTGGGGCTGGAATCGAACCCGGGACCCCAAGCACCAGAGGTGAACGCTCTACCACTGAGCCACCGCGGCCCCTTTATTTCTGATCTCGTGCTACAATCAACTCTTCAAGTAAATAGGTGAATTAGGTTGTAGTTTCTACAATATTGATATTTTATAATGCCATACTAAATTATTCTTCATATATAGTAGTATTCTGACAAGGCAGTGACTATTTTCAGTTAAAAATTTAAAAAAAATTATGCATTAAACTCACAAAATCAATTAGTTTAAGTAAAATAATGAACACTTTTTGGTATGGAGTGACTGTTTTCACTTCGGTACTTTCGTGTACAAAGCAATTTGAACATTGCACTGAAATTGTCACATCCTATTTAATATATATATATATATATATATATATATATATATATATATATATATATATATATAAAACTGCAGGTGATGGTTTTCTATTAATAGTTTATGTAAAACGTTTGACATAATTATTAGAACTAATTCATGTATTAATTGTTTAAACAACTAATTCGTCAATGCATACAAAAACATCGTTGTTTAATGTCACTAAGAGAGAAATGTATGGGCATATAGTTTCTTTCAATTCCTCAACATGCTTGCAGAGAACACGAAATACATTAAATAGCTTAGCAATATAACTATGACAGGGAGCTATAAACGAGTCTGAACGAGAAACTGTTCTTGTGTGATTTAGTTCTTCGCTAATTTTTAATCGATAATATTTCACATATAGAGAAGCATGTTCTAAGATTTTGTAGTGGATAATGTTTGTAAAATTGTAGATTGAATATTGATTTACATTTAAAATTTATTGAAGACTACAAAAATGTAAATTACCAGGGCCATTAGTTGCAGTTAACGTGAAATTACAACAAGTATAATAAAACATTTAGAAAGAATGAGAAATTAAATATTTATGTCTTTAGCAAAATTATTAATTCCAACTTCATCTTCTATATAGTTTCGTGCCCGTTTTATACAAAAATATGATACTTTTAGTGGAAATAAATATTTGACAACTCGCTATGAGATTCTTCAATTGTTAAAATTTTGAAGCTGTAACTTTCCTCAACGCCAGCGATTAAACTCACCATATTACCATATGTTTTTTGCATATGAATGTATCCAATGTAAACCTACTTATAATTACTTAAATGACTAAGATTTCCTCCAGAATTAGGATTTCAAATTGTTTATGAATAAAATAACACATATACAGGAAGCAGAAATTAATTAGTATGTTATAATTTATACTTTTGTGTAGAAGAATATTTACTTCATTTTGTAACGGTTTCATAATATCCTGTTGAGGACTATCATGATGTATATTTTATTGAATAACAAAATGTTCACCGTAAATAAATTTTCTTCTACTTATTCATTCGTCATTGTTATCTTCAAATATTTCCATTTTGACTTTCTTTGTTAATTCTAACTACCAATCCTGAATATATGTTACATTTTACATATATGCTGTTTTATACTATGTTGTCCAATTAATAGTTAATAGGATCAAACGAGAGTAACATTTATTCATTACTTTTCAGTGTCTCTTGGTGGCGTATTTTCATTTTTCATTGGCGTGAGTTTCTTGAGTGTTGCTGAGATAATTTATTATATCGTGTTTAGACCAATTTTTCTTGTTTGGAGACAGAAGGTGAAGCACTGAACCTATGAAATATCACAGATGCAAAGTGATAATTACTGTATTTCTTGAAGTGTGATGGCAGCAAGACATAACTTGAACAATGTAGAGCTTACAACTAGAGAAAATTGATTCAACTCTAGGAACAACATATAATGGATTAAGTCAAATGGAGGTGATATTTGATTTCCTCTTTAATTACAGGAAATAAATCTCATTTGCTGTTGCTTTATTGACAAATTAATGTAACAAATATAAAAGAATGCTGAGCTGAATTTTGATACAAATAAACTAGAACTTTGAGGCAATATTGTTATTTGTTAGATGATAAATGTGACTCATGAAGAAAAACTGATGTAAATATACGTATTATGGATATATACCACGAATACATATAGGAATTTATCACTCACAACAAAGTATTCAATTTATTTTAATGACTGTTGCTGTGAGATAAATCTTGATTTTGTGTGTAACTAATGCGAGAAGAATATATAAGGAACTTCTAGTTTAATTTTGACATGATTTGACGCCTATGATATTCATCTAATCAGCGTTTGTAAAAAGGCGATCGTTTAAATTTTTAGGATTATAGGGATTTGATGTCCCTAGTTTTCTACTTAGCTGTATTTAGATCTTAATTTATTCAAGATTATGTATTTACGGGCAAATATTATTGGTGTGTTTAATTGTTCGCTAAATTTCCTTCCTAAATATCGGCTTAATATAGATAATATGAATCACTTGTGAAGCATACTGTAATGTAAACTATAGAATTTCTTCCTTTGTTAAAAGACACTAAAGCTTGGCTTTTAGAAATAACATTGTATAAACTATGTTTAGTTTTTCGTTTGACGTTTAACTACGTAGAGCTCAACTGGTTGTTAAGAAAATATCGATTTATAAAAATATTACTAAATAGTATTATTTGATAATATATAGCTTTAAATTAACGTGCTTGTCCTAGATTTTTTGTTTCGTTTCTAATATTATCTCAGGTAACTTGCTTGTATTATATACAAATTCCTTCTTTATCCTGATATGAAATTCTGAACGTCTCAGTCTGTGTGTAACATGTTATTACTTGCACTAATGCCTGCCCGACTTCAACATATGATTGTGGAGTGCAGGTTTTATGTAGGTATGTTTTTAACCTCTAGCGTACAGCGAGCAGGAGGCTTGTGGAAACAACTGGTATATAGTAAAAAAAAAAAACGTGTCTCAACAACTTCGTGTAATATGATTTTAACTTTTTCGAAAGTATATTAATGATTTTATGTCATAGCATTGGTTATATAATAATTCATGGTAGATGTATATTAGGTCAAATAATTATAATTACTGTTTTATAAATGAATAATTTAGGCACTTCCGTTATTACAAGAATAAATCGTTGGCAAGCAAAAATTTAAGAGGAAATATAATTTTGAATATTACAGAAAGTGTAATATTTTTCGATTGAGCATACTTAAGATTTGAATTTAATACATTTGTATGCATCTTAGCCATAACATAGAGTAACACTTTATATAAATAGTGAAACATTTATCTTGAAACACCTTTGTAACATTAAACTGTGATATAACAAATATTGATATTTTACGCGATGCAAGATCGATATGAATAAACTATTTGATATTCTCTGCAATGTCATGATATTTGCAAAGTAGTAGTAATGGTCAATATATCTCTTCATATGTGTTTGTACTTATAATAGTGTTCGTTGCAATACGTATTTAATTATCACGAAATTAGCATAAATTCATTACATAACTCTTCTGTGTTGGATATAAGCAGTGCCAAAACTACCTATAAATCTGTGGTTTTCGCAGGATAAGACAATGTTTTTTGAAGAAGAAAGTTTGTAATTTGTCCACATGAAGGACGTCTGTACAGTGAGGATAGATATTATACTTGTTTGTAGTAGATACATTCCAAGTGATATCAACCAATATTGAAAAACATTGTAGCTTTCATCTTCTTCGATTTTGGTCGTGTTTTGGTATCGTATGAGATATCAAGAGAGATGTTGAAATGTAAACTGGCAGATGCTGATGGTTCACCGTTTCCAAGATAGAGGGCACTGAACATCTGAAAGAAGTTCCAAACATGCATATATTTAAATATTTGTAGATACAGTTTGATGAATGTGAGGAACATGTAACTTTGTCAGAGTACACATAGCAATACAGGGGAACACAAATAATGAGAAACCAATATCTCCAATGTTGCCATCACAATAGCAGGTCAAATATAAAGGTCATTAACGTAAAAGATACCCAAATTTAATGGTAATTTCTAGTAGAAGGGTAAAGAACCACTTATGTTTATTATATAACTGACACACTTAGACCTTCCTCAGAGAAACAGTGTATATTTCAGCTGTTGGTATGTTGCCTCTTCCTGTGTATGGATGTTAATATAACTCCAAGATGTTAATATCGGCCATATTTAGGCGGCCATATTGCAAAAATGTCCTGGAGCAACATTATTCAGCATGTGGTCCTGTCATTGTATATCTCCTTTCACAACAAATATGATTTGGTGGTTCACAGTATTGTCCGAGTTATCAAAGGTGCAATATTGGTATGTTCAGATAGTGAAAAACATAGTCGAATAGCACATATAATATACGTACATGTCTATGACTACAACTCGTATGTTCATCATAAAATATATATGATCATACCAAGAGGTAGTTGACATGCAAATTTAATGCTTACAATCTCATATAAAAGGAAAACATGTTAGTGATCCATATGCAATAGTGGCAAAAATCAGTGTCAGTCTGGCTATTCTGCCATGTAGCAGAATTCATTCCAAAACATTGCATCTGCCATGATTGCTTTATTATATCGTGCTAGTTTGAATGTGTTGAGTGGTGTGTAAGTCAAACATTATTGTGCTGATTTTGCTTGGAATGCACCAGTAGCCATATAATACAGGTTGTTGTGTATCTTTGTAAAGAATAATAGTTTTTGCGCATTTACACGTTCACTTCGCGCCTGTTCCCTACGGATAGATCCTCATGCATCCTCGTTTCCCACTAGCTTTGCACTGCTCTTCACCAGAATAGATACAAGTTTTGCTTATAGTCGATATCTAGCACAGGTTGATGAAGGTTTGAGAGTCAATAAATGTTTTGATGAGATATCAATGTTTGAAAATTATGCTTCTATTAAGTTCTCTTCTTGTAACCTTTTTTTGTTTGAAATGTTTTAACTTTTCGATTGAAACAAGGTGCAAAGTTTTGAAATAAAGTTAATAAATGAAATAAAATATTTAAATTTTACGCCCCGCGGTTATGCAGGCTAAGTCAAAGGAGACGGTGATGATGAGAAATGAATGAAACGGTGGAATGAGTAAAGTGGGAGAAAACGTGAGAACCTCGAGGAAACCAACGCTTACCGCGTTTGTCCACCACAAAGTTCACTTAGTGCGAGATGAGGTCGACCAGCGACCCCGTGCATCAGAGGTGAACGCTCTATCATTGAGCCACCACGGTCCCCTATAAGATTAATAACTGTATTTAGACTAAGTTATTAATGTAAAAATACAATTTAGAATTCAGCTATAGTAATCTGTATGGAAAGAATACAAACAACGCATATAAAGAAAACACTGAATTCACACAAAAATGTTTTTGTTACTGTAAAAACACGTAAGTAAGTAAGTGTATTACTGGATATTTACTAACATTTTTAGATGGTTGAGCAAGATGATTTGGATGTGTAAGGTCTGGTCTATACGGACGTTGTAAATGCAGCATTAACAACGCGAAAAAGTATTATTTTGCGCAATGGTTGAAATGCTAAATACGCAAAATTGTTAAATTTAATTCTTGGATTTTATATCATATAAATATGATTGCTTCTTCACTAAATAAATAAACTTTTCGTTGTCTAGATATGCTGTTAGTGTCTTTAGATACACTTAGTGCTCTCAATGTTCAGTTAGCACAATTACCCTTCACGTCTAAACAGTTCGGATAGTCGACTTAATAGTATAATCAGCCTCTCAATCGAAGGGCAGTAACGTTGCGTTGTTAATATGTTTAGAGCGTTTGTATAATTCAGTCCTTTTCTTATGTCACCTACAAGGTGGACGAGTATAAAATGCTTACAGTATTGACATATATAAAAATTGTTATTGTTATTATTCTGTATCATATCATTTGTATGGGAAATTTTTATTAAATTCTAATGTAAATAAAGCGAGACAAGTAAAATGCATATTATTCGAATTTTCTTTCGTTCACTAAACTTAATGTCCTTTATTAATTGATATTTCTATTAAAATAATTAATTTGTCTTCTATTTAATTCACAGTAATAAATCATGATAAATATTTGCCTTCTGAAACGATTTTTGTGGATTCACGGAATAAATTAACCTAATTGTTGTCATAATCTCGAGGTATCCTTGATTCTTGTGTAATAGGAATTTCCATACATACATTTAAGGATATTTTTTCATACTATATAAAAAACAACTCAAACACTTTCTATAAGATTCGTTCTGTCATAAGTAGTGTAGGAGTGAATATTATATGGAATAGTTTCGTCTTATGGATATCTCAATGAAAAACACAATCTCAACAACTAAAGCCCAACATTCGTTACTACGATTGGTTATTGTATCCAACACAGCAAAAAATAAAGAAACTACTTTTAGGCACAGTAGGACACTATACATATTACCGACACTCTTTGAGCACTTAGAGATTACACATATTCACCCGTATTAGATACTGTGCTGTCCACATATGTCCACATATGTCCCTCTGTATTAAATACAGAGGAGTCCGGATTATCGGAATTTCCAATAACCGATGTTCCGTGTTATCCGAGCTTAATTGAAACAAAAAGCCATATTTTGGACCCTAATCTGGTTACAACGAAAACCAATTTGCTACCCTTTGTTCAGCAACAAAGAAAAAGTCAAGCTGACGTAAAGATAAGGACCATACAAGATGTTGCCGCATTTTGGTTGTTCAGTGTGGCTTTTGAAATACTTTTTGGGAGATCTAGAAAACAACAATAGAGTTGTCGGAAACTTAGGAGAGGTTAAACTAAAATATTTTTACTGGCTTACAGAATCTTGGGAGAATGTGAAAGAATTTATCGCTCTGAAAAGTTGAAAACTTATTTTGACAAATAATGATACTACAAGGATAGCTCAAGAATCTTCAAATGATGTAGAATTAGTAGATCTTAAACATTCCACAAATTACAGATGAGAATGAGGAAGTGAGTGATTTGATGCAATATGATGAACAGTATGAGCTGTCTGATGAGATCATTGTAAATTTGGTCACACAAGATAACAGTTCGGGCGACGAAGATGACAATAAAATTGTAAATGACGAAATAATCAGTCACACGAATTGTTTGATCGCGATCGAAAAGGTACTGCTCTGCGCCGGACAGCATGGCGACACGGCATCAGCTGACATTATGGCGTTACGACGTCTGCTCAAATTAGCGGCCACAAATTATTGATGTTTTACTTATGAATGTATTATCTGTCAGAAAAGTAAATGTACACCTGTTTTTTGAGTCTGGCATTCCTGCGCTCCATCCATGGAGAGCATGAGAGTTAAATCAATCAAATGTTTACTGAGGGACAAGAAGAATAGTCTAATCTGAATAAGACATTGCAGAGGAGCACAAGCTGTGAATACGAATAGTGCATAGTGTAAATAAAGGGCGACACCGAAAGAAAAAGCCAGAAATAGGTGCTAAACGAGAAAAATAGAGTAAAAATTGTCGAAGTGGGAACATAAAATACAAGTACAACAAATATGCCAACAACTAAGCGTTTAACAAGCAACGATCTTGGTGTAGTGGTTAAGACGCTAGGTTACAAATCCAAAGAACGGCGGTTTGAATATGCTCCAAGTAGTTTTTTTTTAAATAATGCATAGAGCACATGAAAGGTGGTAAATCAGAGCGTATTACCCGTTTAATATGTTAAGTGAAAACGAGTTAAAGGTTTCGATGAAATTTATCAGAGAAGTGAGATAATGAAAATGAGGAAGCAAGTATATTTAATCAGGGGTTATATCAGAGGGTGGTGACCGGAAAAACTGGAAATTTTCCCAAATTTCGCCCATGTGAGTCTCTACGATAGGCACATTTCTGAAGAAATGTGCCTATTGCAGAGAGAGAGAGAGAAAGAGAGAGATGCTCCCGGAATGAGTTTAATAGTTTAATATTGAGACTACAATATTAAACTATATAAATTGAATTTTTAGCGGATTCGTATTCAGTTATTTCTTTAGACAACCAGTTTTATTGATATTCAAGACAGCAAAAGCACTATATTTGTTAACGACAAAGCGAAGTTATTGCAACACTGCGTTACATAGTGAGTCATGCAGAGGCTAGCCACAGAAGCATGCTGAATAACGCCTGAAGGAAGCAGTGAGGACAGATAGCGATACAATGAACGGAAGAAGCAATGCATTACAGACATTTCAAGAGTAAAAAAAGTAAGATCCCTCTTTCCACACTTCATGCTGTAGTTTCAACTTTCATTTCCGAATCAAAGTAACATGCCTAGACTATTATACAGTTCCATTACACTTAATCCAGGACCTTCAAACAACTTTGTTCTACGAAGGAAAACGTAGAACACTACACTTATAGATATACCATACAGAGACAGTTAAGTAATAATAGATGAATGCAATTAACCCCATATAACATCGATTGTCTAAATATACACGTTTCAAACAATTAGACACATAATAAACATTCACAACACCATTATAATCTATCGTATGTTAATTCCACTTTACAAGTGGTAGAATGAAATTCGTAGACTGACCGTGGAATGAAAACCATAAAAAATAGAATGATTTTTTAAAAAATAGAGTTATGAACACGAGTCAGTGAAGGAAACAATGACAGTCAATGAAAGGAAGATGACCCGAGGTCAGATTTCGAGAAATAACTTGATAATGAGAGGAAAACAGAATTTTATAAAAGGAATGGTTAAAATGCACTAGACAACATGGTTGCCTGTTTCGTCTCGTCGTGTGAAAATGTCTCGTTTTAGAGAGGTGAGAAAAACCCTGTGTTTCGTCTTGTGCAGTGGCGGATCTAGCTCGGGGGCGTGGAGCTTGGGCCCCCCACTTTCAGATTACTGAAAATGATTTAAGCTATTATTTATATAGTTTTGAAAATTTATAGTAAGGTCATGATATACTTATCAAAGTCTAAATTCAGGCAGACCCCAGTTTTTACTTTTTTGATCCGCCACTGGTTTCGTGGCTATCCCAGAGTCATGTCGTGTTTCCGAAACAAGACAAATTGTTATTTAGCCTCCTTTCGTCTAATTTTCTTTCGTAAACCTCATAATAATATAAATAAAATTGGAAGCCAGGCGGCTTCGAAATGTAACGAAGTTTACAAGTTAGAATTGATGATCGGACAAGAGAGGGCTATGGAATGCTTTCAAGACATTTAAAACGCAACGAGTCCAGACAACGACCTGTCACGTCTCGTGTTGGAAAACGAGACGAGACAGACGCTTTGTCTCTTCTTGTCGCGGATTTAACAAAACCTATATTGTCTCTCCCATGCTGGATTGTTAGATTCTCACCAGAGATGAAGTAGATCGTGGGCCGCGGGTCAACAGGACGTGATCCACTGCAACCCACCATAACCTACATACCCACTACGACCCACCGACACACTCTGCTTAGTGCATTGTATATAGCATCCTCTAAAGAGTGGTGAATTTGTCTAAATTTTACTTTTAGGATCTCCATTTTCTTCTTCTTCTTCTTTTGCATTTGCTTCTATTACTTACCTGAGATGAGTATATCTAACAAGCTCAAGGCAGACTTTGATAAATGAACTTAGCGGCCAACTGGGAGAGGGTAATAGCCATAAATAGCTTAGAAAAAGCGTCTCGAAGTTTCGACTCGCCGTATATATGGTAGGACGCCTAAAATTATCAAGTAGCTGTGTGGCAGAGTTTGGAGCATTCAAGACTCTCGTGTAAAGGGTCCAGCGTTCGATTCCCGCTGGAGTCAACTTGTTTTTCCTTTTTACCAACAAAGTAGTCATTTATAACTAAAAGTAAAAAAAATAAATTTACTATATGTTCATATATTCTAAACGATAGGAATTTTCAAATCAGTTGTAAAGCTTTTCAATATTTTATGTAAACTAGATACAAAATATAACCTATTTCATAAATATATTGATATCACTAGCTGTATTACGGTTACCACAGTCGTTGTGTCCGAAGTTTTCTGTCTATATCTGTGGACAGTGTGTGAATTGCAAGGGGGTTGAGGGGAAAATTCGTTAGGGAATACTGGATGTATGCTATGGCCAAAGGGGATTTCCAAATAATCCCCTTGCAATTCGCACTCTGTCCACAGATATAGACACGAATCGTAAAAAAAATTTTTCATTTAACGACTTTACGAAATAGGTTATCCACTACAAGTAGAATGAGTTTTTAATAATGCATACAGCACTTGAGAGGTGGTAAAAGGGAGCGTATTACCCGTTTGAGATGTTACGTTAAAACTTGGTAAATATTCCACTGACAGTTATTAGAGAAGTGATACAATAAAAATGAGGAAGCAAGTATATCTAATCAGGGGTATGAATGAGAGGGCGGTGATCGATAAAACGAAATTTTTCCGAATTTTACACATGTGAGTCTCTACAATAGGAAAACTTCTTCAAAAATGTGGCTATTACAGAGACGGTCATATTCCACCGATTGCGCTAGCCAAAGTTAGTTTAACAATAACAAATGGTGTAGTGTTTCTTCCTTAGAACGATAAATTAAAAAGTGCATACTGCAGATGAATGTCCTAGTAATGTCGAATGTCCTAGTAATGAAGTGTTTCGAATGTCCTAGTAATGTCCTTGCCCTTTCCCAATTAACATGCGTAAATCGTCTCTATCATGATACAAGTGTTTGCGTCCACTTTCTTAAGGATTGCTCATTTAATATGAGAAGTCACTCTTTGATTCTTCACGATTGCTTTGAAAATAAAATAACTTGAAAAGGATTTGAAGCTATATTCATTAGCTGTATTACTCACAAATCCAGCACTTCGACCCTACATTATCTCTCTAAATATTGCTAAGTTCAGCTCTAATGTTTGGAATGAACCGGTAATGTTCCTGTAATGATATTTCCACCAAAGTGCATGCCAAAGTTAATTTATTCGATGATCTGGAGACAATTTAGTGACTATTAATAAACTAAATAACATACAATGGAGTAAAATTACAGAAATGATATTGTATTATACAGTAATTTCGCCGTGCAAGTTCAATAGTATACTACTACTACTACTGCTGCTACTACTACTACTACTACTACTACTACTACCACTACTACTACTACTACTACTACTACTACTACTACTACTAATAATAATAATAATAATAATAATATTTTTTCATCGGTAATGCGTGGAAAGTGAGAATTAAATCAATGACATGTGTAGTCAAGGTAAGGAGCAAAGCCTAAACTGAATAAGACATTGAAGCGGGTTACAAGCTGGGAATAAGAATAATGCATGATGTAAATAAAAGACGACACCGACAGAGAAATCCAGAAACAGCAGGTAAACGGAGAAAAAAACAGTAGAAATTGTTGAAGTGGAAACATAAAATACAAATACAAATAGGGATGAGCACGAGTCGAGTCAAAGGTAATTTTCTTGAGTTGAGTTCCGACCCAAGTCGCTGTTTTCGAGGTCGAGTTTCGAGTTGAGTCGAGTTTGATAATGGCTCGCTCACTCGTTCAGCTCGTTTTAAGTCGTTTTGAAATAATGGCCTGATTAGAATGGAAAGCGAAAGCCATGAGAAATGTAAGCAGTAATGTGGAATATTTTTAGTGTTGCTCACAACAGGGGTTCATCTCGTCTCGTAATTTTAGTGAACCTTGTGGGGCAATTTTAGTGTATCTCGTCTCGTCTAGATAACGAGAGGACAAGCGTTTTTTTTAAATATTACGAGACAGCCTCAAATGTCGTAATCACCAATATAAGTATATACTGTAGTTCTTAAAATCAAGGCTGAGCCCTGCACGGTCGAATTCTTCAGCCCAAGCAGAAGACCAACCCGGGTAGTGATATCAAGCGGCTCGGCTCGTATCAACTGAGCGAACAGCTCGAGTCGGCTCGGTTGGGATGAGCTATCGACTCGGCTCCATTAAACCGATGGCTCGAGTTTTCTCGGTTGGGATGGGTCACCTACTCGGCTTATGTGAATCGATTGGAGCCAGCTAAGTTGAAACTAGTCCATCGGCACGGCACCTCAACTAAGCCGATGGCTCAAATTGTTTCTAACTTGGGTGAGCTGTTGGCTCGGCTCACTTCTCGGTTCAGTTCGGTAGTGAATGAGCTATAAGCCAAGCCGCTGGAGCCGTTGAGAAGCCTAAACCCGGTCCCAGCTGTTTTGAACATGTTTCGCTGAAGCCTATAACTTTTAACAATTTTTAGCTCGATCCCGAATACTTGCCCCTTCGGATCTCAAACCCAGAACGTGACTGATGTCCTTGCCTCCTGAAGACTTCTCGACGACCGAGATCGACAGTCAATTAGTTTTTACTATTCAGATACATATCTTTTAAAGGTTATACACGGTGTTGATATAATAATAATAATAATAATAATAATAATAATAATAATAATAATAATAATAATAATAATAATAATAATAATAATAATAATAATAATAAATAAATAATAATAATAAACTTTATTTTACGTGCTGAGAACAGCTAAAATACAGCAAAAATACAGCACTTTGTCTTATTCTACATTATTTTAGCAATGAATATATAGTACTAGTAATAAAATTATGTTTACATCTATATCATAAATTATTAATAGTAAAAACATTGACAGTGTAGTGTACGTCAATCATTAAAACAAAGAAGTGTCAAAAATTAAAAGTAAAAAAAATAAAAATAAAAATAAAAACTACTAAGTTATATTTAAAATTCTAAAATAAAGTCATATTTTAAGATATGCATTCATTATAGCTTTCTAAAATCCTACAGATTAAAATATGTTTTCTATTATGCGGTTGCAATAAAATTTTTGCCCTTGTACCATATGTTGGAACTTTAAAATCAACATTTTTAAAAATGTAGTCTGAGGTATATTGGTTGTCAAGTAACTTTTCTACAAATACAGATTCAATCAATTTTCTCCTGTCAGCCAGTCGTTCCAAATTAAAATACGTTATCCAATATTCATACGTGCTAGAATAATAGTCAAGCCCTAACTTAAAACAAAGTATTCTAAGAAAACATTTTTGCACCATCTCGAGTTTGTTTACGAGAGTTTTTGTTATGCTGTTCCAAGTCACTGATGCATATTCTAGTTTCGACCTTACCAGTAATTTATATAAGAGTACATATGTATTTGATTGGCAGAAAGCAGGCCATTGATTAAACAGGTAACCGATTATTTTTCTTGCTTCATTACATACATTTTGTATATGATCACCAAAGCGTAGTGACCTGTCAAATGTTACACCTAAATCCTTTATTGTCTCTACTTTCTGTATTACAGTACCTTGTATTTCGTATTGACTTACATAGTATTGCGATTTGTTACTGTAGGTCATGCACTTAGTTTTCAGACAATTGATATTCATACCGTTATCCTTGCACCACATAATGATTCTGTTTAAGTCATCTTGTAGCCTATCGTTGTCCTCAATATTATTTACTACACTAAAAAGCTTAATGTCATCAGCATAAAGTAAAACATTTGAATGATTTAAGACTGTTGGTAAGTCATTAATAAAAATAGAGAAAAGTAATGGGCCCAGAGGAGAACCTTGAGGAACACCGTTACTAATGCTGGCTGAATCTGACATGACATTTCCTATTTTAATTTGGTATGTTCTACCAGTCAAATAGCTTTCAAAAAAATTTAGGTACAAGGGTGCTACACCTGTATTTGACAGTTTTTTTAATAGTAATCCATGGTCAACAGAATCAAAAGTTTTACTCATGTCAATGTATATGACATCAGTTTGTGATCTACTTTTCATTGCATAGTAGATAAAATCCGTTATTTCACAAAGATTGGTTACAACTGACTTCCCTTTATAAAAGCCATGCTGTGATTTTTGCAATATATTTTTTACATTAAAAAACAAGTGTTTGTGAATGATGGTTTCAAGAATTTTAGAAAATATGTTCAATAAGGTAATCGGCCTGTAGTTGTTCGGATTTAACTTGTCATTATTCTTGTAAACCGGTACCACATGTACATGTTTCCATTTAGATGGAAATGACCCTGTTCTTAATGAGGTATTGTATATTTTTGACAAGACTGGAGCTATTTCTTTCGAACATGCTTTAAGTATATAATTTGGAAAGCTCCCAGGTCCTGAAGATGCTAATGGCCGAAGTTTACCTATTACTTCAGTAACATCATTTTCACATATTACTGGAATCGTTACATTATTGCTGTTCAGATTACTAACTACAGCACAATCTAGGGTATTAACTTTTAAATTAAAATTATTGTAAAATACATCTTTAAAAACTTCAGCAATTTGCTTTCTCCCTGTAATGGTGGTACCATTGAACAAAATTCTATTTGGTATACTTTTGTCTTGAGACTTTTTAAAGCTATTCCAAAAATACATTTTGTTGGTACAAATACTATTCTCCAACTGCTCAAAATAACATTTTTTAAGTTTATTGTACATTCTTTTAACATTTTTTCTTAAAACCGAAAATTTTTCATAAATGACTAAATTACCAGTTTTCTTAAATTTTACAAAGTATTTTGTTTTTTATTAATTAATGCTTTTAACTCTTTAGTAATCCAAGGAGCTTTGTATTTCTTCTTTTGTATAATATGCTTTCTCGGTACATTTGCTTTCAATATATCTTCCAAACAATTTTGCAATAATTCCGTACTGTTATTTACATTTCCTGAAAACCTATCTACTTTCATCTCATTTTTAATGTCGTCGTATAATTGATAAAAGTCTGCTCTTGCATAGTCATGTAACTCACCTTGAGCTTGAGCTGTATCTGCATTTAAGAAATTTAACTTTTCGTCAACCTGCCATTCGAATACGAAAGGTGGGTGAAACCTATCTACCTTGACTAATGGACTCACATCAAACCATATTGAGCATTCAGTAATATCAGTTAGAACAAGATCCAATATATTATATGGCAACTGAGAGTCGTATGGTTGATTATACTGCTTTAAGCTAAATATAGACACTAACTCTAACATCTTCTCAGCTTTTGTTTTTAAATAAGAATGCTTAGTTTTTACGATTCCATTATGCCAATCAATACCTGCAGAATTGAAATCCCCAAGAAGCAACATTTTCAAACTTTTTTCAATTAATAACTTATTCAGCCAATCACAATAATTTACAAATTCTTTGGGTGGCAAATTAGGTGGAAAATAGTGCAAACCTATTAATATTGGGGGATTATTGGGTATATATAACTTTATAATAATCACATCTAGGTTCGGAAACGGTACCTGTACTACGTCATACATTAATCTTTTATTTACAAACATAATACAACCTCCACCTGTACTTTTATTTGTCAGTTGAAGGTTTCTGTCTTTACGTATAACGTTATATTGCTCAGTAAGCTGTTCAAAATGAACTTTGTCATGTTTAAACCAACTCTCAGATATGCATATTAAGTCATAATCAGTGCAATTAACTTCGTCAATAAAGTCTGATTCTTTACTATTTAAACCATTTACATTTTGATAAAACAATATAATTGACTTATCTAATTGATTGCTCATTATGTTTCTATTTAGTTTAAACAGTATTTACACACACAATATTATCTCTGAGTCTTCCATAGAATTCAGTAAAAAGTACTCCTTCCGGCCATACATTAGCATTCAAAATATCATCAAAATTATTTGTCAAGACGGAAACATAAAAGGAAGAGTAGCTGTTGTATTTTGTTTTTAATTTTACACATTTTTGTACGTCTATATCAGCACTGTCTTTAACAAAATTCGATAATTCTTCACATGTAACGGTCGGATCGAGTCTTGTAACAAAAACTGCTTTTGTTTGTGCTTTTTTGTTTACTTTTAGCTTATCACTCACCTTTTTTCCTTGCACCAATGTTGATCTAGTTTTGACAGGCTCACGTGCCTTCGTGTTATCAGAAACCAAATGCTTTCTTCTATTAACTCCTGCTTTTTGCACAACTTGCCACTCGGTGTCTGTGTCTTGCCTCGGGGAACTGACCTTGGCACTGCTAACCTGTATACCATTGCTATTGCTTTGGGGTTGTTGTCCTTGCACGTGAGTTGTATCCTGAGGCGGTTTGTTTACAATTTCAGCATACGTTGCGTTTGTTACTGTGTTGGATTTTTCTAACAACTGAACTAACTTCACATTTTCTTGCTTGAGAGAAATGACTTCAGCCTTAAGGGTTTCATAATTATCACTCACAGTTTGTAAAGCTGCCAGCACTTCTTTCAAACATACGGACACAACACTACAACATTTGCCGCAGTTCACATTTTCATTTTCTGTTTTGTAGTCGCTAATTGAGTTATTTTCAAATTCTTCTTCACTACACGACTCTATTAATGAGTTATCATTGTTTAAAATAATAATAATAATAATAATAATAATAATAATAATAATAATAATAATAATAATAATGGCGTTAAAAGTTTTAAACTTGCCCTAAAATTTGGCAAAACTTACTTAAAAGTAGAGATTTCGGGAAAGGATTCTGTACCTTCAAGACACCTTTGCAATTACCAAAATTTTAAACTGGAGCGTTTCAATGAAGTTTCATGTAGAAAGTATTCTACTGTATGTTTTAAGGAAAATAACTGTAATAAAAATAACTGAATATCACGCAACAGTAAGGCATATAATATACTAATTTTTAGGATATGGAGAGGTAAATATAAAAGCTTTGCTACCAAAGTACCTACACAGACCATAATTGAATGAGCTCTGAAATACAATGTAACGAAATAGCCTATGACATTCAGTCTACACAGCAATTGTTACTTAAAGAATGGACATACACTATTTCGGGAATCGAGACAAGGCGGGAAATGTTTACGATACTTTTCGTCTAGTCTCGATTCTCATCTCCAAAGCGAGACGAATATTTTGAGTTAGTCTTGTCTTGTAAAATGTTAATTCTCATGTTATTTTGTTTGTTTTAGAGACGAGATAAGAAATTCCTCTTCTGGTGGGCAACATTAAACCAAACCGAAATATTCTTTCCAGATGTCGCGTTTCTGTTTGCTATAGTATGACCTGAGCGATAATTAGCTCCTAGCTTTTAATCTTCTAAAGGGATAATAATTATTATTTTACTTTATTATTATTACTATTATTATTCCTGAAGATTTGATAGTTCAAGTATTGAAACATCCGAGTATTCAAATATCTGATTATAATAAAACGTATATCATCGCCGATCAATCGCCATCAAAAATCCTAAAGAAAAAATCAGGACGTGGATTCGTACAAACACCTTGACCACAGAACCACGATCGCAACGCGGTAAACGATTCGTATTTAGTCTGGTTACGTTACGTTTATTTGTCTCCACTTGCAAACTTGTATGTTATATTTCTTCGATTGAAAATGTCTTTCGTATTTCTTTCCTGATGTCGGCAAAGTTTACATTAAAAACTTGAGTTGTTCTTAAGCCGTTGGTTCACAAGTTTTTTTTTCTCCAAACGAAACTACACATATGACAGATTGAATTCTGATACGCTCCATTCCTTTCAAAGCAGTCGCCATTACCTGATCAAAGACTTATTTCCGCCATGATCCATATTAACCAAAATAAATTCAATTTTCGGAAGCGGAATTTTCACTTTCCGGATTTCGGAAAATTATGGAATTCAGTTAAACTCTGGAATTCAGAAGAACTCTTGAACTCGGAAAGAATCCGGAATTTAGAAAATTTCGGAATTGAGAAAACTTTGGATTTCGAAAAAACCTGATTATTTGGTTTTTAACGAAATCAGAAATCAGAAATTTCTAAATTCCGGATTTTTCCCAATTCCGGAATTATTCCAAAATCGGAATTTTCCGAATTTCGGAATTTGCCCGGTTTTACTTTAGGGTGTCCGGAAAGTAAAAATTCCGGAATTGGCCATCCCTAGTTTATACACAACCTTTCAGAACACTTGGCAAGTAGCTGTCTACAAACAAACAAGTAATGCAAAGCATTTTGTATCCTGGAATACGTAATGTATTAAAATCCGACAGAAGTTTCAGTATCTAACCAAAAATTGCATGTATCTAGCTACTGGAAGCTGAGGTATGAAGAATTCTATTGTGTCTTATCTTTTTGTGTCTTATTCAACCCTGCAAACCACCGAATATCTAAACGGGTTTCGTTAAATCCAAGTTGTAGTACTCACAGTTACATCCATTTGTGTCTATATGATCGTGTTACTAAAGGTTATTATATGATAGCGTTAGTAAGTCTTTCTCTGCTCTCCCGTAAAGTTGTGATACGATCTACTACATGATACAAAATGTGCCGACGTCTTGTAATAATTTAGACGCCGTTGGTGCAGGGTATTAAACCCACACAAATTATTAAAAAAAAACTGTCATTATAATGGAATGTGGGTGAGTGTGTTAGAAATACAAAAAGCGTGGTGACGATAGTGATTTCAAACTTTTAATATATTTTGCAGAAATATCACTAAATCCATTAGCACACAAATACGTAGAATGATTATATTCAAAATCACACTAGACTATAAATAAATGTAGTAACCCATACAGTAAATTCTCGTTATATAATCCATCGATGAATTACGCCAAATACTGTTAAATGTTCCCTTGAATCACTCGTAGTAATATCTTTTGCCACAGAATAAAAGTTATTTCTGGTAACACTTTTGGGAATATTAAATAAAAGCTTCACAATCACTGATATAATTACTTGGTCTGTCAAACATAGCCATAGAAATTGCAAACTTCATTCCTAGATAATTTTAACACAAAAATAGCTCACACAAGTATTCAATTTTGGCACCTATCCAACTCCATTTGATTATGTTAGTCACTTTCAAGAAAATATCATAAATACTTATCCAGGCTATATCAAAATATCAGAATTTACTAAATTACTAAACGTAATATGACAGAGTCTCGGAACTTTTCATGATATTGCACCATTTACGACTAATAACAGGAGCATTACAATCAATTTCCAATGACCAGAAGGTGGTCAGTTAACAACCTCCAGAAACAGTAGTTCCTATTTTAGCCACCCATTAGAAGTGGCGCTAATTTTAAATTATTTTTTATATTCTTACAACATGCTACAACATCCCACCCTCTGGAAAAAATTCATATAATCAAGTTTTTTGTATTAAGAGATATATTGATGTAAACAACACTAAACTTCTACTGGAACTTACTAAACTTAATATTAATAATTAAACGAAAAGAAAAAAGATACCCCATAATGACATTCATACCACTTTCACGCTAATCACTCTAATCATTCAAGTATTGTATACACTATTTAGTATTAAATGCATATATCTCAAAACATCTCAAACCATGCTATTAATTAATTACAGTTATTATATTTGTTCCATTCTCCTTTAGCAATTACAGTTCTTATATTTAGTTCCCCTCTTCTTTAGCAATTACAGTTTTTTATTTCCCTCTTTTTTTGCAATTACAGGCCTGTAATTTTCAATATGCCAATTTAAGTATTTCTTTTATCTCTGTATGGTTTGGTTAAACTCACATGAGTTTTTCTAATGTCTTTAGGATCATCAAGATTTTCTACCAATATGGTATTGACTGTTAAGATACGTATTATCCGGAAGGGCCATGCCATACATTTGATAAGCTCTTATTTATCTGACCTGATAAAGATGATTTAATCTATGACTTAATCAAAGCTTTAACACCTACTTGATAATTAGTTTCGGTCCTGTTTCTGTCATATTTCTTTTTCCTTTTCAACCATGCACCTTCCATATTTTTTTAGCTGTTACCCATATATCTGTTCATTTACTTTTAATATCAGTTTCATCTATTCTGCAACAAATATCCAGGGGATCATTAACATTATAGTTAAAAACTAACTCCATGGGTGTAAACCCATGTTCGGAGTGTACAGAAGAGTTTAATGAAAACTCAATTTCATATATAAATTTATCCCACAAATGTTGTTTATCATTTATATATATTCTCAAAGCCTGTTTAATGCTTAAATAGTATCGTTCAGCCGCGTTGTTAGAACAATGGTAGGGTGAAATACATATATCCTTTATTCCTAAGCTATACAAGAAGTCTTTAAATACAGATGATCTAAATATACTGTCATTATAATGTGCTATACTTGAGACGAGCCCTCTTCGACACATTAATTTGAAAAGTTTATTAACAATAATCTGACTATTCAAATTAATTAAAGGGTCTAAAAACACGTATTTTGAAAAAGCATCTACTATTATCAAACAATATCTACCAGATCTCGAACGTGTAACAGGTCCTATTACATCTATATATATATCCTAGAATTAACTCCACGAATTAATACTGATACCAATTGACCTATCTTCTTTCTATTATTACTTTTTGCCAGTTGACATTCCCTACAAGATCTCACGTATTCCTTAATCTTAGGTATAACACCCTCCCAGGTGAATCTAAAACACACTTTTCCTATACATTTATTAATGCCACAATGTGCTCCTGACAAGGCTGGTTTATGATAGTATTCTATAATAGACTTTGTCAAAGCCTTAGGTAAATAAATTTTATAAGGATTGTGAACAGACCGAGTTTTGTTACACAATATTCCATTGACAATTTTATATTCTGGTACATCTTCCTTTTTCTTAATCCTACCAATTATACTTTTCATTTCCTGATCTGCATTTTGAAATTCTTCTATAGATTGTCTTGCAAAAGGCATACTCCAAATATTCACAAATAGCTTATTAATTATTTCTTCATTTAAAGTAGGATCCTCTATGAACTCTTCAAAATCATTTTTATTGTGTAATCTAGAAATAAAATCACTCGGAATATTCAAAACGCTAGGTGTATGTTTCACTGTAAAATTAAATTGAAACAAACGATACAACAAACTACCATATGGCTTTATTTTTTTCAAATTAGGCAACGCATAACTTAACCCCATGTTATCTACTTTTAATTCAAAAGGTGCATGAGAGAGAAAAGTTTTAAATCGTTCCATAGCTTCCACTACAGCCATTAATTCAAGCAGGAATATGGGTTTATTTACGTCATGTTTCCTCAAACGTCGACTATAAAACCCTACAGGAACTTCTTCACCTTTTTCGTTTAATTGTGAGATCATTCCTCCTACTGAGGTTAGTGAGGCATCACTTGACAGGAAAAAACTTATTGAGGTCTGGTAATTTAAGTATTACGAGACTTTCAAACATCATTTTAATATTACTCAAGGCAGCTTTCTGCTCATCTCCCCATCTAAATTCAACCATCGGGCTCCTCAACTTATTCAAAGGGTCCATAAGATCTTGAAAATTAGGAATAAACTTGGCAAAATACAGCAGAAATGAACATAAGCTTATTAGAGCTTTCCTATTTCTCGAAGAAGGTAATTTTTTAATTACTTTTATTCTAGATGGATCCATGTAAATATGGCCATTTTCTATTATATGCCCCAAATAAGAAATCTTTCGTTGAAAAAGGGTACATTTGTTGAAAGACAATGTAATGTTATTTTCTTTAAAAATAGTAAAAACTTCACTAAGGAGCTTTTTATGACTCAATATCTGCAGTGTGAATTACTAAATCATCTGCATACCAGGTAACACCTTTATCCTTAAGATGATACAACAATTTTGTGATTAATTTACTTAAAACGAATGATCTGCTTGCTATACCGAAAGGGACATACCTATATTCGTATAACCCACGATGAGTAAGAAATGCGGTATATTTAATTGAGCCCTCATGTAACTTTATCACGTGATATGCATGATGAATATCTAGTTTAGAAAAGTATTTACTATTAGATAACTCACTCATGATATCCTCCATTCTCGGGGTATACTGAGAATTTAGTAACATTTTTTAAATTAATTTTTTGATAATTAACGATTAATCTCTTACTGCCATCTTTATTCCCCACCAAGAAACAGGGAGAGGCATATGCACTATCACTTTCTCGAATAGTATTCTGTTTCGATAGTTTATCCAATATTTTATCAATTTCCTTTTGTGCGATCCTGCTTAGTGGATAAGCTTTTTCTCTTACCGGCTGGTCATCATTTAATATGATTTGATGACAAAAATTAGGCACCTCTCCTACATGTGCTTCAAATATATCTTTAAAATGATTCAATAACTCATCTACATAATGTTGTAACCCACTATCTAATTCTAGTACTTCGGGGTCAACTAACTTTTGCCTAGTTCTTAACGAATCGCTACCCTTATGTTTAGCTTCCGCACTTGTATTTAAAATTGAATTAGGGGACAAATGGTCAGTTTGTTTTCATGGAATGGCCTTTCAAGCTTTTCTCCTTTCTCAACTATTTGTAACCTTCGCCTCTCTTTATGCTTTCCTTTTTTATCTTTATTCTTACCCTTCAAATGATACTTTTCTCCTACATTTTCAGTCCCCTTTTCATCGGAAGAAATGAACAACTTATTATGAAAAAAATCAATGGGGCCAAAACATATTAACGTATCTTCTTTTCTAATATCTGTGTGTGCTTGACTCAATTGAACAAATAAACAAATGGTCCTGTTTCCTTCCAAACTTAATACTAACCTATTACTTCCTAAATTAATAGTAACCTTCATTTGTTTTAACTCATTAACCCCTAACATAAACATTGGGTTTAGATGTTCTGCTAAATAAAATTTTATTCTATATACCCTATTCAGCAATTTTAAGGGCAGAGTAACAGATTCTTTCAACGAGACATTTTTATTATCTACACCCTTACCAATAAAAAAATCATCAATCACTTTGAATTTATTATTCAATGTGTTATTCCATTCTCTAAAAGCCCCAGCATTTACCAGGCTGATAGTTGAGCAAGTGTCTACACACCCTCTTAATCTTTTTCCTAATACAAAGGCCTCTACGAAGGTAGCAACACTGCCTTCCTTAGTAACATGTTCATTGCTATTTACTCCCACACTCATGGTGTCATTCACAGTTTTACTTTTTCTATCATTATCTCTACTATTTTCCTCCTTTTCTTGCCTATATCTTCCTTTAACCTTGCTTCCTCCTCCAACATTCGCATTCCCCTTTTTTACTAATTGTAAACTATGCAACTTTCTAGACAAATTCAATACTCTTTTCAAATTACACTTGGTAGCATAATGTGGTCCTCCACATTCAAAACATGAGACAGCCTTTTTCAATCCTTTCCTTTTAACATTTTCCTCACTTTCAGAAAATTTGTTAACTGCCTTGTAAATATTTACATTCTTTAAATGAGTGACATACGAAAATAAGTCCCTTTCAAGTTCCTGTAAAGTATCTGGAACTCGAACCCCGTAAATATCTCTTATGAGTCGTGGATCTGCGCCGCTCAATATAATTTATTTCACATGAACCTCATCTAAGTTACCATGCAGTATTATATAACTATCTTTTACTTTTTCTACAAAATGAATGGGATCTTGACCTACAGATTGTATTGTTTCAACATAATTACGTGATACAACTATTCTTCCTAAGGAAGAACTCAAATTTTTAAACACTTTGTGAGCAAACATCAACCAATTATCACATTGTCGCATATATTCTAAGATCTTAGTACGCAAAATGCCTTTACTTTTATTTAAGGCACCTATTACTATTGATTCATATGGATAAATATTACCCTTATTTAAACTCTGTACTTCCAGTAAAAATTTAAATAACAACAAGTCATCGCTTCCGTCACAAGAATTGATTTCTTGACTTAAATTACAAAAGGAATTATTAGCAACACCTATCGTAATTTTCTCTAAATTAGTATTAAAGGGTCTAAATGTATTTCCCACATTTTGATTATTAGTAACAAATTGTTCAGTCAATTTTGGAAGTCTTAAATCCTCAAAGCAGTGTAGTTCATTTCTTTGCGGTAATTTTTTGTATTCGTCAAAGAATTCAGCTGGTTCTATATCGCAAGGTAAAGTATTAAACATCTGATTTTCACATTCATTTAAGTCAAGTTTGTTTATCAATATCAGGAGTAACTGACCTTGCGCACCTGTCCACTTGTGGTTCTCGTTGTCTCCCTGATAATAAGTTAGGTTCGTTGAAGCAAACAGCGCCCCTAGGCATAATAAATGAATCACCTACCTCGTAAGCCTGCCCATGTCCTTGATTTTCCGAGTAACTGTCTACTGACCTTCTGAAGATTCCTGTGTCTCCATTCGAAAAATGATTTAACACTAACTGTCGAATACGTTCCACATTATCTTCTCTTGAAACCATATTCACTAAACTAATTATTATTATTAACCACAAACTTTATATTATCACTTTTCTTTTCTTCTACATAATTCAACCAGGCAATCACAGCCATACACACACAGCACAATGTCGTAATAGTTCTCCTCTTCTTTCCACTCCATCAGTAAGATAAAACGAACCAATGACCAATATTTACGTATCTTTCAAGGTGTAGCAAACTCCGACTGAAAGTGTTATGTCTAGTGTATATTTTCTTTTTCCAACGACAATATTTGTTCACTATTCTTCCACCAAGTACAATTAAGACACTCCCAATTAAATTCCATTTATAATTAGGGATTGGAAATTGAACTTTTGTGCTGACGTCTTGTAATAATTTAGACGCCGTTGGTGCAGGGTATTAAACCCACACAAATTATTAAAAAAACTGTCATTATAATGGAATTTGGGTAAGTGCGTTAGAAATACAAAAAGTGTGGTGACGATAGTGATTTCAAACTTTTAATGTATTTTGCACAAATATCACTAAATCCATTAGCACACAAATACGTAGAATGATTATATTCAAAATCACACTAGACTATAAATAAATGTAGTAACCCATACAGTAAATTCTCGTTATAATCCATCGATGAATTACGCCAAATACTGTTAAATGTTCCCTTGAATCACTCGTAGTAATATCTTTTGCCACTGAATAAAAGTTACTTCTGGTAACACTTTTGGAAATATTAAATAAAAGCTTCACAATCACTGATATAATTACTTAGTCTGTCAAACATAGCCATAGAAATTGCAAACTTCATTCCTAGATAATTTTAACACAAAAATAGCTCATATAAGTATTCAATTTTGGCACCTATTCAACTCCATTTGATTATGTTAGTCACTTTCAAGAAAATATCATAAATACTTATCCAGGCTATATCAAAATATCAGAATTCACTAAATTACTAAACGTAATATGACAGAGTCTCGGAAATTTCCATGATATTGCACCATTTACGGCTAATAACAGGAGCATGTGCTCTTGTCGTTACAATCAATTTCCAATGACCAGAAGGTGATCAGTTAACTACCTCCAGAAATAGTAGTTCCTATTTTAGCCACCCATTAGAAGTGGCGCTAGTTCTAAATGATTTTTTTTACATTCTTACAACATGCTACAAAAACGAATTATCAATTTAACCAAGTTGCTTTATTACTACACATCCGCTTCCGCCTCTGTGAAATCTGGTCGATCACGTTGATCGCGACATATTTGCTTTTCGTTACCCCTTTCTTCGTTTACTGAACTAAACAGTAACTATTCTGAATTATACTACTGCGCATGCGTCGTAGATAAATATTTCTGATGCCAATAGTTTCCATTTTGTCCAAGGAATGTTCTTTTTCTTATTCCTAGCATGACCCTTTTATTACATTATATGAAGAGCATGTAGGTCTAAATACCTCATGTATTACATAGAATGTAGTTTTAACTCTTCTAGCAAAGAAGGAACATGTGATCATAGTATACAACCCATAGAAGTGATAGCTGGCAATACGGTGCTCGAAATCCATAACGACACAGGGGATAAACGGTGCCCTCTTCGCTGGTCTGGGGCTAGCACGTGCGCTTTTGGTGTATGGTGTCCCGAGTTCGATTTCTGGCGGGAGAGCACTTATGATTTTTAATTGTCCTCGATGTTTCTGTGTTCGTGTCCTTTCGTTATAAGTTATTAGAAAAAGCAAGTTAAACGACTCAAGCAAGAAAAATTAGCAATAAGTTAGTTACTGAAACACGTTCGGTGAGTCAATTTAAAGAAATTGGACAAAGCGCTGGCTTTTCGCGCCGTCCATGCGAGTTCGAATCTATCTCGGCTTGATTTTTTATCCATTGGAGAGAAAGTAGGGTTTCTTTTCGCTACAGGTAGTCACTCTTTTCATATTTTTCGCCGTCCTTCATAGTTAAAGTAACTGGCTATTCTTATTCTTTCTACGAATGATGGATCTTCTCTTTGGTTTCATGTCAAACATGCACACGCAATGAAAAGACGCTGCTGATAATAATAATAATAATAATATGAAATATTACTAGCTAACTCCTGTGTGTATTTCGACAATATAATTTTCTATTATTATGTGGAAATAAGTAAGGCTGGCTTGTTCCACCCTAATTTTTTCGATGCGCCTAATGGGTCCACGGTGTCCAACGTTAGTCCCATCCCACTATCCGTTCCTGTTTTCTCGATATGTTATCGACATTTTGCCTAAAGAGAGCTCTGCTGTGGCCCCATGACTCCCCATTACAATGGCTCTTCGTTCATTTTGCATTGAAATCGCTTATTTTTCTGATTACTATGAGTGCATACTGTCCAAAATTGCTCCCATCACCATACAATTTCCCGTTCTCTCGATATAAATTGCTAATATTTTGTTTGTAAGACAGATATGGCGTTACAATCATTACGTTTGAAGACGAATTTAGGAAGATATTGCCTTGCCACAAACAACACCATTTATTATTATTATTATTATTATTATTACTATTATTATTATTATTGTTTTACTTACTCCTAATGTTCCCAAACTTTATTTGGAATGCATTGTGTTACTAAAAGCAAATCAAATAACACTCCTCGCCATTCACGCTCCCGAACTCGAAATACATGATATACAGTTGTCTGTGTTTGGAGAAAGCACATTTATTATATTATTCTTTCAAATAACACATTTCACAAGTTACTTCACTTTCAATGTGTAATTTCATATCATCACTAACAATCATTTTGTTACGATAGGAGAAAGCCTGACCGTAGTGAAAGGGCGTGAACCTTCGGGTTCAATTATTCGGGTCCAATATTAAAATAAAAGAGGATAAGTCCCTGCCCACAAATATTTCAGTAAAAGAGGAAAAGTTACTCCAACTTTTTGAATACCTATTCATGGACGAAATTTGGTTCTCCTGAAACTTTTTAAGAGTTTGAAGGGCCGCAATTTGAACTTTTTCTTCTGATTATTCTGGTTATCGAACTCATCGAGATATTTCAACAGTTATAGTTTGTGCCAAGTTTTGTCTCTATCCGCTGAAAATTAGGCTGGTTATCGCATTTTCAAATAGCGTTATATATATATATATATATATATATATATATATATATATATATATATATATATATATATATATATATATATATATATATACAGATTGATAGATAAATAGACACGCAAAGGGAAAGAGAAAACGTTTGCTCCCTTCTCGCACTTATGCTGCGTCAGAGCTAAACCGGACCTCTTTGCAAAACGTATTGACCAGCTTAACCTAAACACAAACCTCTTGTTTCCTAACATAGACACGTGGTCGAGAGGTGTAAGGCATGCGGAGATTGTATTCTTAATAACCATGAGTATGGGTTCGAACCCCTCCACTTAAATGTATTTTTCTTTTTGCAGCTACATCGGAACGTTCAATTTTTATTCTTTACTAATTGCAAATGGCGTTTACCTTCAAAATTAGCGTAATTTTAGTGGCATTTGTTCGGATATTCTTCCCCTTCGAAATGAAGACAAGAATAAATACGCAAAGACAAAAAGTATTATCAGTACTAAACATTACCAATAATAATTGCTACAAAAGACAAAATATGATCTCTTTTACCATCTCAAATAAGCTGTATGTATTATTAACAAAAAATTTTAAAAATGTCCTTGCGAAGGATTCAAGGTGGCGTCCTTTGGATTTGTAAGCCAGCACCTTAGCAACTACACCAAGGTCATGGCGTGGTAAACGGTTAGTTGTCGGCGTATTTGTTCTATTTGTATTTTATGTTCGCACTTCGACAATTTTTACTCTATTTTCTCCGTTTAGCATCTGTTTCCGGCTTTCTCTTTCTGTGTCACCCTTTATTTACACTGTGCACTATTCGTGTTCACAGCTTGTGCACCCCCGCAATGTCATATTCTGATTAGACCTTTCTTCTTGTCCCTCAGTAAACATTTGATTGATTTAATTCTCATACTCTTAACGGATGGAGCGCAGGAATGCGAGACTGGAAAAATAGGTGTACATTTATTTTCCTGGCAGATAATACCTATACCTACTGTCAGTGAAATAAAAATAATAAATACAGTAGTAACAAATAACCTAATAGAGATAAATATTCAATAAACAACAATAACAAATATTGTAAAAAATTTTCTATGTATCCATCCATGTTAACAGATTTCCATGGTAGATCTGTTCCACATTAGCTCGGATAATCGAAACTCTACTCTATGCCATACTAGATACTTTTTTAGAGGATATAACACTGTTTGATATGAGAATTACACTCTATAAACACTGTTACATCAGTTTTCCCCATAACATCTGTACTAAAAGTGTTTAAATGGTGTTTAAATTTTTACAGTGTACCATGGCCCTGAGCTTGCTTGTGATCTCTTAAATTTACGCATTCTGGTAATTTTCCGAGATCCAATTTTTCGCGAATTGTAGACACGCAGAAAATTTCCGATTTTGGTTTCTCGGATTCGGAAAATAAATATTCCGAACGTCTGCGTCCCTAGTATAAAAATATCGGTTTCTTACATTGTTTTTTAAGGTTAGAGCTGGAAATCTAAGTCTTTTAGAAATTGTGTAGGCGAGATACGTAATATAGTCGGTTGACATGAAAACATCGATTCTCGTCGTGGAAAAAGGGTTTGCCCATGTTGGAACAATTTCCTTTCTTTAATAAAAAATAATAGTGTAGAGTTCGATGCACTAGTGCAATAATATTTGCCATTACTCTGTCGTATAAACAAGGAAATACGAGGACATTTTTATAACCAAAAAACCTAAAACTTAACATTTATAAGAAACATAATACAGTAATGAGAGTATTTGTTATTGAATATTCATTCAGACTCTTCATTCCCGTTTTTCGCTTGATATTATCTTCATTTCTGTTTCCTAATTGTTTCTTTTTTGAAGTATTACTATTTTTTGGGAAGCATATAAAGTTTAATAATCTTTCACCGAGTTTCTTGTAATTTTAAATACATCTCACTGAATTTTTTTACCGTAGAGAAACAGTTAGTAATGGTGTAATGAAAAGAGCCAATTGAACATAAATTCATTATTATTGACTACGTAGGTCTTTCAGAATTGAATTCGAAACACATTTAATACTTCAAATTCTAACGTGAAATATGGGAATTTGTTGAATAAGTAAATAAATTTCTGTTTTATCCATTATACAATCAGCATTCTAGCGAAAATGTCGTTGATTTTCACCATTTTCGGTTTCATCTTGAAACACTGAATTTTTGTCCTTGACCGTTATTTGATATTTCTTACCGTTTTTGCTTTATGGAAATTAGTATTGCAACCAAATATCCTATCAAATTTGAACTATTTTCGGTTTGAGGAGAGTATTGCAGATAACGATAATTTGTCTTCTTGAGCCTCTGAATCGATTAAAAAACAGTTTGTCGATTCTTGTTATTTGTTTGTTGCATACCGATCAAGTTTAAAACCAGAAAGTGTTAATTTCTAGTATTTATAATTAAATTAGAAAGTTAACGATGAAGATGAGATTTATACTTGTAATTCTGAGTCAATTACAGAAATGTTTTACTTATCATTTTTGTTCTGTAAAAGTCAACATAGAAACTGGAAGTACCAGTAAATTTCAAGCAAATTTAGTTTCTGTATGTTACTTTATAACTCGAGGATCCGCTTGCACGGTGATCCCGAGTTCATCAGAATATGCTGTTGGTGATCTTTAACCACGGTGCTCACTTTTCAATGTTGTATCGGGAACACGTAATTTTACAAACCAACACAGTATCTGATACTTGTGGTACCCATGCAGTATTGGAATTTTTTGGGAATTAGCTGTATACAATGTCTTTATCTGAACTCATAAATGAAACTACCTTGCAATTGTGCTTTCCATCGTGTATTTCCACCATTGTTTAATAACCTAATTGCTCCTGAATGACTGGGGAATCTGCCTGTTTTTCTGAACATGTGCAGAGTTTGTGAGATGGTACAGGTGACCTCGGGTCATGCATTAGTTGCCTACAGAATGTTCTCGGTTGTCGTGAAGTAGTATATTTCAATCCACCAACCCAATATATCACTATATAATTAATGTCAGAAGTGTACTCTTATAAAAAATAGGGCAATTATATTACTATATTGACTTAATATGTAAAATGCCAATAAACATAAAACTTTATCTACATTTATTTATTTTCTTCTTTATAAATATTTTTAATTTTTTCAGTGGTTCATACCATACTAGTGAGGTGTTCATTGATCGTTTCAACTGATTCACTTACCCGTACTATTGACTTGGATAAACGAAATTTGTTACATGCATTAGCCTTTCTCCACATAGTAGCATGGCCAGACACTTTTCCAACGCTTCATGTAGTTATGGAGACGTAGAAGTTTGCATATTGTTCCAAGAGCCATAATTTAACCTCAGAAATCAACGTTCCATACCTTTGAATTGGCTTTCCTTCAAAACTGACTTTATGCTTAGCAAGATAAAAGTCAGAATGTGTAGTGGTGGGAGAGTATGAGGATGGGAAAGATGGGAAAGGGTATCACACCTTCAGGATCGTGCGTCTGTCTGGGCAATATGCGAGAAGCAATGTCCTCAAAGATTCACACGTCTTTAGTCAGAATTCAAATCTTCTTGGTTTTAGTGGAATTCCGTAATTTCTATAGCAGTGAATCACAGTATGTCCCTGTAGTGTCTTACCCCTTATCAGGGAAACTGTCTTCACTACTCAATAATAGTAAAAAAAATGTCAGCGTGACCTTCTTCACTGAGGATTGGACAAGGACTTTCTTTGGAGATTGTAAGTATTCTTCTATTGCTTTGACGAAATCAGTCTTTCGATCATGGATATAGACCCATATTTCATTATGATTAAATAGTCTGTAAAAAGGGAACTTAATTCCAAATTCATTATCCTGTTTTCTTGTGAACAGAGTCGAAAGTTCCTGGAAGCAAACGATTCATTCCTTCCTAGTATCCGGTGAAACCCAATGGGCAAATTCTTATGCTCATGAAGTTTTTCACAGACCTCACACGTATATCTTCAACTTGCTGACAAATGACTATGCAGCGTTTCTTTAAAATGGCGGCTCCTAGTTGTCTAACGATGAGTTCATTAATAGCGGATTGTGGTCACCCTGGAATGGGATCAATTTCTACGAAAACCTGACTACATTTGAATTGACGATCCCAGTGCTTCACAACATCACATGATGGCACTTGTTTTCTTTCCCTTTTTCTAAATATTTCTGCTGATGTCTGAAGTACAGAAAGATACTCCCTTCTTGGAACTTAATATGGTCCATCTTTAGCTTTCGTTCAGTTTAATGGCGGTAACACAGAAAATGTTCGGAGCTTAAAGATGAAATTTTCCCATACCATACAGAGATATGTATCAGTACACACGTGAAATTTCAGAATTGTACTCTATCTACAACTCAAGCGATTATCATATGCCTATGCTGCCTTCAAAAACAAACTGCGAAGCTTGATGTTATATTATCGCGTGCACAGTAGTAATTATACTCCCACCTGACCGCTCATGTGTTGAACTATCCACTTTTCCCAGGTCCCGCCTGATAGGAAAGGACTCGATTTTTCAGTGACAAACGATATTCCGTATCACGCCTGACGCCCAGCTATGGAAAATTGAACACCCTGAAAACTCGTTCTTTTTTATGACCCCTTTTTCGATGTTTTATAATAGTATGGGAGACGTACTCTTTCTGTTTTCGACCCCTTTTTTGGGGTGTACTCGTTCCGTTTTATGACCACTTTTTCAACCCTTATTTTAACATAGCACAGATTAAACAAACATTTGCATTAAACATAAAATAGCATACATAAAGCTATCAATTCATAGCAGAGAATAATAGTGGGTGCACATGTTCTCTTTTACGACCCCTTTTTGACTCCTATTTTAATATGCTGTGAACCTCTATGTAACATAGCAGAGTTAATAAAAAAGTATGATACCGTTTTAACCTCTATGTAACTTAACATAAATTACACGGAGACTACGAACACATATTTTCGCAAACCCTATGTAACATAGCTGAGGTAATAGCATAGCAGAGGCATACCTTTTTAACACATCGTAGCATAGCAAAGGACACTAACAAAACAGAGAATAATGGGGGTGTAATCGTTCTATTTTTACTATCTTTTTATAACTCCTAATCAACATAGTAGAAATAATAAAATATTGTCACTTTTTAAAACTCTTATTACCAAAGGATACAAGTACTATTTTTTAGCTCTATATACCATAGAAAGAGAGACTTTCTTTTTTGCAACCCTTATTCTGAATATGCTAATTACGAATAATATATTAGTTTATGTGGAAATCTCAATTTTGTTGTACGAATTTAACTAGCTTGGAATTTTGTATGATTTGCGTATTCCCAAAACATTGTACTATTTAACAAAGGTAGGAGAGGCCTTTTAAAATTAAGCTACTTTGATTACCTATAGGGAGACATTTTTAAATTCTACAGTATTTTGTACCAGCAAGAAAATTTGTAAAATTTAAATAAACGGAGGAGGATTATTTTAAAAATTTTAGGTGTGGTGCAACACTTTCAAATTTGTATACTTTTATACCAACCAATAAAAATTTCATTATTTAAATAAACTAAGAGAGGACATTTCAAAATTTGCAGACCAATTTTTGTGGTGGGAATTTCTAATTGAAAATTTGATTTCTAGCTCAAAATCTTTTGTACTTCCAAAGACAGTATTATTTAGAAAACGAAGCAGTGTCTTTTTTTAAAATAGCTATTTTGAATATTTGTAGTGCGAGTTTTTAATTTTGAATTTTGTACCACTTAAATAAACAAAGGAGTGTTATTTTTTTAAAATTTGATGTCGTATTTGGAAGTGGTGCTACATTTTCAAATGTGTATATTTATGTACCCACAAGATAAAATGCATTATTTAAATAAGCAAATAACAGCCACTTTATTGCTTAAAAGCTTGTAATTTTGTACCTTTCTGTGCCATTCAAATAAATGAAGGGATATATTTAGCTGGCCTATTTACATATGATGAGATACTTTTATTTTGTCATATCTTTATACATTTTGTACTACTATTTAGTTTTGGTGTATCTTTAACAAAATAAAGTTTACATAAGTTAAAAGTTTATACTACTTTGTAAAATCATGAAAGTATTTGCACCACTTAAATAAATGAAGAAGAACTATTTAGTTGTGCTGCAATATTTTTAAATTTAAATTTTGAATTATTTTTTAAATTTGGGTACATAAATATGCAAATTTGAAAATGTCGCAGAACATTAAAATAATTGTTCTTTCTTTATTTAATGATACAAAACTCAATTTTATAAATGTCGCACAATTGTTCTTTCTTTATTTAAATGGTACAAAACTCAAAATTATAAATGTCGCACAATAACTAAATACTCTTTTCTAGTTTATTCAAATGACACAATTGTTTCTTAGTGGTAAAAAATGTTTAAACAAAGTAAAAAATTAAAATTTAAAAATATAGCACCATAGGTAAATGGACCACTTAAATTTATCCTTTCGTTTATTTGAATGGTGCAAAAAGGTATAAACTTTTAACCTAGTAAAAATGGCTTTTATTTGCTTATTTAAATAATACATATTTTCTTGTTGGTTCAAAAATATGAATATAAAAAGGTCGCACCACAACTAAATAGGACACTCAATTTTAAAAATAACTCCCCTTTGTTTACTTAAATCGTACAAATTCAAATTTATAAATGTCGCACTACAAATACTGAAAATAGCTAAACATTTTAAAATGACTTTATTTCGTTTTCGTATACAGTACCATCTTTTGGAAGTAGAAAATGTAATTAAAAATTCTCACCACAAAATGTTCGGCTAGATAAATTTTGAATTAGAAATTTGCACCACAAAAATTAGTCTGCAAATTTTAAAATGCCCTCTCTTCGTTTATTTAAATAATGCAATTTTCATTGGTTGGTTCAAAAGTATTTACATTTGAAAATGTTGCACCACAACTAAATTTTTAAAGTAATTCTCATCCTTTTACTTAAATTGAACGAAGTTTCGTGCTGGTACAAAATGGTGTAAGGTTTAAAAACGTCGCTCTATAGGCAATTAAAGTGGGTTAATTTTCAAAATGCTCTCCTTCTTTTATTCAGTATTACAAATGTTTGGGAGTACAAAAAAATATATATAATTTCAAGCTAGTTAAATTCGCACAACAAAATTGAATTTTTCTGGTTGGTAGGAAGAAAAGTACAAAATAGAACAACTTTCTAGGATAGTTAAACTTTACATTTGAAAATATTATACTATAATTAAGTGGGTCCATATTAAAAAAAACTTCCAATAATGAGACGTTAAGGGATATAAGATTCATTGGATTCGTGGTCTACAATATGGGTTACTATGTGGGACCTTTGACTTCTGACCTCTATAAAGCGTATCGGAAAGAGGCTCTATAGAATATATTCTCTAGAGGTTAAAAAAAGAAGCAATAGACTTTCATAATGATTACAAAGTGGTCATTATAAACGCCAGTCTTTCTTTTATAATTTGTGCCATAATAAAAATGTGAGCTACACAAACGCCGTACATGTGACCTTACTCCACGGTTCTGTTATGTTAGATAACATTAGACGGAAGTGGTATTCTCTTATAAAGATTGCGGTTTATTCACATCAAGTATTTGCTCTTTTTATAGTGAGGTCTGCAAACATAATTTTAATATGTTGTACCATTTACGGGTTATAGATAGTTAAATATTTCAACTTTGACCTTCAGGTTACAACTATTATGGTATGTGGTGGTCAGTGGTCCGTTACTACATGTGACAAAAGAATTTAAACATATTTTACTGTTAACGAATTATATAAAATTAACTTACTTCAACTTTTGTAAAAGAACGTACCCCTCATAAACTATAAGGGCTAGGTGAAAATAAATATTATATTCGTAACCAGTATGTTCGGAAAACGTTATATATATCCAAGTCGGTTAAAATTGTTATAAAACGGCGTATCGCACATAAACTGATATAATATTCGTAATTAGCTTGTTCAAAATAAGGGTTGCAAAAAAGGAAAAAAAAACAGACCTCTGCTTCTATGTTACACAGGGGTTAAAAATAGTACTTGTATCCTTTGGTGATAAGGTTTTTAATAAAGGCCACAGTCTTTTATAAGGTCTGCTATGTTTATTAATGGTTGGAAAAAAGGTACCAAAAGAGAACGAGTACACTCGCATTATTCTCTGTTATGTTAGTAGCATTTGCTATGTTCCGTAAGTGTTTAAAAGATATGGCTGTGCTATCTTATTACCTCAACTATGTTGCATACGGGGTTGGAAAATATGTGTTAGAAGTTTTAGTTTAATTTTTACTGTGTTACCTAAGGATTAAAAATGGTCCCATACATTTTTATCAGCTCTGCTATGTTACATAGGGGGAGGGGGTTTTGAAAATATGCCGTAGAAGTATGTAATAGCTGTTCGTAATTTCTGTGTTCATAGTCTTACGTAATTTTTCCTATGTTAAAATAGGGGTTGGAAAAGGGATCGTAAAAAAGAACGAGTACACTCACTATTATTTTCTGCTATGTATTCATAGCCTTATGTATTCTATTTTATGTTAAATGCAAATGCTTGTGTAATCTATGCTATGTTAAAATGGGGATTGAAAAAGTGATCAAAAAGGGAACGAGTGCACCCCAAAAAAGGGGTCTAAAAGGGAAGGACTACGGCCCATACTCTTTTATCAACATCAAATAGGGGTCATAAAAGAGGACAATTTGGGGAGTGTTCAATTTTCTACAGCTGGGCGATACACGCCACACGGCATATCATGTGTCACTGGAAAATCGAGTCCTTTCCTATCAGGCGGAATCTGGGAAAATTGGAAAATTCATAACAAAGTGCGGTCAAGTGGTGGTATAACTACTCAAGTTTGTTCGACAATTGGTCATAAGCTATTTCGTCTGCTTTTTCTGCAATATTTCTGGTGCAGCACGTGCTTATGTTTCTGCCACTGCGACGTAGGATTCTCATATCAAATTCACACTGCGGCTATCATATACAAAATAGCCAATGGTCAAGAATCGCGACCTTCTTGAAGATGAACACATTGTTATATTTTCAGATCGTAATAACTGAAATCAGGATAATTTATGGCAAGATTATCAAGTGAAAGACTACAGTAAGTGACGAAGCTGGTATGTAACATCAAGTATACTTATTCATATGAATAATTATTTACTTTTTCATTCACGAGTACTGCCTAAGACATTCATTAAAATTTGCGGATGCAGATTATACGTGATTATGAGAAAAACTATTAAAAAGCTTTTATATTTCTGAGCAAAATAGTTATTCCCTTTATACGATCCATTATCGTCCATTAGCACAGTAAAGTTGAATGTTGGTGATTACTATCTAGTATCATGAGTGCGTTGAATGCAAATGGTCCATTTTCGAGGCAAGTACAACTTTTTGTAGATAAAAGGAAGTAGATAACATTTAGTGTATATTCCGTATTTTTTTAATGGATTTGCCTTTGTTATAGTACCTAGATATTGATAGAGATTATATGTCGTTAAAAGATCCAACTATAATGCGGTCTATATTTGTTGAGTATACTGCTCTGGAATTTTATTTTCGAACGAAGTAGCAGTAGAAATCATGCCATATATTAGAAATATGTGTGTTACTCTTACAAGTTAGAACCATTTGTGTTGCTGCAACTATGAGTTCTGCTATATATTAATGCTATAATGTCGCAAGCCAATTTAGTTAGAAATTCACAGGTATTCTAAATAGTGTAACAAGTGTTTTCTTCAACCGTTTCTTTCAATCATCTTTCCTTGTAATGGATTCGTGTCGTTACTACATTGAGTTCGTGTTTTCAATTGGAATATTCAATGAAATTTAATGTATTATTTTAAACAACGAGGTTAATATTGAGGGAGTACCTAATGCTTCAACTAGAATTTTAAATTTTTATCTGGGTTTGTATTAGAGGCAGATAGAACTGCCAAGAATTGATTCCGTGAGAATATAACCTTGAACATAATTGTGAATTGTAACTACTAGAGATCCTTCAAATGTTCCACTCTATTCTCCAAAAATTCGAGATTGAGTACACGTTAACGAATTCCATGTCATAAATTTCTCGAAAGCATCCGCAAGCTTCCGAAAGCAGGGCGTAAGAAAGTTTTATACAATATAGCAATGTTTCGCCAAGGTTTCTCAATTTATTATTTATGAATTACGAAAGGAATATCCTTCCGTTGTTTGAATCGTTATTAATTTTTCAATCCATTTTAGTGTTCAATGTATTTTCTCCATTCTAGGTATAGACGAGTTTATTGAAGTAGTGAACGAGGGTATTTTTTTTTTTTAAAAACGTTTGGTTTACACAAAATTCCTTATACATAACCTCTGTACGTCTGTTCGTCGGTCAGTGAGACAAAAATCACAAGAACTAATTCGAGCATCACCACGAATTTGAAACAGGGTATAGAAAATAACATTGTATGAATTCAAATCTTGGAAGTGATACTGAAACGGGAAGTGGTTAAAGTCTACTATTGCCGATTCCTACGTTGATCACTATAGTGCAAAACTGGCAATAGATAGTGAGAAGCGGTTTCCTAAATCGATTAAGCGTTCCCAGAGGCATTCAATCTCCTTCTTTAAGTTTTTACTAAAACCGGAAGGGAGAGACATTAACAATATAACTTTCAGTTTCATTATTGATCTACCTAAATAAAAAAAAAGAGGTAAGGATGGAAGGAAGCGGTTTTCTTCGAGTCTTCTAATACAATATACCATCTTTTTTCTTAACCCTCAATTCAAATTGCCGGTTGGGTCACTCAGTCCAAAAAGTGTAACACGCTTTTTCAGGCCAGCCACCCAGAATGAGGTTTTCCTGGGTTTTCCTCATTCACACCAGGCAAATGCTGGGGGGTACCTAACTTATAGGTCCCAGGCCGTTTCCTTCCTTCCCCAACCCTTTCTTCCTTCCCTTTCCCCGGATTGTGTGCTCGCCGAGGGACGTCATCCCTCAAATCGTGAAGGGCTAAATGGCCTTACATGCCGGCATCCCAGAAATCTAATCCTAAATCCCCTCAATAAATTCAAATTAGAGCTGGCAGAAATCAGTAACTTCCGCCTTTGATTTTGGTATCTATAAAATAAAAATGGTAATGGATAACGAGTAATTTTTTGTGATAAATTAAGTACCTCAATAAGTGCTTAATCTCAACTCTAACTTCTCTACTAAATAAAGAACCTATGCAAATCAACTATCACTTCTGGTTTCAAATTTAATTTATGAAACACATGCCATCCTTCATGTAATGTTGATATGATACTGCTATTTGTTTTATTCAGAAATAGTTTTGTATCCTCTTTAGACTCGTTGAATTAACATATGATACATGAAAAAAACATTCTAATTTGACGGCGATTTACATGTACAATATTTAGTCACATTGTAAGTGCGAGACATGCTAGCCTTCTTACATATAATGTTAGGTGCAATCATATACCAATCTATCATTCCTTCTATGTTACAAGCTATTATTTACTTCTCTCTAATTTCTTCCATCGCCCTCATTCTTTTCCCTTTTTTCTTGTTATAGCAAATATGACAACTAACAGTCGCACATATACACCACATGAGAGAGTTTGGTTTGAATGGAGTTATTTTTTCTTACACCACGTGATATTTTCTCCATTAGTATTTTAAAAGAAAATGGTAGTAAATTTCTGTCATTTTCAGTTTTCGTATAGATTACAGCAAAGATAAAATATTTTGGGGGCACTTAACCACAACTTATGGCCATCCATTAAGTAGATCTCCAGTTTTCGTAAATCAAACTTCATAAACATTGTCGTTAGTTCGTTAACCTCATTTTCGCAATTACTATTTGTAAGTCAATAAATTCAGCAAACACATAGCCAAGAACAAGTAGAATTTTTCGTATTTCCTTTCGTACTGGTATCTGACCTTGTGGCCGAGGAAGAGTAGTATGTAGTCAAAAAAATGTATGTCTTGCAAATAGACAGCTGACAGTGTTTGATCAAAAATGTATTGCATCAAAAGCAAAAATATTCTCAACAACCATAGTCTCTTTAATACATTTCTCTTCTCTCTGAAAGCCTGGATAGACCTTACAGCAAGCAATATGATTACCCTTACAGTTAAAACAGTAAAGCTTAGAAGCTGTACAGGGCTTAGCATCATAACTTCTCTGACATATTTGCAAATAGGAGCCGTTGCGTTACACGACATGCTGATATGTCCTGATATGTGGTGAAATGGTCAAGCTTGAAGTAGTGCTATAAGGCCTTGAGACGATAATAACCTGCTTTTACGAATCAATGGACAGTTTCTAGACTAGAAGTAATAAGCAGTGAGTTACCGGAAGAAATGTATACACCCGCGTAACGTTCGCACCACAATTTTCGGGAGCAAAAAAGGGTAAAAGCATTGACCGATATAATGTCCTGGCAAACATTACTACATTTTAGGTTCTTTTTCTACTATCCAGCGTTTATGAAAGAAGGAAATAGGAGTGTTTTTCAACAATTACAAAAGAAAGAGTTCAAAATCTTCGTAGGTAAGTATTGCTTAGCAATATAGAATTGTGATATTTTTACTCATTTTGTAAGCACTTATTATTTCCCTCAGATTCTTTACAAGTAGGTACCTTTAGTAAATCATACGTACTTAAAGACCCATATAATGTCCGCACCTTCAAATTGTAGTCGAAATTTTGGCTAAAAATTAGCAGATATTCCATGGACGTATACGGTAATTAACTTGACATCCTACAGTATTTTTTACTCTAGAGGCTCCAACGAGATGTTGATTTACCAACTCCAAACTAATTTCTTGCTGGGAGATTTCAACTTTTAATTTCAGAGCAAATAATAGTTAAATACACATTGTTGTTCTGCTGTGAAACTCAATGTTCCAATACTCTCTGACTTAAATAACTTCTCTGTCTGGTTTTCGTTGACCACTTTCATTCAGAAGATAGCATATTTAAGCTTCTTGATATCTTTTATCAGTCCAGCAGTATAATTAATTATTGTAATAGTGACCAAAGGGGACAAGCATTTGATTTCGCACAAACTTTGAGACTGGTAACTGGTACTTTAAATAGATGGTAGAGAATAACCAGAACACGAGTACTTGTCTTTCCCGCCACATCTGTATGAAGAGTTATCCTGCTCTCACACACAAGGTTTGGGCTTTCCCGGGGAACGTTATGAAATTAAAAAACATTCTCAGAGAAAAATTAGCACGCTACTCCCCTAGCAATTGCGTTGACATGTCCTCACCACAGGATCAATGTGGAGCGATAGAGGTAAAAGAGAATGGGAAGTGCATAGAAAATTCTCATCGAGGAAAGTTCGTACCATGAATGATGAAGAAGATAAGCAATAAAACATATATGAATAAACTAGAAATAATGTTGAGTCGGAAAGAAAATGTTTGGAATACTTTTTACGTTAGATATATGTCTATTTTATAGTTTTAAAGTTCTCTTTTCGGAATGTATCCCAATAAACGATATACTCATTCCATACGGCAGGAAGTTGGGAGCATTGGACGTCCACCTCAGTTGAAGCAAGACGCTAAATGATAATCTTATTCGCAGATTCTGAATAACCAGCAACGAACTCATCAACGCCATTTACAGGTTAAAAGACAGACGAAGAACATGTAAATGAAAAGATGGTACATGATACAGACCTCTGCGTTTCATCCACCAAAGGGAAATATTGTTGTAGAAATCTTTCGATGAAGAGAATGGAAATAGTTTCTTATTCACTTGCACAATGGTTTAATATTTCACCTCGATATGAAAGATATATTTGATAGAGGTCGAAATAAATATCAAACAGAAGAGTGTGGCAATCTTTCTGCGATCGTTGTATTTATAGTCTCGAAATTCTGCATATAAGAACTTTGTGATCCAGAGATTACGAATGTGTTATTTGTTGTAGAAAAATTTGAAGCTTCATCTTGAATGGGTGGAATTAGAACTAAATAAGGGGACTAATGTATTGATTAAGAATCCTTTCCTTTAAGAATCAACTGAAATACCAAACCACATGATTTCATGTATAATAAATTTTTGATACTAGAAATGAACACGCTAAGTTCTAGAACAGCAAAGAAACAACAAAATGGGAATTTATCTATTATAATATATTTCATGTCTGTCTTGGCTGCAAAATTTTGAAAATTTTAACTCTTGATGCTAAATATATGAATATTTCATTCATGAGCAAAAGGTTTGTAAATCTCATACGCGTGGAAGAAAAATATGATATAGTGAACGTGGGGAAAGGGTTAATATGACATTCTTTTAGTCTCTGACTATAAACTTACAGCTTTTGTATATAAAGGAGTTTGAATGCAAACAACGCAAATAACATATTCATTTGTACGAATCGTGCACATTCCAAATTAATGTGGTGGTAAAAATGAAAGTTCGTGTATTATAATGTTTCGTTGGTAGTGCTATTCATAAAAAGGGGAAATTTATAACATGAATGTTATTAATACACAGAGCTTCAATATGAAATTTCATTGCACGAATTTTAAAACTCCGATCCAGAAGGGATGAAATGAATGTTTAAATTAACAATTATAACGTGATTTCCCTGGCTCATGGGAAAGAAGATTCCAACATTAGTTATACAGACTTCTTTATATTTATAGAATAGGATTTTGCATTTACTTGGACATTTTTACAATGAAAATTCGCATGCATTTGAGGGTTTATATCTATTATATCTATCTATCTATAAGTTTTCTTAACCATACTAATGCAAACTTCTAAACTTTTATTTTATTTATTTTCAGTTATACTCTATTAATTTCTATTCCGGTTCCTGCTAATAATATTGTGTACATTGTAGTTACAAAATCAAAGCCGTTTTAACTGTGGTATATTTGACTTTTGTGAAATAAATTATGAAATTGTTCCTATTGTTCTGAGTAACATATCAATATGACCTTCATTTTCCATTATAATCCATTAGAATTATACATAACATTAGCCATGATTTTATTGTTTATTACTCCACGAACATAGAATATAGCAAATATATTTTCTATATCAGATTCGCAGTTTAATGGAGTTTCATACTCGCTTTGATAGAATTTCAATGTTCCTTTAATGCACGCATTGTTATACTGGTGATTTCCAATGACTACTGAGACCTGGTTATTATACGTCATGCAAACATAATGGAAAATGGTAAATGGAATACATTCTTATCTTGAAAATTTCACTTAGAATGTTTATTGTTAAGGAATCTGATTATAATCTTCCTAGTTATTGGAAAATGCTTTGCTTCCCACAAATTAACATCAACTTGCGATGCTAACTTGAAGTTCTAGTAGTGCAATCAGTGGTTTTGTAGCCTGAAATACATTTAGGTAGATATTTACAGTGAATTATACAATTTAAAATATGTTTTACTGTATTTGTTTTAAAATTATAATGTAATTATGATAACATCATTATAATTCTTAATAGTATCGGAAAACTAGTGTAAAGAGTCCCTGGTTCGGTTACGGGCTTTATGATCATGGGATGCATTACAAGCTTCCTGTTTGATTGTACGCCGCCTCATCATCCAGGCCATTAGCATACTAATTTCTCTAAAAGTTCTAATGTCCTTTAACTAAAAGGATAAGTCTGAAACTAGTACTTGTTTCATACCAATATTTTCAACGTATATACAGATGTAATCACGATACTTCGTTTTTGTCGATTTTGTTCATGTAATATCCAAATAGTAGTGGCTAATTTGGTTTACTTTGGAGTTGAACCTAATTTGAAGTATATGGGCTATATGAGATATTGGCCTACAGGTTATCATGGTATCTTAACCACATGAGCACCCACAAGTAATTAAACCTATTTTGATGGACGAAGGCGCGTATGGTAATAACAGTATATTGCTACAAGGGACCTCAAAGGAACGTAATGGTATTTCATAATGTAATCTGCTTCTTTTATTTAAATATATTAGTTTTACCAGTTAAAAAACTGCAGGAAAATAAGACAAAATAATGCATAACTTTAAAACTTAACATGGGGTTCTTTAATATCTTTGTTAGAATTTTCTGTAAAATTAGCAGCAACAAATTTCTAGAAAATTCGACGTCATTATTAATTATCAATCTAGAAGCAATGAAAGCATTCTTAAAATACATTGGATATTGGCATTATTGAAGTTCTTGTGGTTCAAGTCTGACACCAATGGATGCATTAATATACGGCATAGCTACATAGATCCGAAGAAGATAGAGAGCATTCCCAAGCTACATTGGTCAAAGGGTCAAGCTTAAAATATTAGCGTTTGAGTTATCCGCATACACAATTTGGCTTCAATTTCTTTGTGAGAATTGTGTTTCCAAATATATATTAACAAATTTTCACGTCTTATATTACTTCGTTTCTGCAAAAGTGTAATATCTTTCATTTACATTCTAAGTTACAGAATAGTTGAACCAAACTTTTACTTTTAGGAAATATGAAAAAAATTATCAGTTATTAATATGCATTATTTTTAAACATATAAAAAGACCGAATGATGTGTACTTGTATATTTAATTAAGTTTTTCTTTTTGTACAGTGAAAGAGCAGACATGGATGGATTAACTGTTTAAATAAAACTCTTGAAGTCTCCCTCTGGAAGTCATGTTTATATTCACCAAAAAAATATTTCATGAAACTGCAATTCACGGAGTTCCAGAAATAGTGAAGAAAGGACGCTCAATTTGGGAGAGGTTAGTGAAGTAAATTTATTTTGCAATCTTTAATTTTATATTGCTAAACGAAAAAAGTCTTCAATGCATGTAACTAAATGTGATATCATACGAACGAGTTACCTACAATTATACACATTTCTCTATCTATTAATTTTTGTTAGTACCGTAACTGGCAACAAAGGTGCTTGTGCTTTTTGCAGTGTAATCATTTATATATTGACTGTCGATTATTCCTGCTATAAACATAATTTCTCCGTAGCAAAATTCTGCAGTGTAACCATTCTACTCTTCCCAGATCATCATTTGTTTGTTGTTAATTGATCCTGCTGAAGGCTTTTCAATAGTCGGCCTAATTAAATTATGGCATCCTTTTTCGCAGTCGTCTTGAGTCAACAGTGTTCGCAGATTTGAAAGTGTGCCATTTCCTGTGGGGCCACAATCCGAATACTATCACAAAACGCATTCTTCCCACAAGGATTGCTAACATTTTGGGCTGAATCTTTTAACCTATGTCTAATTGTATAAACTATTTCGCAGCGTTAAGCCCTTTGAGCTTTCGATGTGCTAATACGAAGGGTTATAATGTTCCTATCACGGCACTTCAGTTCAATTCTTTCTGCCGTGGGTCATCCAACATTTTTATAGAGATTGGTAGAATGTTCGTATCTTACAATATGTAGAGGAAAATCTCTCGTAATTTGTAACTGGTGGAAGAAGCCGTTATCACCTCAATGTTTTTAGGCACTGACCCTCCCAATCTTTAACCTCGAAAACATGCAAGAACAACCACGGGCTACATACTTATTGCTCTTACAGGTTACGTTTTGTAACTTTCTGAGCGAATACTGAGAGAACATAAAGTGTGGTATTTTCATTCACATTATATGTCGATCAAATTTGAGCATGAATTTCTTAATTTCATGTTCACTACAAATAATCTTGCTTATGCTATAAGACAGTTTCAAGACACATTCTTCCATCCTCAACATATTACTGGCACATTCTTCGACTTGTTAAGTAAATCAATTATCAATTATTTTTCTTGGTTATATTTTAAAATTCATTAAGAGAGTTCAGGATGGAAAGGAATTTTCTGGAAGAAAACGGTGTTCGCCAACATAGTTTTCTAAGTAACGTTAGTTTACCGTCACCATCAATTACATTGTGTTTCACATATAAGCTCCTGTCTGTGGTCTGCTTTATGCTGAGGACCTTGGCATATATTTCCACTCGATATACTCGGTATTTATCGATTGCGTCAAGAGATATTAAATTACCTTGCTCATTTAGCCTTTACAGACAATGAAAAATGGATCAATTATTATTGTTTCCCATAGACCAAATCATACTATTAGTAATATTATGCACTGTAGAAACGAGTGAAATTTCTTTTTCAATTAAATATGTTCATCGCCTTTCTCATTTCTATATTGAAGACACACTAACACAAGCAATTCTTAATCGTAAATATCAGAATTTTAAAAATAAGTTTCTCCTGGAACATATATTTTAAATCTAGTGGCAGGGGAGGAGATAACTCACACTCACATCATTTGCTGCTTTGAATCCTAGGCAGTAAGAACTGTCTGAAAACGTTAAACAGCAATTAGGAATATTGTATATAAAAGGAACTGGATATTGTTCCCAGTTATCATGGAATGTTTCTAAAGATGAAAGATGAGGAGTTAGAAGTTAAAATCAATTTTTGCGTACTTGGCCTTAGTACATCCCTTAAAACATTGATATCAAATATATTCGCAACAACTTTAATTCGTGGGACTGTTCCAGCTCATCTAGTGGTTAATGCGAACGTCTTTGATGAATATAGTTCCGCGATTGATTCGCGATGAAGGAACCATGAAATTTTAGCGCATTACGATGGTTCACGTTACCATTTAAACTGCAGGCCACGACTCGTGTAGCCGCGGTGCAGAGAAGGGAATCTTCACTTCAATAAACATACAAGAAACAAACAAAATATCCACAGTTTGAAGTGAAGCGGTAATAACAGGGAACACTGCGTGAAATATATTAAAATTTAATTCATTTTCCAGACCAAATAAACTGAATTACACCAGTCAAGTGAAGTTTAGATTAAGCCGACATATAATTTTAGTTACTGAATAATATTTTGAGAAAAATAGTTTCAAAACTGTTATCTTAATGTTCTAACTTCGGCGGCATAATGAACAATATATTCAGAATTGCTTTTTTATTGAAAAGTGTGGAAAATGATTAAAATTTATTGATATGGTCGTAGGCAAGAAACAACAATCAGTGGTCATTAGCCTAGGAGACAAAACTAGAGGCCAGGAGACATGAACACTAGAGGTCAACAGCCATTGGTCCTGTATCAGGGATAATTGGTTCTGGTAGTAGAGGTTTGCTGCTAGGTGGGCATGGGGCAGGATTTTTGCAACCCAGGAATATGGCCTCCAAGAAGACAATTTGTTTTAGTTACGTCTATCAGTAATCATGGTCCTAGGGGTTCAGATCCATAACTCTAGGAACTCCGGGCGTGAATCGTAGGGATCAAGGTACAAAGGTAGTGTAACATGACCCCTAGGGGCCATGGATTCTGGGTTTATGGAACAGAACCTCCACAAGCCTGTTAATATTGCACTATAAGATCAGTGGAAACCAATAGTTAATTATTCAATAGTATTTTCTATATTACTGCATCCACGTAGAACCACGCGGGGAATCTGCTTCAATCGGAATGCATAGAAACCTAGTGTGTAATAACCATCTAGCACAAATTTTAGTAATTATCTAGAAAATACTTTCAGGTCAATTATGTTTCAGCTACAGTTTAAAAGGGGTGAAATTGCTCATAATGAAAAATGCAAGTGGTATACTATTATCTGAAGCCACTTTCGAGACACAATCAGCATGTACTTTATCTTGAGAAGTTAACAAATAAAACTAGGACCGACATGGTGATTTTTTCATTCCTTAAGTTTCAGGTGTCCTGAACTTTCACCGTCCTTGACCGATCTTGTTTATCGGAAATTTTAGAATATTTGAACAAATGTGACAAGCTACAATGCTATTTTGCCGATAAATTCAACGCGAAGAGCTCTTATTTCTCTTACCAAACGTCAAGACAATTTTGATCTATTCTTCACATATTGATAGGATCAATCTTTAGCAACAAGAGAAACAACTTTGTAACATTGATGCATGCATAACGCTTTGTTGTTGTACCAGAATCTATCCTTCCTTTTCCAAATTTTCAAGTTGAATTCCTCCAACCACATGAAATCATTCCTTTATCTGCATAATAATTTCTATCATTACGCTTAACTCCTTCCATTTTATACGGCCTGATAGAGACTATTCACTCACCCTGCAGTTCGCTTTCTCTCCACATCGATATTTCATAAGGAACTAGTCAAAATGACAAAAATATAATAACGTAACCTCGTTTTTCAGGTTGTTCTGGGTAGTTTGTGTGGGACTGTGCATTGCAGCAACACTGGTAATTATCCTAGAATCTTGGGTAAAATATCAAGACAATCCAACAGTAATAACCATTCAGAGAAACCGACATGAGTGGAAATTCAGATACCCTTCTATTATTTTGTGCAAAGATCCAGTAACCAGCACTAGAGAAGCCAAGAAATATGTTAAGAAGTAAGTAATCATATACAAAATAGATTATTTGTAAGTATTAATTGAACGTTTACAATTTTCGGTACACATAAATTCAAAAATTTTGTTAATTTTGTATTTGCTTCCTACTTCTATTTGCTCACAATTAATTTAAACAACACATCTAACTTTATGTAGACAGACTGTTAAGAGTCTATAGTTAAATATATAGTGTGTATGTTAACAAGTTAATGTACTTTACAAGTTTATATATGTAGGTTCCTTTCACGGACACAAGACACACATGACATTTCCAGTTGGAGTACTTCACATCCTGAGTTTGGTTATCATTATACAGTAAGATTTCACTTCGTATATAATAACGTCCTTTTTCTCACACTTAAGCGTAAATGTTCGACTGAATTTAGTAAAGATTAGGGCGTCTGTGATTGGCTTAGGCTCTCTTCAACGGACGTCGTTGATTGGCTATTTGTTCGGACTAATGAGGGAGCAGGTGGTTTTTGGGGTTATTATATTAGTATGGTCGCATTGTATACAGATTTAGTGTATGTCTCATGAGGATCTTGGTTAGAAGATCAAAACGTAACGTGAAAAGTATTTATATTTATGAATAGTAGTCTTGTTAAGCAGTTCAGTGTTTTGTTTCTGTTCCTATTGACAACACGTGCAGCAATGTTGTGTTGTTAGTACAGCTTACTATTATTATTATTATTTTGAAAAAATGTATTTTGTGCTCTGTTCATAAAGGCGAAGTTAACAAATCGTTTCTCTAACAATTGGATCTCAGAGCACGTTCGATGGCAGACCGTCTGTTTGCACTGCATACAGCGTCAGAGAACTTGACCAATGGTTGTCTTGTTAGTGTCGCAATGAAATTGGAAAGTTGATTCTCGTGGAGTTGTGAATTGAAATATCAAGGCAAAAAGAACAAGGCGCTAATATTGTATTTATAATATTTTCCTCCTTTCCATGGCTTCACCTTGTGTTTTCTCTGAGTTGTTACTGAGTACACTATAGAACTTCCATCATACCTATATCAAAGGTATACGGATTTACATAATCATTATTGATTAGGTCTCAAGGTGGTTTCAAGGATCACGTTAAATTCCTGCCAGGACCACTTGAAACTCTGCACTGCCGACTCTGTCATTGGAAGGAAAAGTTCCGTAAAAAAAAAACTAATTTCTCGGAAATTTTATAACACAGGGCTTTCTTTTCATGATCCTGAATGTAGGGTTGATAGTAGTAAAAGGCAAAGTACATAAATCTTTATTTATCTTGTTCTATCAAGTGTGGTAAGTCTTACCAAAAAGAAGCGCAGCAGTTAGAGCCAGGAATCCTGTTGGTACTCAATGCTTAAGCTTACTTAAAAAGAAAAATTAACCTCAAGGGACCAAACTGGCGCAACGTCTAATTTTTATTAGATATAGTAGTATAACTTACTTAAGATTTGGAACGTAATTGTAGCGTGAGTTTGTAAACACATTTCACCACTACTTTCACCAGGTAGACAGAAGTTCGCTGCAAAGCTGCTGCAACACTTGTGTTCGCAACAGAGACCACAGTCCAGGAACGTTTAAATCCCACAGAAGCAGACGTGACCAATAACAAATAACATAGGACGGAGTCCGTTATTAAGGAATCTGATGACACAGAATCACTACGTCAAAGGACGAGGCTATACACGATTGAATGTGGTCCTAGAGACAAAGCTTGAAAAGACTACTAAACTTCGACTCTCATCACAGCAGTGATTAACGAGTGTTACACCAATCCCAGTAATATGTCAGACACACACACACACTGAGAGGGTTTAGATGAATTCCTTATGATTCACTACATGTTCACTCCTCCAGCATACTGTTCGACTACAGCAATGCTTAAAAGGGCGTTGATAATAAAAAGGACGATCGCTTACTGCACAATTCGCAGTAAATTTATGTCCAAAGACATAAACCAATTATGCCTCTCTCTAAACTTCCGCCATGTTTTCGTTACAAGAAGCTAAGACAAAGGGAGGGCACGCTCCGTAGCCCGCTCGCTCCTGGTTGGTCGCTCCATACTGTGCATCAGAGCGTAGTATTGAAAAGACAACTTTAATAATAAAATATATATAACTAGGTGGAAATAAAAATTATATAAATAAACTTTTATATACTTACGTTTATAATTAATCTCTGTTTAAACGAAACGCGAAATTTCAAATTATTTTAAACAGTCAGAGCTATCCTCAAAAGCCGCTCAACGCAAACCATAGACATACAAAGAAAAATAGCATACTGCGGCTACACACACTAGTCCAATTGTCGACCATCTTGAATCCTTCATGAGAGTCGAGAATTGAGAAAATATAGAACTAAATAACATTAACTAAGAGCTGATTAAACATTTCCACAAATAATCTCTTTGAGAAAAATGTAACGCTCAAAGAGGAACGTTACATCCACCCAGGGGACAAGAAAAAAAATTTGGAACACTATATATATATTAGTTAAAGACAAACAAAAAAAATAATTATGCGGATAATTCCGAAGAAGTTCATCTCTCCGTTCTTTGGAGCAGTTGAATTTCTTCAAGTTGTGAAAATTTTGCGTTCCCACACTTTCCCCGGTGAGGGTATGCAAAATTGCTGAGTTTTTCAGAACCTTTCTGGCTAAGAAAGGGCCCGAGAAACATTTCATATATTTAGCAAATTCTCCTTTAACTGAAGAGGAAAGATGGTGAAATTTAACCATTACTAAGTCTCCTTCTTCTAACTTAACCTCCTTTCCTGTTCGTTTCAAAGATTTCTTAGTTTTATTAGTAACTTTAGGATACAATGTAATACAACGATCTTGGGTAGGTGTCTTCTCTAGAACACCAGGCCAAGAAAAATTCTTTTTAAATGCTTCAATAGCAGAATAAGATAAAAACAGCTCTGCAGGCGTACAATCAATACTACTACATAATGAATAATTAAGAAGTTCCTGACATCGCTTCAGTACAGTACTCCACTTAGAATGATTACTATGACACTCTAAACGAATAATTCGGTTGAGTTCTTTATGGCTCCTCTCCGCCAAACCATTCGAAGAAGGGGAATAACTGGACGTTAATATTGATTTCATATTATGTTCCTTGCAATAGTCCTGCCAGGGGCGCGAAACGAACTGTGAACCTTTGTCGGAGACAATGGCATTAGGATAGGGAAACAAATAAAAATAATTCTTTTCTAACACTGAAATTATACCCTTAACATGAGCAGTCTTCAAAGGAAAGAAACAAACAAACCTAGAATAAATATCGATAATTGATAAAATATAATAATAACCATTACTAACTGGGAGCTTCCCAACGAGGTCCACCGCTAGACGGTCGTGAGGTCGACTAGCTTCTATATGAACTTCCTCTTTAAGTATTACCTCATTGGCGAACTTTGTCTCAGCACAATCGAGACAATCTCTAATATACTGTCGAATTGAAAATCTTTGTTTCTTCCAGTAAAATAAAGAACGACATAAAAATATACATTTCCTAGCCTCAAAATGACCACGTGAATGGACTATTCCAATTATTTCCTTTACTAACTCCTGAGGAATAATCAAAAGCCAGTGATTCGAATTCCTATGCTTAAAATATAACAAACCTTGATAACAAGTGACATGTTCTGGAGAACTATTCAATAAAGACTTTAACTTAATACAAAAGTCATCGTACTTCTGCTTTTCCCTGACTTTCTCCAGGTTGAAAAGAGACGAATCTTGAACAGACAAGAAATTGACATGATACTCTTCTAACTTGGAAGGCACTTCCGGTGGATTCCTACTCAATGAATCCGCTACAAAATTTAGACTCCCAGGACTATCCTCGAAGACAAGATCAAACCTTTGTAATTTAAGAAGCATACGAGTCGTCCTAGTGTCTAAGTTCTTCATAGAAAAAGAATGAGTGACGGCAGCATTATCCGTATGGATATACGTGGTTCTTCCAAGAATATATTGTGAAAAACGTTCACACAGAAACAAAACAGAGAGCAACTCCAACTGAAAAGAAGACAATGAAAGTTCGTGAGGTTTAACTCTATTACTAGCGTAGGCAATGACATTTGGAGGATCGGACCCATCAGGGTACTGTGCTAGAAAACCAGCCAAATTCTCTGAACAAGCATCCGAATGGATGTGGAACGGCAAATTGAAATCAGGTTGTCCCAACGCAGGCGGATTACTGACAATTTCCCGCAATTTATAAAAGAGATCCAAAACTTCAGGAGTGAGTTTGTACTTAACATCCTTCTTAATGAGATCGTACAATGGAGAAGTAAGAGTCGAATAATTGGGAATAAACCGCTGTCGCCATCCCAATAATCCTAGAAATTGACGCAACTTTTTCTTGGTTTTTGGGACGGGATAGCAACGGATTGGCTCATTATGACGTGGGTCAACTTTAACAGTCTGACCACTAATGACATGTCCCAGGAAGTTCACTTCCGTCAGAAGGAAACGACACTTCCAAAATTTTGGGAAAAAATTTCACGCTCAAAAATTTCGAACACACGCTCCAAATGGGCGAAATGTTCGTCTAGAGAAGTATTAGATATTAAAATATCATCCAGAAATAAAGTGACAAAATCTTTAGTACTTTGATCGAAGTAACTATGCATTACGCTCTGAAAAATGGCGGGCGCACTCTTGATTCCTTGAGGCAAGACCAACATTACGTACTGGCGTCCTTTATAAACAAAACTCGTACAGGGGTATGACGAAGGATGGAGACCTACGCCATAGTATCCTGACGAACAGCAAAACTTTGAATATATATACACGGTTCAATATATCCTCTATTGGTTCCACTTGAGCATTAGGAGCCCGGACACGGTGGTTCAGTAGGCGAAAATCGATTACAGGCCTAACAGCACCAGACGCCTTGCGAACACAATGCATGGGGTTCCGGTACGGTGAGGTCTGTTCACGGGCTATGCCTAATTCAATCCATTTCTGTAATTCTGCCTCAAATTCCATTTCCATGGATTTTGGCACAGAATAATACGGTCCTACGACAGGTTCTTCGTCAGTTAATTGTATCTTGTACAAAGGCGTTCGTATCCTACGAGGATACTCGCAGAAAATATTACGATATCAGAGTAACAAATTATATAAACGTTGCTTAACGTTAGTATCTAAATCTTCTCGAGATGAGATGTAGTCCTGAATTTCAGTTTCCGAAAGGTTAGATTCAGGAACTGTATACAGATCTGACACAGAAAGGACAGCTGAATTTTCTGCTGGAGGAGAAACCTCTAAAGTATTAACATCAGAGCACGAAAGTTCAGAAGGAAGTAATTCCTGCTTATCGAATGGCCATTCAGTCCTCCCGATCTCAAAACTGTTTGAAGACAAAGCTACCATAAGAATACTAGGTTGATTAGTCGGAATCACGACAAGACTACCAGCATTATCACGCAGTCTGATTTCGTTTCTCTCCCTGTCGATAACAGCTTTGAATTTGTCTAAAAATGGACAACCCAAGATAAGATCAGTTCGAAGATACTTTATAACAAACAACGGAATATCGAATAAATGACCCTGAATATTTAAACTAAATATCTGGACACCTTGAACTGAAAATCTTTCTGTACCAGCAAAGGCACCCAATGACAAACCAGTATATGGTCGCAATTTAGCAGATGATAATTTTAATTTCAACTGTTTCCAAATATTCCAGTCCAAAAGGCATAGATCTGACCCACAGTCAATAGTACAGATTAATTGGACTCCTCCAATGTTCCCTTTGACAACAGTGGAAGAAGAAAAATAATAGTCGGGCTTTTCTTTTTCTTCATCCTCCTCAACTACAAAGTTTACGTTAAATGACATAGCATTATTGCTCTCGTTATTGTTTACATCTCCGGATAATGACTCGACCAAGACATCATAAGTTTTGACGTTAGTTTCTGAATCATTATCTACGGGGACTGGAGAGATATAGCAGTCGTTTCCCCCCGTGTTCGGAAAAGACTGCAACCTTAGTTTTCTGAAGTAGATGAAGGTTGATCTTCCCTTGGATTGGAAGATGCTTCATCTCGTCTCCTATCATTATTTTGATATCTTCCGTTACGTCCTCGATTTCTTCCACGATAACGGTTTCTACCATTTCCTCGATATCGATTATTATACTGATAATCACTATTATTATTATTGTTATTGTTATTTCTACTTTCAGTCTGAGCATAGCTTAAAAATTCAGTTTGACATCTACTGTCAACATGTTCTGAATTACGATTAATAATTTTAGCTTGCTTAGCGAATACTTTCTTTGTCGGAGGCCTAACTTCGTGTATAGAAGTATCCTCAATCCCAGATAATAACGCTACTTTACTCATTAATTCATCAACACTATTATATTGCTGAATGGACAGCAAACGCATATCCCTAGGCGGTAAACAATTCAAAATTAATTCCACAAGTTCCGAAGTACTCGGGGTTTCACATATATTATAGTAACTTTCAACTACAAACCAAACGTAGTCTAACAATGAAGCGAATTTTGTCTTATCATAGCGCAAAGATTGCAGCGACTTCTTCTCTGCACGCTCTATCTGAGGCGAACAGTACTGATTCTTAAAAAGACGCACAAAATCTTGGTAAGTTTTGATTTCAGAAGCTACTGACCTATACCAAGCAAACGCGGCTCGCACCATACAATGTTCTACGACCCGTAGTTTGTCTCCATCAGTAAGTGAATACATACTTAAACATTTCTCAAGATCCCTCAAAAACTTTTTTGGGGCTCCAGGTTTGATATCCCCAGAAACGAAGGAAAAGATTGTAAATCGTTCTGCTTAATCGCAAAAGGCAATGAACTTGGTATTATACCACTGAAGGTGGCAACACTGTTTCGCGGTACCGGATTATTCGATTTAATAGTAGTGCGAAAAACACTAGGATCATAACTAGGCTTTAAATAGCTAGTATTAAACACTGGTGGGCTATTCCCAACATGAGAAGTGATCCCTCTCGACATTGACCATGTGACAGTGTCAGTAGTACGAGTACTATTACTTACATTATTACTGTAATAAACAGAAGAATTAACATTTGGAAAAATATTTAAAGCACTGGCAACCACTTTATTTTCCATAGGACTTGCTGGAAACTCATATTTAATATCTGGTTCTGATTGCACAAACACAGGTTTACTTGAATAACTAGTAACAAACACATTGCGTTCAGCAGACGTACTAACAATAGTATTAACAAGCAAATTATCCTTTAACTCAGAAAACGACACAGGAGGGTCAACACTAATACAAGGACGTTTACAAGGAACAATTTCCTTACTCAGGCTCTCACACTCAACTGACGTAAATTTCGGTTTTTGTAATTTATCTACTTTGTTAGTTAGGGTTAACACTTCAGCAAAAAGTTTAGACTGACTAGTATTACATCCCTCTAATTCAATTTTTACTTCATCATTTTCATTTTCAAGTTTTTTTTTATTCTATCAAAAACAACCTTTAATGCTTTATGATGAGATTCAGCCTCATTTTCAATAGAATCAACACGAGATTCCACAGATTCAACACACGACTTAACAGACTCAATACATAATTTATTATTCTCAATACATGACTTATTATCCTCAATACACGACTTATTACTGTCAACTTCTACTTTAATATCATCGAACTACACTTGCAAATCCTTTTGATTAACAGTTAGAGAACTACAAAGGGTTTCTACACTACCTATTCTTTCATCAATTTTATTAATTGTAGTGGAAAGGCTATGCACATTTTCAACAATGCACTCCTGAATTCTAGCATTGTTAGCTTCACCTTTTTCATTAACTTTCTGCTCAACGCTTTCTATTTTGCTATTAATATTAGCATTACTTTCTTCTATTTTACTTTCTATTTTCCTGTTAATGTTAGCATTACTTTCTTCTATCTTGCTCAATACAAGAGCGAACATTTCAGCAAGTTCACTCACGTGGTCTGTCCCTTTTTCGCTTCCTTGCGGGGACTTATGCGAAGAAAAATGTTTGGGAGGTGATTCATTCTCACGGTCCGACACTTCAGGAGAAGTATGTGCGTCACATTTAGAACAAACCTAAACGAAAGAATCTCAGCTAACAGCTTCGAAAACCCTAGAAGTATCTTTTAATTTAACACAAACAAAATGTGACCATTCGTGACACCTGTCACAAGATATAGCACGTTTCTTATCAGAATCACTTTGTTCCACGGCAGCAAGAGGCTCGCTACAACAAACGCAAATAATATCATCTCCATTAGGAGGAAGATTCCTCGACTCAGCCGACATCCTACTCACTTACTTGTAACTCTAATAAACATAAACATATGTGAGCTCCATCCAGTATATCTCATCAACATCAACGCGACAGTCCGCATCACTCATTTCTTCCCACATAACACGACAACAACCAAATAGCGTAACATTTTAGATAATAAAATAATCCTACAGCTGGGTTCGCCAACTTGAAAAGAAACACTTTACAGTAATTAGAATTCTGGCTGGTATCGCCAGCTTGAGATGAAACATCCTAGGCTACGGGAAGCCAGCTTGAAAAAAAAAACTATTTATCTTAAGACGTATCCATAGCCGACGCTAAGGGAAAGGGAAAGGAAAGAAAAAAGAAAAAATTGGGTCGCCGATATTATTCCTTTCTTACGCTGTAATTATAGACCAGTAAGCACAACTCTATTTAACTCCAGACTCTTGCACACTAATGGCATCGTCGATAATGAGGAAGAAGAGGAAAGAAAAAAATCATTCAGGACAACACCACATATCTTGCAACTCTGTTTATTAACTCTCCTGTAATAACGTATAATATTGGAACTCTCATTAGCATCAATGAACATGGACAGCTAGACTCAGTTGGAGAAAGAAAAAAAATCGTATGTATTCAGTCTCAAAAGATTCCAAAACTTCTAGCGCCAACACCACTAGAATATGAGTAACAACATTATTTGGACAATATCCTTAATAACAATAGAAGAGTTGTTTACATTTTCAGCTAAATATGAGAACATAATACTCAGTAGGCTACTTCACAGAGAGGAATTGCCAATTTCATTACTGTTTACAAAACATCTCACAGCAGAGGGAGTAAGCGTGTGGCTGCGTCGACTAACCTTCCTCTCTAAACGCATAACATTTCCACTACTTCTACAACCAGCCGGTAAGAGGGCATTCCCTCGACATAACTTGTCATTAACAGCGGCGATAATAATAACATATTGCAGAAACATTATAGGAAGTACAAGACCAACCAATAATTTGACTCTACCCCTGACATTGTCACATCCAATGTGAGTGTTATTGTATGCCCACCATCTTCGACGTGCCTTACTAAACTAGTAAGCAACATTGTAGCTGAAATATAACATAACGTGGAGACAACTCGGAGATTTACATAAAATTTGTTGTGTGGCGACTTAATACTTGGATTGTGATATATATATATATATATATATATATATATATATATATATATATATATATATATATATATATATATTATACAATACGTAATGCCCGCTACTGGACAGACATGAGCTAGCCATCGCTAATCAATCTCTACTTTATCAAACAGATACTCGAGGAAAACAGACAACACAGAGCGCCCGCTACTGGACGAACATGAGTTAGATGGTGACGAGCGATACGTTATACATTTACACAACTAGGAAAAATGATTTCGTTCAAAGCAAGAGAGAAATGGTGTTGATATCAGACTACCCCGCCGGCGTATGATTCGACTTACTGGATAGAGACTCACTTTCGTTTACTCGGACATGTTACTGAAAAGACTCACTTTAGACAATATTATAGACATTGTAAAATTGACGCAGATAATATGTAAATACACTGAAGTACCAAGAATTAATAAATGTATGTTATTGTTTGCTTATAAACGATCTGTAACAATAGAATGAACATACGAAGGTAATAATATGACGTTTAAATGTTGTGGTCAGAAGCGACTTGGACGAATTTATAAACGGTGGACAAATTTCTTTCACAACTTCCAGGACGACATCACTTTCTTCACAGGACGGAATAAAGAATAGTAAACATAGTTACCTGGAAACAATGACCAAAGCTCACCCAACCTTATTTCCACTCCACGAGTAGGAACACTGCAGAAACATTGTGGGACAATGTCCTAGGGTGGCGACCCTTCCCGATGACTTCTCCAACCTCACCATATAGCAGTCATGACCATAACTTCGGCACAGGTTGACCAAGAGGTGACATCTCCTTAGTTAACGCCAAGTAAACACATTTCACCACTACTTTCACCAGGTAGACAGAAGTTCGCTGCAAAGCTGCTGCAACACTTGTGTTCGCAACAGCGACCGCAGTCCAGGAACGTTTAAATCCCACAGAAGCAGACGTGACCAATAACAAATAACATAGGACGGAGTCCCTTATTAAGGAATCTGATGACACAGAATCACTACGTCAAAGGACGAGGCTATACACGATTGAATGTGGTCCTAGAGACAAAGCTTGAAAAGACTACTAAACTTCGACTCTCATCACAGCAGTGATTAACGAGTGTTACACCAATCCCAGTAATATGTCAGACACACACACACTGAGCGGGTTTAGATGAATTCCTTATGATTCACTACATGTTCACTCCTCCAGCATACTGTTCGCCTACAGCAATGCTTAAAAGGGCGTTGATAATAAAAAGGACGATCGCTTACTGCACAATTCGCAGTAAATTTATGTCCAAAGACATAAACCAATTATGCCTCTCTCTAAACTTCCGCCATGTTTTCGTTACAAGAAGCTAAGACAAAGGGGGGCACGCTCCGCAGCCCGCTCGCTCCTGATTGGTCGCTCCATACTGCGCATCAGAGCGTAGTATTGAAACGACAACTTTAATAATAAAATATATATAACTAGGTGGAAATAAAAATTATATAAATAAACTTTTATATACTTACGTTTATAATTAATCTCTGTTTAAACGAAACGCGAAATTTCAAATTATTTTAAACAGTCAGAGCTATCCTCAAAAGCCGCTCAACGCAAACCATAGACATACAAAGAAAAATAGCATACTGCGGCTACACACACTAGTCCAATTGTCGACCATCTTGAATCCTTCATGAGAGTCGAGAATTGAGAAAATATAGAAAGAAATAACATTAACTAAGAGCTGATTAAACATTTCCACAAATAATCTCTTTGAGAAAAATGTAACGCTCAAAGTGGAACGTTACAAGTTTTACCCATTTTTCTAAAATAATTGACTGGTGGTTATTTGGTTGTTTTGATGCCGACATTTGAATATCTACACTTTTGATATTTTCCTGTAATAGGAGGAACAAGGCAAACAATAAGGAGTGACCAACTCTAACAAATATCGAAGGATAGGACTTTCGAAGGCCCGCAGAATATTTTATTAAGTTTTCTTCATTCAATTATAACAAGTTTGAAATTAGCGGCAGCATCAAAATTTATCAGAACTTTTCGAAAATTGAAATAAAATCATATCTAAAAATATGGACTTAACGATTTTATATATACTAGCTGAAAATGCGGTCTCTACACAACATATCATTCATTTATGAGCATGAATCTCCTTGTCATTCCTCACAACATCTTTACATGTCCATTTGCAGACAGAAGTCAAAGATATTTATTAAAAGTCGGCAAGGGGTATAGTAAAAAGGAGATTTTTTTTCAATTACTTTTTTCAATATTTCGCACCAGCATCGTTTGCAAGGTTGGGGCTACTTCCAGTTGGAATTTTTAATTCATGTATGATCAGTGTTTTCTTTCTTCTTGCATGCAATGAACAAAACTCTCCAAACAACAAAGATTCATCCTAACCTGGAGAAATAGTTATCATTGTTTTTTCATTATGGTTTGGCTATAAAACAAACACCTGATAGATATACAACCCCTGCGTACAACTATGTGGTTGGAATGTATAACTCATAGGGTATAATACCATTTTAAAATCCGAACACTTCCAGTGTACGGCTAAAAATGTAATAAAGAAGTAACGGCCACGTCTTTTAAATATTCAATTAGAACTGGACAATCTACACAAAATGTGCAATCAACCAGTAAAAAAAGGCAGGTTTCTAGCTCTTGTGGTGTTCGAGACATCATTGTTGAAATCATTATAAGCATATACACATAGCATTTTAATATACACTAGCTGAACCTGTGCTCTCTACACAGCGCATCATTCGTATATGAGCATAAATCTCCTTCTCATTCCTCACATCTGTACATATCCCTTTACACACACAAGTGAAAGATGTCTTGATAAAAATCGGCAAATCTTGATAAAAAAGATAATTGTTTTCGATTATTTTTTCAATATCTCGCACCGTTTGCAAGATTGAGCCTACCTCCGGTTGGAGTTTCTAATTCATGTATGATCAGTGGTTTCTTTCGTCTCGCATACAGTATTAATAAGCAAATACATTACATACATAATCAATTATGTCAGTGATATATTGTGTTCATTGGGCAAAACACTCCAAACAATAAAAAAATCATTAGCCTGGATAGCCTGGAGAAATCTTTCGTTTTTCATTATAATTTAAAATGAGACAATCGCCTAAGAGATATACAACCCTTGTATACAACTATGTTGTGTTAGAATGTATAACACAGAATGATGCTTTACTTTTTTAAACATTCAACACTTCCAGTGTACATCTAAAAAATGTAATAAAGAAATAACGGCCACGTCTTTTAAATATTCAATTAGAACTGGACAATCTACACAAAATGTGCAATCAACCAGTAAAAAAAGGCAGGTTTCTAGCTCTTGTGGTGTTCGAGACATCATTGTTGAAATCATTATAAGCATATAAACATAGCATTTTAATATACACTAGCTGAACCTGTGCTCTCTACACAGCGCATCATTCGTATATGAGCATAAATCTCCTCATTCCTCACGACATCTGTACATGTTCCCTTACAGACACAAGTGAAATACATCTTGATAAAAAAAAAAATCGCGAAGGAGTATCACAAATGAGATTTTTTCGATTATTTTTTCTCAATATCTTTTACCGTTTGCAAAATTTAAGCCTATTTGCTGTTGTAGTTTCTAAGTCATGTACGACCAGTGTTTTCTTTCTTCTCGTATGCAGTACGTAATAAGCAAATGCATTACATACGTAATTAGTTATAACGTCAGTTATAAATGGTGGTCATTGGGCAAAACACTCTAAAAGTAAAGATTAAGCTTAGCCTGGAGAATTGGTTATTGTTCCTTTTTCAGTATTATTTGGCCAGATAACAAACGCCTGAGACATAATCAACCCGTATATACAACAATGTGGTGTTGGAATGTATAAAGCATGGGGTATCATGCTTACTTTAAAAAAAAAAAATTCAGCACTTCCAGTGTACCCGTGAAAATGTAATAAATTGCGATGGAGTGAAACACCTTGCATTGCTTCAAATTATGTTACCCTATATTCATTCTTGCACGTACATATCATCAGGGCCGCCCTAGGGTATTTGCCGCCCCGGGCAGTGGCATAATCTGCCGCCTATTTCTTTCTTCAGAAAGAATAAATCTTAAAAGTCACGATTTTAAGTATGCTACTGCAGTATGAACAACGAAGTGGAAGGAAAATACACTCGCACTCAGAAATTCTTAAATACTACAAATATAATCTCGGTGTGTCTGCTTATTTCTTTAAATAATAATCTATTATATTAGTGTAAGATAAAGCAAACACACCTGAAAGTTTGTAACTATTTTTTTTATAGAGTTCCATATCGATCTCAATATATCAATCTATATCAGCCTCAATCTCAATATATCAGTTTGCAATTGTAGTACAACTAGTCCTTTTGTCTCTATTTCTTGATTTCTCTTCCACATCTCCTATTATTTTTTTTAAAAAAAAATCACCTTCAATGATAAGGAACTTATTTATAACAAAGACAAGACCAACTTTCATATCAGAACTGTGGTAACTAAATAAATGGAACAGATGTTCCAGAATTGAGTTATTGTATTTGACAACAATCAAGCAATTTATGAAGAAATTTATTTGAAGATTTGCTTTAGCACTGTCAATACGACCTAAAGATGATTTATGAATGTAGTATTCGAATAGAAGTTCATCTTACTAGACTTAACTATCATCATAATGGAGTCGGTTTCCAATATGATAGATTTACTTTCAATAATATACTTACAGACATGTAGCCAGGATTTCGTAATGGGTGGTGCGTAACATGAAATACTGTGATTATCACACCACGGGCTTGATCATTCTAACCTATTTTATATGGCAACATATACTGATGCGTTTAGCCAATATCGTAATTGGGGGTGACATTAAATACTGTCAATGTTATCATACCAGGGGCTGGTCAATCTAAACTATTTTACTGGTATCATGCATTTGTTTGTTACGACAATAGAATGAGGATGTGTTAGTAAGTATTTTAATAAAAAAAACTATAAAGATATCTCGAGTAAAAGAAGATAAAATCTATTGAAAAAAGATTTTACAATATCTACGTTCCTTCCTTTGTTCTTTCAAATATAACAATTTTGCTTTCATTACGATCTCTACTATTACAAAAGGTACATATCTAATAATGCCTCATAAAATATTTTACAATAACTGCGTTACTTTCTCTGTCGAATCAATTCTTAAATGAACTTTCTTTCCGCATAATTTTTGTTCCCATTATTCCGTCAACTACTGTCTGTTCTAAATCACAAGTTAAAGGAGCAGTAGAAACCTGTTTCTGAAATATTATGTTTGATACTGCAGAGAAGCGTTTACGAAAAATTATGATAAAAGCGTCCACACTATGACAGAATAACACTGTTTTCGAAAGCTTAAAATTTCGCTGTGTAGTAGCAGATATTCTGAGAATCCGATAAATTTTCTAGAAATTTCAAATTCCCTGACTTTTTTAGGATATCCCCCTCATATAGGCTATCACTATTTACAAGTAATTCTGTTAATACGTTCCTCGTAAGGCTCGAGTGGAGTGGACGCTGATTCCACTTTCTCTCGTTTCTTCCTTTTCATCGTTTTTGATTTATTTTAATCATGGCTTCAAAGGGGTGTCCGGGCTCCCCCTTAGCTACGTGCTTGATACTTATGACACATTTTGCCGCCTCGTAAAAATGTATGCGTTGCACATATGGTAGAGCCGGCATTAAATATATATCTAGTTGACAAATTATAAATGTGTGATATTTAGAAAAAAAATACTAGTAGGCAAACTAGCATTTTGCATTTTATACTGTTTGTGGTATTATTTTCGTCCTTTTTAAAGGCCTATTTTCACAAAAAAAAATAAATAAATTTTCATATTACTTTTATATCTTGGTTGATACTGGTGAAACACTACAATAACCCGGATTATTAGTAGGTATGTTACTCACATGCAGTATGTTGTAAAATATTTGTTTCTTATCAGTATATAGCGTCTAATTTATGTTCTACTAGCATCAATTACCCGCTTGGCTGGTTTAAATGAAGAACTAAAAAGTAAAATTTTTCGTTAGCCTGTCACCTTTTACTATTAATAAAGCGCTCGTTGATATTGGTCATGTTTGATGCTTTATATTGTAATGTCCCACGTGATGTAGTGTATAAAGAATTCCACGGGCCAGTGTTTAGAAACACCACCGCGTGATTTGGAAAGAGAATTTTACACCAGATGGATCTACAATCACTTGCAGACGACGGCTTCTAGACCCTCCCACGGAGCAGACGACGACCACCGCCACCCAAGAAACCCTATAAATTATCTGGACGACGGAAATTCTGTACCAGTTTTCTGGTTACTCTCCTACCGTTTGCCACGGAACATTAGGAGTAACCTAACCCCATTCGTCTAGTCTGCTACGGGACTACGCCTATCCTATCTCCTGGCTTAGTTTGCAATGGGGCTCTGTCTGGAATTCCTAACCACAGCCGCTTAGCTTGCTACGAGCTCTGTTGGGCACTTAACCCTCCTTCGCATACTACGGAGCATGAATGCCTAACCTCTCTCTGCTTAGGGCTCTGTAGAGATCCTGTCTACGACCTTACGGTCAAAGACTACCTATTACTAACCTTGTATACTAGAGAGATTCATTGTAGAGTATTTTGTAAAAATATTTTTATAGTGAAAAAGTTTTATAATACAAACCGGTAGTGGGAGTCGACTCCGGATACTGTTTTTATTAACATTTTACCTATACCTATATGGGACAAAGTTTTACATGGGAGAGACTTTGACCTGCTCAGTTCTGATCTAATACTCCACTAACGGACTGCATTTTTATTAACTGGAAATGATCTCTTTTCTAATAGGTATGTGATTTTCTTATTTGTCAAATTAATGACTCGGACTTGACTATGTTTTTGCACGCCTCATACTACATCAGGGAAGAGTACTTTTCCGGAGGACGGTGCAAATATGGATTAGAATGCATGCCCTTCTTTCAATATACTACACCTTACTAAATACTCGGGACACGTTACGGAGGACCCCGATTGATTTTTATGCTGTTTGATCATCTTGCGTTATTGCATTCTTGGAATGCTGAGAAAAAGAAAAAAACTATTACCAATATATTTACAAGATATGGTCCTAAATTTACTGTTACAGTGAAAAGCCCAGAACCAATTGGAGTCACTTAATTACGAACAATTAAAACCTAAATTAGTTGACTTGAGTAGACAGACATTACCTACCTATAGGGCTGAGTATTAAATGTTTCAGGTCCAAGAGACCAAAAATGAGTCAATTGATGCATATCTTCTAAAGAAATTGAGAGTTATACGACCAGTTCTGCCTCAGGCCACTGAGAAACAGAAAATAAATGATTTTCATTAGGATTAAAGAAAAACTTTTTCTTGCAAAAGATCGCCCTAGAAACATTCACAATAGTTCAAGATTTCCATACACATTTACTTAACCTGAAAAAGGCGTATGAGCGAATGAAAAAGCGTGATTACGCTAAGTTACAACAGGCAATTTATTCGCTTTGCTATTGCAATTCGCCAGTAAGCAGTTTAAATTCATCGGCAGTCGCTGGCACTTCCTTCCCTACAAATAATCAACAAGTAACTTACGTAATCCGCCAACTAATTGGAATTAATACCAGCAACCTGCTCCAGTATTTCGTGTACCTTCAGCACCACAGCTACAGGATGCATCACAAAATCAATTACCTCCAATTCTCCCCCAAGTTGGCAATCCAAATGCCCCTCCCGACCCCCCCGCGTCTAGCACATCTTGTACTTCTAGCGTAAATAATTCATACAAACAATTTAGACGAGCCAGCCGTAACAATTACAGGTCGAGAAATACATATACCTGTAATGGCAATCAAAATAAAAATGAAAATGTGAAGATAAACAATTCTAATAATAACAATAAAAATAATAATAGTACTCCTATTCCAGAAACAGTCACAGTTTGTGTTACGTGCCATAAAAAAGGTCATTCTTACAACACATGTTATAAGAATAATAAGCAGGGAAACGTCTAGAGTGGCCCCAGGACAAATCTTCTCAAAACCATGTTCTGAGAGCCGAAAGTCAGGAAGTAAAAGAGCAACAAAAAACAAGTAGTAGCCGTAATAAACAGTTAATGACATCGCTTTATACTGTGGCTCCAATATCTGATACAAGAGAAAACATTAAGTTGTTAAATCAAGAACATAAATTGTTAATTATTGTAACAATTAACAAAGAAAATATCATGTAATCATTGACCCAGGCAACTCGTTGAACCTAATGCCGAAAAATTGGATACTCCAAACATAAATGAACAGAAAAATGCTGTATAAGATCTACTTTTTAAATACAGGGATGTATTTTCATATACACCAACTCACATAGGCTACTTTCGTGGTTATATACATAAAATAACGATAGATAATGGATCCTCTTTCGATCAGAGGTCACCTCCTGTTCTTTGGTAGTAAGACCGCAAATTGATTTGCAAATTAATCAGCTTTTAGAAGCTAATATTATTAACGAGACTAGTGATAGTTCCTTCTTGTCGGCACTTCTCATAGTTAGAAAACGAAGTACTTCATAATTCCGTCTAGTTTCGAACCTACAAGCGCACAATAAGCTTACAAAATATTTGAACATTCCATTCCAGTTCACAGAAGTTCCAAGAGTTCAAAATTTAAATGGACAATTTAGCATGACGAGTTATTTGAGAAACTTAAGATGGATATTATTCAGGCTACATCTTTGTTTCATTTCGATCCATCATTGGGAATCCGAGCGTATTCCGACGCATCCTCAATCTCAGCAGGCGGTATATTGGCATGTTACAACCCTAAAACGAATTAGGAACATGTTGTTTCATATTGTAGCCGTCCATTTACCAAGACCGAGAGAAAGTCCTCAACATTGCAGAAAGATTTATATGCATTGATATACGTTCTTCAAAAATTTCGATATTTCTTACTGAATAAAAAATTTAGGTTAATTATAGACGCTAAATACTTGGCTTCACTCAACACCCAGTCTGACAAAGTCGGAAAATTTTCTCGCTAGAAAATATTCTTAGCGGATTATAATTTTAAAATTTAACATACTAAAAGCCAGCAGCATCGTGCAGATATTTTAGTCGCTTAGAAGACAAGGAAGATATACAGCGGGACGAAAATCAAGAAGTTGATAATTTCTCGGACGCAGAGGACGCTAAAGTCTTTGCTTCACACTCATTGGAGCACACATTTCAAATTGACAAATCAATTACGTAAATCCAATTTAGTGGATGGACAATGGAAGAACAATTCATTTTCAGACGTCACGTTTTGGAAAATAAAGAACCCAATAAATTGTCTACACTCCGTGCTGCGAAATATTTTTCTCTTAAAATGGGCTGTTATATAGAACTCAGAAACACCCTCAATTAGAACTGCTATATGATGCTATCGATAACAACCCAATGACACCCCATTATTGCATACTAAGATGTACTAGTCCGCAGTCAGAAATTATTATTTTCCTAATATGAAAGCTTACATAGTAAATAGAATAGCTTACATAGTAATAGACAATGTATGCCAAAGTCTCAAGAAGTTACCAGCTACGGAGGCGGTCAAATTGCTTCATCATCCAACTAAACCTATTGCGACTGCCTGGCAGTACGACTCAATTTAAAAAATACCAGACGTAGAAGGAAAATTCAAACACATACTAGTCACTATTGAAATGTAAACACGTTTTTCTGTGACCAGGGTTGTAGAAAACATCATAGCGGAAGAAATTGAACAATTTCTTATATATGACATTATTCTTAAGTAAGGGTCTTTTTCCTACCTGTATTTAGATAGACACCCTGTACATAAGGCTATGGGACTGCAGAACCTAGCAAAGTTCTACAACTTTGAGTTTCAATTTTGTCCAGTATATGATCAGAAAACTCTGAGTAGTGGAAACATTCCACAAAATCATACAGAATGCTATTAAATTTTTTGTAGAGAAAAATCAAAATCATTGGCCAAAACTAATCCTGTATATAACATTCGCAATTAATACATTCGTACAGACTGGAACTAAACATTGAAGTTTTTTTTCTTATGCACGGATACGAACCTAAGACCACTTCTGATATAGCGTTAGCATCCACTCCGACATTATGCGTCGACAAAGAACACCTGAATAAGATACGCGGAATTGCACAGGACAATCTAATTGCAAGTTATAACAAACAGAAAAATATTACGACCTTAAACATCAAGAGGCTAATTTTGATAAGGGCCAGAAGATACTTGTATTTTCCCCAATCGTCAGATTGGAACACCAGAAACTTTCTCGGCTAGATACGTCGGATCTTTGGAAATTATCGAAAGAGTTAATCTTAATCTTTATAAGGTCAGATTTCCTACTCATATCGTCAACCCATAAAGATTTCTGTGGACAGAATTAAACCGTATTATAAAGATATAGACGACACTCAGAACGAGGATAAATGGCTATTTTTATTTGCACGAACGAAAATATTTATTTAAAAAATGAATACAATAGAAGGGACAAAGCGCAAGATATAAGTTAGGATCTGGAATATTTCATCTTTTAAATATTCCTCTTCTTTCAATTGGCAGTATGGGAGGAAGAAGAATAAGAGAACATAAACGCATCTAAATGATTTAATTCAATTGACAAAGAACATTGGATAACATAAAAACATTTCAATCATTCTCGCTTCTTAATTAAAAAAAAAGTACTCACGCTAGGAAGAGGAAATACAAAGACAAGCATTAAGACAGATAAAAACACTTTTCATTACGATACAGACATTTCTTCTCTGTTTCACAAAAAGCTGATTCATTTATTCTACATCTGAATGAAAGAATGCTGAATTTGCATTAAAAGCCGACTGATCTTTACAAGGACAGCTAACCTATAATCCTACATTTTCATCTATATTTTTTTCTTTTACCACTGTGGACTACATTTTGTCACCGACATTATGTAACATAAATATTATACAGGATATTCCAAAAATCATGACCACTGTTACATTATACAGGATGACTAGGAATTCAGGACCACCATTATCATCATCACTAGTATTTAAAATTGATAAATTTATTGAAATACCTATCTTAGTACGAATATCGTAGAAACTTTACACCTTATACAGGGTGACCAAGAAATCACGCCTTTCGAATCACGGACTTTCCAATTGTATTTCCCTGTCACCTGTATATCCCTGTGATAATTGCAACTTTTAGTATTATTAATTCTTATTATTTTATACATAGGCCTTCTATATCTCATCCTTCGCTTGGTACCAAGAACATCCAAAAGAACTCGTTTAGATATATCTCCTCTCAATCCAATAGACACACTTAATACCATTCGTACAGCTAAAGAGCAACAGAGTGATTTTTTCAGTGTTGCCAGTGATATTAATGTTTTTAGTGTTTTCTTGTGTGTGATCCCTCAGCTTTACCAACACTTATAAGAAGAAAATACCCCTTTGGCTTATTTTTTAAATAATCCACGAAGGTGTAATATGCCACGGGATGTAGTGTATAAACAATTCCACATGCCAGTGTTTACAAACTAGTGCCCAATCGGGTTCCGTCACGGGTTGGGTTAGGGGTCGGGTCAGGTCAGTCGAGATATCGGGTAAGGCAACTCGGGTTGGTTCAAATCGGGTCGCGTTGTCTGGTCGGCTCACTCGGGTCGGGTTGTCGAGGCAGTTCACTTTGGTCAACTGAGTTTAGGTTGAGCTTAAACTCGGCTGGAGTCGAAAGCTGCTCACGGTATGCGTGGGTTTCCTCGGGGTTCTCCCATTTCCAACCACTTTCTTCATTCCACCATTTCATTTCATTACTCATCATCATCGTCTCTTTAGCCTAAAGGGCATAACCGTAGGACGTAAAACTCAAAGCTTTCATTTAATTTTTTCGAAAGCTGCTGTTTTTCACTAGCAGCGTAACTTAAAATAGCAATTTTCAATTGAGTTTATAGAAACCATAAATCTATTTTGAAGACTTACAGCTCTTGTTTTTATGGTAATTGCTTATTTTTGTACTTGTGTTTATTTTAACTTTTAAATGTGGAAGATTGATTTTACCAATCGGCTGTAAATCTATTATCTAAGCCAATATGGAGTCTGAATTTAGAACAAAACTAGAAGTTGTTTAAGCAAGACGAAAAGTAAGATTGGATATGAACGACCAAGCCCAAGCGGAGCCGCGGTGGCTAAGTGGTAGAGAATATATCTCTGGTGCATAGTATCCATGGTTCGATCCCAGCTTGTGCTAAGTGGGCTTTGTCGTGGAGAAACGCAGTGTAGTGGGTTTGCTCGGAGTTCTCCTCTTTCTTCCCACTTTCTTCATTCCACCATTTCATTCATTTCTAATGGTCACCATTTCCTTAGCCTCGGTGCAGAATCGAGGGACTTTAAACTGAATATTTCATTTCATTTCAGCAAGCCCAAGAACATCGATACAAGAATAAGATAAAGATTCGATATGCAAGACGAAGTGCATAGTAATCTTGCTGTTGGCCTTGTTTTGATGAGCAACAAGTAGCGATGAGCATATTTTCTTTCTTTCCATATAGTATTAAAGACCATAATCAAAATCACACTTGGTCTTCATTTGTACCGATGAGGCTAGAATTCTGACTCTTGAAAGACCACCAAGACTACGAAATGCAGGACCAAGACTTGACTGTGCAAGACAAAGAATAAGACGCACTATTGATGACCAAGACCCAGGGTGCGAATTGTTTGAATTTCATTTGTTGGGCTGAAAGTGATGAAATTAGTGCTTTATAATTAATTATCATACTGTATTTTTAAATTTTAAATTACAAAATTCATATTATGTATCTTCTTACTTGCAACTACATTTACTGTAAAATACGTTTTAGTTACCGAGAAAGAAAAATCAAATATCGCGGCTCCCGGAATCATAAGAACCTATTTTGAAATGAAAGTTGAAGGGTTGGAAAAAATCACAAATGTTCTCCCGTTCCCTTACCCCTTATCATTATAGTTAAACGATTTCCTTTTGTCTCCGCTAAGAGATTCTTGCTACTGCCTTCCGAGAAGGTCAGAACACTGAACCTGAAGAAAAATTTCGTCACATAGAACTAAAGCAAAAAAATAAAATAAATTTCTCCCACGTCGGACATTGGTATCCGTTATAAAAAAAATAACCAAAACTCAAAAGTGGCAAATATTCCCTAAGATGCATATACAAATCCCCCGTTAACTCTAGCTATTGGTTAACGTGTAAGAGTTCGTTACACGTGGTCCGGGTTTAATTCCCAATGAGAGTGCATTTTGGCGTTTACCCAGTGTCGTGACCATAGTGCTCTCAAACGGGTCGGGTCGGGTCAACTCGGGTCGGGTTGTCGGGTCGGGTCAGCTCGGTTCGGGGATGGCGGGTTAGACTACTCGGGTCGGATTGTCGGGTCGGGTCAGTCGGGTCAGCTCGGGTGGGGTCACGGGTGGGGTCGGGTCGGGTCGCTCATCAAACCGACAAACGCCGATCCCTTGAGAGCACTATTAAAAACACCACCACGTGGTTTTGCAAAAACTTTTCACACCAGATGGATCTACAATCACTTGCAGACGACGGCTTCTAGCCCCTCTCACGAAACAGATGACGACCACGGAGCAGGAGCGCCACTGCCACCCTATAAATTTGCTGGACGACAGCAATTCTGTACCAGTTTTCTGGTAACCGTCGTACTGTTTGCCACGGAACATTAGGAATAACCTAACCCCTGGGCTCTAGTCTCCTATGGGACTACGCCTATCCTATCTCCCGGCTTAGCCTGCTACGGGGTTCTGTCTGGGAATCCTAACCACAGCCGCTTAACCTGCTACAAGGCTCTGTTGGCCACTTAACCATCCTGTTCTCCTGCTGCACTGATTGGATCCTTATCTCCCCTCTGCGTAGCCTGCTACGTAGTGATGGGTAGTGGGAACATTTCCGGTCGGAAGCAATTTTAAAAAATGGGAATATTCGCGGGTTTTTCCTTGGCCTATAAGTTCCGGTGAGGAATTTATTTCCATTTGTTTACTTTATCTTCCAAATTATAAGAACCATATGACTAATTACTTTATCTTAATATATTATGATTTACTTCTAGGTTTTAAAGAATTTGGAGGTTAAAAAAATTTAAATTTTTTTGTCTGTACTTTATATAACTAACAATATGATTTTTTAGGTTCCTTTTCCACTTCCACTAAAAATTAAGGTAATGTTTTAGTATTAGGGGGGCCAAAACTAACAAAGACGAGGAAGAATTATGGAAGAAATTAGTTGATAGTGGTGTTCAAGTAGTCAAGAAAGTATCGAACACATTTTTTTTAGCGCAGTAGGGGATTTGTACAAACCGTAAAGGTAAGTGGAAGTGATTTATGTGAGAAAAGAAATTGAATTGTTGGTAACGAAGATAGAAGTCAACGTGCCCTGCGGGGCTCTAACCCGCCTTCACTCGCTAACGCTTTCTCTGGAATGCTGAAAATAAATGAAATCTTTGAGTTTTACGTCCCACAGTTATGCCGGTTAGGATAAAGAAGACGGTGATAAAGAGTAATGAGTGAAATGGTGGAATGAATAAAGTGGGAGGAAACGGGAGAACCCTGAGGAAACCCACGCACACGGCGTTTGTCTACCACAAAGCTCATTTGGCGGGGGCTTGAATCGAACCCGGGACCCCAAGCACCAGATGTGTTGCTCTACCATTCAGCCGCCGCAAAGATTATAAAAGAGTTTGGCTTATATTTCCACACCTATCTTAACACTATGATTACAAAGACCAATATTTTAGGAGCACTCCTGTGTTACCGAGGAATGACTACTAAGATAACAGAAAATGATGGGGTATTCGTTCTCTTTTATGACCAACCCTCATTTTAACATAGGAGAAATTACACAGAGACTACGAACACATATTTTTGCAACCCTCTAAGTATAAAAGGGTATGGAATATTTTAAACCACTATTTAACATAGCGCAGCTTACAACCCTCATTTAATACAGCACCAATAGCAGGAATTACTCGACCTTTCAACCAGTACTGCATGTTCCGAAAGTACTGAACATCGAGGACAAAGTCAAAAATTTAAACGCGAATAAATCGTAAATATGTCAAATATTGAGGTGCTGTTTCCACATTCGGTAACAGATCATCAACTGCTGCATCTCCCAAAAGTACTGACCATCGAGGTCAAAGGTCAAATATTTAAATCCGAATAATACGTAAAGGGAGTAATGTATTGAGGTGCTGTTTCCACGTTTAGCAAAAGGTCAGCAAGTACTACATTTCACGTCAAATATTTAAAACGAATAACTCGTGAACGAAGCAACATATTGATGTGTTGTTTCCACATTTAGTAATGGATCACCAACTACTGCTTGTCCCAAAAGTACTGACCATGGGCGTAAAAGGTCAAATATTTTAACCCGATTAACTCGTAAACGGAGCAACATATTAAAGGGCAGCTTACACATTTGGTAACACGTCACCAACCACTACATGTCCCCGAAGTACTGTCAATGGAGGTCAAACGTTAAATATTTAAAACCGAATAATTAGTAAAAGGAGCCACATATTGAGGGGCTGTTTAAACATTTAGTAACAGGTCATCAACTACTGCATGTCCCAAAAGTACTGATCATCGAGGCCAAAGCTCAAATATTTAACCCTTAATAACTTGTAAACACAACGGATAGTTTTATGTGACTTATTCAGTTTTTTACTAAGCAGAAAAAAGAGAAGAAGATCCATTTAAATTGCTCAGCATTTTGTATCTTTTTGCAATATTTACAGAAACGAAGGTATAAATATATACCCACCAGAAGAAAGTGAAGAATGAATAAATTTGAGTGTTGTCTTTCCTTTTCTTGCAAGCAGAAACACTGAAGATGAAAAAAAAATTGTGTTTTACTTTTTTATACCAACCAGGAAAAAAGCGAAGAAGAGCCATTTTAACTAGCTTAGTATTTTATACCTTTTCTATCGTTTAAATAAGAGAAAGAATAAATTTGTCCTAACCAGAAAAGGCGAAGAAGGATTATTTTAACTAGTGCAAACAAACGGAGGAATAAATCTGAGTGGCTTATTTACATTTGTACAAACGAGAAAAAAATGCGAAGAAGGACTATTTTTAAGTGGCTTACAATTTTATAACTTTTGTACAATTTAAAATATCAAAGGGATTTATTCGGTTGTTCTATTTCCCTTTGTACCAACTAAGAAAAAGCGAAGAAGTACCAGTCTAACTTGCTCAGAATTTATGTACCTTTTGTACTACTCCAATAAACGAAAGAATACATTTGTTTTTTTATATTTTTATACCATTTTGTACTATTTAAATAAACAAAGAATTAAATTTGTAGTGACCAGAAAAAGCGAAAGAGAACTATTTTAACTAGCTCAGTATTTTATACCTTACCGTACCATTTAAATAAGCGAAAGAATATATTTGTACTAACCAGGAAAGGCGAATAAGCATTATTTTATGTAACTCCGCATTTTTATTTAACTCCGCATTTTATATCTTTTGTACTATACAAATAAACGAAGGAATAAATTTCACTGGTTTCAGAACAAACATATGGTTACTTTGCTCTATTAGAATGAATTGAAAAGGTTATTTTGGATTAATAAGCATTTTAAACGACATTTTTCTCTCTTGCCTAGTCAGAAGCTAGCAACAGAGAGAGGAAATACGCAAAACTTCTGAAGGTGACTGATGTTGCTTTACTGCGCAATTTTCGTAGGAAGTTACTTGTTGAGGGTTATACATAGTCATCATACAGGATACATAATCTTGATTTTGACAACGTGACACCGCATTAATGTGCGGAAATTGGGCAAATAGTTAAGGATCTATGGATAAGTCTAGAAATCATGCTATTGAATTCTTCCGGCTGTGACTGTTCACGCCGTCCACACGTGTGCATATGTATCATGCATCGTATCCTGGGTGCTGCACTTGCTAAGAACCAATCAGAATGCAAAGAACAATAAGTTTCCATATTTCGGGATCTGACGCAAAAGGATGAGCTGACTGATACGAGGTTTGGGTGTGTCCCTCGAAAATAATATAAAGGGTCCTCAAGGTCTCAAACGGTTGTTCAGGGATTCGAGACTCGGCCTTCATCAACGGAACGTCAGTAGCGAGTTATCTGAGCATCGTCAAAGTTCTCAGACATATCAGACTACAGCAAGGTATGTACGAGCACTTATTGCATCAGTAATTTCTTGATTAGAGATGTCTTGCAGTACTTCAAAATGTTCAGTCTACCCACAGCAAAACTTTCAAGATTAAGAACTGTTGTGGCATACTTCCATTTTATCATTCGTCTCCAATAATGTCATTACCTGAATATTTTATCTATTAAATCAATCTATACTAAACTGTCAAACTATAGAATACACTATCCAATAGTATAAATTACTCTTGTTGAATTACTCAAATAATATGTTGTTGTATATTACCATTCTAAGCATGTAATAACTTAAATATTTTAGAAATTATGTTGTTATTCCCCTAGATTAACCCACTTTTCCCATGAAAATCATGGTGCAATTTAGTTATAATTCTTTTGTGACAACCGCTAAATTATAGCGTGAGCAGTTCTCTACATTATGTGGAATTTAACGAGCTAAGTAAACAGAAAGATACCTGCACCTTCGACACAATACCTATCAGAAGAGAAGCAAAGAAGGTCCATTTTAACTAGCTAAGCATTTTATACCTTTTTGTGCCATTGTCGGATGTCAGAGTTGCCATGTATACAAGAAGTAGCTTCAAGTACTTGGTGTGGGAGACACGCGTTCGATTCCTGGCGGTAGCTCATGTAGTTCGTATTCCACGTTAATCAATAGGTCCGTGTCACATGTAGCCTCGCTGCTGAAACGGACGCTAAACATACAATTAACTCTTTATTTCAAGAGACTATTAGCGTCAGCAGCACATATCTTCTCAACAACCTTTAATTCTCGGATAAGTTCTTCATGTTGAAAGGTTAGACAGTTTAGACAGATTAGAAAGTTTATACAGTCTCGAGGCCGGTAGAACGCTTACCCTTGTAGTTGATACAAAAGAGCTTGGTCGCTGTATATGGATCCACACCATGACTACACTGGCTATAATTCGCAGCACTACCATTACAAGACGTGCTGGTGTACCCGATGTGTTGATATTTGCAACAACACAGGATATTGGGAGTATAGGGACGGACCTTTAGTCGATCAAATTCAGTCTTCGCATAGTACGAAAGTGTTTGTAAACTGAAAAAAGGAATGAGTAACTAAGTAGAATCAAGTTCAGCTGATTTATACTTTTGATGCAAGGTACCTCTACAAACATGCTGGTCAACTAGCTCCGATTTTTATCACCTCCTCGGTGTCATGTAATAGATCTGAACACGATATCATATTCAGTAGAAGATTGGGTTTGGGTTCATCGGTAGGACACGCTCACTGGTCCAATGGTAGTGAATTTAATTGCTTCGCTTCTCTTCAACCATTTGTACCAATAAAGTGCCATTCCGTTATTATCTGATAGCTGTAACATGTTCGGTATTATTAATAATAACATTATTAATGACTAAAAGTGGCAAGCCTTTAATAGCATTTTCGGACGATTTGCTTGAGCATTAACACTATCAGCATCATTAACTTTAATTACAAGATATCGGACTTTTGTATCGCTCTCGTTTGGTTTGGACATTTTGTGAGAGTGTGATCCCGAGCCCGAGTTTTAAGTTTTAGTATCCATAAGTGTTGGGGATATATATATATATATTCAACTCTGCAACTTCTGACCGGAACACTTCTGAGGAGAATTTATGCTACTTCCCTGGCTATTCCATAAGCACGTAGGATCAGCGTGGGGCTACGTGGTCAAACCAAGTGGAGATACAAGAAAAGCCGAAAAAGGAAGAATTGGAACTAAAAGAAACAACCTGTCGAACCAAAAAGATAGACCCGACCAACCCACAAGAGAACAAAACCTGTGGATTATTTTTATCTTCTTGTGCTTGTAGATTCTGTTTTACATTTTATGTTTAAAGTCTTAATTGTTTTGTATACGTATTTTCAAATACTTGTATAGCGAACAGCTCAAACATTGGTCGCACACTAAGCAGGCTGAGATGAGCGTGCGTTCATTCCAGATGGAGGAAGACGTCCACGAATAATCTGCTTCCTAACATTCCCGAAATTACCCGCGAGTCCAATAACGGTATTCGCTGCTGAGAGGGCTGTAGGAACGCTCGGATGACGAGTGATACATGAATAAGAATGAAGTCACCTTCACAGCTTGACCCCTCCCCGACAAAACACATTAAACAAAATAATAATATATTTATTTAACAGTTGTACTATATATATATATATATATATATATATATATATATATATATATATATATATATATATATATATATATATATATATATATATATATATGTGTGTGTGTGTGTGTGTGTGTACTATATATGTATGTATTATCTGTCAGGAAAGTAAATGTACACCTGTTTTTTGAGTCTGGCATTCCTGCGTTCCATCCATGGAGAGTATGAGAATTAAATCAATCAAATGTTTACTGAGGGACAAGAAGAAAAGTCTAATCTGAATAAGACATTGCAGAGGAGCACAAGCTGTGAATACGAATAGTGCATAGTGTAAATAAAGGTCGACACCCAAAGAAAAACCAGAAACAGTTGCTAAACGAGAAAAAAGTGTAAAAATTGTCGAAGTGGGAACATAAAACACAAATACAGCAAATATGCCAACAACTTAGCGTTTAACAAGCAACCATCTTGGTGTAGTGGTTAAGAGGCTACATTACAAATCCAAAGAACGGCGGTTCGAATCTGCTCCAAGTAGTATATGTTTTTTTTAAATAATGCATTCAGCACATGAAAGGTGGTGGAAGAGAGCGTATTACCCGCTTAATATGTTAAGTAAAATTTATTAAAGAATTGAGACAATGAAAATGAGGAAGCAAGTATATTTAGTCAGGGGTTGTATCAGAGAGTGGTGACCGGAAAAACTGGAGATTTTCCAGAATTTCGCCCATGTGATCTCTACGATAGACAAATTTCTTCAGAAATGTGTTTATTGCAGAGAGAGGGAGAGAGAGATGCTCTCGGAACTGAGAGTGTGCTGCTTCCATTCAAATCAACGATATGACAAATAGACGCTTACATAATAAGAATGCCGAATACAAACAGCCATAAAACAGCAAAGTAATAATTGCAAGCGTTATCACCTAAGGTTCCAAGATCCGAAGAACATATCACTAATATCCCGAATGCCAAAATATTGTGACTTGCACAACTCCCCCTCCCCCAAATGTGTCCTGTGAAAACCAACACAAGTTTTGGGATGAGGGACCATATTGAGACTACAATATTAAACTATATACGTAGACTTTTAGCAGATTCGTATTCAGTTATTTTTTTCCACAACCAGTTTCATTGATATTCAAGACAGCAAAAGCACTATATTTGTTAACGACAAAGCGAAGTTATTGCAACACTGCGTTACACAGTGAGTCATGCATATTACACTCGTGAGTTTTGCTGTGCAAAGGCTAGCTACTGAGCTATGCTGAATAACGCCTCAAGGAAGCAGCGAGGATAGCGATACAGTAAAAGGAACAAGCAATGCATTACAGAAATTTCAAGAGAAAAAAAGAAAGATCCCTCTTTCCACACTTCATGCTGTAGTTTTAACTTCCATTTCCCCATCAAAGTTACATGCCTAGAATATTATACAGTTCCATTACACTTAATCCAGGGCCTTCAAACAACTTTGTTCTACGAAGGAAAACGTAAAACACTACACTGATAGATATACCATACATAGACAGTTAAGTAGTAATAGATGAATGCAATTAACTCCACATAATATCGTTTGTCTAAATATACATTAGTTTCAAACAATTAGACACATAACAAACATTCACAACACCATTATAACCTATCATATGTTAATTCCACTTCACAAGTGGTAGAATGAAAACCGTAGAAAATAAAATGATTTTTTTTTTAAATTACAATTATGATCACTAGTTAGCGAAGGATACAATGACAGTCAATGAAAGGAAGATGATCCGAGCTCGGATTTCGAGAAATAACTTGATAATGAGAGGAAAACAGAATTTTATAAAAGGAATGGTTATGATGCGCTAGACACAACATGGTTGCCTGTTTCGTCTCGTCATGTGAAAATGTCTCGTTTTAGAGAGGCGAGAAAAAGACTGTGTTTCGTCTTTTGCAGTGGCGGATCTAGCTTGGAGGTGGGGGTCTAGGACTCCCCACTTTCAGATTGAGGAAAATAATTTAAGCTATTATTTATATAGTTTTGAAAATTTATAGTAAGTTCATAATATACTTATCATAGTCTAAATTCAGGCAGCCTCCACAGTTTTTACCTTCTAGATCCGCCACTGGTTTCGTAGGTATCCCTGTGCCATCTCGTGTTTCCGAAACGAGACAAATTATCTAGTCTCCTTTCGTCTAATTTTCTTTCGTACACCTCATAATAATAGAAGTAAAATTGGGAGCGATGCGGCTTCGAAATGTAACGAAGTTTACAAGTTAGAATTGATAATCGGACAAGACAGGGCTATGGAATGCTTTCAAGACATTTAAAATGTGACGAGTCCAGACAAGGATCTGTCACGTATTGTATAGGAAAACGAGACGAGACAGACTCTTTGTTTCATCTCGTCTCGGATTTAACAAAACCTGTATTGTCTCGCCCATGCTGGATTGGAAGCCTCTCACCAGAGATAAAGTAGATCATGGGCCGTGGGTCAACAGGACGTGACCCATTGCAACCCACCATCCACCCTGACCCACCACAACCTACATACCCACTACGACCCACCAACACACTCTCCTTAGTGCAATGTATATAGCATCCTCTGAAGAGTGGCGAATTTGTCTAAATTTTACTTGTAGGATCTCCATTTTCTTCTTCTTCTTTTGCATCTGTTTCTGTTTACTTACCTGAGATGAGTATATCTAATAAGGACAAGGCAGACTTTGTTAAATGAATTTAGGGGCCATCTTTCGCGAGGTAGTACTGCACGTTTAATATGGGAGAGCGCAATAGCCAGAAATAGCTTAGAAAAAGCGTCTCAAAGTTTCGACTCGCCGTATATATGGTACTACGCCTAAAATTATCAAGTGGCGGTGTGGCAGAGTGTGGATCATTTACGACTCTCGTGTGAACTGTCCAACGTTCGATTCCCGCTCAAGTTAACTTGTTTTTGCTTTTTACCAATAAAGTAGTCATTTACAACTACAAGTAAAATATTAATTAACTATATGTTCGTATATTTTAAACGATAGGAATTTTCAAATCAGTTCTAAAACTTTTCAATGTTTTATGTGAACTAGATACAAAATATAGCCGAACTCATAAATATATTGATATCACTAGCTGTATTACGGTTAGAACAGTCGTTGTGTCAGAAGTTTCGGGTCTATATCTGTGGACAGTTTGCGAATTGCAAGGGGGATGAGGGGGAAAACCGCTTGGGAATAGTGTATGTATGCTATAGCCAAAGGGGATTTCCGAATATTCCCTCTTGCAATTCGCACTCTGTCCACAGATATAGACACGAATCGTCAAGAAAATTTTTCATTTAACGACTTTACGAAATAGGTTATATTTGTATGTAGTTCACATGAAACATTGAAAAGTTTTACAACTGATTTAAAAATTATTATTGTTTCATGCATTATAAACATATGGTGAATTAATATTTAACTTGTAGTTATAAATGACTACTTTATTGGTAAAAGCAAAAACAAGTTGACTCTAGAGGGAATCTAACTTGCGATCCCTTACGCGTGAATCATGAATGCTCCACTCCCTGCCACACCGTCACTTGAAAACTTTAGACGTCGTATCATATATACGGCGAGTCGAAACTTTAGGACGCATTTTCTAGGCAATTTCCGGTTATTGCGTTCTCCCAGTTTGCAATATTAACACTTTAAATATGCACTACTACCTCGCGAAAGGTCATTTAACAAAGTCTGCTTGTTCCTTGTAAGATAGTCATCTCAGGCAAGTAAATAGAAACAAATGCCAGAAAAGAAAAGAAAGAAAATAGAGACCATAAAAGTAAAATGTAGACATATTCACCACTGTTCAGAGGATGCTATATACAATGCACTAAGCAGAGTGGGTCGTAGTGAGTCTGTAGGTTATGGCGGATCGCTGGTTTATGGTCTGTTACGGTGGGTGTTGGATTGTAGTGGATCACATCTTGTTGACCCACGAACCACTAACCGACTTACACATCCACCCACGACCCACATGTCTCACTTGACAGAAGCCCCACTTCAATTCTGGTGAGAGGTTTCCAAATCAACATGGGAGAGACAATATAGACTTTGTTAAATCCGAGACGAGACAAAGCGTCTATCTCGTCCCGTTTTCCGACACAAGACGTGACATGTCATTGTCTGGACTCATCGAGTTTTAAATGTCTCGAAAGCATTCCATAGCCCTCTCTTGTCCGATTGTAACTTGTAAGCTTCGTTACATTTCGAAGCCCCATGGCTTCCAATTTTACTTCTATTGTTATGAGGTTTACGAAAGAAAATTAGAGGAAAGCAGACAAGATAACAATTTGTCTTGTTTCGGAAACACGAGATGACACTGGGCTAGCCACGAGACGAGACACAGGCTTCGTTTCGCATCGCTAAAATGAAACAATTTAACATGAGGAAGAAACAGGCAATCATGTTGTGTCTAGTGCATCATAATAATTTATTTTCTAAAGTTCTGTTTTCATTTCATTATCAAATTATTTCTCGACGTCCGACATCGGATCATGTTTCACTGAATGTCACGGTTCCGGAACTTTAGGTGATAATGCTTGCAATTATCAATTTGATGTTTTATAGTTGTTTCCGCATTCCGCATTCTCATTATATAAGCTTCTATTTGTCAACTCGTTGATTTGAATGGAAGCACCACACTCGAAAAATACCTACACATACCATAATTCAATGAGCTCTGAAATACAATGTAATGAAGTAGCCTATGAGATTCAGTCTACAGAGCAATTGTTACTTACAGAATGGACATACACTATTTCGGGAATCGAGACAAGACGAGAAATTATTACGATACTTTTCGTCTCGTCTCGATTCTCATCTCCAAAGCGAGACGAAAATTTTGAGTTTGCTTTATCCCGTCTCGAATGTAAAATGTTAATTCTCGTGTTATTTTGTTTGTTTTAGAAACGAGATGAGAAATTTCTCTTCTCGTGAGCAACATTAAACCAAACGGAAATATTCTTTCCAAATGTCACGTTTCTGCTTGTAACGGTATGACCTGAGCAATTAACTACTAGCTTTTAATCTTCTACGAGATAATAATAATTATTATTAGTTTATAATAATTACTATTATTATTCCTGAAGATTTGATTGTTCCAGTATTGAACATGCGAGTATTCAAATATCTGAATATAATAAAACGTGTGTCATCGCCGATCAATCGCCATCAAAAATCCTAAAGTAAAAAAAATAAATAAAAAATGCGACGAGGATTCGCACAAGCCCCTTGACCACTGAACCGTGATCGCTACGCGGTAAACGATTCGTCTTTAGGCTGGTTACGTTAGGTTCCTTTAACTCCGCTTGCAAACTTGCAGGTTATATTTCTTCGATTCAAAATGTCTTTCGTATTTCTTTCATGATGTCGGCAAAGTTTACATTAATAACTTGAGCTGTTCTTAAACCGTTGGTGCACAAGTTTGTTTTTTCTCCACAAGGAACTACACATATGACAGATTGAATACTTGTACTCTCCATTTCTTTCAAAGCAGTCGCCATTACCTGGTTGAAGACTTATTTCCGATATGATTCATATTAACCAAAATAAATTCATTTTTCGGAAGCGGAATTTTCACTTTCCGGATTTCGGTTAATTATGGAATTCAGTTAAACTCCGGAATTTAGAAGAATTCCGGAACTCGGAAAGAATCCGGAATTTAGAAAATTGGGAATCCGGATTTTTTCGAATTCCGGAATGTTAACGAAATCACAAAATTCTAAATTTCGGATTTTTCCGAATTCCGGGATTATTCTAAAATCGGAATTTTCCGAATTCCGGAATTTGTCCGGTTTTACTTTTGGGAGTCCGGAAAGTAAAAATTCCGGAATTGGCCATCCCTAGTTTATACATAACCTTTCAGAACAATAAGCAAGTAGCTGTCTACAAACAAAGAAGTAATGCAAAGCATTTTGTATCCTGCAATACGTCATGTATTAAAATCCGACAGGAGTTTTAGTATCTAAATAGAAATTGCATGTATCTAGCTACTGAAAGCTGAGGTATGAAGAATTGTATTGTATCTTATCTTTTTGTGTCTTATACAACCCTGCAAACCACTGAATATCTTAACGGCTTTCGTTAAATACAAGTTGTAGTAATCACAGTTGCATCTATTTGTGTCTATATGATCTTGTTACTAAAGCTTATTATATGATAACGTTAGTAAGTCTTTCTCTGCTCTCCCGTAAAGTTGTGATACGATCTACTACATGATAGAGAACGAATTATCAATTTAACCAAGTTGTTGTATTACTACACATCTGCTTCTGCCTCTGTCAACTCTGGTCGATTTCGTTGATCGCGACATATTTGCTTTTTTATATCCCTTTCTTCGTTTACTGAACTAAACATTAACTATTCTGAATTATACTATTGCGCATGCCTCGTACATAAATATTTCTGATGCCAATAGTTTCCGTTTTTTTCCAAGCAATGTTCTTTTTCTTATTATTTTTCTTATGACCCTTTTATTACATTATATGAAGAGCATGTAGGTCTAAATACCTCATGTATTACATAGAATGTAGGTTTAACTCTTCCAGCAAAGAAGGAACATGTGGTCATAGTATACAGCCCACAGAAGTGATAGCTGGCAATACAGTGGTCGAAATTCCTAACGACACAGGGGTGAGCGGTGTCCTACCAGCTGGTCTTATGGGTAGCACGTGCGCTTTTAGTGTATGGTGTCCCGGGTTCGATTCCCTGCGGAGGAGAATTTATGACTTTTAACTGTCCTCGATGTTTCTGTGTTCGTGACCATTCGTTATAAGTTATTAGAAAAAACAAAGTTAAACGAGTGAAGCATGTAAAACTAGCAATAAGAAAGTTACTGAGACATGTTCGGTGAGTCAATTAAAAAAAGTGGACAAAGTACTGACTTTTCGCGCCGTCCATGCGAGTTCGAGTCTATCTCGGCTTGATTGTTTATCCATTTGAGGTAAAGTATTGTTTCTTTCCGCTACAGGTAATCACTCTTTTCGTATTTTTCGCAGTCCTTCACAGTTAAAGTAACTGGCTATTCGTATACTTTCTACGAATGATGGATCTTCTCTTTGGTTTCATGTCAAACGTGTACACGTAATGAAAATACGTTGTTGATATTAATATTAATATTAATAATAATAATAATAATAATAATAATAATAATAATAATAATAATAATAATATGAAACATTACTAGCTAACTCGTGTGTGTATTTCGACAATATAATTTTTTATTATTACTTGGAAATAAGTAAGGCTGTCTAGCGCACCCCTTCTAATTTTTTCGACGCGCCTTATGGGTCCATAGTAGAATAGAGGTTGTTCATAAGCGTGGGAAAATTTTGGCCCAAAAACCAGTATGTTGCTATGCTAGAATAAGAAAGTATACTCTTGGATCCCTACCAGATGAAAAAAACAAGATGAAACCTGACTTTTTTCGTCTCCTCATCTTATATTGTTTAAGCCGCAGCCGCCACTGGAAAGCCAAAGAGCATAAGCGATTTAGCCCCTTGGTCCTATTCCCACGAAGTGCCTGTAGGTTATGAACTGAAGACGTGATATTCAAATGATCAAAGCTTCTCAGCAGATTGTATGAAATTGGTCTTAGTTGCTAAGGTAAATATTGTATTTCACGATTTTTTTAAAACGTGGGATAAGGAACAATATATGAGTCTCATAACGAAACACATACACATACTCTCCTCCCCCAGAGCTCCTGCGAAAAGCATAAGGATTTAGCCCTGGTCTTATTGTCACGAAATGTCTGTAGCTTATGGCCCTTGTGAGTGCCCTTCTCAGGAAAATGAGTTGATAAGACGAATAGTGCAATTCATGATTCTTTTAAAACGTATCGGATTCCATTGATTGAGCATGTTCTAATAGCGGAAGCTTCTCATAGCATATCATATTGTTTTAAAAACGTAGGATGTTGTATTGCATGTGAAAAGTGTTATATGGATATTCACATGATGATGTCTGTTATGACAAGTAATTAAAACCACTTATGTAGAGAAATCAAAGATCAGATTATGCCAAATGAATTTGCTGCTTATGTTAAAGCTGTGATGAGATATTGCAATATAATATATTCCCATAGCACAAAAAACTACGTCTTCGAAACCGGAATCAAACACAAGACCAGTACTTTATGAATTAGAGTAGAATTAATCCTTGCATGAAAAAAAGAATGCTTCCCTCTGATCAAAACCTCAGCTGGCTATCTAAAAAGATCATGAAGATATAATCATTATTATAAAATAAAATATGACCAAAAATATGAATCATATTCCCTTAAATTTCTTACTGTACTCTGGCAGAAATAGCATTAGGTAGCTATTGAAGCTAAGAACGCAAGCTTCTCATTGCGTTTAGGTATCTATTTTGAATCCACTGCCCAGATCCCCTTTCTGTTGCTAAGTGTTAGACAACGTCTGTAGGAAACTTTTTTTGTCCTCGGAACTTTCCCTGGATTGCTAAGATGAATATCATGGTTCATGATTGTTTTAAATCTTGTTGGATGTCATTGATTGAACATGGTCTAATAACGGAAGTTTCTCATAGCATTTCATAATGTTTTGACAACGTAAGATGAAGGATCACATGTTTGCTCATGGCAATGACCACTTGGGTACATGCTTAACATTGCAATTCATAATGTTTTGAAGTCATAGGCTGGGAATCTTAAAGATTCCATCTTTTTTTTCTGATTAGTGCTGAGGAGAATATAATGTTTCATTGAAGCTATTAGCTTTATCTAACATTGTCTTGGTATTCTCACGAATTCACTTGTATATGTTCATGGGAATAGGATTTGTTTGCAGACTGTTCTTTGATCGAATAGACCTTAGTTGCTAAGGTGAATATCGCATTGCATGATTTTTTTCAAACGTATACACCATTTGAGATTACATGTATGTTTGTTGTCGTCTTCACATACGAACATACTCACTTGCGACTGAAGATAGTGTAATCTGAATGCGAAAATGCTGAGTTATGTGTAATGTAAAAAAGTTTTTTAATAGATATGATTTACTAAAGATGCTATTTTGATTCACCTATCGAATAATGTGTGTGAATAAGGAAATGAAACTTTGTTTCAGATGTGGAACTGAATAAGGATATTAAATGTAGCAGAGGAGAGATGGGAGGAGGTTGTATTCACTTGGAAAAGCTCATATGTTTGTTGGGAACCGTTATCATAATAAGTTTGCTTTATTTTTGACTTGAGATATAAGTGATCGTATTGCTTTTCAATTGCGTTTACCTTTAATGTATATATAGGATGTATGAATTTTTTTGTTCGTGTATTTGTGAGAAATCGTATTTTGCTGAGCACCTCTCGTGCAATTGAAGCGAACATGGCTTATTAATAACGACATTACAACGCTATTTAAGATGAAATCTTTTAGTTTAACGCCCCAGAAAAATGTCCTTTTTCACTAAGAAGTCACATGATTTAAACTTCAATGTTCTCCCTCCGGAAATCGAACTCAGGACCACGTTTACTAGATGTCCGTGTCAGCTATTAGACTAGTTGGGTTGTGCAAAAAGAACTTAGTAAGGGAAAGATAACCAGATGGTACAGTGGCAGAGCGCTTACATTTGGTGTAAGGAGTCCCTAGTTCGACTACAGTATATATTAGCTCATGGTGCCCTTAGCATAATGAGCATATTCGTAGGACATTAAATAAGTTTGTGGTGGACAACATCGTGTCCGTTGATTCTCATGGGGTATTTCTGCTTGATCTCATTATATCATTTCATTTACCTTAATAATCCTTTCATCTTAGCCTAAAAGAGATATTCGTAGGTCGTTAAACTGAAAGATTTCATCTTTATCGTTGCATACATTTGTTTTCCCGCTCAACATTAATAACATTCTTCAATTTAGTCATGTTTCTGTTCTTATGGTTAGAAATTTACATTCTAATAAAAAAAAATAAAATAAACGAAAAATCGTCTTAGACGTTCCTTAAGTAAAATTACTTCGAACAAGAAATCTTACTTCTGTGGCGAAGGTACGTTCCTCATGATTCACTGTGCTCATGCGTTTTAATAATAATAATAATAATAATAATAATAATAATAATAATAATAATAATAATAATAACAATGGATATTAACAACGGTATTTAAAGTTTTAGACAAATAATAAACTAAGTTGTAGAATATGCAGATGTAATTATAAAAGCTTTGCTACAACAATATATACACAGACCGTAATTCGGTGAGCTCTGAAATACAAAGTAACAAAAACGTGTAAGAATCAGTCTACAGAGTAATTGTTACTTAAAGAATGGCATACACTATTTCGAGAATCGAGATAAGACGAGAAATAATTACGATACTTTTCGCCTCGTCTCGATTCTCATCTCCGAAGCGAGATGATAATTTGAGTTAGTCTTGTCTCGTCTGGAATGTAAAATGTTAAGTCTCATCCCCATTTTGTTTGGTTTATTTTAGAATCGAGATGAGAAATTCCTTTCCTCATTGGCAGCATTAAACTAAACCGAAATATGTTTTGCCTAATATCACGTTTCTGCTTATAATGGAATGAACTGAGCGATAATAAGTTCCTAATACGAAGAAATTCTGTAAGGTGGAACGTTAAACTAAAATATTTCATCTCCCTCTCTCTTTCTCTCTCTCTCCCTTACGAAGGGCATGATGTCTCAATGATTGCGAAAACTATCACTTAACACAATATGATGTTCTTATTTTGTAGCAAATGCGAAAACTCAATTTAAAGGTACGTTCAGAAATGTTTGTGATAACTTGATCCAAGATCCAATATAATTTGAATGAAAAAGTTTTTTGTGCGTTTTATATCTGGACAACTAATAATAACAATAATAATAATAATAATAATAATAATAATAATAATAATAATAATAATAATAATAATATTCAAACGAGGAATTGAAATTATATAAGGAAGAAATTATTTCTGGTTTTAACACTGATTACCATAAATCTGATCCGATCTTTATTTTTCCTCTGGTCTTTACATAATGTACAAACCTATTACATTTTAGGTTTGAGGAGTGTGGTGCCTTAGTGGTAGATTATTTACATCCAGTACTTCGGGTCCCCAATTTGATTACAGTTCGTGTCGTGTGGACTTTCTGATGAATTCAAAAAATCTACAAACACAATGTTGTTCACCGTAAACGTACACTTTACTGTGATCGAACTAAACAAAGACGCAGTAGAGATAAGTGTACAGCGTTTCCTTAGTGAAAAACGTAGGTACGTTTTCTTTTCAGATCAACCATTCTAAATGAAGTCTCTTAATTCCTAAAAGAAAAGTATCGGAATAACATCAACATTAATATTCTAATTTAAAAATCCTATTATATTTCAATAAAAACCCTGAAGGATATACATAATAAAACATACGCAAATTATTTGTATAAATACATATGGTTTTGATAACTTTAGAATAGGTACATGTACTTTTTTACAGTTATATATACAAAGAAAAAGTATGTAATTGAGCTTTATTCAAATTTTCACTTCAAATTGTATTATATTGAAAGGTAAGTTCCTTATTGCAACTCTTACTAACATTTTTATGTATATCGTCATTCGGAACACTACGAAATACTTGCATATCAGAGTACTTTTCCTGTATTCGTTTAATAAACGCATATCCCTTCTTAAGGTGAAGAAATGGACAATTAGGAAACCATTTCGCATGTTCTAGCCATGGAACATCGTTATCAGGCCAATCTTTTAATCCATCAGCAAAACAAATCAATTTTCTTCTTCTTTATGAAGAGACGTTCACGAAAAAAGTATGTAATGGAACTTTATTCAAATTGCACTTCAAATTGTACCATATTGAAAGGTAAGTTCTTTATTGCAACTTTTAGTGGCATTTTTGTGTATATCATCATTCGGAGCACTACGAAATACTTGGATATCAGAGCACTTTTCCTGTATTCGTTTAATAAACGCATATCAGTTCTTAAGGTAAAGAAATGGACAATTAGGAAACCATTTCGCATGTTCTAGCCATGGAACATCGTTATCAGGCCAATCTTTTAATCCATCAGCAAAACAAATCAATTTTCTTCTTCTTTATGAAGAGACGTTCACAAAAAAAGTATGTAATGGAACTTTATTCAAATTTCACTTCAAATTGTACCATATTGAAAGGTAAGTTCCTTATTGCAACGTTTAGTGGCATTTTTGTGTATATCATCATTCGGAGCACTACGAAATACTTGGATATCAGAGCACTTTTCCTGTATTCGTTTAATAAACGCATATCAGTTCTTAAGGTAAAGAAATAGACAATTAGGAAACCATTTCGCATGTTCTATCCATGGAACATCGTTATCAGCCCAATCTTTTAATCCACCAGCACAATAGAAGCATATAGTTTGGTCTCTTTTGTTCGTGTAAGAAATCCAGCATCACTTAATTGATCCGGATATTGTTTTCAAGAAACAGGCCAATTTTCGAATGTTCTTAAACGTAATTCCTTTGTACAATACTGATTATATTGAGGGGCAAAACATTTATATGCACTACTACATGGTAATTCTGGCATTTGTTGGAATGGTTTCCTTTCAGATACAGAATTTGGTCTCAGTTCCATTCTTAATCTTCCACTATTCGTATTTTTTCTAATCGTCTGCTTAAATGAAATCTTGCTTACGTTTCTATGTTCAATTATGTTCGAAATCTATGAAAGTCAATATTATAAAGTAACTTATGATTTACACAGCCATGTTATTTCAGCAGCTGATCAACAGACACTAATGACACTATGCATACAGATATCTGCGCACACATGCATGATGGAGGAAAGGATGACGAACAGGAAATGATGTTTCATCTTGTTTATACATGTACCATACACTTACGGAGGACCACGTTCCTTGGGAGTCCGGGTTCGATTCTCGGTGAGAAAGCATTATTTTTTCATGCAAGAATTAATTGAACTCTAAATCGTAAAGTACTGGTATTGTGTTCGATTCCTGTGAGAGATTTTTCAAAATGAAAGCATATTTAGTGTCCGAGTTCGATTCTCAATGAGAAAGCATTCAAAATTTTAAAACAATAAGTTAATTAGTTCCTCTGGGGAAATCGGTTCCGATGATGTGCAAGTCAGTCGAAAACGTTTATACATGTCCCTACACTTACGAAGAACCGCGACTCTAGAGGGTCCGGGTTCGATTCTTGGTGAGAAAGCATTAAATATTTTAAGGCATTAAGTTAATTCGATCCTTTCTGTCGTGAAAATGAAGTGCTGTATACGTGAATTTTTTTTTCATGCAAGGACTAGTTCAACTCTAAAATCATGAAGTACCGAATTCGATCCCAGCTCCCTACCAAAGTCGATTTTTGTGTACAGAACCTTTATATCGTAAGTTAGCAAAGCTACAATTAAGGACAGTCGTGAAGTACAGGTCTAGCGTTTTGATTTCGGTAAGAGAGCTTTCAACTTGAAAGCATATTTAGGGTTCAGGTTCGATTCTCGGTAGGAAAGCATTGAATATTTTAAGACATTAAGTTAATTCGTTCCTTTCTGTCGTGAAACGAAGTAAAATTCTTCTTTTTTCATACAAGGACTAGTTCAGCTCTAAAATCATGAAGTACCAAATTCGTACACACGCTTATGAACCCCCTCTATTTTACTTCCACGGTGTCCAACTTTGGTCCCATCTCACTATCATCTCCTGTTCTCTCGATATAAGTTATCGACATTTTGCCTAAATAGGGCTCTGCCGTGGCCACATGACTCCCCATGGCATGACTCTTTGTTCATTTTGCAATGAAATCGCTTATTTTTCTGAGTACTATGAGTGCATACTGTTCAACGTTGCTCCCATCACTACAATTTCCTGTTCTCTCGATATAAATTGTTAATATTTTGTTTATAAGGGAGATATGGCGTTACAATCATTAAGTTTGAAGAAGAATTGAGGATGGTATTGCCTTGCCACAAACAACACCTATTATTATTATTATTATTATTATTATTATTATTATTATTATTATTATTATTATTATTGTTGTTGTTGTTGTTGTTTTACTTACCACTAATGTTGCCTACCTTTATTTGCAATTCAATGTGTTACTAAAAAGCAAATCAAATAACTCTCCTCGCCATTCACGATCCCGAACTCGAAATACGTTATTTACAGTTCTCTGTGTTAGGGGAAAGCACATTTATTATCTTATTCTTTCAAATAACACTTCACAAGTTACATCACTTTCAATGTGTAATTTCATATCGTCACTAACAATTATCTTGTTCCAATAGGAAAATATCCCCCCTCCTGCAAAAAAAGCCAGACCGTAGCGAAAGGGCGTGAACCTTCTTTAGGCAAGTAATCGGGTCCAATATTTCAATAAAAGAGGGTAAGTCCCTGCACACAAATATTTCAGTAAAATAGGAAAAGTTACTGAAACTTTTTGAATACCTATTCATGGACGAAATTCGGTTCCCTTATAACTTTTTAAGAGTTTGAAGGGCCGCCATTTTGAACACTTTCATCTGATTATTCTGATTAACGAACTCATCAAGTTATTTCAACAGTTAATGTTTGTGTCAAGTTTCGTCTCAATCCGCTGAAAATTAGGGTGGTTATGGCATTCTTAAATAGTGTTATATATACATACATACACACACACACACACACATATATATATATATATATATATATATATATATATATATATATATATATATATATATATATATATATATATATATATATATATATATATATATATATATATATATAGACAGAGGGAGAGAGAAAATGTGTTTTGCTCCCTTCTCCCTTTTCGCACCTGTGCTGCGTCAGAGGTAAACCGGGCATCTTTGCAAAACGTATTGACCAGCCTAACCTAAACACAAGCCTGTTATTTGTTAACGTAGAAACATGGTCGAGAGGTGAAAAAAAGAGGTGTAAGGCATGTGGAGATAACTTACTTTCATAACCTGGTAACGGTTATAGTGCAGATACGTTGAACGGTTGGCTTCTCGGCGAGTATACTCGCATCTTGACGAACGAATAGGCGGACGGAGGACAGATATTCAAAACTTATTCCTTTGGAATGTAGGGGTCATGAAAAGTATGAATGAGCTCCTTGGTGACTAAGTGGTTAGTAACAAAATAAAGAGGGAAAATTTAATGAAATAATTTATATAATGGAAATTGTGGAATGAAGAGACACAAATGTACCTAATTTTGTCCACCACAGTTTCACATGTTGTACAAATGCATCAGAAGGTTTTCAACCGTGTTCGAACCTCCAGCACTGATTTACAGTGCTATTTTTAAAATAATTTCTCTGATATATTATGTAGGTTCCAAAAGTAATCGGTTCAGTATAAGAAAACTGAGAGTCCAATATTTAAGAAAAGCATATGTTTAAAGGGCTAGTTTGTTGTAATTTTAAGTGCTGCGTATGACGGTACAGAACTGAAGAACATAATATACAACATAGTTTAGCATATTTTTTTACCAAATGTTATTTCAATTCATTCACTTGTAATAATAATAGTTTTAAAACGTTTATTTCAGGGTGTATGGAAAACTACCAAAAGCTAACGCAACCATTTATTTGGATTATGTAGAAAGAATTGGAAATCTGAATATTACCAATCTGAAAGAATTTAAGAAATTCAAAGGCGTGAAATTTGCCAGCAACAACACATTGAATGAGATTCGTCTTCAGGTGAGCGGAATTTCTACGAAATAAAAATATCCGTAAGTATTTACCACTAATAAACAGGTTTAATGATGTTTCACATCAGAAAATGACGCGCTATAGCATCCGTGCCAGATATAGGCCTCACGCGTGAAATATAGTATCCATATTTACGAAGTAGCGAACTGTATGAGGTAAGTTAGGTTTTTCGTACTTGTGAATACACATTTGTTTTATGGGAAACAGTACAACACTGTGACATTATCTGTTACTTGTTCTATTGTTTTTTGCTATTAGAACACCTCTTGAATAATACTATATATACGAGGAAATGACTGAAAAGTTTTGAGCCTAACATAGAAGATCAGAATCTAGAATAGAATAATTATATGTATTAGAATAGTACAACCTTTTGCATTAGTATGCATCAAGCTCTTGGTTCTAAGTAATTTCTTTGTCTTTAACAAGCTCTTGAAGTGTGTGAGATGGCAGAAGTTGACAAATGGAAAAACATTGAGTACAGATCAGTCATCGAGTATCTGCAACTACCATATCAGATCTTGAAGTTTTTCCGCCACATCTTCATACCATATGAAGAAAAACTTTTAGATCTGAAAGGCGAGACATATGAAGATGTGGCGGAAAAAGGACCAAAAGAAGAGATAAAGAAAAGATTATAGAGGACTGTGAAAAGAAAGGGTTGAAAAGGTTAGTGAGAGAAGAAGGAAAGCTACCTAGGATGAAAGGATTTCCAAAAATCCACAAAGAAGCAGTGCTAGTTAGTCTGAATGCCAAGAGTATGTTCCCCAGCCTTAAGAGAGAAGAAATATTGAGAATAATAGAAGAGGAAATGGGTGACATGGATGAGGGGACAAAGAAGAATTTCATAAAAAGCATGGAAGAAAGGATAGGAGACCTAAACACAAATGAAGAACAAAGAAAAACCGATTTAAAGAAGTTCTGGACACAGTTAAGGAGAAATGGATACAACGAAGAGGATAAGATCACAAAAGACATAGCAAGAGGGAGAGAAAGATAGAGGAGGAAGACAAGAACAAAAAATGTTTGGAATAGAAAGCCTAGGTAAAGAAACAGAGAAGATAAAGAGAATGTTTCGGAAAGCAGGAGTTAGGACGTACAGGAAAGGAGGAAGCAGAATAAATGAACTAGTAAGAAGAACCAAGAGAAAAGCAGTAGCGGACAAAGATGGAAGGGGAGTAATATATAGAGTAGGATGCGTGGAGTGTAACAAAATTTACTTAGGAGAAACAAAAAAGAAAATGCAAGAAAGCATTAAACAGCATCAGGATGATGTAAGATTGAAAAGGGACAACAATGCGATATACAAGCATCACAAAGAGACAAACCACAGGATAGGGTGGGAAAGAGCAGAGGTCATAGAAGTAGAGAACAGAACTTTGGTGAGAAAATGTAAGGAAGCTAGGGAGATTATCAGGGCAGGAGACAAGGTGATGAATTTAAATGCAGCATTCTCGATAAATAAAGAATGGGAGAAGATTCTGCTCAAAGAAGAAGAAATGAAAAGGAAGATAAAAGAAAGACGAAAAAATTAATAAGTAAAATATGGATAATTAGAGGACAGAATGTATCCAACGAAAAAAGTAAACTTTTAATTGGACACGTGTCCAGCTAAAAAGTAAAAATGAAAGCCACACAAGTGTTACTTTTTAATGAAGGGGCGGAGCCTAATTAAAAGTTGATCTCCGGAGACTATATAAATGATGAACAACTACCAAGCAGCCAGAAGGAGTGGAAGTCTGATGAAGACACAGTTATTATGTTGAAATTGTTACGTGATACTGTTTTTTTTTTTTTACATATTATCACATAGCCTTGCTCAGTGTGTTATTGTGTATTAGTACAAAATGGAAACAAGGCCTGATAGAATAGTTATATATTCAGTTTTACTGTATTGGTTATGGTGCAGCATCACATTGCTAATGAAAAATGTGCAAATGGTGTTAAAACTCCGTATTTTTGTGAAGCCGAAATGAGAAATGTGCACCATTCCTCAAGTTTATAAATAATTTTATTCTTTAAATTGCATTTCATAACATTGTGAAACAATATATTTAACTAAAACTAAAGCTGTGCACATCAAGTTTCATCTGTATATATATCCGAACCTTAAAGGAGAAGGGGAGTAAGACATTCTTTATGAAAATGTGTTATTGCCAGATTTGAAACACATGTTCTGATATTTCTTACTCTTAGAAAGTTTGTAATTGTTGAGTTGTTGATTTTAGTTTAGCGTCCCTTTCAGCAGCGAGGCTATATGAGACGTGGACCTACTGATTAACGTGGAATCCGAACCACATGAGCTCCCGCCGGGAATCGAACCCGGATTTCCCACGCCAAAGGCGCGTACGCTAACCGCTTAGCCACGGAGGAGCTCTAGTGAAAAATAAAGTGGTTCACTGGTGGCACAAGGGGCGTTTGTAGGTTAAAGGCAAAAAGAAGTAAGTCAACAAGATCTGACATATTCCTGTATACTTTTTTGAGGTATTTTGTAGACTTTTACTCAATCAGCTATTGCGTCAAGACTATTTATCGTAGGATCATGGTTCATACCCCGTTTTGTTTCTAGTAAACCAGTGTTTCCAACTGCGTCCGTAAAATTTCCCTAAAGTGTACCAAATGCGGGAAATGTCCGCTCAAAGTGGGAAAAGGGATGTTCTTTTCTTTAAATCCCTTTTTTATCGCGAATATCTCTTTTTGGTATAGGATACGATTATGCAACTGCTACTAAAATGCTTTATGGTGAAGGGAATGAGATACAAAGAGTGACCCTGGGATGAATAATTTTGATGCTACAGCCGATTTACATATTTTCCCTTGATAATACCCTTTTAGTGAATTTCTATTCTATCATCATCATCATCAAGACTGTTCATTGCTCGAACATGAATTGTAGTTCGTTTTCTTTGTCATGAACCAATCTTTCAACGGTAACACTTGCATGTCTCTAGCGTGTACCATAGTGGAGAAAATTTGCGAAAAATGGAAATTTTTGTCAAAAAGTCCCTTTTTCCCTGATTTTGGGACCCTCTGGCCGGTCCCTGTGTCAACCCAGATAGCCCCCAAAATCTCAAACATACTACATACTATGTGTAATAACTGTGCGAAGTTTCAATGTTATATCTTCAAAAATAAGCGAGAAAAAAATATTGCCCCATGTGCAAACAGGATCAGCTTTTCCCTATGTGAGCAATGGAAAACCCATTTTTATATAAACATTTCCTGACTCATCCCTAATTATTGTAGAGACATAATTGATACACCATTTTGTTTGTTCAAAACCGGTAATTCAATCGGTATCACTCGCATGTCTCTAGCATGTACCATAGTGGAGAAAATTCGCGAAAAAGGGAATTTTTGCCAAAAAATCCCTTGTCACCAATTTCCTTTTTTGCGAATTTTCTCCACTATGGTACAAGCATGAGACATGGCAGTAGTTCCGTCTGAAAGGCTGACTCATGCCAAAGGAAACGAGGTACGTGTCATGACTTTAGGGTAAATAGTGATAATATTGTAGATACTTTACTAAAGTGATTTACTAAAAATGTGTAAAAAATGAAAAATAAAGAAATCGAGATTTCTTGACACACGTCTGTTGACTCTGGCAACATAAATCATACCTCGGTTTCTTCATCGTAAGGCAGCCTTTTAAATGGTACCACTGAAATTTCGTTTTCGTGTACCTGTGAAGAGAAAAATGGGGAAAAGGGATTTTTTCTTTTAAAATCCCCATTTTCATTTTGGACGGGATTTTCACGCTTTTAGTACACGATAGGGAAATTTGAGTGGTACATTTCAAAAGCCTGTTTTATAACGAAACCAACGAGGTACAAACATTGATTCTAGGGTAAATGGTGATATGTCAGGGAGTTTTTGAAAAAACTTCTCAAATATACCCTTTCTTAAACCCATCGTCCATGTTTGTGACGCCACAGCCCCCAGACAGAACACGCGAAGCTGCAAAGTGCCCATAAAATATGTTCTATGATGCTTCCATATTTGAATGAATGCAAAAAACTCAGTCTAAAGAGCTTTACTAGAGACTTATAAAGCAAATTCGGAAGGTCGACGCCATGGCACAGGTGTTGTGCCACCATAATTTAAAAGGGTTAAACAACTGTAATTTGTATATGGCGCTTTCATACACAAGTAATTCCGACTTTATAACCGTTTTCACATTCCAGTCGCGTCAGTTCTCAGTGCAAGGTGCCCAGCCGTTTCACTCGTAGCTATAAAATACTTGAAATGGTCAGAGCAAAATCTCATAACAATGAAAGTGTGGAGCAAGAAGATATTAGTGAAGATATTAATTTGACATCAGATGAAGAATCGTTAGTTAATTCGAAATCGCCATACAATCTTTCGACCGAACCAAGCACAGGCTTAAATGAAAGTGTACGTTATAAGGTTAGAAGGTTGTTTCAAGATGGTATCAAAGATCAACAACATCAGAAGGAACTCGTCAGACAACAACCACACATTGAAGTTCAGCCTAGCGAAGAATATATCATCAGCTGTTGTGCCAATACTTGGTGCATTAAAAGAAGTGTACATGAAAACAGAAACTAAGCGAAAACGGAGAAAAGTTGCAAATTTAGAACAGTGGCGTAGGAAGAGGACGAAAGGATTTCAGCGGTAAGATTTCAGTTTTGGTGCGAGCAAGGAAATAAAGTGCACGGGTAATTGCAAGAGCAAGTGTGTATCTACTGTAGGTGAAATGAAGCAGAGAGAACTTCATGAAATAATGCAGTAATTGGGAAAAAATGTAGTCTATTAGTTCGTGTGTAGTTGAAACTCCAAAGAACAGCAAGCCTTCAAGAGCTGGCGATAAGCAAAGAGACATGAGCCGTACTTACAACTTGTGATTGAAGGAAGGAAGGAGCGAGTGTGTAAGTAGTTCTTTATTAATACACTAAGCACTTCAAGCAAGTTCATAGAAAATGTAATGATAAAAGGCCTGCTTCATCAGGTGGAGTAATTCCAAAAGTTGGTAGAGGACATCATATACCTGCAAACAGAGTTAGAGAACAAAGCATTCTTATTGTAAAAGAACACATTAAAAACTTCCCATCTTTTCAGAGCTACTACACCAGAAAAAAAGACAGAAGCTTTACCTTGGAAGTGATCTAATGTAGCAAAAATATATTAATTGTGCTCTGAAATGTGCAATAAATGAAATCATGCCTCAGTAAAGGAGCTAATTTATCGTCGAATATTCAACGAAATTTTCAATATCGCTTTCAAATTTCTCTCCAAGGATTCTTGTGAGGTTTGTGATGAATTTAATATCAATCTGCAAAGCTGTACAGAAGATGAAAAACCGGTTGTGGAAGGACGGTACAGAAAGCACATTGATGAAGCAGATCTTCGTTACAAGTTGAAATCTACGGACAAAGATAAATCCAGTGAAAATAAGTTTCATTTTACTCTGCTTGTGGATTTACAAAAGTGTCTACCAACCCTAAAACTTCACATCTCCATAAGTTCTTATATATATAAGCTCTGGACATTCAACTACAAAGTTTTTGATGCAACTGAAGGAAACTGCTATTGTGTATTTGGGATGAAAGTATTGCTGGTCGAGGTGGAGATGTAATTGCTTCAGCATTCCTTTCTATTATCGTGAACTTCCTCACAATGTGGAAAATATAATCTGATGGTCGGATAACTATGCTTCTCAAAACAACAACTTTTCACTTATCTTGTTGTACAAATGGATCATTGCACAACGTCAACAATTAGAAGTTATCGATCACAAATACTTATTGAAGGGGCATACACATAGCGAAGTTGATTGTTTTCATGCCATTATCAAGAAAGACAGCAGAATAACTAAAAAAAAAAAGATTACTATATATCACGACTGGGCAATTTCATTGCTACTAATAAAACATTCTGTGTCCAAACACAACTGTTGAGCCAGTTTTTGAATTTCAGCTCCCTTGCATAAACTAGAGGACAGTTAATAAACCGCAAGATAGCAGAGTCTGCAGAAGCTGTGAGAATCAATGAAGCTGTGTGGATTCGGGTCTGCAGAGATTTGCCATTTGTTACCATTTCAACAAATTATTTTCAGATAATTTCATGTCAGTGAAAGTTCAGCGTAATCGCCGGTCGAACATAATCTTACCCACAACAATGAATCCTGTTACAGATAAGCAACGTTCGATCAGTTACAACAAGTAGAAAGACTTACACGATTTAAAGAGGTGGATCAACCTTGTATATCACCACTTTTTTGAAACACTTCCGCATGCAGGACAGAAGGAAGTAGATACTGAATTAATTAATGATCCTGAAGCTCAATAACTTGAGCAAGGTTGTTTGCTTACACTTTTATTGTATTGTGGTTCCATGTTTCTTATATATGTGGCTTTTTCATTCAAGCAAACCTCAATATAAATCTCTGTAATCCTTTCAACAATACTTCTTAAGAAATGTTATTATTAAGAGGCCTCACAATCATAGTCAACGTCTTGCGAATAAAATCAGAAAAATAAACACACTGCTGAACAAGACTATGGCAGAGAAACTAACGCAATCTTTAAACATGTAAAAGAAAAGGGACATGATGTGAACTGGGAAGAAGTTATTCTACTGGAACGGGAAAAAAGATTGTGGCCGAGAAAGTGGAAAGAGGCCTGGTGGATAGAAAAGGAAGGGGATGTAAACTTAATGAATTGGACCAAAGGTATCAGCATTAATAAAGAATGGAGAAATATTATTGATAAATACAGAAAAATGTATATGAATTAATGTACTCAATGGTTGCTTGTTCCTTGTTGTTTCTTTCTGGTAAAATGTTATGTTGTCCCATTGGTCAGTTCAGATAGATTTCCACGCTTCTGATTGGCTGTTTGAACGGGCCAATGATAGAGCAGATAGGGAGATGAATTGTGTATATATAAACTTGAGTAATTTTTTGTATCACTCAGTGTACGTCTGATGAGGATCTTGGCTAGAAGATCGAAACGTCACGTGTAAATGTGTTTTTATATTAAATAAGTGCAGTCTTGTTCATCAGTGTGTTTATTTTTAAGAGGCCTCATCCCGGCGAAATTAAAATACTGCTAATTTTACACTCATTACAGTCATTATGTGATATCATCAAATAGATAAATGATAATTGAAATGCGGAACAAGAGCGCCCTAGACAATATTATTTTGTGTGAGGTACTGTTATCACAAGTCACCTAGTGGCTTTCCGTTTCCAGCCGTTTAGAAACGCGAAAATAAATACCGATTTTCAAAATGGCCAGAAATCGAAACCAGATAATTGGGTCGTGATAACGATATCTCATGTAAATTGATATTGTCTAGGGCGCTCTTGTTCCACATTTAGATTATCTTTTATCTACCTGAAGATATCACATAATTACTGTAAAATTAGCGGTGTTTTAATTTCGCCGGGATGAAGCCTCTTAAATGATAAAAATACAAACAACTTTCGCAATAAGAACTCTCAGCAGAGAACATTCATATCTTTATTGTAAATTAAATTCAAGTCAATTGCTACAGAAACCGTTTTCTTATTCAGGATGAAACACAGCTTTACACTCTTTACTATCTCCTCTGAAAATTTAATAAAAATGACTTACTCCCCTATACTTTTAAGGTCCGGATATATATATATATATATATATATATATATATATATATATACCTTATTAAGAAATACCGCTTTCCATAATCCATTTAAACGCTGGCTGAGCCTCTCGAATATGTAAGGACATTCGAATGAGTTTCAGTATTATCAGTGTAAATGGCTCGCTGTCGCAGTCAGCTCCAAGCCGGATACTGTGCGATTAATATTTACGGATCAGGAGGTGGTATGAACAGGACCGTAACGTGGTTTCCTGAATTCCATGCTCGCTTTGGAATTGTTATTTTCCTCATTGTCTTGTCGAACAATGTATTTTTTGCGGCATTAAAATTAGCTTTTGATCATTCTGTAAGGTGTAACGTTACATTTAAGGTGGCTATATTGAATTTGGACTCGATTGATGGAAGTTTTACTTTGTGGTTGAGGTGATAGGAAAGATTTCAAGACCTAATTGCAATATGTAATCAGTATATAACTTTATTAGAAAGTCACTGAAAGTCAATGATTTTTAGCTGTGTGAGAGGGCTTAAATTAAATTATAACATTACGCTCATAAGGTGTTAGTGTAAGTAACTTAGAATGATTTTCAAACACAGAAGATTAGATTTGCATATGCAAATTGAATTTTTATCTCCTATACATTATCATATTGTCATTATATTTGTTTTACTTAAATGTTTCCTTAGTTGTCTTTAGTCTCTTTGAGAGGAGCTTGAGTACCATCACCTTTCACTGTGAGTACAGCATTGTTATCACAAATAATTCTGAAACTTTTGTGTCCTCCGAAGATAATTTTGCTATTTAGGATTATACTCAAAATAATTTTAATTTTACGTTTTCTTCTATTTAGATTACGAATATTACCAAAAAGTTAATGCGATTCTCCGTAGGCTATTGAGTCCGCTAATATGTGTTTTAAGGTCAAATATGAAATGCGAATAGCGATATCTATTGATTCTTAATTGATGACAAATTATTTTAATAATCCAAATTACATACTAAACTAACGTATGAATTTTATTTAGGTGAAAGATAATTTGAAAGTCCCAATACTTGATACCAAGAAGGAATCTTACGTCAAATATCCAATGAGAACTGAGTATGGCATGTGCTTAGCAGTTCATTCTGAGCTTCTTGATCTACAAAGGTAATTTGACACTATTTCCCCATGTACCTTGAATGTTCTTTATTTGTTTATATATATATATATCTATATATCTATATCTATATATCTATATATCTATATCTATATCTATATCTATATCTATCTATCTATCTATCTATCTATCTATCTATCTCTCTCTCTCTCTCTCTCTCTCTCTCTCTATATATATATATATATATATATATATATATATATACGAGTATTCTGTCTCCTCTTTTTTGATAATATTGTTTATAATAAGTACTTTTGTCAAAATAACTCATGGCCAACTAGTAGTGCACTACCCACTACGCTATTTTACTTTTAAATTATAAATAGTATAGCATTTTGACTATTTCTGCAAAATGTTTAACCGTTCCTAATAAACGCACGAGATATTTTTTTGTTTGAAAAGAAACTATAGAGAAGAGAAATCTATGTTTGAGTTAAGTAAAGAACTGTAGTTTTCCAATTCACACTGAGAACTTTGTATATTAACAATTACCCGGTGAATTTTCAAATAAAGAATATGCTTTAACATTGTGTATTCAGTTAGAAAATATATTCCATGTTGATATTGTGATTGCAGAAAAGTAATTCGGTTTTATCTATTTGCTTTAAAGTTATACGAGAGTTTCTTGGTCTACCATTTATAGGCGTTCGTAAATGTTATACGAGAACACGCAATATCCCATTTTATTTGCATAATTCCTTCGATAATTACATTAATACAAACACATTTTCATAAATGTCAAATAAATAGAACATAATATGAACACAATTGATTGCAATAATGAATTCGTGATTAAATATTAAAGGTTTCTGGCTTGTGATTAGATCATAGTTCAAGTTTATATTTTAGTTTACGTTATAAAAATAACAAAATTAAGAAGATGTGCCAAACAGTAAGTCCTAGCCATTTGTACACAATGATTATGAGTAGACACTACTTTTAAGTTACTTAAATTTCTTCAATAATAAACATTTATATTATGTCTCACAATAACATATATTTATAATCTCTATCTTTTTTATGACTTCTATCTATTAGTCCACGGCTGTTTTGACAGCAAATATATTTAATTTTAATCAATTTTAATTTATAGATTGATTAAAATTAAATTATTAATTTAATTGAATCAAACCCTGTTTATAAAAGAAGTTACATCATATATTGTTATTTGAGACACACAGTGTTGCTTCTACGCTTTTCAATATCATTTATTATATGTTTTTGAAAATATACCTGAAAATCATACATATTTATTTATTGCAGTCTCAGTGAAGAAGAACGAGAGAACTACAATATACCTTACTACGACATGAGCTTTGAAAAACTAGTTTTTATTGTGATGTACTTAAAACCTAACATAAAGGTAATATTTCCACTTCATTATTATTTACGTAATATGTGTGTGCCATTTAACAATATAACAACATAATACATTTACAGGCTTTTGGAATTAATTTTTTTCTTACGTTTGCTACACAAATTACACTTTATTCTCAAAAGTTAATTGATAAAAAAATATCTCATTTTCTGATGAAAACGTAGCCATCCGTGGAGAGTTTATAGAAATGTTTTATTTGCAAGCCGTTGGTCTAACAAGGCAGGAAATATACAACCAGTAGTTGTATAGTTTGTGACGCCCAGGGCAATGAGACAATTGGATGATGCATATGAAAGACATTTCTACTTCTTTTCGGTTGGGTTTTTGAATATACGGTTCTGCGGTGTGTATCTCCTTTTCTCCACGCACTTAGTTTTTGGTTGCGTGTTAAGCAAATCGTCAAAGAAATCTTTCCTTCTATTTAAGATGCTATCTGTATCACTGAGAACTGTACCGTCAGATTTCTTTAATATATAAGCACGAGGCTGATAGCCTTTCTTAAATTTGTTGATCCCCTTATACATGACCCGGATGTTTTTATTTTTATTATTATCTTCAAGACCATTAATTTTAGCTTTCGGAAAATCTCGTTTCTTTGTTCTAAAAGTTTTGGAAGTTTCCCGCCTGATATCTGCGAAATTTTGTGTAGTTATTTCATTTGGATTTTGTAGCCAGCGTAATTTTGCCTGTTTTCTCTTCTCTACTAGTTTTATGCATTCCTGGTCGAACCATGGTATCGCGGGAGTTGGTCAAATATCCGTTCCGCTTCTTCGTAAAAATTGTCTTTTATATCGCCATCCTTATCTTCAGTTGGGGCATGTACATTTTAAACATTAATATCACACCACCGTCCCTTAAGGGTAATAAAAGAAAGTCTGTCAGTAACGAATTCAACCCCTTTAATTGCTGGTAATATACGTTTATGAACGATAAACCCTGTTCCTAACTGGTGATTTTTTATTCCTTCCCCGTAAAAGAACGTAAAATTTCCGGAATTCACAAATCCATTTCCTTCCTACCTAGCGTCCTGAACTCCTACTACGTCCATCCTGTATTTCCCTAACTCACTTGTTAGCGGACTTTAACGTTCCTGCCCTATAAAGACTCCTAATTTTCCATGTTCCAAATTTCATGTCCATTTTCTTTTGGTGAGGTCGTATCAAGTTATCAGTCCTTGTCCGAGGATTTTGTGAATATTTCTGAACAAGTGTTTTTTTGTTTGCAGGATGAGGCTGTTAGCCATACCCAAATCCCCAAGCTGGAGGACCACTCCTAGTCGGCTGTCTGCGACTGCTTATTCAGTATATTCGCAGCTAACCTCTATATTTACAGGCCTTCTCCTCGATCCGGAACCTGAGGACGCGCCATGCCGTGGTGACAGGAACCCACGTTACCTATAAACTAGTAGTCTAATTAAATACATTTTCAGCTCACACCATTTGGTTACTTGGTTACTGGTTTTGGACTTGTTGTACACATATTACATAAAGACAACTTTTAAAGAAAGAACTACAACAAATCCGAATTTTTATACCAGATCGATGAAGATACAAATGATTGTAATATTTTATCATAAAATGGTTTCTATATTAAACTTTTACATTTTGTTACATTTAGCATATAACGATTTGAGCAGGTGATTTACATCTGGTATAAAGTAATGATCATACCACACTTTGCATAGCTCTTTTTATGGCTTACAAGATATAATTAAATTATCTAAGACCCACAATACATTACTATAGTTTTATTATATAAATCTATTAAAATGCCTTAATAATGCTCTTTCGAATGCCATTTGAATTATGAAAATTGATAAATAAATAAACAAATTATTAGCTTTTGCCCTCCGCATATGTACACTTATGCCCAAAATGAGTGTCGCATAAGAGATCTATAACCCTCTTCTTGTAAGAATATAATTTGATAATGATTTTGCAGGGTACTTATAATACTATGTGTTTAATTGGAAAATTATTATTTTTGGTAAATTTCATAGGAAAAGAGTTATGAATACGAAAATTAGGGTGAGTAAAACATAATGTTGCTAAATGGACAAGAAAGTTTTATTGTTCTTATTTACTGCTCTTTTGACACGAAATTCGTCACATACATGTATTTGCTGATTATACACATACTAACAATATGAGAAATACTGGGCGAATTTGTTATCAAATTATATTCCTACAACAACATATTTATAGACATTCGACAGTAATTTTGGACATGAGTGTACATATCCTGTTATCATATGTTCTTTTCTGTTGAACGCTTGCCAAGTCACACACATGCACGAGTAAAGATGTGAGTGATTCCAATTCACATATGAGATCATGGTGGTAAATTATGCAGGGTAATTTATGCCTATTCCCTATAGGTCCCAATGCTAACCAGATATAAAAGGGTTTAAAACTTGCACTGTTGTCAAATCACTTAACAAATTTTCTCATATTTACCCCTGATATTTTCAGGGTGGTTATTTTCTCCCTCAAAATTTCAAGATGTTATCTACATAAATAAAAAATATAATTTTCTAAAAAATATATGGTTAAACAGTATTAGAGCGGGGATACTGCAATTTCAACAGTATCTCTCTCTTGGAAATAGAAAGTTGGAACTTTGAAACTCGAATAAATGAATGGACTTAGCGTTAAGATGAAGGATACCATGTACAATAATGGCTACACTGTCGAAATGTACACGTCAAACATTATCCTACATTGATATGGATCCATGACAAGATATAGTTGGAAAGGACATTAGTACAGATCACAAACTATTACTATTGTAAATTTTAAAATTCTAAACAAATATTCTTAAAGTTATTTGGCTAAATCGAATGAATAATTTGAGTTAGGTGGTAATCATAAGAGTGATAATCTTAGCATATTACACTGGAGTTGATTTGTTCGCACTCGATAGAGAAACAAACTGAATTACTTTAGCTGCGTCTATCACTAACATGATCAATATCGGGTTCTTAAAGTATCAATTTCCTCTTACACTGTGAAATATTGAAGGTGGGCTCTAGATAAGAATGCATTGTTGAAATGTTCGAAACATTATTGTTATGAGTAATAAAAAAATGCAATGGAGTAAGTCAAACACTTGAGAATAGAGAGTTTGTAACAAGAAGTTTGCAATGATTACTTCCAATTGAATTTTAGCATTACCTTTGGCTTAGCTTCTAATAGCAAGTCAAAGCAGATTGAATCTTAAAGTGTAAAGTCAATTTTGAAAGAAATATTATACTTACAAATATTTTAATCGAATAGGTGTTTTTCAATTCTCCGGATGAATTTCCTCAAATGTCGAAAAACTTCTACGTACACAGTGGAGATATTTTCACACACATTTTTACTACTGATCTCTATGCAACCACAAGTACTCCAGCAGTCACGGAATTAGCTATCAGCCAACGGAAATGTGTGCTACCTTCAGAATATAGCCTCGATATTAGTCCTGTTTATAATAGAGTAGCGTGTCGACTGCAGTGGAAATTCAAGATTATCATGAAGAAATGTAAATGTTCTCCACATCTCTTATATTCTACCGGTAAGTTTAATATTACATATTAGTTTACTGTTAGCAATTGTTTATTACAATTTAAGGTAATAACTGTATTCAAAATTTCCATATTTATTCAAAATCATTGGTCAACTTTGGCAATGCATGATTTTTGTCCAAGTGTAATTCTTTAGTACCTGCGAACTTTTAGTCACTATTAAACTGATTTACTTATTAATAGGGTTATTTCTTAAAAACGACAGATATAAAAAGTTAATATAGGTTGGCAGAAGTTAATATAGGTTGATATAGGTTAATATAGAAGTTAAGAATATAGGTTGGTTCTCCTCTCTGTGGAAGGATCGAAGGAATACTAAACTGAAAAATGTGTACCACCGTAATTGTTTTAACAAATTTTTATAAATACAACTTTAATTAATGACTGATTTTATTATTACATTTGTTCGATGTAAACGTTCAACTGTCGCTTCTTTGGTTTACATTTAGAGAGATAACAAAGGCCAACGATGGATAGTTCCACCTCTCCCTTTTGGAAATTATATATGAGCTCGTCTCATATTCTGTACGAAACTCCGCAGCTCAATACCTGTATCATGTGTTTCAGCATTTATGGTTGTAATACAGTATAAAAGAAAAGACTAACGATAAACCGAAGAAACGGAGAGATAAAATCACACATAAATATCTCAGAAGTTCGTTCAATGATTTGTGTTTAGTTCCAAGGAAAATGTTTACCTTATTAAAGAATTTTTTGTCATTTGTCTATTGATGTGAGATATATCAGTGAAGAAAGTTACAATTATAATTATATCAAATTGTAACAAGAAAACACTCATTCTGATTATATTGAATAAGTTGTATGAAATTTTGAACAAGGTTAATTAATTTTCTAAAATAAAACTATTAATATGATATTTTTTAAAGGTTGATTCTCCAATGAATTGAAAATTTTCGCTGATATTCTTGATAAGACGCCAAAAAATACTAAAATATCTACGACTTTTCTAGTTATGGAATCGTGCTGAAAACGGGACTTACTGCTACTAATAGAATACTGTTTTTATTAATTATCATATTCTTAGACAGCTCCTTTTGGTTTTTTCAGGAACATTTAAGGAATGTGACAACGAAGGTTTAGTCTGCATTTCAGAAGAATTCTCTAGTAAGTTATGTAGTGACTACTTCATTTTTCTTTTTACTTTTCAACTAGAACAGTGTTTATATAAGAAAACGGTTAAAATATATCATAAAGTGTAAGAACGTCTACTAAAGTGAAGGGTAGATAATTTAGTGCTAACGTGTATACTTCTTTCAAGTCTGAACTTCCTAAATTGTATAACATTGTTGGGACTTTTATTTAAAACATCTAAAACTACAAGATAAAGAGGAATGAAAAGAAGTAATTTTAAGCAGTTCTCAATCATAACTCCTCTTGTAAATTAAAAATCTGTTTGAATGAAAGGAAATATGAAAGTTTACAATTGATTTTCTTATGCCAAATCAAAGCAACACTTACCTGTATGCTAGTTTCTAAGAATATTTTCATAACATAGATTGAAAATCAGAATAACCAAATCTGGTGGTAATCCTTGTTATTCAACACCTGGTTTTAATTTCGAAAACTTGAAACAAGTTTCAAGGAAATCTAATCGAATTGCATCATGAGTCGTTAAATGCAGGCCATCCAGCGGAATCAAACTTTCATTTGTTGTATTGAATATTGTACCTGATAGTTACAGTTTCTCCTCAGAAAATTGAAACCTTGTTATTAATTTCTGTAATCATTATATATTTTGCTTTTCTCGAGGTAGAAATGAATCCGTATTACTCAATATCGACAAATATTCTACTTCCCCTATATCCATTATGGTGAGGAACAGAATTTCTTCTTGTTGTTCAAGAAAATGCGTTATCTTGTTAAAATACCTTAACTTATTCCTTCCTATCCGTCGTTTTCTAACCACTTCAGTACAAACATTTATATGATTTAATCGTCCAAAGAATTATCATCTGCATTTTTCCCCCTTTCCTTCACATTCAACATGCTTAAGTTTTGTGCTCTAATGGAATCTCTTTTGAAAACTTCACATCCTCTTTTAAACCTCACAAAGTTACAATCGGCATTCTCTTCTCGTTGAGAAATTCCAGGACAAAAAATATGTCAAGAATAAAAATATGGTGTCCCCTCTAAGCTAAAAATGCACATTTTCTCGCCTTTTAAAAAAGTATTGTTTTGTGTTTCTTCTAAAAAATGTCTACGCAGTCCTGTGTTTAGAGTTTCTTTTTTTCTTTTCACTTTGTTTATTTCCTAAATATGTTGTAATCTTTTTTTATTATATATAATCTTTTTATTTGCATATGTAAAGTACATATTTCTTGCTGGTTGCTCATATACTTTACAAAATAAATAATAAGGATAATGACAGTAACAATGATGAAAAATGCATCTAGTAATTTGTGTGTGTGTGTGTGTGTTTGTGTGTGTATAGAACAAATTAACTTCAGAACTAAAAATAGCGAATAAGTCCATCCTCCACATGTTTGGAAGTAACAGGAGAAAATATCACGAAGTTGACAAAATTTAGTTTACAAATTTTTCATTCGAAAGTGTTCATAAATTCAGGTTCATCTCAAAGAAAAAACTTCTTCCATTTTTGTAGAAGGGAAGGAACTTAAAATGCTGACCGCATTACCTCTTTGTATTGCGAAACTAATACGGTGAAGTAAAATTGTGCACTTCTTGTATCTCCCGTCTTGAGGTTTAAGTTCGAACCAATTTCCTTTAGGAACTTCCTAGCTTCCCGGCTAAAAACTCCCATAGTTTCTGTAGCAAAGGCGATGAACATATGATCTTTTAATTTTGAATATTTGGTGTGTTTTCGTTTACAGGCTGTCTCAGCAGCATTTCCTGCCTCTTTATATGTTGAAGGTAAATTACAAGGTGCAAAGGTGTCAACACATCTGACGTCCCATACCAGTCGTTGCCCCATTTTCCAAGGGGTTAATGTTACTCCATCTGGTCGTTTCCCATCATCTTGGGACATTCCAGATATCTCTAAAATACTTGGGACATCAATGCTGGCAAGAGCTCGTCTTATTATATTATTCAGTTCTCCATGACGAGAAATTCGACCTCCACCCCTAGAACAGTGAAAAAACTTCCCATTTAGACGGGTTAACTTCAAGACCAACTTTCTTTGATTCTTCTATTACAGTTTTCATGTCTTGATAAATTGACTGTGGAGAACCACCTAAGCTACCGTCATCCAAGTAGAAGATATGTAGATCAGACGATAAAGTGCGAACTATTGGGTGGATGGCCAGACTAAAAAGTATTGAACCAGATGGATCACCTTGTTGAAAGCCAACTTGTGATAAAGTTGTTCGTTAACCAAAAAATAGGATTGAAGGTTGAGCATAACTTTGCCAAAAGAATGAATATAATTGAGGCAGTACTTCTTTAACTTGTTGTAGCATAAGATCTATTTCTACAGAATTGAAAGTATTTTTGAAATCGATCTTGAGAAAGACGTAATTAGAATTCTTCTGTGCTTGTATGTAACTGCGCTAGCATGTAACTGTGCTAGCATGTATAATAGCTTCGTTTCCTTTTTTAAGTCACAAATCCAAGTTGGTGAGATTGCAAATAAGAGGAGCATTTGGCATACACAGAGGAAACTGCTGTCTTAGAAGCTAAACGTCTAAATGTACACCCAACAGCTATGGGTCTAACTCCTCCATCCTTCTTTCGAAGCGCACATAAATTTGCACCAAAGAAATATTTACATATTTCAAGATTGACATTTCCGCTCAGTATGAGGTTTATTAACTTTGTGATCTGCTCCAGCAGATATGATACCGCATCACCTACTGATTTGGAAATAAGATCTTTTAAATGTTGATGTTACAAACCATCAATTCCTGATGCAAATCCACTAGGGAAACTACAAGTAGCTTTTGACACAATTCCACGATCCACTATGATTTTAGGGTCAAGGTCGTTTGGAGGATCGGGTAAATTAAAATCCCTGGAAGGAGCTGGGTGTTTGGTTTCGAGATGGAGATATGTTTCCTCGTTTATTGGAGCCAAAATATCATCGGAGCTTAACAACCTTAGGGCCCCTCTGGTATCAAAGTCGGCAATTTTTGCTTCTATTTTTTTCGCTAAGTTTATAGTGTGCTTTTTCCCTAGACGTTATGAATAATCTGTTGACATAGTTTCATCTAAATTGCGTTTAATAATCTGGGTAATGGATATCGCGCTGCGATCCTTAGGGATTTTCAGATGAACAAACGAAAAGGTTAACATTTTTTTCCACGAGATGAAATCATTTCTATTTACGCATGTTTCTATTATAGATGCTAATCTCTTTGCAACTGCACTTCGAGCTTCTCTTGGAATTCTCTTTGTTAACCATTTATTTTTGCAAGTTCTTTACCAAAATCTTCCGTGGTAACTTCAATTTCTGTTATCACATGTTTTTTTTTCCGCCTTGTGTATATTCAAACCTTTCCTGTTTGGAAACCCTTTTAGACACTGAGGGCATGAAATTTCATCATTTCCCATTGAAGTGGAGATATCTGTTAATGAATTTACTTGATTAATATTGTTTTCCATTTATAAGGATTTTTGAAATATTTCCGTTGCACTAGATTTCATTGTTAAAAGATTTCGGGATTCTAACGTTCAATAGGCCTATTTCTTTCATGTTGCTATATTAAAATAACCACTAACCCAATTTTAAAACGGATTTCACTACTTTTACCTAGGAAAAATCATGCACACCCACATACAACTCAAGCACGTCAATCAAAAGAACTTCCTTACTTTCAGACAAAAACCACACAGAGAATGTTTCTGGATCGCACACCAATCACAACAATCTACAACCTACAATCTAATATCTACAATGTTGTAATCTATAATCATTTTATTCAAATTCACAAATGGATTCAGCATTGATTATCATTTGAAAAATCATAGGTTAATATTATAAAGTTTTCTTATCTTTTAGCGTAGAGCTAAAAGATGGTACGTTTCTAACATGCAAAGTTTTCTTAGTATCTAAGAGTAGAGCTAAAATATGGTACTCTGGAATTTGGACATTCTCATCACCCTTTATTATACAAGTTTTCATTTGTGTACAATAGGAATAAGCATTATAAATGAGCATAAGTTCCTCTATATAACTTTGTGATTTGTTTGTGAATTATAGAAACCGAACGATCGTGCGGTATAGGGCGTCTTGGATAGGTACTTCACAATGACCAGGCGTCTTACAGAGTATAGGTTGGGTGCATCTCATAACCAGGCCTCTGGTTGGTGGGTGACCAACCTGGGGAGATTGATGCTTTCTACCATATGCTTCTTTTATTCTAAAATGTCGGCTGACTCTGTTGATATTCATCACTTGCCGATCCTTGGCGATGGTGGATGAGTCTTTTTCGTAGCGGTCGTATACTGTGTGGTTACATCTAGCACGTGGTATTAAAACACGTTCAACACTTACAATATACAACCAGAAGTTGATAAGGACTTTGCAATGTTGACAAATTTATGATGATACATGTTCAAACTTTCTAAGTTAGCAAGTCTACAAATTTCCGAAGAGCTTTCTGTTAGACAGTTGATCTTCCTTTAGAAGTTATACGTTATAGCAGGGTTGCAGTTGTAGTTCGTATGGAAGTTGATGATACAAACATGCCGTTTGCGACATTAGATTATTCTCACGTTCCTGATGAACAATTACCATGGTGTCACTCTTTCCAGCCCTTAGGCCGCCACTTCAAACTACTTAACTCGTATTATCTTGAGAACCGATCAACTGATTTTTATTGTGTTTGTATCAAATAAAAAGCTTAATTGGAAGCTAAAATTATGATCAGTAACATTTTTCATATAAGAGATAATTGAAAATGTACGAGGGACCTTACATATTTTCCGAGGTCAACATTTGAGTTTTTTGGCAAATTACAAAGAAACTATCGTTTAGGAAACACTTTACCAGACATAAATTTTAGTGTAATTTAAGACCTTCAATTTTCCGAATAGGAAATCAAAAGCGTCCTATTAGTTCTCGAGATACAGAAATAAGAATAAGTCAATTAGGAGGGGCGCAGTTTTAAGTTTGCATGCAAGTTCATGATAAAAGCATGTAGTTTGCGATGTTCGCTTCTTCTCGTGTTCCTAACGAATAATTAACATTATGTCACTCTTTTCCTCCCTTAGAACGTGTGTGGTGACGTCATCAATACGGCCGTCACTTCAAACTACTTAATAACTACTTAACACGTATTATCTTGAGAACCATTTTACCAATTTTTATTTTGTTTACGTCAAATGAAAGTTTTAGTTTAAAGCTAAAACTTATGTTCAGTTACATTGTTTTCATACAAGTTGATAATTATACATGTACGACGGATATTACATATTTTCCGAAATTATTTGTGTTTTGGGCAAATTACAAAGTACATAACGGGAACATGTATGTTTACGAGAACACGTTAAATGACCTAAATTTTAGTGTAGTATAAGACCTTTAATTTGCTGTAAAGAAAGTCAAAATCGACCTATTAATTCTCTATATATGGACATAAGAATAAGAAAAGAAATATTCCACAAACGCTGGTCACTGTCCAGTTGCAGATGTCATGAAGAAGATTCCATGTTGAAGATGGTCACACCATTAGGATAACCAAAAAAAAAAAAAAAAAAAAAGATGTAAATAGTTAATGATACTATAACATTGCAACTAACATAACAGCGCAGACAGATTATTGTGACGTGCTGAGACGATACGAATTTTCTATTTTGCCACGTTCTCTTTGTAATTTAGATGGAATGATGCATCTGTGTAGTAACAAATGCATGTTAACTGAAATTTTGAAGGTTCAACCAAAATCTGATACTTCTCCAGAAGAAATGCAAGTGCCTCCGGACTCGACTGAGCAAAGAAAATAACTAAAATCCATCCTAAGCAAAAGGAGATCCTCAGTCGCTTTAATTGATGGAATGCCGAAGCTATAGGCTCTAAGTAAAGGACCAGACGTGAAGACATATCTGGATTTATCACAATAGTTCACAAAACTAATTATTATAAATACTTGGGCTTCCACGAAATTCCTCTAATATTTGATAGGAATGAACAGAGATCCATTAAGAATCAAGGGAGACAGAAAAGACTTCAAGGCATGACTCCAGTTTAATATAGGATTGTACAAAGTATGATGATAACAATCATCTCCATGAAGAAACTTCTTTCGCACATATGCACTAAAGATGAGTTAATATTGCTATTTATCAGAGAAAATAATTTCATATGCTAAATGCTCTCAGAAAAACCTTGTAGCTGTACGACGTACAAATATGTTTGCAACTCATTGCAATTTGGAAAACCTAAGTAACAATCAGGAGGAAGCAGATACCAAGATAATCCTTCCTTTTATAGATGCAACAGAAAGAGACACTACAACGTTGTATATATTTGGTCAAGATACCGATATCTTAATTTTAGCATTAAGGCGTTACCCAATACTTCCCACAAAATCCTACTTTAGACCGTCTCCACAGAATTGTATAGCTTTGTCAGATAATTACCACATCCTAGGTACTACAAAGGCGTGTTGAATCCCAGCGTTACATAAATTCTCTGGATGTGTCAGTACTGGATGTTTATTCAGCAAAGGAAAACACATTATTGAAAGGAATTTGAAAACTCTAATGAAGAGACTCTCTTTGAATTACAGAATGTTGGAAGGCAAGAACCTTTTGCTACACTAATAGATCAGCTTCAATCATTCGTCTGTTAAATTTATCAACTAGCAACAAAAATTACTTCTCTTGCAGAACTTCGCCAGTTGTCCATGATGGGTTCGAAGAAAATTGAGATATTACCCCGTGTACTCTGAATTACGTATCTCATGCGCCTCGAAATTATTTTATTATAATAAATTTAAGAGTAACTCCTCTTGTGACTCAATTGATTCTTTGTATGGAGGGTTGAAACAAAAATATGGTTAGTTTCTTTACAGTTAATTTCTTATTCAACAGATAGTTTAAGCAAATTTTATGAAAATTCAGTAATTGGTATCTTTCGCGATATTTTGAAGGGGCACAGTATTATACGACATTTGATGGTGTATTGGAAAGTTTCGGCATTACCGCTGCCGGCTACAGTACTTAAATTAGCTTTTCAATTCCACATTTCGGTTACGGTCGGGCGATCAGTTTGAGATGGTCGTCTTTCGGGGGTCAGTCCTGGATCGCCTTGGAGAAGAGCAAAATGTCGCCGGATGTATATCTTTAGTTTGGTACTTTTAAGGATGTGACCGTCTTCAACATGGAGTCTTCTTCATGATATCTGCAAACTTGCTTGTAACGAGCACTTACAAAGTATTGCTATTTACAGCAAATTAGATGTCTTAAACTACATTAAAATCTAGTCCTTTTTACATGTTCCCGTAAACCGGTAGTTTGTTTGTACTTTGCCAAAAACGCAAACTTTGATTTCGGAAAATATATAAAGTCCCTCGTACATGTTTAATTATCGATTGTATGAAAAGTGCCATTAAATATAATTTTAAGCCTTAAACGGACACAACCATTTGACGCAAACAAAATAAAAATTGGTTATATGGTTCTCAAGATAATACAATTTAAGTACTTGTTAAGTAGTTTGAAGTGGCGGCCATATTGATGACGTCACCACACGCGTTCTAAGGGAGGAAAAGAGTGATATAATGTTAATTATTCATTAGGAACACGAGAACAAACGAATGTCGCAAATGACATGCTTCCATCATTAACGTGTATGGAAACTGCGCTCCTACTAATTGACTTATTCTTATGTTCATACGTAGAGAACAAATGGGCCGATTTTGATTTTCTTAACAGAAAATTAAATGTCTTAAATTACACTAAAAATTGTGTCCTGTAACATCTATCCATATATCAGATAGTTTCTTTGTAATTTCCCCCAAATCTCAAATTTTGATTTCGGAAAATATATAAAGTCCCTCGTACAGTTTTAATCATCGCTTATATGAAAAAATGTCACTGAACATAATTTCTAGCTTGAAATTAAACTTTTCAGAAAACAGGTAAAAATCGGTTTAGTGGTTCTCAAGATAATACATATTAACTAAATTGAAGTGGCGGCCATATTAACGACGTCACCACACGCTTCCTTAGAGCTGGAAGGAGTGACACCATGGTAATTGTTCCTCCCGAACTTGAGAATAATCTAATGTCGCAAACGGCATGTTTGTATTATCAAATTGCACACGAAAGGAATTTTTCTTACTACCGTGTCCGTATTATTACTTAGTGTTACTAGTTTTGATAGATGTTTCCTTTCATATTTCAATAATAAAATATTTCCACTAAATGATCGTAATATTTTGAGAACCTTTATTAAGAAATAACAGTGCTGACTTTAACAAATAAAGAAAACTTTATATCTTTGCACTTGACACAAAAACAATAATTTTATTTCTCAAGGATTTTCTGTTTCCTACAGAATATCTCAAAGTTTATTCAAAAAAAGTTACTCTCCTTTACGATTTCTGCGCTCTTTTATCGTGACGTGTGACTCATACACGAACTGAATGAGAAGGTATATATAAAAGCAAGTAGTTATTCCATTCAAACTGAATTTCCTCATAACTGACAGAAAAATTCAATGCCAATAGGACGAAATTTCTTAATCCAATTAAGGGACCCTAAAAGCTTTTTTGCCCAGATCTGTTTCCTCGGATGCTAGGTTTGGTGAGTCAAAGATAATGTTTCGTTAGTCTTAGTGATATGTCATCAAACTTTAGCTTGAACCCAAGTCATTGAAAAATCTACATGATGCTGTTTTTCTACATAAAGCTAATGAGTGTGCATATATATATCTGTGGTCCTCTCAAAATATGTTAATTAAAAATTCCGAAAGTCTAAAAACCATAATAATTAGGATGTATTCATAATTAATGTATGTTTTTTGCAAACATGAAAGGCCTTTTGCTTCCATCAGCTTCTCTTTCATTACATGGGGAACATAGCAAAAGACATTCTATTATTTAAGCTCACCCTTCCTTGAGTAATTTAACCTTTTTCTTTTATGCATGGGGTTGTTACGTACTTCTCATCTTACAGAGTTTGGAGGGTAGGTTTAAACCCAATACCAAGGACTCTTTAATGCAAACAGAATATGCAGGATCTCGTCTGAGGGAAAGGGCCACTGATTTCTACACCGTTGGCATGACCAATATAAATTCGCAAACAAATTAATCAGATCTTGTCTTCGCTCTTCATTCTCGAGCCCTTAAGGAAAGGAAATATATTCAAGTATTTTCCGTTATCTTTTTTTACGAATAAAAAGAAACAAAATATGCAATAACATACTTTTTGATATTTCTTGTCCTTGAAAACAATTTGAAAGTCATGCAAGAAAAATATGCATATTCATATCACTTATATGAAAAATACACATTAAAGATGCATATACATTTTTACCATCTATCGTTTTCCCTATTACCAGTATTGTAGCTTCATGATCTCATTTCTGGTAGATTTTTTTAACAGTATAGAATGGGCTTACACTTGGTCCTCCGAGCGTCAAATAAGCTACACCTGCAGGTCTACATGTACAAAGCAAGATATTAATGCTTGCATCCAATTATTTCTTCTACAGTGGAACAACAATGTGAAATGGGGGACGTATGGCCACCTTAGTTCTGTGTTATATATATAATAAATGTAAAATTAATATACATATGAATCTATTTATAATTGTAGGAAATGAATATCGACACGACCCCACTTGCTACCCTCGCTGTGACAGTGAGAATTATGTGCTTTCATATTCAGGAAAGACTCGGTAAGTATATGAAATGAGATTTTCTTGAATCTACTGTACTTTAATACCTAGGAAAATATCAACCTTGCGGGAATACTTGCGAGGCTTTAATATTGAGATTTGTAGGTAATAACTACCCTCGTCCTTATTTTAGCAGAGTAATAGAGACCAATAGCGATCCAATGTTGCCATCACTATGTCTGCAGTTCCTAATATTCTCAACTACAATATGATAGACAGAGGGAAACACAGCACTGAACTTTTAATCAAATACAATATGAAATCTGACAGACTGAATATCTGATGTATTGTAAATATGTGCTATAATAATATCAATTCAAGACTTTCAGCTTCGCAACCACGACTTTCAGTTTCAATTTTCTGCTCCAGATTTTGTCGGCTTCTTCTGAAGCCTGTTAAATCGCAGTCCCTAAAATCAAGGGAGAGTTCTCTAATAACGAATAGTGTTGGTATGTATTCGAACGAATTATTTGCTCAAATTTTGTCACTGAAATGTCTTTCTATTCCACGTAAGATTTATTTAGTGGACTACAAAACAATTTGTGCTACAGTAAAATAAAATATTTCTGTGCTGTTTATTTATCAACATTGAATTATTACTGATCGTGCCACCACAACATTGTTTTTCCTGTTTACTGGTATAGTGATAGCGGGATGATAGAGCAAAGGGATTAAGAATACACAGAAAAGCTCTACGCTCTGTATCAAACACATTTATTTATTCTAAATAAAAACCTGACAATATATTTCTTTCATATTTGTGGTGGAAATTAAGTACAAATCAGTTAAGTTGATGTCATAGAAAAGAAGTAAATATTTTCATTAAAATAGTTTAAATATACGCACTCTTGAACTCCTACATGGCTCCGAGTATTACAAAAGTCTGATAAAATTAGACCCTAGCAATTGTAAGATTGCTGAATTTGTTGTAATCCGAATACCGCTTGTGCCACCACTCTTGCCATACCAGAACCTGGAGCTAACTATTGTCAAAGAGCTCGCCAGAACCTTCGGATAAAATTTTACTGCCTCCATACACCTGCTGGTCTTTTGAGCTGGAAGGAGAAGATAAATCTGAAGAAAGTTTCTGACTTATAGTGATCATTGATCTTCGACTTGTCTTATGTGTCTGTTGTTGAGATTCCGATATTTGTTATTAATTTACGCTGCTCCATCTGAATTACATATTTTTATGTGATTATGCAGTAAAAGCAGTTAATGCTCATGCATTCTTTGATCTTGAAAGTTTGGTCAACATAGTTGTAGGCTTGTAAGGCAGCAGAAACCTAACAATTTAGTGTCTTTATTTAAAACATTTATATTCGCAACCTTTTGTTTCGTAATAATAAAGTATGTTTTACAATAGTAGGACGCAAAAGTACAAAATGGATGTATATAGTATTGCGCGACACAGGCAAGCAAACTCTTGTCTCCTACTTCTCAGTCAATAAAGGGAACTAATTAATAGGTGCGTCTAGTATTACTCAGGTGCAATGACGTACTTTGTATTAATGACTTAGTTACTCACTACATATAGTAAACCATAAAGTTTTAAAAATCTTTATTTGTAGCAACCATACGAAATCCAGGGTCCCTAATATATATCCTAGACTTCTGTTGTAGTAGTGTGATTATCGCGTTCAGGGTTGCCAACCGTGCAAAACAGGGCAAATAGTACTCTTAAGAGCAAGCGCACTCCTGGCCCCATTTATTATGTATAGTCGGAATATCCTTATTCTTATAAGATTGTTACATATCAAACTTCCATGATAATATTTTTCTTTCTGAAAAAAATATAATCCTCTTTTGTTTAGTGTTACTATAGTTAAGCTAGAGCATGGGCTGCGGTGTAAGGAAACTGAAATCTCCTCTGCAGTAAGATAATTTTTGAAAAGAAAGTAAGACGTTTTTTTTCTTAACGATCATAATATCACAAATATCATGAAACCATCTCATATTTTGTAGTAATAATGATTAATAATGATTACAGACAGAAAGTGTGAAAATAATAAGTAATAATAGTACTAATAAGGCAGAAAAGGTGAAAACATTTTCTTCTAAATAAACATGACTCTAGTGTCTAACTTGAAAAGAAACCGATTCTCACGTAGTAATTGTCTGACAACTGTCATTAATTAGTTGAAATGTAACAGAGAACAACTTAGTCAGAAAATCAATAAGAGTGTAAACAATATTCAAGCACGATTAATTACCTCCAAGCAAGTTACATGTGAGACAGTTTTATATGCATTTCTCATTCACAATTATCTTATCACTTAGCAAGAAGTAAGCAGTGAATAATGTTTCTCAATAATATAAGAAACTCCCGTAATTTTGAAATCAAGAGCACTTATAATTGGCGGTAATAAGGATCTTATAGACTGCACATTACAGAGAATGCATAACAAAATCAAAGCCTCTAAGAATTATCTATGTACAATGTAAATGAAGTGCTACTTAGATGACACGAGCTATTGCAAAAAATCTTCAAGAAAAGTTAATGTACACTCCGTATCAACAAAATTGCGACAGCTAACGCAGTGCAGTTAGGCCACTCAATATACATATTCTTATCCCATAATCGTGTCAGGTAAAGAGACCCCTCTCTCTCCTCTCCTCTTCTCTCCCATACTAAAATTAGCTAGAAACATGAGCGAAATTCTTACTTTAAATGTAGTAGTTTAATAAATAATGTATTAGTATTAGTACTAATGTATTTGTTTAATAAATAAACTGCATGGTTCTGGATAACCACAATAACATTTAAAACACATTTCTGACCAGAACAAAATGAATTATTTAATAACTATACGTTTTTGTTACAGTTTCAATATAGGGTATTTCTGATAGAATTAGCAGTAAAATAGCACTCATTCAATTTTCTCTTTCTTTCTTTTTTCTTTTCCTTTCGTTTTTTGTTTGTTTGTTCAGTTTGCATTAGTAGTCTGGAATGGAGAATATAATCAACGCTACATACTGGATTTGTTAGATTGTATTTTGGATCAGTACGTCCAATGAATACTACCGAATTTGTTATCAAACCATGCGGAATCAAAGCATGTGTCTTACACTTTTGGCAATATCCTAGATGGGTAAATTCGGTACGTATTAACAATGTAATTATATGATATTGATACATATTACAAATTTAAATTTTATAGATATAAAAACAACAATTACAATTATAGAAGGGGCCGCGGTGGCTCAGTGGTAGAGCGTTCACCTTTGGTGCATGGGGTCCCGGATTCAAACCCTGCTTCCACCAAGTGAACTTTGTGGTGGACAAACACCGTGTGCGTGGGTTTTCTCGGGGTTCTTCCGTTTCCTCCCACTTTCTTTATTCCACCATTTCATTCATTTCTCATAATCACCGTCTCCTATAGCCTTACCGGCATAACTGTGGGACGTAAAACTCAAAGATTTCATTTCATTTCATTTCATTTTACAATTATATAAATGCATATGCTAACTAACGGCTGGGGAATATATAAGATTTACTGTCATCTGTCTTTTCTCAATGTCTGTGAAGAGGACGTTAGCTCCTTGAAACTAACAAAACGCATAGTTATTAAATAATTCATTTTGTTCTGGTCAGAAATGTGTTTTAAATGTATTAGTTTCTAGAAAAGAAAGTAGCAAAACCGAAACGAAACAAGATTCGTAAGTTGATGTAGGGAGGAACTGAAATATACAAACTGAAAAATTGAAACCAATAGGTGTCTATTACACAGAGATTCAGAAATGAGGGAGAGAGAGAGAGAGAGAGAGAGAGAGAGAGATTGAGAAGAATTGAGAAGAAGGGAATGAAAAGGAAGAACTAATAAAACTGTGGATTTCAAACGTAGCAAGAGAAGAAGCTAACGATATAAAGTTTCGTTTCCAGAAATCCAAAAGTAATATAGAAATAGCGTTTGTTTTTACAATTTTTCAGAAGTATTCGAATTTATAGAGGATGCTTTAAACATTCATTAAGTCACTTTCATAAAGGATAGCATACTCAATTTCCAGTAGAACTGTAGACCTCCGAGACGTATCTAGGATAATGTATAAAGTTTAACATACATGTTTTGTTTCTGCTTAGTTTGATTGCAAATTCGGTAGTAGTCATTGGACGTACTGATCCAAAATACAGTCTAACAAATCCAGTAGGTATCGTTGGTCATATCCTCCATTTCAGACTACTAATGCAAACTGAACAAACAAAGAAACGAAAGGAAAAGAAAAAGAAAGAAAGAGAAAATTGAATGAGTGCTATTTTACTGTCAAATTTATATCAGAAATACCCTATATTGAAAGTCCAAACTGTATCGTAATGAAAAGTTACAAAAGTTCGAAAGGAAAAGTTTATGTTCCTCATAGATGTAGCATGTTTCAAATTTCAACGTGAATAAAACACATTGAATTATAGGATGGAAACAAATTTTGTGCCGAGCTAGTATAAATAAAATTTTGTTAGGAATCTCGTTTCGCCTGGGTTTTGTTATTTTATTTTGTAGAAACTAATACATGTGTATTTTGAAATAAGAATTACGCTCATGTTGTTAGCTAATTTTAGTATGCGACAGAAGAAAGGAGAAGAAATAGGGCTCTCTTTACCTGACATGACTATGGGATAAGAAGGTGTATATTGGGTGGCCTAACTGCACGGCTTTAGCTGTCGCAATTTTTTTGATACGGAGTGTACAAAGTGACTACCATATTAATGAATATTATTGCATATACTATACAGAAATGAATTAAATATAATAGTTTTCACCATTCCTTATAAATTGAATATAAAATAAACTTGGCAAATTTCTCGTATGTTATTCATTTTCTGTTTTTTCATTTTCATATATAAAAATGCTCCTTTTCTGATTAAATAAAATTAGTATCATTAACGTTATACATATTCCACATATCACTAATGTTATATACATAATGTTATACATGTTTCCCAAGATGGAAAACTTACACAGAAAGTATTACAAAACATGCGTTTTCAGTTATACGTTTGCTGTACGTTAAGTCTAAAACTACAGGATTTACAAACGTAACATACGATTTTACGAACGCCAGTATATTTTTTCTCAGTGCAAGATTACGGAAGATAGTGGATATGTTTAGGTGAGTATAAGTGGTTAGTATGACTACGCAGTACATTTCTGATTTCTTTTCCCATACAATACAGATACTGTAAGGAACGCGAATATTAATACTTAATATATTTGAAGACAATCATTTATAATACACCATATAAGCATAGCACTATGTTTGAAAATTTGAAACGTCAAAAATAATCCTGCGTAGGAATAAGAAGAAAGAAAGGAAAAAAGTTAGTTATTGTATATTGTAACATATTGGGAGTACTTATTCTTGTTACATGTTACTGTATGATTCATTTCGCTAACTTGATAACATCAGAACATAGATCAAGTGTTGGTTAGTGTATACAGACCGAGTGTGGAATCTAGGGTACCGTAAAACAATGATAAATAATTTACGTGATAATTATAACAACAAAAACAGAGCATATGGTCTGCAAAGCAGAATATGGTGTAATATGAAACAGAAAAATAATACTACTACTTTACATACGTAAATTTCAAATTTTCTTTATAACCTAAGGTCTCCCACTTTTTGTCGAACTGTTAATATCCTAAAACATATCCTAAGACATGGGTAAACGTAAGTTACTCTAATAATGTTCTTAATACGAATGTAGAGTAGTGACACTACATCTTCGATTTGAATCTAAAACAAGCTACTACCTCATTGGCTTACAGAATGTAAAATTTTGTCCACGGTATTTCAGCTAGTGAGTCCGGTATTAATGATTTAGGAAAGGCTTGATATTGTGATCTTTATATAATAATGTAGCTGTTACATTGTGGAACATAACTTGCTCTTTCCTTATATACAATGTTATTTATTTAAAAGTGAATCCTTATATTTATTTAAAAATTTGCCACTATCATTCCTTTCTATTTGTTTTCGTAAACTGAATATGTTATTAAATAGACTTACAAGAAATATATAAAATAAATAAAGCAATGTTTTAGATGGTACGAACTCTTCCACAAATATAAATAAGTTCATTTGTAGGAAGTGTTTTGAACAACTATGCCAATAGAAAATAAAGTTATCTAACGTTCTGCCTACACATTTACTGTAGTACAATAATTGAATGAGAGAGGAATTTGATATTTTTTTCCGAATCTGATATTTTCCTTGGTAACTGCAAATGTCAAAAAAGATGAGCTTAGTGTATTGGATACTAATAAAGCATATGGGATTACAAATTCCAAACATTGTAACAGATATTTTATACATACTTTTCATATTGATGTGCTTTCAAATCTAAAGATAAGAAAAAATAACATAATAGGCAACCCTTATAATAAAAATGGAGCTGGTGAATTACATTACCCTAAAACGAGACCAATTTTTAAAGTTTATATTAATCATTTTGCTTGTGTCATCGCTCATGCAAATTATTCCCTTTACCATTATTGCATGTATTTCTTGAACGGCAAAGGAAATGAAAATCTTCCACTGAGATATTGATGACTAAGAATTTCCTAATCTAAAAATGATTATGTTGTGCTTGTCATGTATAGATTTGTTCGTCCAACAGGTACTTTAAGTGGACAATCCTGACAGATTCTTTTGTATTACAGAACGGATACTTATCATGGTTATGAAAATCGTTCAAAATATTTTTTCCTCAAATACCAGGTAGTTAAGTAACAGCCGGGTTTGTTGGTAATCCATGTGACTGACTTAGGCTTCATTTAATTGACTTAACTAAATACCGATATAAGATATGGTAAATCTAAAGTTAAAATTAATTCCTTATATTATTTTCTTTTCTTTAAATAATTTACATTTTATGTGGTGTTTTTTAAGGTACCAAGGAGTTACTTCTGGAGCTGTAATTGGTCCAACTGCATTTCCCTATGTTGGATACAAGAGGGATGTGATATTCGGAAAGCTGGAAATATTAGGTATTATACAAACGTTATTATTAATTAGATTTCTGCTTTGGATGATTGTCTGAGCAGCATTTTGTTTATTTCTCCCTATAAAATACCTTAAAAACAAATAAAACAATCCAAACATTAAGCTTTATAATAATCTGCGCCGTATTTCCTTACTTTTGTTTAATGAAAGTTGGGTTTTAATAAATCAGGCTACTGTTCTTTTTTCCTTCTCTTTCATACTCGGTAGTCAAGCACGTTTAATACGATGTTTGCTGTTTTGATGCATTTCAAATTCTCCTCGATCCCATCGGCTCCACTCTCATCGTATGGCGAGGGAGTTCTTTGAGTATTACTAGGACTGGGAAGTTAGTTCACATCACGAATGCAGTGTGGTATTACTGTGATCAAAGGTTTTTCCAGCTGTAAAACTGAATTCAAAAACATATGTTTTCTAATTCCTCGAGAAAGGACTCTTCTCAAAGAAACCCAAAACAGAAGTGCAGAAGCAGGATATATTTATGCATAAAGATATAGTACACAAGATGTAAGCAACTTGAGTCCTTCGCTAATTTGTAACTAGAAATGAAGATACTGATGAAGTACCAATACCAAGTCAAAGAGTTCGAGCGGCGTTAAGAGTTAATCCCCTGTGTACTTAAGTAATAACATGCTCTTAGACGTAGAGATCGGGATTAAATTGCGATTGTAATCATCGACAGACAGATGCGAACATCTGTCAAAAATATATTCAAAGTTAATCTGTATAGTTAGCTTGTTATAGGTATGAGTACAGCAGATACACCAAATTACACAACGGTACATGAATTAACAGTTTGTAAAGGTAGAGGGATATAAATTATTGACTTTGTGAATGAAATTCTACAGTCTATAAATTATACAGAAGTAAGAGATCTAAGGCGTAGTTAACGAAATTTATGAATATATACAATGGTGTTATACAATGGTGTTCTAGTCAGCTGTTGGACTCATGTCTCTTACACTGTCTCTGAAGATACTGAATATTTTCCAAGACCACTGCTTTCCTTTCCGATCTGTGCAGGTCTCTCATCAAATATCTTCTCCCTCAATTTCTGGTTGTCTTGAAATTAAGTGAAATGAAATAAAAAAAAATAATACAACATACTAGTTATTGTGATCCGGGGATAAATCTATCTAATTGGTTAGTCACCATAAATCATGTATGCATTATTCCACAGAAGGATGAGCACTATTTCACTTTGATCTTTCCTTCTTTAATTCATCTCTCTTCTGTTATCATATTCTGAATTATTCTCTCAAATAACACACTTCTACTCCTCAATTGTAAAGTTCTTTAGATACCCAATCGTAACTGGTGGCTTAAAATTGGACTAACAGTAAGGAAGAAGCTGGTCGAATGCTATATATGAAGTATGTATGCAAAGATTGGATATTACTGAAGTGTTGTGTTGGAGGAAGATGGAGAAGATAAAGTGGATGGAAAGAGTAATAAAATAAATTGTTATACCACGGTAGAAAAGAATAGGATGATTTTGGCAAGCAACTCTCGTAGGAAGCAATTGAATTGGACTCATCTTGCAAAGAAATGGCCATCTTCATAACATCAGAGAGGGAAAGATGGGACTAACATTAAGGGGTACGAAGAAGAACACATTGCTCCATTATTTGAAAAACAGAACAAACTATTAGGTATCAAAAGAGGAAGCAGAAGATGCAAAAACGTGGAGGAAACATTTTCAGATCCGAACCTAAGCATAAAGAAAGAAACAATCCCCTATTAACCCAGGACCTATCAAAAGGCGTAGTCTATATTATAAAATTCAGAGTGACTATGTTTGAGACTCCAGAGTCCTAATCTCTTGAACCACTAGACCGATCGCCATCAAATTTTCAACATAGCTGAGATTCGGGCCTGGAATGTTCTCTTATTTTATCACTTTGACGGAGCAACATAGCTAAATTGAATAGGGGGATATATATAAACAGAGAGAGAGAAAGAGATAGATAGATAGATAGATAGATATAGATATAGATTGATAGATAGATAAATGGAAGTGACTATGTTAGTGAGTTAATGACTCTTGAGCCACTCAACCATTTTCTATCAAGTTTTCAACATAGATGAGGTTCACTTTTACTGCGCAGTATAGGGGTTGAAAAGGGGAGAGAGATACGTATATAAAAACAAAAACTAGAAGTGACTCGTTGTGACGTCATCACTCCTGAACCACTCTTGATAGATGAGTTTAGTACCTTTGATTGGTTTTATCATTGCACTTTGACGGTGCAACTTATGGGAGGAGAAGGGAGGAATATTAAAAACGATAGAAATTCACCCATATTATTATCCAATATATAGTTTTCGGGGTCGCTGAGATGAACAGTGACACTTTAGATTCAGCTTAAATCTAAATACAGCTACACAGTATGGAGGGGGAGGAGAAGCATTTCAAAAATGAAAATGACCGATATCAGAGAGCGCTTTAATAATAGTAAAAAGTGACTAACTGACTGAATATACTACTATTTATTCAAAATTTAACCCAGAAAAGCAGTGATTGATGCTAGTACTTAATAATAATAATAATAATATATTCATGGAATCTAGATTGGGAATCTTGCATTATTAACAAACTCACAGACTAAAGTCTGAGAGCAACAGATAGCATCGGCAAGACCTCTATATTAAGAGAAATTTCGCCCAACAAATTAGAAAAAAAAGTACAGAGATGCTGCAATGAAAATACATTTATGCTACTGAAATTTAAAAGTAAGGTGTATGATCTTGGAATCGAAGCTGATTCATTGTCCTAAGATATAAATAAATTCTGAGTACATTTTAACACCTATATAGTCTCATCATCTACCTTCAAACATATGTTGCCATACAGGCTAAATACGTTTCAAAACCAAGAAGTTGTGCATTACGTAGTAGTGGAAATCGTCAGTTCAAAACAAACAGAGAAGATACTAACATTATATTGCGATTGATTACTTCCTGTCTATTGAATGTTTGCTGCTTAGTAAAATCGTGTTGAGATTTCCTCGCTATTGATGAGGAGATTAAATAAGACTAGCATATCAACATGTCGTCAAAGTGGCTATGGTAATTCAGGTGAAATGCTCCTAATTCCGTCACAAATTCAATTCTGATTATCTTGAGAAATTTAAAGAGTTTTCCTTCCGTTTCTCCGGGTACATTATAATACATTCACCCGAGTTCCCATTTAAAATGGGCTACTACTACTTCTTCTTACAGGGCCAGATGAGGCTTGGGGATATGGAGGATAAAGGACGTCACATGATGATGATGTAGTTAGTGCAAAAAAATTGCTGACATTTATTTCTTCATATAGTGAATTATGACGTCATGTCACATAATTCGTGTGAATTATGGTTTGCATGATATGAACATCTGTGGGGTAGTTGTTATTGAGCTTTTAATAAAAGTTAGCTAGTCCGTTAAGAGTAGAATATGGATCGAATTGAAATTTACATATCTGGTTTTTATCCATCTATTTAGGAGTGACGTGATAGATGTGTTACTTAAAAGAGGATAATGCTATTTATTTATAAGAGATAAATTTACTAAATTTTCGAAGTATGTACCATAGATCTAAACAACTATGAAAGAGAGTAAGACCCCCATCCATAGAATTAGTAGTCATGAAAAATCCTTGTTTTTGAAGAGAATCCCTTTTCTAATTAGATTTTTTCTGTTTCAAGGGACCACAGATAATCGTGTTTTGGCGTAGAAGGTAGAATATACATCGATAGGACGTTAATTCATAATTAGGTCACTGCCTCACAAATATATATGAAAGAGAGCAAGGTACTCATTAATAGAACTATCCAACGTAGAAGATAAAAAATGCCAGAGTGGAAAAGGATAGACACATATACATTTAAAGAGTATAAAGTATCCTTCCATATGACAACGGATCCTAATCTAAGCAAACTAACTCTCCTAAAAACATTCTTTTGCTTATCAAATGGAACAAAATGAACCAATCATTTATGTATTCAGGGGATCGAGATTATCACAGAGGCACCACCCTGATTTTAGTACCCTGGTTCTAGTTCTACCCATCTGTAGTACCGTGAGTATTGATAAAGCCTAATCTTAAACACCTATGAAAGGGAGCAATGTATCCGCCCATAGGACCATAAACTTCCCCCTTTTTAAAAGATAAATATACGAAAGGTCACGGCTGGCTCAGTACAATAATCTAACACAACGAGATGGACAACAGATGTGCATACCTAGGTCCACAGATACCTGTGAAAGAATAAAGTGCCTACAATTAGAACATAAAGATCCATCTCAAATGATAAATTAAATCGAAAAGGGGAAATGGTTAATCCCACCCAGCAAGGGTCGGCCACATGGATACGCACCTAGTCTCATACACTAATAAAAGGACTAAGATATCTATAGGATGAAAGGACCATAACATCCCATCTCATAAGGTTAATAACGAAAAATTATTTTAAATTTCTTTTTGACAGATATTTCCCATCCAATGAAGCGAACTAAAGCACTCATATTTACCTAAGTGCATACCTAGATTCTACCAAATTCTTAGTTTTGTCAAATTCTTAAATTTTAGGGTTTGGGTCAATTATCACTTACAAAATATGTCGTTGGAGCATGAACTTCATCCAAACTGAAAAAATACTTAACCCCTAGTCCAAGCTCTGTGTTCCTAATGACTTCTCCACTACTTTGCTTATATACAAAACCACAATTCATGGACAGACTCCTGATATGACCCTAACAGCCAACATAAAATAACTAACGTAGATTACATTTTTAGGTGTTTGCAATATTTACATCATTCAGGATATTAATAAGATTGCTTTGTATGTTTCAGATAATAATTGACTCGTATTCACTTTGAAGCTGAGAAAACTAAGCGGGAATAGCAAAAGATATGATATGATGTCTAATGAATATAACGCTTATGTTAATGAATGCTACATTAACTTAAATAAGTACCCGCTGAATATGTTTGACCAATTACTGATTTAATTTGTTCACGGTTCTTGCAAATTTGATTGAAGTATTCCCAATTATTTTAGTTACGGTATTTTAAATATTATATTTATCTTCCTTTGTGTTGGTATCGGTTTCAGCATTTAAATTCCTTAGGTTATTATATCAATTTTGGTTTAGTTCTTATATCTAACTAATTTAATGTCCTGAAACCATATGTAAATACCTTATGATTTTTAAAAATGTTTTTTTCAGGCAGTCGTGTGGAACTTGAGTAAATTCAGAATTAAAATAGTAAACAACATAGAAACCTCCAAGCTTAATACACACACATTTTTCTTGTGTTCACGTTAACAATGAATCAATTAATGTTAGCATAAATAATATGATGAAGTAATAAGGAAATATGTTAAAATAGGAAACGAATTTATCATATAAGGAGAATATTCATTACAAAATATTTAAATATCATAAAGTGAATCATATTGTGTATCAAAGTATTTCATATTATGGAACTAGATATAAACAGATCTTATTACATGAGGTTAAATTATATATATAAAATCATTTAGAAGCTAATTCAATGTATAACATAGTTCAAGTATGTTCCCGAATTCTTTAAGCATTATTTACAATTAAAATTTATACCTTGTTTTATATATTTTAATGTCATTTATATTACGCTTACGTATCAATTTAGTTCTTTGAAATGTATACTAGCTGACAAATAGGAGGAAAATAATTTCTATTAACAACGTTCTAATAGAATTACAGGTTTCTAAATAAATATAATTTTCATGTTGACGGTTATTTTACAACACTTTAGTACAGATTTAGACACAAGAATGACTGATAAAGGAATAATTATATTTAGTCATTTAGGTTAGTACTATCCTAATATAATGAACAATGGTTTGTAGATAAAGATCTAAATAACAAACACTATGATACACTTCACTAATTTGAGATTTTACATGTAATACAATACACATGACCTGATCATACCAATAAAGGGTCGACAATTTTTCAATTTCAGTTACTTTCGGAGGCGTCGGAGGATTTTTCTTTGGAGTGAGCATCACATCCATTGTAGAGTTGTTTTTCTACCTTCTCATGGATGCAATTTATTTCGTTACGTGTAAGACAATGGGTGTAAAACAGGAAGCAAGATCATATTACCACACAATGCAGATAGGGCCAATGTGGAAAATGATGCGTCTACAAACACGACTTCGGAAATATTTACAAGTACGAATTGGAGAAAAGACTCGAGTTCACAAGTTCACGGACAAAGAGGTAAATGAAGGCAAAGAGAAGCAAGTGAAGTTTATTAAACTGTGCAAGATTGTTGCTAGGTAAGAAAGTAGATGTTTATTTGAGAAATATATTGGTCAGTTATTAATATAATATCTCGCCAAGCGATTTCTTCTAACACTTACGTCGCTGCACCAGTGAAATCATTAAATTACTTTACGACCTTGGTATATATATTAAGGTCCAGCAACGTAACTGTTAGATGGAATTGCTTGTAGAGACATTTACCGAGTCTCTTACACCTTAGTGTAACATAGTGCTTTGTTTTCTGCTCCAAATTTGTTTCACATAATACCATTGTTTTCAAAATATCTTTTGAAACGAAAGAAAAGTAGAACGAGTAATACAGTTTTCTTAAGTTATATCTTCAATAACTCTTCTAAAATGTCATGCGAGAGAATCTAAATCAACAACACGCATCGTGCTTAATATATATATATATATATATATATATATATATATATATATATATATATATATATATGAGATATAGGGTGGCCCATTTTAATGTTTCTACAGAAATATCTCGAAAACGGTTGAACATATAATAAACGAACTGAACTAAACTCAAATAAGAGATACCATAGGGCAAATCGAATGGTAATGTCGCGGTGCCCGCTAGGGCCGCTCTTAAAGGGGGCTTGGGGCCAAACTTTAAAATTTTAAATTGAAACATTGGCTGACTGATACCTGATTCAACAGGTCTTTTAAAACTGATAAGCGATGTGGCAAAAGAATTTTCATATCGGTCACCGTGTTCAAAATGGGCGCCAATATATATAATCTGTATCATATAAACGTCCGGTACTACCAATATGAAAACGGTTGAACATAAATGAACCGAAAAACTCAAATCGAATAATGTCGCGGTGCGCCTCAGGCTAAACATAAAAATTTTAAACGAAAATATGGGTCAAGTGATACCTCGTTCGATAAATTTTCATACACTAAACAGCGTTGTGCCAAAAGATTTTTCATATCGGTTACTGCATTCAAAAAGGCCGCCAAGACATTGCCTTTTTCAGTTAAAACGTCCAGTACCACTGATATAAAAACAGTTACATATAATAACGGCTGAACAGAATAAAACTCATGTAGGAAATAACGAGGGTATTTATCATTTCACGGCTTGACAATGTTACAACAGAGCAGTTGATTAGAGTAAAAGTGCCATAATGCGAAGGAGGAAATCTAATTCATAGAAAATCATAGTCTCAAAGTCCTTGGTAAATTGGTGAAGCGGGACGGGGACGAACGGTGAAATTGCAAATGAGAATCATAGCTTTTGCAAATTGTATCTACACAAAATAGTTATCAAAATGTATTTTTATAAGAGATAGATGTCTCTAATGAAAAAAGTAGGTAAAATTCCTGTTAATTGGTACCTTTCATTTTCATTGCACGGAATGATTTGAGCAAAAATGAATCAACTGAAATGCGAAACCAATTTGTTGACAATGTAATTTTAGAACAACGTGTCGAACGGTGGTTTTGCTCAAAGATCGTCTGCACAATATCGGTTCATTGCAGTACCAGTCACTTGTAGAGAGTACCAGTCACTTGTCACTTGTACCCAATCAAACAAACCATATCTATTACAAATAAAAGTGGGGTTCTCATTTGAGATTTTACCATTCATTCCCGCTTAACTCACTTACCGAGGGAGATTGGAAAGATAATTTTCTAACAAATAGATTTCCTCTTTATGTCACTTATACTTTAATAATATTTTCCTCCGTTTGATTATTCTCGAGGCGTGGGATAATAAATACACTCTGTGATTTTCTGTACGAGATTTATCTTGTTCATTTATCTCCAAACGTTTTCGTATTAGTGGTAGTGGACGTTTTATCTGAGAGAGACACCATGTTTTGGTTGCCATTTTTAATTTGGTGACCCATATGAACAATCTTTTGTCAAAACGCTGTTTAGTGTATAAAGATGTGTCGAGCGAGGTATCGCTTTAACCACATTTTCGTTTAAAACTTGTGTATCGCGACATCATCATTCGATTTGTTCCATGGCTTTCCTATTTGAGTCTTTTTTGATTCATTTATATTCAACCGTTTTCATATTGGTGGTACTGGAAGTTTATCTAATACAGGCAACATATCTTGGCAGCCATTTTGAATACGGTAATCTATATACAAAATATTTTGTCACATCGCTTTTTAAATTTTAATATCTACCGAAGGAGGTGTCAGTCGCCCATGTTTCAATTTAAAATTTTAAAGTTTTACCCCGAACCCCCTTGAAAAGCGGCCCTGGGGGCCACCACGACATTACCATTTAATTTGCTCTATGGTATCTCTTATTTGAGTTTTATTTCAGTTCGTTTATGTTCAACCGTTTTCGAGATATTGTGGGAAGCATCAACAGAAGCCTAAAATATGTTCACAGAAAAGCATATGTATATATATTAAAACGAACTTGAAGATTTTATGTTATTTAACGTTACACTAGAAGTGGAACTTTATTATAATCAATTATTATACACAATTGAAACGAAATAAGATGTAAAAAAACTAACAAAATTTGAAATTCTCTGCTACACGTGTACGTACTATAAAATACTAGGCATTACTTAGAACTGGTTCTGTGCAATTTAACTAGAAGTGGAATTTAAGACAATGCTTTTAATATGCATTTTACCAGTTCTAGACCGAAATGACAGATTCTGAGAAGTAACCTTTTTACCAAGTGATGTAAAAACACACCCAGTACTAATTAAATTGTTAATTACTGTTGTAATAATATTTATGTAAGAATGAGATTCAACGACTTTAATTATTTATTTGCATGAAATATTTTACGGGGAAGACAGATGTACTAAATGAGTTTGTCTTGTAAGTATTTACAAATTATCAGAGAGCGGTGCCAGTACACCCCACTTGGTAAACCATGTTACTATTTAAATATGCATTGTTTCCTCAACGACTAGTTTGTTGTAGCTCATTTTAGCTTGCTTTTCATAGTTAATTTTTCCTATTGGACAATTATCATGCACAATATGGATGTGTAGTGATAAGTGATGGTATAATGCTTGTATAATTATTCTATTTCTTCTGCTTTAGTTAGGAGGTAAATGAGTCTTGCACGAAAGTTACTTCCCTCGAATGCAGTGCTAATGACTTTTTAATATTTTTGGATGTTTAGCGAAGGTTCGTATTAGTCGGAAGATATGTAAGGAGAAACAAGTATTCGTCTTGGATTGAACCAAGGAAGATGTGTAAATTCTCTCCGCTCTAGAGACAGGAAGGTTCGAACAAAATGTGACGTTTATGTCAGTTTTGTTTGCTGAGATCATTGAACAAAGAAGATTGTATCCGAAGACTGTTAGTGATTGCAATGATAGAAATATTCGTACATCTTTCTATATTTGAATATATATAGCAGTCAAAAGCTTTATAACAATATTGGAATCTTGTTTGTTTGCAGAGAAATATTAACATGCTGTAACGTATTTTGCACAAAATTCAAACTCTAGTGTACTTGTGAGAAAATATACGAATATATTACATTATTTTATATGTCCAAACACTAACTACGCAATAAAAGTTATATTGGTATTATAACGACTAAATATATTTTAATTAAAAACAGCGATTTATGTGTAAGGTGCATTTGCAGCCCGGTCGGTAAATTACGTGGTACATTTAAGTTTGTAAAAAGAAAGTTAATCAAGTATACTGCTACACCATCGAGGGTAAGTTTTATATAAAAAAAGCTTTAATATTCTCTTATCACAACATAAAATATCACAACATGCAACATAAAATTGAATTGTGCTTTCTTTCAGTAATATTGCTAGCTCCCTTGCTTTTGAAGGCCTGGGGTGAGTTTCCTTTTTGGGTATATCATTTCCATTTTTGACCGAACATCATGATATTTTTGGAACAAAAAACCCCTTGAATGATGTGGAGAAAACTACATTCTGATATTTTAGAAACAGCGGCAGTAAAAGTTTACGTGCTGACTACATACAATTACTATACATTTGATTCGCCAGCCAGCGCTTTTCATGTTATACGAAATCTAATATCTTTGTAATATTAATTTAGGACAAGGAAATACTGAGAACTATAACAAATTCACAGAACATTTAATGCCAGTATTTAAAAAGATGATTATGATAAACTTTTATCATTAGAATATTTCTTAAATATGTATAAACTCTATTATTATAATAGAAAATAGAGCAAACAATTTTCACCTCATATAGCCTCTATGCTGAAAAGGAAATTGAAAATTTATATAAGCCACAACAAATTAAATTCTTAATTAGTCCCTGAAAGGAAACTGGTACAGTACACAAAGATATGTCTTACTAGTATTATAACCAGTCGCACACACTACCAAAACCTTGTTTTTCTTCTACAATTTACAAAATCAATTTTGAAAAAACTGGCGTCTGATAAAAAGTGAGATCTTCAGAAAGTGAAACGAAATGAAGTTTTTCAGTTGTACAATCTAAGGTTATGTCATGTAATCTAAAGGAGACGAGGATGTTGGTGAATGAAATTGTGGAACGGAGAAAGCGAGAGACAAAGGGAGAACCCCGAGAAATCCACCCTCGCCACCCAGCGAGGAAACCCACTTCGTGCAAGGTGCGATTGAAGGATAGACTACAGGCACTAGAGGTGAACGCTGTGCAAGTATTTTTTTTAAAAAAGAACCTTACTTACTCGTATTTTATTCTTTATTCTACTGTTCAGGGTTACCGGACACGTCAAGGAAGTTCACGTAGAAATATCGGGGCAATTAAACTTCCAAAGGATGTGCCACTTGGAATCGTACCCGGGAGAAGTATACCAAAGGGTACAGAAACTAGCAACTAGACCAGCAGGGAGGGCTTAATTTCTAGCCACAGCAGACCCTAGAATTGTTTACAATAATTCATCGTGCCGCCGTTATTGATTGGCACATGAACACACTTTTGAACACACTTGACTCCATACTATCATACAGATTATTCTATGCCTATGATGAACTGCTCTGAATAACTTCTACCTCCTGATCTGACGACGAATGCAACTAAGAGTGTAGCAATTGAAATGTGAGCATAAAAATGGGAACAGCTTGAACCCGTGTTTATGAATCACAGATATGTTATATTATTCACGTTAATAGACTGATCGATTAAGGTATTTATTGGAACTTAATTAACCAGGCGATTTGTCACCGTCCCTCCTCTTACAAAAGAACTCCGAAAAGAAAAGTATGATGAAGAGTTCTAGAAAGATAAAGGAAGTATAAGTGAATGAAATATTAGAAACAATATACAGGGTGTTAATGAACTAAACCGACAAACTGGAAGAGGTGATTCCACACATCTAATAAGAAAAAAGTTCATAATGACCTGTGGGGAAAAGTACATACTTTCAGAGCTAGGACTCTCAAAAATCACGAAAAGGCAAAATTTCAACAGGCTCTATTTCGAATTTGAGAAACTGTGGATGGTGGTTACTGTCAGCGTAAAGGAAGTCATGGATACGCAGTCCATAACTACACATTTCATTAATATAAAATGGGTGCACAGAGTGTTCCCTGCAGGATGAATTTCCCAGACATGCCACTATCCAAATTTAGAGATATACTCTGACTTTAAGATTGATCCAAAGTAGACAAATAATACGTCTTGATAACAGTGAACACGGAATTCATTGGCGAGAAGCCGGAAGTGTTAAGAATCGTCAGCAGCACGATCTCTCGTGCTCGTGAAAACGCATACCGCGATGTTTTCTTTCACGCTTCTAAGTAAAGAAAACGTGAAATATACCGTGATAAATACACCGCACGTTATTCCGAGCACAAAAAAGCTGAAGCTGCCTGTCCCTTAAACTTCCTACTTTCCTCCGAAGTATTAGATGTCCATTGGTGTTGAGGCTTACCTCCTGCCTATTTTCGAAATATGCATTTTTGTATGCGTGGCTTCCTTCACGCTGATAAGGACCACAATCCACAGTTTCCGGAGTTCGAAATAGGGCCTGCTGAAATTGGTTTCTTCGCGATTTTGGATAGCCATAGCTCTGGAACTAGGTACTTTTCGCCAAAGGTCCATATGAAATTTTTCTCTTATTTTAATGCGAGGAATCACCTCTTGCAGTTTACCGGTACAGTTCATTAACTCTCTCTCTGTATATATATATATATATATATATATATATATATATATATATATATATATATATATATATATATATATATATATATATATATATATATATATATATGGATTACTCGTTACTCGCATACCATGATAAAATGCTATATTTCTGACCTTTCTAGGCAAGTATATGTAAGGAATACTATACACTGTTTTAGTTTGTGTATTATAGACAGGGCATGAGGCTTCAAGTCTGACCCAGCAGCACACTCATGCACTTTGATCACCATTCTTTCTCCCACATATATATATATATATATATATATATATATATATATATATATATATATATATTTGTGTGTGTGCAAGCCACACTTGATCAGTTTCTGCTCCAGTGGTCTGCAGTGTGTGAAGTGTTGACCACTGCGTGATGCTTCATTTTCAGAATCCTCTTTACTGATAGGGTTCGCCTACTTGTAGCAAAACACTAACCATTTATGAAGCAAAATAATTGCCAAACTCTATTTATGAGCATATGCATATTGCGAAACTTCACATAATCGATCGAATTATGAAGAGTGGGTGATTTGATAAAATGTTTCGCAATAGTTCGCAGAATGCGAAATCGCTGAAAATTCTTAGTTTTAATTGAAGATTTTTGATTCTTATTTTTAGATTTTGATATAGGAAACATAGATTGATGCTTGTGAAATACATTAAGCATGACAAACTCAGTAATGTAGCGACGATACTTCCTTTGAACAATTCTGCAGAGAAGACAAAATAATTTATACATGTTTTTAACTGTATATTAAAATATCATATATATATATATATATATATATCACTAATAAGTGTTATTTATCTCGAGTGTAGAGTAACGTGAATAGTGTCGCAAGTAAATATATCAAAATTTCAAAATTTCTATTGTTTAAATTGTCTTCATAAAAATGTATGGGATTAAAAATTATCTTTAAAATTAGTGTTTATTTGTCTAGTGTAGTAATTAATAATAAATATCGTTTTCCTACGAATTGGTTCAGCACCTTGTTACTTCGGTAGGTATGGGAATCGAATTAATCGGAAGTTGTCTGAGTTTTGCATTATGTTGAAGAGCAACCACTATAAATACCAGCCTCTCGTTACCACAAAAAGAAGGCAACTATTGTACTTATTCAAATTCGATAAACAGGATAATCAATTTTGCAAGAAGAAAGAATATTAGGGTCTAACAGAGTTAATAAGTGTTCGAAATATAATGTTTACGATAGGTTGAAATATAACAGAAATATTGTAACTGAATTGCATTTAATGCACGTATATATTTTCAGACTGAAATCTACAAGGATATGCAAATCATTCTTTGCTTCTATAGAGGAATTCACGAAGCTGAGCACGTTAGACGGGCTCAAGACCACCGGAGACACAACCCTTCATTTGCTTTTACGGTAAATATAATTTACTAGGCTTTCATTTCTATCTAGTCAAAGGAACGAACACGAATTAACACCCTATGAGAGTAGAATATTACAAAAAATTTTATCCATAAAAATTAGAAATAGTTATTCCATTATGCCAATATTATGTCAGTCAAGTTTAGGCATACCAGTTCGGAACAGTTGTTCAAAAATTTAACTATTTCAGTAATTCCTTTCTTATTGTCTTCCGAAAGATTTGGGATGACTGATATGATACCATTCCTCTTAGCATAGATCAAGTTCAACAGGATCATCAGAATTAATTGTGGAAAAAATACAACTCTTTCACGATTTGCATATAAATACAGCGTTCGAACATTTGTAATAAAAATACAGTCCAATAATAGGCCAATTTGTTCTACGTGGTCACTAAAAAGCAATAATTCTGTGTAATCGAGACAGTACAAAGTGAAGTTGGTGTCAAATGGAGTAGGCCTGTGATGATGGATAAGCAAGGGTATTAAAACACTTTGGTTTTCACAGTAACACGAGTTCCTACAACTCTTTTGATAGTTTGTAACAGTAAAGTTAGGCTTGTAAACATAATATACTGAAATAGCTTCCGTACACTGTACATTAATATTAGGTTGCCGGAAAACATTATCTAATACAGTAAACTTTAATGTGCACTCATTTATTATAACCGTCGTGAAACACTTGTAATCATGTTGCACTAATAACTCTGCACTCATAATATAAAATGTAGCTTTATTACCTACTACTGTATCTAATTCTGCCGCATGCAGAAATTGATTCTTTACAAACATCTCTTTCCATGCAGTGTATTGAATTTTACATATACATTTAGCAGAATGTGATGTACACTCATGTCCAAAATAATTGTCGCATATCTATAATTGTCTTCTTGTAAGAACATAATTTGATAATGATTTTGCAGGGTACTTTGAATACTGATACTATATGTATAATCGGGAAATGTATATTTGTGGTAAATTTCATAGGAAAATAATTATAAAATACGAAAATTAGAATGAGTAAAACAAAATTTTGCTAAATGGACAAAAAAGTTTTATTTTCATTTTTATTGTTCTTATTTACTGCTCTTTTGACATGAAATTTGCCACATACATGTCTTTGCCGATTATACACATACTAACATTATAAGAAATACCGAGCGAATTCGTTATCAAGTTATATTCCTACAACAACATATTTATAGACATGCGACAATAATTTTGGACATAAATGTACCTATACTCTACCCGCATCTTGGTATAAAAATAAGCAAGAGTGTTCTGTCGCTTTTTGTGTAGGTCTGTGCTCAATTGGCCCTCACACTATGAGTTGAATGCGAATGGAGATAAGGCGAAGGTAAGTTTTTGGTATATATCCAACATACTACCTGGTTGTGGTAGTTCAGTTACACGGTGAATTCGCGTAAGGACAGAGTGAATATGGGACCTCCACAGACCGTCATAAGGGCCTGTATGCTGTACGAGTTAAAACGGGGGCAAATGCCGCTGCAAGCGGGGCGGATGTTTTGCTAGGCCTTTGGTGAGAGTGTCGTGACTACGCGGACAGTGTAGAGGTACGTTAACAAGTTTAAGGACTGTGACGATACACTCGAAGACGCGACAGAGTACGAAGGAAACATATAAATCTTAGCTAAACTTTGGGTATTGCGGTGTGTCCGGTACTTGCAGTTAGAATTATTTTCATCTACTCGGTTCAGCAAGCTGTACTTAGTTTTTGGTGCGTGTGATAACTATCGAATCTAGAATTTGTGCAATGGGATTAACTCATATTTCCTCTTTCTTCGCAAAGTGATAATTTCTGTCAACCATCATAATAGATTCATCGAGCTTCCGCAAGTGAACTTTCCTGGCTAGAACCGTTTCTATTACTGACTAAGGGCAGGTGACTTATCGTTAAACATTTTCTTGGTTTTAGTGGAAAATTGTCTAGACTTCAGATTCTCTCAAGAGTTGAAACATTTTCTCACAGTTACTCAATTTTAGATACAATTTATGATTTTTTCGTTCGTCATAAAATTAATCGAAGTATATCAGATTTTTACAAAAAATGGCATTTATAAAAATTCGGATGTCACTTGGAAGCAACTATTTCAATTTAAGGCATTTTAATTACAGAAGTTTTCTCCTCGCTTCACGACTTTCCTCTGTGATTTTTTACTATATTTGACAAACACTAGTCACTTCAATTTGACAAGGAGAGAGCTACTAATAATATCCGTGGACAGTAGAGACAAATATTATTTGATATTTAATCTTACTACCATTTTTTTCATTTTCAATATTTTTGTTTTCTGATTCCTTCTCTCTCTATGCGAGTCCTCACATTTTAATAAGCATCTTAAATGAACGTCACTTTCACTGCTTTCAGTTTATCATGTATTTATTTCATACCGCATTCGAACAGTTCGAACTTTGTAAGTTAAATATTGAATTTTAATGACTTTTAAGTAACTTCATTTTGTATCAGTTGATAGCATGAGGGCTATGCTTTGTATAACATTCGTGAAGATTGCATACATGTAGTTCGTGTTATATAACTAAAGTTGTACTAGTAAATATATTTCCCTTTTACTTTATTATCTAATAAAGTGTTGTTGAAGTCTGAGCCGTCATATATAATTGAAGTTGCGACATCTCCGAGTAATTATATAAGCAATTCGAGTTTGAAATTCAGAAGCGATGTCTGACGTATTATTGGAGTACTATGAATACGAGCTTAAAGATCTTACCGTCTGTCTTGTGTTACATATTTTTTTTGCTCTACCACTTTGTACAGGACCACATATATTTAGCAGGACCACTAGTTTGATTTTTGCTGATGTTAGGTTTCCACGCTTGCATTCAGAATTTAATGCCAGGTATCTTTTGGACCGGCAGAGCAGAATCATGGGTTCTGAGTCAAACCATTTTGTTCTGTCTTCCAGATTTCACTGGGATACTAGAAGAGTTGAGCACTACAGAGATATCTCTTATCCATCCTACTTAGACGAGGATCTATTCATGTGGTTAGATGATTAGTGTGAAACATCGGAATCTGTTGTCTGGTTGGGGGAGTCAATTAATTATAAAAATGCTACGCTAATTTTTATCCATATTCCAATGAACAGCTTTGTCAGTATCTCACCGTCACTTGTCCTAACATTAGGTATATTCCACATACCTTGTTCTTTGTGTGTGAAGAGGGGGATTTTTACTATTTATTTATAAAAGGAAAATTGTCTATATTCAATATGTTATGGGATACGTTATTGTGTAAAATTATATATATATTTTTTTTTTAATTTCAGAATTTTTTGGTTCATGTTGTGGCTTGCAGCACTTGTATTTTCTGTATTTGCGGCTATCGACTTGGGAACAACATATTATGGCAATTCTGTTACTTACGAAGTTGATTCCCAACCATTCGTTGTAGATAACTTTGACGTAGCACTTTCAGTGTGTTTTTGGGAGAAAATTAACTGGGTCTCAATGTAAGTCTGAAATGCATACATTGTATTTAATTTTAATTAAAGTAGTCAAACTGTTTTTCAAAGTCAAATGATGCTTTCTACAAATTAGCATTATCGGATGATGTTGAATCTTCTTTTTGTACATATAGTAATATGCTTGGAGACAAGAGGTGAAGCACATACAAAGCTAATGCTTTTTAAAACAGATACTTCAACCATCATTGAATGACATTAGCTATGTTATACGCCTAATAGAATGAAAGAAATCTATAAAATTTATGGCTATTGTAATATCGCCTACTTATACAATGATCAGAAAATATTGGTGAATATTTAGATTAACATCTTCACTAACGAAATTCGTCTTCTCAGAAATATTACATCTTGGAGGTACAATACATTAGAAAAAACAGTTAATGCGTATTACGCACGTGAACATATTAAATTTTGAGTTTTGATGTTATTGTAGAAATTAAGTTGTTAGAATATGAATATAATAACAGTATCAACTCTCAGAGTTAGAAAAATTACATAATATTATTCTTAATATGTTTGTTTTATGTCTAAAGATAGCATGCGGTTGATTTTCGAGCAAAGCTTAAGATAGTATCTTCTTAAAAGGAAAGCCAGGCAGAATTACTCTGGTTCCTCAATGAGCAAAATAACTTGTGTGAAATAAAATACGAGTTTTATGAATTTAATCCTCCCACTAAGTTTCTTCCCATATGTCATGATTGTAGCAACATCTTTTGGGGAACATTTGGAATTATTTTCATTCTAGAAATTTCATTGTAAGGCTTAGAAGAATATGTTATATATTCATATAACGATAGGCTTGATATTTTTGGAAGATATTTCCAATTATTCTATTACCGTTTCTGAAAGTGATAATAAAGAAATAGTGTAACGGTGACATGACAGAAAGTTTGTGTTTAAAATAAGTTGTGTTTTTTATATGTATGAGCTAAATAGTTTTAAAATAATTATATTGTACTGATTTCAATTCCAAATTCACTATGAAATGTGAAATTAAAATGCAATCTCATCTCTTCTTTGGAACTCAATTCTAATTTAGGATTGTATTTGATGATCAATCTTCTTGTTTTAAAGGTAAAATAACATATTCTTCTAATGTTTTATTGATGTTTTCTGATCTCTGTTGAGATCAATATTTCAATTTTCAGTGATAACACTCGAAAATACTATGTGTCACTGAAAAGTGCTGAATATCATGTATTGCTCTGCAAGCCTTGTGTTCCTTTGTAGACTGTGCACCAGCCGTATGTACGCTTCATTTTTGATACATTCTCATAGATTCAATTATTGCTTTCTTCATAAAATATTTTACTAGAAAAGGTCTTTCTTTTGATTCCTTAAGAAGAAAAATAATGACTTAAATCATAAGGGAAACAATTTGTTTGTTAACTCTTTTAGTTTTTTGTGCTATGATCCAACTCAATAAATAAGTTTGCATGTTATCCATTTAATTTTCTTGAAGGAATAACTTATTTTTAGAAATAATCGAATAACTCATATTTTATTGTGAAATTTAACTTTACAACTCTTGAAACAGTAGCTACAGAGGGCTGTCACACCTTAGTTTCTTATGTCTGTTCAAAATGCGCTTTTAACAACGAAAGTAACTTTGTTTTAATTTATATCCTTTAGTGAATAAAGCTAAACGAGCGATATTTGTTGAACATAAGAGATTATTGATAGTGGTATGAATATATCGGTCTTGTAATTTAAAATTTCTATTTCTACCAATTCTTAACAAAGAAAATGAGTCTTAATTTGCATTTGTGTATTGGTTTTATCATTGTGCGTGATTCTGAACTATAACACGAAATGCCACAGTTATCATTCCAGTTAAATTGCAAGATATCTTTTTAAATAACTTTTTGTGTCGCAGTAGAATGCAAGGAAATTTGTTTCTTTTTTTACGTAACAGGTATACTGTAAGTCTTCTTCTTACAAGGAACCCCTTGATGGCGAGGTCGCAAGTACAATCTCTTGTAAGGTTCATTTGAAAGTATACTGTGTACAATGTTGACAGAAAAAGTATTAACTGGTAATGGCTCACAATGTGCATCAAAAGGACAACATAAAATACGTGTCCGGGAGGTATAGAGATGTATGTAATACACTTCACAAAATAGACTAGATCTTTTGTTTCGCCTATACTTAATAGTCTGGGTATGTATATTGCTTGATTGTAAGAATCAAAACATCTTGTACAGGAAATAGGTACTGAACTCCTTCGGAGTTTCTTTACTTTACTACAATATTGAACTTTTCTACCATCTCTTATTTAAAAAGTTAGATACGAGTTTTCGACCCTGAAGGTTGTTTAGTATGCGTTCGATAATACCGGTGTTGATGTCAGAAGTTTCGTTGGTCACGATTCTTTTCACGCTTAAGTAGAATAATTTGCATCGCTCCCCAAAACCCTGTCTCAGTTGATGCCCTTTCTATCGAAATACTTCCCAACCTGGTTAAATAACAGTTTTTTTGATCATGAGTTTTTTTGATATTCGATATTCTGTTTATCGGAAAGATAGAGATAGTGCATGCAATAAAACACGTGGGTGAGGCGTGCTACTGGCATTTAAAAACATAGTAGTGATTCAGGTTATCTATACCGATCTAAACATGGATGGCATTCTTGTGAAAGTAAAAAATTAATTCAAAGGCTGTTTACATTTGCGTTGTGTATATTGAACCAGACTCCAATATGATTACTTCTCTCAATTTATTGATGGCAATTGTGAAGTAGGCAGCACTATTCTCATATTACTGGAGCGCAATTTCCTTTTCTTAACTTGACAGGCAAATATCAGCATTTATATAATTTTCTATTGTATTATGACCTAATATCCCTTAATAATGTGTGATACAGCTTATGAAGGACGTTGGAGTTCGTACTCTCTAACCTTGAGAATGTTACTGTAGAAAGAGATCTGCATCCTCTCGTAAAAGAGAACATGCACCATCCGTATCTTCTCATAAATATATTGTGTAAACGGGCAATAAAATCGAAATCCTATAAAAATATTTTAGGTTTCAACTTTCGAAAGAGAATGTTTTGCGACTTTACAAACATCTACATGAAATTAACTGGTTAAGCATGGGAACTTACCGGGATGTAAATAAATGGTGGACCAATTTTACGAAATAATTTATGACGTTTTTCTCAAAAGTATTCCCTTGAAAAAAAGTCCACAAAAAATTTCCATGTTTGTTTACAAGTAGTATAATAGAAAAAAAATAAAAAAGAAATCGTACCACCGTGCTTTTTTGCTTTGGGGAAAAGGGGATTGTCAGTATCATTACAATGAATTGCGGAAGGAAGTGAAACAGGAGATAGCAAGTTTGTATAAATTATATATTTTAGAAACGGAAATATAACATAAGGAAGACCCAAAACAATTTGGAACTATATTAAGAGTAAAACGCGACATCTCTCTTCTGGACCATTGTTGTACCAGGGACGTAGCCTTTCGCGCACGCTTTCGAATTTTTAGTCAGTATATTGACTAGCGTCATCAACTGATGATACCGGTAGTAGTCATTCATTTGGTGATAATATTGATAATGATACTATGTTAGGAATTTCTTTATATCGAAGATAACCATAGAAGAGATTGAAATAAATCAGAAAATTAAAAATTAATATATCAATTGGAAATGACAACATTCCTCCTTATATTGTTAAAGCATGTATTGATATTTTCAAATATCACCTAAGTATAATATTTAATTTTCCAATAAAAAGCAATGTTTTTTCCTGATAAATGAAAACACTCAATAGTTTACCCAAATCCAAAATCGGGAAAGGAAACCAACATTGAAAACTTTCGGCCTGTTGCAAATTTTACCCGTATTTGCCAAGATATTTGAAAGTGTCCTACATGTTCGAATACTAAATCACGTGCGCCCTGCAATCTCTTTATATGAACATGGATTCTTACAAAGTAGATTGGCAGTTACAAATTTAGGTATTATTACAGACTTTATAGTTTCTTCTTTAGACAACAATGGTCAAGTAGATGTTATATACACTGATTTTAGTAAGGTTTTTGACAATGTACAATATGATGTTTTACTACATAAATTAGCTTTATTTAACTTTAGTCCTGTTATGGTCAATTTCTTTTTCTCTTATTCTTTTTCTACAATTTCTCATTAAACAGTTCGTTATATATAAAGAATTTCTTTCCAAAGAAATAGATATGATTTCTGGAGTTAAGCTGGGATCGAAATTGGGACCTGTTCTCTTTTTATTTTTTATCAATGATCTTACGTGTTGGATTACAAATTCAGAAAAACTACTGTTTGCAGACGATCTCAAAATATATGCCAAAATCGAAACACAAGAAGACTGTTATTTATCACAATAAGACCTAAATAAGGTAATGAATTGATGTAAGGTAAACAAACTTCAGATGAGTGTAGATAAATGTGTGTCTGTGACGTTCAGTAGAAAAGAGTTTTCTTGCGAATATTCATATTCCATTGGTGGAGCAAATTTAAATAGTTCGAAGTCAGTGAAAGATTTGGGAGTAATATTTGATTATAGGTTAACATTCAACCAACATGTAGATAAAATAACTAATGAAGCCTACATGAACCTCAGATTCGTAATTCGAATGATTAATAGACTTAGAAATGAGATGACATTGAAGACCCTTTACTTTTCATATGGTAGGGGTAAATTAGAATATGGATAATCATTAGGGGTAAATTAGATTATCTGTAATCCATACTTAAAATCTGAATGCCAAGAAACTCAACAATTACAAAATAAATTCTTGAGACATTTTACCTACAAAACGACCGGTCTCTATCTAAAATTTGAGCACTATACCAATCTTTTTGATAATTTTAAATTCAGGACGTTAGAACAAAGAAGAACACTAACTGACTTAATTTTTCTCTTTCGTCTTCTGCATAGTAAAAGTGACTGTCCAGCGCTGTTGCAAAATCTATTTAATCTAGCCCCCTCCCTCAAAACGCGTGTAAAAGTAATAACATATTCTTTTGCTTTCCGGACAAATATACTGCATGTCACCAACTTGGAGAATTAGTGCTGCTTACAATGCAATAAGTAAAAAGAATGTGTTTTTGTATATATTCAGTAACAAAGAGCGTCACTTGAGGAACCAAGTTTTGAAAATCCTATGATTCATGGCTTATTTGTACAATTAATATAATTTATTTGTCTTGCCGAGTTATTACGTATTTATTTATGTATGTATTTAAATTTATTTATCATCATTACTCATACTGGTTAACTGGACATAAACACTAATGTTAACCTTCTGTAACTGGAGTTTTATATTTGTTGAGGGTACAAATACAAATAAATTATTAAATTAATAAATATTTAATTAAAGACAATGAGCGGCGATTATTCAATACCATATTTTAGCTGTAGCAGTCGAAGTCGAAACGGGTTAGGAAGATTTTTCCTACTTTCCTACACCGAATATTTTAATTTCTTCCTTGACTTGCTTGTGACTCAGTAGATTTGTCTCCAACATAAAATGCCTTCCTTTTGTTCTGGATTCATAGCTACTTTCTTTTCAGCGATGAATATAGATAATACTTAGCACCCGATATTTTAGCATTACCTTTTTAACTAATGATCCTTGTAACCCATCTACCAATTTCCCGATATTCCGTTTCTTGCGGCAGGATGTGTCAAATAGAAAAGAGGACCTTTATGACGTTTGTTCGACCACTATATCAGGAAGATACTGAGGTTGTGTCTATTGCAAGTTGAGGCGACTACCTAACTAACGTCATTAATCATCGTTAATTTCACTGGCAGATGCCTTTTCTGGTGTGCATAGCGAAATTCATGGAAGACAGCGGAATTGGGGATATTTGGAAAACTGTACATGAACCTGCCGCCGTGCTCTATGTATTGTCTGGGAAAATCTTGTTTGCTCAGTTCGAGCACATATGGTAACGCAAGAGTATATTATGATAGTTCTTGAGGAACAAGATATCACACATTGGTTTAATGAACGTGAGAACTATTTCTTCAAATTGAATTTAAGGGAAGTTGAGTCTACAGTCAGTTTCATGTCCAGAAATTGTGAACGATGTCATTGCAAAGTTTACGCAAAGTTTGACCTTTAGAAAGAGGAAAGTAGAACTGCGAAGTTGAGGCTGCAAGAATTATGTTTAGATTATTTATTTTTAGTTCATATCGCAGAAAGAACCGGAGATTATCAACTTCACTTGAAAACAGTCTGCAAAATGCTGTCTTAAATCAGTGTGTTGTACAGTCTCCCAAAAGGAATTTTTGGACACCTAGAAGAATAAGAAATTAATTTCATATGATAGAACACATCCTTAATTGAGAAATCAATACAAAAGTTGTCGCTGATTATTCTGATATAGACATAGTGAAAGAAGTAATCTAGTTGTTTCCTACCATCTTAATTGGAAAATATACATATTTATTGATTCTATCATTAGGTATGAAAGAAATAGTCGTAGTATTTACAATACTATGGTAATTCGAAACGTCAACGAAAATTTTTGAAATCAAGCAATTGCAAGCTGGAAGAAAACAAAACTGAAAGACCATTATTCATTTATTGTATGCCACGACTGGATGTCTCGTACCATTACCATTTTATAGGCAAGAAAACAGTAATGCCTTGCTTTTACTTACGGAAAGCAAAGAAGTGTGCGAAAAGCAAAATAAAACAACAAAGATGCAACAACCAAAAACGAGATGAAGATATTCTGCTTCATTGGTATGGTCTGAGCAAATACAAAACTTTGGATTAAGATTGATACCTCTACCTCTACCTTTGATACCTCGTACTACTAAGCACAACAATAGACTAAGAATGACAAAAGTCTGGCAACAGAATGGGGTGGAAACTCAGTGACGGAGTTTTCGTAGCAATTTACTTTGAATTGCTGTATACCACACCAGAAATTCTTCACGAAGCTTTTTGCACTTGTAAGTAAATATGCACAAAATATATTTGTGTAAAAGTGGTTTGTTTGCAGTAACATGTGTGCTTTGTGTTGGAGTTTCATGCAGGAATTCGAAATAAAACTGACAGTCAAGAAAACACTGAAGGCGCAGATTCAGCAAAGATAACCGAAGTGAACAAATGATAAATGAAAGTAATAATAATCATTATAGGGTCCTGTAAGAATTAAGCCCTTCAAGTTGAAGGATTCACTATTAAGCTACAATGATTTTAATGCATCAAAATTTAAATCTATTGTATCCATAAGATGCCCATATCATGGAGAAGGACATAAACACTTCACAAATACGAAGGGGCTGATTTACGTGTCATCTAGGCGAGCTCACTCACGATATGTATCTGGATACAACACCCTTACTTACTCACTCCGATAGTCGTTAAAACTCGGACTACAACTCAAGGAACGTTTCTGGTGCGAGGACTTATAAATTCAAAACACTACTTGGTGTTTAGTTTCACGTGGTTAGCCAATCATCTAATTTATCTTCCTCATGAGATTGCTTAGAGGATAAGTTCACACTCTTTCTACTCTTGCTACTTCTTGAGACAAGTGTTGACTTTCATCGAGTTAACACGTATTGAAGGCGACAATAGGATATTTGGCGAGGGCGACTCGAGTTCATCATGCGTTTCGAATCCCAAGTTAAAGTGTTAGTCCATTTCTCATATAGCCTCGCTGTTGAATTGGACGCAAAACGCACAAAGCGAATCAAAACAAATCGACAGTTGGGTAGAAAATACACAGGGTCAATCCATCTGAAATGATCCAGAAAAATTGGTTGCTCGACCAGTTTTGAAAATGATGAAACCTATGCAGTTGTTTGCTTCATGTTTTAGCACTTTAAAACTGTGTTGTACAATGTTTTTTTCTGAAGCGGTTTGCCAGTTGCGGTCATGATTGTTTCATGGCGAGCACCTATTTTCACGATTATAAGGGTTAACAAAAACTTTCACTGGCAAAACAGCACTTGTTATAGAAGGATACAATAAAAAATTGTTTGATTGATAATGGATCGACGTAAAAGTTAAGTCCATAGGTACTAACCTGTTTCACCTTTCTATTAGAAACTTAGAAATAAAATAAACATCAATATCGGTGCAATTTCACGTTTTGTAATATTTTGTAAGTAGGAAGGAACGGTATACACAGTTTGATTTGGTTTGTGATATGAAGAGATATGTCAGTAGTTTTACCAGAAAAAACATTGATTGTGATATCTTACCCTTATGTTTTTATGATTGTCTTAAAATCCCGGTTTTGACGAAAAACACGAAGTTTGGGTTCAAATAACTCTGTCGGGGTTAGTGATAGAAATCTCAAATTAGCACAGGATGTAGTACTACTGTGTATGTTGATGCTAAATTAAAGACATTCTTGTGTATTTTAATACTACAAAAGTTATAGCGTCTCAATCATGAAATATACTCCGTTGAATATCTACAGTTTTGGCGCAATAAAGAAGTGCTATGTAGGGGGTTATAATTGTCTTCAGAGCACGTTGATAGCTTCCTCGTATCGAAATACAGCTGTAATAAATTATACTTGAACATTTTCACAGCTAGACTACGTTATGACAGGCTTGGTGGCATTTATAGCTGCAAGTGTTGATGCAACCCACAAATTGTATTTATGCTGTATGTGATCGGTCAGTCTGACAGTTGTGAGTTATCTGTTCAATCTGTAGCAGATGGCACAAATTTATGGAAGTTTTAATAGTATCATGCGAAATTATATTTTTAAAGTCTAATGTTTATGTTGTAGGTGCCGCGTGAAGAAGCAGGTGCACAGGTGCAAGTAAACAGGCATCGTTGGACATGTTTAATATTTCCAACGCAACTTTGAGTTGCCCGGTACAAGAAGGTACAAAAAGAGGATAACAGCTCATAGGACAGAGATGAACAGAGTTCTCAAGAGCAGAGTAGAGTTTTTTTTTAATCGTTAGCGGAAATATTGGAAAACCTGAAACCGCATAATCTTGTGTCAAAGTCTCAAGCTCAGTTTCTCAAGAAGTAAAGAGCGTAACTTACTGCAGAAGAATGTTTGGTGTTAGCAGAGTTTGAAGAAGATTAATCATCCATAGTTCAGAGTGAGAAACAGAGATTTTACTGGATCAATATCCAAGTCTAAATTTACCCTTTCGTGTTATATTCTAAAGAAAACTAAAACAAATTAAAACGCAAAATTGTTTGTTTTTCAAGTGATCACTTAATGCAAGATACAATGAAATTTTATTGGTCTCAAAAGACTCTCATAGCTTATATTAAAGAAGTACATTCAAACATTAAAAAAAACTTGTTTATTTTACTGTATTGCTTCAAGCCAATATAAAAACCAAAAGAACTTTGCTAATCAATGAAGCCACAAATACGATAGATGGAAAATAATTTTTAAAAATCTCGCATATATCTAGCCGTGTAACGTGTTCCTGTCACCACGGCATGGCGCGTCCTCAGGTTGCAGATCGAAGAGAAGGCCTCTAGATATAAGGTTAGCTGCGAATATACTGAATAAGCAGTCGCGGACAGTCGACTAGGAGTGGTCCTCCAACATGGGGGTTAGGGTCGGGGTAACAACCTCAACCTGTAAAAAAAGCACTTTTTCAGAAATATTCACAAAAGCCTCGGACAAGGTCTGATAACTTGGCACGACCTCAGCAAAAGAAAATGGACGTAAGATTTGGAACATGGAATATTAGAAGTCTTTATAGGGCAGGCGCGTTAAAATCTGTAACGAGTGAGTTAGATAAATACAGGATGGACGTAGTAGGAGTTCAGGAAGTTAGGTGTGAAGGAAATGGATCTGTGAATTCCGGAAATTTTACTTTCTTATACGGGGAAGGAAATAAAAATCACCAGTTAGGACCAGGGATTTTCGTTCATAAACGTATATTACCAGCATTTAAACTTGTTGAATTTCTTGCTGACAGACTTACTTTTATTACTCTTAAGGGACGGTGGTGTGATATTATTATTTTAAATGTACATGCCCCAACTGAAGATAAGGGTAACGGTATAAAAGACAGTTTTTACGAAAAAGTGGAACGGATTTTTGGCCAACTCCCGCGATACCATATGAAAATTCTATTAGGGGATTTCGATGCGAAGGTAAGACGAGAGGATATTTTCAAGCCGATTATAGGGAACGAAAGTCTGGACATGTGGACATCACCAGATGGAAAAACACATAATCAAATTGATCACGTTTTAGTAGATAGAAGAAGGCAATCTAGCATAATTGATATCCGATCGTTTAGAGAGGCTGATTGTGACACTGATCACTACCTGGTAGCAGGGATGATACGAGAGAGGTTATCGTTGAATAAAGGCAATATTCATTGTCCGAAAACGGAGAGATTCAATTTAAAGAAATTAGAAGAGAACCAGCTATGAGAGAAATACCAGATTGAAGTTTTGAATGGATTCTCGGCTTTAGAAGATTCGGAGTGCATTAGTGTTAAGGATACCTGGATTGAAATAAGTGATAGCATTAAAATCTCAGAAAAAGAAAACTTGGGACACGCGGAAATAAGTAGGAACAAACCTTGTTTCGACCAGAAATGCACAAAACTAATAGAGAAGAGAAAACAGGCAAAATTACGCTCGCTACAAAATCTGAATGAAATAACTACCCAAAATTTCGCAGATATCAGGCGGGAAACTTCCAAAACTTTTAGAACAAAGAAACGCGATTTTCTGAAAGCTAAAATTAAGGAACTTGAAGACAATGCTAAAATAAAACCATCCGTGACATGGATAAGGGAATCAACGAATTTAAGAAAGGCTATAAACCTCGTGCTTATATATTTAAAAAATATGACGGTACAGTTCTCACTGATACGAATAGCATCTTAAATAGATGGAAAGATTTCTTTGACGATTTGCTTAACACGCAACCAAAAACTAGCGTGCGTGGAGAAAATAAGATACATACCATAGAACCGTATATTCTAGAAACCCGCCGAATAGATGTAGAAACCGCTTTAAAGAAAATAAAAGAAACACAAATCTCCGGGTGTAGATTAGATTCTGGCTGAGTTAATTTTATATGGAAGCTAAAAATTGTGGAAAAATACACAAACTCATTCTCCTTATCTGGAACAAGGAAGAATTGCCATAAGACTGACTGGAATAATTATCGAGGAATTTCTCTTCTGTCAACATCCTATACAATCCTTTCAAATATTCTATTAGCAAGACTGATCCCACACGCAGATGAAATTATTGGACATTATCCGTGCGGATTTAGACGAAATCGATCAACTATCGACCAAATATTTACCATTCGCCAAATACTCGAAAAAAGTGGGAATACGATACCCCTGTACATCAAGTATTTATTGATTTAAGAAAGACATACGACTCGGTTAGTTAGATACATTATACAACGTTCTTACAGAACGTGGAATACCGAGAAAGCTAATTAGATTAATTAAGATATATTTAAATGAATTCCAAGGTAAAGTTCGGGTAGGAAAATATTTGACCAGTAGCTTTCACGTCGAAAACTAAATACATGGAAATGTGTCGGGACCGGAATATAGCAACTTATGGATGTGTTAAAATATTAAATAATACTTTTGATAAATATTAACGGGTAGTTTCAAATATCTAGGATAAATATTAACGGATGAAAATCATATTCACGGAGAAATTAAATGTCGACTAAAAGCAGGGAATTCGTGTTACTATTCGGTTCAAAATCTCTTGTTGTCGCGAATTCTGTCGAGGAATTTGAAGCTTAAAATATACAAAACGATAATCATGCATGTTGTTCTGTATGGTTGCGAAACATGGTCCCTTACATTGAGAGAACATGGATTGAAAGTATTTTAGAACAAGATCCTGAGCCGAATATTCGGACCCAAGAGGAACAGGAATGGGGAAGTGCGGAAACTTCATAACGAGGAACTACATAGTTTATATGGTTTACCCAATATTGTTAGGGTAGTCAAGTCTAGGAGGCTTAGGTGGACGGGTCATGTAGCTAGGATGGAAGAAAGTAGAAACGCTGTCAAGGTCTTAACTGGAAGACCAATCGGAAAACGACCATTAGAAAGACCTAGGCGCAGATGGGAGGACAATATTACGATGGATCTCATAGGGATTGGAATATAAAGTAGAAACTGGATGCAGTTAGCTAAGGATATATGTCAGTGGAGAGCTTTTGTGAACGCGGCATTGAACCTCCGGGTTCCATGGGCCATAGAGTTAGTTAGTTAGTTAGCCTATATCTAGCGTAAAGGACATAATCATTAGACGTTAAGTTGAAAGATTTAATATTATTTCACTTTTTCTATTTTAATGTCTGCTTTACTCGAGAATTATTCTTGAAAATCCCACCTCTGATGCTTCGTTTTAACGATATAGGGGTTAAGCAAGAAACACAATACCACAACTATGAAATGTGAATTGATTAGATTTTGTCTTTTCATACACAACCTTTCTTTGTTTGTTCGGCTATCTAATGGTTGACGTATATTGAATCATTTTTTAAAATTCTTTTCTATCCGTAGCAACATTGTATAACCTTAATAGATTGCCTATTTGGCCTGCCACATTTGGTAGTTTTAGAATAGAGATATATTCTTTGAAAATGATTCTTCAATGTTTCAAACTGCAAGAGGTGCCAGCGGCGATGTATTCTAAGATAGATTGCAATATTAGCTTTCAACTCGAACGTGGTTATTGACAACAAACCGTTTTATATTTATTTCCAAATTTCGAACATTTTTTTAAAATTAGATATCTCTTCTTCATGTTGAAATTACAATAAAGATATTGAGAGATATATTGAAGATCATAGGGTTTTTGTTTTCAAGGGGTACAACCTAAAATAATATGCTACAAAACTCCACTTTGGGTTCTTTTGTTTTCATGTTTATTGGGTAACTTTGGAAACTATTCTATGATTAAATATTTACTTGATTTTCATATTGCAATATGCAAGTATTCGACGAACAACAAAGCTTATAGCTACAGCTTATTTAACTACAATGTTTATCTACGACATGGAAATTAAGAAGCATGGAACTATTGGAGATTTCAGATGATATAAAACACAAGTAACTTTAAAAGTTAAGATAATTTTCATGGATTCACTCACATTGATAGAATTAAATTAAGTCTGAAATGTTTTGAGCCTTTGTGCAGGAGGTGGTATAAGTAGTCAAACTCCTAGGATGTGAGTTGCAGCGGATTTGATATCTGATAGTTGAAACTAGTTGATGATGAAACATTGTGGAATGATTAAAATCAGACCTAAGGTATTGTGTATCGAGATGAATACACTTTCTGGAAACTACCTATATTTTAGAATTTTATTTGTTTCAAGACAAGAAATCACGCAGACATATAATTAAGATGGTTCAGTTTATGGGCAATGTAGTTTATCATTAGTAACATCCAAAGATTGGTTCAGTCGTTTGAGTTTTGGAAATGTTGATGTCCAAGATCCCGAAAGATGAAAATTGGATAAGCTAAGACAAGATAGTGCAAAGGAGATTGTGGTTCAAGAAAGGAGAGCTACATTGTCTATGACAAAGCCCTCATTGTCACTGAGGGAAGTAACTTTATTCATTTGTTGCTATTGGAAGGGCATAGTGGATCATCAGTTGCTGCTACCGGACAGATCAATAAACTTGGACCTATAAAGTTGATCCGTTGGTGTACCTAACAATTAAAAAAATACGGCGAAATTTGGTCAACATAAATGGCGTCATAGCCCACGCTGAGAACTCCGGACAGTGCACTCCAGATCTGTTAGAAATTACGGGGACTCGGCGTGGAAGTTTGAATGGCATTGTCAGGCTAATACTTGGTTTGGTCTGTGTAGAACTCCTTGAATAGCATTAAGTTCGTTTCAAACGAAGCCAGTGAAAATCACGTGTCACAATTTGCTTGGACCAGAAACCAATGAAATTCTATAGCTACAGGGCTATGGTGTTGCCGGAGAAATGGTTCAAGGACATCAAACAAAATCATGCATATGCATTTGAATTCCGTATGTTATTTCCAAATAGCAATAAATGAATTCTCATTTTTAATTTATAACGCTTAAACGATTCAGACAATCTAAAATATATGAGTAGATTCTTACTAGCCAACCAATACTTCTGCACTGTAGTTTCAAGGAAACATAAAACTTAGAAAAACAGACCTCCATTCCCCCCCCCCCCAAAAAAAAGAATCGATGGACAATACTCCGGCGCATATGATTTTGTGTGTCAGGAGATTCTTGGAGTGTAAATTTACCTTCATGGTAAGGTGAATTTGGTTCAAGAAATTGTCCAAAATGATAGACCTAGATTAACTTACAGTAAAAATCCAGTATTGTTATCTACAGTGACACCAGCGATTCCACAAGAGTATTTGAATGTTGGAAAAAACTGCTTCAAAACTAATGATGACTAGGAGGTGATGATTAAATATACACTTTTGAACTTATAGTAGAAAAGGCTCCGGATCTATTTGAAGTTGAGAAATAAAACTAAGATTTATTTCTGATATTGTACCTTAATAGCGCATTGTATTTTCAGGCGATGTGATACATTGGTTCCAAGCTGCTCATACAACGGGATTAAAATTGACTGCTGTCAATTTCTAAGGAACGCTACATACGGAGAATTTACCTGTATATCAGGAAAATTTTCGGATTTGAGGTAGGTTCAGTACAATTCAGAGATAAAAAATTAGTGATTCCAGAAAATGTTTTTGTCTATTTTATTTCGAAAATTTTCTTTCACTGTCAAGCGGAGTAGAATTTCGAAAGAACAAAAAATATTAAACTCTGATTTACATTCAACATCGATAATAATATTATTCACTAACTGCTTGTAATAACTTAATTTTTCAAAGATTTCATAGTGTTTTATTTCGATTGATACAGTACTTTGTTCGCAATTTATAAGGAATGTAAAGTTTATTTAAACAAGCGTAAATTATATTCGTTTCCAAAAGGAAACATTTCACTTTTCCAAAAGAAACTTTATTGGTTTACTTTGGAAGGAATCCTTGCACTAATTAGGGAATTGATATCAGTTTTTTCTATATCTATATGTATATTTTTGTGAAAGTAAAATATTGTAGTTACAAAATTTACTTTCAGAAATTAACAATTGTTCATTGTACATAAAAGTTTTTAATTGGTACTTTTCTTCAGAGTTCTTAGTAAGACACGCACTATTTCAGAGTTCACCAGTAATCTGCTAACGTAGTTGAGGATCACTATTCTTGGTACAATTCTGGCCCCAAAAACATAGACTGCCTTCCAAAACTTAAGCAAAAAAACTTTGCATATACATTCTTAAGTTCCCCTGATAATTTTACAGTAGAAATCTAATTATCTTCTATTCTGTAGAGACCAATAACAACAATAGACATTGACCATCTAGACTTTGGCCGTAAGTAAAAAGAATCAAGTGGTATGTAGAAATAATTCATAAAATATGACTAAAAGAAGATAAAATGTAAAACAAAACTGCCTTACTACCTGATAAGAGACTTATGGATAGTACACCATCAACACAAGAGTCAACGTCAGAAGCAGACTAACAAGTATGCGCTCTTGGTTTAATGGATAACGTAATGGACATCGTAATAACAAATGTTTATTTTAACATTGGTCCAAATCCTTTCTACGCAAGCAATATTTTTGTAAATAAAGACTTTATATATATCCATAAAGAAGATAGGTGGAAATCGTTAATTCTACACCCAATATAAAATTCTTTTGTATTTCTCGCAAGCAGCAGCGTCATTTAGGATGGAGAGGGGGATAATTACTCCTCTAAGTATTTAATCAATAGTATAACAATACACTTCTATAAAACGTAAAGCTGTATGTAGATCAGAGTGACTTGCTCTCCTCAACAAAACCTGAAATTACCCTACTGCGGTCAAGGGATATCATTGTGTAAGAAACTAAATAGTCACTAAATAATATCAACTCTAACACAAGTGTCCCTTCTGCATACTGTAGGATTAAGTAGGAATAATATTTAAACTAGAATTTTGAATATTGTAGAAATTATCATCTTTTTCTCTTCAAATAAGGATTTTTGTTTTTAGATCTCCAGTTTAAGCTAAGATAATATAGGATACTATCTGTATAAACAAAGAATAAATCGAATATTTTGGAATTTTTCCTAGTTACTTCCTTAGGAGCGGAATTTCCAAGAAGTCTGTATTCCCCACCTGTAGTTAAGAGTTTACATGTCAAATTTTAAACTTTCGATTTGAGCATCCTTAGATTAGACACTTCCTGAATAAATAAAAAAATCAATACTACAGAAATGATATCCTTTTCCCCCGTATGGATGGATTTTTAAGCAACATTGAAAAATATTTTTAATTAAAAATTAGAGTTTATTTAAAACAAATTCTTATATGTGACAGTTTCAAAATAAAGAGGCGAAATTGAAATTTATATATAAAAATGGTCCGCTTAGAAGCAGGTTATCTTCTTGAGCGGTCAACTGTATTTCCTTACTTGAATGAAGATCTTACACGATAGACATGTCAAATTACACCTCGACTTTACGTGTTCTTTATATTCGGTACTTCCTGAATAAAGATAGAAAGAAATATATGTCATAGAATTGATACCTGTTTCATGTTTAGGAGGGAAGTTTCAAAGTCATTCCCTTGTTAGATTAAAAACTATGCTTTGCATAATTCTCGGAAATCCTACAGAACGCTTTTATCGTTCCGTCTGACTGCCAACAGGTAGCAGAGGAAGAACGGTTACACACAGGGATATGCGAGTTTTGAAATTGATTCAGTGCCGTTTTTATAGCTCGAATATCCTTCGTTAATTTCCTATTTAAACCAGAAGTGGATGAAATTATTGCGTTCAAGATGTGAATGTCCTACGTGAAGCCTATGTTGCTTTATGACGAAATTCGAAGCTGAAAATGAAATAAATCTGGTTTTGAATCTTATCTCTCGCATGTAGATGTAGTCTCGAATCCCGTCGCAATTCCTCAAGTAGAATGGTACTGGAATTCTACAAGCAAATGGTTACCGATGGAGGTGTACCGAATCGATTGGCGAATTTCTATGGTTATCGCACTTTGACAATACGGAAGGCAAGAAGTTTCTACTTGGGGCTTGACAGAAAGGTGAGTTTGTTGCAGGACTCCAAATTCATGAGTACTTCCGAGAATCCGATACGTCTAGGAATTTCAAGGGTGTCTTTCCACGGTTAAAAAATTGTAACAGAATATAATATAATCATCCCATCTACGGCAATCCGGAAGACACGATGGAATTCAGATATGAAAAAATGTGACACTGTATGGACTAGGATACATCATACATAATATCTGGGAGAGCGAATTTGAACAAATCTTGAGAGGGGATCGAGCAATTTCTATGTACCTCAAGAAACTGTCTTACATGAATTGCATATCATTACATCCCAGAAATACCTTTATCGAAAGCAGAGATATCTATGTAAAATGTATCACGAAGCAGACGAAAATGAAGGGGAACAATAATAGTTTTAGTTATTGTAAGTTTGTATCCTCATATCAATAAGAGTAGTAAATAACCTATATCTCACCCAAGAATTTATGCTCAAGAGGATAAAGATATGTCACCTATAAATCAAGTAAATGGCTGATTAATGTGACGATCCTCCCATCACAAAACACCTATCACGTAGTCCTCCCATACCGATGAAACAACAAAATACGCAACACAGAAAGGTAGTCATTATAGTATATTTTCAGTTATGATATCTCTATTGCTTTGAACTCTTTTTAAAAATCGATCTAAATGCGATCTAAATGCTAAATGCGAAAATCGATTTGAAATTTAAATTTACAGTATTTTTGGATTTAGTGGCTGTGCTTTGGAGCACTAAATTCAACCAAACTACGGTATGGATACAGTAATACTATTTGTCAATTTTCAAACCTATGTATGATAACGATGGTTGAAAAATGAGTCAAATATAAAACAAAAATCGTAGGGATGCAAGGTCGTTTATATTGGACAGTTTCTGGAAGGTAGATTTTTGTGACTGGAAGTGTACCCTTGTTTCCATATTGAAATAGTCTGATAGAAACACTCGCCATATTCGTCGCCCAGAACTTAATTTTTCCGGAAAGAAAGCAAATTAGGTGTGAGGATTTTGACCTTGAGATACATATAACAACCAAACTCTCCATACGTTTTCAACAACTATCTTCTATATCTCATAGTTGTCTGAGTTTCGTAGTGGTTACATTTTGTCACTCTGGAATCCATGGAAACAAGAAGTGATATAAGACGAGAACCATTTGCTCACCGTTTAAGAATTTTGAAAAAGTAACATTACAAATGTGAAGGGCCTAACTGTCCCGTTCTCCTATATTGCAACAAAAATCAAGATGATAATCCCTTAGATTTAAAGCAGTAATTCAATATTCGAGATAAAGCAGTCAACTTATCACACACGAAACTATCCTAATGGTTTAGACCTTGGGTGACATGTTTGATTTCTCTCACACAAAGCAACTTCTAATAAAGAATAGTGCCCCGGTAATAGGTTTAAGAATTGACGAAATACTGATGCAGTTTGGCAGTGTAGTGATCAGCCAAAATTTATTCCGATCACAGCAAATTCCCACAAGGCTGTGACTCCATCCCGTCCTCAAATCAAACTCGTTGGGCATTCAACAATTAACTGGTAGTAAATGTTAATAAATGCTTCAATACTAGTAGAAGGTAAAATTTTCCAAAATCTTCCATGTTTCTATAGAATAATAATCGATAACATTTTGGTCTTGAAACTAATTACTCATGGGATAATATCATAGAATTATGCAAAATCATGTGTGAATGACGTATCGACCAGTATTATGGAACATAATATTTCATCTTTAGTTAGCGTGATGTTCATATAATAGAACTGAATATTTCAATGTTGAGAGAATATGAAATTATCGTAGGTTCATTAATATTCAAACCAGAGGTATCTTCGTATAGAGATTTACATTTTACCACGAATAAAAAAGTAAAGTCTTTTTAGGAGTTTTATCTTTCAGAAATAGCAATACAGATATGTTTTGCTTCCTATTTAGTAAACAATGAGAAGTTTCTGTGGACAAAACAGCATAGATCCAATAGTATGTTCACGTACCATAAATTACTCATTGTATATCTATCCATTAGACCTTTAATGCACTTTTCATAAACTAGAAAAGATTGCTATTTCAAATAGGTATAGCAGTCAAAAACAATATTTAGTGTAAGTTGGAGATATAGGAGATGATAGCTCCAACCCGTATTTAATATTGTTTCTTACTACAAGAAGTCAAACCTGTTTGATATACATATGTACCTTGTACAACTTATACTTTGATATTCTTCTTCAGGAAATTTGCAGCAGGGAACAGGACATCTAATAGCGAGATTGCTTTCTCTGTTAGGATGATGTGGATTTCCTTACCTATTATGGTTTGTTAGCTATTTAATTTTGAAATAGATTTAATAATTAATTTATAATTGATATAACAAATTTTGAAAATTACTTTTCAATGAAGGCGGCATTGTAAAGAAATATATTTTTATTCAAAATATTGTAGTTGTTTCTAATGCTAGGATGTTTGACCAACTGTTAATATTAGGTAACTTGGTTTATAACATAACATATTGTACAATTTCGCTCAATTTGATTTTCTACTAGTCACCAGGTTTTTAATTAATCACTTAAATGGGTATTAATGACCTAAATGTATCATATTTGGAACATATTCAATTAAACAGTACACATTTGTTCCGAAATCTCCGTTAATATGAGATGTTTTGAGGAAATTGTTATATTCTTTCTAAAGAATGTGAAAATACACAAGGAATATAAACAGAAACGAAATGCGTTATAATGAATATAGAAATAACGGACATAAAAAATGCCACAATATTGAATGCGTTTCATTGTAAATACTATATCCTTCTAAGTATTCGTGGAAAACTTTTAGCAAATTTTGATGACTTAATAAATATGCACATTGAAACGGCCTAAAGCGTAATGGAGAGCATATCGCTGAACGACGATTGACTAACAGTCATTTCTACAATAAATTAACACGTTCGCTGCGTTACGAGTCACCGGTAGTTCGTGCGATACTTCGCTTCTGAGCGATGCCGTTTTCTTGCATTGTATTACTTCTGTGAGTTTTTGTATTTTCATTTTTACCGATTTTTTAAGATTACTAGCATCCACGTGCTTCACGAGTCACGTGACACGTCCTGCTTTGGCCTCATATAGCTTCAGATACTGTCAACAGATGGAAGTGTGAATTTGAAATACCGTGTCATCATCTGTAGAGAGAAGCTCAAAACACCATCTGTTGACTCGTAACTCACCGACGGACAAACCTTCAACGAGACAAGTGGTGACTTGTATAGAACTGAGATCCAAACTCAGTTTTACACTACATCAGAGAATGTGTTAATTTAAGAATTAATAACACAAATTTCTAATTATTGGTTCCGTTAAAAACAAGCCATTTTGTTTCAGTTGAACAACAATAATCAAAATAATCCTACCACCTCCGTTTTATTACAGAGCAAGGCGAGAAGATGATTTATTCATGGAATGCTAAATTCATTACATAAACTTGCTTCTTTCAATCTCTTACCGTTTTTATTTTACGTCTATTAATGTTAAAACTGGAAATGGTGTACTTCTGATACATTCACATTGAATAGAGGGTTAAGGGAGTAGATGAAGCTTATTTTCTCAGGACGCTAAATCAATTCCAGGCAACGGTTTTTCCCTATATCTTGCCATTTTCGCTCTGATACTTGTCAACATATAGACTTACTGTAGCTGTTCTATAACAATTCCCATAATCTTGCATAGCATACTTTGCGCGTCTAGAAATTAAATACTCTCGTGTGTACACGATGGATTAAATTATTTTAGTCTGAATTTCACTTTTCTGATTAAATTACTACCAAATAATCTATATAAAAGCAAAAAGGGAAAATATTACAAATATCTTGATATAACTCAAAGCAAAATGTTTATTGAAAAATTATAATTAATGATTAGATACTAGCTGGAACGTAGGCCTACACACTAAGCAGGTCCTTTGGCCTGGAGCTCCCTGAATTCCGACTTCCCTGTAAATTTAGTCTAATTTTAAGAAATTTAACACCATTTATCCTCATATTAAATTCGGACTCTCTAGAGGTTTTCGATCCCTCCCAAAATAGATTCCTGAATATGTGTCTGCCTAATGGTGTGTAATGTTCAATGGTATTACACTATAGGCTTGTGAAATTACAATTACTCGTTTTTATTTCGCTATTGTATGTACGATTTTTAAAACTATAATGTTAATAAAATGTTGGAATTCTTGTTTACTTGTTAATTGATTGTTTGGCTGTGTTATAATAAATCCTCACATTAATTTACAGTATTACATGCATCTTTTCCATTACGTTCGTCAGGATTAAATACTTTTTTGATAAAAGAATGGCTACATTACACAAAATATATAACGTTCTGAAATTAATTTCTATTGGTGAAGAAGTTCTGTAATATACAACTCATAGGGATATATTTTTCGAAGAGTATTGCTAGTAGAATCAGCTTATATACTGAACGACAAGAATTTAGAAAGTCAAGTAACAGAATCGGGTTTGATATGCTTCATCTGTTGTCTTAATAATATCGAAATCGTCTTAAGCGTTGTTTACCAGGTTTGTGTTCATCAGGTAGAAGTAGAGAATACGAGACCTGTCTGAGACGTATCAAACCATGGTCTTGCAATACATTGACCTTTTGCTTTCGTTGTTTTCATTCCCTTTAAATTAGTTTCCTCCTATTTCCATACAACGAGTTTCGTGGTAATTTCACTGCTAAAAAAGGCTTGGAACCCCTCATCAGGCAGTGCTACTAGAGCACCCATAGCGTTGAATGTGATCTTCTCGAGCGACCAGTAGCGAATTTATTTCTGGTATTTTTTTTATATTTGGGAACAGTCAAAGAGGTCACAAGCCTATATCCAAACAGCAGAGAACTTGGCCAACATAAGCAGTATGATTGACGTCATTACCGTAATTCAGTTTTAGACACTTTGAGTTCCTCAGATCTTGTCACTCCACTAAAGCCCCGTTACTAGACGACGAAAAATGTCTAAAGAGAAGCTCTTTTTATAAGTAAGTCTTACTGTAAGTACTTATGATGCACCAATTGCCACGGAATCGAAGATCACAATTAACATGTGTTTGAATTTTGCTACGCACCTGTCGTACATTTCTGGGTCCTCTTCAGCGTTGTAAGGCCTGTTGAGGTTGTATGTACCCAGTGAGTCGATTGTGATTTCGCTTTCGGTTAACAGCTGTACACTCACGTCTTGACCATTTCAGACCGACTCTGAGACGACAGAAGAACACCCAACATAACCAGTTCTCCACAAAGCAAACGCAAGTTAAAGTAACTCCTCCTAAAGACTGAAGACATCATGGACCCCTTTTTCCTATGATGCAAAATATGGTCAGCATGCGACATGTACTTTCCCTAAAAAGAATAAAATCGGCTACTTTTCCGACAAGCCTCCAATATTTTGGTTTTGTAAGCCAAGGCAAAAAACAGAAGTTTTTCCTTCCAGACCTAATCACAAGCATTTTAAAACTTTTGTGGAGCATATACGTAGGATCAACGTGAACTCTTTCCTCGCAGCATAGCACAGTGTTAAAATTGAAGTGTATTGAACTGAATATCGACTGTCAGAGAATACCAAAATTTGATTAAATTCAAAATACTGCCAGTAGAATCGGCCTTAAATTGTTCTCTAGATGACATGCCTGGATGTTAAATTTTGTAAAGATATGAACTGAATAAGAGCTAATAATCTATCTAAAATGTATATCCAATACTTTTGTTCTGTTCAAATTTGGATCTGGAATAATCAGTCGAGAGTTGTTTCAAATCTTAGACCCTTTTCGGGATACAATCACTTCAGCATATATTCTTCGTAGAGCTTGCTGACTATATGGAGCTTCATACATCCATAATTTAAAGCAAACGATTCTTAAGAAAGCAATACAAACATAAGGCAAAATAGTACATATAATTTTAAAATGCAGAGTACATCAGTCGGGTCTACTTTACGTTTTGGCATTAGCCAAATTTCAAGAAATGCCGTTTGTCTTAATTTACGGCAAACATTGCGTATTGTGGATCAAACAGAATTTTAAATAACAATGATTTTTCGTTCTGTCACTTAAGTACAATGTCTATATTCCTTTATTATTTTGCAGGTTTAATTGTTTCGTGATATTTTGGTTTTGTGTTAATATCATTTGTAGAGGAGAAAATGCTGACAATATCGTAGGTACTAACTCCGTAGAAGTTGGTGACGGTTTTATATCCTTTCTCGTTTGCTAAGAACTTTTGGAAAACAGTAAATTTCACAGCCAATGATCCTTTCAACTAGATGTTTGTTTTGTTAATATCTTGGTGTAGATCCACAAAGTTTTGGGCTAGTTTCATTCTTCTTTCTCTATTCTTAGATTTTGTTCAGCCTGATCCATACCCTGTACTTCGGTCGCGATCACGTGAATATATTTGGAAAAGTCATAGACACATCATGCAATTTTAATGTAAGAAGAACCATGGAAAACTTTGACTTGAGCATATGGATAAACATCAATTTAGAAAAAAAAAGATGCATTCTTTCTATAATCACCTTCAGTCACGAATTATACTACTAATGTTAGTTTGTTCTACGCTGTTTCAATTAGGTAGCCACTAGAGTAATGTAACAATGTAGAGGAGTGTAATGTACAACATGGTAATTGATTGGCTATTGATTTTTCTTCCTCTCTTTTTTTCTTTTTGTTTCATTATTCAAGGCTTGAGATGAAAATACGAATTCTATATTTTCGAAGGACTTAGCCACATGGTTACCTAGATATTCATACTTATACATTCACCTTTTAGCTTTAAACATGTTCCGTAATTATTGTTTTGTGGTTCTAACATGAATTACACGAAAGTAAGTTTCTGACCTTAATATTTTCCCGATTTCATATAGAGAGAACGCTAAAGTGCTTTGATGGAAATGTATTCTTTATGTGAAATGACTATTATTGTAAGACGCTCACAAGGTAAATTCAGTTACATTTAAGTAAATTGTACTCAAATGAAGACTTCATTTCCTAACAACGACTGATAATGGCACTATATTTTACCTAATAAAAGCAGTAATCTATCAATGATACGTTAGAATATTTTCTAGGTTAGGTGTTGGAAAATGACATTTTTAAAGTTTCACTTTCAAGTTAAATACTTTTCAATAAATCTCTTTGCTTTTTGTTGTGATTATTGATGATACTGAAATCATGTTGTTAATTTTTTTTTTGACTTGTCATTAGCAAATTTCTTCCTAATGCAGCTATAGGCAATGCTACGTTCTTCCACTCCTTAGGAGAGAAGAACTATCTCCTTCTCGGTATTGGGCATATATGGAGAGTCGTCTTTTCAAATTTGACAAAAAAGCAAATTTTTCTTGAGATTTAACTTGTGGAATTGCAAACGTGTGTGACGCATCATATCATAAGATCAGGATTAAGAAATGCAAAGGCCTGATGAAAGAAGAATAGTGTGCAGCCGCCGATTGTCAGTTCAAAAGCTCAGGTAACGTGTTAATGAATCGTGTATTGGGGTAGTCAGAACTGACAAGTTGCAACTAGGATTTTGTAAATTCTGTATTTGGTAGACCATAAAGCATAGGATCTGAAAAAGGCTGCATTGGAATAAAAAAGAATATTTACAGAAGAGACAGATTGTGATGTCTAAAAGGGGTTGAAATAGGTGAGAAAGAAATAGTAATTATAATTGGTTATTCTGCTAGTACTCACTCGTGTGTCTCCTTCCTCGATGGATCATTTCGATGGGTCGATTTTCGACCATTTATATCTGGTCTTCTGAGCGTTAAAGTAGTTGGGAATTAAGTGGCAGTGTAGTCCAAACAGGAAAACCAGTATTTATCGATGGTTAACTTAATTACAATCAAAATTACTTTGTAGTAAACGACACATTGTTGTCAATAACTATACAACTATGATGATTACAAATGTTATCTAAACTAGAGCAAGGTACAACTTTTGGTAAATTTGGAATTGTCGCTCGCGCTGTTACATCTTGACTCGTCTCAAATAAAACAGCAACTACCTCTTCCCAAACTTTCGTGACAGTATTGTTCAGCGTTCCTTTCGGGTTAATATCCTACATCATTGACTGTTTTTTGTCTCGTTGAAAAGATCATTCTATATTGATGAAAGGAATATGCACAAGGAAACAATCTGAAGTTCTATTGATTAAGAAATTATACATGAAAAATGAGACGATAACAGCAAGAAAACTTCCTTGTAGGAAAAGTAAATAAACTTAGAAAAAGTTATTGAAATGTGACTCAACATTAAACAGACGATTATGGTTTTCACTGATTTGATTTTAAATTGAAATGTCCCAAAGTTCAAAATAAATATCTTACAATGTATAGAAGTCCATATATCTTCACATTAGGGAAGTAGTGAAGCAGCCTGACCAGAAGTTCACCATAACAATATGAGTCATTTTTCTAAACACATTAATGACAAATTTGCAACAAGTGCACATACAAGAATTGCAAATTAGGGAGTTACACTAAGTGTGTGAAATGTAGGTTGTATCTTTATATTCTCAAAAATAGTTTTCTCACGTATCACATGAAGTAAACACATTCTTCTTGACCTTGTTCATTAAATAACTTAAGGGGAATACAGTGCTGCAAAAGCCTTACGGCGTCAGAATACATAAATAGTTTTTTTGATAGCCTTAAAATTTCATTTCAATTTTTTCGAAACATTTATGCAATTAAATATTTTTAGAAATAGTTTCAATACTTGTTCTATATTAAAGACTAAATACTGACTCATTGTTGGGTCATGTCTGGCTCATTGTTGGGTGCTAGAATTAAAATATTGTCGTTACCTAAATTTATCGACTTGACTCAAAAAGAAAATAGTTAGTTATTAAAGTTTTCTAGCAACTCAAGCTCAGATCTCATTATGTTAAATTTAATCTATAGATTTGAATTAAATTAAGTATATTTCTATTGCCTTATTAAATGATTTACGTAAATGTTTCGAATTTAATTGTTTATTAAAATTACCGTACCCTTTGAGCACTATGGTTATATGAGAAGCACATATGATGCTCTTCTAATGTAAAAAGAACCCGACACGTGGAAGCCGTTAGAGTAACGGGAATGACTGTTTTGAAAACGCACAGTGGAAAACTCACACATTTTTAATATTTTAATAATTAATAATTTGGTATTTTTAATAATCAATAATTCTCCTCAAACTGATGCTTACAAACGAGATTATTTTATAATTTCCTTTACACAAAAGCACCTGAACCAGCTCTGAATAATAAGGTTGACAAATGTCCTGTATATACAGGATTGTTTTACATTTTACAATATTTTTCTGTCCTATATGAAGGTTATATCTGGCACAGATTTGTCCTGTATTTGTTTACTAGTACAAGAGTCCGTGTTTTAAAGCCATACGAAGGAGGTTATTGTCATTGTGGAATAACTGTAACTTTATGAAAGAATTGTTACACTGCATACTCTAATTATTGTCTTTTCTTAATCTGGGATAATCTTAAATTCGAATTCTGAAATAAATACTTGGATAACAGTGAAGATTCATTTTCAATTGTCAAACTTCTTATGGATATCTAGCACTCAAGATGTCTAGGGTGTGATTTAAGATTTTAGATTACAGATATACTTCCAATATTGTTAATAAGGCAGCTATTAAGTCATGTGTACTATCAATTTGTAGTGATTTCACAATATATGATAATAGAATATGGTAAGTTTTAGTGTAATATAAAAAGTTTAGCAATGTGCGTTCTGTATTTACAGTGGAAAATATTACAACCCTATCGGAAATCGGTATATTTATTGTTTTAGTAACATGTGCTATATTCTTACATAAGACGTTCTTTGAACAAGTAAGAAGACTCAACTAATACAATGAGCATTTAGATGCAGTGAATAGTGGAAATAATTTTATTGATAGTCCGTGTGTTGGTGTCCGTGTGATGGTCTGTCTATAGAGCTATAATCACTGAATGTTTTGGGATTTTGTAAACTTCAGAATTTTATTGAATAACATAAAATGTGCACATAAATGTTAAAAAAGTCAAGAGCAGTTCACTGAAATATGAATCTCTTTCATGCGCGAGTCCTCGGGTGGATGCCAGCTTCGATCTACATGAAATAACCTACTGCATGCAATTCTATCTGCCATTAAATTTATGAACGCATATTATGAATCAATATATCAACATTGACTGTATCTATACGAAGTCCATGGTTAATTAGGACAAGTTAATGAGGACAAGTACCAAGACAATGCTTAAAGCTAAAATTCAAGAGAGATATTGAGGTTCAGACTTGAGTATTGATATATTGAGGGAATTAAGATAAATTATTATATGTATTTATATATTTTTATGTAATGATTCTAAGTCAGCTACTTATTGTGACATCACAACTCTACAAGAATAAAGGTAACCAAGAAAATTCTACCGCTTTTCACCCACCACGTTCGAACATTATATGGTATCTAAAACATACCTGGAAGATTAAAAATAGTCCTCATCAACATCGACGACCTTCCGCCAACGTTCTAGAACGCCACGGATTCCATCGCGGTACAAATTGACGGGCCGTGAAGCGAGGAAGGTATCAAGTGCACTTTGCACCTCTACTAGTAATTTGAACTGGCATTCTATAAGGTGATTGCCCAAGGAATAGAACAGGTGATAAACAGACGGGCAATATCCGGAGACTATGGCCGATGCAATCGTGTTTCCCATCCAAAGCATAGAATGGTGTGCCGGATCATCCTAGCCATGTGGGACTTAGTTTTGTTCTGTAACAGGAGGAGACCTTTGCGATTCACAAGTGCTTCAGAGTTTTGTATTTTTCATGAACACAGATAAATGCTGCCAGTTCCCAATATACGATAAGGCGGGCAGTCCACCAAACACACAAGACGACCTTACTCTGGTGTATTGCTGTTTTTGGTTTTCTTAATAGTGGTTCATGGTATGGTAACCAATGACGACAGTGCCCCGGAGCTTCGTAAAGAACTCACTTCTCATCACATGTCAACACCCTGTCCCGAAATGGCTCCTCCTTCAGGCGAGACAACAAAGAAACACAGGTGTCTGCTCGCGTTGCCTTTTGGCCCGGAGTCAGATTATGAGGGACCCATCGACCCAACTTGTAGTTATTCCCAAGTTCGTAGAGGTGCTTCCGAATTGTTTCTCCACTCACACTGAATTGTAGTCCCAGTTTCTCACATGTCGTATGACTGTTTGCCTGAATTGCTTCCTGAAGATATTCATTTTGTACATGTATTGGTCTTTTGGCACGTGATGTGTCTTCGAGTATTTTGCCTTCGTCTTTAAACTTGATAAACCAACGCTACACTGTCCGCGTAATCACGACACATTCACTATTGGAGCAGCGTTTAACTAAAATTGGAACTTGAACAGCACACACGCCCTCATGAGACTCTGTGGAGCTCCCATGTTCACTCTGTCCTTACGCAAGTTCACGTGTAACGGAACTGCTACATTCAGTAGTATATTGGATATATCCAAACCAAAACTGACTTTCGCCTTATCTCTATTCGCATTCAACTCACAGTATGAGGGCCAAAGAAACACAGACTTCCAGAAGAAGCGACAGAACTTTCTTGGTCTAATTTAACTAATATGATAGAAGCAATGAAATAATGTGTTAAGAATAAAAGAAATAAAATGTGAAATTGACTAATACTAACACAACGTTTTATTAATAATCTGACAAAAGAATTTTAATTATTAATAAAATTATCATTATTACATTAATATTATACTATAATGATGATCATTATAATGAGGCATGTAATGTACGGAAACACTGAAATGATATAGATGGTGTTACTTTGTTACAATCTGTAATTCATCGTATTTAATAGATTAAGAATAAAATATAATCCATACTCGTAGTAAACACACACGTTCCAGATATAATGGTATTTATGTTCACAAATAAAATATTTTAATAATTCGATGCTAATATTGGAAAGAAACTTTGCTATTTGAATTTATTTGTACCAGGTATTGAGTTTTCCAGCAATGTCAACTGCGACTAAAAATTATTTCCACTACGAACTCCTAATCTACTTACTTTAATAAAATAAATCTACTAGAAACTATTGCTACTAGTAACTGCTGATCTCATACTATTGGGTGACTACGTACCATTAAGTAACTTACCTGGATAGGGCTTTGTTAATAAAGCTGAGAAGATTCATATGAGACCGGTAGTTACGAAATGACTGTTGTTGCATAGCATGTAGTTGATATTTTAAAATACGCACATACAATATATATATATATATATATATAGCGTGTTGTGAAAACCGTGAAATATAGCGTGAAAAATTCACCAGAAGCACTTGTTATTACGAGCAACAAGGAAGTGGGAGACTGGTCGTCTAACACTTCTAAACCACTGCTGCTCCATTAGGTATTCACTGCTGTCAAGGGGTACTACTTTGAATCCACCTTTAATTCAAAGCATATCTCATAGTTCTGTCGGGGGCATGTCTGGGAACTTGACCTGCAATCTATCCCTTGCACAGTCACTGCACCTTGCTGAAATACGCATTATCATGTGACGTAAGTATGACTTTGTTTTTGCTGATATGGAAAGTTATTCCATGATTACTGGCGTACGAAATAAGTCACGTTACAATGTAGTACTTCCAGGTTTTTGAACATCTCTTGTTCTGAAATTATGCATATTTAACATGCGATATTATTTTTCTTATTTTGATGTGAGGAACCACTTTTTACAGTTTGTCTATATAGTTCGTTAACACTCTGTAAAATATATACTATTCAATGTAATGGAAATACCCGAAAGAATTCAACTTTTTAGATTAATATATCATTCGATCATCTTTTGAGATCCGAACAGCCGTGCTGTGACTTGGAATGGAGTCGTGAAGGACATGAATAGTAGGAAATGGAATAATACACCATTCTACTTGCAGTGCATCACTTAATACCCTGAGAGGGCATGAAGGTGATTAATGTCCCGAAAACGGACTTCAATTACGTTAAGATTTGGGGATTGGGCCGGACTTCATTCCTACGTTTTTTAAATGCTAGCGTAACAGCTCCCGCTTCATTGCCCGGAAACAACATTTGGACCATACGGTACATATGGTCTCTTAAAATGTCGATATAACCACTACCAGTCATACAATTGGTGAATGTCAGCATAAGACACACTGAAAAGAATGATATTTTGACCTACAATATCACAGAGCCGCCGCCGTGTTTCAGGGTTGGGAGAAAACATTGCGGATGAAATGCTTATTGAGCTTTCATAACAAAGAAACAAGGCCCGTAACTTGAAATGAGTTGAACAATGGCTTATACGACTATAACACAATTTTCTAGTCATGAGCGGTGCAAGTTGAATGTTTGTGGCAGAATTAGTGTGTTAGAGAGCGTTATGCTATACCATCAGCGCTTATGTCCGTTCAATTCGGACTCACATGTTCATGTCACTTGCGGCGGACTGTGGTTGTTAACACAGAATGTGGGAGATTTTGTTTCGGTCCCTCCTTCATTTGCATCGCAGTTGCACGAAAATTCTGAGTGACAATTCATTCTAATGTCCGGTGCAAACCAACACAAACTTTTTTTTGTGAAAACTGTTCGTCCTGCGATTAGGTTTTGCTATGAGTTTTATACGCCGTTTATACAATGGACACTATCACTAAAGACACACTCAACAAATTTACCCGTTTCGCCATGTTCGCATCACCTAACCGAGCTCCAACAATTTGCTTTCTTTCCCATTCAGAGTTCGTCCATTTTGCACTTATTACCATGCGTTGAGCTCACTGTACACTGGCACTCTAGTGTTCCTCAGGAAGTACGATTTTTCCGATCCTACCACCACCAATGACCCAGGGTTGTAGTCGTCGCCTGACTGTTGCCAACGCATGCATCTGACGTATTTCTACTCCAGGACTTTCCATTAGTTATATATATATATATATATATATATATATATATATATATATATATATATATATATATATATGTGTGTGTGTGTGTGTGTGTGTGTGTATTTAGTTATTGTATGTTGCGTGATTCTTTGGGAAAACTCATGCGTCGTAACTGAAAGTGTTACCTTTAGCCTTCGCTACATCGCAGTAATATATAAAGGAAACCACAGGATGTGACGTTTGCTTTCATAGCCAATCATAACCAGTATTATGCGGACACAATTAATTTGCTGAGAACATAAGTCACTATTGACATTCTGCGAGTTGATTGCAGTTTTTGTTGTGGACGCCCACTGCCGAACGTCATGTATTGGTAATGGAAAACAATAATAGTATCGTCCATGCTGCGCATAAACATTTCTGCTCCCGTGCTTCCATTTCGATCTTGATAAAAGTAAGGAAATTGTAAGCGAAAAAGTGACAAGTTTACATTGAGAAAGTGTTATAAGTATTTATAAAATTTAAATTCATCTATAACCTGCATCTTTTACTTTTTAGAGTATAATGACAATCACATATATTTTTGTCCTCTACTGATGGTTTCGTTTGTTAATGATTATTGACATTTTAAAATAACTTTCCAGGAACATAAGCCATTATAATGATTAAATTATAATAACATCGTAAAGTAGAAAGAGAAGTACATAAGTTTTATTAATTCAAATATCTAATGTTGATTACGAAGTTAAGTTTAGTGATATTAAAAATAGAATGCAATTCCTGTACAATAATCTACAATTTGTTAGTAGAGTGGGAAGTAGTAATTATTTTCTTCTAGTTTTCGTTCCATGGATCACACGAAATCACATCAAGAGGAATGGAAGTCACATCAACCTTTCTGCCATTTGCAATTGACCAATTGAATACAACGCTTAGCATAACTAATGAAATTTCGGATGAAGATGTACGTTCCATATCTGTGAATTCAAGAAAATGTAGATTTCCAGATGAGAATGACGGAATCTGGATTTCAGAGCATTACAGCTACTCAGTGTGTCTGTGGCAATGTTTTGTAGAGAAAAGCATGGCTCTATGTAACTGCACCAGCATCATCGTAGGAGACAACAAAGGTAAAATTGAGATTTTTTTCATTATGTAGTGTGTTTGTGTCTCAGTAATCTTTAACGAGATTTAACGGATTTGATTCTGGCTTGTTAACGAAGAGGTAGAAAATATCAGGCACGTAGCCAAGGGGTGGGTCCGGGGGGTCCGGGCCCCCCCTTCAAGACCAGAAATAAAAAATTAAGGAAGGACGAAACAAAAAGTAACAAGAAATAGGAAGAATCAGCGTTAAAAATAAAGATAAAAATAAAAATATTTTTTATCATCGCTTCCCTGTACTATCAAACATGTTATTTCAGAAACGGTTTTCTACTGCTTCTTTAACTTGTCATTTGGAACAGACAGTAATTGACGGAATAATATAAACAAAAATAGTTACGTGGAAAGCTAGTCCTGTTAACATTTGATTCAACAGAGAAAGGAACGCAGATATAAAATATTTTACAAGACGTTATTGGATACGTACTTTTTTTAAATAGTTTAGGTCATAATGAAAGGAAAATTGTCATATTTGGATGAACAGAAGAAGAAACGTAGATATTGTAATTAAAGAAAAATATTTTTATAAATATTCTTTTATTCGAGATTTCTTCATAATTTGCTACTAAAATACTTACTAACATGCATGGGCGCCGATCCTGGGGGGCTGGGCCCGCAAGGGTCATGTGGACCCCCCTGTTGTATTTATAAATATACAATATGTTGGCATATTTAAATGCAATTTGTGTTAAAATCCTCATATATGCCTTCTGCATCTGAATGGACCTTCCGAAATTTACAGAGAAATCGGCGCTCTTGCTAATATGTCCTAATTTTAAAGTCTTAACAAACCAATATATGTTGCTAGTAAAATAGTTTAAATTGATCAGGCCCCTGGTGTGATAACCACAATATTTCATATAAAACCTCCCCCCCCCCCCTCATCACGAAATCCTGACTAAACGAACCGATATATGTTACCAGTAAAATAGTTTAGAATAATCGAACTCTGGTGTGATAACCATAGTATTTCATGTCTCGGACCCCCCTATTACGAAATCCTGGCTAAGTGCCTGAAAATATGTATAGAAAATTTTGGTTTAAAACATTAGAATTGTAAGCATTTGATAAAACTCGATTTTCAGTTGATTTGATTTTGAGTTTAACGTCCCGTTCAGCAGCGAGGCTATATGAGACGTGGGCCTACTGGTTGACGTGGATTCCGAAGCAGATGAGCTCCAGAAGGGAATCGAACCTGGGTCTCCCACGCCAAAGGCGCGTACGCTAACTGCTTAGCCACAAAGGAGCTCAAAACTCGATTTTATATACACTGAAGAACAGTTTCTCTACTATGTGGTATGAGGAAATGTTACAAATTATGAGTGGAAAGGAAATGCTTTATCAGAATAGTAGGTAGCAACAAAATAGCGTGAAAAATTTAAAAGAATTAAGGTAAATTGAAAATAGAGTTTATATGAAACATAAAACATGCCATTTTCCTGAAATGTTTTTTTTTTTTTCAATTCTCGTTTTCTAGTCCATCCGAAGCTGTTGGGTGAAACGCATATTAATAACTCAATGGACCATGAAAAGTACATTTGGCTTAATTTAGTAGCCCACAACGTGTAGGTTTTCTATTGCTGAATAATACTGTGCGCAATTCGAATGGTATTTCAAAACATATCTTCAGTAATAATTAGCTTTAAGTTCTTTATCATAATGTGCCAATTTATAACACTAATCAACAAGATTTTAACACAGAAATGAAAATACCTGATTCTAATAGAACTCTTCGCCTAGAATTCGATTCTACAATCAGTTTTTCTCCATCACCCTCAGTTTTCCCGTGACAGAGGGATTTTCGGGAAATTTCCCCTCAAATTTCCCTCTTTAAAAACGATTTTCATATCTGTAGCTTGGGTACCCTTGGCTATATAAACACAAAAAAATATATTTTATGCTAGCTCGATTTATACTTAGTAAGCCCTCTAAGTTTCATAAGAATCGCATTATTCTTTCTAGAGAAATAAACATATTTATATAAAAATACGCTATGTGTACTGTTCATTTTACCATATTCATTAGTACAGATAAAATCACGTATAACTTCCACGAAAATTACAATATAAGCATGTTTTATGCCTTATTGGACTTCCAATAAAACATACTTTCAATGATGTGTACACCATGTTGCCATTTTGGTATGAGACAATTTCTAGAGGGATTTTATGGGAAATTCCCTCCAAAAAGTAGTTTATGAGATTTGTTTTTTTGCCTGGACTTGCTACTTGTATATAGTGATACAGAAACATGAACCACTCTAAAACATAGTCTTATGCCTACTTAATAAATAATGTTAATTCCATGTGAATCGCATTACTCTGTCTAAAGATATAAACTGTTGTGTCTATTTATAGATAATAAAGAATATACTGTGCAAGACGTTTACCAAACACATAAATCTAACGTATTATTGTAATTTTCGTATTATTGTCGGCACATAGATGGATACTCAAATACAATCACAAATACACGCATGCTATCTGTGGAAAATAAATCAATTTTTAATATTTTGATCTGGCAACAATGCATAAAAAATTGATGACTCACGTAGCCTGATGACTGTTAGTAGCGTTGAGTGACGGTCCAGGCTGGACGTGTTTTAGATGTGGCCGCGTGTAAGTTGAAGTGTTTGTGTATTGCGTAGTTCGAATAGATTGAGTTGTCTCGTGATGCACTCAGCTGGATGATTGTGGAGTGTAGATTCGTGTGTCTATGTGTGTGTGATACCTCACAGGATACAAGATGCCGATGAAGTGTGTAAATCACCCGGACAATTTCTGTTATATATGTGGGTAGCTGTCATTTAAATCGCAACGTCGATGTTTTACTCCACTTGTGAGGAAGTGTTAGAGTTATATTTTGGTTGCTGTGTGGGAGACCAAGATAAGAATTGGGCTCCTCTCTACATTTGTTGTACTTGCGTGAAACGTCTGACTGGGTGGGCAAATGCTGAACGAAACATGAACTTCGTAGTACCGATGATCTGAAGGGAATCAAAAGATCATTCTTCAGACTGCTACTTTTGTATGACACAGATAAATGGAATAACTAGCAAATCTAAGCACACAGTACACTACCCTAATTTGCCATCAGCTTTTAGACCAATTCCACACAGTGCAGATTTACCTGTACCAGTACTTCCTGCTCATCTTACGATAAATGAGGATTACGTACTTGAGACAACTACTGAAGTTACAAATGAAGATGATCCTACTTATGTAGGAAGTACATCTAAATCGGATCCCTATCTCATAACTCAGGGGCCTCGTACGGGATTTAAAACTCTCCAAGATACAGGAAGAACTTCTTGCTTCTAGACTTAAAGCCTGGAATCTGGACCATCGTGACACTAAAGTGTGTATTTTTCGAAACCGTCATACAGGGTTTCAAAACTACTATTCTCAAGAAAATGATTTAGTGTATTGTAATAATGTCTGTGCTGTGATGGATACACTCGAACATGCACATATAAGTACAGAGTTGAGATTGTTTATTGACTCTTTCAAAACTAGTTGGAACCCTCTCCTTTTTCACAATGGTAACAAAGTTTCTTCAGTGCCTTTGGCTTATGCAACTAATATGAAGGAAACCTATGAAAACATCAAAATAGTGCTTTAAAGAATTCAGTATGACAAATGCAAGTGGACCGTTTGCTAGCTAAAGTTATTTCTTTGTTAATGGGTTTGCAGCTTGGTTATACGAAATATTGTTATTTCCTCTGCGAATGGGACAGCAGGAACATTACATGAAGAGGGAATTACGTGAAGAGGGAACTCTTCACATAAAGTTGGGGCTCTTCAAAAACTTTGTTCAGGCAACGCACAAAAGCAATGCAGGATTTTGATACCTCAAGCAAAAATTTCCTCGGGTTAGTGGCGCTAAAATCAAGGAAGAGATTTTTGTAGGCCCCGAATAATATGTTTGATTCATGACCAAAAATTTGAGGATTTCTTAACTCCGGTTGAGAAAGCAGATTACTGTTCATTTAAATGTTTAACAGATATTTTTTTTAGGAAACCAGAAATCTCCAAATTACCGTGAAATTGTGGGTGATTTCCTGCAATCATTCAAACAAATGGGTTGCAACATGTCCCTTAAAGTTCACTTTCTAGACTCCTACCTGGATTTCTTTCCTGAAAACCTTGGTGCTGTTCGTGATGAGCATGGGAAACATGTTCATCAGGATATTTCCTCCATGGACAAGAAATACCAGTGGAGTTCAGTGGGACAGTGGAGTTCACAAATACTAGCATATTACTGTTGGACACTCAAAAGAGATGTTCCAGAAATCAAACACACAAGAAAGTCGACAAATAAAACTCTTTAGTTAAGGTAAGTAAGGGTTCATTTATTAAGAAGATACCAGTCACTTCTTTTGTATTATTTATTAAATGAAATGAAGTGAAATCTTTGAGTTTTACGTCGCAAGGGTATGCCGGTAAGGTTAAAGGAGACGGTGATGATGAGTAGTGGATGAAATAATGGAATGAAGATAGTGGAAGGAAACGGGAGAATCCCGAGGAAACCAACGCACACGGTGTTTGTCCACCACATAGTTCACTTCTCAGGGGCTGGGATCGAACCCGGGGCCCCAAGCACTAGAGGTGAACGCTCTACCACTGAGCCACCGTGGCCCCGCGTATTATTTATTAAGTAAACATAAGATGATGACACGGTGTATACATAATTGAAAATATGTTTTATTTCAAATCCAATGAGGTATAAACCGTGCTTATATTGTAATTTCGTGGAAGTTATATGTGATTTTATCTTCACTAATGAAAATGGTACCAGGGAAGCAAGAAAGTTCGTGCGCTTTTGAACCACTCCCGCTTCCATTTGGCTGCTGCGGCGACATCTGTTCCCGTAGCATGAACGTTTTGACTGTTTGGGAAAGCTTATTCAGTGACGCATCAGCCACGGTAAATATAACAACGCATTTGTCAGTATAGTGTGTAAAAATCGCTCGTGATCATGTCAGTGTCAAATGAAGTTTTTAGAGCTTGTTTGCTTTACGAGTCTAAATTGGGGACAAATGGTGCAGAAGCAGCTAGAAAAATATGTGTTGCGCTCGGAAAGGGTGTAATAAGTAAATGTACAGCACAAAAATGGTTCCAGACCTTTTCAACTGGTGACGAGACCTTTCAAGATAAGCCTCGCTGTGGGAGGCCTAAATCAGTGGATATGGACCACCTGAAGGCCTCTATTGAAGATTATTCCAGTCAAACATGCGAGGAACTTGCTCACCGATTCGAGGTAAGCAGGAAAATTATTCGGGTAAGTCTGCATCAGTTGGGGAAGACCTGAAAACTGGGTCAGTGGGTCTCTCACGAGCTGACCGCTATGAGCCAAGTTCTAAGACTGAATATCTGTTCATTTTTGTTCACGAGACACAAAATCTGTTCAATTTTGGACCGTATAATAACTTGTGACGAGAAGTGGGTCATGTATGACAATAAAAAACGGTCATACCATTGGCTATCACCAAATGATCCGAAGCCTTTGACTGCAAAACCGAACATCCATCAACAAAAGGTTTTGCTCTGTGTTTGGTGGACTACAAACGGTATCGTGCACTACGAATTCTTCGAACGTGGTAAGACAATTACCAAACATGTGTACTCATCACAACTGAGAACGGTAGCCACCAAACTGACCCAGAAACAGCCAGCACTAGTAAACAAAAGAGGTGTGCTCTATAACCAGGACAACGCGCGCCCTCACACCGCAAAACAGGCGCTGGAAGTAATCTCAGAACTTGGTTGGGAGCTTGTATCTCATCCTCCCTACTCCCCAGATGTCGCCCTTCGGATTGCCATTTATTCTTGGCCATAGACAACTTTATGCGTGGCAGGCAGTTCAAGACTGAACAAGACGTCAAAAATGCAATTGCTGAGTTTTCCGAGTCTCGGGAACAAATATTCTACAAAACTGGCATTTACAAGCTTGTTGAGCGCTAGGAGAAAGTTGTAGAAGCAAATGGAGGCTATTTTGCCGAATAAACAAACCGTTAAAACCCTGTAATTGACAGTTTTCTTCCATAGTAGAAAAGCGCACAAACTTTCTTGCTTCCCTGGTAAAATGAACAGTAAACATAGCATATTTTTATATAAATATGTTTATTTCTCTAGAAAGAATAATGCGATTCTTATGGAACTTAGAGAGCTTACTAAGTATAAACCAAGCTAACACACAATATAATTTGTGTATTTATATACCTAAGGGTACCCAAGCTACAGGTATGAAAATGGTTTAAAAAAGGGAAATTTGAGGGGAGATTTCCCGAAGATCCCTCTGTCACGAGAAAACTGAGTGTGATGGAAAAAAACTGATTGTGGATTCGAATTCTACACGAAACGTTCTATTAGAATCAGGTATTTTCTTCCGTGTGTCAGAGAAAAGAAGTATCTTTTTTTTTCGACTAGCGTAATCGATTTGAATCTGTTGGCGGTGTTTAGAGAAATTTATTTTATATAACATTTCATACTTATGCACCTAAGGCCAAAGCAGGTAGTTGATTAATGGGAATGATTGATTCTGTTAGAATTAGTGGAATGCTGATATGGGAGAAAACAGAAGAGAATATATTAATTCATGGGAATGGCCTTATCCACCACAAGCGCACTTGGCTTGGAGTCGAACAAGGAACTCTAACTCCAAAGAGAACATTCTGTCACTGTACCACAGTACCCAGATGATGTTTAGAGTTATTACATCTAAACAAATATTATCATTTCATAGCAGTAAGCTAATAATAAAGTATCGCAAATTATTTTTTTATTTTCTTCGGAGATACCACTCTTTGAATTTAAAGCACAATCGAGTGGTAGACTGAGTACATAAAATTGTATTACACACTCAAATTTCAACAGAGCTCTTGGTGAATAAATTACTTAATTCGTAGTTTTGAGAGAGATATTGACGGCTTAATTAGTTGTTGTGCTTAATGGGTACCGTACTTCAGAATAAAGTCTATTCGTCTTACAAGGTACAATCGCGAAGTGACCCCTCGAGGTTTTTTCTAAAATTGATTCAGATGTAAAGTTCTCCGCGGCCCTATGTGTTTTGCACTACTTGTAGCGTCCAAACTGGCAATTTGCATACTTACCAGCCTTCATATATTCGGAATTCAGTCATACACTACTATAACGCTCGGTCACAAAATTGCTTTTATTCTCTGGACAAGAATGTGGGCACGTGCAAAACAAATTGGATCATGTACTGCTTCTCTAACACGTGTTACTCAACTGGACCGTACCTTAAATTCAACTTTTGGTTTTCGAAATGGGAATAGGTGCATGTGATACATCAAATTCATATAAAAATTTTTCGGAAATTCATTCATACAGTGAGTTTTATCGTAGCGTGTACTGTTTGCAAGGTATTACATGCTAATGTCAGGCACTTTACGAATACTGAACCAAAAATAAAGTTTATAGAGGCCTTGTGTGCATACGTAATCTTTTACGTGATTTATCGTTGACGAAATATTCTCTGAACCTAGATATATGCAATCTTTAAAATCTTCACTTTTTAGTGCGTGGAGGATGTTACACTATACGGTCCAACATTTTACGGAATTTCCTGAAACTGTTATTGAGGCCTAAGCCAAATATATGTCAGATGATTAAGTGTTTTTGATATTTTTGTCTTCTGCAGACACTAATGGAAAATTCACACACATTTTACCTATCATATGCTCTTCTATATCTCCTGTATGATGCAACAAATTTCTTTACCACTTCGTGTTTCTTTTCATAACTTTTTCTCTGTGTTACAAATATTGTTACCAACTGTCTGGTTTACAGTTTGGTATCTCTATTATTTAACTGCTGGCTAGTTCATTAGTCAGATGGAGACGTTTCGTTTGGTTTATTTCTTTATGAGAACTTCGAGTTTACTATTAGCTAAAAATATGTTGATTTTAATTAACTAATTTTGTAATATGGTCTAGGCGAAAGAAATGAAAAGGTAAAAGAACTGGTATATTTCTATCAAGAGAATACACATGTATTTGTGAACATGCTATTTTATTTGTGAACATGCTATCCTAAGAATTTTCACCTCTGTATAATAAACATAAAATAAAATCTATTGACTTCGAACGACCGTCCCACAAACATTTACCATGAATCCGCCCCTTGAAGATGCACATTGAAATCCCCAATAAACTGAGGCAGATATTAGCTAGACTATGTTATGGTTCAAAATATGCATTGGGATAGCTTCAAGGACGCTAAGACATTTCCGGGGCTATCATTTTCTCTTATAACCTTGTACTGGACGAAGTTGATATTCAACTGAAAAACGTAGACAGAAGATAAGTAGGCAGAAGATGTTGATCTGTGAAAAGTTTAAAATCAAGGAAGTAAGTATAGTTTCATTGAGAAATTCAAAGAAAAATATCCAAGCGAGGAAAGGATAGGTGCAGGTAGTAACAAACGGTGGAAGCATGTTGAACGTTGCACAGCAGACTCCAGAAGAGGTAGTATGCTACCGCGAACATAAATCTGCTGATAAGTCATGGATTACGTAGCAGACATTGTAGATAATGAGGGAAAGGAAGACATGGAAAGGGGTTGATACGGCAGAGAGCAGAACTATGTACAGGAAATTAAACCACGAGTTGCAAAGGGAAACAGATAGTCTGACGGAAGAGTTTTACATAGGAAAATGTGAAGATATAGAAGAATTAGAAAAAGTTGGTAAATATAAGGAAATATACAAGGTGTAAAGTGTAGGGGATGACTTCAGGGGAAACAAGGAGATGTCATGGTGGCAGTAGAAAATAGGAATGGGAAGGTAATCTGCGAGAGAAACGCAGTCTTAGGAAGACAGAAAGGATATGTTAAGGACATATGAGAGTGGAAATAGACCGTGTGGCCTTGATGTTGAAGTAGAAATTGAGGTAGGTGAGGATGATAAAGCGTTTAGTATTCTTCAGGATGAGTTTTGGAAAGTTATTTCCGAGATTGAAATACAACCGGGATAGATAATATACCGATCGAATTCATGCAAAAATGTGGGCAGACAAAGAGAATAAAGAATTGTAATGTAATATATGAAACAGGAGAGTGGACAAAAGACTTCCTGAGGGCGATCATGATACTGATGTATAAGAAATCGAACCAAAAATGACGTGAGGATTGTGGAAATATTGGTATCAATATCTCATGTAGCCAAAGCTTTGCTACGTATCCTGAACAGAAAATTGTATGGAAGAACAAAGAAAAAATTAAGGGAACAGTTCGCTTTTAGGAAAGGTAAGGGCGTAAGAGCTGCAACTGAATTATTAAGGGTGATCGGTGAAATGTTTATACAAGAAGGGAAAGATGCATGTGGTACTTATTGATCTAGAAAATGTTTTTCACTGCTTGAATCTGTAATTATTGCTGCAAGTTCTGAAGAAGGTTGAGTTGGAGTGGAAATATGCATAAGCAGCTTATATGTGAACCATCAATAAAGTGTTAAAATAAGGAATGAAATGACAAAATAGAGTGTAATTGGAAGGGGAATTCGGGAGATATGCTGCCTATCACCAGCAATATCTAATATCTATCTAGAAGAGATAGTGAAAGAAAATCCTACATAATGAAGACAGAGGTAGAAGGATTTGGTGTGTAGGGTTGAAAGATCATGTGGCTTCTGCTACAGAATCTGAAAAGAAAATGAATAAGACGATAGAAAACTTGAGAAAGGCTGTGAAGAATATGAATTGAAAATAAATGTGAGAAAGACAAACGCCATGGTATTGGAACGAAGGGGTCAGTGTGAAATATAGAGGTAGGAGAGGAGAAAATATAACAGGGGTCTAGTTTTCGATATGGTGAATAGTATTATTAGTGATGATATTAGGTGTGAAGTAGAACCAAAAACAAGAATAAGAATGGCGAAAGAAGCCTTTAGGAAAGAAGAACATACTTTTCGCGGAACCTTAAATAAAGGATTGAGAAAAAAGTTTCATAAAATGCTTCATATGGAATATTCTATTATACGGATCAGAAACATGGACGTTACGAAAAAGTGATGAAAAATAACCGAAGGCATTCAAAATGTAGGTGTAGAGAAGAATGGAGGGAATTCGATTTTTCTGCCGAAAAACGAGTTAGAGGGTATTAGAAATGGCGTAGAAGAAAAGAAAAATTTTAGATTGCTACGAAGAGGAAGAGAATGTGGTATGGCTGAGAAGGTACTGTATTATGAGGGACATGCTAGAGGGTGTGATGACAGGGAAGAGAGAAAGAGAGATGTGAAGGGTTCTACAAATAATGGAGAATATCAAATCAGAAAAATCGTATGTGAAGACGAAGATGTTGGTGGAAGACGGTAGAGCATGAAAGCTTCTCCGCTGCGGCAAGTGATCTGTGTAGCGCTCCCGGTTTAAGATCTTGCTTATTTTCCTGCTCTGAAACAATTTATGTGATGAGGTACGCAAACTGTTCTTTCCGCAATGAACACTTCTATAGGAACATTTCGTCAAGTATTTGACATAAATCTTATTACTATCGGAGTGTATTCTCTCTGTGTGTCAAGTAGTAAACTACATGTATTGAGACGAAGCCATATGTTGACAAAATGCTAACTAGGAAAGCTAGAAATTATAGTGTCCTAATTTTTGTATATAACTCGTTTATCGATTATGGTTTCTTGTTTCCTCTAGTCTTTCGAGGTTATCAAAGTTTGGAAAATAGCAATAACTCGACAACGAATCTAATCATATTTGGTATCTGAGATCTTTTAATTTCGTTACATTTTTTGCATAATTCTATTTTTGTAAATACCTAAGAAAAAAAGAAGAAAGTTTTTAAACAATTGATTACGTCATTAAAAGTTATTCTACCTAAGATTTTGTTGTTGTGGAACAGAAACTGGTGAACTCAAAATTCTTGCGTTTCAGTAAGGATTTTCGACTGTTTTTAGCTCTTTTGCATTACTATATTTCATTAGTTACTCCTTGTATTATCCCATCTCATCGATTCTTACATTTATAATTGATATCGATTCTCTTGGTATAGTACATAAGTGCATGTTGTGCCACATATTTTAGTTTACAGAAATAAAACAAGCATGTTGAAAATAAAGGAAAAATAGGACAGCGAGTGAAAGTGATACGTTTTGGGAGAATGTTATAATAACATTGATACGTATCTTAAAGAACGTTATTAGTTTGTGTTTTTGAATTGAGTGTTGACTCATTCCAACGCTTCATTATTATTGTCAAAGGGGAAATGTTAAACGTCGGTATTCGATCTCTGTTTTTTCGGATCTTCATAATTTACATGACTGGTAATGAAGTCTGATCTAGGTGATGGGATATTTCTCGGTGATATTAGATTCCCATATTATCTGCCCTGACTACCACTGGACATCTACACAGTATGACCTCCCTAACAAAGGCCTATTTAGATATCCAACTTCCATGAGTTAGACGACAAGATAATAGACGGACAAAGAACCAGAGGCGAAAGACAACAGACACCTACCCGTTCAAAAATAACTCCTTGGCATGCTAACCCTCAGTATTAAAATATGTATTTTCACTGTAGTCACCATGGTAGATAATGTTCGTTCCTCCCACGTTACGTCTTCCTTGCGATGGTGTTCTGTCAGGCAGTGCTAATGAATAGTGAAATTGAGTGAAATGTAAAAAGGATACGGGATGAGGAAGTGGAGAAAGGTGTTTTGATCTGAATGTGGAAAGGAAATTTCAGCAATGTTTATTTTGTTTTTCAGAATTACATAATCCCAGCCCAGCAGATTCTCAGACTTGCTAATAGATTTATTGAACAGAAGAATTTATCTTCTTTCTGAGCGTATGTTTGGCAGGATTAAGTACTTGGCAAGTGGTCCGATATCTGGTTAGCACCCGATATTTTTACACTACTAATGATAACCAATATCATAAAAAGTATATTATGCAAAAGGACGATTAATTTAAATTACCGGTAATTAGAGATAGTTGTGTTTTGTATCATTCTATAAAATTCATAATCTTAAAAATATTTGTATTTTGAAGTTCGATTTTGGTGATCCTTTAAAAAAGTATTGAAAATAATAGAAAGATGGGTAACATAAATAATTAGTAAGGGAAAGACAGAGATAGAAAAACACATTTCCCCTGCTGGTGCTAACAAAGCATATCAGTTTTATTTGTAAGTAGACAAATATTTAAATGCCAAGGTTATTGTATATAATTAATTACTATTTTCTTTTATTGTTTCAGAGAAACAGCGACTCTGCGATGAGAAAGGCATGACGTGTTTGGAGAAGTTCAAAGGTGAATTTATTTTTACTGTAGAAACAATAAAACCTATATCTGACGGAAAGGTTTTCAGTTAACATACAGTTAAGTTTTTAAAGTCATATTTCATACGGAAATCAAAACAACATCTTCTTTATAAAAATCATAAACACATAAGGACAAAATACATACAAATACTTAATTGCACCCAATAAATTGTTTTGGGTACACAAAAACATCGTTCGAAATTTATTTGAAAATTTCGTGTGACCGCATTCAAAACTTAATGTAACTATATTTATATCAATAAAAAGACCAAAAATGTATGCATATTAAATCCCATTAAATGAGGAACATAAATTGAGTTTACCTTTTGATTGGAATATAATAGTGAAAATATTCACTTTGACATTCATCAAGAAAGGTACATCAAAGCAGCACTTTTAATTTATACTATACAAGGCCTATATTGAGTTTTTAACATTGACGCTCTTTACTTTAACATTTTAACATTTACGTTTTCTATTTTCTGACCAAGAGTTGTTTTTAGTTACTGAAGAGAGATTTCCTTTTTGAAAAATAAAATTCACGTTTATAAGTTTGTAAAATACACCGGAACGCAATTAACTGATACGGCGGGTCTACTTACATCCGTAATACGAGAATGAACTATCCTTATTTATTCTACTATGAGTTATTGTTATGAAAATATTCACCAATTCCAAACAAATTAACTCTGTTGCACTTAGTACTATTTTTATATTTTATACACAAATGCTAAAGAATTCGATAGATATTACTTGCTGGGAATATTTTGTTAACTTAAGTTATTGGTTATGAACGAATGCTAAGAAGTACTCTCATCAAAACTTTTCCCTGAGGAATTATCGAAACTGGGACTCGAATTTATGCTCAAATTTCTAACAAAGCTTTGGAACGCACAGTTTAACTTCTACAATGTGACTGCCACTGGTCTGAATATGACAGAATCTAAAACGTCTTATAGGTGAATTTGATTGATATTTCATAATTATCACATAGCCTCACGACTACAGATACTTTGGCCTAGGAAGGACTAAGTTCGTTGTTTTACATTGTAGTCTTAATCCAAGTCGGAAATTTAAAAATAAATTGAAAGCATAGGATCTCGAAGTCCAGAGGCCAAACTTTATTTTTATACAGCCCAGTAAAATGATCAAAGAATAAGAATATCAATACTTTGTCAGGAAATCGAAGCAGGCTTACATAAAATTTATCTTACTTTTCATACCCATAGCGAACTTATAATAAAATCTTACACTAGTATACGTATAATATAATTCAAAGCCTGTCGCATAGAAGGTGAGACTAATTCCTGTGTATCAAAACAGCACCCTCCACTGGCTACAAAAATACAAGGATGAAACTTTGGTTCATTAGGTTTCGTTTGAGAACGAAAAGTGCAATAACTTGAAGACAAGCATGTGCAATTTACATGGACCTCTTCAAGAATTATTACGATAAATCTAATAACATACAAACCGAAATATTTTTATTCAGAATCAGCCATATAAAGAAGATATATTTTTTAAATATGCACCATTGACGCTTCCACATGCTTCTGTACTTCGTGAACTAATTTGAATATTTGTTTCCAAGTGGCGAACTGAAGAAACCTTCCGGTGCGGTGATCACTTTCTTGTTAGTGATGAAATGGCGACCACGTAAAGCAGCCTTTAAAAGTAGATAGCTATAAGTCGCTGAGTGCAAGTACCGGACTATATGCTGGATGCGGGAAAATATCTTTTTTCTGTTAGTCGCATAATTCTAAAATGCCAGCGCAGTTCCCGGTCTTGCGTTATCGTGTTGCGTCTTCAGATGCGTCCTCTATTTTGCTACGTACTGGTGCAGAGTCTCGATGCATCGTTGGTACTACACTACATTCAAGTTTTGCCTAGGAGGGACAACATTTTTGTACACCACACCTTTTTGATCCCAAAATGGAATTATCATTCCTTACTCATATTTTTTTGTTGTCTTACATTTCTTGCGAAGCGACTAATGTGACTTCCATGTGTTGCTTTCTTGTTTTGTATGCGCGTGAAGTCATAGATTCAAAACAAATATTTCACACAAATACCTGGAAAGGTAAACGAAACACGTTCCACGTAAATCAACACAGCTGTCTTTGTATTTGTACTTGTATTGACATCCTTTGTTTTGTATCACCAGTAGAGCTAATATATTTACATGTAGAAAATATTAATGGAACGGAAATGCGTTAAACGAATGAAAAATTATTTGATTTTTAATATGGATTTTTCAACTTTTATTATCATTATTACTACTACTATCGAATATTTTAAATTATAAATTTACTGTCTAACGAAAATTATACAGATATCTACATTACTCATTTTACATTTCCATATCATTTATAAATATCCAGATATTTACAGATCTACATGAGTTGCTTTTTATCTATAGACATGCCCCTAAATTGAACTACGAGCGCAACAAGTACACGACGAATTTCGAGGCAGGAACAAAATACATTAAAACTACTAGACGCCATTACCATCGCCATTAGTTAGTGTTTTCTAGGTTGAAGATGCAATCACAATCCATCACTTACGAGGCAAAGCACAAACAATTATATCAGTTGAGTATTTCTTATTATGCTCGTCTTACAGTATTTACAGCTATCTCTCTAGGGAGGCTCATTTTCAAGCTTGTGCGTTCGAGTGACGTGTTCAAGCTCGTCAAGCTTGTGTGATCGTTTGAGAGAGAAGAACATTTTTAATTTGCAACAGAAAAATGTAATATAGTACTATTATTTTTGTTTATATGGGATTATATACACATCATATTTCACTAACTATTGGATCACATCATAGCTATTTATTTTACTTTCAACTGAAGCACTGTTTTCCTGTAAGATATAGATATTGCACTTTCAGATTGTTCCGACGAGTATCTTCAGTTTATTCTAATAGGTAATGTGAGTTTTGTATCTGAAATAATAGCCAAAAATAATTTTGAAAGTTCAGGAACTCCCTGTAGCAACTCCCTACGGAACAAGAATTTGTCTTCTCAGCTTGCTCAACTATTTCAAGCTACAGTCTAAAGCGAAGTACGAATCATTGAGGGTAACGTTTTTATTACTGGTAATCAGAAAGTCACATAGAGCGATTCTGTATTGTTATAAAAATGCCTATTACTACTATCACTTAAACTAAATTTCCTAATGTGTTTAGTGATTTTCGTTTGTATTTAAATAGTGAATTTGAACCTTCGTAAGTATTCACGTAATGTTTTCCGTACATTACTTTAACAGATGTGCTGCATCCTGTCAATTCAGCCGTATACAAAGGGAAAGGTCTCCAGTGCAACTGTCCTCGAAGCTGCCTTGAACACACTGTTCACGTTTTGACTGCATCCTTGTACGTAATAATGGCTAAATAATTAGTATAAATTGAATATCTGATTAATAGCAGATATTTCCAATTTGTCATATGATAACGTATGAAGTTAACTTTTATATAATACAACATTATTACTAATGAATATCACGACTAGAAATATACATAACGTACGTTTAATATTACTTATGGTATCAATGGAAAGATAAGTTAAAATATTTTAGTAGCTGTTAAAATAGTATCGTCATTACAGAGTACACTGATAGAGAGTATATCAGACATCAGTAGTAACGAATACAGAAGGGTGTTTCCTGAAGTTTGTTTTTCTGTGAATCAGTCTGTTAATATTCAACGTAACGTTTGGTGAAAGTTTGCCCAGTAGACACACAATTTATATGTGGTACTCTGATGTTAGTAAGAAAACAACTCGTAAATTCATCTGTTTTTTTCACCAGTAATTTTCAATATAGTCAAGGGTTGCTATACTACATTCATACGTCCACAGCAGCCACTCTCTACGACAGCTATTCATATCATTAATATGTCTCAAATCCTAAGAGATTTCGAGATGCCACTATGCGAATATAAAAATTACAGCTCTCACACGTTATTTTCTTCTAAGGGAAACGTCAAAAATGCTGAAACAGTTTAAATTATTTTAAGTGAAAAGTCAAAGTATCAAATTTGTCTACAGTCCTAAGTAATTTCGAGAAATCGTGATTTTATTTGAACAATTGCTACCTCACCCTTTCTTTGTTCCTAGCTCTTCCCGAACGGGAAAATTTTTAACATCTTTAAAATCTCCACCAAAGTTCAACCTCAAACAAAAGAAAGTACGCAAGCTCATATCGGATTGGCACATCTCTACGACTAATGCAACCCGCAAAATTGTACCGAGCCATCCCGGGACGATGAACTAAAATGCATCTCCGAAATATATAATTATTAATGATCGTAGTTAGTACCCGGACGATTGTCCCGAAACGGCTAGAGAAAATATGAAAAAAGTGAAAAGCTCGTCTAATTATTTTAAATGGAAAGTTCATATACCAAATTACATATTTCTACCCTTTATAGATCCAAAGATGTGCATATTTTATTACAATAATGATCACAACTATTTCTGCAAATTCCTTCTCACATTTTCAAAAAGTTCTTCTTTAGTGGCACCATGCATACCAAATGCTATGAACCTTGAAATATCCAAGTTTCCAGTTTAAGCATTTTTGTCTAGATATTGATTAGTCTGTAACACACTTAGAACTTATCCTTTCATTGTGCTTTTTCTAACTCATTATAAACATTAATTTCAAGTAAGTGGTTAGAAATTACGTACAGAGATGAATGATATTTAATTTAATTTCTTTGTAAAACACCGACTCTCAAATCAGATTATTAATGCTAGTTTAATGGGACATGTTCGCGAAGTCCGCGTTTTTCAAGGTACTTGATATCTTTTCTTATGATGATATAACAAGCTATTAATATTGAATATTACAGTGAAGGTGGTTCAGACATAGGTGGCTACTTCCAAGTAAATGGCATAGTCAGAACAGTAATGGAAAGACGCAGGCTAAAGGTGGTTCGTGGACTACTGGACATTGCAGGTAATTTTTTACTTTTATGTTCTTGGATTATGCTCTTTAAGCTAAGAGGGATAGATGATTAATGAAGATACATAGTTGTGAATTTTTTTGTGCTGTCCCACTCGTAAAAATATTATATAAGAATTGAATAGTGGAGAACGTCCAACATTTGCATTTGGACTCTTAACTCTCAACATCCAAATGTCCTCTAGTGTCATATAATGAAACAGTATAAAGTTTTGAATTTGCAAGGTTTATATGCTTCATGATGCTTATAGCAATTTAAAGAGTTCATAATGAGTTCGTAGAAATTTGTATTTTTATTGAGATTGAAATATATTCGTAAACCACAAAACATGCTGTTTAAATATGTTTATTGCAATAATGTTTACAATCAAAACGTTTATTTCAACTATATAAAGAAAATAATACAAGTTTTGACAATCTTCTTGCCTCTAGAAATATATTTTCTTTGTAACTTTCCTTTTATAACATTCTTCTATTCGTGATTAGTTAGGTATTACTGTACCTACTTAAAGATAAATGTCTGACATGGCAGTGATCACAAAAAGCATTTAATAGTGACTTTTCTTCGCATTTCTTTTTAGAATATTTACGCACCTTTGGCGTGGGAGGCCCGGGTTCGATTCCTGGCGGGAGCTCATGTGGTTCGGATTCCACGTTAATCAGTAGGTCCACGTCTCATATAGCCTCGCTGCTGAACGGGACGTTAAACTCAAAATCAACTCAACTCTTTTTAGAATATTGAATCATTAATATCAAATAGTATTGTTTCCGTATATGTGTACAAAATTTAATATATTCTTCAGAAAATACAGAAAACGTGTTTTTGATTTTATCTTATTATTCGTATGTAGAGAATGTCCATAGAAAAATTTGGTAATAGTAATAAAGAGCGCAATGTTGTAGTAGAATTTACATGTATCTCTTCTTTATTGTGTCAAATGCACATGAAAACAGTAGAAACATTATAAATTTTCCTATTAAGGCAGCACGAAACTCTACTCTGAAGAGTTTACTGAAGCATAGATTGAAGCAAAATGGCATTTAGTGTGACGTAATTTTAGTATGTGAACTAATAGAGGAGTAAAAACTAAGTTGCTTACAACATTAAAGAAGGAGCACATTCACCTGTTTGGTTTACTTCTGCAATTCTGTTGAAATTACAAATAGCTTAGTTGGGAAGGTATAGACATACAGCGTTATATTTTTTCTTTCTACTCACAAAAATTTTACGTTAGGTTTAATAATGTAGGGTAATCCATATTTCAAAAACAAAACTTTGAGTCGTTAATTTAATTCCCAAATTCAAGCAAAATGTGAATATAAGGTGCACAAATTCGCCTCTTTTTAAATGCGCCTAGAGTCTGTTTGATCAATTATATACAAGAATACATGCGATATCATAAATATAGGATGTTCAGTTAAGGGAAGGTTTCCTTTGCTACTTTAATATGCTACTATTTGAAACTTCTTTTCAATCTTGTGAGACAGTCAACTCTTTAAGTAAATAGGGAGATTAGAAGATACTGCGCTATTAGTGATATTTTCCAATGCCATACTAAGCTATTCTTTATAATTAGTAGTATTTTGTTAAGATAATGACAATATTCAATTTTAAAAAATTAAAAAAAAAATCTTTAAGCATTAAATCAACAGAGATCAATCAATTGGTTCAAGATAAAAAAATAAACACTTTCTTTTAAGCAGCAACTATTTCTACTTTGATATTTTTATGTAGAAAGCAATGTAAATGTTATTTTGACAGTGTTACATATTATGTAATACGTATATGTACTGCAGGAGTCGTTTTTTTATTTTTAGATTACTTTGAAATTTTGAGATACAATTATTAGAAGTAATTCAGATATTAGATATTGAAAGAAATTATTAGCATCTGCATGCAAAACATCGGTGTTTCAGGCCACTAATACAATAAAACGCTGCAGTAACGCGGTAAAGACGCATGGTTACTTTTAATTCCTCACCATTCTTGCAAAGAAGAGTAAATAATGTAAATAAACGTGCGATATAACTGTGACTGGGAACTATAAACATGCAGGATCGTAACACTGTACGTGTTTCCCCTAATTCTTCGCAAATTTCTAATTACTAATATTTCACATATAGAGAAGTATAGTTTAAGATTCTTTTGTGGATAATATTTTAAAAAAAAATGGCCTTTAGAGACTGATATTAACTGTTTATTTACATTTCAAAATTTATTGAAGATCACGAAAGTGTACATTTCTAGCGTCATTAACAGGCAATTAATTGCGTGCTAAGTGGCATTGCAACATGTATAATAAACATTTAGAAATAATATGAAAGTAAAATAATTATGTCTACAGCAAAAGTATTATTTTTCATCTTTGTTTCTAATATTATTACGTATTCACTTTTAACAAGAGATTAATAAATGTTTTAATGAAAATAAATATTTGACAAATTGCTGTGAGTTTCATCGTTTTAGATTTTAGAACTTTAACGCTCTAAACTTTATCGGTTTAAATCACTATATTATCATATATTATTTTGCATTTGTATTTAATTTATGAAAACTTACTTATAATAACTAACAAGGAAATCGACTCAAGTGTCACACGAAATTGTGGATGCGTTTGTACGCAATCGAAGTATTTTTTGTGAATAATGATTTCTAATGGAGGGAAACATCCTCGATCTCAACAGTTCTGGAGATATAGAGGGGCAATGGGAAAACTAGTGTTTTGATATGCACCAGGGCGAATGTAAGTGGTGTTGAATGTTGAAGTAAGCGTCGCAGCTTTTACCCGGGTCCGGAAAAAGAAGGGGCTGTTAGGAATAACAAACGCCATTGACACAAAGAACAAATTGTATGTTATTACTTGCTAACATATCATATCTTTAGTTCGTAGAAGATGAGAAAAAGTGATATAAAATGTATTAATTATATAGCCAAAGGAACAGACACGTTATTATGTGAACAAAAATACAATGCCATGTTCAGTGCACTAAAGGAAAACAAATCATTTGATATGAAACATAAACACATGTTGTTGCAAACGTCCACCATTTTTTGCATTTTTCTTAATATTTGACCTGATGCTTTGATTCGATTCAATGTACCAAGAAACCTATACATAAACACCTTATATGCCTATTTCAGGCAAGAATGGAACTCCGTTATTTTGTCTTCCCCCTCCAACACATTCTTCCACCAGTAGTTTTATGGACTCTTCGGGTTTGTTACCCCTCATGTCTAAAGCGACATAGTGCGGAAGTTTCGTGGATGAAGAAATTCTTCATTTTGAAATGTTTCTTTTACTTGCACTATCGCTATATATTAAAACCTTTACACAATATCGGAGGACCAGCTTTCCCCTTATTGCTCTATATCTACGGAACGGTTGAAATCGAAGGTTTTCCCTTTAATGGATTTAATTGTACGCAAAACAATTCGTTTTCTCATAAACTCGTTTCACACTTGAATTGCTTTCCTCGTAAGAGAATCCTCGAAGTTAAGATTTCAAATTGTTTATGAATAGAATGGTATCTAGATAGGAAACAGAGATATTTGTACTTTTCTGTGGAACAAAATTTCTCGGATTTCTTAGCGGTTTTGTAATATCCCATGCAGGATTATTAGAATGTATACTTTACTGAATAACAAAACCCTCATTGTAAATACAATTTCCTCTATTTATTCTTCATTGTTGTTTAAATATAATTGCATTTTCCAATTCTTTCTTTATTCACACTACCAGTGCTGAATATATGTTATATTTTTTTTAATAGATTCTATTTTATAATAAGCTATCATATGAATAGTTAATAGGATCAATGTCAATAAAATTTATTCTTTATTTTTCAGTGTCTCTTGGTGGCGTATTTTCATTTTTCATTGGTGTAAGTTTCTTGAGTGTTGCTGAGATAATTTATTACATTCTGTTTAGACCCGTTTTCCTTCTTTGGACACATAGGAAGAAATACTAAACATATGTAATAACACAGATAAAAGTGATATTTACAGTATCTTCTTGAAGTGAGGTGGGAGCAGGACATATGAGAATTTAAACAATGTAGAACTTTCATCTTGAGAAAAGTGATTCAAGTCTAGGAAAAGAATACAAAGGACTAGGACACCTAGACTCATATTTGGTTCCACCTTAAATTTCAGAAAACAAAGATTATTTTCAGATCCTTTACTGAAAATTTAAAATTACTAAATAGTGTAAAAATGCTAAACTAAATTCCATTACAAACAAGCTAGAGCATCGGCGCAATGTTGTTATTAAGTAGATGATGAATGCGACTTCTGAAGGAACCAAATGTAAATATATTATGGATATTTACTATGTGTACACGTAGGAATTTATCACTGTGCGAAATACATGTCGAAATAATTATAATTACAATTGTATTAAATATAGTGTAATCATACACACATACATATGTAGATCAATTGCAGTGTAATTTTTGGCATGAAAAATGAAAGTAACAATTTAGTTAAATGAAAATTATTATTGATGGAAACCACTGATAAATAGTACTTTAGATGAACGATATATAATTTTTGGATATTACGTAGTGTATATACTTTTCGATGTAGCAATTTTGTGTAATGTGAATGCTAATATATTTGCACACAACGCAGCCAGGACATAGAGCAGCATTTTATGTAAAGAGTGAGCCATTTATCTTGAAACGCCCTTATCATGTCAGTATTGAAATTTTGTGCGTTGCAGTCATTGATATGAATAATTTGTTTGATATTCTCTTGAATGCCAAGCTATTAACAAAGTAGTGATAATGGACTATGAGTCGCTTCATATGTGTAAATACTTATAATTAGTGTTCGCTGCTCAAAGAAACTTGTTTTTACTAAATTAGTAGAAAATGAAATGGGTTGGATAATACACTGTGCCAAGACTACGTGAGTCTGTCGGAACCACCGCATATGTCAATATTGTTTGAATAAGGAAGTTGTAATTTTTCCAAAAAGAATAGCTAAGCAATGAGAATAGAAATAGACTTTGATACCTGTATACAATGATATACACTCTGTAAAGAAAAAATAGCGACACTTGCTTGGATATGGTTTCCACAACATACATTAACCAATATGAGTTTTTACATGAATTGCTGATAATATTACAGTGTATATTCTTAATGAGCAGTTCATTCTTAATACTTGCGCCGCAGTTCCAAGTTTTTTATATGTATATAATGAATTTATATGTATATATTAGTAGCTATGTGTGTTTTCAGCAAAAAGGGCTGTGGGAAGAATTTTACATAAAAGTATGAAAGATCAACAATAATAGCACAAAACAAAAAATGTAATTTCTTAAGAGTAAGATATATTGTGTACGAACATTGAGAGGTACAATACATCAAACTAGATTTCGTATGCAGACCATGGGCTTTAGGAAATGCAGGAAATTGTCGAGGCCTTTTTGTGACAAGGCTATTGCAAAATGCAACCTCGATTTCATGGAATCACTCCCGGATTATCTGTTCCATGAGTTCCATTCTATCTGAGATATTTGTCTATTGAGTCTTCTGGTCATATTGACCCAAACTTGACAATTGGATTCATGTCAGGTAAGTTTGGAGGCCACATGAGTCTGAATAGTCATATTCTTGCACCACGTATTAACAATTTTCGCTCGGTGGCATGAAGCATTAACGTTCTCGAAAAAAAAGAAGTAGTCCATATTTTCTTCAGGAAAGTTATCTTTAGCTGTTGTAAGAATTTTACGTACCAGAATTTGAAGACTTTTTTTGTGCATCAAATGAAAGCCCATACCATCACTCAGTAACTGAATATCTGCATCTCTTAAACAAAATCCGTGTCAAGTTCCTCTCTTATTCGTATCCACAACTTCACACCACTATCGTTTCCCACTATTATAAACTTTTTTCAACGGAGGAAACAACATGCTTCCAGTTGTCATAAGTCCAAGTAGCATATCGCCTCACAAACCTACGTGTTGAAGTCTTCTATGTTTTTGACAGTTTCGACTTTCCAGGCGGTTTTTTTCTTCGTAATATCCCTTTCATACAGTTAGGACAATACAGTCGTACGAGTAACTGCAGTTCCAAGATCACCTCAAATTATAGAAACAATTTCCGGGGAAGTCATTCCTTAATTCTGCAATGCTATTGATTTTATTTGGCGATCTGCTCTAGGTGATGCTTTCTTTTTCTATCACACTGTTGACGAAGGGATGATTTCTTATACTATTTTTGCTTGTAAATTATTCTTTCTGCCGTCGAATGGTCAATTTTGAGTATTCCAGCCATCTCCTTTAGAGATGTAACTTAGCTGTGCAAAACAAGAATTATGTCTTGTTAACGTGACGACAAGTTACATTTCTTACCCATCATACTTGTTTACAGTCCACATGTAGCGACAATTTCATACAAGAACAACGCTGCACAACCACAATATTGCCACTTGACACAGTTCAAACAATGACAAAGCAGAGAACGATCACAAAATGCTAATTACCTGGGCCTACATATCACAAATGCAATGCAGAATTCTGACTCCAATAACTTACGAGACGCTCTCAGGTGTCATCTGGAGAGAATATTACTGATACATAAATAATTAGTAAGCGCCGTTGTGCACCGTAGGTGTCAGAGATAATGCAAATGAACTATCACACTCATAATTTCCTTCTATTCCTCTTCTAGCCGGCTGTAAATATGGTTTTCTGTGTAAGCTACCTTGAGAATTGAGGTGTCGCTATTTTTTCTTTACAGAGTGTAGTATATCTATTGTGCAATTGCATCTATTTTTATACCTTGGTTTTGAGCAACGGTGCATAAAAGTACACAGTCTTTCTTGTAGAAGAAGAAGAAGAAAACAATTTTTATGTTCTTGATTCTGAATATAGAGAAATAAGATTTAATCTTCGTAGCTAAATGTATATGTTGATTTTATGTGTATAATCGTTACTCTTAGTTACTATAAAAGCAAATAGTTGTTTATTTAAACGTTGGTTTGACAACCGAAAAAGAAAAGTATAATTAATGGACTTTTGGAGAATAAAAGGTAATAGGGCTACAAGATAGTGGTTGTGATTTAATGTATTTTGAACGTGTTGACTTATCTAGAAACTACAGGGACTGTGGACTGGAATGTAACCTGATATATATGTATAATGTAAATTAATCGTTACATATTAAATGGTGATTCCTATAAACGCTACATTTTAGATGGTGGTTTACCTACCAGGACCTTGAGATTAGTTTGAAATCAAGTAAAATAGTCTCATCATAGTTTTCAAAACGGACCATACTTTACTCAGGAGTAAGAACAGGAAACCAGATGCAAAATTTGAGCAAATAACTAACCAAATGGACACTAAAATGGATACCAAGCTGGAGAAAATAAACCAACAAATATAGAATTCTAAATTAGAACAAACAGATTATACGATGGGACAGATCTTTCATCAATTCACTAACGTACAAAGGGTGGTAGAGGTGGTGGAAACTTTAGTGAATAAGCATACCAATCAGATACGGAAATTACAAGAGGAAGTAAAGGCGATTAAAGACATGCTTAATACTGCAAATGGTGATCGAGTTCCGTGTGTCAACGTAGAATGTATACCACATGAATCCAGAGGATTAGTGGAAGGTAGCAATTCATCCGAAGGATAGTCAGATAAGAGTGATTGTGAAGCTAGTCTAGAGAGAGGGGGTAGAAGAAATCACTCATCTCACCGCCGGAAAAACATCAGAAGCATAATAGTAAATATAATCATTTTCGCTTTAGTGAAATCAAATCCCTAACAAAATTTAGTGGAAGATCAGATGACATCCCGGCCAGCACTTTCCTACCCGGCCAGCACTTTCCTAGATTTAATGGAAGTAGATAAATCTAAATTGTTGAAAATTCTGCCTCATCTTTTATTACCACCGTATTCCGTATATTTCAAAGCAATCTGAAGCAATTTACGTATTCATCTAGATTTTAAACATGCTTTACTATCTAATTTCGAAAATGATTTCATGTTTGCTAACAGAGATACCTTAGTTCGAAATAGACATTACTACCCAAAACTATACAAGAGTGTTACTAATTTTGTAATATCCCTATATAATGAATTGAAGCTAATTAATCCGTACCAACAGGAATCAAGAGTAATAACATCAATAGGAACCTTGTTACCTTTTAAGTTGTAAGAAATCTTGATTTCTGCACAATGCGTTAATATTAATCACTTTATTATGAGAGTGCAAAATATTGAAAGTCAATCTATGTTACAGGCTAATAGTAATTGTTATTAAAACAATATTGATCGTAATTAAGTTAGTTATGTACCTGGGACATCAATATTAGGGACGAAGGTGATTTTAATGCGAGAAGTAATAACAGATGTCATGCTGACGATAATAGAACTGAACCTAATTGTACCGGTAATAGAACTGAATCTAATTTTAGGAGAAGCAGGACCAATAATCGTAATGCATTTTGGAATTAAGTGAACAATAATGAACACAATTTTCCATGAAATGGATTTCACAATAGTTTCATAGGTGGTAGAAATTGTCAAAATAGAAATCGGAATACCGTTGAACTGCATAATAGGCAGAACCGTATACAAGATTGTAGCGTACAATGCAACTTAAACAAACTCTTTGGTAATGTAGCTTAAGCTAATATTGTGGCGTCCGACAAAACATATTCAATTGATTTTTGTTTTATTCACTTATATGCCGTAATGATTTCATTTGTAATGCGTACTTTGTTTGAATTTTATACGGCTAATATAAATTAATCATTATATTTTAGATGAGATAAAATCGAGTTTTCAGATTGACTCTTGATCTAATAATTTTTTATTTGTATTCTTCCGTTATATTAATCAAGTCTTATTTTGTTTCATTTTGAATATTGTTATAATTTCTTTGTAATTCGTACTTCTTCTGAATTTTATACAATTTACATCTATGCAACGATACAAATATTGTTTATGTTAATTATGCCCAAATGGAATAAATGTTATATAATATGTCAACATATACTAAGTTGATTCGTCAATGAGGTCCCATAATATTGAACTAAAGAATATACCTAAGGACCTTTATAACTAAATAGGCTAATCGCGTTTTGGTTATGTTCTCTTTGTTAGAAAGTTAAAAGAAATAAAATGGAATTAAGTATTATAGAAATAGAAGAATGAGATAAAATGAAATTAATTTATGTAATATATGAGAGCTATTCGGAAAGTAATGTAACATTATATGTAAAGATAAGTAACGGTCCAGTATTCTTTCTTAAATTGTAACCAATTTAAGAAGTTCTCGTCAGCAACCATATATACAGCGATATTGTATATCTACTTTGTAATTTCTTCTAATTTTATATATTGGTTTTGAGTTACGCTACATAAAAGTTTACAATCTGTCGCGTAGAAGAAGAAGAAGAAGAAAAGAATTTTTATGTTGTTGAATTTAAATATAAAGAAATAAAATGAAATCTTAGTAGCTAAATATATATGTTTTTTTAGGTGTATAAGCTTTACTCTTAGTTACTATAACAGCAGATAGTTGTTTATTTAAATGTTGCTATGACAACCGAAAAGGAGAAGTATAATTAATAAGTTTTGGAGAATAAAGGTAATAGTGATATACGTTGTGCCTGATATTATGTGATTTGATCGCATTGACATATTTTAAAAACTACACGCACTGTGGGCTGGAATGTAACGTAAAATATAAGTATAATATAAACTAATCATTACATTTTAAAAATTGATTCCTATATACGTTACAAGTAGCTATCAAACCCAGGTTGGTATGCGTTTCTTGCATGAGTAATAGTTTTTTCCACATACTCACGTTCCTTTCACGCCTGGTTCCTAGGGATGGAGCCCTATGCATTAGGGTGCATCGAATTTCCATTTTTTTTTAAATCAGCTTACCCTTAGTGATATTTTTTTGCGAAATGGCCTATATGTAACGTGTAAAAAATTGCAAGTCGATTGATCAATATCTTTAGGTGCCACCAACGGCCAAAAGTTTTAAAATTTTGTTAAAAATTAAATGTTATTTTTTAAAATGTAAAATATCTAGTTTTATGAAATATGGTTATCCTATGTGGTTTTGTTTCTGTAAAAGGTCAATATTTTACGTGAAAAAAATTTCAGCTTGATGAGTCGAGTCATTCAGGTGCCACCTGTGGTTTAAAATATGGACAAATGTGTCCCTACTTTTTCATTTTTTAAAATTAAGTTGCATTGTTTGTGATTCATCTGGATCGTTAATTAGATAAGAAAGATTTTGTTTTACATCTGCAGCTATTTGCTTATTTCCAAACGTTAATGATGGAAATAACCCAGAACTCACCAAGAGGAGGTGGTTGTAGTTGGAGTTCCGCCCACCCGTATATACTAATGTTGCATATGGTAGTGCAAGTCATATTGTTACTCTTTTACCTCAAACTGTTTTTCTTTTCTTTTTTGTATTACATTCTGGTATGTATTTTCTTGATTGTAGTGTTGATAGGACAAATCTATGTCGTGCTTCTTGCCCACATACCGTTGATGCCGCTTCTGTCCCCAACTTCACCATTCTTTCTACCGCGCGAGTGTGAAAGGGTAAGGATGTAATATATTTATTAGCCATTGGAGCCGTCTTTACATTTTCTCTTAGCTTCTGCACACTCAAGTGTTTTGTCAGTGGTGGCTCCGTCAGCGGCATGTTGACCAATTAATCATATCAACATAGTTTGTCGCTTCTAAGTTGATTTCAGGGATGACGAATTCTAGTACCGGTACGCGATCACCAGATTGAGTCGTTTGTCTGGCTTTTAGGACTCGCCCCCAGCCGAGCTCTCGACGTTAGCATCTTGGTCAGTCAACACTGATAGAAGTAGGTTCTCAGGATGACCGTACCACTCATTTCTACGGACACTGGATCAATTATTTTCCTGTATTTCGCTTCCATGTGGCGAGAAGTCGTGATGAGTTGCCACAAATGACGAGCTTCTTCTGCACACGATGTATTACGGATCACAGCAAACCAGAGTGGCGCGTAGACCATCATGATGTACTGGACGATGGTTTTAGGTTCATTCGTTGGTTCTTTTGTTCCTACGCACAAACGTAAGACTCTATTTGCTGTAATTACCCATCTGGCTTGATGAATTTTACCAGGCTTCATGTGAGCTAACTCAATGGGCCATTCTCCTGAAGAAACCGCTTGGCAGATATTCAGCATATATTTTTGATCCGTGTTTAATGAATCCTCAGTGAAGTTGAGATTCCCAGTTGAGGAAGGGGCTGAAAAATCTGGAGTGACAACTCTTCGCAGATTGGAAGTGCTGATCCTATCGGTCCTTTAAATGTATTTGGTCCAGTAGATTTGCCGTCTATAAATTCAATCAAATGTCGAAATGGGAGCTCATTCCTGTGTATGATGATTAATTGGTGATATGATTAATTGGTCAACATGACGCTGACGGAGCCACCACTGACAAAACACTTGAGCGTGCAGAAGATAAGAGAAAATGTAAAGACGGCTCCAATGGCTAACGAATATATTACATCCTTACCCTTCCACACTTGCACGGTAGAAAGAATGGTGAAGTTGGGGACAGAGGCGGCATCAACGGTATGTGGGCAAGAAGCACGACATAGATTTGTCCTATCAACACTACAATCAAGAAAATACATACCAGAATGTAATACAAAGAAGAAAAGAAAAACAGTTTGAGATAAAAGAGTAACAATATGACTTGCACTACCATATGCAACATTAGTATATACGGGTGGGCGGAACTCGAACTACAGCCACCTCCTCATGGTGAGTTCTGGGTTATTTCCATCATTAACGTTTGGAAATAAGCAAATAGCTGCAGATGTAAAACAAAATCTTTCTTATTTAACTAACGATCCAGATGAATCACAAACAATGCAACTTAATTTAAAAAATGAAAAAGTAGGGACACATTCGTCCACATTTTAAGCCACAGGTGGCACCTGAATGACTCGACTCATCAAGCTGAATTTTTTTTCACGTAAAATATTGACCTTTTACAGAAACAAAACCACATAGGATAACCATATTTCATAAAACTAGATATTTTACATTTTTTAAAATAACATTTAATTTTTAACAAAATTTTAAAACTTTTGGCCGTTGGTGGCACCTAAAGATATTGACCAATAGACTTGCAATTTTTTACACGTTATATGGAGGCCATTTCGCAAAAAAATATCACTAAGGGTAAGCTGATTTCAAAAAAAGTGGAAATTCGATGCACCCTACTATGCATCCTCGTTGCCGTACCTTCGGAGTACTCGGATTGAGAATATATAATTCTTGCTTATACTGAACGTCTGGCACAGATTAGTTTGAGCTTAAGAGTGAATAATCGTTTCAGTGGCATTTATGTTTTGTCCTTTTTACTTTTGATTGAAATGTTACTTTCGATTGAAATAATATATAAATTTTGAAATGAATGTATCTAGACTAAGATATTCAAATTACCAGTATATTTAAGGATGTCACTAGAATTATATATAGAAACAATGCATAGAATGCATATAACGAAAACACTGTATTAAAAAACAAAAATGTATTTTCTTATTGTTAAAACAATCATGTTATTGCCTTAGTGGGTATTGAATAACATAATTCCGTAATTTTGTAAATGCGTTAGTAGTAGGTGCTATTTTGTCCGATTATACGGATGCTAAATACGAGAATTGGTGACTGTAATTCTTGGATTATATGTCATAGAAATTGTTATTTCTCGATTTAATAAACACATTTTATGTGCTAGATGAGTTGTTATTCTCACAAATTCATTGAGTACGCTCAACGCTCGGTTAGCACAGTTTCGTTTCACGCCAAAACCATTTACATAATCGGTCCAATAGCATAGGCATTGCTTCAATCGGAGGGCAATAACGCTGCGTTTCTAACAATGCATTTAGGGCGTCGTATGATCCAGGCCTTTCATTACGGCTACAAGATGGCCAAGTATGAAATATTTATTGTATTGTTATGCATAAAGATTGTAATTGTTCTGTATCAAATGACTTCTATTGGAAAGTCTTATTAAATTCTAACGAAAATAAATTAAGAGCAGTTAAGTGTATATTATTGGAGATCTCTGATTTCTGAAATGAAATGTTGAAGTTTCAAGTCGCATGATTACACTAAATGAGATGGTGATGATGAGGAATAAATGAAATGGTGAAATAAAGAAAGTGAGAGGAAACGGGAGAACGCCAGAGAAACCCAGACACACCGTGTTTATCCACCACAAATCTCACTTGGAGCAGCTGGAATCGGAATAACATTCCCAAGGAACAAAGGTAGACGCTCATACAACTGGGCCACCGCGGCCTCTTATTGGCTTGTGAAATGAAATCTCTTATTTAGAGTCGTAATTTAGAATTTTTAAAGATGATATAGTCAATAAACACAAAAACTCGGAGACATTTTCCTGCCCAAAGCAAACCAAGAAATATTATATCTTCATTTATAATAAATATAATGAATTATTGAAAGTGAAACATAATGAAAGTATACACAATTAAAGTATAACACCTATTGCATATTTTCTATTGAATATTTTTCAGTCTCTTGTTTCACTCTTTCTTTTGATATTCTGTTAATTTCTATTTTGTAGTTGTGTTCCTTACCCGATATCTTACTATTTTTAGCGCCTATTACGTTCACGGTGATCTTAAGCATGTAATATTTACAATCCTTTAGTGGGTTATTAATGTTTGTTTGCTAATTGTAGTATTATAAGTCATCCAAATATGATTTGTATGTGGTTATATGGCTTGAATTTACTTCTTTATATTCGATGAAAGGGCGTAACAACTAATGTTTCCAAATTACACAACCATTCTTTTTATTTTTTTCTTATTACGTAACTTGATTTTTAGTGTTTAGAAATTGTGCAGTTTCATTTTTATTTTTAGAGTTTGCATAATATTAGTATTTAAAAATAATAGCTATGATCTCTTAATAAGTTAATTTTCGGTTAATTTGTGAAATTCATTTTTAAACTAGGATTTAAAAGAAGAAGTGTTTACTTACCTCGGTTTCTTTTGATGATTTAGCGGCGCAAGGAGACTTATTTGTTTATTATATCGCGAATCATTAAATATTTCGATGGCACCCTTATGTGTCCTTAGTGTCTAACACTTCTATATAAAACATGGGGTCATTATTGAGTATGACTATTTAATATTTTAATTTATTTATAATTTTGTAGTGCAGAATTTCAAAATAAGGATATCACAATAATTTGTGAATCAGTTTACTGTAAATAAATTTGATTTAACACTAAAGTAAGAAATGTTGAAAATACGTAATAAATATAAAGAGGTATTTTTATTCCTCCGTTATTTTATATAGAATTCTGTGCATATTCGTTTTATTAAGTTTCAAAAATTAATCAAGCATATTATCATTTTGATTTATATATATATTTCTTTTATGTAAATATAGTTGTACTTTTGATGCATGTATAAAGGATTATGCTGGTATGTACTTGCGACAATATGCATATATAATAATCTCTAGCATCTTTTAATAATATACACAACAGTAATATTCATTTTACAATCCGGAAAAATATATTTTATTTATAATACTTAATGATAAAAATTAAGTAAATTTGCCAATGTATATTAAGCGGGAATGATGTAGACAAACGTGTATGATTACCATAGAATGTTTTCTTTTTCATTAATAATTATTACTAGTAAATTACGTAAAGCTTATTACACTCAGAATAATTAGCCAACGTATAAATATCATTCACTCATCACCTGGAAGACTAGAACTTTTATAACCATAAGGCATTGTCCTATCATCCGAATCTATGTTAAGATTTACTCGTTCCCTTTTGTTCTTCACTTTACGTTGAGTGTTCGTCCCAGATTGTGATACGATGACATATCCCTTCTTATCTGCAATCCTACCTGTTATGTGTAACGTTTTTCTTCCAACCTTTTCAGTTACTAAATTATAAAAATTTTCAAAATCGATTTCTTGTTCACCCTAACTCTAATTCAACGTAATTCCTAACATTATAAAAGTAAATAATCTTACAAATGTAATCTATGTTTTCAATTTTAATTTGTTCTAACCGCTATGTGAAATTCGTTGATCCTATTTCTATAAAGTAAGTTATTTTCCACCCGGAAGGTACTTGACTCGTTAGCCCGCCAGGGTTTGTTACCAGCTAGCAGTACAAAATAATAATCTTTGTGTCGCAGTACGTTACGTCGTTTGGTCCCACAGTCGTGAACAGGTCAGAAAGCTAAAGTCTCGCTCATGATATAATGAACTAGGCAAGTATGGCATTCGGGAACTTCCACGGTTTATTTTGGTTTTAGATGTCTTCATATGTTACTATAACATGAAATTGTTCAGTGGGTATGACTTATTGTACGATATATCATGGTGCATATACATAGAACATATACATAGATACCGATAAATCCGTTCATTGTTCCCATACAATGAGTTAAGGAATATTTCAGCAATGTTTCCGGGTTCTTCCTCATATTGTGTTTATTTAATATTATACTTTTATAGGCATAAGAGTCAGGAATACATTGTCATAGTCTTCTTCAGTTTCCCATGGACTAGGGAATCCTAACGATTCAGGTCACATTTCCTGAAAGGAATTCAAATGGTCTTTGAAGAGGCTATCTTCTTCAGAACCGGTCAGTTCGAATACCGAAATTCTTATTATTTGCAGTATTTTAAAACTGTTGTGTACAGCACGGTGTAACAAAGTGTGTAATATGGATTATAGTAGGAACAATGCTTCAAAAATTTACTGCGGATTCCCCCTTCCCCTTCAATAATATCAGTCAATCTTTTTCCAACGATTACCAACGAATTCCTACAATTATACTTGTAAGCAGCAACTGTATCCACCACAGCCTCATAATTAACACTTAGCTTAGAAGCTTCACATTATTTCTTTATCACGCGCGCGTTGCACGGAACAAGGTTTAAAACATATTTATTTAGCAACCGTAAAAAATGTCATAACGTTGTATGCAATAGCCGTTTAAACGATTCTTCTGTAAGGCAGGCTAGTACAAGAAAGTGCTTAGCCAGAATACGTGAACATATATAAACTATTGATTTTGGTCTTCGTAAAAGTTTTGGTTTTGATAAATCGAATACGGAAATCTCTATTTACGTTTTAGCATCATGGCTTGATCCTAGTTTTCTAAAAAATGTGTACTTTTTAACTATTGATTGCAGCGTCCTGTTAAGTGAACGCATCCACCAAATGAAGATCAGTTTCAACCTGTTTTATTTGCAGTACAAAAAAGTAATATTGTCATTAACAATAACTAACTAACACTGTAGCCTTAGGAACCCGGAGTTTCAATGCCGCATTCACAGAAGCTCTCCACTGACGTCTATCCTTAACCAATTGGATCCAGTTTCTTCTTTTTATTCACATTTCTTGCTAGATCCATCTTAATATTGTTCTCCCATCTGCGCCAGACACTGAAAGCGTTCTAACTTTTTTACATTCCAGCTAAATGACCTGCCCACCTGAGCCTCCAAGATTTGATGACCCTAAAAATGTTCAGTAAAGCGTATGAATCATGTAATTCCTTGTTATGAAGTTTCCACCATTTCCCATTATCGTTCGTCTTAGACCCAATTATTCATCACAGGGTCTTGTGCTCAAATACTTTCAGTTTACGTTCTTCCCTCAGAGTAAGCGACCATGTGACGCAACCATACAGAACAACAGTCATGATTATCGTTTTATATATTTCAAACACAGTTTACTGTAACGTGATACATGTCTATAACTATTTATCTATATCTATGTATCTATCTATGAATGAAGGTTACTGTAAACTGTATTTGAAATTAAAGACTTGGGCAAACTAGTTTTGCCTAAAATACTTTAGAAATCTTTTGGCTTGTCTCAAATTGGAACACGTACTTCTCGTATCGTGGTCAACACACATTATTTTTTGACAGTTAGTCTGTAAGCACAGTAGATTTTATACAAATAAGAAACTGTTTGGCTCTTGTCATTCTTAAATAATCTAAGAACTCAATCTGTTCGCACAATGAGTGTTCTACGTTATCTTTCGCCTAATTATATTAGAAAATAGCTATAATTTTGCATGCGAATTATTTATAAAATTGCATATTCTCCGAAAACTGGATTTTATCCGAAATATGGATTGATTTCTTCGAAAATATAGACTTCTACGTTTTTACTATCTAGAATCCAGATATTGAAAATTTCAGATCTGGCCGTCCCTAATATATACCATCAAAAACAGCATGACATACAAATGCGACATATATATATATATATATATATATATATATATATATATATATATATATATATATATATATATATATATGCGTGTGTGTGTGTGTGTGTGTTAAAAGTTGTTAAACAGCGCGATGAGAAAAAAGAACATATTTAAAAAATCCAAGTTGCATGGAATTATTGATCTGTGAAAGAGAGAGCGTAGCACACTAACATACATATATTCACCATCGTATACGTAGCTCACATGTGTATTACGTGAATAATACTTTCAAAACTGTATTTAAAGTACAATTGTCTTCTCTTACAAATGTATTCACCAAGCATGTTCCTTATTGATTTTGAAAGATGCTTGTTAACGGAGAATTAATATCTAAAATGAACTAGATGACATTTTCTCATTAATTCTTTGTAATATAAATAATGAGTTTAATAAGATAATTACTTTGCAACAAAGATTTTTCAAAACATTTGATTTCGTTAATGGAATAGTTGAAAATCGTTTATCATATTACTCGAAACCGAAATAAGTTTTAGGTTAACTGAGCACAATTTTTCTCTAGTATGAGAAGCAAATCATTTTTTAATATTGATTCACTAACAAATAAAAGTTCGAGTTTGAAATATATTTTCGACTTACTAGTAATAAAGTTCATTTTGGCTAAGAGATAGACCAGATTAAGTAACAATCAAACACTGAATGTAATGTTATCAGATGTTTATTTTCAAAGTTACTCACTGTTGTTTAAAATAGAATGACCCCTTTTTTAAAAAATAATATCAGCCCCGTTTATATGATATTAGAAAACTGAATATACTAAAAGCAAGGTAATTTATCAAAGTTGTTTTACCCACTTTACAAAGATTAAATATTGAAGACCTTCGTGACACTACAGAATATCTAGTTGATAGTTCACTCAAACCCATGCTCAAATCAGTAGCTCTTTCTGCAAAGATGAATGACCCATGAAGATTTTTCAACTTTGAAGAATCTCTAATCTAACATGCTTAGTGATTTAACGAGGGTGTTATGAATTCTAGAATTGAATATTAAACCTATTGACTCTGTCTATGATATGGATGATCACCTCATCACTGAAGACTACCTTTTCCTCCTAAAACAATTCTCGACTGGTATGGCAAAACTTGATATGTGCATTTTGGTACCTTTTTTTTCTTTCAGAAAACGCATTTCAATATTTTCGTGCCCTCTAAAAAATCGATTTTTTCATGCACTTTTGTGAAATACTTCCAGTTGCTTCCTTTGATTGCTGTCTGATTTGAGTCGTAGGTTGCCATAATTGTTTCAAAATGGCGTCTAAAGGACATATCAAATTATGCCACATTACGATTTTTCACAAGGCAAAGCTGACCTAGATGCCAAACAAAAAGCAATTAGTTTCAACTGCAATAATATAATGAATGAAATACAACTTATCTAATCAGTATATGCAAGTAACGAGTGAACAAGGAGTAATACAGGGATTTTTTTGGCGAAGAAGTGAGTAATACATACGTGCATAAATGATCAACAGCACTGTAAAAATTACAGTTACATTTATTAAACGATCACCGTCAAATTTGGGGACAAATGATCACCTTAATGTTTTCGACGTCACCGTAATATTCATGGCAACAAATGCAAAAAGGCTGTATTTTAGTCCTATCACCTTAACCCCTTCAGTGTGGGTGGCGAGTTAACTCGTGTCTTCAAAACGCACCTGCTGTGCGGATGGCGTATATATACGCTTTCATTTTGCTTTGGCTATTTTGTATTGGGTATGACGAATATACTTGCCCATAGTATGAGGGATGTTATTCCCGACAATGTTTAGCGAGTTTGCGTTCACCTAGGAACCCCAAGAGACCACACAGAAAAATTGGGCTTGATCTGTTGAGGCATTCCCATATTTTGTGTAACCTAACCTGATGATGATAACCATAAATACGACAATGACAAGTTATAGTAGCTAATTAGAAGTAACAAAGATCACAATGCCGACACTTTCATTGTAATTGCTTGAGAGGTTCAAAAGTTATTAAAAGGGTTACAAATTCCAAAGTTCTAAAAAAACTACACTTTTTTACAGGGGTTCGCATCTGAAAATTACGTACTGAAGGGGTTAAATATTACCATAATCCTACAAATTTTAGGGTAATCGGTTGGGAACCAGATTTAACGGTAATCGGTCAGTAAATGTGACCGTAATTCTTTTCAGTGAGTATAATATTGTAGCATTATTATGTTTTAGAATGAAAAATGCAAATATGTTTAAGTAAAGAAAAGAAAATTAAACGAAAAACCAATGAGCGCTGAACACATGATCAGACGTGTTGAGTATGCAAACTTAGTCTGCTTCCTCCTTCTTGGATTTAGGATTGTCATCAAAAACCTTATATTTGACAACACCAAACTCTTTTGTGTACTGTATCCACCTATCGAAAGCCAATTAATGGGGTTAGCTTCAGTGTCTTTCACACGACTCACTATAACACCTGGCACCAAGGACTTCGGATTAAGAAAGTCACTGTCAATCATTTCCTTTACAATGAATTTCTTCTTTCCACGAACAGTACAAACCAACAATTACCAGTCCTGAGGAATGTGATTTAGTACATCTCCGGACCTCTTAGCCTTTTCTATTTCAGCATGACCTTTATCACATTCAAGATGAGAATGTCCTGGCAACATAACTTTGTGATTGAGAACAGATAAGGTTTGTTTCTTTTGAAGCATATGAATAAGCATGCAAGTCATATTTATGTTCCGATTTTTTCCAACTCGTCACATGTTTTGCATGTGTCAGTACGAGGTTTTTTGAAAGTTATGTTCATACTTTTGAATACCTGTTTATAGACTGTATACGATGCAGGCTGCATTTTCTCACTTGCACACTTTTCCACATAAAGTTCATACAGTATACTAATATTCAAGGATCTTGGTAAATATTGTTTTGAACTTCGTTTTCGAGTGTAGTGGCTTTCGTATAGGGGAAAGGATTTAATATGATCTTTGATGTAATTCAGGACAGTGTCACCAAATTTATTCCTAGGCACGTGATGACCTCGACGATCATCATGAATAATTCCAGGATCATTTGCTTGTTTCTTCTTGCTTACTATGATGTGAAATTTTTGCTCTTGTAATCTCTAGTGATCCTGAAGTCTTTGTTCCTTCATGGACCAACAGGTCTTAAATATCAATTCTGTATTTTCAGTAGATAATTGTTGCGTACAGTTATTACAACATCATTTACGTACTTATATCAATAAAACTTTTCTTTGGACATTCACTCTCTTTCTATTAGAATATAGAATGTTCTGCTTTTGTATCCCGTTTCATGTAAATCAGCTCTAAACAAGCTTCCACTTGCTAAGTCGTTGTCATTCAGTTTCTTCCCAGTTGCATACACCGGTGCTTCGCCATGCTCCTCAATTCCAGTATAGTTCCAGGTGGATTGTGTCTATCTGTAGATACTTCATCCTTCTCAAGAATGTACTCAGGATCATCTACGTGATAAGAATCCAATTGAAGGGCTTGCCTAATACTTGTTTCATCCATATTAACTATCACCTTTCGTCAGACTTCCCTTTACTTAATCAGTATGACCACCAAGCATACATATTTCGTACTAACCTATGCAGAGAAAAAGTACTAAAAGTTTATCTTCTCCTGTTTCACTCTATTTATGACATTTTACGATATTAATATCTAATTAGAAGCTTTCCGGCAACCTCCCCTCCCCTATTGGTAGGGAATCGCTCCCACATTCTTGCAAAAACCAACAGTTTTAACTTTTAACAGTCAAAATATCATTCGATACAAACCGTGCAAACCATTTATACCCTTAACATTTTGACTTTACATCCCCAATTAAAAATCCTGGCGGAATCCCTGCTTAATTGACGTATTAGGACTTACTGTAAAACCACTGAAGTAACAAAAGTATGACAAATATTGAGGATGTCGTGAGAAAACAAGATATATCATAAAATGAGCTTATTGAGAAAATCGAGTTTTAATTCCTTAATAGCCTACTGTTTAAGTGGATCACCAAACATGTAATATTGTTTACTGTGGCCATTTATTATTATTGTAGCTGGAGGAGGAGACCGGACGGCACCTATGTCCCACTTCCACTCTCGTAAATACCATTGTTGAGAAAAAACAGACAGAAGAAAGGTACCAGGCACAGTGAAATGTTCGTACATTTGCATAATTGAGATTTCTTTTTCTCTCCCAAATGTATTTATGAGAAAACAAGAAAAGGAGAGAAATACTAGACTTGTTGGTAAACGTACTAGAACACTACAATGTTATAAAAGGTACCAGATCTAATACGAAAATACTAGTGGTAGTCAAACTGCGCTTAATGTACTTTCTCCTTAATGTCTTCGCCAGAGAGAAACTCAAGTTTGTTCAAATTTCATTTATTATAATACTAACAAAATTATTGTGAAAAATCGTTACATTACGGCCAATTTATTAATATCTCTCAAGGTAATCTTCGGTGAAACCTGGTACCTAACTACTCTATATTACAGCACAAAAAAGAATATTCAAACAGCAACGCGACGCTCACATCCAAATTATTTTCTTAGTTATCCTTTGTCTTCGCAAGAGAGAAACTCAAGTTTGTTCAAATTACATTTATTATAATACTAACAAAATTATTCAATACCATCTGTTTACAACAACTTAGCAATAATCACGATGAATAGACTTGGCATGTCCTCTAACACTTAATTTCCCGAGGCGGCCAAACATATGTCAAACCTATCAAGTAGTGCAAACTCAGTGTTGTGCGCATTTTGACTTATCAAGTTTTGACAACAGGGAGCTGAGGCCTAGTCTTTGGCCACAACTGTATCACCTTTTGCCATATCGTAAAGCTTTAGCAATACTTTACACCACATAATTCACAAACGGAAAAACAAGGACATATCAACTTTTGCCATATCAGTCTAGGATTATTTCCCAGAAATCTCAACATGCCTATACTGAAAAAATGCAATGGTTTTAGTCATCTTCAGTGACAGCCTACACAAGTTTCAACTTGTAACCTTTGAGTTTCAAACGCTTACGAAGAACGTGTCCGATTGTTGAGTGACGCAATGCTAGCTTAGTGTCCGTTTCCCGAACTGCCTTCAAGACATTCCATTGAAAAATTGCCAAACTGTATGCACTGTATCCTCTAATGCGAAAAAGGGCCAGTGCTTTTGCCTTTCCTTGGGCAACCTGTCTCCATTTGTTGTGTATGCCAAAGTTTAACGGAGTTCGCGTGTAATGGATCAACCCCAAAACGATGCCGAAAGTTGCGTTGAACAGTGGTAACGTATGTTACACAGCACATAATATCTTCTGTTGTATTGTGGTCGTTAATTTAAAATAATTCTGTTCTAGATATTGGCTGTTATTTCAATCAAAACTTGGAGTATCTAATAGCAATCTTTTCACTCACACATGTCTTAACACACTGGGTACTTAGGAAAAAAGAATAGACAAAATTTTCAGATACCCTGTACGTACTAGGCATTACGAAAACTTTATTTTTCAGCTTTATCATTGAGTGATTCTTGTGTTTCAAACTCTCAATTAATTTTGTTTGGTAATTAATAAAATATTTTAGAAATTTTACATGAAAAATTTATTCTTTTGTTTGAAAATTGAACCTGCTACACAAAAATTAAAAAAAAATAAAAATATGTTCATTATTTGCTTCTTTTCTTGAACTGATATTTAAAAAGTTTGACATTTTTAATTACTTAAAGAATTGTAAGTTACAAAAACATAGTTTCCTTTCCAAAATTTAGAAATGTATAGCTTATTTTTTACTTTACTCCAAAGCATGTTGATTTCTTAAGTTATGAATTTTAATATATACAAGAATTTTGTAGTGATTTGGTTACTCATTACTAAAAATATGTATTTAATTTAATAGTTTTATTTAAAACTTTTAGTTTGCAATTGAGAATTTCTAACATTGTTTTTCATTTTACAGTTATAACACTTTTCGTTTGACATTTTTTAAATACTTTTCGTTTGATTTTTGAAAACAATAATTTGAAAATACAATTTTTTGAAGCATAGCACTCAATCGTAACACCTGGTTTCGTTCTAAACAGAGGCAGAGATTTTTTGCTTAACGACGAGTTGTAATGGAATTTGTTTGGATTGTATGATATCTTATAATTAGGTTCAAAGAAATGTTTCTTTGCAAATTATGAACCGATCAAATACTAGAAATAAGTCGACACAGACATGTCGAATACCTATTTGAGTTTCGTCCTAAGAGGTTTGAATCAATTCTGTTTCAAAGCAACAATATAAATTAATTTTGTTTGAGATTGTTTCCTTATTTGTTACACTTTCTGAAATATGTGTTCTTTAGACACGAGATTGTTGGAGAATGCTTGAAAAATATATTTCAGCATCTGCCTCTCCTTAGGATACGTATATCGATTTGAAATAATAAAACCTCAATAGTGATAAAGGCATTACTATTTGAATCACTTTTTTGTTTTCCTTCAAACTTCCATTTCAATCAAAGTATAATTATAAAAGCATCTATTGACCTTAGTGCTAATTAATTAAAAAAAATAATTGTAAACGGTTTAATTGATAAAGAGGTAAAGGCATTACAACTTGTGACAAGTCTTTTTCCTTCAGGTTTGCATTTCATTCAATGTATAGTGATGAAAGCATGTACTGACCTAATTGTTAACTGGTTTCAAAAAACTACTGTCAATTGTTTATTGATTACCAATTGTGACACATTATTACTAATTGTGAGGTGTCTTCTTTTCCTTCAGGTTTGCATTTCAATCAAAGTATGGTAGTAAAAGCATCTTTGGACGTAAGTGCTAATTAGTTTTTTTTTCAAAAGTTAACTTTAAACGGTTCAACCAATTCCTATATTTTACCTCTTAATGAGCGTGACATGATAAAATCCCATTCCAAGACAAGTAAAACAAAAAGAGCGATCGAATCCGAGACACAGTATTCATTTGGATAGCGAATACATACACAAACAAATGTTCAATATAAATTCAGCTTTGTATATAACATTCGTATTTTTAGAAGTGAATTATACGTTTTATTTGTATTGTTCTTTACAAGATATTGTGTTCGTAAGGTTTTTTTTTGTTACCTTCCATTAGACAGGAACATTTGTACAGTTCCATTTACCATCTGATAAATGTGAGGCCTAAAATATACTTTATGTATGGAGTAATGGATCATGTGCAATTTATAGTTAATGCACATGATCCATTACTCCGTAACGCATGTACTTTTCGTATAGTATAGCATTCATATTTCACGAAAACACGCAGATATAATGAGATCTATTTTTGATAAAGAAAACTGCTATAGACATTTTTATTTTTGCCGAATATAGTGAAATCAGGTCTGCATTAGAAAATTCTTGTGTTTATAAGTTATAACAACTAGTTGTAATACACTAAGTGAGACAGGAGCTTTCAGAATCAGAATGGCTTAATATCTCTTGATATAGATTTAAATACAATTTTAATTGACGAAACTTCCTTCAACGCTAATGTGTGTACTTGAATCGTGTTGCTGCTATTTATCCTCGGTATTTTCGATAGTTTGTTGTTGTGCATTCCGTTTTAAACAATGCAATATTTAGATGTAGAATCTTAACAAGAATCGTAAATAAAGCAAGGTCTTGCAGATATTGCTGATAGATGTGACTAAGTATGTTGATATACAACAGTTAAAACTGCACAGTGTTTTATTTCTTCTTGTATCTTAATACATATAGAGTTAGATTACTGATGGATTTATGTGAAATATAACGCTCCTTTCAACGCCGTTGTTATATGACACATGAACCTACAGCTTAGCGTGGGATACGAACTACACGATATTCCATCGGGAATCTAAAATAAGACGTTCGTTTCGACAGTTCATATATTAGTCGTACTCGAATACGAGGCTCATGTACATAGTCCGAGTCGATAGAAGTAAGCGCAAACGAAGTAGCTAAATTCCATCTAAATTTTACATGTTTATGAACTGTATTGTACCTGTCAGGATGAAGGTGAGTAACTGTTGATATTCTTCATAAGTCAAACTTTTTCTTCGAAAATGCATTGAGTAAACACATACAGTTCGCTACCATTGATATTTAGATACAGTATGCATTAGTTTGTTCGAAAAATTATAATATACAAGAACATAACATGTACTAGGATACTGCTTACTGGGATACAATTAAGTAGTTAATATTACACCAATCTAATTTACTCACATGTAATGTCATTCACTCGTGGAAACCGTATTATTATGATTCGTCATAGTCGTCTCAGCGTATGTAAAGTATTTCTCGAGAACGTTCTGCAACTAGTGTTCTATGATCTTTGTTATACAGTTAGTTGCCGAATTACGATTGCCTTCGGTTACGACTTCCCCTCGTAAATTCATTCGGTGGTAAGTCTGTCAGCTGATAGCCTATTACACGATATAATAGAAAAAACACAGTTTGTCTAATCGTTGGCCTATGATTTAGGCTGTTGTTACAGTGATCATAATTCATAGAAAATTACTCAGTACCAACATTAATGAATTAAACAAATTTGTTCTTGCTCAAAGACTAGCTTAAAACACTGTATCGTATTCGTGTAGTTGTGTATGTTTCTATAACCTTAGTAACTCAGCTTTCTATATTAGTGATATATCTGTTATTTTTATGTTATCACTATTAATACATTCCTTCTTTTTCTTTTCTTCTTATTATTGCTATTAACCTGTATTTCGCTATTATAAGCAGTTACCCTAAGTTTTTAAACCGGTAGTAAGTATGGAAGGTCTTAGCCCGACAACTAACTCCTGTACTCTTTGCATACAACACGAATGCTTACAGAATGTTATTAAGGAATCCGTTTTCTCAATTATCATTAATTTTGGTAAGCGACATTTGTTTAAAGAGTAAATGTGCGTTCTTTGTGAGTTCAATCCTCACTGAGTAATTTGGTTCAGTTACCTGAGTGATACTCTGCATTCCATTTTAACCAACATGTATTACCTCATAATTTTACGGGAACGAAAATCCAGTCTCAAATCAATGTTTCAACAACCTGCAGAATGTATTTGTTCGTTCATGTTGCTGATCACATTCATTTTAACATTTTTTTTCATATTTCCCATTACGACGAATGGCGTTCTATGAATCAGTACCATTTATTTTTTCCTTGGTTTTCATACGTGTGTCTTCAACGTATGTTATATTAAAAAAACAATTTTGTTATTAGTACACTCACTACAATATCTTATTTCTTAATGTTTATGTTCTCTTTGCTGTTTCGAGGGTACAGACTTAGCGTGTCTGTTCTTTAGTTCCTTAACACTAGAAGGACGGAGCGGTCAATTTTACCATTTTTTCTAACTTTTCCTAGTGCTCTTCTCAAATCATTTCACTTAGATGTCTGAGAGTACCTGACTTTTTATCACTAGTAAGGTAGACTCTGTGTAACAATTTTGGAGACTGTAGCATCATTAGGGGGGGGGGTGTAGGCCGCAATATCCCCAGAAGGATGAAGCGGTCATCTTGACCGCTTGCTTATATTGACACTGAACACTGATTTTATTTGCAATTAATGGTCCTTAATTTCGTAGCGATTGTGATGTGTGAAGTCATTGTTATTGGAGTAACACTTTTTAGGCGCTGGGGCATATATATATATATATATATATATATATATATATATATATATATATATATATATATATATATATATATATATATATATAATGTGTGTTTTGTACTTAGGGGTAAATACTACTTTTCCAGATATAATGAAAAAATGTTCACTACATGGACTAGTTAAAATGTAAGTAGGAGGATCAAACTGAAAAATATTACTTATAGTACTGATTTAGTTGGTACTCTGAGGCCCAATCAAAAGGAAATTCCCATAAGATTTATCTCGTATAAGAATCAGGAATTGTATACCACTGACATTTACAAAGACAGTTGTGATAGCACAGTAGTAGTATATAAATGCAAGAGAAACAAGAATGTAGCTATTTTCAGTACTATGCATAAGACAGTTCACTTGTCACAAGATAAGAAGAAGAAACCTGGGATTGTACTTGTATTACAAGAAAAAATGGTGTCGATGGCGTTGGCCGGATGCTTCGAAAATGAGCCAGCAGGAGGTGGCCGGTTCATGTGTTTTATAATGTGGTGGATATATAATGTGATGGATGCCTCAAGTCATCGATTGTTTATTAGATTTATGCTGCTCATTCTAAAAAATATAACAGATCTGTAGGCCTATATAATACATGCTTATAACACTGTAGTAAAAGTAAATTCGACTATACTATGTAGGAAAATTTTATTTCTAGTTACTTATGAAGTAACTAAACGACGAAACCTATGATTCGAAAATTGAAAATTGGATGCCATAAAATAATGCAAAGAAAGATATCCAATTAATCGGCAGTAAAACGCATCTACCTTCAAAAATAATGTAGCGGCCAAATTGGGAGCTTCGTACTTAGTGGGGGTACTTTTTCCAATCCTTCTAGTGTTAATGCATTTTCATTCCCCCCTGACATTCGTTCACTTTTAGGGTATATAATGTAAGCTATCTGAAATATCCATTGTTCACATTGGGGCTGTAGTTGGAAGTCAATGGATATCAACATTCATCTCAGGAACCGAAAAAACTATTTATTTGACACTAATATACGACATTTTGAAATACTTTCTACATGTCTCAATAACCCCTCTTCGCAGGTGACCGCAGCCTGCATACACTTGTAGCTGAATTTGAAAGTCATCGCTTATGGAAGTGTCACCATTGATCTCAACGACCATGAAAACTAATATCTCAATGACCGTAATATATATGTCATTTTGGATTATTTATTACATGTCTCGGTCCCCCACCCGGTGAGCCTCGGCCCGCAGCTAAATGCGCTGAAAGCGATTGGAGTTTCGCCAGTGATTACAGCGATCACGAAAACCATCAATTTGACAGTAATATCTTTCATTTTCTTCTACTTGTACATGTCCCACTAAACGCTCCCTCTGAGACCTCCTGTTACGAAATTAATTAAAAAAACGCTTCGTCTTGGTTTGGTACCTGGACCAAGGTACTCGAGACCAACATTTTGTAACTCTCGGACCATTGGTCCCCAGGCCGCACACATACAGACACACAATGACACTCATAGACAAACAAACTTTTAATTTTATTTATATTTGATTAATTAAATGGAAATGGAGCGCATTTTTCTTTATTTTTCTTTGTTTCGCAAAGGTCTTAAAGGAATCGAATTCTTGGGGCCATTAAATTGTTTATTTGTGATACTGTTCACAGCTAATATCTGCAAAATCTCATTCTTGTAGAAAAGGAGAGTTGGCTCGGCTCAGGTGTCTTCCCTTACAATACTGAAATTGAAAATTGATTCTGCTTAAATTCCTATGTTCCATCTTCGATTCTCATATGATGACTTAAAAAAAATAATTTATATCAAAAATATTGTACAATTAGGTCAAGAAATACTATTTACAGAACCTCTATGTTTATCTCTACAAAAGATTTGATCAATTAGTTACATACCGTGCTGTTAACCTGCTTGAGTTCTTGTCGCTAGCATATGGGTCCAATTTCACTATCTACGGTTGTGAATAGAGAGTACTGTTGAAAGGAATCATATAATTAAGTTTTATCAAATAATTTATTTACTTATTTATTTCGACTTATTTTACAGGTCGAGGTTAAGGCTATATGAAGCCTTATCTAACACCTAAACATGATACAAAATTGAAAAATCAAAGAATATAGTTATCAATAGCAAAAGAAAAAAGTTAGAAAATAAAGAAATCATACAAGAATACCGACGGCAACTTGAACACACACACACACACACACGCACACGCACTCATAACACACAAAAATATAATATAATGCTACACGAAAGTACATACATGTTACAATATGTAATAATTGTTGAATTTTATAACTTTATAACAAGCTTCTCTACTGGAGCTTCTGTCTCTGTGTCCATTCAATCCTGCTTCGATACCAATAAATTAGAAACTGCTCTTTTAAAGGGTGCTAAAGAGTATGACTCTCGTACCGAGGTTGGCAAAGTATTCCAATCATGGCACGTTGAAATTATATATGATTACGAGAAGTAAGTTGATCTATGAATAGGAATTGCAATTTGGCTATTAAAACATGATCTTGTGTCCCTCTCATGGAAATCGCTTAAAAAATTAAGGTGTTTTAGAAGATAGGAAGGTTCTGTAAAAATAAGTGTTTTATACAGCAGGACCAAAGAGTGCAATATTCCCGTTGCTGCATATTCAGCCATTGCAGCTTTTTAAAGAATGGCGTTACATGATCGGAGAATTTTAAGTTAAAAATAAAGCGTATACAAGCATTTTGTACTCGCTGCATACGCTTTTGTAAATGTATATCAGCGTCAGTTAAGGCGGTGTCACAGTACTCCAAATGTGATACCACTAGGGTTTGAAAAAGAGTTTTTTACAAATGTGTTTTTAAAAAGTTTTTTAATTTGCTGAGAGAATGAAGAATTCAAAAAGCCTTCTTGCATGATGCGTTAATTTCATCGGACCAAGTTAAATATTTGTTAAGTATGACGCCAAGATTTTTCATAGAGGAAGAGAAGGGAATATTTACGCCTTCTAAAGTTATATTGGGAACAAGTGAAGCATCTATTAACGTCGTTGGATGTTTGGAAGTAATTAAAATTGACTTTGATTTGGACTAGATTTATAATCAAACAATTATTTGTTGACCATTTAGCCAAATAACTCAAGTCTTCGTTCCTCTTTGTTATACAAGTACCTATTTGCCTTGTTGAAGAGGATAGATACAATTGAACATCGTCCGCATACATATGATACTTACAGTGTTTTAGAGATTGTGGTAAGTCATTAACATAAAGGCAGAAAAAAGTCCCTAAAACACTACCTTGAGGAATGCCACAAGGGAGGTTACGCTGACCAGAAACTAAGTTGGCAACCACCACATACTGTTTTCGGTCGCATAAGTAATTTTGGACCCCCTTAGCAGCTGAAGTAGAGAAACTAAATTTTTGTAGCAAAATGTGGTTTACTGACTGGACTGCTTTACTATAATCCAGCAAGGTAAGTATGGTTATCCATCTCTTGTCCAAAGCAGAACGTATATCATCAGTAATACTGGTAAAAGCTGTAGAAGTGTTACAATGCTTACGAAACCCGGATTCAAAAGTGTCTAAAAGGTTATAAGTTCGAAGGTGCTCACATGTCTGGTCACTTACAATATATTCAGGAGCTTTAGATAGGACAGGTAAAATTGAAATAGGCCTTAAGTCTTCTGCAGATCGGACATCCTTAGTCGTAGGAATAGGCAGGACTCGTGCTGTCTTCCACAAAACTGGGAATGTTCCGGTAGTAAGGGAAAGATTAAATAAATTGGTAATTGGGGAGAGGACGAAAGGTAATATTTTCTTGATCAATGTTATGTTTATTTCATCAGCACCTATAGCAGTGTACTTTATCCTCTTAATCGCTTTCATTACATCCTTTTGGGTAACACAAGAGAAAGAGAAAACATTTTCTTCAAAATTAGGGATTTGTCCTGTATTATCACATCTTGCATTTATCTGTGAGCTAGAAGTATCAATTCTACAGAAATAATTGTTAAGATTATCGGCAGAGAAAGGAGCAGCTACATCAGGCTGGACTCTGTTGCTGCTACGAACGCCAAGTAGCTTCAAATTTCTCCAAAGATGGGAGGGATTCTTGTTCTCAAGCAGGGTGTAGGAAAAAATTAATTTCGCGTTACGCACGGCTTGATTACATCTATTTCTAAGGATCCCATATTCCTCAAATTTTTCATTTAATTTGGGTAAAATAAATTTACGTGCTTTCTTAAATTTACTATACGCTCTGTCGCGACAAGCCATTAAACTTTGAATTTCATCTGTAATCCAGGGCGACGGAGAAAGAGAAACACGTTTTTCTCTCAGGGGGGCATGAATGTTCAAAAGATAAATAATAAACTCATAGGAATAAGATTGTTGGTCATCCACAGAAGGAAAAGAACTTATTAGATGCCAAGGCAATAACCCAGCATCTCGAAAGAGTGCTTCATTGTTAATGTCGACAAAATCTCTGTAGAAAACAACTTTAGGCTTGAATTTGCGAGTCTTAATAAAATAACAAACAAAGATAAGATCATGACGCGAAATGCCAGGTACTGAAAATTGGCCGAAAAGAAGAACTCCATCAATGTCGGAAGTTAAGATTAAGTCGAGAAGTGGATCTGAGGTGGTAGTATGAAACGTAGCTTCGAGCGGACAGATGGAAAAATTTAAGGATGTAGTAATCTCGAGGAATGTTTCAACTTCACGTTTAGAGGACAATAAATCAAAGTTCATGTCTCCAAGTATCAGAATATGCATATAAAGTGGTGAGATATGACAAATATCTTCTTCGAAATTCTTAAATGATGCTCCTAGTAGGCGGTACACACAGGCCAAAAGTAATTTCTGGTTCTCAACATATATCTCAACTATGATGTACTCAGATTCGAAGCTATAATGATCACCTGATTGACAAATAATTTTTGCGTCAATGTCATTTCGCAGAAAGATTGCAACCCCACCACCACCTTTGTTAATGCGATCGTTTCGGATAATTTTGAAGTTATTTAAAATACCAGATCATTAGAAATAGTTGGCTTTAACAAAGTCTTGGAAACTTATATTGCATGCAAAGTCTCAACGGAATGAAAAAGAATTTCGAACTCAGTATAATGTCTGACAAGGCTCTGCGCATTAATGTGCACAGCATTGATCGTTGGTCGCTTGGGTTCATTAAGTTCTGTTTGCAATAAATACTGAGGGCCTTCGTAAGACACTTGGGAATCGGGTAGCTGTAAAGATTTATTGTCTTCGAAAACAGAGGGACATATTTTGTTTAGTTTGGTGAAAACGAATGAAGAGGGGCTATGTTTGTTGCTTATATTGTCAGTCATTGTGTCATGTAATATTGAATATTTCAATGGCAGGTTTTGCGAAAAAACATAAAGACTAGAGTAAACGAAAAGACTATATATAAAATGTAGATTTACTGTTTCCTTGTTGCTTATGTTTCTAAAAAGGAAAACATTTCCATTGCCTCATAACATGCGGATTGTGCCTCAAACGAGGTTCTTGCTCTTCCGGAAACGGAGTGGTTATTGGTTTCTTGGGGAGAGAGAGAGAGAGAAGAAAAGAAAAAAACATAGCACTGAAATTGAGGAGTTGGCAAGCCGAAACTGGAAACAACAGGGGTGAAAGAACACAGAGACAGGAAGGCCTCCTTCTGCTGATGGTGGGAGGGGACATTTTTTTATCCATTCCCACATTAGAATCATTAGAAGCTTCACTCGTGTTGAGCCTGACAAATGCATGTAAACGCATCATTGATAACCACATCCAACACAAAATATTGCCGACAAATAAAAATAGCAACACAACCACACGCGCTTCAGAAAAAAGCGAGCACACAATACTTCTGGAAAATATTGGCAGATATATATAAAGCTCATAAATCGCATAGCTACTGCTGTTATTAGTTCTGTGTGTTGTAGAATTTAAACACTGACAAGTATACACACATAAAGAGACACAGGGCGTTAAAACACACGCACACAAACAATTCAGATGCACACGATATTCATACTTGGATATACATTTAACAAAAGAGGATATATGTGTTAATAAAATAGTAAAAGAAAAACAAATCTCTAACATATCACACACAGTACAATATGCACATGTTCCGTGCTGCGATATTATGCCATTAACTGTTGGCGAAATTCGCTATTTCTATGTGTCCTCACAAACTATTAAGTTCATCCTTGGTAAAGACGAAATGTCTAGTTCCGTTTTTAAGGACAACTATCTTTCCGTCTTGAGTATACACCTACTTGTAACCATACTTCTGAACTGCAGAATAATGACCTTATGCTTAGTCGATTGTTGGTACGAGTTACTTCGGTATGTTTGTTTTTAGTTGTATTTTCCTTTTGCGGCCTAGCATCGGAAGTAAATTTGCAACAATTAAGAGGTAGCAAACCCAAATCCTACAAGGTTTCAGGATCCAATGACACCGACTGGAATTTGTTGTTGTAGCTACACATAATTCACTTGAATAAGCACCATTAAGTCGGACACAGTCAATAATAATCTATATCGTCAGTGAGTTTAGCCTAGAACTTCTTTCTATTTATTAGCTAAATTTTTATCAGTATTTAAATATTTTGGAAGTAAACAAAATACATACGAACGTGACTGCTCCCTTATCTATCTTTCCTTTAATTTCCTTCACCTCTAAGGGGGCAAGGTGGCTCAATAGTAGAGCGCTCACTTCTAGTGCACGGTGTCTCTAGTCTGTCCAAGTAAGTTTGTGGTAAACGACATCATGTCCACGGATTTTCTCAGGATGCTCTTGTTTTCTCCTACATTATCATTCCACCAGTCCTTCCATCACCAATAACTTGCAATAAACATAGTCTCTATTTGCTTAAATGGTACAATTGTAGGACGTTAAATTGAAATATTTCAGTTCATTTCATTTTTCTTAACTTCTGTATTAATATAATAATTGCGTGCAATATTCGACGATATGATAATTATTAGGTTCTCTCATTTTAAAACTACATCCCTATATATACTATTACCACGTTTCTAATTTGATTGTTGAGATAATTCCTAAATCTATAGAAATAAGTAATTTATTTAAACATTCCAAAGAATACAGTGTGGATTTCTAAATCTATTCAACCGATGTGAATAATTTCTTCATCTGTCTAAAATATGTTTCTTTCTTTTCCGGATGTTGGTGTATTTTATACAATTACGCCTAGATTTGTGATTATATGAGGGGAAATACCATGAAAGTGGAAACGCATGAGCGAAGAACTGATCGTTAGATATACAATTTTATTATTAGATGTCAGAAAATCTTACTAACATTACCTATTACATTTAACCGTTGATTATAAGGGAAAGAAATTAGACTTTTTAGAGAATTTTGACACATGCCATATTTTAGATTCACAAATTCAATATGGGGTACACATAAGGGAGGAAAACATTGATTTTTTGATTGCTTCATATCTAGGCATACAGCAGAACCTGTGTTCCACTTTTGGTACTCCGTCAACGAACATCTTACTGGCGTATATCATTTTAAGAAATCCCATTCCAAACGGTAGGAAGAGACAGATATATTATACCAAACGATAGACAAAAGATGTTGGTTATGAAAACGGTTCACGAGGATTGACATGTATCGGCATTGTTGATGACAATAGAGGCTCGTGATTAAAGTTTCATCTGCAAAAGTCAGAATTTTATTACTAGAAGTTAAGGGAAAAAAGATATATAATTCCTAGTTATTAATTACGATATTGCGTAAGTTTTCTTCCCTTAACTTGTAGCGAAATTTGTAATTATTTCCGACGTTATCTTTCTAACGAGCTTTATATATATCTAAACATTCCTTACTACATGTTGCCGTTTTATCTTCTATCACTAAAAACATTGAAACCCTAAACCCCATACTTGCATCATTTCTGGTTTTTAATGAGTTCTAAATGTTGCTTTCACTTCCCATTTCAGCTGTACGAGCATCAGGTTAGAAATTTGAAAGTGCTGTGTATATCGACCATCACCGGTGTAGGAAAGAGATATGACTGAATACGGAATATATAAATCGCTCGGTCGAAAAAGTGTAAAATCCTCTTTCAGAGCAACCAGTCCTAGTGAACATGGAGAAAGTTCGTCCCGTGTAGGAGTGACAGAGTGTGGAACGCGTGGGAATATAAACTTTAGAAGCCAACACATTAAAAATAATACATCGTAGAGAGTGCGGTTAAAATCTTCCTTTAGGAAGTCATGCCTACTTTATTGAAAAATGTATGTTTGAAAACACAGCTACGTGTACGCACCGGATTAAAAGCGTGCGACAGTTCTTCCCTTTACAGCAACTCTGGGAATCCCTCCGTTCCTTTTCAAAATCCTGTCATACCCACCGTACTGAAAAATGCATGTTTGAAAATTCAGCTATGCTTGCGTACGGAATTCCGCAAAGAAAGTGTCAAGGCTGCTGTAAAGGACTTGCTGTAAGGAAGGAAGTGGCACACGTTGTTAATCCGGTGCGCACACGTAGCTGCGTTTTCAAACATTCATTTTTCAATAGACTAGGTAAGGCATTCCTAACTGATGTTTTTAACAGCGCTCTCTACGATGTATTGTTTTTAAGCTGTTGTCGTCTGAAGTTCATATTCCCACGCTTCAGTTACTCCTAAACGGGATGGAATTTCCCCCTTGTTCACTATGTTTTTTTTTGCTTCTTTTTACATGTACTATTATCCATCCAAATTTGACCACGTAGTTAGCGTTCACCCTGTTTATGTATCTTTAATTTGGATAACTTACTATGAAGCTAGCAGCAGATCACAGAGAGTAAAGAATCCATACAAAATACTACCTATGAAAAGGTAGGGGAGTTAGGAAATATTTATATGTATTTATTCTATAACATATTATAATAATAATCATATATATGCAAGCTATTTTAATTAATTTTCGGTTATAATTATGTAAATTCCTTTACAGTCCTTTACAGTTGTATCCGTTAATAGGTTTGTATGTGTTACCCAAATCTTCTGAATATTCGTTCTTATAACTTTGTGATTTAAAAGCTTGCTTCTATTGTTCATTTGTTGATATTTCATATTAATATCTACGTTTCCATTAGAATCCATTATCGGACACGAATATAGTTTCTAGTAAGTACGCTTTGTTTCTATGGTAACTGTTTGCGTAAAAGGTAAAACATGTCGGCTTAAGTGATATTTCTATGTTTCTCTAATGTATCCATTTTATTCTGTTTTCTGTCGTCATCTTACGCCAGTCACGCAGATACAATGCGGTATTTTTGTGTGTCAATCTTGTTGTTAAGCAAACTGAGTGAGAATAATGCTACATATGAAAACTTTCTGCTTTCCATAACTTATCAATTGTGATAATATAATCGTATTTCTGGTGGTACAGAATCTCCGAGGTATGAAACACATTTAATTAGATTATAGAATTATAAAATGTGTTCTTCGAGAAACTGCAGTGGCTGATGTTCAAGTTCTTATCTCTGCTGCATGGGATCTCCGGTATTATCCCAGCTTCCACCCAGTGAAATTTATGGTGGGTAAGTTTTTCATGTTTCCTCTTACTTTCTTCATTCAAACACTGTCATCCATATCATCATTCCTGTCTTCTTAGCGTTCATGATAATTGTGTGTAGTTAAACAAAAGAAAATATTTTAGAAACAGTGTTGTGTCTACAAGAACATTTTTTATTACTCATATTTTCGGGTACTTATGATATTTGTTCCTTTTTATCTTGCCTTATTACATGCTTTGTACTCTTGTAATCGTACGAAGTATTTTTCTTCCAAAATTCTACACCAACATTGAATAGGCTGTTGTTACTCACGTTTCAACAAGTTACGAAACATCCTTTAACTTGAATGGAAAATATAGATTGGTGCCAGTATAGTACGTAATTGTTGGTTCTAAATAATAATATTTTACTAAGACATATTAGTAATTTCATGTATATTCAGAGATAATCATATTACTTAATTTTCTACTAAATTGTATAAAATAATTAGATGGTTTTTTGACTTGATTTATCAACAACGAGGTTACATGAAACTATGATGGCCAAAGTAAAAAAGTTTCGGTTGCAAATGGAATAGAATGCTATCTAAACAAAAAAAGATAGGTGACTATGTTTGTGACTTAATAACTTTTGAACCAACTGACCGATCTTGATCCAAGTTTGAACATAGATGTGGTTCGGGCTTGGAATGGTTTTTAGTACTTCACTTTGATGGTGCAACTTAAGGGAGGGGAAATGGTAGATATAAACATAACCGATATTAGTGTCGAGTACATAGTTCTCTGGTACGCTGAGATGAACAATGACACTTACTAAGCCGTTTAAAAATCCTACTTCAGCCCAAAATAGTTATACTTAAATTTTTACTTATATACGTTATTTAATTTTCTGATTTTTCATTATATTTTCTTTGTTTCTATCGATTTGAGAGCGTTTCAGCAATAGCCAAAAGAGACTTACTAACTGAATATATTACTAGTTTTTCTTATTTTAACGCAGCGAAATTGACGCCAGTAGTTTATAAATTTCAATATACTAATTCCAACATATTCAAACTTATTCATATAAGAACTTAAAATATAAGGAAGATCGGCTCTTTTTGAATTAAGGTGATATTTGAATCAAAATAAGATAAACGATCACCCACATTTTTACTGAGCGTAGCAGCTCGAGTTTGTCATTCATGTTAAACGTTGGTATTTTTGTTATTGTCAATTTACTCAACAGTTACAGGAAATGAAAATATTTTCTTAGCAAGGTGATTTGCATCCCTTTATTTTCTTTGCTTGATATAATGTTATATATGCAGCAGATAAAGTGCCATAACTGAATCAGTACATCTATTTACTGAAGCGTTTTCGTCTGTGTAAGAATCAATTTTTGTTTATTTCGGACGTCATTTCGTAGGCTTTGTCCGTTAGATGCGTGAGTATCACCTCGCTATTCGCAAAAGCAAATAACGGTAGCATCTAATTTATCAGAAGTTTTTAGACAAATATGAATTTAAAATTTTGTCTTTACAATCGCACAGTGCGCACGAATTATAAACATTGAACACAGCTGCTTTTAATCTTATAAAAAGTTAGTTACCAAGAAAGTGCAAAGCATGTTCTCAAATCAACTTAAATCGTTGAACTTCAATAAAATTGCGAAGGATTTTAAAAATTAATATTGCCTGCTATATTGCAAAGAGCAGCAATACTATCTGAAGAAAAAGCAGCAATACTACCTAGACGCTGTTCTGCAAACAATAATTGACTTAGCAAATCCTAGAATGTAAATGTATCTGAAACAAATATAATATGTGAACTATAACAGTTGACACTTAGATATATATATATATATATATCTCTGATGATCAGAAAATATGATTGATTCGATGTCAACCATGTAAACAATGATACCATGAGATGTGTGAAGGAGCTTCTAGAGGAATTAATTGTGTAACAAGCAAGTGTGCTTGTGAAGTGAATTTTCTTTAATATTTTATAAACTCTATTGGTAGCTTTGTTAGTACGATGATTTTGGTTTCTATCTTACTATTACGAAAAATGTAGTTAGGATAAGATACTCTTCTCATGTAAAGTGCATGCAGTATGCGATATTAGCCCTAAATAAGCAATATTTTTTTTTTAAATAAAATAAGGTGCGTTGTAATAATGGCCAAATAGCACCATCAAAAATGTATTTTTAGTCTAATTTCATTTTTCTCTTTTCTGCTTCATATTTTTCTGAGTGTCTGTTTTATAGTGCGATTCCAATCTTTCTGATACTTTACTAATAAGTTCATGTTGTAAATAAAATAATCTATTGCGATAGTTTAGGATTTTTTTCTATTTCACTATAACCAAAAAACTCCGTTATCGCCTAATCTTTAAGTTCTACAACTTGTAATGCTCCACTATAATTTTCATTACAGTACTCGTAATTGTTTATTAGTTTGTTGTTTATTGTTGTATAAAATTAAAATAATATTGCGTTTACATCTTCATGTATATTTAACAGTGTTAAGTATGTATCATAATTAACCTGCACGAGTACACAGTATATGGACGTATGTAGTCAACTTGGAAGTTTGGTCTGGACCGTAAAGATATTAAATTTATTCCGAAACAGAAAAATAACGAAATCAAAAAATAATATTCCCTGAATTGATGAACAACGAGTTTGCTGTTTAGTGATATTATCTGTGTGAATATGTTGAATTTGGATTTCAATTTGGTAAATTAGTAAAACAAACCTCAAAACCAATTTTATTAAATAATATTTTATCTGAAAATTACACTACGTAAGTTAAAGGGCTAAGAAATTACGACAAGGTAAAGTTATATTTACTTCTTCTTAAGCCTAATGGTACTTTTGTGTTTTAAGAGGTTGCTGAATAATGGAACAATGAAAGTCTGAATAAACCAATTCAGGGGTTGATCCCCTGTAACAATTCAGCGAACATGTGTTGCACCGTAATTTAAACTAACCTAAATTATCTTCAAAATTCTAGTTCTTACTGCTCGAAATTATGTTGGAAAAGCGTTTGTGTTCATATTATTCCACAGCTATAACATTCATAATATGAACGTGTCAGATAACATTAATCCTTAGCAGATCATGCATAATTTTCTCAGCAATCAATCTTACGAAAAAAAAAGTTCAAGCTATAACCATTCCATGCATGTACTTTAACCCTGGTCAATGTTCTATATAAGCAGAATATAGTAACTCCTTTTTACGTGAATACAATCAATTAGCTAAAGCAAATCTTCGAAATGAATTCATCATCAATTATGGATGAAAATGAAATGTTATGAATAAATGAAGGAAAAGATATATAGAATTACGAATAAATATAGATATTATGAGTTACTAAGTAAATAATTATAATTAAACAAATAAGTGGAGGATAAATAAGTAGAAACGTGAGTGACAAATAATAAATATAATATTTAATTACAAAGCTTAAGCTAATAATAAACTTTATATATACATATATATTCACGTACTATTTATGCTGCTTATACTTAGAACACCGCTTACGGCGAATAATAGATTGACTTGTGGTATATCAACTATTTACCAAACGAAACCTAAGCTACTTTATTTACAACTGTTCAAATGATTGCTGAGCTTACTTCTATCACATATACTTGAAGCTACTGATTTATATTTCCAATTTCACGTTCATTATGCTGGATTAGCACGTGCATGTACATCTAGATGCCTGGATCGCGTCTTCTTACGCTTGCGTTCACTCGTTCTCACAAACCAGATGCGTTTTTTCACTCTAGAAGATTTTCCGGAATGTCTCCGGTGGCGACCCTCATTTAAGAAATACATCGTTGCGCAACTCTACACTGTCGTCCTCCAGGCCAGTTCGGAGTCACACGTCTCGAAGATGAACTCATCGAGGACTGACGGGGCGTGACCGGCTCACGAGGTGACGAGGCGTGACAAACTTAAATTTTGAATCATTATGAAATTTGCACAGTGAAATAATTAAAACAAATTCGTGTAACATGAATTAGCATTCCTTCGTTATATTTACTTTTACTTTACCGGCGCAAAGTAATGCTTCGAAGCTAAAGAAGTTGATGATGAATTGAATGATATTTTAATGAAAGCAGTTGAAGAAACTGGACAACCCAGAGGAAACTCATGCACACGGTATTTGTTAACCAGGAAAACCATTTGGTGTGGGTTGGGATCGAACCAAAAACCTCATGCACCGGAGGCTAAAGCTCTATCATTGGTCCACTAAATACACAATACTTTATTTGTAGAACATATGCAACGAAAACACGAAGCGAAAGTTTTTTTCATATTAATTTGTATACGTTTTTGGGACCGGAGTAACATTTAAAGTGGGATGTGAACTACTACAGTCTGTTAAAAGTTTTGCACTGGGTATACTATGTGTAACGTCGATTATTATTTCTTAAAGATTATTTAGAGTTTCTTTAACACTAGAAATAATAGTTGAAGATTAAAATTTCATTATTTTTTAATCTGAGTTGTATAAAGCTATTTCCTCTATGCGTTGCATCTGTTAGCATTTTGATTGGATGATGGACAAGCAAGAAATTTGACATCAGATACTAAGTTGGTCAAATTATAATTTGGCATTAACCCTTTTCGATTGACAACAATGTTGTTAATCTCGAAAGTTTGATACAAGAATCTCTCTTTGACAGGAAGCATATTGTTTCTACTATATTCTTAGATTAAGAAAAGACTTTGAACATCACGTTTCGTCATGAAAAGTTAAAACTGCTTCTTCACTAACTGAAAGATATTCGGTTAAATTTATAGTATTCTGTCTCGAGAAAGGTATTATAGGGTTTACGTAGTCTCTGTCTTTTACGAATAATATCTGCAAGGAAACGAAATCGACAGGACATAGTTCTCAACGTCTTACTGTTTGCTATAATCGTGAAGAGCGTTTTGTCGCAGACAAGGCTTCTGTGCCAGAACTCATTTTCATAAAATGTTGTTATTTTTTTCTCGCACCTAATACATTCGAGGTATTGTTGGACAGTTTAGTAGGTAGAAGGATACGCCTTGTAGCGACAACGAACCGTTATTTTTGATCGAAAGCTGTATCTTGGTGGTACAAGTATTTCATTTATTGATACAGTATGATGTGCATTTTACTTTTGATCACCCACTTATCGTGGACAAAGCACACACCTAATGTTAAATACTATTATCTGTAAAGTTGCTTCGTGTACTTTCCCACCGAACCTGGATAGCTGATTGTGTTGTCCAGTTACAAGTATGTTGAAAAATAATAAGTTCGAAATTTAACTACAATGATATTGCTTAGATTTCTATTAAAACAACTTGACAGTTTTCATCATTTGCATACTTGGCTTGCTATTGGTACTTCTGCTCTAGCCCTGTTGCTAGCTTTTCTTTTAGAGAAATATACGAAATAACGTTACCATCCTGAGAGACTACTTGACAGTACTGCACCCAAATGCGGCATATTACTACCCATTCTACAGTTCTTTCTCTTTGATGACCAAATTTACAACCAGACACTCGAATTGTAAATTAGTCCTTAATACAGTACTACTAACAACCAGCATACCATCTTTTATAACACACTCTTGAATAAGCCTCTTTCTTGATATACGTCATGTAGAACATAAGCTGTGTCGTCATTGTCAATTCGGGATAAGTCGGTATTCCGGAAAATGAATGTAGTGAGATTTACCAATAATGCTACATTGACAAATTTTGCACGGAACAATCTTTCCTTCTTCCGATTTCAGTAATTATCTCGATCAATATCTACGCTCGCACTGGCAAGCGAATTGGTTATAACTAGACTAACGTAGGCGGCATTCTTTAGGACATTGTTAGCAATTGTAAACGTCATTGGATGTTAGTCGCTGAGATAAAGTTACAGAGGCGCACTTTATTTCGCATGACATAATTTCACACATTCCTATTTGTTCCTACCCGTCTATATTATGGAAAATGTATAATGAAGTTGGATGCTCATTATATTCTTGAGCAATGTTTGTCAAATCTCATAGAATATTTAAAATTGTCTAAGAATAATAGCCAGGTTAAAATTTCTGAATTAGATATGTTAACATAAACGTACGTTGCGTGTCTAATTTAGCTTAGCGTTTTTATCATAATAATCTTTCACGTAGCAAACGAACTGTCTTTGAGCTTCTACTACTCTTATAGTGTGTCCCAGAAGTCTAAAGTGTAATTTCGTCATCGATAAAAGGAAGAGATAGAGTGAAGCTAGGTCTCGCAACTATGGTGCATCTGGAAGCGATAAGATGTAGTTGAAAAGAAACTGATAAAAAACAGGGAACTAGTCTGAGAATAGATTATCGTCTTTGAAAATGGAATTCTTCACATCTCGGGAATTTTTTATGAGTCGCCTTCCTCAAACATCAATAAATATTGATTGAAACTGACTATTGGCAATGTAGCTCTCGGAAAGGAATTTGAAATCAACATTACCGCGAGTGTTGTAGTGAGGCTGATAATGATCGGTGTACTTATCCTTAATCTCAACGCTTACGGTCTCCAAGAAGATGTAAGTTTCCATTTCGACGATTGCCACTTTACTCAGGGTAGTAGTACTAGTAGACCTAAGATTCATAACCATCATGTCAAGGTTAGACCCTTGACGATCAGGATGGATCTTATGCGGCACACTCACTGAGATTCTTGAACACTTCGAAGCTATAATGTTTCATCTGGGCGGTCAACAATTGTGACGCAAACTAGGAAGGCCCCATATAATTCAGGCATTAGAATTACCTAATAATTCAGGCATTAACTCGCGCGACACATTACCAATATTTGCAGTGCCATTGATAGTCATCCGACAATGCTTATTATAAACAATCCGGATTTTATTTCTCTTTTCTGGGATTATTCTCGTTTAAGTTTGTTGCAATCCTGAGCGTCTCGAAGTTTCTTCATTATTGAAGCGCTTATACTACTTACAGTAAAAAGTAAGACGCGTTTCCTTTTTGCTGTAATTTTGTCCCAGCATTTCAGTATCTTTGTGTCTGATTTATGCAGTTTAACGTAGTATTTAATGAAATCGATATTGCGAATTTTGTCCAAGATTTACTTCCAGATTACCACACAAACGTGGCCACAAAAACAATACTAGATCAACTCTCAATGTTGATAATGTGACGTATTTTGGCAAATTATATTACCAACATTGGAAAGAACAATTGTCACATTGTCTACCTTAACCGGTGATTTATCGACGTGCAGCAGATCTGAATTTTTGATACATAATTATTGCGATTATTACCATTTGCAAGAAATGTTTTTCATTCTTGTTATTTTGGAAGTTACTTATGTGAAGATAATGTTCTGCTGCCAATCAACCGAAAAATTAATTAAATAAAGACTGGTGTCTGAATATCCTGTATGTTCTCCAACAACGTGTTTAGCTTTCAGAAGACGATCTATCCAACAGAATACCGATAGATAACACTAGTTAACCAGGTTTTTGTAACATACGAGAGAACACCTGATCTTGAAGGAACATTTCATGGTAATTTTGAATATTCATTCAGTTTTCTCCATCAGGTAGTGTTTCTTCCGCGATAGAGGGATATTTTGGAAAATTTCCTTATAAAATTCCCTTTTTCGTGGTGGATTTTATTACTTTAGCTCTTGTCTCCTTACGAATAATAACACAAGAATTAAACCAAACAAACCTTGATTAACGATTAATAAACCCTCCAAGTTTCAAAACAATCGCGTTATTATTTCGAGATAAATAAAGATATTTATATGTCGATGCTTTCAAATCTCTTGATTTTGTATAGAAAACGATTTGCATCATTACCGCAAACACAGACATAAAATAGAGTAAAATGCAATTTACATGTATCACAATCTACAATAAACAATAATACAAATATACAAAAATATCATGTAAAAGTCATTAAAACTACCAGACTGAATGAAACTTCTATTGAGGTACCCAACTGTACCCTACGTTCGTCTATCGTAAAAGGCATTACACTCTCTAAGAAGATTCCAATAATTGTACCTATCAATGAAAATACCATCGTCTCTGGTACCATTTCTCCATTGCCATTATATCCTGGTGGAATATTTCATTGATGGAATATTGCGATATTGGAATATTTCCTCCTTTTCGTCGCTGACAACACGTAGATTAGCAGAAAAGAAGCAAAGGGGAGATCAAAAAGTGGATTTTTAAAGACATCCTTCAACCTAATTCTTTATATTTCTGTAGCATATCCTGTACGATTTCATTGTAATTCTCTGATTTGCTATTGCACAGAAATGTTGCGTAAAACACACTTATATGTTATCCAGGCTGGTAGCTCGGCACTGTTTAACTTGCTGCCAAGGCTATCATCAAGCATGAGTTTCCTAATCTGGAAACCAACAAACAGTCTTAGCACCACTGAAATCTTAGCACCACTTAGGTTAGGAAAAGTATGTCGCAAATACTTGAAAACTTCACCAGTTGTATTGATGGTTTTGATGACGTTCTTCGTAAGTCCTAAGTTCATATAAAGTGGTGGCAGTAGTATCTTATTAGTATCTGGTGGCTCTTTCGTGGAATTTTCGTATGTTTGTATTATTGTTTATTGTAAATTATGATACATGTAAATTGTATTGTAATCTATTTTATGTCTGGGTTTATGGTAATGATGGAAATAGTTTTTCCACCAAATCAAAAGATTTGATAGTATAATAATAACGTATTTGTTCTGAAACTTGGAGGGTATATTGAATGTCAACCAAGGATTTTTGGGGTTTTAATTCTTGTGTTATTATTCGTAAGGAGATAAGAGCTAGATTTATGATATCCACAAAATACAAAAACAAATTGTGGGAATTTCCTTAAAATTTCTCTATTGTGTGAAAACTGTAAGTGGTGGAGAAAAACGAAATTCATATTCGAATTCAGCATAAAAAGTTCCTTTAAGATAAGTGTTTTTCTCTCATACAACAGAAAAGTTAAAATTTGTTGACTATTGTAATTGTCTTTAAAAACTAAGTTTAACAGGTATTTTGAACCTGTTCATAGACTGGAACTACAATGTGGGATAATCTTTAAAGGACGTTTCCGTAAGTAAGATCAATTTTACGAATTCTTACAAACATTTTAATGACTACCTGTGGACATTATTATTACAGGGCATAAAGGACACTCTTAGTTGACACTCGTAGAATACCCGACATACCAGGCCCTTCACAACCGATGGGACACACAAGTCCAACCCTAATGCCACACAGATCCATCAGTATCCGTAACGACTCTTGGCAGCAGGTATAAGGCTTCGAGAAATGTTGTGTTATAAAACATGAAATCTTTCAACTTAACTTTCCACGATTATGCCCCTTTAGTTAAGGAAGACGATGATTGAGATAGGTGAATTATGAGGGAAGATTTGGCGGAATTAGAACGTGTGAGGAAACGGAAGTACACCGAGAAAATCCACACAGACGATATTGTTCACTACAAACTTACTTGAACGGTGATCGAACCAAAAACTCCGCAGACTATACGTATGCATTCCATTATGCCCCATGTTTGTGCTCGTGTCTCTCTAACTATGAACACCTTAAGTAGACACATGGTCTCCTCTGCTCTAAATGGCTTGTAATGTACTCGGCAGAGTGAGACTTTGGAATATTTCTGTTATCAAATATAGAAGTCAACAACTAGAAGTCAACAAGTGAAACTATCAAAACAATTAAGTGTAAACCAAATGATGAGGTATAGGGGTTAAGAATAACTTTTCTCTCAAGGAAACTTCTAAGGTATTCTTCGATGGTAGATCGGGCAAACAGGAGGAATGAGGTTAATTTAAAAATACTCTTATTGATGAGAAAGTATGATTGGAGTCCATTTTGAACCTTCTAAGAGGCTAAGGTCAGGTTAAAATAGAGAGACTAAATGGGGTTTCCTCTGCAAATATGTAAAGCCAAATCTAGAGTAACCTAGAAAATATAAGTAAGTTTCAGTAGCTTGATTCCTTTTTTCTAAATGAGAAGTTACTTTTATTTAGTAGTAAGATGAGAAAATTAAAAAAAAATAATCTAAGTATAACATAAAAAATCAATTTCTAAAAAATTCGGAATTCCTAATATAGGAAGCTTATCTAGATGTTTGAAAAGATCTTTGAGTCTTATGTCCCAGGATTATGACGGTTGGGCTAAAGGAGACAGTGATTATGAGAATTAATGAAATGGTGGAATTTATGAAGTGGAAGGAAACGAGAGAACCCCGAGAAAACTCACGAGCACGGTGTTTGCCCAACACAAAGCACACAGGACGCGAACTGGGATCGAACCAAGGACCCCAATCACCAGGTTGAACCCTCTACCACTGAGCCACCGCGCCCCCTAGATTTTTCAGGACGGTGGTAGAATTTATAACAACAGATAGTTGTTTTGACACTGTAGTTTCGATAAGACGCAATCCGAAAGTTTATTTTATTAAATAGTCGACATCGCTTGGGTTTTTTTCGGGTAATAATATGGTTCTCGGTCGTTAAAGATGATTACTGCTATTAGGGAATACTTGAGTGAAAATCTATAATTCCTGTAACTATTAAATAATTCATATAATTATACAGAAAGCAAGTGCTCTTGAGTAGGAGTAAAATTCTATATCGAGGCATTGTTAGTTTGGTTACCGAATGAGGAATCATCTGGTCATCTCCTAGGCAAAATGAAATAAAATGAATTCATTGAGTTTTACGTCTTACTATTTTGCCAGCTAGGCTAAAGAAGAAGGTGATGATGATGATAAATGAATGAAATGGTAGAATAAAGAAAGCGGGATGAAACGGAGAATCCCCGAGGAAACGGAGGAACCCCGAGGAATCCCCCCCACACGATATTTGTTCATCACAAAATTACCTCTGCGCGAGCTGGGGTCGAACCACTGATCCCAAGCACGAAAGGTGAACGCTCTATCACTGAACCGCCTTTTTGTAGTCTTCCTGGTTGAGAAGCAAGAAACAAAAGTACATGAACACATTTTGAATTAAAGAAAATGAAACAAAACATAAAAAAAGAATGTTAAAAATCACTTGTAATAATGAACAAAGACAATGCATATATACATACAGGAGGTGTCTCCACGGGCTGGTAAGTTATAATATCATTAGTAGCTTTAACATGAGTTATATCTACATAATCATTAGCTGAGATGGCAAAGGTATATTACATTTTATTTTATTTTATATTACATGCGTGAAAAAAGGTTTTGTAAGAACAGTTAAATCATTCGCAAAAAGTTTCGTTTTCGTGCAGGAGAGAAAAAGCTGGTTTGATAATTCAGATATTGTTTTTATAATTCTGTACGATAAGGCTGATTAGTATACAGAAGTAACATGATAGTTTCCAGAGTGAACTACAGGGTGCGGCACGTAAAACCGGTCCGTCGTAATATTCTGGTATATTGTGTTTTTGGCAACACTTAAATAGTCTACCTTCCTACCAAGAGATGGCGTGTTGAGGTCGGGTCGACTTACGTGACCTGCAGCAGTCACGTGCAGCCGCAGCCAACGAAACTTGTCGATACCAGTTGAGAAAAAGGCCTCGTTGTGTTAAGCCGGGTGAGTGTCAGTGTGTGATAATGCCGTATTCGATACTCGAGCGTGTTGCCATTGTTAAAGGGTTCATTCTTACTGAATCTTTTGTGAAAACAAAGAATTTGTTTGGGGAGAAATTTACAGGACGTTCTGTGCCAGCAAAAAGCACCATTCAGGAATTGATTGAAAAATGGCGGCGTACAGGATCGGTTCAAAATGCTCCCAGGAACAGACGACCATCTGTCTGCACACCTGAATTAAAGATGCAGGTGGAGGAGATAATGATAAGAAGTCCTCGAAAGTCAACCAGGAGATAGAGTCAACAGGTTCATGCCAGTGAGAGAAGTTACAGACGTGTTTTAAGGGGACTGAAGTTAAAAGCGTACCGGATAAGTGTTGTGCAAGAACTGAAGGAGCCTGACCTGCAGAAGAGGGTGCATTTCTGTTCATGGCTGTTGAGCAATGTTGCCAGTGGTTTCTTGGATCCACTAATGCACATCATGAGTGACGAGGCGTGGTTTCACCTGTCTGGGTACGTAAATTCCCAAAACAACCGGTACGTAAATTCCCAAAACACACGCAATCCACCAGTTACCCTTGCATGATGAGAAGATTGGTGTTGGTGAGCCATTTCCGCCACACACGTTATTGGGCCCATCTTCTTTGAGACGACAGTGAACAGTGACGTGTATATAGGAAACCTGGAGGAGTTTTATACACACTTGACCGAAGAGGAGCGTCAGTTATGTTACTTTCAGCAGGACGGTGCAACATGCCACACATCAGCAGCATCATTGTCCCTTGTGCATGAGATGTTTACATCAAAGAGGACAATCAGCGAAGGCTTGTGGCCTCCTCGGTCACCAGACTTGTCCACGTGTGACTTTTACTTATGGGGACTGTTAAAGGGAAGAGTATACGAAACAAATCCACACACAATTGAAGAACTCAAGACCAGGATCCAGGATGTCACCAATAGCATTACAACACAAGAACTGACAAGGGTATATATGAATCTCTTCAATCGTGCTCACATGTGTGTTGAAGTGGGCGGATTACACTTTCAGCACCTGCTGTGAAGGCTGCTGTGAAGGTGAGTAGTCATATTCAATACATTACATTTCATTTATGTGTTGTAGTTAATCATATTCAATACATTACATTTCATTTTATGTGTTCACTTTACGGGCCGGTTTTACGTACCGCACCCTGTAGATAGCGGCATTATCTTTAAATATCGGAAAGTAATTAAAATCTGCTCACAAAATAACTCCTGTTAAGTAAAACTATGAGGTGAAAGACGACAAATTTTACTAACTAAAATACAAAATATGTCCAGATGATTGGTACTTTGGAACATGACTGAAACTTATATGGTAGCGAATCGATATTATTGCCCTATGTATCCTCGTTGCCAAATGTGCCTTTTCATCGCTGTGACGGGTATGTGACCGTGCAGTGCTCCAAGAAAGGGATGGTTGCATAAGAAATTGTAATTAATTTTAAAGAATTTCTACTTTGACTAGGGAAATAACGTAAGTATAGGGAGTAAAGGTATAGATTTGAAGCATCGGCGCATTGTCATCTCTGAAAAGATTCGTATTATCCGTTTTTCAATTTATTGCCTTATATGTTATATTAAACACCATAACATCTGTCACTGATAGCGTAGATAATCTTGCTTTTTTAAAATTGCCTCTGTAGCCTATTTATCCAAACATTAATCTCCAGATACGATGTTGAGAGATGAGAAGGAAACAGATACAACATATGTAAGACTTCTGTAATTCTCTAAGTACTACAGGGACCGACTGAGCTAATTACTGCTACAGGGGCTTTTAACTCTTCAGGAATTTAATACGACAAGTTCGCAGGACACTTTTCTAACTCCTAAATCTGTGCGTGAATTATTTCATTCGCCTCACTTTAATGAGGATGGATTTGAGAATGGAAACTGATTACGCTGAACGTGAATAAATTTCTCTGTTTTAAAAGAAGGACCGTAATAAAAGTAGAGAAGGATCTTATTATTATATAAACACAGAAATATTTATTTCGTGTATAGAACAATATAATACAGTTACTAAGCAACATCATGATCACTAACGCCCACAGTATTCTTTCAACGGGGGAGGCAAAAGACCAATATATATATTTTCGTTTTATTAAGTTAAGTTAGAAGTCATAACATTTATCATTGATAGCGTATATGGTCTTTCGCCGCTGTAGCCTATTGGTAAGAACATTCAAATCCAGACATGATGTCGAGCGAATAGAAGGAAAGTTATATGAACAATGACGTCACCAATTTTACTGCGCCCTGGATAAATCTATCGTTGATTTACGCATAGTCTCCCACGCCCACTGCCCAAGACCTTTCAGCTGTTGCGATATATATATATATATATGGTTCCAAGTCAGAAGGGCCAGACAAAAGGACAAAGGCAGAAAGGAATGAGTCAACACGGCCCGCGAAAAATGAGCGCGAGTCAAAAATCCCCACGTCAAAACGGTCCGGATCAAAAGGTTTCCTCAAGAAAAAGGCCCGAGTCTGAAGCGACGCCGGTAGGAAACGGCACCGCAACAAACGTTCTCGGGTCAAAAGGTCTCCGCAACAAAAGAGGATGAGTCAAAAAGACTCGAATCAAAATGGTCCTCGTCATAAGGGTGGGACAAAAGGTTCTCATGGGAAAAGGGCAGGAGTAGAAAAAGGGGCTGGACCTGCCTCAAACGGTCCCTGGTTAATATGGCCCCGCTACAAAAGGCCCGACTCAAAACGGCCCAACATCAAAATCGCTGGAGTCAAAAATATTAGCCACAAGAGGACAGGAGTCAGAAGGGCCTGAATCGAAACGACCCTAATCAAAAGGGCCCGGGCCCGAAGGTACTCACAACAAAAGAGCTTGAATCACAAGGCATCAAACGGGTCCGGGTAAAAAGACACCCAGCTAGAAAAGGGCACGAGTCAAACGGCCCCGTGTCAAAAGGGCCAGGGTCAAGAGGTCTACGCAACAAAACGGCCCGAGTCAAAAGAGGTTGACTTAAAACGCCCCTCATCAAAAGGGCCTCGGTCAAAAGAATTCCACGTCAAAAGGTTCCGAGTCAAAAGGACACTGCGTCAAACGGACCTGGGTCAAAAGTGCTCCCTCTACTAAATGTCCAAGCCAAAACAGCCCCGCATCGAAAGGTCCCAGGGAAAAAGTCTCCGCGATAAAAAGTCCGAGTTATAAGGGCTGTGCGTTAAAAGTGCCCATGTCAAAAGGATTCTGCGACAAAACTGACCGAGTCAACAGGGTATTGCGTCCAAAGGGTAGTGGTCAAAAAGGGCACCGCTACAAAAGGGCACGGGTTTAAACGGCCAGGTGTCAACTGGGCCCGGTAAATACGGTTCCAGGGATAAAAAGCTTGAGATCAAAGCAAGAGTGAAGATCAGACATGCATAAGGGGATTGTGTCCCCTTAGTTGAAGTGTTTGTGCAAAGGAAGGAAATATATCTGTTATTATTAAGAAATATGAAATTTGAATGGTGATATTAGTTTTGTGGCTATGGCTTAAGTTGTTCTCCATAAAAGTTTGCTTGCACTCTCGTCATAGGCGGATTGGGTGTTTTACGGCCTAGGCCGCGGTTACCATGGAGGGCCCTCAAACTATAACAGCAATGTATAAAATAAAGAACAATGAGTGGCGCAATCAGCTATAAGCTCGGTGGGACATCGCCATCTCGAAACAAACTTCGTCTATCTTATACAGCGCTGGAGACAAATTTTGCTGAAATTTCGCAATTTTGGTTTAACCGTTAATAACCGTTAATAATTGGGGAATTTGTTAATTGGAATTTCCATTTGAAGGTTTTTTTAGCATGTTAATAATAAAGATAACTAAATTGCTTGTAATGAGGAGAATTCAAACTTTCAATTTTGTCCATATCAAATGGTGCAGCACGTTGTTTGCAGACTACTGTACTGGATATTCTTGGCTCCGAACGAAATAAAATCTTGGTTGTGCCACGGCGTACAATCAACATCTGCGATGATCCATCGTGTGATGCAGTTGTAAATTCGTTGTTATTAGATAGTTTTTGTAAGCTATGATTTATTATTGGTAATTGGAAATTTGATGACACAGCAAGCACAGGGTTTCCAGAATCGTAAACTCTAAAGAAAATATTTTATAATTATTATTGTGTTGCCACACGAGGTGTCTAAAAAGTCCCCTGACATAGGATAACTGTGTTATTATCACAGTTATAACAAATTGTAAGAGGAGAAACCGTATCCAAATATAACGTTTTAATAGAGAGTAACTTCATTCATTTAAGTTTTATATCCAGGTAAATGGTAACGTTGCATTTTCATGTAACATTGGGCGCATATACAGTGTACAGCCCAAATGGTTGTCCGATTTGAAACATTCTTTCACTTTAGATTGAAAACATCATATTAGGAGGCGGTTTCCCCTCCTACATTTTGTTGTAACTCTCAAAATAAGAGAGTTACTGTATGTCATGGGACTTTTGAGACACTCTGCATAGTAGCTAAAACACTAGATAAATAATAGCCAATAATTTCTTACTATGGACTAAACAGAACAGCTTACTCAAAATTGTAACATTAAACAACTAATAATAACTTTTGACTGTGGAGTGAACACGACAGTTTTACTGAAAATGAAAAACATTGATGAACCATTAAACAACCAATAATTTAAAAAAAAATTAAGGTTCTTTTCAGTTGAGATTATGAATTGCTGTGTTCCCTAATAACTTCGCTCACAGACACAAAATTTCACATATCTCTTTGCATATTCATTTATAAAAACGTGTCTAAAATGTCTTCACACAAACTAGCTCTGAGATTTGTTTACTCTCTAGCTTTAACTTTGAGCAGCACCTTTCACATGTCACTAGCGTTCATGGTCGAGACAACGTAAGATTGTATACAATGTATAAATTATTAAAACAACGAGACTAACAGAGATTGGTACAAAATTTTCCCTGCTCATGACAATTTTTGCACAAGGTATTTGTAACATCATTGTCAGTCTTGCCGTGAATCCCGTCCAAAGATGTTCCATCTCCCAATAGCATGCGCAGATGCATAATCATCATCATGTTCTTCTGAGGATAAAGGGGAACCACTTTCGTCAGGATCATCAGAAACCAGAACGTTTTGTGACAGACTGTAATATATATTATACTTATATTTAAGTTCTTTCCCAGTTCATCTGCCGCAAGCTCTCCTGACATTTTCTTCTTCTTTAAGATTCTTCTGGGTGGAAAGCCTTTTTCCATTGCTACCTCTACACCAGATTTCGCAAGCTGTTTTATATTCACAGAAAGAATGTTTGTATTTTCGTAAAGCATTAAACAGACATATTTTGCCTCCATTTTCTTCTGAAGCTGCTGATGTAAATTGTGTACAAGTCTCCAAATTGTAAGATATGGACTATCTTACAAACCTGGAGACTTGTATACAATTTGAAGTTAATACCGTGTGACCAATTCAACTTGTAAACAAAATACCGCGAGACTGCAGGTATTTTCAAAACAGGCTTCGTTTCTGTAAGCAAGTCCTGAAACACAGAGCATATCATTACAGTGTTAAATTCTGCCCATTTATTCAGCAAAGTTTAGCTTGAAATTTTAAATTCGCATAAAAACTTCTGTCCTGTACATCACCATTGAGGTACAATAAAAATGAAAGAAATCTTGATGATGATAGACCGACGTCCTCGTCTTGGCTTCATGTTTCGTACCGAAACTCGTTACTATCAACTACCGCATTCAATGCTTTGTTTTTGTTCCACCATTATGTTGCACCAACTTGTTGAACTTTTAGTAGTCTGTCATGTCCCTCGTGGCTTGCATCAATCATTTTCTTCCAAACATCCTTTCTTTTGTAGTATTCAGGCAGAAAAAGTCACTCGCTTCGACCACACCAAATAAGTTTGCAGCTTCAGGGATCTACTCAATCGAATTTGTCATAACCAAATTAAGATCATTAGCACTCATTGGGTGTAAATGATATCAGGATTATCCTTCTCAAGTAATGCCTTCACTTAATTTAGCAACTCCATCAAAAGAACAGCCAGACATGAAACCATTGCTGGCACAAAGTACTCTTTTGATTTCATTATAGGTTACTTGTCTTGTAGTGTCACTGTTTACGACAACCGCTAACAGCCGCTCAAATCCTTCACCGTTTATAACGTAGAGGATTACTATAGTCAGCTAATTCACTGAAATATCTTGGATAGAATCAACCATTATACTGAAAATGCCCCCTTTCTTGGTGTCTTCCAGTGTTTTCTCCTGAAATTTTGTAAACGTTTTTGATAGAAAATACATTTTTTTTAAATGCGCTGTTTTTCCATTTTTGAGTTATCAAATCTAGACCTACAAGATATATTAGCATCCTTAAAGGATCAATCAATCTGTGGTTAAATATGGACCCAGCTAAAAACCAGACCCCAGACTTCAACGATGAAAGAGCCCCAACTGCCAACCATAATGAAAAAAGTCCCATTTCCCAACAGCTCAACATGATGAAAACAGTGCCTAGGACTCCAACTGCTCAGTGAACTGAAAGAAGAGCCCCAACTGCGCACTATAATGAATAAAGGGCCGGGTCCCAAACTGCTCAATGTAATGATAAAAAGGCCGCAATTGTCGAATATATAGAAAGAAGGGTCCCAGGCCCCAGGTACAAACTAAATCACAGTTTCTTATCATAAAAGACCATAGTGAAAGATGGACCTAACCACAAATGCAATAACAAAATGACCCTATTGAAAAATATAATTTATTGATTGATGGAAGGATGGAAGAGGAGTGTGTGTTGGCACAATAATAACACTGTTCTACCGAAATATTTAGCTTTCTTCTGTTTTAACTTTTCACTCTTTCTCTTTCTTTCTTTATTGTTTCCTTATTTTATCTGAAGGGCCTAGGCGCCAATTGTAGTCTAACGGCCCTGGCCAGTCTACCGCTGACTCTGCGTCTGTATACTCTTGACATAGCCCAATAGAACTTTATCTATTGTTGACTTTCCACCAACTTCTAAAATTCCATTTCTACCCCTGGATCAAAGTATAGTATGAAAAATATTCTGTGGAAAAGGTTAGTTTAATTTTGCTGTGAGAAGACGTATGTAGATCTGCATACAGGTTTAGTGAAAATTATTGGGACAGAACAATAATAACGGCATGGATGGACGGAGGAAATATAAATGCTACAAATGTTATTATTGCTAAAACTGCATTGATTTGGAGTGTGGTCAGCATGGAAAGCATCTTAAATTCCGCTATATTGCATGTCACAAACTATTGTTTTAAATGTAAGTGGTTATGATTTTACACTTCAACCTAGGCTTGAATAATCCCACAAAAGAGAATTTGAACTCGTTTTCGACACATCATCTTTTTGAAACAGAGTGTGCTCTGTTTGACATATGCATCTAATAGAAAAATGTATGACGATTGGGCAGTAACAAAGAGAAGCATAGACAGAGGAAAAGCACATGTTACAATTTGGCATTGGTGTAGAAACTGCGTTAAATGATTTAGTGTACATCATGACAGCCATCTTGAATTCCGCATATTGTATACCACACAATTCTTTGAAATAGAAAGAGTTATGTGTTGAGTTTCGATTTTGTGTTTAACGTAATATGAAAACAGAGTGAAAATACGCCCCTATCACAAGAGGCACGATTAGTCGCAGTGGTATTCATAGCCAAAATCTCACCTAAAAAGAGGAAGTGAATCCTAAGCAAACTACAAGAAGGATGTTGAAACAATCATACACACTTCTACTGGCTAATAGAAAAAGGGAAACAAAAATAGCTACATGTTTTTCCTTTAGAGTACTCATATCTTTTTGGCAAAATATGCTTGACACAGCATACCTATTAATTCTACACAATACTTAACCTGTACGCATTAAATTGAAAATATGAGTTGAAAAGTAAACACAAGGAACTAGTTGTATGTAGTGATGGGCAGTGGGAATATTCCCGGTCGGAAGGAATTTAAAAATGGGAATATTCCCGGGTTTTCTCCCTGGCCTATAAATTCCCGGGAAAAAAATATTTCCATTTCTTTACTTTATCTTCCAAATTATGAGAACAAAATGACTAATTACTTTATTTTAATATATTATGATTTAATTCTAGGTTTTAAAGAATTTGGAGGTTTAAAAATTTAAAATTCTTTGACTGTACTTTATATAACTAATAATATAATTTTTTGTTCCATTCTCATTTGCACTAAAAAGTAAGGTAATTGTTTAGAATTTGGGGACCAAAACTAGCAAAAATGAGGATGATTTACGGAAGAAATGAGTTGATAGTGATGATCAAGTAGTCAAGAAAGTATCGAATACATTTTTTAGGGCAGTAGGGGATTTATACAAAACGGAAAGGTAAGTGGAAGTGATTTATGTGAGAAAAGAAAGTGAATTGTTGGTAACGAAGATAGAAAACAACGTGCCATGCGGGGCTCTAACCCACCTTCATTCGCTAACGCTCGCTCTGCAACGCAGTCTGAATTTAATGTTGGTAACGTAATTTAACGTATAAAACCATAAAACAAACGCATCGGAATAGAATATCGCAAAAAAGTAGGTGCAAATCTGGCCCCCAATGCTAAAGAACAGCCAAAATTAGCGAAGTACTAGTTTACAAATGATGAAAAGGAACCATTTTTTAAAGTAATTTAGAATTATGTAGAAATAGAGAAGAAGTACTATTAATAAACCCTGAACTACCATTAGTAATAGACGTCGGTCTGTCTCCTCTCTCTGACTCGAATTTCTGAGGAAGTACTCGGACTTCTTTTACATGTGAATTAACGTATGGAATTTCGAGAAATAGGTAGAAAGAAAGGTCGTGTATGGCAAAGGTAGGTGCTAAAATATAAAGATAAGTATCTTGCAAACTTTGTGAACATAAATATGTATGCGCAAATGTTGATAAATTGGTGAGACATGTATCTTATAGCATTTACCCAATCTAATTAATTTATAACATTTATAAATTTAATGTGTTTATAATGTCAGCAATAGAGTCAAGTTGAGCAAATCCACTTACATATAAATTTAAACTGTTAGTATGTAATTTACTATATAATTTTTCCACTTAATTGATAGAACATATTGTAAATAAGTATACATTTATGTGTACTTTCTAAATATACAAAGTGTTAATAAAGTAACATAGTACCGTTCAGAATATACATTTTAAAGAATCCTCTGTGGACAACAGTAATAATATGCTGTGATATAAAAATTAATTCAACTTTGAAATCATAATATAGTATCGGAATGCAATTTTCTTTCTGATTGAACATAAATTCCCGGATAAATTCCCATTTTGGGAATCTTCCCGGGAATATTCCCAGGGAATATTCCCGAAAATATCTTCCCGGGAATTTACCAATCACTAGTTGTATGCTGCTGTCGCTTTCTAAAAGTCAACTACGCCTTGAATGGAAACCTTCTAACAAGAGAGCAACCATAACTACCCATGGATATCTTGAGCTATACAGCAAGCTGTGTGGGTTCTGTGTCGCTCCCTCTCTGCCCGTGGTTGAGTTTGCGAAATTATTTTTTGCCTTTCGTGCTTTAGGGTAAGGGGTAAAGCCCTTCCCCTAGCATACCTTGGGACAGTGGGAGGGAGTAACATAAAATGATAGAAACATGACCGATGTTAATGTAGACTTCATTGTTTCGAGCAGTGGCTTAAACTGTTTGAGGGCATGGGCTACCACTGACGTAGTATATTATTATTATTATTATTATTATTATTATTAATATTATTATTATTAATGATAATAATAAAAGTAATGTATTAATAATAATCAAAATATGCATAACAATGAACAAAAAGTGGTCGATGTGTTTTCTCTGAACTTTTGTTTTTAAGACCATTAACGTTTTCCACCGTTAATTAAATCCCACCATACATTTGCACAGTTAACTTCACGTGGGTTGCATCCGTAAAATGTTAACTTTTACCAATGTCACTTTCTTGAAGAGTCACCTCTGTCACTAACGTTGGTTGTCATTCCGTACCAGTCATCGCAAAAATTCTGAGGATACTAACGTAACCCAAAAATTCAGTCATTATAATTGTTATGTCTATTATCGCTACCTATATCGCAAATCTTTGCGTTGTTTTAACAAACGATTCCCGGCCCATTTTTGCAGAGACCTTTTGACTCGGGCCCTTTTTAGGACTAGCTGTTTCGATTGGGTCAATTTCAACCCGAGCCTTTGTCACTGGGTCGTTTTACTCGGGTCTTTTTGTAGTGAGGACCCTTTCGAACCGGGCCTGCTTGACGCAGGGCCCTTCTGACACGAACCCTTTAACTAGGGTCGTTTTGATTCGGGCCTTTCTGTCTTCTACTTTTGTCTGGTTATTCTGACATGGAACCATATATATAACGCAGCAACTGAAATACCTGGGGCAGGGGGCTAGGAGGATTATGAGTAAATCAATGATCGATCAATCTAGTTCGCACAAAAATTAGTTACACCACTGTGCATATATATATATATATATATATATATATATATATATAGATATCTTTCTTTTCATTCTCTCGACATCATGTCTGGAGATGAATGTTCTGACTGATAGACTACAGCGGCGAAAGGCCATATACGATATTAATGTTAAATGTTATGACTTTTAATTTAACATATATAGGACAATAAAATGTTAAACTCTGGTCTTTTGCCTCCCCGTTCGAAAGAATCCTGCTGGCGTTAGTGATTATGATGTTGTTTAGTTAGTGTATTATATTGTTCTATACAATTCTGTTTATCATATAATAATATTTCTGTGTTTTATATAATAATAAGAACCTTATTTACACTTATTATGGCCCTTGATTTACTACAGTGAAACATGCTCAGGTACAGCGTAATCAGTTTGCGTTCCTAAATAATTAGAGTGTGGCGAAATAATTCACGAACAGATTTAGGACTTAGAAAAGTGTCCTGCGAACATGTCGTATTAAATTCTTGAAAAACTAAAAGCGCTACTAGCAGTAATTAGCTCAATCGGTCCCTGTAGTCCCTTAGTGAATTACATAAATCTTACTAATGTTGTATGTCTTTCTTTCTCATCTCTCTATATCGTGTCTGGAGATTAATGTTTGAACAAATAGAGTATAGAAGCAATTTTAAAAAGCAAGATGATCAACGCTGTCAGTAACAGATGTTATGGTGTTTAATATAACATATAAGGTAATAAATTAAAAAACGGAGAATACGAATCCTTTCTGAGTGTAAAGGCACTTTTGGAGACGATGATACCTGTATTACTGTTTACAATACCTATATCGTAAAGATTTCCAGTGTTTTGCATACATTGTTTAATATAAAATATCTGAGAGTTATTTATTAGTGGGTGAGGAAGGAAGCGTTCATGTTTTTCCATATAGCATTCCAATTTTTGTGTAGATACTTTAAGACCACATTACTTATTTATTTATTTATTTAACAAATTACACATACAGCTCTGAGGCCATTTTATATAGCTATATAACAATAACAATAACAACAAGAATGGTAAGGATTTGGCAAGGTATCGGCTAGGGCCTGTTTTAGTGGGTACAATCCCGGCATTTGCCAGGTAGAATTGAGGTAAAGTCTGGAAAACCCCAATCAGGATGGTCGGCAGCGGGAATCGAACCCGCGACCTCCCGAATGCGAAGCCAACGCTCTACCACTTGAGCTACTTCGATCTGTTAACCCTATGTATACTAGTAACCCACAAGCAAACATAACGCCAGTAAAGGTTAGGGACCGGGCGAGTATAAATTGGATCTTTTGCTAGTAAGACGTATATCATATCCAGTATGACATCACGCAAATGAGGAAAGTCGTAGCTCCAAGAAAACACGTGCATTTACCCATGAAGGTCTAAACAGTGGAAGCAGACGTTGATAGCGGCAGCCTAAATAAGTCTCGTGTTCACAGACAAGCTTAAACTTCTATGCATAAGAAGAGCACGTGCTTTTGCTTCTATGTGTTAAAAGGACATGCCGACTTTACGTGAGGTCAGAAAGAGTTGGTTCTTGGCCACAAGTAAGATTTTGGAATAATCATAAGAAAAACAATGCTTGGCTGGATAACTGGTTACATATTTTAACAGGTATTGGTAGTATCTGTTCAATGAGGCTTATAATACTAAAATTGGACGCTTGGAAAATAATTTTCTACTAAAAATGTTCATGTTTCTATGAGTGATAGGAAACGTGGGAGTTTGTTTGCTGTATGATGATAAGAAATTTCTACGATTTGGTTGTCATTATTGAACCACAACATACCAATGATTAGGCACGTTGAACTGTATCATAGTAGTTACTATATGAAGCGTTGTATTCTGGATAAATACATAATATTTTTGCCTTCCTGTGATTGAGTTGCGCTCCAGAAGCCTGTTGGTACGATGTTAATAACCGTTGTATACAAATGGTGTCAACCGGATTTTACAAACAATAGTGGCAATCATCGATGTAACTTTGTATAACTATTTTGGTATTGTAGACAGATACACCTGGGAGTAAACATTCAGTCGCATACATAAGTGGAGCAAAGGACAAACTGAATAATACACTTGACATTGGATCACCTTTCAAAATACCATTATTGATGGTTATTTAGTTACTGAGGCCAGCATTAACTTTAACTTTTGTCAATCTATGCGTATAAATTCCTCGTGCAAGATAAATAAAGGAGGACCCAAAACCATATTTCTCAAAGAATTTGAATAAGTATTCGTGGTTAATAATATCAAAAGCTTGGGAGTAACCCGTGGTAAAAAATAGCAAAAAGAGCAGTGTATTCGTGGTAGAAAATGAAATATGTAAGAGTGTGTAAAGCCTTCAAGATCAGATTGTTTTGACCGATTCTATATTGCTGAGAACTTAACAGTTTGTCACTAAATACTTTTATTGGTGCAGTAAAACAGTGTGTCAAAATTTTAAAATACGTATACAGAAGCGAAATAGATATTAAATCATTAATGCTGGAAATGCGATTATGTTTAGTTACTAAAACTGTAACACCTGTGCGTAGAGATTTACCAAAAGCAAAGTACAGCCTATATTCACTAAAATGTTTCTAAGAAATGGTGGTAATATATCGCTAAAGGTTATGTAGAATTATAGAGGTAAGGAATCATTCCCCTTAGATTTTCCAGCCAGCTAGAAGCAAAGGATGATTGAACTTCTTCTACTATAAATGGACTGGATATATATTGCTTGATCCTGTTCCTGTTATACTGTAGGAAGATAGTTGAGAAATTGGGGACTATCGGAGACGGAAGAAGGCGTAGCGTATAGCTGTTTATAATAATTTGCGACGCAATGTTTTACTTGCTCACCTACATACACATGACCTGTGGAATCTTTAAGCTCAAATATAAATTTCGGCTTTCTTTGCATGAGTTTTTCTTTGATTTGTACAATTCCTGACGTTTCTAACTCGTCATTTTGATATACTTTACTGCAAGTTGTAAAACCTTGGATGCAGCGATTGTGCATGGCTAATAACTAAGCCTTAATTTCTTGAATTTCAGGTCGAAATTTGCTATTTGAAGTTGTTCTTTTATGTAGTCTCTTAAGAGATTGATGTAATATTGGTACTGAGTACAATAGACGCATTCCAACCTGGACAATATTGTTGAGTAACTACTCGAAACTTCGGTTTGACTCACTTTTCCCAGAAGTTCATAAGAGATCGTTTGTAATATTGATGGCGGTGTAAAAGAGCAACCCATTCTTCATGAATAGGATGGATGTAGCCAGGTTCCTGTAGGATGGAGGTATTAAAATACCACATCCCACTTCGTTTTCACTTTTTAAGACGGTTCGATGGTCATTATAACTGCCAAGTGGACACTAAAGCAGGTTGGTATAATGTGTACATCTCGAACCCATTGTAGAGTAAATTTCTGATATAGAACCTATCCAATCGAGGTGAAGACTATCCAGACGTGAGAAAAGTATGACCTGGTTCATTAGGTTGGAAATAGCGTCACACATCTACTAGGCCCTAAGTGACTATTAATTGACGAATCATTGAAATGAGGATAAGCATCGATGGGGGAAGTATACAATTATAATTCCGTGCCAGAATACATGGAGAGCGACCATTATACAAAGCCGGGGGAGTTCAGTAGCAAGAAATAATTTCGTCCTCGTTTGTACAAGAACAAGGTTTAGCATAGGCTGTAAATCACCGGTTGTAAGTCACCGGCGGTAATACGCTCTCTGAGATGTTCTAAAGGTGCCACAAAATTAAGATCACTGCGGTAAATAATGGCTGTTCCTGAAGCTGTTGCACTAACACTTGGAACAAGAGAATTATTAGATAGGTAATGGAATTTCGTCACTGCGACTTCCTGAGCAAACAAAACATGGATTTCTTTTTGATGCATAAAGTCACTCAGGGCATGATGCTTAGCTATAGAATTAGAATTAACAACTGATTCCAATTTTTACTGAAAGCTCGCGTTTGGCATGCATGATTGATAGAAGGGTCATCTTTAGGACCCAATTCCTTACTGCACACATACTGTGTACTTTTTGTTTACTGACTTTAAGTTTATCACTATGAACAATTTCAGTATCTGGGTCACATGTGGAGTCACCACCGCGAGAGCGTGATGGTAAGTTGATAGGTAATCCTGATGGAACAACTCACCGTAGAAACCGATTAGACGACTGCTGAAAGACCCGGTGAGGTACTGGGCGGCATGGGTGCTAGAACAAATTTGGGATCCTAATTTTCTTCCACTTCCAGTAATTTTCTTCCAGGCTCTGCAGTAGCCGGGTCGGATTGGATATTGGGATCTGCTGGCTGGTTGTCTGTAACGTTCGGTGGGTTTGAAGAAAATGATTCCTATCAAGCACTATAAAAACACTGTAAATACAAGTGTCAGGAGCTGATGGATCAACTGGTAAATTACGTCGTACTCATACAATGGGAGAAATGGGATTAGTTGCTGCATATGGCACAGCAAGACGCGAATTTCTTTTGTTTTGACACCCCTAAACAAAATGTTCGGGTGAATTGCAGATGGCGCAAGTTTGAAATTGACCTGCAAAGCTGGCGAACAAACTAAACCACAGGCCATGATAAACGAACGAGTGTTTCATTTAATAGTCATTTTAACAAGCTTACGGCCCGTTCGAGTAGCATACACATGTTCCTTTGAATATGTTTCGTCGACATTACTAGTGATAACGCCATATTTGGAGAGCACACCTGTTAATTGCATGTTACTAAGTTTCGTAAATTATTTTTATCTCAATTTCTTGCCAATAAAAAGCAATTCAGATGGTAGGGGAGTGCATATGTGATAGTCGCTATTAAAAATGAGGGCGGCAATGAGAAGATAAAGAAGGATAAAATGGAACTTTGTGCATATTGTAACACAATTTTACATTCAATTTTGCTTTCATAAGACTTGATTTATCCCGTTCTTACATGTTTAATTTAGGTGTCCTACATTCTGCTTGAGGGAATAAAGGATAACATATCATTGCGTACTTGTTAACAGTAAACTAAACAGGGATGGACGAATTTCGGTCTGGAAGAAGTAGTTATACGGACTTCCCGACTTTCAATTTGACTTTGTTTGTTAGTTTAACATCCCACGCTCATTCTGCTTAGCCTAAGGAGATGGATGAATTATGAGTAAACGATCGTGGAATTAAATTTTACTTTTTTTCCTAGCAGGGCTCAAACCCGAGAAAATGTACACCTAAGGTATTCATGCTAGCCACTAGAACAGCGAGGGCTCCCCCATTGTACTGAGTTTAATAAAATGCGACGTTTTATACCAATTGTCACTGGAAGGTTGGGGATCATTGACTCTTCAAAGTATCTGGTAACAATTTGTTATGTGAGGAATGAAAATAACTTACCAATTCCCTCTGGTTAGACTGCGGGGTTACAAATAGACATATCCAACATCTGTTTTTGATTGAAATTACACATTATAAGGGGTCGTTCTAGTTGGTGTACACCCCGTACTTCGATATTAGTGTGTGTACAGTTCCTGAAGCTACTTTAAGTTAAAGGGCACTTTTCGATACACATGTTGAAATTTGGTTGCACAGGGTGTCCAATATACAATGCAACCCGGAGTTTGGGACAATAGAACTTTTGAACCGGAACTGTTACACTAATAACGGTTGTACCAAAATGAAGCCTTGTTTATGCATATATTTTTAAACTAGGAACCAACGATTGAAGTGCACTAGGAACCATATAGTTTTGCCAGATGTAACCGAAGGTGTAAATCAATTCTTTTTGCAAAAAATGTAAATTGATTCGACTCATACATATGGGTGTTCTATCATATATTTTTAGTGTGGTTAGTTGGAGTAGCTTCCAAAATATGCAACAGAAAAAAGAATTTTTCATTTCCACCGGTAACTAATCGGATGAGTCTTCTGCAAGGGGGAACTAAGGAAATCGTAGTTTTCATAAATTATCATGATAAACTTTTTACTTACATGCTCTCGGCAACACTGCTATTTATTTCTATGGGGCTATTTAAAATAAGAGGTATATAAGAAAAATTCTCGAACTATTTAAGACCTGGAAACGAACATTCTCAGTGCCAATGATAACATTAACACTTCTAATCTTCGTAAAGTTGCTGCCAACGTGGAGAAACGTGGTGAAGCAGTGTTTGCATTAAAACAGAGGACACTCCCAGCATTCACTATAGAGCTGGTAACTTATTTCCGATAGTAGCACAGTTGTCGGGTGCATGTAAGTAATCATTTTATCATGATAATTTCAAAGTTTGTTTTTCAGGATAACTTCAGGGTCTCATCCGATTAGTTATCAGTTGAAATGAAAAATTATTTTTCTGCTCCATAGTTTCGTAGCTACTCCAACTAAACAAATTGAAAATTACGACAGAATAACCATACATATGAGTGCATTTAAATGTTTGTTTAATTGGTTTACTCCTTCAGTTACATCTGCCAGCACTGTGTGGTTGGCATGCATGAACAAGGCTTCATTTTGGTACAACCATTATTCGTGTATCACCTTAAGTTCAAACGTTTTACTATTCTGTACCTCTGATCGCACAGGAGATCTTTTGTTCGTGTGTTTTCGCTATTATTTCTGGGAAACAACGTTAGAAGTATCTCCCTTTATATTGTAATAATCGAATTTAATTAGCACATACAATTGCAGTGCTAGACTAGTTCTTTTGTAACTCAAAATGTTTATATATATATACAGAAAAGTTCTTGTCTAGTTTCTTAGCCACCTGGAATACTCATTCATAAAACAGAAACTTAACAATTCCATCATTGCAAAAGTCAAAGATCAAAGTTTTAAATAGAAGCTACGCAGTGTCGCTTCATAATTACAACTCCTCATAGTGAAGTTTACAATTCAGAAGGTTAATATAATTTATTGTCGTACTCTGTTCCAATCTGCTCACAAGTGGGAGAAGATTGCCATGATCGGACCTAGATCAAAGCTGAAAGGTAAACATGAAGAATTAGTGGTTTAATTTAAATTGTATCAACGCATTTTATGTTGCTTCGTTCCTGTAAAAAAATATTTGTTTGTTTTATTCAAATGTAGCAATGAACTAGAATCCGATTTCACACTTGTGAAAAACATGAAGAATTCTTGTGAGTATCAATAATGTTAAAGCACTCACTAAATTTATAAATGAATATTTTATATCACATACGAATACATTACGAAAAGCGTATTACTTGTCTATTAAGTTTAACGTATTCTTGTCTTTGCAGCGTTGAGGAAAACACACGTTATATTAATACGATTTCCTTAGCTCAAAGCCATGTTTGTCTTTACCAAAAAAATCTTTCATCAAACATCAATTCATGGAGTTCCAGAAATAGTAAAGGAAGGGCGTTCTATTTGGGAGAAGTGAGTAAAATACTAGTAACTGTACTTTGCAAAAAAATATTTTATATGGTAATGTACAACAAATAAGCCAAGAATGTGTATAACAGCAAATAAATCATCTATGGTGATTCAATAAAGTCACTACTTCATTTATCTAAGAGAAGTCTAGTAACTTTCAATCTAATTTTTTCTGAGAATATGTATGTAGAACACCCATTTCTCCTTCTTTTTAGCTTAAAGAATTTAATTTAGACCTTATTCTGTTATCTCACAATTATGAAAATTGCACTTGAAATTACTGAATGATAAAAATTGATATACACACAAGGTGAACTGTTTAAGTTGATATGACCTTGTCACTTTTAATTAATACATATACAATACTGAATTTTTGACCCATGCAGACATCAACATCGTGCATTATTAATATAATCAATACCAACATACTAATAGTGTTGCCAATTCAACACTATTAAGATTTTATTATTGTTAACTGGCATTATGTCAGAGTGCTACGAGTTTCAAATCAACATGTAAAACGAACTTGCAACTTCATACCCTTTATAGAATGTCGGAAACTGAAGTCACTATAGCATCACATATATCGAATAACAGTCAGATTTGGAGTTTTCTACAATTGTAAATTAGCAAGTGTTCTATAACCGTAATTAAACGACAGTAACGCACATCAAAACAACATGACTGTCGAATACTGCAGTCATCGTGTGACGTACAAATCTTGGATAAGAATGAACGGGTTTGGCCATTCTATTAGTAGTATAATAGGGGATATGGTGTGCATCGATAAAGATTATATCCGCGTAATTCTGTACGGCCTTTAAACATGCGCAAAGTTTGCGCTAAATGTTTACCATAAAAGCTCACAAGGAGTAGAAGTGTTTTCAAATGTACGTGTTTAGTGACAGAAAAAAAAGCTTGGAAGCAGTACCAGAATTTTCTCGAATATCGTCAGTGGTGACGAGACGTGGATCTTTCATTATGATCATGAAACGAAAAGGTAACGCAGAGGAAAATTCAATTATCACCGCGACTTAAAAAGACACGCAACAGCAAATTATAAGTGAAAATCATACTCATTATGTTCTTTGATATCAATGAACTGCTCCTGTCCGAATGGGTATTATCACGTTAGAGAGTGACTAAGCAGTATTATCAGCACAGTTTGGTGAAGCTGCCAGAACACGTGAGAAAGAAAATGCCCCTTTTATGAAAAAAAAAAAAAACAATTAACGGAGTTCGCAACACGACAATTCTCCGTTTACTACTTTAAACGTTAAGCAGTTTGAGGCAGCTAAGAATACTCCAGTTTTAGAGAGGTACTCAAGACGTAGACATCTGAAGATTTTCACGATTGCTTCCAACAATAGAAAATTCTTATATAAAAAGTGTAGGGGAGTATTTTGAAGGAGATTATCTTTAATTTGTAAGTTTTGGCAATAACTGTTACTACTGACACCAACCACGTTATATTTTAACCCGAGTTGTATTTCGTATAAATAGAAATAAGGTACAAGAGATTGTAAAAATGACTTTTGTCGAAGTACTTGATGTCGAAAACGGTGTTTAAATAAGTTTCAAACGTAATTACATAGAATCTGTTTAACAAGCATAAATATTATAATTTTGTTTGCAGTAAGCATTCCAGCATTATGGCAAATGGCCAAATGTGATTTCTCTTGAAATGGCGAAATTTATGGGAACGTTTCAAAACACTGCTTGGTTCATTTCTCTGCTATGGCATTATGCCAATGCCTTCTAGGAAATATAACACTGTAAGTTTTCGGAATTACATTAATTTAAGCAATGTGCCAAACTACTATATTTACCACATCTTGGGAAAAATTTGAGATATCAAGTTGCTGAAATGTAATTATTAATTTTAATATCTTATTAAAGAAATATATACAAGTGCATGAGATACTTATCTAGCAATTTCTCGAAATAAATACTTTTGAAAATAATCAATTTTTGACCTCTTGCTTCTTTCTCTTTATTCATTCGAAAACCACTATATCATGATCATAGTACTAAACAAAAAAGTACTCTGGATGTGCATACGCCTGTCTATCTTTCTTGCATTCTGAATGCTATAGAGATCACTAAAATGTGAATGATTGTGATAGAGTAACGTCCTTAGTTTCCAATACTGAATAGACTATGTAATTTTACGTTAGAGACAAACATTTGTTTGATATATATATATATATATATATATATATATATATATATATATATATATATATATATATATATATATATATATATATATATATATACCGAGCGAGTCAAAAGTCGCTTTCCATAGACAAACCCGATAACTATTGAATATATGAAAAATGATAAGAGAGCTTTTCGATTGCCAAGTGTGAGTTGTCAATCTAAAATGTTGAAATTTTCCTAATCTTACCAACCATTTAAACTTGACTCTGGTATGGCACCCAATAATAAAGATAAAGGCAACTTTGAAAAGTTAGTGAAAGACAAGATGCAATGAAATAACCTGGAGCGTGAAATACCCAGGGCTAAGGAGAATAGAAAGGGGACCAGGGGACCAGAGTCCACGACAGTGGCGTCAGCAGCACAAGGGGGGAGGCGTTGGAGAGAGGAGGTATACAAGGAAGGCAAACAAATGAAAATAAGTCGTGTCGTTTTCTGACATGTTTACTTTACATTTTAGTGAGAAGAAATGTATATACCTCACGCACGCACGGTACTTGCTTCCAGAAGAAACAGTCCTGTGCAATATGACAATAGGTGCTCAAATTGGTGTCTCTCCTCTTGGTGACAGAAACGAATACGACGTCGTACATTAGCACGCACACGCCGGAGTGTTTGGGATGTTGTTGCTTTACCCATATACAGAATATTCTCCTGAGATTGTTTCACGGTTCTGGATCTATTCCCATACACAACGGACTTTAGATACTCCCAAAATTTAAAGTCTAATGGCGTGAGTTCTGGTGATCTGGGCGTATGTATCTTTTAAGGATGATACCGTTCACGTGATAAAATTCTGGAGACCGACTTGTGAGATATGGACGCCTCTTGTGCAACCTTTCCGTATTAACTCCCACCTTTGCAAGCGCATCAATAGTCATGTCGCAGTATGTTCCAGTTCGTGGTCGTCCACTACGAGGCCTGACCGCCACGCTACCTGTGGCTTTAAAGCGTGCCACGAGTATCGAAAGGAGTTGGTGGAAATAGATAAAACAGAATTTCCTTCAATTCATCCAGAGCGGTCGCATTAAACACCCTAGAAACAAATAACCGCGTAGCACAGGTAGCTCCAATTGCTATGTACTAATTCCACCATTGCACTTTAGTGATAACGATAAAATTCACTCGGACAAATAATTTGTTTACGTACAGGTTGCGACCTTTTCAACTTTGTTCAAGTGTATCACAGACCACTAGTTCATTCGATTTGCTGACCGTTGTTTCTTCTTCAATAAGCAACACCGCTATACTGCTCTGACAGAGCTTGGTGCGTAGAGTTAACAGCAGCAACGCATAAGCTATTGGTTACACCAGAATCACAATTTACGTAATTATACAACAACAACAACAACAACAACAACAACTACTACTACTACTACTACTACTACTACTACTACTACTACTAATAATAATAATAATAATAATATTTATAATAACCATATAGAAAAGAAATATACACAAGCAAACACCAGTAATAAAAATAACATAAACGCAAGGACTGACAGGATCCAGTCATCCCGACTGCAGTTTTAAATGGTTTACCGCAGTCCCACCCGACGAATGACGGGAAGCTACCGTTTCTACACTCCCCAGAGCTGCTACCTTCCTCAGTCCTCATCTTATCTAACAGAGCCACTGTGACCTCGGCGTGTGCGGCCCGAACCATTTCCTTAGCCATTTTCTTCCACACAACCAAAAATCAATAAATCAAGGTTAGGACTCGGCCATAGAAACAGGCGACTTCATTTGGGGTATTGGCTCCCGCACGCCTACCTTTCACTGTAAACATGTCAGAAAACGACCTGACTTATTTTCGTTTGTTTGTCTTCCTCGTTTACTTCCTATCTACTACGCCTCCCCCTTGTGTGCTGACGACACTGTCGTGGTCCCTGCAAATATGTCTGCTCCTTTGTTCTGTAATTTGCACCCCTTTTTATTCACTTTGGCCCAGGGTATTTCACGCTCCAGATTATTTTATTCCATCTTGTCCTCTATTGAGGTTGCAACGTTGTATTTTTCTTTATTATTGGGTACTATACCAGGGTCAAGCTTGAACGGTTGGTCCAATTAGGAAAGTTCCACCATTTTAGATTGACAACCCACACTTGGCGATCAAAATAGTCTCTTACCATTTTTTCATATCTTCCATAGTTACCGAGTTGGTCTATGGCGATGGACTTGTTAACATTAAGATATACATTAGAGTAAGGTAATGCTAATTAAAATGTAATTTTCTGTTGAGTTTGCAAATCTGCTAACCTCGTGATGTCAGAGAATATGTCAGGCTAAGTCCACCAACCAATATTTGCATTGTAGATAGTTCAGCGTTTTTGTCTACTACTTTAAAAGTAGAATTGTGTATGAAGATAAAGGATCCATGATGTTTATATATAAAGAAGAAACTTCGGTCAGTAGTAGGCACTGAAGTAAATCACAGCGGGATAAGGGGGACATGTCCCCTCCAATCTTGAAACTGGGGGTTGACTGTCCCCCAATAATCCGATTTGAAATATTTTTTTTTGGAAAAGGTGTGATGATTTGTTTCCGATTGCCCCAAAGGAAAGTGAAATGAAATTGATGTCCGCCCAAAATAAGCCTCAAATCTCCTAATGTTGATGACAATTCTTCTCCCTAACCATCCGCATCATTTTTTTCAACTTCACAATTATTTTGAGCATCGCTTAACAAAAAAAAAAAAAAAAAGAGAGAGAGAGAGAGAGAGAGAGAGAGAGAGAAAAGAAAAAAGAAACGGTTTGGCTTGTTTCCCCTAACGTTGAAGACCGATTTGCGCTGCTGGTAGTAGGACCTTGCTAGTTGAAATTGTTTTGTCTGTAGTTATTGTAAATGAAATAGACATCAGACGAGACGAGTCTGCATATACACTCCCGATATCATCTCGAATAATAATGTCAGTATCTACCCCGTCTTGACTGGAAGGTCTTCTTGTGTCTATTTATAGTTGCTTTTCTCGGTATAGAGGACAAAGTAAGGGACAAATCGAAAATATATTGAAGTAGATTCTATGAAACTATAAATGCAAACGTACAGAAAAATAATTTTACCAATAACTTTATAATAATATGTTTTCTATTCTAATTTTTTTCTTCAATTCTAACTTCAGAATTATTGCCGTTTGTACACCCCTTCTTAATAAAGTAGCTAACTCTGTGCTATCTTCATAAATTTTCGTGTGTTTGATCATTTATGGGGATATCGATTCTTGGATAAAGGGTCGAATAATGTTTCTGATCCAACTTTAAGAAATAAATCTGACCTCATTTTAATACAAGAAGAAAAGAAACATTAAACTTCAGTCAAGAAATTCCAATTTCATAATGTATTTTCTTCCAGTTGATGCAGTGCTTTCCAATATCATAAACTGAACATAAGAGATAGCAAAACTACTCAGATTCATAGTTATTTCATTATGAATTTGCTTACACATTACGTATTTTGAATTTGATCAAATGATCGAATAACCCAATATTTCAGAATTTTTTTCGTCAAATATTCCGATACTTATATATAGCTATTTACTAACACAGAGTGTTCTTTGCAAACACAAACCTTTTACGGAAATGGTATGGGGCGTTAGACGGCAAAGCGGCGTAAGTCAGTTTTGCGACAATTTGAGATATTGAAAGTTTTATTAGAATGGATATGGAAAAAAAAATCGGACAAAATTGGTTCTTTGCGCTTCCATCTTTTGGGCTTTGACCTGGTTCTCTTGCCTTGAGGTACTTAATTTTGCCATCCAACAAGTTATGATTACAAGTTCACGGAAATGACAAGAAAATTGTTACGCCACTTTGTAATCCAACGCCTCATACTTGGAATAGAAGTGTACTTCCAGCCAGATAAACTGATTGAAGTATCTACATGCATTATTAGTAATCATTACAGATAGATCTTTAGTGTTGGGTCTCACCAAAAGCATGGGTTTCTGAGTTTCTTACCACCATGTAGTTTATTCCAACTTCTATTTCCATTTGATTCTATTAATCGAAAAAACAAATCAAATGTTAAAATTTAAGTCATCAAACTAAGAAGAAAAAACAATGAAATGAGAAGGACAGCAAATGTTTTGATATTAGAAGCCACTGACTAACATATGAAAAGGAAGACAGGATGAAAGTATTCTACACCCGAGGAATGTAATCGGCGAATTCTTTTACAAGAAACAAAATAAAATTCTTCTTCAACGTATTTTGTCATCTTACGACTTTCGTTAGAAGAAAAAGTTGTGACTTTCTCAAAAATTGAATCCTTTCCTAGAAATTTCTTTAATTGTGACTTTATGCTCTCTATATATTTTGGCAATGAATTGCCTGTAAATTGAATTATGAAAATAAATAGAGAAAACTATGCAAATAAAACAATATTCAGATGATTATTAATTCAGCTTCAGAATGACAAGTCTATTATAAACATGATCATCCATTAGTCTAGACTATCACGTGTACACTTCCTTAAGTTTATGTTTTTTTTAATGATGATTTCTCATTTCAGTATCACTCGTGTTTCAGATGAATTCCAGAAACCATCCCTCTCGATTAAGAACTCATCATTATATATTTAGATAAGAGATTTCTGCTCTTTTTTCTAACTAACGTCTAGTAAGAAAGTTAGCAAAAGTAAATAAATCTATGTTTTTTACAAAAGCAACGTCTGCTAGGAAGCAATAGTAATTTCAAAATTAGGGGTAAAATATTTACTTCCAGATTAGAATGCCAGTATTTGTAGAGGGCTCCCGTTTGCCTACACAGGTATCACTGTCAGGTTCAACATTGTAGATTTATTTTCTTTTGCAACGTTACTGGAATTAAGTTATCAACTTATAGTAACACCCTCCAGGCTTTTTTGCATCATGTAAAGTCCTTTATGATTCAATGGATGGTTCTATAAATATTAAATATTTTGTACCATGTTTTAGAAGAGGAAAAGGGATGCAATTTATAAATAAGATTTAAGAACAGCTTATGATTCAGCAGAACGTATGCCTTTCCATTTTGCAGTTTACATACCCTATGACAATTATTAAAATGAAAGAAGCTGGTATTTCTGGTACTGTATCCGATGATTATCAGAGATCGTACATTAAAATGGCAGAATCCTGACAGAAATTCAAATTGTGTATACGAAGAATGTAGCCAATGCATTAACAGTGGATCCTTTTTCTATCTATGAAAGATAACTCAGTGGCTTTGACCCGGTGTTGAAATTTCAATCGAATTAGAGAGAGTTCCATCCTCCTTATGACCAATAAAATTTTAACGAGTTGAATATAAATTCAAACAAATAAGATTTTTGTTTAATTTCACCCAAGAAATAATCATAGCACCATGTTGAAGGAGTGTATTAACGCGACTTCTTGCAAGAATTTCGGAGAAAATTTAATTTCCTCTATTGTTCGATTGTTGTTCATCTTCAAATACAAATCTTGCTCACACTTCAGGAACATCGCAAGTAAAAGCTACTCAAATATGATTGGAAGTGTTCCGTCATGAACCCAGAAGACTTCAATCTGTTTCTAAATTTGAAACAATTTATGCGTGAACGTCATTTTCCATCGCTAAAGCAGCTTTTTGCTTCTGTTAATGGCCCATTTGATGACTGAACAAAAATTAGGTCATGAATAAAATGCTAATGATTTCAGGAACATGGAACAGGACAATTGCGAATCAGGAAAACACATTGAAGACTTCAAAAGAGATATTGTAAAAATTAAACATGTAGGTAGAAAACATTATTGTGCATTATATTTTCGAAATTGTAAGAGAGAGAGAGATAGATACAAAGATGGAGAAAGAGAATATGATAAGAAGCATATGTTATACATGAAAATTGAACGTGAAGAACATATTTTGGACTATGAACACAATGCATATTACTGAAACGGTCTGGTATTATGTAGAACCATCCTCAGACAAAACTAATAAAGTTGAATAGATAACTAAAATATCTCATTCCAATTATATATTATGCATCAAGCCAAAAGATTAATAGATTGGTAGCAAACATTAAACTTTAAATACAAAGTTTTGTTTACGGGGTCAAGTCACTTCTTTTTTTCTAAATACGGATATGTTTATTGCTTTGAGAACTTCAATTCATGCCTGTTCGAACGTAATGTTTTCTGCAAATTAACAATGGAATTTCAGTATAGTTCAAATTACAGGTGAGTTTCGATAGTAAAACTTCAGAATACATTCAGAACCATTGTGTTTCCTTCGCTTTTGGCGTCTTAAATATTATTTCATCCAAGTTATACGTATGTAACTCATTAATACTTCTTAATTCTCAGATATGTTAATTCTATAAATAGTATGAACAATTAGGTTCAATAATTAGTGTTTTCATGGGTAAATTGAGTTGGAGCGTAATGTATCTTTTTTCAAAATCGGGACTATATTTGATTTAGATTTACATCTTTACGTCGAAGTCACATAAACCCTTATCTAAAATGTTACTTGGTTTCTCGCACGGAATCATATACGAACATTTCACATGTAAACAATATCTTATAGTATAGTCTGAATTTGAGTGTGGTCTTATAATTATATATATTCTTAATTTTTAATGGAAAGTTGCTAAGTGCATTTAATATTACAATATTTTGTAATTCTAATATTGTAATCTTTTAATTATTGATATAGTACATTTAGTCTCTCACACATAATCTGTACCTCACTAATCCAAATTAATTTATTAAACTTCAGAATGTGGCGATTCCTAATCTATTATAATACAATTAATAATACTTTTTGATATTAGGATTTATTTCAGTTTTTTATTTAGTATATTAAGTATATTTATTTAATATCAATATTTAGTATATTTTTCTTACCTTCATTAATAGAAATAATATCACTCTCTTCATATTAATACTTTACAATATTTTAGAACAAAGTGAGGAAAAATTACGATAATATGGTAACGAATCTTATTTTTTCAGATTATTCTGGGTAGTTTGCGTAGCATCGTGCGTTACTATAACTCTGCTAATTATACTCATATCTTGGAGGAAATTTCAAGATAATCCAACAGTCATTACAATTCAGAGAAATCGCCAGGAATGGAAATTTAGATATCCTTCTGTTATTTTATGCAAACACCCAGTGACCAGCACTAGACAAGCTAAGAAATATATTAGGAGGTAAGTCTAAAATAGTTATATCTTTAAATATTAATTTGTATTGTAAGTTTTCCAACTTTATTATACGAGGGATGCTGGGAAGTCTTTGATTTTGTTCCTTTTCATTGTCTCCTTAGCTTTGTTCCCTTTCAGTGTCCAATTTATTTCTTTATTTTCTTTGAAAACCACATGTTAATACATGTTTGTGGCTCAAAATATAAATACTGGGCTAATGGACCTATTTTTATTGAAAGTGAGAAATGGAGATGACAGGTCAGCAACTGTATATAATAATGTTTAAACTAGAGTAATAATAAAAGTTCTCTTTCTCCAGGAGAATTCAGCGTAGACGATCCATGATATAAAAGATGCAACTCAAACTGCTGGTCCATAGCCCGGTCCATACGACATTTTAGTACTGCTTTGTCCAATTTAGGACAGGACATTTTTGGATTGAAGATAAACACGTCATGGAAAATCTTCCTTAGTGGTTGTGATCGGAACAGAGTAAAGAGTTTGTCTACCTGCTCTGTCTTGGTCGCCATCAAGGATGACGTTTGTATAACAACAGATTTCTGACTTATAGGGGTCCGTATGTGCACGAAGTAATTACAAGAGGCTTCAGCGAAATCCTCTGAACTGTTAGTTCCCGTCAATTGCATTTTTGCCAACATATATGTCAAATTAAGCTCTCCTATTAAGTGAGTGCCTACTATCATATGCATTAAATGACGACTCCCGAGCTTTATGGGGCAAACTTAATCATCCTTTGGAAACCATAGACTCAAGTTAGTAAGTCCCATGATACGACCACAACCAAACACAGAAGAGCCAAAACCAGGATCCGTATACTGACAGTAGGGCTCAGATCGTGGCCCTAGCTACCTCCACATAAAGCCCTAAACAATGAAAAGATGTATGAAATGATTGTCCCAGACTGATACATTTCTGTTAAGAGAGATAGAAGACGATCTAGGAATTTACGTGAACGTTATGAATATGTATCATTATAAGTTATCATATTTCATTTTGACATGAGAAAATTTCCAACAAGGGAGTGTACAAATACTTGCATACAGACTAGAAAGATCAAAGAGCACTTGCACGCGGAGGTCTTTTGAACTATTTTGAGTAGTAGTTTCACTAATTTCTTTTTACAGTTCGGTCACGGAGTATGAAACATGAAATTATTTGCAAGATCTAGAGACAAGAGAACATTCAAGTGAAGGGGACAGTGGCTCACCAAGAACAAAGAGTTTTGATGTGCAAAATTCCAGTTTATAGGTTGTAGCAAGTGTTTATAGAATCTGTATGGGGTAATTGCTTTGGCATGTTTGGTCACGGAGAATGACATGTGGATTTATTTTTGTCATCTCGATAAAATAGAACAATGAAATGAAAACGTCACACTGATTCATCAAGGTGAAAGAAGTTTTCGGTTATTAATTTCAATTTTTAGATTTTTGCTAGTATTCATGACGTCAGTATGGGTTAATAGTTCTCGATAATCTACAATTATATAACCTGGACTTACTATGGACCCAATGCTTGGCTTCATTCAAAGTTGAAGAAAAATACCGTAGAATAATTTCCCCGAAAGATTTCCACTATGATTAAATTCTGAGTTGTAAACTTCCTCACTGTATAACTCTAAAGGGAAAAGACACACTGATATTATAACACAACAGAATAATCTTCTGTACTGTTCTGTTATAATGTTAACATACAATTCACAGTGTGTGTGAATTGAGTGTATAAAATGTAACAATGTAAAGGAGAAAAATAATACGTAGTTATAATATCATCTTATTGTAATTAAACAATGAACTAAGAAATGATAATTTTTCTTCATAAAAACCATAATGGCAATTCGGTAGGTGAAAATAGAAGAATTTTTATGCAATATCTCAACTTTTGAATACGTGCATAACATTTTTTTTCAAAAATGACAAAGACAGTATTTTTAATCAAGAAATCGTTGGAAGCACAAGCAAAATGATCAGGAATCACATGTACTCAAATTACATATTGTTTGTCAGTTGTAATTAACAATTTTGATAAAATCATGAAAAAGATTAAAGCAAACCTCAAGGTAAATTAAAATTCAAAGTACTTATTTGTAGATAATTGGATAACTATAATAGTTTTCAGAAAGTTTAATTATTACTTTTCTAAGATTTTGTAAATTTTTATATTGGCTTTTGACAAAGTAAAAAGGAAAATAATTCAGGCAAACAAGAACAATAGTCTATATAAAATGACCAAGATTGCAACTAAAATTGATCCATCACCAAAATAAAAAGGTTTATAAGAAATTACAAATTCTGCAATAGAGACCATTGTTTGGTCAAAACTAAGCAGAAAATTCAATAAGGTCAAGTATGGCATCAGGTAACTTAAACTGTCTATTTGTAGGTAATATGATGTTAGGAGGTCTCTGAAAGTGACAAGGAAATTTGAATAAATAATATTTAGCTTATATCAATTATAATTAGCTTTGCATTGAGTGAATTTATAAATTATATGTTATGCAGTTAAGCTTACATACTATGTCTGGTTTTGAACGCAATACTTCTAAATGTTCACAAATGAGTAATTTATATTGTTAGAAAAAAGTATCTACTATACTCCCGTTGTAAGTCAATTGTTTCATGAGTAAAATATTGTCGTTTATTGCAACCATTCGTTTAATTTCACTCTGTAATTTGACAATTCAATTTGAATTGCTAATTATATTTTTTTTCAGTTATTGAAATTACTTAATTTGATTTTTATTTCGTTATTATTTAAAATTCCCTATAGGTATGCTACATTATAGTTAAGAAGTACAATATGAAATTTTAGTCAGTATCATGTTACTTGGAAGAGAATAGAGGCTGACAATATAAGAATTATTTATTATGAGTGAGTAAATGTAATGAATGCTGTTGGATATTCGACATAATCATAGAAATGTCATGTGAACAAGATTTTAACTACCATTAATCCACGTGTTTTTTGCCTGTGCCAGGGATATTTACAAGCTATAGTTAAATACGCAATGATAATTTTTTAATATTTTCTTTTGTAAAAAAATCTACGTTATTACAGTGACAAACTAAGCAAAACAAACGTGTTTAATAAAGCAGCCACTTACCTTCACACACGCTCTCTCTCACTCTCTCTTTCACACATGCAAACACACACAATTCTGTGCACCAGACCCGAGTGTTTGAAACCCCAGGAAGATGGATAGTGTTAACTTCTTGCTATGCCAGAAAATCTTGAGCGATTTTGGATACTGACAATACAGCTTTGCTCTGTGCACTAGACCACAGGGTATGGACTGGATGTATTTTGTTCAACAGAATCAAAATTTCGAAACACCCGTATGATGGATCGTGTAAATTTTGTTGTATGGGCAAAAGACGTGGGTAATTCCTACCTAAAATCGCTAACGTTTTTCGCCGATATCAAAAAAAACATGATCAATTGTCGTGGGAATTCGAAATTTGGATTCTGTGTATCAAAATACATCGATATAATACTATGGGGTCGCTAAAGAGAACTTTTGTTTTTTGCACAATTGTATTACATGTGTCCTCCCTATCCAAAATTCCTCAATTTTTTTCGCCCATAACAAAAAATTCACACGGTCACTTCTACTGAGGTTACGAAATTTTTATTCTGTGTAACAAAATACATCGAATATATACCCTATGGTCCCGCGCACAGAACTTTTATTTCCTGTATGACTGTGTAATATATTTTTAATTATATATAACATGTTTAATAAAAGTATGATCACGAAAGCTTGATGTTCCACGTTCTAACGCAGAATATAATACTTTAAATTGAACAACATTGTAAAATTAATAATATTATTGTTGCATAATCTTCTTTCTACATTAATAATATAAATATTTATTTCAGGGTTTATGGGAAAACACCAAATAATAAAACAACTATTTATTTGACTTATGTCCAAGCCATTGGTAATTTGATTATTACGAATCTGATGGAGTTTAAGAAATGGAAACACGTACATTTTGCTAGTAATGACACATTAAATGAAATACGCCTTCAGGTAGGGAAAATTTATATTTACGGTTTTGAGTAGGTAACGCTTTCAAATCCGATTTTGAGCTATGCGTTAAGGTACGAGAAGACGAAGCACATATTTATAGAACTTTGAATAAAGACCTCGTATGGCATAATTATAGCCAACTCAAGGCTTAATGTTGTCTGACATGAAGCTGAGATGTGGCATGAAATGAACATGTTCTAGGAATTCCAAAATACCTTCTTACCGAAATCGCTATTAAGAAATTTAGATTCAGGTATTCTGTGCAAAGAAAGGAAATATCGATACATCGAACCACATCAAAAATGTTGAATTATTTAACCATTGTACATACTTAAACAAATAAAAATACCAAGTAACACCGACATATTGCAGAATTTCTGTGGTTAAATCACAGAGTTACTATAAATATCACTACAGTATAGCCGGAGCAAGTATGTGAATCTGGATGCTAGCAATTGCTTTAGTCAGTGACTGTTTTACTGTTGTACGGCAACCCTAGAAAAGAATGAGCAATGTTACAAGTACAATATTACAAACTCGCAATATTATTGTAGAGCAGGCTATCGTACTCAGTCAGTCAGCATACAATATATTGTTAAACAGTCTGTTATATATGATCATATGAAGTTACACAATAGAAAACATAAATTGCGAGGCATTTTCCATTATGAATTCAAACAGAAATATTGTGTAGTGTTTGGGAAACCGGAAGGAATAAACCTGGTTCCAGCAACTACATCGAAAAGATGTACTGAACAAACTGCCCCACCCCATATTTTGATGAGGTTTTTTTGGAACAACCGGGTATGAGAGGTACCGCTGATATATATTCCTGGAATAACACACAAGTTGGGTATTGTACATACCACTGACACCCGACAGCTGTATGCAATCACTAAGGTGAAGATGTTGAATTCACGAAATCCACATAAATAGACAGCGGCCATTAAGAATCATTACTTGGATGTGAGCAATTATGAGAGTATCGGGTAACTAGAGAAGTTTCTTCAGTCATCGAAACTTCTCGTGGAAAGGTTCAGTTACAATAATCCTAAACGGGAAGTTTCAAGGGGATCAACGCCCTGGATGGTTTTCGAATGAACTTATGCATTTCGATATAGCTCACTACATTCATGCATTCGAGTTTCTGAGATATCTTGATATTTGGTTTCTCTTATTATCCAATATATACAGTATACGCCTATTTCGTTTCGTTTCGTAGTAGCACATTTAGTTCAGTATAATTTGAAGTTTCAAAACTAGTTCAATACACAATTAAGCAACATTTTGAGACAACATGATTGACTTTTCCCCATTTAGTTAAAAGTACCCGTTTAAGTAATTTGCCTTAATTAATTACCGACATCAAGTATACTTAATAAACCATATTGATATAAGAAAAAAGAATATATTTCGTTTGAAATGGATTTTAGTTCAATCCAAATTTTGTGCGAAGGAAGAACCTGAAAGTAAGTAATAGGATAATCCCGACGTGGCACACATTGGACATGCCTAAAATTTTACTTGGAATTCGAAACATACATCAAACAGCTTATTGCTACAGTAATCCACATAAAGTACCACACATGAGTCATGTATACAGAGTACAAAAACAGCCATGTTCCGTCACTCATATACTAGTCTAAAGTCAGGCACAGTTTTCTCACTGTATCCATAACATACGAGAAACTTACCTCTAGACGCCACTTGTCTTATTTGATGCTTTCCCTGTAGACTATTCCCTAACCGCCTGAAATGTTCACGTGACATATATATTCCCAGGGTAATTGTACCAACTAGCTTGAAAATGTAAACATAGCTCAACAATCCATTCCATAGTGTATTTGTGATTATAATGGGGCCACTTGTGTCTTATATTGCACTCGAAATCATCTTTCTATCAGTGAGGCATGTCAAAACTATCTGTTATGCCAAAGATTAACAGCTTCATGGCCGAGGTATGCCTTCTTGGTGTAACCTATCTTCCATCTTTCATACGACCGACGAAACAGATACAATTGATGGCTTTCGACACTTTTTTAAATCAATTTTAGCGAAGGATCAAGCCTTGGCAAGTTCACTATACGGCAGCGCTCAAAAACACTTAATTGTGAAGTAGGCGTTCATTGACATCCTTAATTACTATTATAAACACAAAAAGTAGTACAGATAACTGCGTTGGTCGTGTTTTCGACATCCTTTAAACTATTAGCAGAGTGTTGTCAATAGAAAGAATGATCACTCTAATCCGAACCGGGTTTGAAATGGTTACACTCTTTAAAATGAAAGTCTACTTGTTTCCTTTAAACATATATTTTGTGTTTTCAATTTCGTTAGGCACTGTATGTAAATTTATCGTAAATGTTATTCCATATCTTGCATCAATTTAGCCTTTTTAAAGAGATAGTAACGAAACAGATATTGAAGCATGTAATCAATTTTAGGATTCAGAAAAATTCTCTGAAGAAATTCCTGATGTGTTTCAAACTAATCTCAAAGTAGTGTAATACACAACAAAAGTCAATATCTTTTGTAAATTGGGTATATTTTACCAAGTTATACCTCAGCCGTTGCTACATCACACAATGGGAGTTTTATTTAAGAAATTAGACATCAAAGCACTTCAAAATCGATGAACGTTTATGATAATCATACAAAAAATTTGTTTCTTATTATGGATCTATAGAAAGTTGAAATATAGATTGATTATATTTTCCTCAAAATTTGTTCTGAATGGAGTTTAGATTCAAATAACATAATTACATCATACGCCTCGTGAAAGTACATTCAAAGTTTCATAAACTGTGGTAATATTCTTGTCCATTCTAATGGGTAATGTTATTCCGTTAGTTCTCATGCTTATGATCAAATGTTCTAGTAGAAATCATGTAGTATTTTGGATAAATCACAAATGTTACTTTCAATATAATAATTGAAGTTTCCTTTACTCCTTATGTTCATAGTACAACTTATGAAATCACTTTCATTGTTTCATATTCCTAATTAATCAAACATCAGGATCCTGTACCGGATTACTTTAAATAGATTATAGTATGCAATACTTGTCTCTTAAATACCATTGGTTTTTGCGGATTGAACTTTATTTTTTTTACTCAATGAAGGCTAATTTTGCGATTATAGTGTTTGTCTGTTCAATGTATTTGTAGAAAGTTTTACAAACAAGCTCACATTTATTTTCATACAATAGTTATTTTTATGTTTCAATTTTGTATGTAGTTCGGTTATTTTTCTTATGTGGGAAATTTGGAATTCGATAAGGATACATATACCATTTAGGATCTATTAATGACGCAAAATATTTCTGATTTGCATTGAGAGAAACTATTCTAGACAGTGCTACAGCCTGTTACAAAATAACTGCGCCACCTGCTAAAATTTCAAAGTTTTAATTTCTCTTAGAAAATTGTTAATTAATTTCATCTCTAAAGGGGCTCAACATATCAAAGAATTGATCGCCATTGCATTTTTATACGTTTTTCTTTATTGCTACTCATAGATTTAGTGTGATCTTTGCTCAACAGGTGGCAGTGCATTCACTGTGCAAATGGCTGCCTCATGTATGCACAAGTGAATGGTGAACCGCTGATCGTTGTTGATGTAAATTTGTTCCGTACGTAACCTTTGTGTTTATGAGTTATTGTTTATGATAAGTATATGATATTTGTGATCGATCCTCTATAGTTAGTGTGATTACGTACTAGAAATGGGTAAAATACTGAACGACGCATCCCCTCCTAAACAAGGGAAGATACTGTCGTTGTACTCTCGTGGCATTTCGCAATGCCAAATTGCAAAACAACTTGAACTTCATCATACAATGGTTGGTAGAGTTATTAAAAATCAAACTGTATATTATGTCCTCTTTGAGAGACAAATGTGGCTGAAGGCAAAAAACAAGCCCACGGATAGACAGAAGAATTGAGGCCCTAACTCTGATAAGCAGAGCATCATCTTCACGACAAATTACTCAAACTGTGTCCGATGATACTGGTATTAGTGTAAGCTACGTAACAGTTGTTAGACGGCTAAAAGAACAAGGAATCCGGAAGAAAACACCTAGAAAGAAGCCGATACTTAACGCAAATCACGTAAAAGCCAGGAAACACTTTCTTACCATGTACGAAGCGTGGGGTGTTGAAGAATGGGAACAGGTGATTCTTCGTTGAAAAAAGGTTAGGGTGCTTGGGAATGACAGTGGCGTTCTACTATGGATGAGAAGTGGGGAAGAACGTAATAGGGACTGTATATGAACTGTAACTGAAACTCTGCCATATTCAATAGGAAATCAATATCTGGAGCGTATATTTACGTATAGGGACTTGGGAGTTACATTTAGCAGCGAAATGTCATTTAATAAACACATTTCATTGATCACACAAGATGCCCTCAAGCAATTGGGGTTTGTAATCAGAAGCACTAAACTGTTTACGAACGTAAATGTCATTGGAACTCTTTTTAAAACTCTAGTACTGCCAAAATTGGAATATGCGTCAGTGATTTGGGCAGCTAAATGTAAAACTCAAGAAAATCAGATAGAAGCAATACAAAAAAGATTTCTAAGGTACTTGTATTATAAGAAAACAGGACAGTCTGCTCTGGTAAATAGAATATCTTACTCTAATTTGTTAAGCGAAGTTAATTATATTAAACTTTCTGCTAGATGTATCATTGCACAAGAAATATGTCTACACAAAATAGTAAATGGCATATTTGATAATAGTGAATTTTTACAATACATTAAATTTAATATCAGTGACAGAACGTTAGGAACAAGAAATTTGTTGTGGTATAAAACATCCAAAACAAATACATACAATAATTCATCATTGGTCAGAATGTGTAAGCTGTATAATAATATAGCACAAAGTGTAGAAGAATTTGACCTTAATCTTAACCAGCAAGTGTTTATAAAATTAATCAAAAATAAATTTTTTTTGAATAATAGTACAGGATAAAATAAATGTAGATGTAATTATGGACTTTATCTATTATTGATGCCTTCTTGCTTGCAAGTATATGTGCGTGTACTTATATGTGTATGTATTCATATAAAATCTATATACCTGTAGGGTATGTATTCAATATGTGTATCTGGAAATATTCAGAAGCATAAACCATAACTGTTGTTTATAGCGGTATCTATTATGTAACTTTGCGTATCTGAGAAGAATGTTTCTTGCCATTTTTGTGTTTTTGTGTTGTTTTTTTTATTTTTATTTTCATCTTTTTCTTTTTTAATATTTATCACTTACTAATCTAGAAATTATTCCTTTAATGTATGTAATAGATTGTAAGAGTTTTCTGTAAATGGAAAATTTTTTCTCTGTTGAAGGTAAATAAATAAATAAATAAATATCACCGACAGAGAAGTTTGGTGACAGTGTAATGGTGTGGAGCTGTTTCACGTCGAAAGGTGTCCGAAGGCTAGAAATCTGCAACAGATCAGTTAATGCACAGTATTACATGGACATTTTAAAACGTAAACTTCTAGTAACAGCAAGGGATCATTTCTGAGGCAAAAACTTATATTACTTCACATTTTAAGAGGACAATGCGCCGTGTCACAGAGCTGCTGTTTTTATGAAGTGGTTTCCAGACATGCATATCCAAAGATTGTGGTGGCCACCTAACTCTCCAGACATGAATCCTATTGAAACTTTATGGCATATCATGTCTCGCAAGCTTGCAGGGAAGTGCTTCCAAACAAGGAAGGAGTTTATTGAAGCTGTGGTGGAAGTTTGGTTCCATGAGCTAGACGTATCCTTGTGCCAGTCTCTCGTACACAGCATGCCAAGTAGGTTGGCAGCACTGAAAGCGGTACATGGGAAACATACAAAGTGATGAATGGGGTATATACACAGTTAAGGGTTTTATACACTTAACAATACTGTTCAAGAAAACTCGCATCCATTTCTTGTTCATTAATGAGATGTTGTGTTCATACAAAGTGCATGAAAACAAATATGTTCATCCTTTTTGTAATAATGGCTATTTGTAGCTTATTATTATATAATATATTATATTTGAATCTTTTGTCTCTACACATGTAGTAGATAAAACACCAAACGATGTATAAGAGTAATTTGAAACAATTGCAATTAATATCTGTCATAATATATATCTAAATTCGCAAAATGTATCGATTTGTCTTAGGTGGTGCAGTTATTTTGTAACAGACTGTATATTTGAGTAAACATGAGAGGGTTGAGTCAAAAATTTGGAGAACACATAATTAATGTGATAGTATATATATCCATTTGGATAATTGATTTCGCATTACTGACTTATAAGTGAAGTCTACATGTCCCACGTAAAGTAAGCTATGAGCATTATGCGACGAAATGCATAAATGAAACACAATGTTTAGAAAATAATGGCAAACGGAATATATAAGGCCGAAAGTAAAAGAGGGAAAGTGGTTAGAGAACTTGCTTCGTTTTGTATTTGATGTTCTCGATGGTCCTTTGTTGGTCAAATACATGGCATCGTTTAAGAGTTACCAAACAAATGTCCTGACACAAAATAATCCAAAATAAAGATGCAGGTGACGAACGAATTTCTCATCCCAGCGAAACTATCAGGGTCGTAAATAGGATGTTGGAAGCTAAAATCAATTATGTTGATTTGATGTTTGCCTGAACATCATGGTGAATGGTTTTAGAAGCTATAAGCCTCTGTGGATCCAGATTGGGCGTTTAGCTTCAGGCCAACTTCTTGCTCACAAATGGTCGTGCATGAAGATAAACCCAACTTGACAGATTCTCCATATCTAACGGTGTGGACAATTTTTTTCTAAACTACGACGCTGACGGTGCGTTCATTTACCTTCTCGGAGGCTCGTGCTACGTAAAACCAATATGCAATTAAAAGGAATGTCGTACTAGCTAAGTTTTCGAAAGGGCAGTAAGAGAGTGAGCGTCAAATAGTTTAAAATGTGCTAGGAAAAGAATTTATTTTTCCAGCGGGTTCTTGAAGCTAGAAATCAATATAGTAAAATCAATATATTCAGAAATGTTTTATATGTCAACATCCCTACTGAAACATACCTACATCACTAATTTTAAGGGATGATAATAGAAAACTTCAATTTTCGTCGTATAATTCTTCATTTTCATCTGCATTATATCTTCATCCTAAACAGAATTCAAGAATTAAAGTAACAAATTGAAAATGCTTGATGCAAATTACCGCCAAGACAACATTGCGGAAATTTGTAAAGACAATTAATAGTGAAAACAACGTGTTTCCTCGTAACCAATTGCATTATAGTTTCTATTCTATTGACTAATTCTTTTCTACAACCATATTGAAAAGAAATTAAATTTTTATTTTGCAACATAAATCATAATACGTGTTCAATACTAAACGGTATACTCTGATTACGAAAATGACATTATCGTGATAGTACAATATTTATGATGCAACCATTTACAACATTGGATATAAATTGTTTATTTTCGATTAGTTCTGAAGCAGAAGAGCATGTTATTCGACCATAATCTTGTTATTTTCTTTTTTTGCTGTTATATACAAAAATTTCCTATTTCATTCTTGTTAGAAATGCAATTTAATATGATTTATGTGCATTCTCAATTAATTCAAAGAATAATACAATTATCGTTGAAAAGACATGAAACTGATCATCGACGCATGTGTGAGGATCACTGCTGCAAGGCTTTGCAAAAAATAAACAATGATACCGACGTTAAGAAATATCCAGAATAGATGAAACATTTCAAGATGAATTTAATGTAAGCTGAATTGAGTTCATAAGTAGCAGTTTTTGTAAAGACAATATAAAATCATAACTGTACCAAGATTGGTGATAGTAAAAAAAATCAAATAAACAGAAAACATCATCTGGTAAGAAAATTTCCCATGTAAGTGGCGGGACTCTAGCTATGATTTCAATTTAAATATTGTGAGATGACCGCTTTCATTATGGAAGCCTTAATCGTCATATGTTCTTATAATTTGCAATATATTATTTACCCCTACCCTTATTACAAATGTGCTGTATTAGTTAAGTTAAATTGTGTATGCCATTTAATTTTTATTCGAGTGTTTCCAGATATTTGGACTCTGTATTTATTTATTAGTAACAGTAAAAATTTATATATATATATATATATATATATATATATATATATATATATATATATATATATATATATATATATATATATGGTTTTAAGAAAATGGCCCTCTTTGACTCTTATCATCCTGCTAACTACTTTTAAGTTAGATTATTGGTGAAAAATTCGGAATATACAGTTAGACAATCTAATTGAAAATGCATTTGGAATTTGATTTCGACACTTGAATTGACGGTCTCTGGAATTGCATGTAGAACAATGGATGAACAAACAATCAGATGGAAATATAAAAACAAAAATCTTTCTCGACCTAAATTGGTTGAAATCTCGAATTCGACTTCATTTTTACGATCCTAGGATCACATCTATTGTCTCTTGAACGTAAAATAAGCTCGATCGTATGCAAACTACCTTTAGTAGTATTGTAGAACCATTAATGAAAGATTTATTTATGAAATATACGGATAATGCTGAGCCGATTTGGTTCTGTATTCTATTATCTAGAAAGAAATAGTCCTCACCAATATAATACTACTAAGGCTTCCAAAGAAAAATGTTATTTGCAATATTATAAGTTTCTGAATTATATATTCATTTATGAAATGCAAACAAAAATGTAAATTTCAGCTTAATGTAAACTGATTTTAGTTTCAGAGAAGGATGGATTTAATTTTAAGATAAGGAAAACAAATATAGCGGATAGTCTCAAAACGGTTAAAGAAATAAACTTTGGTCTCGATACATTGGCAAGGCAGCTTCTAAGGTGGTTTACACATTGACGGACATCTAATAAATCATTTACGGAATAATGTGCCATGGAATGTGTAATTCCATTAAACTCTCTAATTCAATTTTACGCTGGGTCAATTATAGATCACTCACTTGAAGTTCGAGGATTGTTTTGTTCTATACCTATAATATGAGATTGGGACGAACTATATGGTGTGTGTAAATATCCACAAGATTTTCTTTATTCCTCCCACAATCTTATTCTACAAATTATTTCTACAACTTATATAAATCATTCTTATATCATTGTTATTAATATTCCAAAATATTCCCCAAGTTAACCTTAGTTGCATTGTTACTACTTAAAAGCAATTGCCTTCCATCTGTGAGTGAACCATTACTGCGCAAATAATTTTATGGTTCTTAAGTACTATTTCACAAGTATTTTTTCTAATTACTATTTTAGTTAATGCACACTTAATTTTTGACATCTCTTACTTCTTCTTTTTCTTCTTCTTTCTCAGATGAACCGCACGTTAGTGGAAAACATGCAAATTTTAAACGTTTACACTCTGGGACAGCTATTTTATACTTAGATAAGGTCTCTTCTTCGTAACTGCATCTAGATATTCTATCCTTGGTCTTCCTCTTCCTGTTTTCCTTATACCTTTCCTACTATCAACACGGCGATCGAATCGTAGTGTCAAAGAGCATGACCAAGCATGCTGTTTCTTCCTTTTTTCTATTATCTTCATCTTATCTTGTCCTTAGTTAAACATTATTAAATAATTTTTGCAATGGATAATACTATGCTGTCTCCAAGTACAAGGTTGGGTCGGTATTAAAAATTCTCAATGAGAACTTATCTATCTATCTATCTATCTATCTATCTATCTATCTATCTATCTATCTATCTATCTATCTATCTATCTATCTATCTATTTCTCTCTCTCTCTCTCTCTCTATATATATATATATATATATATATATATATATATATATATATATATATATATATATATATCCTGAAATTCCTAATTGCTAGAAAAAAACAGTTTTACAGTTTAGAATTACAGATGCACACACTTACCAATATATATTCTTAATCTAGGTAATGGATAACATGAAAGTCCCAATACTTGAAGCAGTCAGAGAGGAAACATATACCAAGTACCCAATGAGAACTGAGTATGGAATGTGCTTAGCGGTTCATTCTGAGCTTATTGATCAACAAAGGTAATCAGAAGATCTTCTTCTGAAATATAAGTTTGAACTATTCCTATTTACTTATATTTGCGAGTGCTGTTTGTGCTATTAATGTATTATAATAACTATTGATTATACCATTTTACTGTTTACTCGTAATACACTACACTAGTTGTTTGTATTTTTGTACATACATGCAGAAAATATATTTGTAAGTTAGGTTTTGTGGAAACTACCGTCATTTTTTAGTAGCTCAAATTATTTTTAGCAGCTTCAACAGGAAAATAGATGAATGACAAATACAATAAATAGATGAATGCTTGTAAACCAATTCACACTTCCCCTCATACCTATTATATATATATATATATATATATATATATATATAAACACGAAACATAGTACACATATTTCTTATGCTCCATAGTATTTATCGAGATACATTTGGTTTGTGTGTTTCTACCGGGAGTTACTTCAGAGGGGTCCAAATTTGATAGGAGGTATTTCTGGAGGGAATTTTCACGGCATTCCTCCAATTTTCCCTGTTCAGTTACATTATGGGCCTCAACGTGTTGAATCTCTAAAAACCTTGTTTCATGCTGAAAAGAGTGAACTATAAAACATGCCCTTCCAATGAACAGTGTTGATGCAATAGCGATTTCACTGCGAGTTTACAATTGTCTTTATTTTAGTCGGGTTAATGAGCCCCAGGGCTTACTCCGTTGTCATTTTTTGAGCATGAACATACCTTCGTTATGTATATCGAGTTGACTTGGTTTGATTCGGATGTCCGGATGACAGGTTCATGTCCACTACTTCTCAGAGTATACTAAGGATATTGTGAATTCGAATTCACTCAAAAAATAGTGTATATATATATATATATATATATATGAAAGTTCTACAAATATCACTATTATTATGAAATTCGTAACTGAGCATTGGTTATAATCTTATTTTAATTGCTATACTATGTGGAAAATACTAAGTATTTAATAGTTATCAATCGCAGCTCCACTATAACCGCTAGGACAATTCTAAATGGTATAAGTAGGATAGAAATTAGAAAAGTATGAAGATGGATTATTCGAAAATCCGTTTAAGCGGAATCCGTTTGGCACAATTATGGTATCTCGGTATAAAATATCCTCAAATGGCAGTATGGAATTGCAGAAACTGCAACGGTATACAAGCAACCAGAACCCATTATTTAAATATTCTGAGGGACTAAACTAGGAAAATAACCGAAATGCCAGTCGACTGGGATCTAATATAAACATAAGTAGAAAGAGTTAAAACCAAAACGTTCTTCTTTAAATGATTTATTTTTAATAATAATAATAATAATAATAATAATAATAATAATAATAATAATAATAATAATAACAATAATAATAATACACGAATGTATAAGTTTGTCAGAATATTCACCATGCTAATTCCTAATTCTATACATCCACGCTAATAGATGCCACCACTTGCGTTATTACTTTTCTGCTTGACGCGTATAACTGTTGTCTCTTCTGCTATCGCTTGTTACTCAATGATTTCATTTAACACTGTGTTGTGGTATACGGCAATCTTTAAATAATGGGATAATAATTGAATGGAATTTAGGTTGTTACTGGGGAAACTAAAACAAGTTAAATACAATAATTAATTATAACTATTAACTGAGCTTGATTTTAGTCTATAGTGCATTGCGCGACAGAGGATTGGCGGAACAACTACTCTTTTGTCAATGGCAGTTTGTGAGAACGGCCAATACCTCATTTTATTCCTGTTGAATTTACCAAGAATACAACACAAAATTCAGTAACTACATAATATTTCGCTACTGGTTGTTTAACACATGTCCATTTCTTATTTCGTTTCCTTTTTTAAGGATATTATTCATGGCAGTCATACCTATGATGATCATGTTTTGTTCCCACATACACCAATCTGTACAGTATTTAGTTTTATATTAAAAATTCATTGCAATTTACTACTATTTGATAAGTCTTATGACCTTTATTCAAATTGATATTTTCTTTCACAACCCGCAATTAATACAATTTTTTTGTACATATGACAAATTATTATCAGTATTTAGCATATTATAAATCCTCGCTAACTCTTAATTTCTGTAATTATGTTACACATAAACTGTTTATATCCTCACTTTTAATGCAGGTTTATTTCCTGTCTCTCTTACATTTCACCCAACCGACATAACTTTGGCTATGAATATTTTGTTAGAGATAATGCTGCTTGAGAATTACTATTGTGGCCTATCTGATGTCTAGTGTTTTTCATTTGATTTGAGTATGTAGAGACTATTTTAAAATAACATGTTTATTAATTTACTTACAGTCTCAGAGAAGAAGAACGACGAAATTACAGTATACCTTACTATGACGTGAGTGACGAAAAACTAATTTTTGTTGCGATGTATTTAAATCCATCCATAAAGGTAACATTTCAATCTTATTACTATTTACAATGTGTATATGGCGTTAGCTCTAATAGACTTATCTCTCGATTTTGCGAACCCAAAAGGTGTAATTGAGAGCTGATTATCTGTACTTTCAAACACTAAATTTGCATTGAAATGACATGAAATCTTTGACTTTTACGTCCCACGGTTATACCGGTTAGGCTAAAGGAGACGGTGTTTATGAGAAATGAATGAAATGGTGGATTGAAAAAAGTTGGAGGAAACGGGAGAACCCCGAGGAAACCCACGCACACGGTGTTTGTCCACCACAAAGTTCACTTGGTGGGAGCAGGGTTTGAATGCAGGACCCCATGCACCAGTGGTGAACGCTCTACCACTGATCCACCGTAAATTTGCATTGGTTCTTAACCACAACTACATTGCCAAAGAAAGAGGGGGAATACACTAGTGGAGCTTTAATAAATTGCACTATATAATACGACAGTGGAAAACCTAGTGCACTGTAAATACACTATTAATGCGATAAATTGAAAAATAGGAAATATTAAATTTAATCGGTTACCTCAGACTTAACACGATGTTTCCGAAGTACATTAAATAGAATTTTCCACAATCAAGTGATGAGTGCAGATTTAATAAGTAATACACGTAAAAACATTTTGTATTTAATATTTCTCTTTGTGTATATTTTATACAAAATACAACTATTGTTTATTAATTACTTAATAAAACTTTAGAGATATTTCTTAAATGATGTAAACACGTGTAACGTGTAACACGCAAGACGTGTGAGGCCTTAGGGATCGGTAATGGCGTTTTCGCTTATCTTTTTGCATTACTTTAAGGAGGTTTATGGATTGAAGTGAGAAACGCATGCTAATACGAAATTTAAATTAATTGATTTAAAATTTATAGTGGATGACAGTATCACGTCTGATTTTCTCGTTACGAAATACCTATGGACAATACGTTCTTAAAAGTGTATTCAATGTAGGAAACTTAACAAACGAATCAATTCTAAAAGAAAGAAAAAGGAATAAATGTTTATTAAATATGTCTAGAAGAAACGAAATATTCATTAAAGAGTAAAGGTAAAATAATATATGACATGTTAACATAGACAACAAGAAACATATTGATGATAAAACGAAAAACTGGAGAGATAAAAGGAAAACTCTTACATACTATAAACTACTTCAACCAAATGAAAGAAAATAGGGAGAAAATAATGCATGAAGACAAATGTAACATTATTAGAGAGTATTAAACTTCCTCTGAAGTCTGAATATTCCACATATTCTATACGAATGTACCGAAGAGATACAGTTCTAACGGAAGCGATACAGGTCTAACAATATAAGCAGTTGACCTCATGAAATATATGGAAAATTATTCCCGACACATAAACGAAGCAGGGCTACATCATTTCGGAGAATAGCAACTAATAACGTTTATCAATTCCTCCAAATAGGTTTTTTAAGAATGGCACTTATTTTGTTTGGTGTCATTTCAATCCGTTTACTAGTGAAAGTGCAATCGCTGGCAAAATTCAAACAGTGTTGCGAAATTAAGTTACCATTAACGGATTCAGATATCTCAAGTGACAATGCTATGAGAATTTCTAATTAAGTGACACACTACTATTTTTTTCAACTATTTAATTGGAAATCATTAAATAAATCTGTCATGATTTCGTAAGTTCTGAAGTATTTTTGTACTTGGGTTACAAAATACAGGGTGTTTATTTCAAAGAAACATTGCCACAAAATATACTGAAAAGCTTTGAACTATTATGGTCAAATATCAGAAGGTTTTTTTTCAGTAATTAGCAACAGTTTCGTTGAAATATCTTGCTACAGAACAAAAAACCGCAAGTGAAAATTAGAAAGAACTTTAGGAGAACTTAGGGGTTAAAGATTATACAATACTAAATTTGACTCTCCCATCTTGACAAAGAGTAGGAATATTTAAATATGAGATCCGTAAATCCTATATTTGAATATTGTATGAAAACAAAAATACCAATTAAATGATTACTGAAGTTATAATTCGTGGTGATAACGCATTAGAATGTGATGTTGGTTGGGAGCAACACTGCCAAGTAAAGTGTTAACGCTTTTTTTAATTACCTGAATACTATAAATTTTATGAATGCAGTACTTCTTTTATCAGACTTTCAAACTATGTTATGTATAAGGGTCGGAAGTCTTTTGGGACGGTTTTGTCTGTCGGCGATCTGTCGACAATTATCAGAGAAAACACAGTAATTGACGTCGAGGAGTCCCAGCGATACACCAAGGATATGTTCCGTTTACTCTGTTATCACTCTATTCATATCGGAAGTTGTTTAAATTAGTCATTTTCGGTTAGAAATTTTATTCTCATAAAACGAAAAGGATCTAAATTACCAAGAAGTGTTTCTTCTCCAAAGAATACAGCGTGTCAGGATGACATATCATGACTGTCTGCAATACTCAACTAAATAGCAGTTCACCTCTGGTGCTTGGGGTTCCGGGTTCGATCCCAGCCCCCGCCAAGTGAACTTTGTGGTGAACAAACACCGTGTGCGTGGGTTTTCTCGGGGTTCTCCCGTTTCCTCCCACTTTCTTCATTCCACCATTTCATTCATTTCTCGTGATCACCGTCTCCTTTAGCCGAACTGGCATAAACGTGGGACGTGAAACTCAAAAATTTCATTTCATTGTTATTTCAAGTAAAAAGCAAGTGGTTCGAATTTACTATTAATTCCGATTTAAATTGTGGTTTTCTATTAAACTGCTTAAAAATCTCATGACCTGGTCTTTCGAAAAGGATAGAACACTAAGACCTTATGTCCAGGGAAGAAATATTTTTAAAACAAGTTTTGTGTCATAATATTTTCTCTGCCTTTGCCGCATCTTACACAAATTCGTTCTCACTGTCTCATACAGATGGTGATTAGAAAAATGGAAACACCTGAACGAAATTGCAACTTACCAGATTAATATGATGTCGGGCCACCTTTCGCTTCAGAACAGCCTTGGTGCGACGTGGGATGGAGGCATAGATGTCGTGAATGGTAGCAAGTGGAATTTACACCCTCGTGTAGGGCATCGGCCAGTTCTGTGAGTGAGGATGGAAGTGGGAATCGTCGCCGGAGTCGTGTTTCCAAGACGGACAGCAGATGTTCAATTATGTTGAGATCTGGGGATTGGGCGGGCCAGGGGAGTTGTTGAAATTCATCCCGATGTTCCTCAAACCATGCTGCAACAACGCCATCTGTGTGAATGGGTGCATTATCATCCTGGAAGATGGCGACATTGTCCGGGAACAACATCCGGAGCATAGGATGCAAGTTATCTCCCACTGTTGCGACATAATTGTTGGCAGTGATTTCTCCGCTAAGTGTGACCACAGGACCCAATGGAAACCATGGTATGGCGGCCCACAGCATCACCGAGCCGCCGCCATGTCTCACAGTTAGGCGACGACACTGCAGATCATAAGCTTCTTTGGGCGCTCTCCACACATAAACACGACTCTGGTTGGGAATAGGGTGAAGGATGACTCATCTGACCATATCACACGTTTCCAGTCCTCAACGGTCCAAGTTGCATGGTCGCGGCACTATTTGCGACGTGCGAAAGCGTTATGGTCCCTGAAGAGCGGTTTGGCCCGTGCAACACGATCCCGTATGTTCATGTCATGTAATTCACGGCTTACTGTGATTGTCGAAACAGGGTGGGTGAGATGCTGGTTGAGTTCCTCCGTCACTTGCTCCGCAGTGGGACGACGGTTCTGCGTGACAGTGCGCTTTAATGCCCGGCGTGACCTGTCACTCATGATTTTCTTCCGCCCACTGTTCCGCTTCCCCGATGTGTTTTTCCCGTGTATTGTGTAGGCCGTCATCACCTTCGACACTGTCCCATGCGACACACCTAACACAGTAGCCACTGCCGTCACACTCACTCCACATAACCGCGCACCAACAATTTGCCCTCTTTGAAAATCTGAGAGGACTCTCATTTTACACTACCTCCGTCTGCTGCAGCCACTGGACACTGCTGTTCCACTGCGCCTGACGTATATGGAGACCGACTTAATACACCACCTCCAGCGGTCCGACCTGATACACCACGACACCACTGCCAACCCATACATCTGACGTGTTGCCAACTACAGGTGTTTCCATTTTTCTGATCACCATCTGTATATGATATTTAGATGTTATCTAGCGACATGGATATCTGCTGTTGACTTGAGATCTTGTGTTAGAGGAGCAAACTAGAATACCGATATGTGCCCACTTGAACAATATAATTTATCGAAAAAGTTAAACATACATAAATGTGCTTATAATACGCACTGCCAAGACGAAACGTTTTGTTCCGTTTTAGTGACCTTACACATACAATAATATACAGATTTTTTATTTGTTTTAGTATTATAACAGAATAGAAGCCCTCTAACCTTAATGCTCGATGAAATTCTAGAGCTGGGTTGGAATGATGTAGCAATGGTGAGGCAATGGTCTCTAAATGTTTGTAATGTTCCGAAGGCCATTTCTACTTAGAATTTTGATCGAAAAGAGAGTGAAATAGCTCTATTTTCTCCTTGACGTTTCTGATATGGGCTCTCAAAGATGAACATAAATCTAAAACCTTTTTATAGTCCTCCTAGTAGTAGGTTTCTTAAACTGTTTGTTTTCGTTGTCAATTTCTAGAGACATTTGGATTTTTTATCCACAAATTTTATGTACGTTCAACTCGCCATGTAATAGGACGAATTTGATTGGTCTGATTTTCTTAATCGCTGGAAGGGACTAAATCAAATCTAAGAGCTGTTGCATCCAATATGTAGGTCATATGATCAAATCATCTCCAAATGAAGTGATACTTGATGTTAGTTCTTGAAGAAGCATTCAGGTCTTTATTGACAGAGCTTGGGCAAAAGTTGTGTCGTCCATTACGAAACACAACCGTAGTCATGACATACTTGTGTGACTTAATTCAAATATCATATATTTGTGGATCTTAGAATGTAATAAACTCTGATAATAGCTCTGCTTTATGGTGGTTTAACTCATACAATATTTCCTCTTAAACCTATGCAAAACGTTGTCTGTAGATTGTTAACGATTACTATTATATCTAGAAACTGAATGAATTGTCTGGTTGCAAGTTTAAGACTAGATGAAGTTCTGACGTATTGGGCATATGCACAAGTAAAAGAAGCGATAAGAATGTACTGCCACTAGCGTTTTTAACGATATAAGCAACCATCCTGACTATCTCTGGTAAAAATTGGCTGCTTTATCAATCAAAGAGAATATGCTTAGCAGGAAAGTGTTGGAACTCAGGAACTAGAACCCAGGCCTTTGCGACAATTTGATCGTGATATATAACGCTGGTATATATCGTGATATATAACGCTGATATATAACGCATTTCTAATGATCGTGTCTTATTTTTGAAGACGATAGCAACCATGCTGATACTGTCAATACCGAACGTTATATTCACATGTTGAAACATTTCCTAGTGGCACAGCTTGCTGATCCTGTTGTAACTGAAAACACATTTTTTCAACAAAACGGGACTACATGTTATTTCCACTAACGTTCTACAGAAGATCGGTCATCTCCTCTCCATTAACGGGGACATTACCTGGCCTCCAACATTTGATATTTCGGTGTGTGACTTCTGTCTTTGTAGTCATTCGAAATCGGAGATCTTGCGGTCTGATCTATAACGCACCATTGGGGAAATGAAGGGTAAAACACGGAGGAAGTTGATCGAATTCCAGTGCTAATATTATAAGTTACTATATCAAACTTTAGTAAAAGACTTGAAACGTGTATGAAGAAAATTACGAGCAACCTATGTGATGAAATGCTCGAGTGATGGACAATTTGGAACGTGAGGTCTGTGCAAGGTGTGCAAGTCCTTCAGAAACATTTCTCATAAATTGTAGGGATTATAAATTCACGTTGTATTTCTTTTATATTGCAGTGAATAAGTTTATATGGCTGGTGGAAGTTTCAAAATCGTCTTACTGCCAGAACTGATATATATATACAGGGTGGGCCATTTTAATTAATCCACGGAAATATCTGAAAAATGACAAAACATAGAAGAAATTTTTGAAGTACACGTTATATATTGCTAAGGGGGAAAACCAATTCCACCAAAAGTACCCCTCTCCGCCCCCCCTAAATGGGGATAACGGGGGGTAACTTTGAAATGTCAAATGAGAACATGGGTCGAGTAATACCTCGTTCGAAAGGTCTTGAAAAACTAAGTAACGCTGTACCAAAAGATTTTTCATATTGTGCACCAGTTTCAAAATGGCCGCCATGATATGGTTCGGAAATTCCAGTACCCGTAGTATGAAAACCATGGAAGGTAAATGAATGGAACAAAATTGAAATACGTAAATATCATAGGGCATATCGAATGATGTAATCCCTGTGATCCCAGTGACCTCCCTGAAGGGGTCTTGTGGGCTAACTTCAAAATTTCAATGTCCGACCGGACAACGGTTCGGGCGTACGCTTGACCTACCCAATGCTGTTTGGAAGGCAGACTTCATGCATAGAGAATTGGTGCACTAAGTTAACGCGGATGGCCACAGTTACATTTTGATTAACTATTAGCATTCATGTCATATTGTGAGCTTGAGGGACGAAACGGTGTGTACGTATATCCCCGAAATGCTTTCTGAATAACCAGCACGCATTGCATAAAAGTTTCTCTTTTTTTAGTCACTACAGCGTCATCCTTACAAACAAATGTTTCAACCACACCATACCTATTTGTAAGGTTAGCCTTAATTTACGAATTAAAGTAGAGTTCTCGTTTGAACTTTCACTTTACTTTCCACCCCACTCACATACAGAGCGCAGGGAGAGATTATTTTGCAGGACTTGGATTTCTCTCTATACATTTTGGCAATTTTACTCTAATATTTTTATCTCTGTTGTATTATTCTCGAGCCTTGGAACGCTTCCGTGGTTTTCCTATTTAATTTTCGTTATTTTCATTTATGTCTAACCGTATTCATACTATGGGCACTAGACGTTTTATTAGACACAGTCACCATGTCTTTGCGATCATTTTGAAAACGGTGTCTCATGTCGAAAATTTTCTTACAGAAGCTGTTTGATATTAATTTGTTTATGTAACGTGATGTTACTCGCTTCAAGCTGCTATTTGAATTTTTCAAGTTGGCCCCGGGTACCTTTCAGTTGGCTCTTGGAGTCACCCCGACAACACAACTCGATGTGCCTTACGTCAGTTAGCTACTCCAGTTTTTCTTTTGTTGATTTATCTCCAATCGCTTTCATACTACGGGAACTAAACCTTTTCTCTGACACGGATACTATGTTTCGGCGGCCTTTTGAGAACACTGCCATTTCACATCAATCGTTTTCTCCTGCAATATGTTAGATTTTGCAAGATTTATCGAACGAGGTACCACTCGACTCATGTTACTATTTGAAATTTTGAAGTTAGCCCACAAGACCCCTTTAGGGAGGCCACTGGGATCACAGGGACCACATCGTTCGATATGCCCTATGATATTTACGTATTTCAATTTTGTTCCATTCATTTACCTTCCATGGTTTTCACACTACGGGTACTGGAGTTTCCGAACCATATTATGGCGGCCATTTTGAAACCGGTGCAAAATATGAAACATCTTTTGGTACAGCGTTACTTAGTTTTCCAAGACCTTTCGAACGAGGTATTACTCGACCCATGTTCTCATTTGACATTTCAAAGTTACCCCCCGTTACCCCCATTTAGGGGGTTCGGAGAGGGGTACTTTTGGCGGAATTGGGTTTCCCCCTTAGCAATATATAACGTGTACTTGAAACATTTCTTCTATGTTTTGTCATTTTTCAGATATTTCCGTGGATTAATTAAAATGGCCCACCCTGTATATATATATATATATATATATATATATATATATATATATATATATATATAACCATTTACAATGGTGCGGAAAGTGATATACACAAAAAAGTAGTAAAACTTGTCTAAGTTGGTTACTTTTCAATGAAATCGATGATGACAATCATTGGCAGATATGGATGGAAATCATAGACATATACACTTGGCTGGGTGACGATGACGCGCTATTTCTTATGTAAGTATGTTTCTTTCCTACATAGATAGCTGGCGTTTAGTGCAAGTTCTTTTTAATATTATTAAATCATTAATTAAGTTATTTCGAGCATTCTACACTAAAGCGTATTATTCCATTAGCACATCATGTAGTGTAATATAAATTTTATTGCGACGTGCATGTATTGAAGATTCTGTGTTCACGTATTTATAAATTATCAAAAGAATAATTTATTTTGATTTACAAAAGAGATAAATTAGTTTCACCAAAACTTTTGCTATCGACTTTCCAACATAGATGCTCCCGCAATTCCTATAATTTTGAATATGCTAATGATGTATTCTTTTCTTATTTGTAGTGACTTTTGGAATCACTTTGAAAACGATCAAGAACTGAAGACTAACAATGCGTAAGGCGGCACGCCAAATTACCAAGAAAGGCATCATGGGACCACTTAGACATAAATTCATTCATTGAATTAATGAAAGACGAGCAACGTGAAAATGAAAGACCACGAGTACTTCTGCAAGTGTATAATTAGGGAGCACATAGAAAGCTAAAGTAGAGACGGCTAGATGAGAGGATTCACTGCTTAAAATATAGACTGAAGAATATAGAAATTGATGTAATTTCATATATTGATGGTGTTTTATATTATATCCACATAGAAACTTTATATGCTACTTAGGGTGTGATAATAAGATTTATGTTCTTGTAAGATATTCGAGTTCAATTTGTCTGAAATAGAAGCGAGGTTACAGTTGAGAATAAACATGCATAAAATCTCTCCTTGTTATAGAAAGGGAGTGAAAATTCCCTTGTATGTTATAAGACGAAACAGCAAAAGGCCAAACGAGCATTCCCGTTCCGCCTTAATATAACATCCTTATCGTTGTCAAAATGTGTTTTGAGGGTATAAGGAGAAAGGAGAAAAGGCCAAAAGGACATAAACAGTGAGAACCTATTACGAGAGAGAACAAATGTATGGGAAAAAAATATAAGGACATACACAGTCGTTCGTAATAAAGCTCATAGGTTAACCTTAATGTGATCAAGCACCCTGAAGACGTTTTGCATATTGGTTGTATATCTAACTAGAACGCAAAGAAAAGCTGTAAAGGAGGAAAATAGATTTATACGAATGTATAATTCTTCAAAAATTTCTCAGACAGATAGGTTTTTGGTGGTTTACTCGCTTTAGAGAACTAGTGCCGAAGTAATTGTCTAACAGTGTAACAGGCAACCCAAACGTTTGTGAACTGTGTTATTGTTCAAAATTGACGCACATCATTATCCTATATTTACAAGGTTGAGGCCGCCAGTATTAGAGGGTGTTTCTTTAGTCCCTGAAATTAATTAGAGTTAGGATAAAACAACTCCAAAAAAATTCTCAAGTAATGTCTCTAATGTCTTTTTCAAGTATACACTTTGCAGTGGAAATATCTCTTCAATACATCACAAGTTACAATATAAATATTAAAATTTTGGATTGGGAGAAAGTGGTTGGGCCATTCTGAAGTTGGCTCAACCGCTTTTGCAGTACCTGTACCTAACCAATTCGACGTTGTTGCGGACACTAATTCGACACTAATTCTTCGCATGAACATATTTCTATTCAGCGAAGTGTTTGTGAAAACTTCATAGACTTTGTGTTTGGCTGTACTGCTAGTAACAAAATTAGAATTAAAAAAGTACTTATACTGTTACGTAGGTAATCTTCTGTCAGTCAACGGAAGTTACTGCTTCTGCATATGATAGTCCTCGAAAAGTTAGTGTGCTTAGTCGAAAGTTGAATTTTAAAGTATACAAACATTTTCTAGTCACTTATACATACATAGGTATCCAACAACCTGAAATGACATATAGAAATGGTAGTAAAATATTACATTGTAACTAACATAGATCGTGGCGTTCAAATAAAAGAAACCAAGACATACGTGCATTAGACAAGAAGATTTATAATATTTTATACAAATGAGTGGAAAAAATGGATATAGATACATTGGTTGTATATTGGAGGAAGGAAAAACTACGAATGTTCTGCACGTACTAAAAGTTGTTACTCTAGTGACTTTAAAAGATGGTTGGAGAATAGCGTTAAGTAAATCGTAAAAGAAGATTTAATAAAAATAATGCTTTAACATTTTACTTTCGTCTGAACTAATACTTTACGTAACTGTGTATTCTATTCTATGGTTACGTTTCTATTATAAAATTTAATAAAGAAGTTTGGCACATAAAGTCATAATCCAAGGAAAACTGTATTTACCTAATGAAAGGCACTTAGCTCATTTAGAACTAAGTACTGTATATTAATTTGTAAATAATATTAATTTGTTCTAATCTAAAACAAATTAGCAATAATGTATTTGCTCGTTTGTGCTTCAATTTGTTTAAATTATTGAAAAAAGGTGTATCTTATTAAATAATTAGCAATTTCACATTTTCTTCCACGCTACATTCTCACAGTAGTTTCCAAAAGCAGAAAAAGCAAAATTATAATAGTATATTACTTTAAACATTTTAATATTGCTGATTAAATATTTAACTTGTTTAGGTTTTCTACAACTCTCCAGATGAATTTCCTCAAACCTCGAGAAACGTCTTTGTCCATCCAGGAGGTCCTTTCACACATCACTATTCTAATGATCTTTTTGCAACCAGAAGTACTCCAGCAATTAAGGAATTAAGTGTGGAACAACGAAAATGTGTGTTACCTTCAGAGAATATCTTAGATGTTAGCCCTATTTACAACAGAGTGGCATGTCGATTGCAGTGCAAATTCAAACGTATCATGGAAAAATGTAGTTGTTCTCCGCATCTTTTGTATTCTACTGGTAATATTAATTTTCCATATTATATCATTATTACTTATACTGGGTGTTTCAAAACAACACCGACAACGTTGGTGATTCCTGAACCCAAGATAAGACAAAAACTATGGACCAATCTTGGTGCACAAATGGTTCCTTTTGGAGTTATAGGCTGCGGAAAACATGAAAAAAGTTGAATTTTAAAGGTCCATAGCTCAAAAACTATGGGACCTATTGTAGTCGGGTCAAGACTTCACTTAGAAGCTAATATGTGTGCTGTCCAAAAATACATGTTTCAGAATCCTAAGGTACTCACGAAGCAACTTTTATAGAGGGAGTTTGGCTACAGGCATACAATTTGAAATATTCAGCAACTACCTCTGTAAAAGTTGTAGCCGAAGCACCGCGGGATTCTGAAACTTTGATATTTGAAAAGGGTACAAACTAGTTCCTAATGAATTCTTGATCTGACTTCGGTATGTCCCATAGTTTTGGAGCTATTGGCTTTTAAATTTAATTTTTTCATGTTTTCTTCAGTCTATAACTTCAAAACTAAGCATTTGTGCACGCAGGATGGTCTATACCATGTGTCTTATCTTGGCGTCAGGAATCACCTCCCAAACGTTGTTTGTGTTGTTTTGAAACGTCCTGTATTATAACTTAACGCCCTGTTACAGTTGCCTACAGTTTTAGGTACGTGTTACACCTAATTGATATTTGCAACTATGTACCACAAATATAGCATTTATATACCTGGCTCAGTTTCGTACTCATTTGTTTTTATGTCGTCACTTGGGACATATATCTGTCATCGTTCTAGGTACGTCATTTAGGTACATAATTTTTCAGATACCCTAACAGCAGAAGATGTGCTAAGCATTCGCCATTTAGGTGTTCTAAATTCATCTCCCACATTCGATGTATTTGTTGCTTCTTTTTCTAAGCGATTGTGTACTATACGTGTAATAAACGCATCAACATTATTAGATGGCAACTGTCAGCGATCACTGTGAATATGTAAGAAACATGAAATAAAGATAATAGGCACTCGTCAATTCCTTACAAAATTAAATGCCGAGCAGATTTTGTCTGACTCCAAACGATTTAAGTCATATATATGCGGTTAAAGGAACATTCTGATTAGCAGAATGCAAAATTCCTCAGTAATTTATACCTCCACAAACGGTGTTGTGTTTGTCGCTTCTGTCGCCAAGTCGGAAGAGCACGCGGCTTGAAATCCACTAGTTGGTGGTTCGCGCCAATATTAGGGTAGCCCTACATTTTTTTTTACTTTTTTAAAATGTTGTTTAGACTCATCTTAATGTAAACACATTACGCATATAGGCGATTTAACATATCTTGAGGGGCAGTTTTGTGGTTCATTAACGCTAGCGGCATGGGGAACATACCTAGATCATACTAGGCACGTTTCCCAGGTACATTGCAGGGATGTGCCGAGGGGCGGGCATAGACTGTAACGATCACTTGCCATTCATGTGATTTCTTTCTTAGAAGTATATAAGGCACATACTGGACACATTCCCATGTACTTCAGAGAACATGATTGGCATATGCATGCTACGTAATTGTGCTATCAGAATGGAGATGTAGGTTTTTGTATATACTGTTAAGCAGTAAGACTAACATTTTTTGGTAGTAATTTATATTGGTCTCGGCATTTAGTAGCGTCTTTGAAGAAACGTATTTTCAAGATGGTATACAGTTTTCATGAAATGAAAAACAACTCTTGATCTCTGGACGAATAATTTATGGTAAATGATAAGGAAAGTATATTTCAAAATCGAATATGATTTTTTCTTATACTTCCACAAACTCTAGTGCCTTGCACATTTCAAAAGATTTTTTAGAGAGTCTGAATATTAGTAACATTAATTTATGCAAGAGTCATTGGGCGTTAGATACTCCATCACATTTGAAATGGAGTTCGAATAGTAGTTGTTGATGAGTTGAGTTGATTTTGAGTTAAACGTCTCGTTCAGCAGCGAGGCTATATGAGACGTGGACCACATGAGCTCCCGCCGGGAATCGAACCCGGGTCTCCCACGCCAAAGACGCATACGCTAACCGCTTAGCTACGGAGAAGCTCCCGAATAGTAGTTGTATAACAATAATGTTAATATTATTATATTCTTTGTTCTATCATTAGTAATCTCTTTTCCAGGAAAATATAAGGAATGTGACAATAAAGGCCTAGTCTGCACTTCAGAGGAATTAACAAGTAAGTTATGTAATGGCTAAAGCTTGTTTTATTTCATAAATTATATCGCGCATATATTAATTTCGACATAAAAGTGAAGAATTATTACTGTAAGTAGTGCATTTGAACTTGAAACGAGGGAAATTTGATAGCAACGTTAAAATCTGCGAATATTAAAAACTGCACTATAATACAAAACACGAATTGTTTCATTTTACGTTTACAAAATCTGTGCACAATTTCATTGACTTCGATCCACTTCTTATTGCTTTTCGGGCGTCAACTTTCAAACTTTTGGGTGGGGACTTTTGCCCTCTAAAACTGTATTCAGCTGGAAAGTGTTACATGTTGATATTATATGTAAGCGAAATACGAAGAAGTTATTCTTCTGTAGGAAGATGGTGAAACTACTTTTTCTTAAAACAGTAATTCCTGCATATGTAGTTGCTAGCGCGTGTGACTTGCACACAGGCTCAAGTTCGATCCCCATTGAGAGTTTATTATGCACGTTTTTTTCCTCAAATTTACGAGTTCCCTATATATTTGGCAAATCTTTTAAAAAAATTAAAATTTCAAGTATTGCTGAATTTATTAATGTAGAAAAACTGTTTTATATAAATATGTCCGCATATTAGATGTTCTACTTTCGAGTTAATGATTCATTCCCGTTATTCATAATACCCGTTCTGAATAAAGGCCTAATTCCAGGATTTTATAGAAAATATTTTAAATGATCTTATCTTTAGGCAGAACGGAAATTCCAGTTCTGCCTATTCTTTGGAGACAGTGAATTTTATGATGGATGGATGTTTTTAAAGGAAATGTAGTATCGAAAAGCTTGACTCATAGAGTGTTTTTGTACACATTGGTAGTCATGTAGGTGCATATAATGGCTGTAGTAACGAGAGCTGGGACAAAACCCAAGTGATAAAAAATCAAAGGAAAACTCTGACAAGGCGGACAATATGCTATGGACAGCATTATATGAGTAAATACAGATGGTGATCAGAAAAATGGAAACACCTGAACGAAATTGTTCCACATTTCGCCTTCAGGACAGCCTTGATGCGACATGGGATGGAGGCATAGAGGTCGTGAATGGTAGCAAGTGGAATTTTACGCCATTCCTCGTGCAGGGCATCGGCCAGTTCTGTGAGTGAGGATGGAGGTGGAAATAGTCGCCGGAGTCGTGTTTCCAAGACGAACCACAGATGTTCAATTATGTTGAGATCTGGGGATTGGGCGGGCCAGGGGAGTTGTTGAACTTCATCCCGATGTTAATCAAACCACGATGCTGTGTGAATGGGTGCATTATCATCCTGGAAGATGGCGTCATTGTCCGGGAACAACATCCGGACCATAGGATGCAAGGGGTCTCCTAAAATTGCGACATAATCGTTGGCACTGATTCGTCCGCTAAGTGTGACCACAGGACCCAATGGAAACCATGACATGGCGGCCCACAGCATCACCGAGCCGCCGCCATGTTTCACAGTTGGACGGAGACACTGCAGATCATAAGCTTCTTCGAGCGTTCTCCACATATAAGCACGACCTGTGGTTGGGAATAGGACAAAGGATGACTCATCCGAACATATCACACGTTTCCAGTCCTCAACGGTCCAAGTTGCATGGTCGCGGCACTATTTGCGACGTGCGAAAGCGTTATGGTCCCTGAAGAGCGGTTGGCCCATGCAACACGATCCCGTAAGTTCATGTTATGTAATTCACGGCTTACTGTGATTGTCGAAACAGGGTGGGTGAGATGCTGGTTGAGTTCCTCCGTCACTTGCTCCGCAGTGGGACGACGGTTCTGCGTGACAATGCGCTTTAATGCCCGGCGTGACCTGTCACTCATGATTTTCTTCTGCCCACTGTTCCGCTTCTCCGTTGTGGTTTTCCCGTGTGTTGTGAAGGCCGTCATCACCTTCGACACTGTCCCACGCGACACACCTAACAAAGTAGCCACTGCCGTCACACTCACTCCACATAATCGCGAACAAACAATTTGCCCTCTTTGAAAATCTGAGAGGTCTCCCATTTTACACTACCTCTGTCTACTGCAGCCACTGGACACAGCTGTTCCAGTGCGCCTGAGGTAGTATGGAGACGGACCTAATACACCACCACCAGCGGTCTGGCGCTGCGGGCGCCACGGCACCACTGCCAACCTATACATCTGCAACTATAGGTGTTTCCATTTTTCTGATCACCATCTGTAGTTGATTTACCAGTGCTTGCCCTATGTGATTATTTTCCCCTTGAATTGTCACATTTTCTGTCTTTTAAAGTACGGAAAACCCAATAAAACGTATTACTAAAAATGTTATAATAAAAGGGAGATTGGCTTTAATTACTTTCACACCCACCCACATGAAACTTTCTGGGTACTCCTATTTATTTACAGTTAATACGTTTAAAATACATTTAGCATTTTATTGTTAGACCATTGATTTTAACTGTGGAACTAACTGTGATGTTCTTTGATTATTTTTAAATGTTCATCTTCATGACGTAGAATATAGGAATCTTCTTTAGAGCGTTGTATAAATATTAATTTATTTTAATTCTGAAATACTGATCAAGATATTTTTAGCAAAGACCAAAATGTGAACTATAGTATATACTTACCACATACGTGTTCAAATTATTAGACTCAACATGCAGTTTCTGAATATTTTACAGTTTTTACAATATTATATCAGAAAATGCCTTTCAACTTAGTCCAAATTACTCTTCTGTAACTCTGTTCTTGTGTATTTTGGTCGTGGCACATGCGTTTCAATATCAATTAAACAAGTGCGTACGTGATATTTAAATATAAATACTATACAGTGTGTATCAAAATTGGAAACAAAAAATATGAAATCGAATACTTACAAGAAAATGCCCCCTCACTCAAAGATTACTATTTCGTATCAAATCCGTTATTCTTTATTAAGTCTTCTTTCCTTTGTGGCATTTTATGTACAAGTTTAGCATATTTTGACTTAAATTCAGCATCATCATACCACAAATTGTTGATCTCCACGATCAATTGATGTTTGGTTGTAATATGCTTCTTCTTTAGCTTTTCATTCAGGGGTTTTCAATCGGGTTCATATTAATACTATTGCCCGGCCACGGAAGAACACTAATTTCGTTGTTCTGGAAGAATTTTGTCACAATTTTGCCCCGGTGGCATGGGGCACCTTCATGCATAAAGATGTAGTGTGCGTCATCAAACTAGATTGCAATCTGGACAAGCAGTTCTTCTTCAAGAAGTTCTTGGTCGTGCTTCATTGTTCGCTCTAATATAGGGGAACTTGCCCCAGTACCGGACACCTAAGCATTTTTTTATTTGCTTGAGAACCAATCAACAAATCGATACAAGAAAAGACACTGACAATAATCACAGCATAACAGTTTTATTATAAGATTTCAACATTACAATTTTCGATTTTCTAAAATACTCAAAATGGCGTTGGTCGAAAAACTGTTCCCAGTACCGGATAGAGTACTATAAATATCAATGCGAGGAGTGATTGTAAATATGCAAGCAAATAATATGTTGTAGTTATGAAGTACAATCTATTTGCTATGTTAATAGTATTACATAATTCAGTTCTTACAATATTAGCTGACAAGATGAGCTATACCTTCTACTAGTACTTTCGGTTTAAAAGTATGAAAATTGAGTAGAAAATTTAAAAAAGCAAAATAAAAGAGTATTTTACCGCAACAATGTTCCCTCTCTACTAAATTGTACACAAAGGTGACTACTGTTACAAACGTTGGTACCAGCAACATATTTATAAACCTCTACAATAATAATAAAACTAAGACTATAGTAACAATAATGTGTAGGAAATAAAAGCCAAAAAAACGTCAAATTAAGTGCTCATATCAGTAAGCTCGCTGCTTTCAATTTTCACAAATGAAGTAATCAACATTTTCACTATAATTACACCCAACATGTGACCATCCTCGGCAACTGCAGCGCTGTACTTAATTCTCATCGAAATCTCCACAAATAATACACTCCTTGAGAGTATTTTCCTCCGCTTTGTTCAGCGCCCTTCAGAACACTACAGTTTTCTGCTAACACACTAACCACAGCTTTCTTAATATTTTCTTCATCCCGTTTCCCTTTCTTGTATGTAGCCATCCTTGTACCAAGTTAATAGAAATCAAGTCCACCATAAATATATTCTCAACTAAAACTAATTGGGTACTTTCTTCTGTCCGGTGCTAGGAACATTCGGAGTGCCCGGTATTGAGACCATACGATCTATTAGAAAAAATATTATCAACTAAAGAGCATGGAAATTTTAGTTAATGATTCGTTAGGTATTAAGAAATATTATGAGAGTAAGATAACTTAGTTCACTTACATGGGAAGGGTGCACGTCTTCTGTAAAAGTTATATGTGTACTGCAAGATAGCAGCGAGGATCAATTTTCAGCGATTTACTTGAGACTGGCGCGCACGACAGACAAATGCCGCCAAACAGTTACCTTTGTCCATAAATGCTACAGACGCATGTAGAACAGCTACTGCTCTCTAACGCCGAAATGCTAAAACTAGTACTGTCCGGCACTGGGAAGAGGCCGGTACTGGGGCAAGCTGCCCTATATAGTTTCCGAGACCAAAGATAAACATCACACCCCAGACCATGACTGAAGTTGTATGCTTCACTGTTTGTTGGAGGCATTTGAACTTGAATTCCTCCAGAGATCGACGTCGCACATGTTTTAAACATTCATCAGACACGAAGATACATGATTCATCACTGAAACTCTTATTCCCCAATCATCAGCAGTCCAATGTTATAGGCCCCGTGCCCATTCGAGGCAATTCTTTGCAGTGATTTGGAGTAATTTTTGTTTTCTTTCTTGGCCTGAGTGCTTTTATTCCCTCAACATAAAGAATCCTTCGAACATTTTCAGGCGAAATATCTACACTTCACTCAGCCATTTTTATACTCTCTAGAAGTTGCGTTTCTGTTTCCAAGAGCCAATCGTTTTAGCTTTTTGATACATTTTATCGGTAGCTTTGGATATCGCCCACACTTCCATACCTATTTTGCTGATACATTTGCTTCTTGCTCGCCGCAACGGAGATTTTTCTTACAGATTTTTGCCCTACCCCAACTCCAATAGCAATTGGTCGTTGTGTATGTCTTACTTCCGCCAAAAGTGTTTTGACAACTTCCACTTTAAGGAGAAGAAAGGTCTCTGGCTTTTTAAATTATGCCGCGATAACAAAACATCATGGAATAAAAGATTAATACACAAAACACGTCAAAATCACTCTGAACTGGCCCATTGGAATGCTGAGCGCATTGAATGCCGTAACTGCTTACGATTGCAAGCACAATACTTCAGATTGTAACTTGTTAGAAATCACAATAGCTGTCTACAACTGAAATACTACTTTCAGAACTCTCTCCCTCTAATAATACCATCTGCTGTGCAACGGTGACATCGCCACTTCAAATGTACAGTAAACAAATGAAGGATTCTATATCGGTAGTTAAACCATAAACCCTTCAGCAGTAAAATATATTTTCTCTATTTTTAAATTGATGGCAGATAGACAATTGTGTCACGCAGTGTAACTTCCTTTGCGATTGCCGAGAGTCATTTGCTCATATTTGTATAGTTAGTACTTAAGTCGTCAGGGAGTGGAAAGGTGTTGGTTTTGTTGTGTGCTTGTCAGGCACCACCCGTATACTCCCGTAACATGAAAGACAATTATTGAAAAAATCTCGATGTAAACTCAAAATTTGTCTTTTCTAGAAAATGTCAAAAATTGACTGTAGAAGAAACGATAAATTTGATGAAGAGCAGTGATCTGTTGGAAATGAATTTTTCAGACGGTGATCCCACTTTTCAACTTGCCTGTTCTCATGACAGTGAAACAGCTTCAAACCTGACCCTGGTTTCTTATGTCCCGAAGATTGGACAATGTATAGTGTTGCTTTTGTCAACGCACGAACATATGAAAATTGGCAGTAAAACTTATGATAGTAGAAAACCAGAAATTATAATATTTTACAACTACGAAGTGAGAGGTAAACGCGGTGCATGCAATATGCGCAGAATATCATGTAGATAGGAACGTACGCAGATCGCCACTATGTTTGTTCTATGCACTGATGAACATTTCTGGAATAAACGCATGTATTGTGTTTCGATCAAGTGCTAATGAAGAGAACTCTATATCAAGAAGGCAGTTTCTCAAGAGCTTAGGATTTAGTTGCCGAACAAATTAGGTAAAGAGCACACCTGTTTTATCTACCGCAACACATCAGGAGTCCGTTCTGCAAGACTGTCAGGTTTTGTACCCGAGCAAAAGAAGATCCAGTGTAAGGAAAACGTCGGAGATGTTGCAAGCGAAAAAACTGTAGAAGAAGTTGTGCAAAAATTGGCTGTGCCTAAAACACTGTGAAAGGTTATGCACGGAATTAATTCAGAAAAATTGTATGGGTGACGATGACTCGTTTTTTACCTGTGGGTCAAACAATATACAACACACTTGTAATAGTCTAATAGCTTAGCAGCATAAAAGGGCCGAATTGTGCAAAATGTGATACCAACATACCACTTTCAGGGATGATAGACCTATTAATAAGAAGTAAATTCTGATATAGACCCAAATCGACGGGGGTCTTGTTTTAGGTATATGACGGCATCAATATGGCCGCCAATGAATTTCGACTTAACTGAGTTTAAAAATGTATAACTCCATTACCATTGAAGGTAGAAACTTCCTTTTACCTTTATTTTGCAGAGAATACATTGTACCTTTATTGTCATTATAAATACTTGCCTTATATTGCCGCCATTTTTAAATATGGCGTCTCAAACTGGAAAAATGTTTATTTTCAAAACGATTTTCTATGTTTTATAGCAAATAACTTTCAAACTGCTATGATTATGGGAAAATACTTTGATATAATCGTCAAAGGTCATTTTAATAGCTTTCGAGCGCGACCAGAATCATTGATGTATCTCAACAAATAACCGAGATAATCATTTTTTGTAGGACTAAATGTCGAACTTTCGTGAATAATGTTCGAATGTATCCGTAGATGTAGTTATATGGCATTTGTAGTTCCATTGGCCCTTTGATAATAGGAACATAGTACCGCTACCAGTATGTTCCTTTAAACGTGGAGAATAGCAAATCACAAGTGTTTATCTTTTGTCCGTGCTGAAAACCCTTTATAATGTCATAAATCCAAGATGGCCGCCGCGGTTTATCTCCGGTACGAGAAGTGAAAATTTCTCGCCACAGAAAAATAATAGAAACGTGCAACAAAAGCCAATCTCTTTCTTTGGATGTGAAAAAATCTTGACATAACATGTGATTGACTCTCCTTTGTGTCTACAAGCCAGTATATGACGTCATAAATATAGTATGGCGCTATGGCTTACATATGGATTATGAAAATTATTTATTTCTCGCATTAAAGAAACGATAGAAACGTACAACAATTACCAATATCTTTTTTCATATGTAGAATCATAAAGTAACATAAGTTGTTGTGTTTTCTTTGAGGCGAAAGTATATGACGTCATAAGCCCAAGATTGCCTTCGACTGTTAAATATGCATGAAGAAAATTGTGCCTTTCTCACCTAAGAAAGGTGATAGAAACGTGCAAAGCAACTATTTTTTCTCCTTAAATAAGTTAAATCATGAAGTAACAGAAAAGTGTATCGTGTTTGCGCCCAAAGATTAGTATTTGTCTTGGTTAAGTGTATGACATTGTTATGCAAAGTAGCCGCTGTATGTATTTTGAATATTATATTATGCATTAAATTGAAAACCTAACAAAGCTGAAATTATGCATTATTCGAAAATAACTTTGAAATATATTCTCTTTAATACTAATTGTCCGAAAGTGAATATTTTTCATGTTATTAAACAAAGAATTATGCGCTATATGAAAGTATAAGGCTTGCACTAGTATTTGCGCTATATGAATATTTCAAGGAATATGGGAACTGTGCATTTCGAAAGACATATTTTACATTTAAAATATTTTTAATCAGTCCATTGAGAATGTAATTGTCTGAAAATTATGCTTTTCATATTATTTTACAAAATAGCTCGAGGCAAAAGGCGTCACGTTTTCAAACCACCGCCCAGCTTAATTTGATATTTTTGGAGTTTGTATTAAAATGTTTATGAAACAGACTCAATGTATAAATTTAACAGTATATCAGCGTGAGATAAATTTGCAACAAAATAAACAGTTATACAATTAAATATGTTAAGAATTTGGAAGAGAAAATATTTGTGAGATAGTATGACTATTAACTTAACATCTGAAACGTACTTCAGAGAACTAGGGAAAGTAATTTTTGTTAATCACATTTCTTATTTAGACAAGATCAACTCACAATAAAATGATCTACTCTATCACACTGTCCATCGCAGGTACACAACAGAGTGCACACTAACCCCAAGGTTTGACACTTGCAAGAATGTTGACAAGGAGTCTTGCAACCACAGCGAATAAGTTCTCTACAGTGCGCAGAAACTTCTGGAAGTAAGGAATACAGAGGATAATAACCACGATCCACCTTCTTCCAACCCCTTTACAAATTTCGGGTATTATGGGCACTTTCTGGAGAGCTTGAGACCAGTAATACCCGGCCTGTAGGGCAGCTCGCAGACAGTGTTGAAATAGGGCTGTCTATGTAGGTGCGATCCCTTCGTAAGAAAAATTCTTTTTCGTCATTAATCTTTGTCGACAGTCTTTAACATTTAGTAAAGAACTAGAGCGATCGTACAGGAGTACGGTGAAGCATTGAAGAATTGCAAAGTCCTGAGCTGAAATTTCAGCAGGAGTAACTGAAAGTTTGATAAATATATCCGTTATTTCAGGGAATTCTTGCCACACCTGCCAAGCTGTCTTCTTGCGATGACCACCAAAAGCGGACACTGTGTCACACCCTGCAAATGCGTACCAAAAGAGCAGGGCTTTTCAGTAAGACTTTCCTAGGCTTGTTGCAATTTCGTGGACAGGAATATATCTCTTATTTTTACCACTCCCATATTCAATCCACAAGTGTGATACATTGAGCTCAAAGAATAAAGCAACGGCAATAACAACATCAGAAGCGACAGTTTTAATTGAGATATTCTTATGTCCGTGGTTGCTGGCATGCAATGCATGCAAGGACATGCGTGTGTCTGCTTCTTCTTATTTGCAGGGCATAAGGCTTATCACGTCCATATTAGAGTTTGCTGATTGCGGTATCATCACATGCACACACAATCTCTCTCTTACCACCAGAATCACTTATGTTCTGTGAGTGTTTACACAGAAGTCAAAATAAATCAGTTTTGTTTTCAGAATTATTCAAAAACAATGCCCATTTTTTGGGAGTCAGTGCGGAGTCTTTCACAAGTATTCTTGGTCCTTTTCCTCGTTGATCTCGTTCTTCTTTTTTCAGACTGTCGGAATCATAATTGTCAAAGACTATGTCTATTCTGACGACATCACTCGCAAACTCTTCTAAAAATGGTTGATATGTGTTAGGGTAATACATAGAAAACGTCTGTCCCGGAATAGGCTTCAGCATGTGAGCTAATACTGCTTCATCAAATATAACACACGATACACTAGGTACATCGTATTGTGATGTTCCAAGTGGTTCTAAGCAAGAAATAATATCTGATTTTGCTCCCTTGCGCAATTCACCATTTGAAGAGAGTGACGGAGGGTACGAAAGGTTTTCGCGAGCAAAGAAATCTTTGATGTTTCCACCTCGACTTTGACAAGCTATGTATAAGCGAGAAAACAGGTTACAGTAACTCTTTAAAATTGACTCCTTGAGTCCTTTCTTCGTTCCTTCTTTTTGCGATGTGTGAAAAAGCGAAAGTTTATTTCTTTTAATCGGTTCTCTTAAAGGCGTCTGGCATTAGATGAGCCGTTTCCGAACAAATGTTTGTCCTGTTGCTTTACCAATTCTTCTGCTTTGAAGACAGACTCAGCTGCTTTCTCATCTATAACAGCATGTGTGGCAACGCATATTAGGGCACCATTTTCTTGAGCAAATGTATTTCTGTCATCATCTTCACATGCATTTATTAAAGCTTTCACATGTTTTTTGAACCTAGAGGAAAAAGCGTCTGTATCTTCATGATTACTGTGATAATCTGAATCGTCACTTATTTCTGCCTCTTTCTCAAGTTCGGTTAGTAATCCTGCAATCACTGGACCCGAAACCATCCAACGCAGAAGAGCACATTCATTATCAAATAGACCAATGGCACCTCCTTCACATTTTAGATCCTTATTACATTGTTCATGTAACAGGTCGTGGGACATGTACGAATATTTACTGTTAGTCTTTCTTTCCACAAAATTACCTTTCTGAAATTCAACATATACTTGTGGGTTTCGTACATTCAATTCTCCCAAAGCCTTTACGAATACTGACATCCAACGGACATAATTGATATGATCCAAGGCGAACATCCAGGGACAAATCTGATCCAATGCACTACAATAGGAGGAGAATTTCACCGATCGAATAAAATAGATTGTCCAGCAAATAAAAAAGAAATGATTCAAGGTTCATGGCCGTGTACCAAAATTTGAATTGGGCCGAGAAAAGTAAATCATATAATATTATGCATCACACATATTTAAGAGTCGACGGCAATCTTGGGTTTATGACTTCATGTACTCGCCTTTCGCCTGAAAGAAAAGACAAAACTTATGTTACTTTATGATTCTACATATGAAAAAAGATATTGGTAATTGTTGTACGTTTCTATCGTTTCTCTAATGCGAGAAATAAATAATTTTCATAATCCATATGTAAGCCATGGCGCCATACTGTGTTTATGACGTCATATACTGGCTTGTAGAGACAAAGAAGAGTCAATCACATGTTATGTCAAGATTTTTTCACATCCAAAGAAAGAGATTGGCTTTTGTTGCATGTTTCTATTATTTTTCTGTGGCGAGAAATTTTCACTTCTCGTACCGGAGATAAACCGCGGCGGCCATCTTGGATTTATGATATTATAAAGGGTTTTCAGCACGAACAAAAGATAAACACTTGTGATTTGCTATTCTCCACGTTTAAAGGAACATACTGGTAGCGGTACTATGTTCCTATTATCAAAGGGCCAATGGAACTACAAATGCCATATAACTACATCTACGGATACATTCGAACATTATTCACGAAAGTTCGACATTTAGTCCCACAAAAAATTGATTATCTCGGTTATTTGTTGAGATACATCAATGATTCTGGTCGCGTTCGAAAGCTATTGAAATGACCTTTGACGATTATATCAAAGTATTTTCCCATAATCATAACAGTTTGAAAGTTATTTGCTATAAAACATAGAAAATCGTTTTGAAAATAAACATTTTTCCAGTTTGAGACGCCATATTTAAAAATGGCGGCAATATAAGGCAAGTATTTATAATGACAATAAAGGTACAATGTATTCTCTGCAAAATAAAGGTAAAAGGAAGTTTCTATCTTCAATGGTAATGGAGTTATACATTTTTAAACTCAGTTAAGTCGAAATTCATTGGCGGCCATATTGATGCCGTCATATACCTAAAACAAGACCCCCGCCGATTTGGGTCTATATCAGGATTTACTTCTTATTAATAGGTCTATCATCCCTGAAAGTGGTATGTTGGTATCACATTTTGCATGATCCAGTCGCTAAGCTACTAGACTATAAGTCTCAATACCTTTGTTTATGTCAGCGCACATTATTCTTAATATTCATGTCTACGGTCCAATATCTGATTATCTCCGTTATATATATGGTAAAACAAACATGTTTAATAACTATTGGAAAAAGAGCACATACATAATAAGTGTGGAATTTCCAACATTATATATGAATAAGCAATACATGTGTACCTTGAAATATAAATGTATTTTATTTAAAAAGTCTTTTATGTATATTTTAACTAAATTAGATTTTGTTGTGCCTCACAGACACATCCGACCACTCACGTAACAGCAATTTCACCCTTGTACTGAAGGGTTAAATAACATGTTCAAGAACTCCGAAATTAGGACGGCAACATCAATTTCGTACTTTGGAGGGTGTCTAATAATTTGAAACGTGTCTACAACAGCCTTACATGTTTTATTGAGTTTTCAGTGTTTTAAAAATGTTACTTCAATAAAGTAATGAATTACAGATAATATTTTAGGTGCATGAGATCAACATCATCATACGTATTCTTCCATTATTGGCAGGTCACTTGCTGCAAATGAAAAGCTTCCATGCTCCGCGGTCTTCCGCTAACTTCTTTCTCTTTACGTACGATTTTCCCGTTTTGATATCGTCCATCAATTGTAGTCTCCTACGTCCCTCTTTCTGTGAAAGGTGTGTGACAGTTGAAGGAAAGAATAATCATCCTTTTATGAGACTGCGACTATGAAGGGTGGTTATTAGCGACTCAAGGCCTCTCCCTATATTTCCAGCCACTGCGCTGTTTCAAATGTCAATGCTTGAGGCATAACAGCACGGCATGTAATGTAAGTGTTGCTCTTTGTGAGAACTGTGGCCACGGTAGTCATAGTGGGGAGCTTTGTTTATCGACTAAGGCTTTTGTGTCAACTGCAGGCCGAACTTCCTGATTGGTCTCGTGACTGTTCATCTTCCCAATCTATGCTCCAAATGCTAAGCGTCGCTTAAGAAAAAGCACACGTTCCTCGCTTTCTGTATCTTTTGTTACTGTTGCAGCTATTTCATGTAAATCTTGGGTAACTGAGATATCAAACGTTTTCGCCGAAACTGATTCAGCAACAAAGTGCAGAAAGTCTGACAGTAATCACATCGTGGAGCAAAATCTACATCTGTTCGTAATTCATCTGAACTTTCTGTGAGATTTGACATGCCAGAAGACGATCTGATAGATACTGAGTTGACGGTAGTGACTCACCTGGTATCGAGGAACTCAATCGGTAATCTTTGTTCCCATTATTATCATTTATTGTTGTTATATATTTTGTTTATTATTATTGTTATTACTAGTCATTGTTAAATTTCTGTATTTCCTCTATTATTATCATTACTAATAATTGTTATTGTTATATATATGTTATCCTCATATATTTATTATTTTACCAAGCTTTTAATTCTAATATCCAACATATTTCTCTTATATTTTACTATCTTTATTTTAAAACTTTATTTAAGGTCATCTTTGTTTCAGCATTCTTATTGATCGTGACGGGAACCGACGGACTAGGTTATTTGTTGCAACGCGCAAAACTCGTCTTAGCGCCCCCGACCAACCAAAGCAAACCACCGCTACCAGACTACACATCGCACAGTAATTCTAATTAGTATTTGATTGCCAAATAATCTGAGAGTAGCATGCTTAACATATTGCTATAGCTTTATTATAGTAATTGCAAATCACATTTTTTGGAATAATATCGATATGTGCATATGTGTAGAATGAATCACCAGTATGTTGCATCAGAATAGAATATGTAATTATGATAAACAATGAAGCTGTTGTCTAGAATATTTTGCAATCTCTGAAATCGATTTTAATTTAAACGAAAACAAGAAAAGCTGAAAGTAAATTTAACTTTGCGAGCTGTTTTGGCTGCAAAGGTTTTTATAATGTCCTCAAAGGATAGTTTTGAAACTAACTTATGCTCTATTGATATGATACTAAAGTTAGTATATTGATTTTATCCTGTGAAGTTTCTGAGGTAATTTTTTTTGTTTGCTAAAACTCCTTTTCTTGCCTTACAGACAAAATAAATATTTGCCCAGTTTTGCGACCCGGCAATTCGGCCCCGGTGCACAAGCCCCGTTTCCTTCCTTCTAGTTACGTCACAGGTGACGGCGACACATAACCTCAATTCTGATGTCCCCATTAAAGCCTAATCGATCAGTCGATCCTCACTGTGTTGTACGTGATCGGTGGCAAGTCTTAAATATGTGTTTAATTTTCCAGTTACACTTATTCAGCATTAGTTATAAGTTAAGAAAATAACACTCGTTCTTTCGTATAGCGTCAGCATCATAGTATATATAGTCAGGCATTTACGTAGCTGTACAAATTATATGAAACTATAAAAAGAAAAGTTTCTATGTTACCTGATTTTTGACTTCTTAATTTTATTTTCCGCTGAACATTACTCCCACTTAACACATACTGAAATACAGTTTGACTCTAAATCTTGATTTTGCTTTACATTCTGATATATTCATCTGGTCAATGACATTCTAACTGTAAGGTAACAAACAATTCTCTTTTCAGCAAGATTTGAATATGCGACTATTCACTAAAAGCAAGTGCATAAGCTTTCAGAGAATAATACAGCCTACAATTCTTTTACTTACATTCAAGTTTGTTACAACAGTAACATTATTACCAGTAAGCAATTAACACTTCCTCAATCATTAAAAATTCGAAAAATAAACAAGAATTACAATGTAGAAAAAGTCATGTTTAAGACAAGGCTCATTCATTGCTTAGGGGCATCAAGTTAACTTTTAAACATTTCGTATTTAAAATCTGTGTCTGAAGCTGATTTCAGAAGTTACCAGATCCTTGTGCAAATGGTCGAAATAATACTTATAATGTAAACCCTAATAGCTTTCTCATGCACTTATTGGTATCGTAGAAACTTTATTCTCTTTATCGCACAGTTTTGACCCTTGTGTTCTGAACATCTCTTATAACGGTCATTCAGTAATATGATTTCGTTGTAGTCTATCAAGGATGTGGATCTATTAGGATAAAATTTTAAGAATAAATTCTTTTTAAATGTAATTGACATACAAGATCATAGTTTTGTTGGACTATAATATAGGAGTGATGATGATGGAGGAATGACAGTTTTCACTATCTACTTATAATTTTAGGGAATGAAGATGGAGACAACTGTGTATGTTATCCCCGTTGTGACAGTGAGAACTATGTGCTATTATATGCCGGAAAGACATTGTAAGTATAGCAAATAAGATTTACTGTTATGTATTTGAACAACCAGAAGCATACGAATAGGATGGGAATAATGACTCAAGAATAGTGAGTATGAAATACTCTCTGTCATGCACCGATAAATAACAAATATTAATTCTCTAACTTTCACAATTTCTTTACCTATAGTAGTTGTAGTACTTGTTGCCTCTACTATATCAAGAGAATCAAGATAATTCCGAGAAAAATGCATACACATTTTTGGACACAACAAACTTACACGGCGTCGGATCTTTTTATTTATCTTTTTTCCATGGTACGTTTCTAAACCTTTCTAGAGTCATAGAAACATTAACTCTGCTTTGTAATATACAAATACTTGCTGCATTGTATTATATAAGAAAGAGTTTGATTATGTTATAAGAGTTTGATAAAGAGAATGAGTATGGTGGTAACCTTATAGTATTTAAAATTTGACTTTGCTCAAGTAATAGGTGTATTTAATAGACGAATTAATATACACCTGAGGGAAAGTAATTATTCACCGAAGAAGTCCTCTTGTTACCATTGTTTTATTTATCATATATAGACATGCTTACCTAAAATATATATTTTCCTTTATACAGACGATCATGAGTAATTATTCTTCACTTCATAGCTATACATGTCATGCTTTGGAATAGTCTTCAGATTTCCGAAAACCTGATAGTATATACTATATACAAAATGGTTAAATGTCAGTCAGTTCCTACTTTCAATGATTTAAATCGGTTTTGTTTATTTAATTTTAGTTAGCTGGAAAGATACAATAGGGAAATACCAAGTTTGAATAACTTGAAAGATACTCACAAGCAGTAACCAGATAGAGTATGTGTTTCACCGCTAGGAAGATAAATCAATATATATGTAATCTGTTAGTTTATGTCATAATTTGCTACGTATACGCACATATACACACGTATATACACACACGACAGTTTCTTGCAGCAAAATATAAACCATTAATTATTTTTGGGAAAAAGCAATATAAATTTTTAGCACCACAAAATTTAAATCTATGTTTTCTCAAAAACTAAGCATGAGAATTAATCCATAATCATGATATATTGTTGAATTTGAACTCGACGTGTTCTTTTGACTACTGCATAATATTTTAATTAAATGGAAATTAGGATTTAAAGTAATTGTAATAGTATGCTATATCATATTGGATATACCAATGTTCTATAGTTATGCTCATGCTAAAATAAATAGCTTATTGAAGGTAGTTTTTACTATGAGTTTCACTTCGTGAATCGAAATGGTTACCCTTACCGTATAGATGTTTAGATCTACAGATAAATTGGTTTTCTCTATTTTCTCGAAACCAACTTGTAGTCACGCATATCATTTTGCTCAGCTCAATAGGTTTTATGTCTTAGCATGTATGTAATCTTTGAATAGTTTATTCTAGTTAAGCTGTATTATTGTAAAATTAACTTACTCATGCTGTTGTTTTCATCAGATACATGAGGGCTTCAGCTACAGTTGGTCCAAGTGCTTTCCCATATGTTGGATACAAGAGAGATGTACTGTTCGGAAAGCTCGAAATGTTAGGTAATAGAACGGTATACAATGTATTTAGGTTTTAACTTACTTATTGCCTTCATAATTGTAATTTAAACCTTTTACGTTTATTATTTTGTGAGTCGAGGTGAACTTTCGTTTTAGTTTATTCAGGCGTTTAAGACTAACTTTTGACAAAAGATTGCAAATAAAAATAGAAGTAAATGCAATAAAATGCTAGATAAAACAAATATTTGGTATTGATTTAACATTTAATCAGTATACAATTGGTACTGAATTGTGCATTTACAAAATATTGACACTAGGTTTAGTTCTTCAAATTTAAAATGTTTAATAAACATGCAATATTGGAATAGAACGTTCAAATGTCAGTACGTAAATGTTTATTAAATTTTGAATTTCCTAACGTTGAAGCGCAAATTGCTGCAAGTGAAATTTGGGTATATTCTTAGCTAAAAGACTAACAGCAAAATATATGCAAAGGCTTTGTAACTTTGTAACGGACGATACCTAAATCTTTGCCTTTCGACATTTATACTGTATGGCTACAGAGAAAATTGTAACTTGTTGCAATACTACTCGTCAAAGCGATAGTTCATTATGCATGAGTCAGGCTACATGACTTATTAGTCTATCAAGTACTGAATTGGTGCAGTTTCCAAGTGTACTAGAATTGAAACATTTTATCGGACCGGAATGGTGTCAAGTACACTAGCGTGAATGTAAATTTACTGACCACACTCTTCCAACAACAGATCAATATTCCTGTGGAACGTGTCATTTTTTTAGGTATCTCGACGGAGCGTTAATGGTGACATTACATGAGAAATACGAGCAGAGCCAGGATATTTTCAGGTGTGACATGATAGTGAACTAATCAGCTGGATTCAATATCTGTACAATGTGTGCGTACCTAATGAGTCTTCTAATTTATGGTTCAGAAAATGCCTCTTTTTTTAAAATTTGCCTCTAATACTGATGGAAACACTTATGGCAAGTTTCGGCATCTGTCACCTTTCTTGTACATTCTTGTTAGGAATGCCCTCATAAGGCCTGATATGAAAAGGTGACAAAAGAACATTCTGAGTATCAACTATAAAAGTACGTTTTACATTTCCTTGTCCTGGAATGAGTGGCTGTCATTTTAGTCATTTGTTTATTTTGTAATGCTTGAGGTGGCTAGAAAGTCCCATAAACAGAAAATTCAATAATGCTTGGTGTAGTCATCCTTTAAGGCAAGAATCAAAGCAACTTTCAAGCTAGCGCAAATTTTCCAATTTAATTCCTAGCACTGAATTGTGTTCAGTATCTTTGTTGTGTTTTTATATGTTTCCTTAAGTCCAGCAGCATGCACTAATGGGATAGATGTTTTTTTTTTCATTATCTAAGAGAATGGATATATTAATTGTATTTACATACGCGTATGAATAAACACAGTTCTCAGGTTTATGTTCCAAAACCACTACCGTACCATTAATGGTCGATTAATATCCACGCAAACACACATTAAATCCGCAACCTGGAAATTCCAAACATTAGTTTCTGTCGATTACTGTAGAAAGTCACATTTGTGTTCAAATGTAAGACTTCTGCTATTTTCAGGCTAGAAGTTCAGCATTCTCTTTTGACATCTTTTCAAATCACATAATGATCGTTCAGTTCTGATTGTTGTACTCGATGTGGGGTACTTGAAAATTCAGGAATAAAATCTCAATCGGATAACCCTAAGCTTGAAACTTCTAATGCTGCTGCGACGTCTTTTTCATCAATTATAGGGTCCGTTGGTGCATTAGAGAGATGCATATTGTCGTCATAAGATACAGGCATCATTGCAGATTTACAAGTTGGATATTTTATGTTTATTTTTTCCTGGGATACTAAGATGCATTTATCAAACATAAATAACAGTCATTATAACAATTGGTTTATTACCAAAAAATTGCAGGGGCAGAAAATTCCATTTTTCGTCTCTTTTGAGACAAAACCACATTGATAAATTTACTTTCCACGTTTCACAGCACACGTGAAGACCACAGTACTCATTCGTATCCCTAGCTGGACAGCCAACAGCTTGCAAGCTGTTCTAACTCTTCTTCCAATAGGTCTTCTTGTGATTTTGGAATAAATAGCATATACACATAACATAAATTATTATGTGAATATTTGCACTGTCTCCCTCTTTCCTTTCCCACACTTCTAAGAAACTTCACTCCAAAGAACACAAGTCCATCTCAGAAGAATAACATCCTTCTTAATGTCACAAATAATACTGGTAATGTCACCTAGAACTTGGAAAAGCAGCATACATGTGCTATTCTATTTCTGTTTTCCAGGTAATTGTTTCCAAAAGAGTCACTGTTCTGTCAAAGAAAGAGAAGTAATTACAGTACAAGTACAATACTTATAGTACTATGTGTTCAAATGGTTCATAACATTTTTATATAGGTGATATGAGTCATTTTGGAGACCCGTGTCTCGTAAAAATGATTCACAATAAATATAACTAGCATCAATAACAGAAGTGCAGTGTCCTAACAGGTTATATTATTTTTATACCATTATTTATTGCATGAGACAATATTATTTCCTGACTATGAACATTTTTACGTTGTACATGGTAATTTTTTTTTTTAATTTGTATCCTGCCTTTACAATTAAAGTACATTGAATACAAAGGTTCCATCAATGAAATATGTATTTCCACTCTCTTCGAACGGTGTATCGCTCATGGCTTTTTAACAATTAGAATGGGAATAACGTTAGAGCAAATGCCACAATGTGGCGTGAGATTCCAATATTTTAGCATTCATCAAGGCTTCTTGAATATTGCATTTTCTTACTTCTATACTGCCAATCTCTCTAACATCTAAATGCGATAACCATAAACATGTACCGTATTTCTCTAAAATGTTTTGTTGTCGCAGTATTGCCACCTAACATGAAAATTTACTAATTTTTGAACATTCTTTTTTAGTATCTTCTTTGTATTGTTGTAATATAGGACAATTGACTCACATATTTGGTCTAGGAATTAATTCGTGCGGGTGGACAAGAGATGGCGCAACGAACGGAGCGTCCCACAGTTCCGTGTATCCACACATGTGTTGCAAACCCCTGTCATCGCGTATCGTTCGTAGTATAGAGCAGTGGATTAAAGCGTCAACAACACCAGTTTGTAGTTAAGTGAACATGGCGCAATTTGTGCCTGATAAAGAGTTTTTGCGGGGTGTCCTGCTGCATTACTTTAACATGCAGAAAAGTGCGACTGAAAGTCATCGTATTTTGGTGGAAGTGTAAGGTGACCATGCTCTAGCTGAGCGAACGTGTCAGAAGTGGTTTGCACGATTTAGAAGTGGTGATTTCGGCTTGGCAGACCAAGAGCGAGCTGGACAGCCAAAAAAATTTCAAGACGAAGAATTGACAGCATTGCTCGAGCAGGATTCGTGTCAAACGCAGGAACAACTTGCAGCAGCATTAGGCGTTGATCAAACAACAGTCTCCAAACGCTTGAAAGCCATGGGAATGATTCAAAAGATGTCACATTGGGTTCCACATGAATTGAAAGACAGAGACGTTGAAAGACGAAAAACCATTTGCGAATTGCTGCTTCAACGACAGAGCAGAAAGGGGTTTCTGCATCGAATTATTACGGGTGATGAGAAGTGGATCCATTACGAGAACCCTAAACGAAAAAAGGCCTGGGTGAAACCAGGTGAACCAGGTCCATCACAACCAAAACGAGATATTCACTGTGCAAAGGTTATGTTGTGCATATGGTGGGATATGAAAGGTGTGGTGTACTATGAGCTGCTGCAACCGGGTGAAACTATGAATGGAGAACGTTATCGACGATAATTAATGCGTTTGAAGCAAGCTCTGGCCAGAACAGGACCAGAATGGGAGAACAGACATGATAAACTTATTGTTTAACATGATAACCCACATGTCGCAAAACCGGTCAAAACCTATTTAGAAAATGTCGGATGGGAAGTTTAACCCCACCCGCCGTATTCACCAGACGTTGCTCCTTCGGACTACTACTTGTTCGATTGCATGAACAACGATTTGATTGGACAGCGGTTTACTTCTTCAGAAGATATCGAAACATGGGTCTCTGACTGGATCGCTTCCAAGGATGAGGACTTCTTTCGCCACGGAATCCGTACATTGCCTGACAGATGGGCGAAAGTGGTGGCTAGCGATGGACAATATTTTTCTTAAGGTATTTATGTATTTTGTGTTTGTACTACAGCTTCAATGTGTGCGTACCAACCGCACGAATTAATTCCTAGACCAAATATTACACCATTGAAATCTGTATTCCATCACTATTCTAACAATGTTTTAGTCATACCAGCACGATAATTAGGAGAGGTGCAGGGGCGAACCAAATATTCAGTCCGCAAAACATCGAATGAATTGTCGGTTTCTAAAATTTGCATGAACAGTAGGAAAATTGTGGGTTTCAGAAAATTTCTTCACGCTTTTAAGATATTAGGGAAGGGAACACAATCAGAATCAGCCATTCACAAACTTATACCAAATGTGTGCTGGGTAGTGTAGTCAATAATAAAGTAATTGCAAATAACGCAGGTACTCAAGATATTTCTTGTATTGATGAAATTTTCTCATCAATATTTTCAGTTTAATAACTCATCATCTGTTTAGTCATTGAAATTATCCATATTCAGGCAATTCAAGATTCCAGATAATACACCTTTTCTCAAACTGTGTTGTTAGTTACTTCTCCATTTCAGTTTATTTGTTTCAAACGAATTTTAGTTTCCTTTCTCTCTCATTTTCTAACATTTGTCTGTCGATTTTAAATTTATTTTTTATTCTCTTCCATTGAATTTTTTTGGAAATGCAAATTTATGATATTTTCTTTGAAACAAATTAGAATACTTAATTTCACGTTTAGTGATAATGCCTTACTGCTAATGAGATGGACTTGAGAGAATGTTTGTATATCGTGAAAACGCTTATGCGCCCCGACTGTTATGGATTGCTGTAATTGATGTTAACCTAGGAATTTGTTAGATGAAAGAAAACGTGTTTGAAATAGAATCTTCATTTAACACTTAATCAATTTCAAATTTTTCGTGTTATATAATGTAGATAATCTAATTGTTCCAATGAAGAAATCCATAATTTTTTAAATTTCAGTTACATTCGGAGGTGTCGGAGGATTTTTCTTTGGTGTAAGCATAATCTCTATTGTGGAATTGTTTTTCTTCCTTTTCATGGATTTAATTAATATTATCACTTGCGGAAGAATAGCTATAAGAAAAGAATTGAGAACATATTATTTCAAAACATGTCAGTTATCAATGTGGAAGAAGATTTGCTTACAAGCAAGATTTAGGAAATGTTTGAGAATACGAGTTGGGAATAACAACCGCGTTATTAAGTTTGTGAAAGAGGAGGTACAGGAAGATGTTGAAAACCAAGTGCTGTCTCCAACAATATGCAGGATACTTGCTAGGTAAGACAGTAGAAAGTGCATCTTTGCTTGGAAAAGAAATTAAGCAGTTCTGATGGTATTATTACTAAGATTGTAAATCATTAACTGAATGTAATGATTGAGGGTCCTAATACTTTGACGTATTTATTCAATGAAATTTTTCCCTAGCTCTTTAAATTTCAGCGTGAGACTGTCTGTAATTCACGGTGCGTGTTATGTTCACATAATAATATAATTATCAAATTATCATTTATCAGGAAAATAAAAAATGAAAAGTAATGAGAATCTAAATACTTAATAAACGTAGTAAAATTGCATAGAAGCAATTAGAAAAATTCTAACTGCATCGTAAACATCTTAGAAGTGATTTACTTGTACTTAACCTGGCACATACGTGCCTGAAGTAGGTTGTTATGTCTGAAGTCTCACCTGTAAGTATAAGTATGACAAATATAATATATGCGGATCCTTAATGATTATCAGTGTGGTGATTATTTTAAGTTAATTCGTTCATGCCTCTACAAAACGCTAATAACTGTATATAATGAATGCTGTTGTTGTGTTTATTTAGCGGAAATTGGTTTTACCCTGAACTGTTCATATTTATTAATTATTATAACTAACACTTAAGGAGGTGCGCATATATCATAACGTAGGTAAGCGAATGGGAGTGTCAGGCATTTCATTAAATATTTTGTTTTCTTAGTTAGTAATTGTGCTTTGGATTAGATCTTTTCCAAGGGTAGTCATCAAAATATTACCTACTAAGTTTTTTAACAGTTTGTCTTCCAAAAATCAAAATTGTGATGTGACGTTTTTGTATTTGTACTGTTTGGTTCATAAAGATAAGCTAAGAATAACATAGAAAAATATTATTACGTTGGAAATAAAAAAAACGAAATAACTACTAACCTTAAAAGTACGGGTGAGTTAACAAAGTACGAACAAAGAGTAAAATTGTAGCTCGAAGTACTTATTGAGATTAGTTTTAATACAATTATAGTATAATCCTAAATTGTTTTTTTTAATTATTAGTTTTAATAGCAATGTTATTTGTTATGTCAGTAATAGCAGTAGCAATGATAAAAGCAAGTGTAAGAAAACGTCGTCATATTGTACGTTCTCTATACTTCTCACAAAGTATTTCAATAATCAAAATACAGACGATATATACAGTAAGATAATGAACACTAATAATAAAATAAACCAACCACACGAATAGTCCCACTAAAGCAGATTTTCAAACTGTTGTATGCGTGGACGAATGGTCTATATCGTTTCCCAAGAAAAAAACGCACAGTTCGATACGAGACAAATATATGTTTCTGCCTTTACTGTATAATATTTTTACTCACTTCGAATATTTACCTAATATTATATTGTCTAAAATCTAGTGCTAATAAAGGCGCCCAGCATCAGTACAATAAAGAGCACCAAGAAATCTTTGAGTAGATCTTCTCTATAATATTTCTGTGTAAAAATTCCCATAAGTCCCATACTAACAGAATTGACAAGAATATTGTGGAGCTAAATAGGTCTCAACGATTGATATTACTAAATTATATTATCGCAGGCAAATTGAGCATATTAAACCGTAAGAGAAGCGAAATCTGTCTTTTTAGAAGAGGAAAACGTAAGTTTGCACCCGGAGGTATACTGCACTCTGACCTACTTTAAACATGTTCCCAGTTTAACAGTTTCCCGAACAATGATGTACTTGACCTTCATATAATTTTTATTATATTGTTGGCGTGTTCTGAATGTATGAACTGTATAGTCAACTATGTACTTAAGAAAATCCTCCTCCACAAAAGGATTAGCTGGAGGTATATCGTACTCTCACACACCCAGTTAGGGTTAATTTCGTAACAATACAAAATAATACATTTTAACCCGCGTCAGGTACCATGGGGTCAAAATTGACCCCAGTGTTCTTCACAGTGCTGTAACTTTTAATACATTCGAAATTGCTTCTAGCCTTTTTTTGTATTTTCACTTTGGTCTCAAAAATGAAATGAAATTTTGAGTTTTACGTCCCACGTTTATGCCGGTTAGGCTAAAGGAGACGGTGATAATGAGTAATGAATGAAATGGTGGAATGAAGAAAGTGGGAGGAAACGGGAGAACCCCGAGGAAACCCACGCACACGGTGCTTGTCTACCACAAAGTTCACTTGGCGGGAGCAGGTTTTGAACACGAAACCCCTAGCACCAGAGGTGAACGCTCTACCACTGAGCCACCGCGTCCCCACACTTTGGTTTGAGACAGGAATTATGCTTACTACAGACTTGTGCTCGGGTTTACCTAATGAAGGATATTTGTTAGTCTAAATGTTTGGGGTCAAAATTGACCCCATGGTACCTGACGCGGGTTAAAACTGTTACATGTACATAATATAACAGTTGTGTTTAATTCATTTACCAAACCTAATTTATAATTGAATGGTATTATATCCTTCAATAATTTCAGACTAAAATCTGTAAGGATATTCAAATTGTTATTTACTTCTCTAGAAGAATTCAGGAAACATAGTACATTAGACGGATTGAGTACTACTGGAGACCTAGCTTTTCACTTAGTTGCACGGTAAGTATTTAATAATATTTCATTTATACAAACTAGGATAAAAACAAATGTTTTCATAATTGAAGAGAGAGTAATACAAAAATATTGAAACATTTCAGTTATATCTCATATTTACTTAAGACGATACATTTGTCTATGATTAAATACAGAATTAAATGTAACCATTTGTACATTATCATTTTTTAATTAATTTTGTTCATATCTTCTACTAAATCAACATGAAAGAATTTTTGAGAATCGAATCCTGGATTTTATTAACTGAATAAAGACATTCAAACATCGTTTTCTTCACTTTTGTACACAAAAATACGGTTCTAAGCTGACGATGAAAAATGTTTAGAACGGGGTAGTTTTACATAACTTACTTTAGTACTTGAAAACCAATCTGACATAGAAGATTCAAGAGAGAATGTGCTAGCAGAACTCTATCGATTGACAGTTAAATAAATTAGTACAGACACAGGAACAAGGAAGTATAAGAATTATGATAGAAAACAAGTACATTTTATCGTAAGAATCTTTGTATGCATTTAAGATTTCAGTATACCTGATTCTTCTCGTAAAGAACATTCAGTTACACTGTTTCAATTCAGTTATAAGAAAGGGTTACCTAAGGGAGGAAAGATATGCTGGACATATACTCCTGCTTGATCTAAAGTATGAAACTTTCGGGGATGGGATTTAAATTATATACATTAATTATTCTTAGACACTGGACTTTAGAAAGAAAAGGACTTCAAGGACTAAAGATTGGAGAGGAGAAAAATATTTTCTCGTTATTCACTAGGTTCTCTATATGTTCCACCTAGATAATTGAAAGTTACTAAGCAGAATTTGCCGAAATTTTGATGCTAAGAAATCATATAAAAATTTTTTAGAAAATTTCTTTTAGGTGTAAATAAGAAAACTATTTGCAGGAAAATGGGAGAATCTTCCAATACCACGTACTAGTAAAGAGATGCAAAATAGTCTCAAGTTAAAATCTATCTTTGAAGTGAGGCTCCCCAATAATAGTTTCAAGGAATAGGGACTAAGAAAACGTTTTGCATGGTAGTGTATGATTAATTCAGTTGGGTACACACCGTTTTAAGTTTAGGTTAAGAACTCCACTCTTACTTTTACTCACTCTTAACTAAAGGGATAACTTTCGTACCGTAATGAAAATAAATGTGTAAAAACTGTAATTTTGTTTTCAGATGATTCTTATTATTTGAATATTATTCTTATTATTATTCCAGAATTATTTGGTTCGCGATGTGGTTTTCAGCTCTTGTATTTTCTGTATGTGTTGCTATCGACTTGGGAACAAGTTATTATGGAAATTCTGTTACTTACGAAATTGATTCCCAGTCTTTCAAGGTTGATGAATATGACGTAGCAATTTCCATTTGTGTTTTTGAGAAAATCAACTGGACCTCAATGTGAGTAGATAACTAAATCGATATATGTTTGATTTGAGTTCGAAGGTAACTAATTGTTTCTCAACGTTAATGGTGCTCATTACGTATTGAGATTAAAACACATAGATACGTTATTGCTAAAATATATGCTTCTTCAATATTTGCAGAAAATAAAACTCCTATATTTGGAGACTGAAACGGTAAACCATGTTAGGTTTTTTCTTTATGCTATTACATGTCGTGCGAATATGAAAGGAAATCAGGTTTGTCGAATCATACGTTTCTTCAAAACGAATTCAAATTATGAACACCTATTTGTTGTTTGGTGCTTCGAGGTCAAAAAATGTACAATGTAAAGTAATAATTCCCTAATATGTTCATAAACCTACATTCGCTCAAAAATTGAGGTTACGAGGAAGTAGTTCCGTGATAATGTCCACAACATTACCGTTCTGAAAGATAATCTTCAAGACCTTCTCTTAACCTATTACACTGCAATTTGAACAGCAATATTGTAAGAAGAAGCAAAAGATTTTTGTGACCCGACTCAAGTGAAAGGATCTTATGACGATTACAAAAGAGAATACGACGATGACAAAGTTGGACTTTTGTACTCTTACGTATTTTTGAAATGGTCCTTGGTTTTGATATACAATATGTCAAGTAAGAAAGGTGACTGATGGGAAAAGAAACAGTAAACGTTGAGAATTCGTAACTTTTAGTACGATTTCTAAACTAGAAACCTCGTGAGTCAATACATGTATAAGAGTTGTTAAAGAACTTACTGAACAAGACATGCTACTCCTGTGAAACTTGCGGTTAAAGCCTTTTGAGTGTTTGAAATTGTAAGGAAACTCTTTCCCCTCAACGCAAATTTTAGATTTCGTTAGTTTCTACGAGTCATGTGAATCAAAATCTGGATAATATCGGGTGATCAAACTTCATTTTTGCCTAAATCTGGTGTACCATATTTTCTCGGTACAAAGATGAGCATGAGTTCTTGGCCGATAGGCAGGTCGAACTCTAACACTACGCAAAATATCCCCGTAACAATATGGTGGTAACAGTGTGGCACTCTGGAGTGAAATCCTTGTATATTATGACCTTGGAATTGAACAGAGGAAAAGAGTTAAGTTTTGGCTCTCCTACATGCGCACCTTCTTTGTTTTTCGGAGAACCTTGATCCTTCTGTTCCGAGCCCTGACGATCTCTGTGTTATTGGAACTGAATCCAGGTGATTTACTTTTTACACGTCACTGTACTGTTCTACTCTGCAGAGTTTTAGGTCGTCACTAGGTGAGTTCATACATACACCTTCAGTGTGCCTAAGTTCTCAAAATGAGATAGTCAACTGCGGAGTCATATTGAGAATCTAGGTAAGTCTTCCTTTCAAAATTCTTAAGTACAATTTCCGCTCGTTTTGTATTTTCGATCAGTTCAATTAAGATGTTTTAGCTTTAGTCAGTCACCGCTGTCCATGGTCGTGGATCGTCATCGTCCTGACCATAGCAAATTCTCTGATATCATTAAACACATTCTTATGTCTCATCGCCTCAATACGGAACAGTTTGAATCATTCGAAATATCTCTGGTACTCTTTTACTCAATTTGGAACCGAATTAATTGTTGTTCTCACTTCTTCATCATTCCCTTTCCAACCTATGTTCAGCTGGTATAATGATCACCAAGATCTGTTCGCATCGGCTATCGCTACTAACGCTATATAATCTAGATCTAAGGTAGTCGAAATGTGTCCCTACGTAGTAGAAATATTTCTTAAGGATAGTTCTGATGCTTTCGTGGGAAAATGCTATGTTCCCATTAACAAGATTGTGTATATACAGAAAACAATACTCACAAGATTTCACCAAAGTAAATGCATAAATTCTTATAAACTATCGATTACTTGGTACTTTGATATACAATTCTCATAAGTGTTGCACCAATTAGGGCATTTTATATTTCAAATATTCAATGTTCGTTATTTTATATTAAATAATAGGATTAAGACTGTTCAGTAAATGCAAGTGGAACATAAAGTTATCAAACTGCTGAAACGCAATTTATTATTTTTACTCATAAGGAAAATAGAAAAACAGATATGCCAGCTAACCACAATAAATCAGGACACTTCCATGTTTCTTCCATAGTCAGAAAACGTTAGAGCCTAACGTTAAAAGAAGAATGTTCTAATATATCCAGTCACCATGTAATCCTAAATTCAAACAAATATTTATAATTTACTAATATATTCCTGTATAAATGGATTTTTATAGACATTTTTACTACTGTATATCAGAGCTCTACCAATGCTTTGAGATCTTTTTAATGGTATTGTGCATCAAATCAAGAAACGCTTCTTTGTAAGGAACATATATTTGTGTTTCATAAAAGTCTAACAAATGTATCTAAAAGTTAAAAATATAAGGTGATAATAATAATAATAATAATAATAATAATAATAATAATAATAATAATAATAATAATAATTAATAATAATAATAATGCAACTAAGCAAATACTTCGCTTGCTGCAATGGTCATTATTTATATGTTTATAAAAATGTTTTACGAAAGCCATGCAATCACAAATGTATTTCTTCATAATAAGGATATCTATTTCTGCTGCATTTAGTTACAAATATGACAGCTCGGAAGGGTCAATTAAACATTAAAAGGTGCATAACGAAATCATTCAATGAAAAATACATATTTTTTCCCCATCTTGTTGCACACTTTTTCACTTCCCTGGAGTTTAAGAAGCATGATGATATGAAAGTTAAAATTATTCAAACCAGAAACGTACGTTTCAATAGCAAAATAATTACCGGTAATTGAGTTATTGAGAATGATCTCCAAAATTAATCCAAATTTCGTACATTGCCTCAATTAATAGTAGTTTGGAAACGCTCCATATTTCTTATTTATTTATTTATTTATTTATTAACAAGTCTTACCTACAGCTAATAGTCGAATTTTCCATTAGTTGAGTTGAGTTGATTTTAGTTTAGCGTCCCGTTCAGCAGCGAAGATATATGAGACGTGCACCTACTGATTAACATGGAATCCGAACACATGAGCTGCCACCAGGAATCGAACCCGTTTCTCCCACGCCAGAGGCGAGTACGCTAATCGCTTACATTTTGCGAATAGAACAATGTTAAAGTTAATTTAGATTGCACTTGTCCAGGAAATGATTGAACACTATATATCAAAGTTATTACCACAGTCTTTGTCAAGTGAGGTTGATAAATAATCTAGAGTAATGAAGGCTGACTGGAAATTTTAACCCCGAATCTTCTTATTACAAAGTGCAAAATATACTTTTATCTACAAGCGTCGTTCACACTGACTCGCATGCTATAAGAATAAGTATTTCTTTTGGAAACATTCTTTTACTCAGTTACTTATACAACTTGAATATTAATTTCCTTTTATAAATATCTTAGTAGCAGATGTACGCATATGGTTTGCGGGATTGTCGTTTAATGACATTTGTTATTCGAGCATTTGGCTTAATGTGGAAGCATATGTATTTATGAGGCAGATGTGTCAGCTTCAAAAGTCATTCCGTCAGGATGTCATAAGAGTGTTTCGTTTTCGATGTAAACTATACACCTTTGCTCCCTACAAACATCATTTGTGGGTCATTTTAGTTCACTATTGTTTCTTTAAAGATCTGCCAAAGCCCATCGTATGATTGTGAAAGTTACAAAAAACATACTGCATGTGGCAGTAGGTGTGAACGACGGTTAAAACTATTCATAGGTGGTGATTTCAAAATAGAGGGCAAAGAACATTGAAAATATTCTAAGATGTTGAATTGAGAGATTTGCTAGATGGGATTAATGTCAAGTAGGAAAACAGTTTGCAGAAGTATTGCAAGTTAATCTACCAACTGTTTCCAGACATTTGCATAAATTAGGAAAGATTCCAAATGTAGGAAAGTGGGTACCGCACGAATTATGGGGACGAGCAATAGAGTAGTACTGTTGAAGCTTGAGGAGACTTGGCTCTGATTAGCTAAGATACCACACGGGACCTGAATATATGCTATAGAATATTTTTGTATCAATTCCTTTCGTCAGGGGTGCCCTGGACCATCCCCTTAAACTTTGGAATTTTACAAATTTAAAAATTTGGTAATCATTAGTAGAAATATATAATTAGTGTAATGTGATTGGTAGATCACTTCAAAATTTTAGTGGCCCATCACTTTGAAATTTTAATTTTAAAATTTTCAACTGCTCTGAATACTTTTGTTTAAAATTCTGTTGATCAGTTTCAAATGTTAGTTATAAAATTTGTTGAGACTTAGAATTATAATTCGACTCGTAGTCTAAGGTTATTGGTAGAAAAATATCACTTAAATTTAATAGATAACATTGTGCAACAGTGAAAATAAAATCTTTTCCGCAAAAGTAGGTGTTCTTTATGTATTTCGATCTCCTGAATTCAAAAATGAGACTCAAAACATCTTATCACCTATTGTTTTGACGCAAATCGTTTAGTATGAAAATATCAATAGCACATACTGAAGTATTAGACACATATATGGAACAATAATCATGCTGAAGTAGAATATATGTTTAAAACAATAAAATATTTTAATATGCACATAAGGAAAAGATCCATATGGAGAATGTGATACAAAACATGCGTTAAGCTAATTCATTCCCTGCTTTCGTAGTGGCCATGGCGTGGCACCTGCTTTTCCTCTTATGCGACATTTGCAGGTGCTGACGGTGAAGCATGCATAGGCATCCGAACATCCGAAGTGTCCTGGTAATGTTATTCCGTGTCCTTGTTAAAATGATGAAATCTTTCACTCTGTTCCTGACTTACAGCACCCAGATTTGAAGGGCAAAATTCAAGATGAGAATGTAAAAAATGTAACTTCAAATGTATTGAGCATCCCAGCATTGTGAATTTCGTCAACATTTACTTAACTATGTCGATATAATCTGGGATACAATTTTTTCCTCGAAGTTTTGAAACACACACTAAAAGACAGTCCAGACGTCTCGCTCCACTTTATTCATTGAATAAAGGAAGCTTTCATCAAGCATTAGTTTGTGAATATCGGGACCAGTAAACATACCTTCTTTCAACTTTGCATCTGACATATTGCGGAAATTGTTACATATACATTTGAAGCAATTTCCACACTTACTTATGGCTTTGGCAAACTGCTTCATTATGTTTAATTTGAAGTGCAAAGGTAGTAAGAGTGTTTTGTCTCTTTCAATTTGATGCTTTTGTAACCTGGAACAAATCCTAACTTTCGGGGCCACTGCGTTTGCTCCCAATGCTTGTCACGAGCCCGACTGTCCCAATCACAGATGAAAGAAGGTAAATTCATATATCCTGATTGTTGTCGTAGAAGCATACCACCACTTCAAAATCACCATACACCACTGGTGAACACAAATACCGACAGGTACTGAGGCATATATATTACCATTGTTTAGCAGAACTGCCTTCAGGCTTCTTTTAATTGAGTCAATAAACAGTCTTCAGTCACGTGGTGCGTATGGAATGTTCAACTGGCCTATCAAACCTTGTAGATCACTGCAGTACACTAACAAGTCCTTTCGAGCAAAATATTGTGTGAGTAACAAGTCCCTTTGTATGTAGAATATAACAGACGTACTAGGTGCTAATAAATGTCTTTCATGCAGTCTTAACCCTAGGAGATCTGCTTTGTCCTTTGCCAGCCCCAGACCACAGACTAAATTATTTATATCAGACTGAACGAACAGAATAGGGCTCTCATTTAAGCCTACTTCAAACTCAGTATCATCCGCCTTCCGCACGGTATCTATGTCATCACTGTCGTCCGCAGCTAATGTCTTCGGAAGCTGTAATGTAGGAATATCCGGGCCTGTGTCGGACAGGACGAATATCTGAGCGTATGTTGTTCGTATACTCAATAGTATTCTTGCTTTTCTTATTGAAAGTTCTAATCTTACAAGAGTAGAAGTAGCAGTCGTCGGTATGGTTCTGTTGCTCCCTCCGAAATAGGCATGAAAGATCTTTTTGACGAACCCAATAATGTATCTTTAGTCTTTTTCCACCACAAGTTTACAACAAATATAAACAAAAACTGTTAAGAGAGCTTACACAGCCAAAGGTAGACATTTTACACTAAAATGTACTTCCTTCCTCAAACAACACAGTGACGGACAGGAAGCGACATTTTCAATGCGACATTTTGCTGTGTGCCGCTAGGGTCGCAAGTGTTAAACAGTTCGTAAGAGATGCACCGCTTCTGATCTTTATATGATGTTTTCATATATATTATGATATCATTATATTGCATTGTCTTCAATATACTTGTACTCATTTAAAAGTTTTAATTATCACTTTACAAATTTAAATTTAAAATTTTTAAAGATTTTGGATTTTAGATTTGAAAACTTCTAGTATTATTCTTGAATCATGCTTAAAATGTTTCACCTTTGAAAAGTTTTGCTATCGTTGAAAGTTTTGAACATTATTGTGATGAAATATTTTACTCTGTAATTTGCTTTCACTTCTTTATTTTTAATCTTCAGTTTGCAAATTTTGCTTAAATTTTTCACTTCTCGAAAATGTATCACTCAGTAATAAAATTTTACATTGCAAAAAAGGAAGAATTTCTTATGAATTGGAAGTGTTTAGAAGAGAAAGATTTGGCAAAACTGTACACCAGATTTACACAAACATGATAAAACAGTACATTTCAGAAGAAAGTGAAAATAAGTCAAATAGTTACCACAGACCATCAATAGCTATTACCTGATTTGAATCGAGGTTTGAAGGGACAGCATATAGAGTAGACTAATATACAAGCCAAAGTTGAATTTTTCATGATCATGCTCGACTATAAATTGCTAAGCCTCTCCAAGAAACTTTAAAATTGTTTGGCTGGCACGTTTAACCCAACCTCAAGTATTTATCAGATGTATCCTCTGTTAACACTTATTCCATTTGATACAGCATGGACTTTCTTAACAGTATTTAAATTCTTATGGAGAAGTGAAACCTTTATTTGATGGCTCAATTGCCTCAAAAGATGAGGAGTTCCTCCAGTGAATAATTCGTAATTTGTCTGAAGGATGGACGGAGTTTATAGATAACGACGGACAATATTTATATAATTATATTTTTCGTTTAATAAATACACTAACATGTTCAACTGTGGAAAAATCTTGGAAAACATATGCATAAGCACTAAAAGAGCCCAGGACCTCTTCCCAAACAAGAGCACTTCATCATAATTTATAATGCTATACAAAGGAGGCTTTGAGGTACAACGATATGGTCTTAAAACAAAGTGGACTTAGAGCAGAATATGCCTCCAGTATAAGTTTATTTCTTAGTAGCTCCAGGTTCTGGTTTTGTAAGAACAGTGTTTATAGGTAATAGATGTTAGTGTTAGCAAAATAGCAATGCACATTTTTCTTACTTCGCATCTTTGCCTTTCGATTGCATATGTTTACCTGTAGTTTCCTTATTTTTCCTGTTAAAGAAAGCGCCTATCAAAATCAGTTAAATTAATCTTTTACAATTGAAGCACATAACTTATGACAACCGTGGTAAAACGTAAAAAAAGTTATTAGCATTAGTATGACCAGTATTAGTTTAATGGAATCGAAACAATTACCTTTAAAACAAGAGATGTGTTCTGCTAACCATCTTCATGTTTCCTTTAAGCTACAAAAGATTTCCGGCAATATGTTCGAAAAGACCGTATACTTCTATATCTTACTATTTTTAAAAGAATAATTTAATAATGAAATTACAGTTAGTTGTCCATAGGATGCGTAAGTGATCCACCATGTTGGATATATAATTGAATGCATTTCTAGAATTCTAATAACATTTTTCTTGAGAACACGAAGTGTAATTTTGCCAAAGACAAGCAGTACTGCTTGTTAAAATGAATTCTTGGTATTGTAGTGGCGCCCAGAAACTAGTACTTGATAAAATCCCACAATAATATTAGATGTTACACCAACATCAACAAATTATTAATAATAACATTGCTGTCAGTTATATTACTAATAAATATGTAATACGTTAATAATAAAATAGTAAGGTACAGAAGTATACACAGTTGCCGGACATATTGTAGTATACTCTTGGTGCCAAAATGGGAAATATAATTACAATTGCTTTTCAAGCCGGATATCGTCTCCAGTAATGATTAGTCATAATTATTTGATCAGTAATTAAAAATCACATGCAAAATTTGAGGATTTATTATAAAACATATATTACGTTTGGCGATCATATTTATTCCCTAGGTATTGTATCACGTTGCTCAATTACTATTAGTACTAAGTTCATAAGTGAATGTTATTCCAATACCAACATCATGGGAGCATATTCAGTTCGTGTAGCAAGAAGTACACTTCTGGTATACATAACAGTGGTTGAATGTCAACACAGTCAGACAGGAGCAGGATAGCATTATAACGAATGGTGCTAACAAATAGGAAGTCTACTAATGCTGATTTTATAATAAGCATCAATCGCCACCGATAAACCAAACCTTTACAAAACAATGCGCAGAAACCTATAAAATGAATACATATGGCAGGACTGCTGTAGCAAAGTCCCTGCTGACACACGTAAATGTTACGTAAGATTTCGGTGTTTTAAAGATCACAGGACGTGGGTTGCAGAGTATCGGAAATACATCATTTGACATTATGAATGGCTATCATTATTGTGCATGTGTAACGAACTCCATTTGAAGCCATTGCTCCGTGCTGCCTTCTGCCAACCGCGATGGTTTTGTGAAAAGTTTGTATTGTGTTTTTCAACAGGGTTAATTGAATTCTAACGTGGAGTGATGATTGCTGTCTTATAAGAAACTTTTACAGGACGAAATTATGTCCATTGCTCAAACTGTGTTCTCTGCTGGGATGACATATATCAAGTTAAATTGCTTTTCTGTCATAAGAGTGTTATACCTTTTCTCAGTTTCACAATCGACGGATCTCAACAACGTCAAGACTTTGTGGTATGCTTTTAAAAACTATGCATTCTCTCGTTTGTATTATCCATGGAGAAACTGAAGTGTGTTTTGTATGAAGAGAGACTTAACACTCTAGTAAGGATGATTCATTCCCTGTTCCCGTCTGTTAATCTCGGAATCCAGGAAGTTTACAGACTAGTGGTCACAATTCCAACGACTGAACTTACTTAGGGTACTTTTGAATTTATATATATATATATATATATATATATATATATATATATATATATATATATATATATATATATTAATACCATATGTTCCATAAAATATACCCCAAAGCAAACAGTCCTAATCGGATTAAACTCCAGGTATTTCAATTACATATAATCTATTATCTTCAAATAAAGTAGAGCTCATAATACTTGTCAAGCTATATATTAGACTGACCGGAGAACTCCACCTTTTTTGAAGTCGTAATACCACGGGAATGCAGTGAATTGGGGAGACTAAAGAGGAATAAAAGTAAATAAAATTGGTTTATATCTTTCGGCCCCACTGAGTTCGATGCGAAAAATTCACATTTCTACTATAAGTTTTATCTTACTTAAATTATCAATATTTAAATGTAATGGCTCTCGAATCTTACTAAAACCTATCAGAATTTAGATAAGGAAATTTTCAAATCGGTCAAAATATTTCGCTCGCGCAACGCGTATGTGAACAATTGAATATCTCTGGCTCTACTCGGTCTTACCTAAAGCGAAGATAGGCATGGTTGACCAAGACAACAGAGTCGTCATGACAAAACCATTCATAGCCTGAGCTCTGTGGTATTTCCGAAGATCACCTGAATTTCTTAGAATTGACAGCCGTTGAATGAGGGGAATATTTTCACTGATTTTAACATCTGTTTTCTAAATCATTATGCATTTAAGTAAGATTCTACTAGAGCCATTACATTTAAGTAACATAACAATTAATGTAGAAATGTAGATTTTTCCACATTTCTGCAACATTAAAGTACACAAGCGACCGAAAGGTATGAACCAATTTTATTACCGTTTCTGCTCCTTTATAGCCTCCGAAATTCGCAATTTGTCCGCGGTATTACAACATGAAGAAGAAGATTTGCATTTTCCGGTCTACTTTGCTGTATACTATATCCGTTACTATTATTTCACTCCCATTATTCAGAATGTAGGGAATAATTGTGAAGAAATTTGTCATAATTCAAGTTTTGTTTGAAATGAGCAACAAATTTGGTAAGCTAGCCAAATATTAAATCAAACTTAGATTTAGCTTAATATAGTTAAACTATTAAAATACAGTATATTGTTTCACATCTGAGTTGTTGATTAAAATTAATACTCCTTGTGTATTCCTTTTAAAATAGGGTGAGTATATTCTCAGAAAACTTTCTATAAAATGGAACTAAACTTCCATACGTTACACATTTTAGGAAAATGCGATTTAGATATTTGCAATTTATACGACATTTGTGATCTTATAAGTATTATTTGTGTCATATGCAACTACCATTAATTTTTAAATGAAATTAAAGATTCGTATAATATAACATTAGTGTGGATAATGTGCTAACGCATTCCGGAATTTAAAGAAGTATTTCATTTATCCTCTGGTTCCTTGCTCACCGGAGATAAAAATACGAATAAAAGTAATAAAATCACCATGAATATATAAAGAAATTGATTTATCGGGAAAGAGCTATCAACCCTGTTGAGTTGTCAGCTTGTGCACTACCACTTGACTGTTACCAATAGCAATAGACAATGTGTTTGTGCACTGGCCTACCTCGGGGTGTCCATTATATTTTATTTTCTTAATTATTTGTCGTTCATTCCTATTCTTACTGTCAATCAATAAGGCTCGAAAGGAGAGCCAAAACTTTCAAAGCTTAAAGAGTCAAGAAAACAGGAGCGGAAGGAAAGAAGAAGAGGGATTTAGAGAAAGGAATTATCCACAAAAATGGACTCTATAGTTACTTTTATTTTCAATTGTGCTAAACAACCACTTTATGTAACATATTTTGCTCGTAAGTAACATGACCGATGTATTTCAAATCATGCAATGCGTATCTTTTCAATGCAATACAGATTTATTCTTATATTAGAGACAAAAGAAATATTTTTCAGCACCTACAATTATTTGGGGTTTTTGTGTTCTGGAAAGACCAAAGATTCTTACAGGAAAGTAGTTATCTTCCTGTTTACCTTGCCGAACACAGTTACCTAATTGCACGAGAATAGAAGAGCACTTGTCGATGGTTTTCTTCACGTAGGTTATTTGGAAAAGCTTTTAACTCGTATATGTTTTAACAATGTATTTTACTCTAAGATTTATTTGTCAATTTCACAACGTTCTATCGATACTTTTCAAATTTTACATAATAACGTTATATTGACTAGGTATGATGCTATTTGATCATGTATATGAAATCTTTTTAGTTTTAGTGAAATCAATTTTTTATAATATATCCCTTGCTCCTCTGTTCTATGTAAATAGCAAGAGGAAAAATACAATTTACTTGTTTAAAGAGACTATAGTTATCCTACGCTAAGAATGGAAAGGAAATTACATTCAAAAGGGACTTGGAGATTTATGTGTAGTAGAGAACGTTCTGAAGACGTTGAATTGTATTTCAATGGGAAAAGAATTTTGTGCTAATATAGTGCTTATGAGAGCATTTGGTTTTTTCAGTGAATGCGAGACACTGCTTCAAAATTGTTCTCTGAACGGAATAGAAGTGGGATGCTGTTCTGTTTTCAAGAACTCTACATACGGAGAATTTAGCTGCCTAACATTACGAATAGAGGATTTCAGGCAGGTTTTGTATGGTGTACACACACATCTAAGATTAGTTAAGTAAAATTTAATATCTATTGTTACTTTTAATTTGTAACCTCCAATCAAGCTGGGCTGAATTTTTAGGGCACGATTTTTTTTATTTTTCTACATTCGGTATTTGCAATACATATTTTAAAGATTATTAAAATTTCATTTCTACGACTAAACCATTACCCCATCGTCGTTTACACGAAAATGAAGTTTAAGCCTAGATTCAAACAACTCTATGTTATCAAGCTAACATGTTTCAACATCATTTCACTTTGTATTCATACTATGGAAAGAAAGATGCAATATTGAAATTACACAACGTGGTAGACTAATTATATAGTAGGTAATGTTCGAAACTTATTAAAATTATCCATATATTAAAATTGATAATTGAGTTATGCTTATATGATAGGAGTTTTCTTCATTAGATTCCTTATTTAAAACCAAGATACAAATAGTGTTATTGTCTAGTTGCTAAAAGACATGGAGTTGCTTTCAATGTAACCTAGCATTTATTCTAATACAGAAGTATTTTGTTCCAACAACCATGAAATACTGATTGCATATGAAGACAGTAGATTTCCCTTCTAATTTTCAGAAGCTGTGAAACAATTTCATCTGTTATTGTATCTCAACTTTCAAATATTTACTAATATAGTCCCATTTCTTTATTCTTTCACCTAAAAGTGAATTTTAAATATCTTTTGTTAAATTATTCAAATGCATGTGTAAACAAGATTCATTTTTTAATAACATGAATGTCTCTTTCAGAAATCGTATCAGAAGTAACTGGACATTTAATACCGACCTTGCTTTGAAAGTTAAGACGATGTGGATTTCCATACCCGCTTTGGTTTGTGCTGTTTCAAACTTTTTAATTAAGTAGAAACTAATAAGATGATATTTTTACAAATACAAATACTATTAACAATTTACTTTGATAAGAATTTTTTTTTAATTAGAGAACATTGAAATTGCTAATATTCTTTGAATTCAGAAAGAAAAAGTAATGCCAAGTTAAAAACGTATTTTGCAAAATATAAGCATTTTACCATATTACTTTTGACACTGTTACTTTTGTTAATATTTTATATATAATTTATAATGAGATTAAATTTAGTATTCTATTATTGACTTAAATTTTAACATTAATATTAGAATCTGCCAATCCCATTTTGTAAATTGTACAATATCTAAAAGTATGCTAAGAACACATTAATATTCAATGTGATTTACTGTTGAAAAGAGAGGGAGAAAAAAATCCTAGTTTGTACCAGAAAAGAATTAGATAATTTGAAGTAATATTTCTATGATTTACTAGCAAATGTCCCCATGTGTTATCGCAGGTAATATTTGCAAGATATATTCACTGTCTTTGATACTTGAACTTCATGTCTCGAAATAAAATACCTCGTATGACATATTAATGAAGAACCCATGTCTTTTCTTGTAGGGCCAGCTTTATATATATGCAAAACGCGTTTTTAATTATTTCAAATAGAAGTTGCAAATTTCATATTTTAACCTTAAAGAATCGAAGACGTCAACTTTTTATTATTATATTTGTCAGACTTCTTTCATCCCATCCGCTTTCTTTAACAGTACCTTACTTTGTAAACCCTATGTAATCGATGATATATGTCCAAATTGTAAATTTCTTCCGTAAGCACATCGGTCTAGACGTTGACAAATTAGTCAGTCAGTTAGAACCTGATTTACTTGTAGAGATTAAATGTACAAATACAAAGCGATGAAAGCGTAATAAATTTCTCTTTCTTTTGATATAGCGGCTAGCACTCACATCTTTGGTGCACGTGAATGTGGGTACAAGTTACCAAAGTAAAGCAATAAATGTTCATTGCATTATAGGTTCGGATTCTACCTTAAAGTGCAGGTGTACATCTCATATAGCCTCAATACTGACAGAACGTATAACTGAAATCTCATCAGTAAACGAAATATAACGAAGAAGCAACGCTGACTAACGATTGCCATGAATTCATTCCTGGAAGAAAATGGAACTAATTAAACTATTAACGCCTGACTACTGAACCTCAGTTCAAGCATAATAATAAAAGTAATTTCTTTACAAAAACAATACATATAGAAGATTTTACTAAGGCATGCAAACAAACGGTAATGTTGACTAATTATATATAAGGAAAAATAGGGTCTTAAGAGAAGTTAAAAAGAACTGAAGTTAGACTAACTCACTAAATTTTCAGGGATAAAAAAAAACGATTTTAGCTTTCGTTTCCGTGGATTTAGCTTTCGTTTCCGATATCTATGCAATATTTCCAACTAGTTCCGAGTGTGTAATAAATAGAATTTGTTTTCAATGTCATTTTTCAACACTGGAGATTTCGTACTTAAGGAATAAGGAAATGTGTCCTTATCAGTACACACCTTTCTGATAGTGAGCATGCTGTGTCGTTGAGAGTTTTGGATCGCTTTGTAAAACGGATGGCACATCTTGATCTCAAATCCCATTCCTAGAATATGTTGATTGTGCAGCATCAGCGTCATACTGATTGCGTCCAGTGTAACATGTTTACTGAAAGAATGCAGGGAATGTTGGATGAAAAGATTATTTTGGCGAATGGCGGAGCATAATTAAATGTATGTTAAAGATCAGAACATTGAATATTGGGCACTAGTAAACAAAGGGAACTTCATGAACTAGCGTCTTACAGTTTAACATTTTTGTGTGAGCTTGCTACATTTGATGTCGTCAGCCCGTATTTCCTCAAACATAAATACGAAAAATGAGTAACTGTGTTTTTTTACTGCTGCATCGCAATGATGAAAATTGTTCTTCAACCAGAACTTTGTCAACATATGATTAATAAACAAACACCCTTTTTTCAAAATGATTTTGCATACAACGTAGGATTCAAAAGGAATAAACCTTCGTTGATTTATTGATCTGATCGGTACAATTGACTAATAGTCTTCAATATAGGCACCTCTTGCTACAACACACTTCTGTAGGTTGCTTTTCCATGACTCAAATGTTTCCTTGAAGGCCTGTTATGATTGCAAGGGCTGCTATGATATTTGCTTTGATGTCCTAGATGGAGTCGAAACGTTGCCCTTTCAAAGCTGATTTTAAGTGCGGAAACAGGAAGTCAAGAGGCGACAAGTCCGGACTGTAAGGCGGCCAGGGTACCACAGGAACGTTGTCTCGGAACAGGTAGTCGTTGACGATGAAGGCGGTGTGGTTGGGGGCTTTGTCGTGGTCAAGCTTCAAGCTGTCCTTGATGTCCCTGCATTCACGCGCGACGCTTCTCTTCAGCCTTTCAGAACTTCTTGGTAGTAAGCAGCGTTCACGGTCTCTCCAGGCGCCTTCCCACAATTGCAGCAGTTCTTCGCATCAAAGCACACGGTTCCCTTTCTGTTCTTGAGTTAAAACTCTCGGCACGGGTTTCGCGGAGACTTTCCGCATGTGCACGTCCTCGGTAACAATGCGTTGCTCCGTTGTCTCCGATAAGCTCAGGACTTCTGCTACTTGGCTCGAGACTCAAACGCTGGTCCGTGTTCAAATACTTATGCATTCACTGCACATTCACGTCAGTACGGGCCGACGACGGGCGTCCAGATCGTAATTCATCAGTCACCACTTCCCGGCCCTCAGGAAAAGCCTTGTGCCACTTTTTAACTTGAGAATAGGACAGACACTCAGTCATAAATGCCTATTGAATCATGGAGAACGTTTCGTAATGAGAATTGCACAACTGGAAGCAAAATTTGATTACGTACTGTTGCTCTAACGAACATTCAATATCGCCGTGTCTGGCACCACCGTATAGGGGCTAATGAGTGAAAGGCCGATGCTACCGCTCCCAAAGCTGCGAGCCAACTGACCCGCACTGTGAAGCCAACACCCACCACCACCGTCGCCGTCAAGCAGTGCGCGCTGCTGGGTGAGCACGCATCAGTATAAAGTGAGGCTTAATACTTCTGAATCGTACCCTGTAACTCAGATATCTTGAACTTCTAAGGCTGTTGTTCCTGAACCTTTTCAACGGATACGGAATGTTTTGATTTGGTGGCACATTCTAGCCTCATTAGTAACCATATATGTCGCTCTGTGGCTAGTCCGTATGATACCTCCTAAATCCATAACATACTTGAATATTCTCCCTAATTATTCGACCTAAAGCTTGACATAACAGAGGAAATGGTTAACATTGTTAAGGTATATTGCAATGTGTACTTCGCGATTTCCCACAGTTCCGAAGGTAGATAAGATGAGATATGAGTAATGTGGAAACATCATTTTTGAAACATTAAGTGCTGTTATAGTAACTAAAAGAGCATAAAGAAAACTTTATATCTGGCTCAACACATTTCTTTAGCTGTTTCGATTTAGAGAGATAATCTCTTTTTGAAACTACCCAAAACCTATGTCACTTCCTCTACAATAATAAAATCCACTATCAGTATTATCAAAGAAAGTACCAAACATGTCTAACAATCATGTTTGCCATTATTCTAGTACAATTGATGTGATTAAAGACGGTGGAGCATGTATATTATTTCTAACAGATGGTAAAGGAAGGGATTGGGATATACATATAACTGTAAAGGAAGAAATGAAACCTTTATGTTTTACGTCAAATGGTTATGCCGGCTAGGTTAAAGAAACGGCAATGATGAGAAATGAATGAAATTGTGAGTGATGAAAGTGGAAGGAAGAGAAGGACACAAAACACTGTTGCTTAAACCAACATACATTTTAGTAGACATGGTGAAAGCCTCAGGTAACTGTGGGGCGTATGTCCAAGTGGAAATAAGTTCCCGCACGTATGCAGGCAATGAGGAAAAAAGCGAATATATGACGGATTATTATCAGTTTTTCAAACAGCGTAGCGCGTGTGAGTCAGGATCAAAAAATAGCTTCAAACCATTACGCATACAAAAAGCTTTGCATTTTTGTCTCTCATTAGTAACTTGTAATCCACCTTTAAAATATGAGCAATAGGTAACATTTCGTGGGAGTCGAAAATAAAATCTAGTCCACGGAAACCAGCCTATGAAAGAGTCAATCTTTCTCGCATAACATTCAGTCAGAGGAAATATCTGAGCTTCATACGCACTTTAGAAAGAAAATAAGTATTAACAAACGAGGTGCGTTGGATCAAATTCAAGCTCCGACATTTATTGTCTGCACTAAGTAGGCGTAATGTTTGAAGAATATGGTCCCAAATTATATCTGTCACCGTGTCAGTTCGAACTGTAAAGGTAATACCAAGTGTTTTCACGTGGACATCTTTCAGATAATGGTGGTCAACGGAAATGGGTGACTTTACAATGGAAGCATTACAAAACAATAACGTCGATCTACTGACATTGATTTTCCCACAACTCTCCTGTACGAAAGTCTGGAGATATTGTTGAATGTGGGCAAACTGTTGATTGGTAGTGAAAAGAAATGTCACATCATAAGCAAAAGCTTGAAAGTTGATAGTTTGAAAACCATGATCCACTGACGAGGAGAGAGACATTAAATGGTAGAACAGTGGTTCAAGCGCTAAACTAAACAAATACGTAGATAGAGCATCTCCTTGCCTTACTCAACGACCAAACAAAAAGGGAGCTGTCAGGTGGCTATTTACTTGCACACGGGAAGTGGCTGAGGAGTACAGAGCACGAACCAGGTCAATAAATGAAACAGGAAACTTGCAAAGTCGTAGAGCAGTGTAGAAATAGCCGTCGGGTAAAAAGTCAAAAGCATTTTGAAAGTCACTAATAATAAATATTCAGGTATGCTCTTAAATTTAAAATGTTCAGTGATGTCACGGATCTTGATAGGAGCAGAAAACACCTGCTTGGTGAGACGAATTGCTGTCTAGAAATCACTAATAATCTCGTGACAAACAACTTTCAAGCTTGTGCTGAAACTTAAGAGAAAAGTTTCTTGTCAGTATTGAGTAATGTGATGGAACAGTAGTTCTGTATGGTCACCGAACAGTTCTTTTTAGGTTTGAAGACAATGACACCTTTGTTATCAATGAAATTGCAATTACTTAAGAATTTATTAAAAAAAGTGGGATAACTCATAGCCAATAATATCCCCTTAGGTGACATAGAATTCATAATGATTCCATCATAACCGGTACTCTTGCAGTCTTTACATGTACGCAATGCTTTTCGTACTTCTGTTATAGTAATGTCCGCCATTAATTGTTGGTGTACGTCGGGAGACAGTTGGAGCATTGGCTGCGGGAAATATGCCTCTAGTGCAATAGTACTGAATTCACCAGGACTTTATAACGAAGAAAAATGTTCATACACACGAGTCTTAAGATCAGTAAGATCCGTACCGTTACCAACACCATCAACCGTAATAGCTTCAATCTAGTTGTGTTGACTTCGCTTCTGCGATTGAATATAGTGGTAAAAGGAGATGCGTTCAGATTTACAAAATGATTCAAAGTTGTATTCGTGTAATCTGCGCTCTAAACCTATAAATATGACAGAGCTTTTGCGGGATGCCAGGTTGAGGCCATAGATCGTTTAAGACAGAGTAGTAAACTTCTAATGTCAGATGAGTCCCGCGCTCAATTTCCTTTCCTTACCAAGGGCAAACTTTTTTATGTTGGGCTTAACGTAAGAAGTCCACCATTGAGAGATAGTTGAAAAGTAACGCCCTTTATGTACCTAAAATTGCCAACGTTGATGAAAATCATTTCTAATCGTAGCTGGATGGAAAAGTTAACCATTTAATTTCCAGTAACTTCTAGCATCCGTATGCAAGTCACCTGTTGATATTTTAAGAACACAATAAAATTCTGCGTGGTCACTGAATACACGAATAGCACGTATGTCTCAACTAAATTGGAACACTAAGATGACGTTATGTACCATCTATGTTAACTGGACATCATATGACTATTCTTAAAAGTAAATTTAGGGACCGTCCAATGTTGCCGCCACACATCCCTCAGCCACAACTGTTGGATACGGCGGATAAAAGTGACACTAGGGTGCAAAATGTCAGTGGTATCGATGTTTCGTTCAAGTACATTAAAGTCACCAGTCAGAATAATAGGATCATAATTATCTGCTAAAATCTGTACAATATAATCGTTATAAAAATGATCACGAGAACGCTTCTTAGCTGTACCAGATATACCATAACCGTTCATAATATTAAATCCATCACAAAATAAGCTGATATCATGGTCAAAGGGAAGTAGCCTAATGCGTTCTACGACAATACCGTTTTGAATTAAGATAGCAGTACCCCGATTGTTATGTCCGATATTCGCAATTTAAGTGCACATAGGCAGAAATTCAAAACTTTCATATAGGACCTCTTGCAGAAGAACGACGGCGTAACCACTTTGCATAACAAAAGTTTTAAACTATTTTGTTTCACTGGATTTTCAATACAAGCAATATTGATTTACATAGACTCATACGTCTGGCCTAGGAGGATACTGAGAACCTACCATTAAGTTAATAAATAAATAAAAAAAGAGCAAACAATATGAAAATGTAACAAAGAGAACTGTATAAGTTGTTCAAGAACACACCACACTATAGTGGGGAGAGAAGAAAATATTGCATCCATCTTGAACGCAATCTCCATCAATCTACCTGAAGTTTGAAAAGAAAGAAAAATAAGAACAGAATAAGAAGCAGTCCGTTAAACATCAATTGAGAACTGTACTTCTGAAGGCTTTAAAATATATAGCATATACCATAGGAAAACGGGGGCACGTGAACGTTGTTCACTAGAAGCTAAACACAATAACTTAAATAGCAGTACGTTCTGTATCACCAGCGTGTTCATGAGACTCGCCTGTAGCAGAGAATTTTTTTACCAACCATGATAGAGACAAGGACACAACCGCCGATACGTGTTTTCGGATCACTCAGACTATCTTGGATTTCTTAGTTAGCACTGTCCGTTTTATAGGAGAGCTCTTTTCCCTAACGATCACCGTACTTGATTTCCATAAGCACTAGTAAAGGACAAAGTAGATTGAGATACAGTTTCAGTAGTTGTGACTGATTTCTTAGTAAGCTGAACATAAGAGGTAGACAATGGTACATCAGCCTTTTACGTTGCCAAATTTGGCGGGTGAGTATGTAGCAGTGAGTTGGTTGAGGGTCACTAAATCGGGTCAACACTATCTTGTAGGGCCGTAGTAATTGGCTCAGGTTTAGTTAAGACTTCATGACATAATGTTAGAAATTCTATAGGATCAAGCACCAGGAGATGGTTCTCGAGACATATCTCGAACACTCCTAGAAACACTGGGCTGTAAAGAATGAGACGGTGAGTTTAAGAGGTAATGCGGGGTTCTCTGGAGATTACCAGTACAAAAAGCTGTCATACAAAGCTCGTCTTGTTTCTGCTGAGGACGAGGTGGGTCCCTGCATTGGGAAACTAGACGATCCGTACTCAAACAGCGTAAACAGGTATGAAGCTGTCCAGGATACACAATTGAAATCTTATAACCCATGAAGTAGAGTTAAGAGGGTATATGTTTCCCCAAATCTATAGAAAAAGCGCCAACACCATTCAACACAGGGTATTTTAAGTTACTGCCCCACTTGTCTTGAGCTATTTGTTTAATCTCACCATATTAACGCAAGGTATCAAGTACTATATCATCACTAAGTTCACACGGTAGTTAAAAAATACTGACTTTAATATAGTTAGTAGTAGCATCCAAAATAATCACCACAGACGAAACAACAGTCGAATGAGGGAAAGGAACAGAGTGTGGCAAAGTACATAAAGCATGTTCAAAATTGAGAGCTCTATATAGTTTAATATATACACGGCAGTATTCTTTGTGTAATTGAATTGCAATCACTTTGTTCATCAAATCGGAAAAAATGTTCACTTAACCATATCAGTATTTCAGCTTGTAATTGTCTTGAAGTTCTCTTAATCTCAAATTTTAACGAATTGTTTTGTCGAATGGCATTCATGACGTCGTAACACTTGACACAATTTCCAGTAATTAATACCACTACACAGTCCTAAGCACAGGAGAAAAAAGAAATGTAATAAAAACAATATCCTTTGCAGTTGTCTTCTCAATTTGTGATTCAAGTGCAAATGTTAAATTATCCCAGCTTCTTTTTTGTTTGAAAAATAATGTTTTAGTCTTCTTACTTGTTCAAGAGCATGTTTACTTGTAAGACGAGAATAGTTCGGTTCGACGTCATCTTCATCTTCTTCTCCGTTCTCGACCTCATCATCTCACTCTTCCTGCTGAAGATCTTTTACCAGTTCAGCGATGCCAGTTGAAACGCCTTCAGTGTAACGTGCATCATCAAAAGCACCATAGTCTTAACATTCACAAAATGGCTCTAAAATCGACAAAGTTCACTTTTATTTAGATAATGTTTCTTGACATTGTCATCAATATCTGAACCGTGGTTATCGTTGTAATCAAATCCTGGCTTTTGAAAGCAGTTTCTCACAGTAGTTGATACTTAATTCAATGTCGAAGATATCCACAGAACTGCAACCAACACATTGACACATTTTACCAGCTCATATGCAGATTCAACACTGTCCATACGAGACAAAATATGTTTCTACACTTTTTGTCTATAAAGAATTTTGAAAGTATAAATAATCCCTTGATCTAATAGCTGGCAACACGAAGTTGTTTTCGGTGTGAGAAACACTACAATTCTTAAAGTAGCGTTGCAATGGGAAGCGGCATTATCGAAGAACCAAATTACTTTCCTCTTTTCTTTTCCCACTTTTCTATCAAGTGCTTACAACTAGTTAGTCATGATCACCCTTCTCATCCAGAACTGTCTATTTGAATACCACAATACGTTCAATTTACTTAAATCTATTCCCTTGAACACCTAGGTTTTTCAGCTTTACCAATAACAAGAGGCTTTTCAAATTCAACTTCCGCTGACACACAATACGACAGTAAATCTTTCTTTTGAACTTTTTCCTCCTCCATATTTTTCACCCCTCAAACATTGTTTTACTGGGAAGAGCTCTAAAAAAGAGTCAAGTCTCGTCACAATTGAAAATGTTTTTCTCTTCATAACCTTCACAGATTTCTGATGTCTAACATGCGGCGATATTGAAACAAGAACCGTTCGGTATAGGTACCAAGACCCTTTACAAATATTTGTTTACTCAATTCACTATTTTACATTTTATTTAATATCATATTTATATTCCACACGTATTTACATCTCAATATACGTATGCTCAATAATCATTTAAACTTTGAAATTAATAATCCCGACAAATTTAATTTTTTATGCTGCAACACTTCACATAAGAAAATCCGGAATATATTACAAATTCAACTAACTGACCACAGATAATGTTGAAATGAATTCTCTTAAGCATTTTATTTAGACTAGTAGAAATTTCATTCGCATGGCAGGCACGTAAGCACAAAATATGTATAAACATATGATTCTAAAATGTTAATACTACTTTTGGGCCCAAACGAATACAACACTCACATTTCTAGTGATCAATGGAAACCAAAGTAGAAATAAATGAAAATCCAACGGAGAGTTCCAGACGGATAATGATAAAAAAAGGAAAATTTAATTGTGTACTCAACTATCGCTCGCTATTCCAGTGGGTCGACATATGATGGAAAACTATCTCTTAATATTCAACATCAAAGAATATATCCACGCATCGTGTCTCGCGAAATCTCAGTTGGTAATTCAGGTTCAAAAGATATATGTTAGACAGTTGATGTTTGTTAAGTTTAAAACTTAGGGGGAAGGTTGAAAAATTGAAAAAAAAAAACTCTCGGAGATGAGAATAGAAGGACAGATAGAAAAGAGAAAGGAAAAGGAAAGCGGCGCGCCGAAAGAATATTCTAGAACACTAAAACTACAAAAATAAGAGGTCGAATTTCGACAAACAACAATCCAGAGCGAAATATACTTTCATATGCCGAAAATGTTGACCTACCAAAATGTGTAGCTCAACGGGGTCTCTGTGTGGCTCTAGTACGAATCCGTGCCTTGTAGGCAACCATCTCACAAGGAATAAGCCCTGTGGAAGGATTAACTATTAACCGTTTTCGGTACCAATTCACTCAGATTACGACCGGTCCAGCCGGAAGGTGGGTGTAGTCTCTAATTTAGAATTTCTAAATAAAAAATTTGTCCGACCTCAGAAACTGAGAAAAGGTACGAGTAAAGTACGGAAAGTCAATAAAACAGAAGAAATCCTAACAGTAATTTCCCAAAATTTCAAAAATAAATAATATAAATTTTCTACTAGTAAGTTATCTGCAAAATCTTAGTAGTAGTTTCTAAATCCGCAAAGATATTAACCTTTATGCGTCAACTAATTGCAAAACATTATATCTACTAGAAGTAAAAGAAATGAAAATTCTTGGACATTGGGTATTTTGGACTCTCTGGTACGGTAGAAACCTGCCCGAGCCCAAAAATTTTGAAGATTTTCGGCACGAGCCCACCAACCCAATGAGGTTTTAAACATTTTTCCCGGAAGCCAACCAAGGGCCCGATAAATTTTAAAAGTTTTTGGCCCGACCATGGACCGATCATTTTAAAAAAATAACTCGAGCAACAATCGTTCTCTAAATTTAGCATTAAACTTGACCTAAACCTCAGAATTTTTTATGAACTCTGGTTCACAATCTGACGCTTGTCTCCCGAATGGTACCATTACCTCCTAGAACTTTCTCTGTCATCGAGAGAACAAAAGCTCCATTTCCTGTAACAAAATAGTCACTTAATTGATTTTTAGCATAAAGTGAATGTCGCAGTACACCTACACCCGTAGGTGAGGACAATACTCAGTCGGTAACAAGAGATTAAAAACTAACCGGGTAGAAAGAAGAGGAAGAAGAAGAGAGGAATGGTAGGTTTTCCGGCCGACTGATGTGCAAAAAGGCAAACTGAAAGTATTAAGTTCTCCGGGCTATAACGAAGACTGTGTTATTGTGAAAAGTAAATATAGACAACGTAGATTGTGTCAGATATATGGTCTGTCAAATATATAGTAGTGTAAAGATTGTGAGTAAAACTTTTGTGACAGTGGGAACAGTGTGCAAGTAGTTCATGGCACATGCACTTGTGTAAGCTAACTGCGTAATTCCAATAAATCAAATGTGTAGAGGAATGTACATAGTTTATTACAACAAATACAGTCATTAATTTATAACAAGGTAAGTGGTGTTTCTGCACTGAACTACTATAACAGATTATCACACGCTAATCACGCGCAAAAGGTGAGTATAACAGCGTGTACCTGCTGCAGTCTATTCATACGTTGATTTACTCATGTTGTAACACGTGACCTTCACGTGCTGTAACTTTCATCTACCGACGGCGACATAAAGATTATGAGACTCAGGAGATATAAAGAACACTATCAAATCGACCATGGAATACTAAGGATAAGGGACTATCACTTTCTTGACAAGTGGAGAATATGCATACCTAAGGTGTTGGTGCCATGTGTAGTGAAGGCATACCATGATAACGCTGGACATTGGGGATTTGATAGAACATTGGCCAAATCCAAGAATCGTTCTACTGGAAGAGTTGCAGAGTTGACGTGAAGAACCATATATCTAATTGTGATCATTGCATGAGGATAAAACCTGACTATCACCCTACGGCTCGTTTGTTGAAACCCATGCACCCTGACAGAGTGTGACAATGGATTTGTTTAGATTTCTTAGGTCCGTGGCCTACAAGTTATAATGGCTATAAATATGTCCTAACTGTAACAGAAGGATTCACAGGTTATTTGGTAACTTATCCTGTTAGAAATGCAAACACGAACGCAGTCCTACGTAGTCTGGAAGATTACTTTAAACATTTAGATATCCCTGAAGCAGTAGTATGTGATAATGGCATGGTATTCAAAAGCAAGAAATTCGTAGATAGAATGGACCAATGGAACATCAAAGTTCACTATACCACTAGATATCATCCCCAAAGTAACTACGGTGAAAGGAACCACGGAGACCTGGTTAAGTTGATACGAAACTTGTGTAGCAACCATCATGACAAGTGGTATTATCATCTCCAACAGTGCGTCACGCTGATGAACCATGCGATTTCTAGTTCATTGGGGACGTCGCCAGCTGCCCTGATGCTGAATATAGATGACAATGCAGCAGCCAATCGCTACTTCGGAATGCAAGACCAGATTATTGATCACGAAGTGTATCAGAGAGACTGGAAAGGAAAGTTAATAATGGCCAGCATGAGAAAGAAGTATAAGATAAACCGGAACAACGATCGCCATAACAGCCAGCAAAAGCATAGACCCATAGTCCATACAGGAGACCTTGTTTTTGTCCGGCAGCATAACTTAAGCAACTTACCTCAATTGAAGATCAAGAAATTCTTCAACATTTTCAAAGGTCCTTATATATGTAGAGATATTTTAAATGATAAAGTTCTTCTTTTGGAAGATCCACAGAATGGACAAACCTTACCACCTGAATCCACGGACAATGTGAAAATTTGGAACCCAATCCCAGAAGTTAAAAGGAAATGGTTGGAGCGGAGTGAGCAGAACCACAATGGACGTGTGTAAATAGTAATTGTTCGGACAGTCCAGAAAATAATAAGTTGTATGTAAAGTGTGTTATTAGTGATTTTTCGTGTACCTTGCTGTCTTTCCTTTGTTTTTTGTTCATTTACGTTAGTATGTTCATATCTTAGTTTAGCAGTATTTCATTATGTTTCATACAGGGTGTCACTAAAGTAAAGATACTGAAAGGTGTTTATCCACAGTAAGGAGTATGGGTTCGAATCCACGAGGATTTATTGATCATTGCGGAATAGCCCGCTGGGCTCCATTTGTCGCAGTACACCTACACCCGTAGGTGAGGACAATACTCAGTCGGTAACAAGAGATTAAAAACTAACCGGGTAGAAAGAAGAGGAAGAAGAAGAGAGGAATGGTAGGTTTTTCGGCCGACTGATGTGCAAAAAGGCAAACTGAAAGTATTAAGTTCTCCGGGCTATAACGAAGACTGTGTTATTGTGAAAAGTAAATATAGACAACGTAGATTGTGTCAGATATATGGTCTGTCAAATATATAGTAGTGTAAAGATTGTGAGTAAAACTTTTGTGACAGTGGGAACAGTGTGCAAGTAGTTCATGGCACATGCACTTGTGTAAGCTAACTGCGTAATTCCAATAAATCAAATGTGTAGAGGAATGTACATAGTTTATTACAACAAATACAGTCATTAATTTATAACAAGGTAAGTGGTGTTTCTGCACTGAACTACTATAACAGATTATCACACGCTAATCACGCGCAAAAGGTGAGTATAACAGCGTGTACCTGCTGCAGTCTATTCATACGTTGATTTACTCATGTTGTAGCACGTGACCTTCACGTGCTGTAACTTTCATCTACCGACGGCGACATGAAGATGGAAACATTGTTTAGCGACTGGCAAAACTTTATAATCCCTTCTTTTCATATTTGGGGTCAGTGAAGTTCAGGGTCAGAATTCAATTTGCCGTGCAATTCCTGCAATCATCTATAGTGAAAGTGGAGCCGCTAAGCAACACAAACTGTAAATAGCTATGACAATTTTTGTAACATTTTCAGGGGCACACTTCTTCAACGTTTGGCTTTATTCCACTTATCGTTTAACGAAAGCCAATAATTATAAAAGAATTGCACTTAATCGGCCCTAGCCCGCCCGACTTGAAGATAAATCAGTGTCGGTTTCCCCCCGGCTTCCCCCCAGCCCAAAGAAATAACAGAGTCGGCCCGGCCAAGCCCGGCCCGTGCAGCTCTCTATGGTACGGTATAACGAGATTCCACTGTAATAAATTTTCAATATTAATTAACCTCATCCACACGAATTAAAGCAGTCTTATTGTATATTAAAGTCAATACATTATTGTGGTACATTAATTAATACACGTGATTTCGTATGAACTGATATTAGATTCAGCCAATACAAACTACAGTATGTTTTACTCTAGGGCTTCGAATTATTTTATATGCAATGAAGTTACAATGTCATTAACTATCTTCTTAACCACATGGAATCATATTTTCTGAGTGTATCAACAATGCTATCGTTCAGCGAACGTAACGATACAGGAATACTATGAATTTGTGTTGCGAATTGACTTTCACCCTATAAGATGTCCACAGGAGATGACTAATTTAAACAATACACTGTCCGTAAAAAAAAATAAATCACATTTTCACTCACATATCACATCTCCGGTCAAAGTACTAAATTACACACACACATACATGCTACATACCACATGAACTAATAAAACAAATATTAATGCATATTACTACACATGTTAAGACATATTATCACACAGTTCAACTATACGTAAATGAAAACATTACTGAACTTCATCATCCTAACCCGGCTATGCACTATGAAAATGAGAAGGAATTATCAGAGAGCAATTGCCCTACTACTAATTAAGTAATGGTTTTCCAATTACAGAATTATTGTCAATGCCCCAGAAGTTACATATTGAAACTACTAATGGTAAGGGTTCATTTTCTGAAGGGAAAAGAACCCTTTTTGATTCATTATTTAGCCCATAATGTGTTGGAAGCTAGTCCCTGTGCTAAGTTAGACTGAAATTCAACTTAGCTACAAGGAAGCCTATAAATACCGCCATGTTAATAACAATTAAAAAATCACATATACTACACATGCAGAACTATAAGTGGACAGGCTATCGTACCCTATAAGAATTTGGAGTCTTAAGGAGGATATCCTAAATGTTTTAATTCAGTAAATCTTAAACTGGGGAGCTCATGACACGAAAAATCCAATATATTTCGGAGTGAAATTAACGCGATCCAGTTTCAAGATCGTCCCTTATAAAGAATGACAATATATGCAGCTCAATACTAGAGCGTCGTAAAAAAGTTCCAATCAGAACAAGGAGTTTCGGCTACAGAAAATATAAAGCGAATAAACAATAGCAAAAACTGGATGAAACCGAATTTTGAAAGGATATGGGTATTTCAGATGGACGAACGGGGTCTAAATTATTTTGCCAAATATCAGATTGGTGGATAATTTCAATAATTTCTGTCCAATTGCCGGCCTATAAAGCATTAAGCTGTTTCTGCCCGAATTTTTTATTTTAGGTTTTTTTTGAAAATTTGTGTTTTTCTGAATGAGAAGCTTCTATGTGTACGATTATTATGAAATTCTTCCACTTTGCGTAATTAATTCGCTTGTATGGTCATGTTCCAATATTGGAACACCAGAAACGAACGGTATCAGTAAGATTTCTTCCTAAACTCTGACATTACGAACGAACGTGACAGTAATGTTTGCTATAAATGTTATTTATTCTACAAATAGAACAACCCTCTATACATGTACATTAGCTAGAAACAAATATCGTTATAAACAAACGACAATTTTCACATTTTATTTTGCAAATATACTTCGTACAAATACTATATGGTATGAAATGTAGGATGAATAGTATAAATGTAAATTTTTACTACAGTATGTGAATACACATATACTTTAATTATTATAAACTATGTATCCTATAGTTCTTTGGGGAGGTATAGAAATACAATATTAACATGTTAAATTTTCATGTATATAAAATCAATATAGATTGATATTTAGGAAATATATTTGACTTTCTTCCCGATAGATCTGACCAATTCAAGAACTTTAATTACATTTGTATATGGTAGGGTTTGAAGCCAGAACTCTCCAGTGATCACAAATGTCATAATTTAGACCTCTAGGTATGCGTAATATTAAGTTCCTTGCTTGTTTTTGCCCTTCTGCTTGAAGATTTTGTAGAACAATATTTCTGCAAACATGTTTGGACTATAGTTCTTGTGAAACCAAGATAATCTAATAATGGGTTAGCTTCTTTTTTCCAAGCATGTTGCCAAGCATGTTGCAAAGAGGAATCAATATAGAATGCAAAAACAGGCCACCAAAATTTCCTAGACCTGATTGAAAGTCTGTAACTGTCAATGTTTTCATTCATAACATCCACTCTTACCATGAACTTGTTATACTTTGAAACAGTATTAGGTTGTGGAACTGGTAATTTCTTCTTCTCTCTAGCAATCCATCTCTTTGCAGAACCAACAGGATCCACAGCATGAGATGTAGTTACCATAGGAACTACGCGATTATCATTCCATTCCACCACCATGCATTTGCTAGCGCGTCGGTTTTGATATCAAATACCTACCCATCTTCTTTCTCTAGTTCCTGTGGATCTTTCAGTAAGCAATGCTCTATTCAGTTCTTTATAGTAGTTCCAGTGGAACAAATACCCAATTCTCCTAACTCACTTGCTAACCAAAGTGATGAAAATAGTCTATCCACGTATATCTAGAAATGCATATCTTTTGAAAGGTAATTTGTCAACTACATTACAGCACACTCTCCCAAGCCAGTGTCTTTAGGTCTATTTACATCTCGTCCAACATATGGATGAATTTGTACGAGCTTTCCTTGAGGTTCACACATACAGCACACATATAGGAAATTAATTACACACAAATAATAGTCGGTTATTATAATAATAGTAATCCCTTATGACCAAATGGTTAACGTTCTCGCCTTTGATGCAAGAGAAGCAAGTTCAGTTCCCGGCGAGAATACATGTGATTTAAATCCCATGTTAATCTATAGTTCTAGTCTCATATATTGCTGTTGAAGGAAAGCGTTTTTTCTTAAGTTAAGAAAAATCATAAAACCATCATGTATCTCTGTGGAATATACGATCCTTCTACAAAGGGAATTGAACCCCATACTCAGTGCACCAAATACTTGCGTAATTCTAACTTGTTCAGTGAAGAATGACACATACAACATACATCAGTGCTCCACACTTTTTCAGAAAATAATTTATAATATGTATATAGTGCAAATAGTAGGGAATTACAACCAAATAATATTATGATCAATTTTTGATACTTTTATTATGAAATGAGTGTTTGCGCCGCTGTACATTGGAAACATAGTAATTATAAACAGAGAAATCGTACGGAAGGCTAAAATCATTTATGTTTGGACAAATAAGTAATATACATTCCAAGTTGTGAGACAGAAATGAAATTTTACAATAATGAAAATAATGGACCCATTCGTTCCTGGTGTTCCATTATTGGAACATTATACTTTAGATTACACTGGGACAATTTATAATTATTACTTTCTTTATAGCACGTTAATATGACTTGAAGCAACTATTATTGTAGCTATCTGAGGCAACAAACTGATAAAATTATAAAAATAAAAAACATTTTATTACATTCTTTCCTTCATGGCGCATGTAAAATTTCTTTGATACTGACGTAACCACCGCGAGATGCAAAAGCTAACAGAGCAGGAAACTAGTACACCACCTCTTCATTCTATGCCTTATGGATGCATTTGGTCCGTTCTCAACGAACCACAATACAATATAATCAGCTCAGCAGGTATTTGCGTCATCCTTAAAATTGGAACACCGGGAGAAAACGGGTTAAAGTGTATAATTTCAATACCCATCCATTAGAAATGCCCATATACAAGGTTTACAATAAAATAATGTAGAAATAATGATATTATATCCCAGAAATGTAATTCCTACTAGATTATTCTGAAGCTTCGACATTAATTTTGATCTGAATAAGGAACAACTGAATTTACTACATGGGCCGAAAATTGTGTATTAAAATTTTACAGTACGTGGTGTGTTCGGAAAGTATTGGATCCCTCCAAACAAAAGTTCCATTTCCTTGATTGTAATGGCAGTTTACAAAGCGTCGATATTACTTCCAGAAACATCTAATAAAAAGGACATATACACTGAAATACTTGGTATTGCTTTACGACTTAAAAACGTAATTACCCGTTTTTACACAATTTGAATTGCTGTGGCTCAAACCATTATTTTATCTACGTAGCGTAATTCCCAATAACAAAAATGTTTTAAAGTCAACAAAATTCCTATTTACAAAGTATTGAGATAAGATGCATGCATTGTTCGCCATTTCCAGTTTCATGACCTCTTGCTATAAAATTTTCATGTAAAAAGTGTTGTCACTTCCCATCTTGATGTAAGGCGGAATGGCAAACCTCGATGTGCATTTTCTCATTTCACCTTACGACTTCCAAATATATTCATAGATAGAATTTAATTTGGTTTTCATGTAACAAAATAAGTACAGTAACTACAAGAAGTACAGAACATCTACATATGATGCTATTTATATCCATATGTGTACAATGAATAATAATCATTTGAAGTACTTATTATTCATATACATTTATTATTATGTGTTGAGTAACCTATCTATTTAGGCTTTGGTCTTCGTTGAATATTAGCTGAAGTTAGAATAATAGGTTGTGAAAAAAGTACTTATAAACAATTAGTAAGGAAATAAAAATCATTTATGATAAGCAATTTGTTTCTCTTTGCGCTTTTATGGATATAAATGAGAAAAAAGCTCAAAAAAGATATAAGATTAACTTCAGACACGGTTATACAGTATGTAGTATAGGAAGAAATTGGAAACTGTGCATCTAGTTGGGCAAAGCAGAATATCACAATGGATGATTAATTTCATTTCTTTTAAATTATTTATCGTAGTAGAAATTTTCACTATCTTCATTTTATATTAGAAATATTCTTCATTTGTTGTAGGCAATGGGAGGTCATCGGGGTCCGAAACCCCCTCCCCGAAATCTCCAGTTTTATGCAAATTTTAACTAAATTTACGGGCGATATCACAAATTTTTATACAATTTGTCCTCTTTTGAATTTTGTCATCTTCGCCTCGAAATGAATTCCTTCTCACGTCGCTGGTTGTAAGTATTAAACAAGTTTAATAAACACATAACAAGCGAACTTCGTTTGGCAGGATATGGTTAGGAGGCCAGTTCCACATTCCTCTCTCGGGCTACGTCTGCAAATATCGCTGTTGTAAATTCGTTGTCGCTTCCATTTTTATATTAACATTACCAATTCAGGTTAAAAGAATTGAAGTACAAGTAAGGTGAATAGCTTTAAAAGTAACTCTACTCTTTTTTATACAATGAATCAAAAAAAAATATCCAGTAAAGAGAACTGAAAAATGACAACACGAATTTGAGAATGTCAGCAGATTCGAAGCAAACACGTTTGTTTGAACTTGCAAGTGGAAGCAAGAAAGGAATATTCATGCCTCATGTCATCCCCGATTGACAAAAATATAACCCTGAAAAAGATTTGGTCGAAGCAAGAAAATTTCATGTTATAATTATCTGCATATAAATTATACGTACAAAAATAAACTATTACGCACACCAGGACTTCTTGGACTATGTTTATGCTGTTTTTTCTTTTTCTTTCTTTGATTCCTTTCAGTTTTCTTTCTTCTTTTGTGATTAGGTATAAATTTGTTCCCCTGCATTGCAGTAGAGAGTCAAAAATCCGGGTTCATGAGCCATGATTGTCGGGTTCGTGGGTGTAAATTTCGACGGGGAACCAGTCCAACCTGCCCTCTGATTATTAATTCTAAGTCCTTAATTCCAATTCACTGCATTGTTACCTTCTTTTTTCAAAGAAACTTGTTTCTTTGCAGTTTCTCAGTATCTTTCTCTTTAACATTTTAATTACATTTATATTTTATCAATCCAGGCTATCAATGAAGATTAATGTAAGGGGGAACGGGTAATTCCCGTTTTGCCCTTTAAAAATTTATTGACGTTCCCTGAGATAAAAAGTACAAGGAAAAACGGAAAAGGTTAACGGTGAAGACACGCTGAAAACATTCTGGGTTGGTTTCAGTAAAATGTGCAATATTGGCTGTAGGAAGTTATTTTTCAGTTTCTATGTACTCACGTCCTCTCTTGATGTACTGTACAAAATTGATTGTTGGTCCTCCTACTGGAAGGTCTTTGTATATCCCTTCATTTTGCATGTCATGGTGTTTCCATCACAAAGTTCACTTGGCCCGAGCTGGGATCGAACAACGGACCCAATGCACCAGCACTCTACCACCGCAGCCCCTTTTTCACATATCTGGGTAGTGTCTCCTGAATTCTACCCCTGCCTCTGTTAATGAAAGATGGATATTTCGAAAGTACTTGTTCTAAAAATTCCATTTTTGGAGTTTAGTGAATTAACCATTTCTTCTATGGTAACTAATATATAAAAAAATCATAAATTCAGAATACAAAAAAAATCTTTAAAATATATACGAGAATATTAATGCAAGTGTCAGATACTGATAATAAAGTGAACTTTAATGAATTCTAAAATGCATAGGATAATATTCCGACACACCTAATGTTGAATGAACAACAAACTAATAATAATTTACTTTCTAGGTTACATTTCATGGAGCATACGAGATTCCATCAAGAGGAATGCAAAGCACTGCAACCCATCTCCCATACTATTTGAAACAATTGAATGTGTCACTTAGCGTTACCAATGAGATTTCAGACGAAGATGTACCTTCTATTTCGATAAATTCAAGAAAATGTAGATTTCCGTACGAGAATGAGGGAATCTGGATTTCAGAGCATTACAGCTATTCAGTATGTCTGTGGCAATGTCTCGTGGAAAAAAGTATGGTTCTATGTAACTGTACCAGCATCATCGTAGGAGACAATAAAGGTAAACTTCACACGTAAAACACATGTCACATATTTCTGGTTGATTAATCTATAAACAGATTAAATAATGTTTTGGAATCATCTTAAGAATAGCATCATTATATTGTAAGAATTTTATAAAATATATAAAATATTTTGCTTTAAAAATTTAATTCAAAGCATTTGTTACGGCTAAACTTAAATCGTCTAATACATTTAACAATACGTCTATGCATTATATTATACGAGTAAAATATTATATTGTTCTCTGCAGAATAACTTTTAAAATATGCAAAAAAGCAATAAAGTAGCGTGGCGTAATCAAGAGAATCAAAGTAAATTATTTAAAGATATTTAATATGTAACAAAATACACGTCATCATTTTCCATACGTTTTACACTCATAAAGATACGTTTTGAAATGATTGCTATTATTGAAACGTAGTAATATTTTATATTATTTTATATTATTTAGTTTACGCCATCACAATGTATGTTTGCTATTAATATTAGCTTGCACAACGCAAAGTTTAAACGTGATCCTCTTCCTAGCTAAGTCTTTATTGCAGGGGCAAAAGTGATGAGGAACTCGGGGGACGCCGTGCCTCAACTCCAAAAAAATATATATAGTGTCCCCCATAGTTTCCAAAAAATACAATTTGCAAATGTAGGCAGGCGGACGGCGGAACGTCATGTCCCTACGTACTGTGCCCCTAATTCTTTACATCCACTATTACCACTTCTTTATTACACGCACATTTGGCTTGGTAGAACTCTTTTTGATTCCTAGCGGAATCTCCTGTAGTTGCATTCCATGTCACATCCACATCTCATATAGCCTCGTTGCTGAAAGAGCCATATCAGGAAGTCGGGGTCGAAAAGAGGGATTACCGCCGTGGACAGTGGCAGGCCGCCGGAGGCAGCTAGCATCCGTTCGCGGCGGCACGACGATCTACTTGTTCATAGTTGCCGAGAAATCGTAAAATTAAATGTTCTTTGCCGACTCTTTGCCGACAGTTGCCAACCGTCAGTGTCGGCAAAACAGTCGGAAAGCATCTTTCCGATCCTCTGCCGACTCCTTATACCGGTCTCTTTTCGACGGTAGCGCCGACGCATTTTTGCTCATTCCCGGCTGTCTGCCGTCTGCTTGGCAAGGCAACTATTTGTCGCGGTCGACAATCGTGCGGAAAGACATTGGTGTCCGGCGCCAGCAATCCGACCGCGGCATCTGGTCGGCATGGGCAAATTATGCGACTGTAGGCGGCAGAATCCTGATGGGGGACACTAAACTGAAAATCATATCAAAATTTGAACGTTATTTCAATACTTTTTAGTAGTTTACACCTGTAAATTTTGTAACACATTACTTTAATAAAAGTATCATTACAAGCTCTTGATGATGTATACATATGGCACATCTGAGCAAATTACTACGATTTCAAGTCAGCACTGATAGATGTCAATTAATTAGTTATTACCTTCCGTTAACCTACTTTTTGAAGTTGAAACACAAATGATTAATAGGTTTAAGGATATTGTTTCCAGGGGACACTGTGATGCAATTAGTAATTTCCTCACATTTGGTTTGAAATCTGTAAGTATGGTGTGATATATATCACCATAAAATGAGTAATACATACGAAATCCTCCAAATATACTCAGAATTAGAAATGGTTCCAAAGTAGGCATAAAGGTAAGACTTGACAATAGTGAATACGAAATGCTCCGGAAGGAAGTCATGTATTAGAGACCACAAGCTTCACGTTTCCTTGTGTTCGGATTAAAGCGTGCTTCGATGTTTTGTTTCACGGTTAAACATAAAAAATGTGATATATGGAGTGACAAAATACTTGCGGCACGCGTTATTCTGAATACGAAAAATTGTGGAGCTTGCAGTACTTAACATTTCCGGGTTCTCACCATAACATTCCGTGCTGACTGTTGTAAAGTATAACATTTTGCATACATTGGAACCACTTTCAAATCAAGGCATATCTGATAATTCTATTGAGAGCATATCTCGGAATCATGCCCTGTATGAAATCCCTTGCGCACCTAATACACATCTATGAGACATAATTTTTGGATTGTATGTATGGCTTTCTTTACGATGAGATAGACCACCAGTCTACTGTTTATCGGGTTAAAATAGCCCGTAGAAAATTTCAGCTTTCTCTAGCTCTGAAAATATGTACTTTTCCCCACAGGTCTATACATATTTTTCTCTTATGTTGATGTAAGGAATCACCTCTTAAATTTGTCAGTATACTTCATTGATACCCTTTGAATTACTAACTAACTTCAACATAGGCTCCTAATTGTAATGATTTTCTTCTGTCTTTGACAGTAAGTCCACGGTGGTCCAACTTAAATTTCATAAAGATTTAATGTTAGTCTTTGGAGCTAGAGCAAGAAAGTCTTCAACAAGTGATAGTGTTATTGACATAACTGTGTGATATTCACGTATAATTTTGAAATGAAAATGATAATTTTAAAAAGTTCACAAATGTTTAGTGTGTGGAATCATTCTATAGGAAATTTGTGTCCTGCCTTTAGTTTAAGTAATTACCTTAACTATTGAGATGATGTAAACGTGTAAAAATGAAACATTTCTTTAAAAATATGTGTTAACCTTTACTGAAGCAAAAGGCTGTAGTATGTAATATAGAAAACATTCGACGTATAAACGTTATTATACTTAATCAGATATTCTTTCTCTTTTCTCGGTGTAGAAAAACAGCGACTCTGTGACGAGAAGGGCCTGACATGTTTGAAAAAGTTCAAAGGTAAATTTCTTGTTATTTTTCAATCAAGCAATTATAATTAACATAAACAAATTGTATTAGTCAGGGCATAATTAGCTTTTCCTCATATTTCGTCAAATGGAAACCAGAGGAACTTAACTCCAAAAATCGGATTTTCAATTTTCTTAATACGTACATCTATATTTTTGAAAGGCCCACTTGGGGACAAACTGATCTTAGAGTCAGAAGAGCGTTACATTCAATACGTTCTTTTGCTCAAAAAGAGGTTATTCAATTATCAGGAGCAAAGAGACGTATTGGCTCGTACATTTCTCTGACTCGAAACCTTAGATGAATTTTCAAAAATACGTTTTATTGAGTAACATTGCTTTAAGCTGGGAAAAGTAACTTTTGTACTAATAGCAAAATACTGTTTCGTATTTTTAAAAAACATCTAAATAAAATATTAAATAATTATTACATAAGCTAAATAAAATGTCGATTAACAAGACTTTTCACCCAGCTTTACTTTTTATTTCCTAGCAAAATTTACCAATTACGTCTTTGTCAAGTACGAGTGCGCAACAATAGAAGTTAATTTTAGGCAATCTTTTGTTGCCGACTTTAGATTATTTAGTATTTTCCCCCTAGTTCCTCAGGAAGAATGACACAAAACAAGAACGTACCGAATGAAGCATGGTTGCTGACTATCAAGTCATTCCACTCAGTTCGTTTGTGAATTGCAAAATGACTTCGAGGGCAAAAAGAGTTTTCGCGTTAATCAAGTTGAATAATACAGGACAAGAAAACTCTCAGTCGAGTAGAGATCACGAACAAGATCTTTTGAGTTCGTGATCAAGTAATAATTATACCATATGTCTGTACGTGTGTCTAGCCCCCCCCCTGCAAACAGATTTTCAAATTTCGACTCGAAATCAATTGTTTGTTTTTAGTTTTATTATTCACTGCTTTGAAGGAAAAAATCGTTTGTTTCAAAACGGTACGTAGATTTTCATAAAATAAAGTTTGGCGGACGGGCAAGGTCACGCTGTCCCCATACTTTTAAATTTCGAATCGGAACAGTAGCCAATCGTTTGTATTTCGTTTGTTATTGATTGCTTTAAAAAATGTTTGTTTCGAAATAACATTAAGAATTATTTACATAATAGAGATCAGTAGGCCAACTTCACACTGGTCATATACATTTCAAATTTCGATTTAAAATAAAGTCAACCATTTATTTTTCGTTTGTTATTGATTGTTTTCAAGAAAAATAGAGTAGCAGTAAAGACATTTGAGAATAAGTTGGTGGTCACTTTTACGCTGGGCGTGCACTTCCAAATTTCATTCAAAGCATCAAACAGTTACAAATAAGAAGAAACACAATCAATATCATATTCAGAATTTCTTAAGCGGAGGTTCAGGGGGTTCAGTGTGCGAACTTCATCTAATTTCAAGTGCTCGTGTATATATGAACAGCAAATATTTCTTGAAAGAAACAATTATTTTATGATAGTGCAATACACATGTTAAGCAAGTAACTGTGTCACATGTACGACACTTGATGGAGTTTGATTTCCATGCAATGATATTTTACGAATTATGATTGAAGTCATAAGTAGTAGTAGATTTACATCAATTCCGGTTCTAGTAAATTGATTATAGTGGAGTTAGAATATATTCTTAGGATACTTAATTGATTGCAGAAAACCGCATCGTAGTTCAACATTGAAACCCTACTTTTATCAATTTTGATGTATGTTGAGCAATATTGCAAACCGAAAACACGACCTTTTACGAACTTCTGCTTTCGCTACTGATTGTGTTTATTTATTCTTAACTGTTTTCTGCTTTGAACGAAATTTGGAAGTGCAGGACTAACGTGAAGGTGACTCCACTTTATTATCAAAATATCTTTAATGCTTTTCGATTATAATTAAAACAATAAATCACAAACGAAAAATGAATAATTGACTTTGAATTTAAACCGAAGATTGAAACTTGAATCACGAGTGTGAAGCTGGCTCACTGACATCAATTTTTTAAATGATTCTCAATATTTATCGAAACAAACTACTTTCTCTTCAATCCAATCAATAATAAATGAAAACCAAACGATTGGCTTGAGTATTGAATCGGAAAGTAGAAACAGCAGCGTAAAGTTGACCACCAAACCAATCATGCAAATATATTTTTTTCTATTTCCAAACACTATTTATTTTTTTCTTCAAAAGAATTAACAACCAATGAGAAGGAATCCACCTTTATCAACTATATTTCGAAAATATATCCTTATGTTTTTGGAATCAAATTACTTTTCTTCATAATAATCAACAACAAATCCATATCAAACGATTGATTTTGGTCTTGGAACGAAATTTGCGAGTGAAAGAACCAAGGTAAATTTGACCACATTCTAAATTTGTTTCGCAAATCTCCTTTCTATTTTCGAAGAAAATTATTTTCTCTTCAAAATAAACAATAACAGCGGGTTCTCTTCAGTTTTGAATCGAAATTTAAAAATGAGATCAGTGTGAAGTAGCATCACCATGCAGCAAACTTGAAAGTGAGGGAAGCAACTTACTCCTTCTCCTAACTTTATTTAGTGAATATGTCGATATGTTTCTCGAAACGAACGATTTTTTCCAAAACAATCCATCAGAAACGAAAAACAAACGATTATCTTCAGTTGTGAATCGATACTTGAAAGTGGGTTGCCAACTTCAAGCCTGCCCCCAAATTTATTTAGTGAATATGTCCGTATGTTTTTTTAGAAACAAACGATTTTTTCTTCAAAACAATCAGCAACAAAAGAGAAACAAATGATTTTGTTCGGTTTCGATTCGAAACTTCAAAGGAGGTGGGGTAATTTCACTCCTGCTCTCAACTCTATATAGTGAATATGTCCGTGTGTTTTTTTGTAACAAATGATTTTTTTCTTCAAAGCAGTCAATAACAAACGAAAAACAAACTATTTTCTTCAGTTTCGAGTCGAAGCTTGAAAGTGGGTCGCCAACTTCACGCCTGCTCCCAAATTTATTTAGTGAATATCTCCGTATGGTTTTTTTTCGAAACAAAATATTTTTTTTTTCAAAACGATCATTTACAAACGATTGGCTTCATTTTCGAATTGAAATTTGAAAGGGGGGCAAACTTCACACATGTTATATCTATTGCTGACCGATAATCGTTACCATCAAAATCAGAATTGAATAACACCATATAACATATGTATAATCACCTCTCAGGCACAGTCTCTTCACACTGTGAATAAGGAATGGAATAGAAGAGAAATTGTAATCAGGTGAATTGAATAAGCAAATTGTTTTTTATTAAGCGTAGGGAATATTTAAACTACTGATACTCCTCATTCCTGAGTCTTGTAATCGATTAGCCTATTTTCTTGAAACTCTTAATTATTTATCTTCTAGTTTGGAACTTGGTGATACTTAAGTATACTTGAAGTACGGAAGGGGGGCTAAATCATGTGATAATATCCAATGGAATAAGTTAAATCAAAACTGTATAAAGTAAATAGATTCATTTTGGTACTAGCAGATTAAATTTTCACAAAGGTTTAAGGCGCAACTCACACAAAACAAGATTTTTCTAACTGAAATGCAGTTTCTTTAGGGGGAACATACGTCTTTGAAAAGTTTTAAAGATTAATTTTATCGAAATGCAGAAATATTTTTCAAGATTATCTAGTATTAGACGGAATGAAGTCAGTATTTTATGTAATTACTAGTAAGCTATTTTTTTTATCTATTCGGAGTTACCCTTAGTGTTTTGCAACAAACATCCTGAATGAAATTCTGGAAAATTTTGGTATCATATTTAAACATTGGTCAGAATCTGAAGAACTTATTGACGAAAGCTTCAGTTTTGTATGCTGATCTGAAATATCATCTACCTAATAAATGGATAAATTGTTAGGTGGTCAGGCTCAGCTATATTTGAAATAGAATTGAGAAACAAAGCCTACAGAGCTTGGAATTTTAACTACTTTCTATTATAATAATTACTGAAGATTGTGCTTATTGCATGGAACGTTCCAATCACAAGGCAATCAAGCCATAGAGTTGGAGCAAAATAGAAATACAATTTGTACTATAAGCTTAAATGAGAATTTTAAGTTTGTACGGTATGCTTAATTATATTTAAAATTTACGGTATTTTTCCTTTACGTTGACCTACCTTAAATTGATTTTTTCAGACTTTCAAATTTCATTCTAATTTCCTCTGAAAAGTACCTGTAATTCAACAAGGAAATAATTATAATTCTTAAGGTGACTTCAACTTTCGCCTATTCAAGATTCGCCTAATAACTGCAGGCAATGGAATTTACAGATGTTAACTCAAAAGAAAGTGTAGGCTAATCTTGAATTCAAGATTCGGCTTTCAAGATTTGCCTAATACAAAATTATGTTGGTAGTACTGTCAAGACATGACTTAAAAATTGTACATAAATTTAAAAAAAATGTGCATTTAAAAGGCACATATTTAAAAGTATAAGCAAAATAATTATAGTATATGACTAGACTATGGCGGTATATGACTCACGTTATATCTTTGACATCAAAATATGAAAATAGGCCTATTAGATGAAGTTACAGAAGTACTACAGAAAACTTAAGCACAATTACGGTATATGAATAGATAGTGTATGTACGCTTGACATCGAGCTGTGATATGTTACACGAAGTTACAAATATCTTACAGAAATCAAACCATAAAATGAAGTGGTAGAAATTATAAGACACTGCAGCATTAAAGTGCTGTATTATGACTATTTCTTGTGATCCAACCCTTCTTTTCAATTCCACAATACATCGATAAAGGCGTCATCACTTTGCTTTCTTTGATTTAGCGACGTGTCCCATCTGTAATTGATACATTGTCATTTAATTTTCTGCTTGCTCCTGCTTCAAAAGATCTACAAATCTGCATATATACAACCACCGCCGTTTATTGAACGATCATGTTTTCCTTGATTCCTTACCATAGGTTCAATTATACGGTCTTCAATTATACGGTAGAGCTTATAACAAAATATTTTGTAAACAAAATTTCCTTTGTTTCATATATGTCTTCTCTGTAGGTTATTTAGATATAAAATTACAAATCATAGGCTTGTGCCGTTTAATCTGGATATTTGTTTCTTTCAAGTATATTTTTCTGATTGCTTTAACTGATTCAAAATGAAGGCAAATTTCATCAACTAGCAAAATGTTTAAATACATGAAAATACATGGGGAAATATGGACGATGTGATACTCTTTTACATATTTTTTTAAGGAAGTAACATGACTTTGTGTGTTCCAGAAAGGGAAGAAAACTTGTCGAAACTACCGGAGAGATAGACAGTTAATTCGACGGTGTTATGCATCAATGGATCAAGCGCCAACACACGGTTCTGACAAGGGAAGAGAGGGAGATTATATATTGAAGTGAAAGATTGCTTATACACCAATCGAAAGTACGAATGATGCCTATTACGAAACTCTAATAAAACATTTTCGATTGCATATACTGTTTGAGTTATATGAATATACAGGGTGTCCAGAAAATCCGTTTCCACTCCTTGAAATCGCAAACGGTTAACGAGATGCCAAAACAGGAAAACACATGTTTGATAATTTTAAAAGTACAAGGTATCAAAGGAAAAGTGTTGTCCCAGGGCCACACGCATGGTCCCAGGCAGTGTCCAACTCAGAAACTGCAGGGGCCGCGGTGGTTCAGTGGTATAGCGTCCACCACTGCTGCTTGGGGTCCCGGGTTCGATCCCAGCATCGCCAAGTGAACTTTGTGGTAGGCAAACACCGTGTTTTTGGGTTTTCCTGGTGTTCTCCCGTTTCCTCCCACTTTCTTCGTTCCACCATTTCATTCATTACTCATCATCACCGTCTCCTTTCGCCTAACCAGCATATCTGTGGGACGTAAAACTCAAAGATTTCATTTCATTTTTTCATTTCAAAAACTGCAAATAATAAGGGGATATAGAAGCATATCGTTGGAAACCTGTTGGAAAATGAATTAAGAAGGAACAAGCTTCGACTATCTAGAATTATCCTGTCCAAAATGGCGACCGGTCAAAAGGTCAGCAAAAACGTCATTGTAAAGTCTATGGACACTAAAAAATAATAATAATAAACGAAACCATGAGGCAGATGTCATAACAGGAAAACACATGTGTTATTATTTCAAAAGTACAGCGATTGAAAGTAAATCCTCCACACGGTCTCAGATGGGTTCCTAGGAAACCTGTTGGGAAATGAAAGAAGACGAAACAAATCTTGATTCTCTAAAACCATCTTGTGCAAAATGGTGGACGGTCAAAATATACATCCTCATTTCGATTCTCCAAGCACATTCGCTTTCCATTTACCAATCGGTATTTGTTGTCATTGTGACACGATTGCATGTATTCACTGTTTCTGGTGCAAGATTTTTTTAATTGAATTATTTTATACTTGATAATCCAGACAATAAGCATAAGTACCACTATTGTACATTTATATGTTAGCTAGGCAGTTCTATACTCAAATAAGTCAAATGTTATTTCTTTTCTTTTCTTTATTTCTTAATTTTCTTTTCTTTTATTTATTTATTTATTTATTTATTTTAGATAATACTGGGATCAAAGAGCCGAAATGGGCCTTTCCTTTCTTTATGTTGAATAAAAATTGAAGTGAAAACAAACTAAACCCAACTACAGAAAAAACTGATATGCAAGGTACTGCACAGATTTATTATAGAGCGCCCACACTTGTTCCATCTGCTTTGATTTAACAACAGCTTTCAAACGATATCCTTCTTGAGCCCCCTTGCCATTTGAAAATTTTTGAGTAGAACCCCGTCTAGGATCCTATGGAGGAACTGGCACAAATATTTTCACTTTCAGTCATTGTGCATTTGAAATGATTACATATTTGGTTCCCTGCTTTGACATCTGTCTCACCGTTTCAGTTTTTCTTCTTTCTAAGGAAACCATAGATATTACAATGACGTTTTTGCTGACATTTTGACCGGTGGCCATTTCGCACAGGTTAATTCTAGGGAGCCGAGACCTGTTCCGTCCTGTTTCGTTTCGTTTCCGAACAGGTTTCTAAGGATATGCTACTTGACCAACTCACCATTCACAATTTTTGAGTTGGACTCCTCACCTTGCGGGTGGCCCTGGGACAGGACGTTTTGTTTTGATACATTCTACTTTTAAAATAATCAAACATGTGTTCTCCTGTTTTGGCATCTGGTTCACTGTTTGCTATTTCTAAGAATGGAAACGGATTTTCTGGAGACCCTCTATATTCGTATAACTCGCACAGTATATGCATTTGGAATTTTTTATTACAACTTCGTAATAGGTGTTGTTAGTACTTTCGATTGCTGTACAAGCCATCTTCCACTTTGATATATAACCTCCCTCTCTCCCCATGTGAGATATTGGAGGAAATAGAAACATACCAATTACGATCCAGTACTTGGTGCTTCGTCGAATAGCTTTTCCTGAACATTTAAACAAATATGTAGGGGTTTAAACTATTTTTTACATTATTTACATTGTTTCTTACTAACTGATGTAAAAATCTCGAAAATTGCAAAATGGTGCTTGGTCAATTGATGCATCTACTATGAATCCTGAAGAACTCGTAAAAGTGGGACTTTTTTTCAATTATGCGCCTTTAAGCATCGCATGTTAGTGAGGCACTGGCATTTTGTCGGCATATCACATACAGATGAATTATTTCACACCAGCCACTCATTCCTCAGTTTTACCCAAAAAAGCGTGCGAGCAGACGACACGTATTGAAGTTGTGCTATCAGAAGCAAACTCGGCTGGAGTAAGATATTCCAGCAAATGATTGATGATCGGAGAAGAAAATGAAGAATGCTACCCAATTACTTGTTTGGACATACCGTAGTATCAAATTATTTTCTGGAGCTGGTGTATTGTAAATGTAAAACCCTCATGCCCTTAGTTCAACTGTTCTTGTTCGAGATTGTGTTACTCAGACATGTGCATTAATTGTAGGGAAGTAATATTTTGGGAATCATAAAACAAGATGAAAGTGACATGTTGGCGTTATCTTAGAGTTCAACTACTCTCGAATTATACATAACTTTTATGAATGTTTCGATGTTCCTTCAATCGTATTCTTTTAGTTTTTCAGTGTAATAGATACCTTTCCTGTTCTGAAAGAAGCAAAGTTTATTATATGAAACCTAAAATATTGGAACATAAAAAGCTCTCCTTAAAACTGATTGTTTCAATGACCTTCTTGATCGGAAGCAGCAGTGGGTCTGATCCAACCAAACCGTATCCTTCATGTCCCATTAATGCACAGTGTTAACGATTGATTAGTTTTTGTGTCTTTTCTACACTATAAATTATGAATGCGGTGCCAAGCAACACATGCGAGCTCAACCAAGGTTTAAGAAGAATTCAACTTTCGCCTGATAAGAAAATTAGCTCTGTCACCATTTTGACTGACGTTTGCATAGCTAGGAGATACTAGGAAAATTTTGAATAGGTGAAACTTGAAGCCCCGTTCTTAACTAATTGAAATTCATCGTAATTTGCCAAATAATAAACACTTTATCATTTTATATCGTATCCACCGGTGTTATAACAAAACGTTCTGAAACGATTGGACTTAGAAATTCAAACTCTGATTAGTGATAATTTCATAGCCTTGTTTGATTACAAGTTTAAACACTTTATTCAGTTGAGAGGACGTGGATCATGGTCAGAGTTGATGACGATGGGTTTGGTGGTTCAGTATGGATCATGGTGGGTACCGGGACACAGTGGGTCATGGTGGGTTACAGTGAAGGGTGGGTCAAGTGGGTCGTGAATCACTATGAATGGTGGGTCAGTGGCTCATGGGTCAAGATTTCATTGACCCACACCATCTCTGCAGCGTGTGCATCGCTGTGGTAATGATGATGGTTGTAAAAATGATTAAATTATATTTTAGTGTTTAGTGTTGGTATTTTAACATTCAGATGTCAATTTTAATGTTTCTAGTTGGAGTTCGTAATAAAAAAACGAAAGGCTATTATCATTTGCTAAGCGTATATACACAAGAACAATGCCATTAAAACAATCTGCTCAGAGTCAGAGGAATGTATCTCGTTTCAGTAGTGTGTAGCACGAAACTGAATTACTATTTTGTTAAGCTAGTCTGCCATTTTGTAGTATTGAAACCCGTTTTTTAATGCCTTAATTACAATTCAATAATACTTTTTACCATTTTATTATTTGTTCTTTTTCTTTTAAAAATACTTGTTTTCCTCTCTCCTGTAAACCTGAGAAAGTGGAGTTACGTTCCTCTGGTTCTCATGTGATGATTTGGTAAACGCACTCAATCAGTACATTAACCGTATATATTGAGAATTAATCATTTTAAAACGTGCAGAGATGTCAGTAGGGTACCATTTATCACTATATGAATGTGGTTCATTAGTCAAGTACAATGACCCCGTGGAAATATACTTTGGGGTGTTTCTGCAAACGAGATTTTGATTGTGTTATTTTTTACGCTTAAGCAAGTAAATAATATCACCTACAACAAATTCATTTGTAAATTGAAGTGATGGTGTGTCTGTACAGACCCTTGGATTAGGGGGGAATCAATGGCGGCAGTCCTGAAGATATGCAACCACCTTGTAATCATTACTCTCTTTATAAGTTAATTTTTATTTTCATTTGCCCGGAGGATGTTGATCTGGAAAGGTGTTGGAACCAGGAGCGACATTTACGATTTTGTTGAAATTCATGTATTTGCCTAGTCGAGATGTGACAGACATGTTAACCAACTTTAAATTTCTCATTACATAAATCTGAGTCATTGTCATTTATTTATTAAAAGCTAGTGTAATTAATAAAAATATTGAATAAAACAATAATAGACTGCATTTACTTACCAGGTATACGAAAGCCTAATTTTAGCAAAATACAAAACTCTTCGTCTTCCACCAGTACACAAAATACGCACAGAAACAAACACTTTCTGTTACGATTTGGCAGTACCTATATTTACAAATATTGAGCGGTATCTGTAATACTTGGTTGAACATCTGATGTCTTACGAAATATCCTAAACTCCAGTACTAGTCTTCGTTCAGTCCGAACAAGAGTTTTAAATAGTACCATTATATCACTGCCAGACACCATTGCGGCAAGCTTTTGTTCAACATAAGGTAACAGGTGATTTAAAGGCACATCTGACGTTGTTGATAGCAATTTAGATTTTACCTGTGTCATTTTTGAGAACACTCTTTCACACAAACAGCTTGTCACCGGAATAAAACAAAACAATTCTACACTATACAAAAGTTCGCATATCTTACCGTTGCTTTAGTATCATTCCTCCACTTTAACCATTCCCACAAAAGTCGATTTGCATTCTGAGAAATCTTTAGAAGACGAACTTCTGCTTTTAGCCCAATTGCCAACGCTTTGATTTCTCACAAAATATCTTTTACATCTTCTGAATCAGGTTTCAAAGCCAAAAGCCTGCCCACTGCATTCAACAATTTCATGGTTTCCTGTCTAAACGTTCATTTATAAAACTGATGAGAGTATGAAGGAGAGGATACAACGTTTTCACTTTGAATTCTTCCTGTTTGGTCTTGAACTTCACTTGATTTTCCCACTATCATCCAGTCGACGAGACACTTTCCTTCTTTTTACTGGCGGGATTTCTACATCAAAGTAATCACACATTTCAGTGTCGCTTGAGAATACGGTTTTGAACCACGCATCTTCGTCTCGTTAGTTATGTATGACCATAAGCTTTTATACATTGTCTATTGCAGAAAGTAGGTCAATCTCTGATGATTGCAACGACCTACTAACTATAGCGATTAGACGTAATATGCGAGGTGATATCTCTAAACAATGATAAGCTGAAATGCTTTCATTTGTGAAAGTAGCCCATTTTCTGTCGCCCACACTTCAGCTACCTTTGTAATTGAGTCGACTTCTTCAATAGCTTCCACCAAGTATGTGAACAATGACTTTATAGCAGCCAAAGCGCCACAATAGCAAGCCTAACTTGTTGTTGATAACGACTTTAAAGAAAGAAGCTTCTGCCCTGCTTCTTTTAAAAGTCTTTCGAAAATTGCATGCCTAGTTGAGCCGCTTTCAATAAAACTATATATGTATTGGATTATTCCAAATAAATCAAATATGGCATTGTTTAGTTCATGTGACCTAAATGCGTCCACTAGCACCAGATTTAGGCAATGCCCGTAGCAATGTATGTAATATATATTTTCATTCTTGTGTTTAAACAGTGTTTGTACGCCATTGACAACACCTGACATTGCTGGTGCCCCATCGAAACAAAGACAATAATAAATTCCCAGTCAATGTTCATTTCATGAATCAACTCCGATAGGGCACCAAATATAGTACTTACATCCATTGATGGAAGTCGTTTGAGGGCGATAAAACGTTAAATAGGACGACTCTTGACTCACAAAAATAACGAATGACTATACTGTAGCCAACTGTTCATGGTGTCCAGAATCGCTTGTTTCATCGGCCATAATCGACACTTCCTTCCCCGCTATTTCAGCTGCAACACAGTTTCTCACCACGTTATGCAATGACGCTATAAGGTTATTTTGCAATTTGTTGCTTGTATATGTAGCGTTTCGGGAAACCTTTTCAAAGTATTTCTTGAGGAAAGAATCGAATTTTAACAATATATTGATAATTTCCAAAACGATCCTTTTTCTCCATTTTCATGTTTTTCATTATGTCCTCGAAATGGTCGCCCCCTTTTGCTAACAACTGGATTATTTCTGTCAATCTTTCTATAAATTCTCTATTTTTGACGGTCTTGTTCACGTGCTGATAGCTTACTTTCCATTTGTTCGTCTAAGCTCATCGATTGGTAGATTTTCATAGACGTTTTCTTATGTTTTTACACTTGACTAGTGACAAGTTGATAATTGGTGAATTTTGAACATATCCGTAGCGTTTTTTCAATTTTTGAATCCTTCGGAAACAAACGCAGCGCTATGTCCTTTACTAGTTGTATTCTTCGTCGCAAAAAATCGTTTTTACAAACAAAAAGCACTGTTTTCTTTAATGCTATATTCCAAAAATGGAAATTCATTGTATCAATTTGCTTGAAAGCTTTTGCCTGATGAATTCCTGGAAAACTCTTTTGAACAGTTAGAAATGAACCCTCAGCAATGCGTTGCGTTCGTTTCAAGTGTGCCTTTGGACAGCAGTTTCCAGGATCATCTGTAATGAACATGATGCAGATTCTGTTTCACGACCTACCTTATCTCGGGTTGACACATCCAGAAAATACCAAGTTGTTAAGTTTCACTTACCAGTAATTTGTAAGCGCACTAGGAACGGTCACGTTCTTTCCTAAGACATCATCGTTAATAACACGATTATTCTCTGCATCATCTGTAATAGATATATGTATTTATTTAAAAAAAGGTGCTTTACTAGCTTTTATATATTATTGCGCCAAATAAAAATCAATATCTGAAAAAAAATCATCTCATAATGGTGGCCAACTGTTCAACATGTAGTGCTGCCTGGAGAAGAGACAGGATTTTAAGACGAGACCGGTCAATTATTTTTTAGGCTAGAAAGTGTTTTCACAGAGACGAGACCAGACAATATCAAAATTCGTCTCGTCTCATGGCAAGACTACACAGCTGGATGAAACAAAGGCTGAAATTGGAAATGCGAGACTGTAGTATCTTATGAGGCTTGTTCCGGTCTCGATCAGCATACAGTAAGCTTTTTCCCATTATTTTATCAAGAGTTTTGTCTTGATATGTTCTTCGAGACGAGACGAGATCGGCCTATCATTTTCAGTTTTCTCTATTTTTAGTTTTTGGCACATAGAACTTTTTAAATTTAAAGTATTCAATTGTATACAAAAGTTGCACACACACACACACACACACACCACATATATCTATCTATCTATCTATCTATGTATTCCTATGTATCCTCCTTTTTCCACTCACCGTCAATTATTGGTGTAAAGGCGAAAACGAGGGTGTAAGACATATAAAATCTTCATATGTAAGTTTGAAGCAAAGGCGTGTTCCAAGACAAACGAATTAGTCAATTAAACCTTATCATTTCCGCTTTTCATGATACTTTCCACAGGACGAATCTTGATGTCATGAAAAATCCCGTATTTTGATAATTATACCATAATTTGAAACAATCTTTCTTTCTAAACAAGTATTTTTATTTACACTGTTACGAAGAATGATTCCTGAAAGATTCATTAACAAATTGGAAATGATCAGGTAAATTAATATTTTTTTCTGGTTGATCATTAGTAAACGTCAGTGCAATCCGAGCAAAACAGTGGTAATGCGAAGAAAGTTCCCAGCTGCATGAAGCTGAGACTGAATTATAGCACCTTCACAAAATTTTAGTTTAAATTTAAGATTTGTATTATTCAGCACTATGATTTCAACCACGTACCGTTGCCAACTCTGCTTGTAAGTCTTCTAACATCCGAAAACTTCTAAACATTACATTATACCTATATTTTAGAACAGTTCAGTGTAATTTAATCCCAAAAATATATTTTGAAAATATAGTTTGTATCTTTTGATTACGTAATATTAGGAAAGGGCGTCTGATGATTCATTACTTTTTATTACAAGGGGGAAAGGGGTCTAAAATAGCCAGAATTGTGAATACGTAATATCTAAATATTCCCTTATTATTATTATTATTAAGATAAATCTCAGCGAACATACTGATGCTCTAGGAGGGTCTATGTATAAATGTATAAATTTCTCATGAGACCCACGAACTGAATACTGGATCGTTCCTTTCATTAAAGTTCGGAACGATTTTTTCATCGTTCTATCACAAATTTGATACTAGGCCTTTGTTAAGGAAGGACTTGGTCGACCACCTAAATTTTCTGCTCCCCATCCACCCACACATACACACAGCAAACTGTTTTTCACAAATTGATTTGTTACCCGTGTTAACGGAAGAGAGTGAAATATAATTAGATCGTAAAATTTTGGTCTAGTATTGCAAAGTTCAAAGTGTTACTTTGTATGGTGATGATTACAGACGTCCTTCAGGGTCCGTGTTTGTTAAATATAATCCTTATTAGGTGAGAAAATTATTTATTTAATTTGCCCCCCATCTGCGCACCCCTATGTGTCTGTAAACTGCAATATATGTCTAAAACCGGAAGTTTGTCCCTAATGGCTTATAGTTGTAATTTTTGAGATTTTTTAAATAACTGCAGATAGCTCTGATTCAGGTATTACGTATTGCTACACCCTGGTCAACGCTTCAGCGGGTTTGTTTCCTTTTTCTGTTAAATTATTGTTACTCTTTCCTGACAATTAAACTTTCATTCATTTTGATGTTTTTGAACAAGTGTAAAATCCGAATGAGACTATAAATCAAGTAATAATTTATTCTAATAAAATTCCATATATGCTTATAATAAATCATGTTATACTTATTGCAGTTACCACTTATTTTGATATTAAATGTATCCGTATTTATTATTATATTACATAGCAACCGAATTGGCGTTTGATGTAAGACAATGAGTTCGTCACGCACTCATGAAAAATATCCTGTAAGAATTTCTCGAATATTGGGTCATGTTAACGAGACTTTCGTTTCAGTAAGAAAAGAAATGCATTGTTTGAATGAGTCTCCAACAAGAATCCCTTGAAAATTTGGCTTAATGCGAGTTGATTGATGTGAAAGTAGCGCTTAATGTCAAACACAAATTCAGCAGACATTTAAAAAAGGTTTCTCCTTTCTCATTTAAATTCAAGAGTATTCCTAAAAGGAACATGTTATAATTAAAGATGTTAAACGAAAATATTAAAATCACTGCCAAGCTCTTCTTGCTGTGATACTTATAATACACTAATAATTGTAGCGAATATTTTAGAATAAAACATTCTTTTTTATGGATTTACAAATCATTAATTGAATATTTTTACGTACACTAATTTTACAGATATGCTGTATCCTACCAATTCTGCTGCACAGGAAGGGAAAGGACTTCAATGTAACTGTTTACGAAGCTGTCTTGAACACACTGTCGACGTATTGGCTTTATCTTTGTATGTATCCATGATTGACGTAATTAATATGAATTGAACTAATTACTAATATTTTATTTGCCTAATTTATGAACATACAATTTTCAGATTAATGTAATACTGACTTATTAAAATGATCTGTCTCGTTAGATATAATCACAGCTCGCCTATACTATCACATACCTGTTAGTAAGAAAAGTGGTGTGAAGAGAGAAAGAAATTCGGTTTTTTTTGAGTGGTTGATAAAACGGCTGCATATTTATAAGCTTTGCTACTAGGATATGAGATGAAACGGTTTACACATAAACAAATATATGAGAGCGTCCTGTCATTCCCACTACCAAATGTACACACACCAAAAGGATACAGAAACGTGTATAACAAGTCAAGGTATACCACCACCCCAAGTTTGATACAGATCGAATGAGTTCGGTTTAAGTCGGCATGGAAACTATATTGGTGACATGCGGTTTCAGTGAATGACTGGTGCTTAAAGCGTGGAACATAATCGAAGGCGTGTGTACCAGATGAATGAAACATAAACCGTGACGCGATTACATCAATGCGATTTTGTTATTGAGAGAAGGTCTAGCACAATTGAGCCTAATATGTTTGTGATGCCCTGAAATATATAAAGGTGAACAATCAGTGACAATGCCTGATTTGCGATAGGAGGGCAAGCGCTTGCTTCGTAGATGGTGTCTACTCTTCCAGACATGTTTTATTGTAATGTAGGTCACGTAGTGTAAATTTACTCTTTTGTACATTCTAAAATATGATGCCCCTCAAAAACGTTTCTATTCCTCTGTCTGTTTCCCCACAGAAGTTAAAACTAAAATCATCACTGTTAAGAGTCGTGTATTAAGTTCAGGTATTAATTTCTTAACAATTTACTACGCTTCACAGGAAGATAAATAGTTTTATGACTTAATGAATCAGCCTACACAACTTAGTTCACTATTGGTGATAATATAGATCATGGGATTTTATCTTAAAACGCCTTCTAAATGTTTTAATTCTCAATGGTGAGCGTGCAGTAAATATCCTTCCATACAGTATCAGGTATAAATGCTTCTACCATTTTCCCAAGAAATACGCTGCCACTATGTGTTTCTCCCATCTGTCTATGAGTCTATTTCACTTCAACATCGTAGAATTCGTATTCTATTCCTTCTGTCATTAGAAATCTGAATGAAACATTTCGTTATCCAAGATGTGATTGATAATGAAGAACTCATAAATCTAATCCACTTGATATCTTTATATCCTATATAGACAACTGCCACTTTCTTGCTATTAACCTAAATCAGTGGTCCTTCGTTTTTTGAACACTTTTTGCTTGCTCCATACGACTCCTTCTTCATTATAAATAATAACAACAATAAAACTATGTAATAAACCCTGGACGGATGTGGTCTACCAGTTGAAAATATTTGAAGAACGTACTTACCGGACAACGAAGGGTTTCATATTTTGAGCACCAGTCCTTTAGATAGATTAGTTTATCAAACATTGTATTTGATCCATTGATATATCTGTCGGAGTTATAACTCTTCTTCAAAGGTGTGGCACGGTAGGTCTGTGATAGAGCGTTCAATTCCCGTTCAAAGTATCCCTCGCTCGACCCCAGACATACGATCCACTCCACAAAATATGTTACAGTACTAAACTTTCATATACTATCCTTATCTATTAACCTAAACTACATAATTGTGAGGCATCAAAAAGTTAGTTTTATTTGACTTCTTGTGAGATTTTATTCTGCATCAATGCTTATCTATAATCAGTTAATCATACATATCTATCCTTCAAATTCTACTAGTGTCCTAATTAGAACGATGTACTTCTTTTTTTCGTTAAAATATTGTGCTTGATTCCTCATTATTTTTCTCATGAAACTTTTCCCAAAATAACTCAGGGATACTCCAGTTACGTTCGTGCTCTCACTACACCACACCTACTGGCGAATTAATAGATTCCACAACTAATAATGGACATTCTCTCTCACCTGTCTTCTACCCGACATTTTATTCCGAGTTATGGGAGATTTTGGATTTTCCCATCAAACATCTGTCTGATCATAGCGACAAATAAATAAATAATTTCTACACCTAGGTTGGTCAGTACTTTGTGTGTTATCTTGGTGTCTGCAGTTGTCTCCCAAATGTAGTGACTACTGTTTTAGACACCTTATGTATTTCTGAAAGATGAACAAAATTGCCAGAGTCGTTTTTAAGAAGCTCGTCCAGAAAGGACTAAATACCCTATAGGGAAGAAAAATCCTCAAGATAATCATAAGAAAACGATAAGTTTAATTCTTGATTCGGTTTGTTAAATGGTATGGACTCCGGTAAAATATTTACATCTGTAATATCAATCGGGGAACAGACGAACTAACGTCCTAAAATCCGTTTTTTTGCCACAAAAATGGAAATATCTTGAAATTTAGAATTTGATTTTCCTTCACGATCATTATGTACTCTTCACTACTATTGCCACACAAAATGAATATCTGTGAGAAGAAATTTTCATTGTAGGACATGACTGATTAGATTGGTTTTTGAGAAAGACTGTAACTGGATAGTAAATAATTACATACAAACCTTGTAATGAATGAAATTTTAAAATGTGATGTTCAAACGTTAAGAAAATGCCTATATTATATATTACCATTAAATTTGCATCAACATTAATTTAAGCTTTGCAAATAGTAAAACAAAGCAATACATTAAGTAACAACCCATTGAAGATTTAACTAACGTTACATAAAGTACTGTTTCCTGGAAGAAGCACGGTCGCTTTGTTAAAACTCAACACTTCTTTCACTTTGTTTCTTTTACTACTGAAGAAGTGTCTACCCTTCGCCACATAAGTCTGTGAAGTGGTCACATTTACGCTCTCTTCGTAGTTATCATCAGGCTTGTATAGTTAGTTATTTAACACACGCAGGTTGAAGTGAGAGAAATTCTAAGCTTCCCGGGAATCAGTCTCTTTTCCATTGGAAAGTAATGTCTTCGTAACACCTCAACCGCTTTTCTCGTTGCTTACTTACTGTATAATGCATATGTTAGGAACTTGTATTATTTGATATAAACGCACGTTTAACTTAATAGAAACCTTTGGAATTAGTTTGCTTCATGTTGAAAGTGCTTTTCTTTTTCTTTTTTTTTTTGAAAAAAAAATAGAAGAGTGTATTTTCTTGCTTATTATAAATATTCATTTCCAGGAATTTTTTGGGAAATTGAAAATAACTCGAAAAAGATATCGCAAGAATTTTCAAATTAAACTTATATATCTAATTTATACGTTCATAACATACATTTGGAAACAGCCCAGTAAACTCACCTGTCAGCTAATTTCTTTGAATTGTATAGAAAGTAGTATGAAAAATATTCAACATTATCTATTACAGTGATGGTAGTTCATACAAAGGTGGCTACTTGCAAATAAATGGAATGGCAAGAACAGTAATGGAGAGACGTCGACTAAAGGTTGTGCGAGGACTCTTGGACATTGCAGGTACAGATATATTTAACATCACAAATTATTATGTTAGTCTTACTGTATGAGGATTTAACCTCGTAATTTTCACTCTCCTATTGTCCCTCACTTGATATGTTGTGCATAATTTAAATGCTAACTGAATCGGTTCAATGAATAGAGGAATAAGAGGAATAGGCTGTCCATGAGGAATAGGCTTATTGAGTTAATTTCTTCAAATAGATTGTTGTGACATAATTTTCAATGGAAAATAAGCGAAATCCATATGATTTCATACTTAATCTGAAAAATAATCGTAAATGTAGTCAGTGCACTCAGACTTCAGACAGCTCAAATAATTAATAATATCACAGAGTGTAATTACGATTAATAGTTCCTTGTATACATAGTTTTAAAATAAAAAAATATTGTTTATGCATAATATTTGTTTTTGGAAGTAGTTCGTGTTAAATTGCCACTGTTTCTATAAGAGCAAAAATTCCTCAAAGCGAAAATTTATTTAGTTCGGTCTACGTTTAGTAAGCAATATTATATTATATTGTTTTCGAAGATAATGTCATTCATTCAATCAACATCAGTACTCTAGAAATTGAAGTTGTTTATATCTTTCCATTTGTAAGTTATTTCAAGCTAGGATGTGTTAGAAATTACTATATTTCCTAACTTAGAACATAATTCCAATGGTATATGAATAGCAGTAGCGTAACTAGAATTTTTCTCAGGGGGGCCAATGAAGGGCCCAAGAAAATTTTGAGGGCACCATCTCTAATGAATGATTTTTATATAAAATATATATATATATATATATATATATATATATATATATATATATATATATATATGTGTGTGTGTGTGTGTTTATTTTCAAGAAGAATCTTTTCATCTTTGTTGTTCATGATTTTACTCTTTTACGGTGAAAGTTTAAGAATGTACTACTTCAAACAACAAGGATACATTAATACAATTGATTTCCAATATAAGTAGTAATTTAATTGCTGCATTAAAAATATGTGTGGCTGGTAGATTTAAGTAGAAGCAGAGAAATACACATTTACAGGTCAAGAAAATAACTTAGAGATTCATGCCTCGACTTAAAAGATTATCTTTCTATTCTTGTGGGCAGCAGCAAGCTTATCAACAACTTCTTCAAGATCTAACGATTTAGCAATTTTCTTCAATATAAAGTAATCCCAAGTTTTTCAACCTATCATCAGTCATTGAATTGCCTATATATCTTTAATCTTTTCAAACATGAGAATGGTCTTTCACATGTAGCACTAGAAACTTACATAGAGATTATATGTAACTTGTTGGTTTCTAGGAATGCGTTTTTGTAGACGCAAAGATGAACGAAATTCACCAAGGAATCAATTTTGGTTTTCTCTCGTCTTCATACAACTTAATTGTGTTTGGGAGGATTTTGAGTTTACATATAAATATTTCCAGATCACTTTCATAATACTGGACCATATGCTCCACAATGTTGTTATTTAGAAAGTTTTCACCTTTTTGATGTAGAGTGGTGATTGATCTAATGATTTTGCTACATTATCCAAAGCGTTTTTCTGTCTTAGTGATTGCTTTATCAATAGTAGGCAGAAAAATGTCTCTTAATATATTATCTTTAGAAAATTCGTTTTCTGCCTCCAATGCAGAAAGAGATTAATCCAAAATGAATTTGTGACATTTCGATGAGGAATGTCTAATTCGTTTCCACAAGGAACCCCTATAGCCTATCTGTTTCCGGCTCTGGAATTTCAGGACCATTTTCTATGCATATTGACAAATAGTTTCAGACCACATTTTCGATAGCGTTTGAACTAGTGAATCTAAAAAGAATCAAACCTTCCTACATGTCTGCATCTACTTGAAATAAGGCGAAACTCAAAGTTACAGCATGGCAGCAGTAATATTAAATTTTACCCGAAAACATTCCATCTCGTATAGATGACATTTATTTCCCGGGTGGAATGATGGAAGTAAATAAATATCACAAGTTCCAGATTTGGTTTAATAGCGCATAATAATATAAATAGTTGTTTGGTAGATAAACTGTATTAATAATAATAATAATAATAATAAAGTAAATGTGATGTAGAAGGACAAGAGTGCTTACGAGACAAACGTCGCACAGAAACAGGAACTGAACTCTAACAGGACAGTGATTTGCCATTCCACCCCTCTTTAAATTATAAGCCTTGCTGTTAAAGTTTAAGTTTCATTCTAAAGTAAACTGCCAATAATTATCATGTATTCTTAATATTTCAGAAAAATGTCAAAATTTCACGCTCTAAAAAACGGCAGCCTAATCAGTGACGAAACTAGACATTTAGTGCCTAGGGCAAATTTTGCGATTAGTACCCGTTTCATCTACATCCACAGCAATAAACACAAATATTAGTTTGCTGGCGCCCGGACAACTGCCCCGGTTCCAGTATCTTCTTTTGATCTGGCCGTAGTTCAATTAATTTTTGTTACTTTTACCCTTGAGCTCTAAAACTCAGTAATGAATGTGCCTTTACGTTATTAAAATGATGAAGTGAGCACTCTTTGAAGCAAAAAGAGAAAATGTGTTTTTCTTTCCCTAATATCAAACAGTATTAGAACAAGCTTTTAAATCGGGACTCCTTACAGCAAAAGAAGTATACGTTGTCCTTTTCTTTCTTTCGTTTGTTTACCTTCACTACGTTTTAGAATTTGACGTGAATTCAAATACACAAACACTTCACACCCACACCGAATGGCCAAAGCTCAGCGGTAGAACGTCAGCTTAAGATTCGGAAGATGGTGTGATTGATCCCTCGTGGATAAATACTTCAGCTGAGGAGATTACCAAGATTCTTCCTCGGTGGCCCTATTGACTAATTTCCTTTATTTCTACCCCCTAAGTCTCGGATGTTTCAAAGTCTTAAAATAAATTCAAATGTAGTTGAAATAACGCTACTATCCTGTAGTCGATGCTAAATTAATATTGTAAGTTTTGAGATTAGATTTGAAGGTGGGGCATTAATTAGTATATCCTGTTGAAAATCCATATCACCACTGATTTACTGTTCTGCATAATTCCTACAATGTAATTTTCTCAGAAATGCTTAATGCTTAATTTTCTCAGAATTGCATATTTTGACGCAGAAGTAATATAAACCTGTGATAAAAAATAGTATTCACTGACTAAACTTACTGAATGGAATATCTGTAGACCAGTCCCACAAACATCAGATAACAGGATGATACAACCTGGTCATGGGAGTAACTACACTTTTACACAAAACAGCATTACTGCCGCGACCAAGTTGTATCATCTCGGTATCTTACCTGATGGTTAGTAGTCATGAAAATTGTATCACTGGCTCTGTGATACATTTCGGAATTTCTTTAGTAGTAGCAGTTTTGGGATTAAGATACAGTTAAAGTAGTTTAAAGAAAATACTTCTGAAATATTTATTTATAAAGAATCACTCATTTTTGTTAGCCTCATTTCCCCAGGTTTTACTTAATAGAATAGGTCCACCAAGCGCTGACTCCGTTTACCTTGGAGCTCGCTAGTATCGCTTATTAACATCGCAGCAGAAGGTTTCTACTTAGTTACCACGGCCCAGAGCGTTAGGAAATTAGACGTGTTAGAGACAAGACCAGAAGGTAGACGAGAAGAAGAACCAGTACCAGTTTCAAATAGTAGGTGTTGATAGTATTCAGTATATTAATTTTCTCGAACTACTGGGATACGAACAGCAGAGGGAATGACAGAAATAGTAAAAACTTCTGCTCTCTTCTTTTACTGTATATTAAACAAGACCTCTCGTTATTATTTGATAATAATAATAATAATAATAATACCTAATTATTTAATGGATGCTATGCATTTGTTCTATGTCGCCATAATTTTTGTAAATTACTTACTTAGTGTACGAAGACTTCTTTCGTCCAAGAGGAGTGTAAAGTTTTACTGCAGTGCATTCTATTTGTAAGGAAGAATCTCTTTTTTTAGTATGACTTTCAACATTGAAGCAAATCAGAATGCAGACTGATTTTGCTTTTTTTTGGTTCTTTGTCGAAAACAAAGAATACAACCAGCTAAGGGACAGAGGTTAAAAGGAACGTTCAGATGCTGAGGTCAATGCATGCATCTTCCCGATTTAGATAAATTAGATCTTGCTGTACTCCAAACAAAGAGCAGCTTGAAGATTTTTGCTCGGAACGCAGACTATTGCAACATACGATATTCTGCAGTTGGTAACTTTGTTGTCGAGATATGTTTTGGTAGTAGTTTAACTTGCGCCAACTATTAATTCACCCTTTGTCGACCTATAGGAGTATCACTCTGTGTGGAGGGCCGCTAGGGGGGCCAAGATTTTGAGCAAGGGGGCCTGCCCCCCAGGCCCATCGTTGGCTCCGCCACTGATGAATAGATGAATTTAATAAAACACCAACAAAAGTTTCTAGAATACAGAAAGATTCAAACACCAATATTTTGTGAAATAATTATAAATCAAATATGTTTCCTAAAGAATATAAACAAATGTGTTTTGTTTTCCTTACTGTATGTCTCTTTAAAATTGTATAAACAAGTTGGTAGAATGATACAAAGTTACAACTGAACGACTTATTTACGTCCGATAGAAATTGACACGTTTTAAATATTTAATTTTATCTTTAAGTTTGTTCAAATTACATTTTCATAAAGTCTGCTTGGCGTGGTTTATTGAAATCGTAAGCTTAGAGTCATAATTTAAATTTTCTATGGGGAAACACTTCTCGTAAATATATCCGCGAGCAGTAAAATTATATATTCTTACGAAACGTTAGTCAATTTATATTCTATTTAAATTCCTATTAGATTAAAATGGAAAACAAAGAACGAATGTCCAATTTTACATGTGTTTCTTCTTATTCTCTTAAGTACATTCTTCAAATACAATACAATACTAGAAGCTAATTTAAATTACAAAAGGAAATTTTGCAAATTCTCAACCTTATCATCTTGTAGTCAGTGCCGAATTATGTACGGTATAGCATTTATCACCGGTAACGACATAATTGAAATATAATTTATTATAGAATTTCCTCAAAGTACAACTTGAAAATCGTCCTCTAGATATCACGATGTCATCTGTGCTTCAGTCCAAGACTGGTAATACCTGTATCTTTTAGTGGATAAAAAATCATTCAAATATATCGATTTAGCACGAGGAATAACCATTCCTTAGGTATGAACACAAGAGTCACTGAAGAGTGTGTATGAGAATCAACATTTTCAAGAAGCATGAAAGTTGTCGGCTAAATTCCTGAGAGAACTTCGAAGCATTCTTGTCAATCGAATAGAGGGAATCATTAGTTTTAGTAACCTGGAGAACTCTTGGGGCAACATTACGCGCAGCTCAATGCAAACTCTCCGCTTGGTTTGCGATGATAAGCACAGTGGTTATAATTTATATTTGTACAATTTGCGTTCAATTCGCTACGCAATTTTCGCGGAGGTGGGACTAGAAACGACCTTCAAAATGCAATTAAAGCAATGTAAAATCAAATTTATTTCTCCCGTCAACAAAATAATTAATTTATATAGTAATTTCACCATATCTGTTTTATGGAAAGGACAGAATGTAATAATTATACTACAATATCCCGTTAACGATTTGTGGTTTTGATACTGCTTTAATCCAGTTTTAAATATTAACTTCCAAAATAGAATAGATGAAGAACAGTGGAAAGAAATGAAACAAATGATTGAGTGATTAGGATTTACGTTTTTTATCAGCGATAAAGCTATGTACAACTAGTTGTAGTTTAAATTCTAATCTGACCACTATAATGCATTCGTTCTGGGGCTCTATGAAACAACAGGATGCAGTAAACTGTTAAAGAAACAAAATAAATAATCTACAGAACAAGGTGTGTATATAAGCATATGTTGATTATTTATTGTGCTGGTAAAGTTACTTTTCGATAATGTATTCAAACAGGATATTACGTACCAGTATTTGATAAATTCTATGTAGAAAAACGCAACAATAAAAAACACGATAAAAAGTTATTATAAATATTATGCCGATTACTGCTTACGAAAATTTATTTTGCGTTCTGTTAACGCGAACTATTACGAAATCTGCCTGAAAGACTCAACGCCCAGTTCATATATTTCAAAGTCAGTATGAATATTCGAAATGTAACATGAATTCTGATATATTGTTCAAAAGAGGAAAACAAACCATCATCATCAACATCATCATCACCATCATCAACAATAACAATAAATACGTTAGAGTATCCAAGGCCTACTTACAAAACTACAATATATATATATATATATATATATATATATATATATATATATATATATATATATATATATGTGTGTGTGTGTGTGTGTGTGTATTTTAAAATCACACTAGCAAATTTCCTCTCTATAAAACGGTGTGGTCACTGAGTTTCATTAAACTAAATACATCGCTTCGGAATTTATTTTCTGATTTCGGTCTTAATAGGTTGAAGTAAAATGCTTAATTTTCAACTTACTTTAAGTACGTGATTGTTGCGGAGATAACATTTATTTATATGTTATAAAATATCAAAATGGGTATATAGAAATTCTGTTACATTGAGAACATCTCCGCTACAAGCTCCGAAAAATACGCTTAGATTTTCAGGATACACTTGTAGCACTTTTCTTCAAAATAGCAGTTAAAAGATTTAATTAAGACCCACACTTGCCTTCATTTATATCATAAAATTTATCGATTCCCTTTGCAATGCAGTGTCGTCGAAACGAAATTCAGTAAACCAACGGCAAATTAAGTGTACCTTTAAAATTACTAGTTCAAGTGCATTGTTAATGTTTTTCTGAGTCTTACTGTGCGGAATGATTCGATTTCAATTAGCAAATAAAATCACTAAATTGTGTTCTACAAGGTAAACTTTCATACAACTTTGTTGATCAAGGAACTACTTCCCAACAATCTAGTACACAAGCCTGGCTGCTGGGTGTACAAGTTTGCGACATTAAGCGAGTAAGTTTATCCTATTCCTGTGTTGTATCAATGAGGCGAGTTTCTTACAAGACGTAAAAACGAGAACGTCATATAGATAAACCTAATATTAATATTTTAATTGTGAATTACATGACAGTGACAGAAATAGTTTCTATGAGAAAAAGAATACGTACTCGTACATAAGTGAAACTATTTAGCTTTGAATATGGCAAATCTATCATTCATGATGTTGAGACACTTTTTGTTACGGTCACTTCATATGAAACTGCTGAGTATGCTGCTCGTGAATGTTGTCCCTGCATCGATTTTTGATGGAAAAGCATAAGAGTTGACTTTCATAAACTTCCCTATCCTACGTCTCCTTTAGTCTAATGGGTATAAGTGTATTACATTCAACTCATTTCAGTTTCACCTTTCCAAAGCATGTATGGCTAGCTCTTAGACCTAAATGGAGATTTTAATTTCACTTTAAAAATATTTAACATACTGAATATCAGAACCATTCTGTAAGATAGGACGCTTAGTACTGGGATAGAAATACTTTAAAAATAAACGCAACTTCATTTAGTTATTTCCAAATATCCGGACTTCAGGCCTTAATTGAAAGACAGGTAGAATGAGAAACAAACTGGCGGGAAAGTAAGATCTAGAAAATGTAAAACTTAATGTACATTCAGTAGTCTGTCGCCATAAGGTGCGTAGAGAAAGAAAAGTTTAGATAGCCCGCAATATGGTTTTTATTCTGATCTGAACTTTTAATCATTGTAACTTCAAAATCCTGTTTTAATCAATTACAAAATCGTCACTCTATAAACGTGTGCTCTTCCGGCTATGCATGTAGTATTAAACCATCTGCAAATAGTTGTGTCTTAGATTTTTAAGCACGATGTTAGTTTCAATATATTCATAACTTTCATACGGTTACAACTAGGTATGTTTGTTCTGTATTCTTTTATAATGTTATGACTATAGTTAATGCCATAGAATAAAAATAATAATACATGTTTCTCTCAATATATTTCAGTGTCTCTTGGTGGTGTATTTTCCTTTTTCATTGGTGCAAGTTTCTTAAGTGTTGCAGAGGTAATTTATTATATTGTATTTAGACCCATTTTTCTTCTTTGGAAACGTTAGAAGAAATCTGAATTTTACATTTATAATCACAATCGCAATATAAAAAACTATCCTGTCTTCATGAAGTGAGATTGCAGAAAGACATGTGAAAATTTGAACCTTGTAAAACTTACGTCTCGAGTAAATGAATTAAAGCCCACAGTAATTCATCAAGGACTAATTCATAATATGTCGTCCAGTAAACTATTTGATATTATTTAAAAACTGTTAGAGAAAATATCAGTCATTTTCAATTCTTTCATTGTGAACTTAAATATTAACCAAATGGATAAAGCTTAAGATTCATTAACCTGATGTTTTGATAGCAAAGTATGATATTACAATGTGTAGTTTATCTTATGACGAACATGACTTATAATAGACATGCGTATGTATCAGAATTGGTCATTATCGGTACAGTATTAAATATAGTGCTTATAAGGACTGCAGTATAGAGGATTAGTTTCGTGTGGGAAAACCAGATGCAGAACAACGTTGTTAATTTTACATGTGTGGAGTTCTAAATTCTCCTAATGTATAAAAAAGATCGAACTGAATCATATCTGTCTTCCCAGTTATGAGTTTCTACAACAAATTTGTTCTATAAATACTACAATGTAATTTTAATTGTGTTAAAATAATGCACTTAGCTCTAAAAGATTACTGATAGGTATTTCTATTATCACTATATCTTAATTCCAAGGTAGTAATTAATATATGAAATGTGAGTGACTTTTTAACTATAATGGAAAATATAGTTATACTAACGTTTGCTGAATTTGAAACAAATACAGTTGTGCAACTTCTATAATATTAGTAACATTTATAGAGAAATTATTAAAAAATAAGCATACACCAAGTGATAGATCTCAATGAACTGGATCAAATGATATGCGTGACTAAAATATTCATGAATAAGTTGGAAAAAATGTCGAGAAAGAAGCTTTTCGTAAATCTAAAAACAGACATTTGAAACCAAGACAGTTGAAAATAAAACTGATATGACTTCATGAAGCTTTCGGATTAAGACAATAGTACGAGAACCGTACGGAGTATGGGTTAATACGGTATAGTCCAATATTACGATCATTGTAAAAATTTAATCTCTCTTTCACAACTATATTGTCCAGAGATGAAACAATATACGAATGAATAAATTGCATTGGGATGAACTAAATGAGGTGCCTCAGAACGTATTATCGTGTATATACTGTGTGTATTACAATGTAGATACCGGTTTGAGAATATTAATTTATCTGGTGCTACAAAATATGTTCTAACTGTCAATAGCAATTGAGGAGTTTTAAGTGTTCCAAATTATGTGTAAGTCTAAAAAGTCTTACAGAGTAGTTATGTCCTTCCATCTATCTATCTGCACGTCTACAGGTATCAGAGGTAACACGATCAGAAATATTTAGAATCTGTTTCTGGCAATAGATTTAATTACCTTCGTAAATAATCTAATCAGACCCGAAGTGGTACATATCTATCTTTTCTATTTTCAAGTTGATCGACGTACATAAAAAAATGAAATAGATAGCGACAAGAGGATTTTTTAACTCATTTAATGTCTCAAGGAATTATATCATTTTCATCTATACACACTCTACTAAACTTCTAAAAGACTTATAAATTTCAGAGTACCATCAATTTTAATATTCATGGTCAGAGAACAAAAATGGGTGATGCTTTCGAGAAGCAGTTTGGTTTGTTAATTGAGGCAGCATGAAAAGAATAGGCTCATTACCTCCGTTAATCCTCTATCAAACCGGAAGTGTTAGAAAAATAAACCCTTTTCCATTTAAATCTCTATTGTTATAGGATAGAATTTATAAAGATAATGGCAAGGCGTTTTCAATGAATAGATTCAATACCTGACGGCGAAACGCTTTCTGTACCAGTAATATTCTGCCAATAGCTCAAGTATTTGAAATGTTTAGTATTTCCGATTTCAATATTAACGTAAAAAATTGTAACAAATATCGAAAAGTTGTTTTTCTTAAAAATGGATTCAATATCGATTCAATATTCATTTCCTCAGTTAATCCTCTATTCAGACTAGAAATAGAATTGAATACCCAGGTGTACTTCGGTATTGAATTCGCATAGTTTGGAAGCCTATTTTATTTCACAACTGTAAGACAATACTCACATTCCGCTGGAAACCATTGTTTATTTATATTATATACTATTCGTATATATAATACTATATTATAAAATAGTACATGTATATATATTGTTGTTTGTTTCCACCAAGGGCGACGCACTTATTCCTAAAATGAAGCACATACATTTTAGAACTGCAGCTCATACTATGTCATGATTCATCTTTGAATGTTTGACTACTTAGAGTTTAACAATTTGTTTCGAACTTAATATTTTGAAAAATATCACATGTATTACGGGGATATTATATAACGTTTCTTAAACTAATTCGTTTGTTTCTAAGCTTTCTGTTTCTTTTGCCTTAAGAGAGCATGTCGCATCATTAATTTATGATAATTAACTAACTACTTCTGTTACATTAACTAACTAAATGTTAGAAAAGAAAGTATGACTAATAAGTATCACGGAGTAACGTGTGAAAAATACATTAGTGTTTGTAATATTCATATAGCAATCTACTTCTGAAAGTATCACAAATTACAGTGAACGGAATATTTGGCCCACAAATGACATTTATGCTGATTGTAGTAAAGTTTATGTGTTAGATATGCATTACTAACTTAATACTTTAATTAGATTACAATCAGACAAATATGCTCAGTCTGTGCAGAATTAAAAAGGAAATGTAATTTCGTTGTATATCATATAATTTTCGATTTCGCGAACTCATTTAAAAGTGTGTCAACATACGCTTGTATTTCTGTGTGAGTAGTACAAGGGCATGTCAAACATTATCTACTCTTTTGTCATTTTCTTACATTGCGCACTTTGTCTTCTGTCCTAGCATATTTTATTGTTATACTGTTCTGGCTGCTCAATTAGAGGTTTGTACCAAAGAGGAACAACAAGCAGTGATCCGATTCCTCTGGTCAGAGGGTGACAAAGAGTCAGATATTCATCACAGACTATCATAGCAATATGTGAGAATTGTTCTATCACTTAAAACTGTGTTTTTGTGGCTCGAGAAGTTTGTAGGTGGTCGAAGAAGTGTAACGCATTAAGAAGGAGCAGGAAAACCATCATCCTCCACTACAGATGGCAACATTCAACAAACTCTAGAAATGATTCTGACAAATAAGCGAATCACTATCGATGAGGTTCATCTGCTTTGAACATCAGTCATGGTTCTGCCCATCAAATTATCCACGACGAGCTCGGTGTTCACAACGGCTGTGCAAAAGTCGCTGTGCAAAAGTGACTTCACAACCAGCCGAAAACCTTTTATTTGGAAGGAATACGTAAGCTCGTTGACCGTTGGGAAAAGTGCAGTGATAAGGAGGGAGATTAGGTAGAAAAATGATGTGCATAGTATAACTCCAGCTTCAAGTAAATAAACTGTAGATAATTTTTGACTTGTCCTCGTATATGTCACTTAGTGAAGTATCAGTAAAGACGTAGCACGTGTTAGTTTGTTGTATGATGTACTCTTAGAATGAGACTTTATAATAAATGTTGATATGTTAATCTGTAAAAGTTATAGGAATTCTAATATGCTTACATATGAACTTCTTAAAACTGTTCATTTATCAATAGCTTTTCAACCATCCTGGACCCTAACGACGAGCAATTTTGACAATTTTCTGACATCTCACATCAAAACTGCAAGGGATTTATTTGGGTTGCCACTGGAACTCTTCGCCAGAGTGTTGATGTATTTAAAATCATGAATCAATTATTTTCCTTGTATCTAGCTCTGAAATGTTAACAATGTTATGGTTATGTGACTAAACGCCCTGTTACGATGTAGTTCTACCCGTCTGTTTGATGTGTCTGTTTTGGGATGATTAATTGGAACATATGCAACTTGGTGGTCATAGCACGGTGTAAAAGTTGATTCTATGAAGCCATGAATGTGATAACTCTACGTCACAGTTGGTGGAGTGAGCTTCACTGCAGTCGGACGTGAATGTAACTTACTCTGTGATAGAGAATCAGTTGAGGTTGTGTTTCAGTTTGTCAGATTACGATTTTCAAAGTAGAGCGTCCAACAGTAAATCCATGTATATCTCTCAGAGTTATATTTTACACAATTAATTCGTTACCAGACATCACATACTATTGCTTCAGTGGCACAGCTTGCACATTATGCACAAAGCTAGTTGACTGAGGCTCTCATATAATTTATTCGTCTATAATTTCGCCTTTATAGAATCCTATAAGTCTATGTATGTATAAACAATGCAAAGCAATAAAGAATTGTCCCAGAAATGTTTATTTATTTCTATTTTGTTTCCCGAGTACAAATAGTATCAATGCTGACCTCAATCAATCGATCCATCAATCTATTATGCTTCCAGCAATTTTAATATAATGACTATTGATGCATTTAGAATTTCGAAGTGGCATATATAATTTTCTTTTATTTACCCATGTGTAATCCAAGAAAATGATTTTGGCTCAAAAAGCTTCCAAATTCTAAATGAATCAATTGTAATTATATTACAAATATTATACGTGGATAAATCTCACTTGTAGTTTCCGTTCAGTGAAAATTTGGAGCAGCTATAACTTACACGAAGTGTTGAGCTTTTACAATGACTGAGATACTTGCTCAAGAAATCTGTAATTATAGCCAATCTGTTACCTCTAAATTTAAATATTATTATTTCATATAATTCCTCCTTGACTCTCAAATCTTGACATTTTCCAAATAATGAAATCCTTGATTCTTGTTTAATTATCATATTTAACTTAGATATTGATTATTCCGGATATGCTTATATTTCTTACTAAGTTAAAAAATCGTCTTAAAGCTAATGTTGATAAAGTTACCCTTTCTGAAAAACTAATATGTGTATTGTTCATGAAGAGATGAAAACATAAATTGTGAAGATAAATAATATGGTACTTACTGAGGTTCATAATTCATAAAATATCATAGGGATTGTGTGACTGGGGTATTTAAGATAGCATGGACAACTCATTTTCATACGATCTACTACAAAAGACAAGAGGAAGGTTTAGTGAATTAATGGTTAATAATGTTTGAGCAACAAGTGGTTTTCTACTTTATAGTTGAGCAAACTTCTTACGTGTAGTCTAGCATTTTAAAACCATTTTTCTTTTTCGTTGTTTTATGTTCTTTTCGAATTTGAGCAATAGTTATTTCTAGTGTGGAAATTTACTCTTATATATCTTGATGGTATTGATGGAAGAATGTTCAGTTTTCAGCTATGTCTCCAGATACAAATCAAGTTAGGATGCGTATGGGTTATGGTCTTTCAGAGTGATATCTATAAGAAAAGTATGTTTCTCAATGCAATGTTCTTAGTGTTTCTACGACATTAGTGTTCTATTGCAAATCCAGGCTGAGGACGTTGATATAATTAAGTTGACTATCTTCTCCCTATTAGTGCCTTCTCCCCACACATTCGAAAGCTTCAGGTAATAGTAAATTAAACTGATCTTTGTTCAAAGAAGACAGGATTTCGGTTTTCTGTTGAGAGAATTAAATATCATCAGACTTTTGACTTCAGCGAGTTGCGTTTTTATACTGATGCCTTTGGTATGGCATTCATCTCTTGTTTTTTGCTACAGGATAATTTATTTTTTTATCTTCAATGTGCGCTTAAAATGTACACCAAATATCTGTAATACTTTAGTACTCTTAGCACGCAACTCTGAAGGGGATTCATGTACTTACTGCACCTTGGCATTAATCTTATTTTTCTGTTACGCACATTTTATATTATCGTTCTTTCAACTTAAATTCTTTTTTACAGATTTGCTTGTTCCTGTTTCCCGAAACATTCTTATATTGTTCATCTGTCGGGCGGTTTCTCCACTAGTGGCGTTGGTATTCTTTATGCTGAAGCAAGCGAACCACTGTTATACTGAGTCATGAAAGTCTTCCTGTAAATTATTTAGCCTGTTCACACCGCATTACTGATCACGCCAGTAACATCATTCCATGTAATTACAAATTTATATCCAATGTCCTACTACTACATGCCTATGATACGTTCGCGCATTCTACAGTATCTTAGTGGACGAATTTGTATTGATGTTTATTTGTTTGTAATCATTTTGTTCCACCATGGCTGTTTACGGACAAAAGTGCGATTCCATGTTGTTTTAATACCTCATAAATAGGGAAGAGTTTGGAATGTTGCTGAAATTGTAAATATGTTATAAAATATTTAAAATGAGTTGCTATAAAAATACATTTTCATACTATGCCTTCCGAACCGAGGACAGTTCAAAGTTTTCCACTGATAGCCTATGTTCAGTATTTGCTTCATACTTATTTGCAGATAAGATTTTTCTCGATCATGTGTTTCAACGTTCACTGGCAGTGAGTATATTTACTCTGGGTCCTTAACTATTACTAAAACATGCTGCCTAATGTTTTAGTAAACATGATTTAGTGCAAAAAAATTCTTAAGTAAAATAAGCTATATTCACAATGCTGCGACGTTCTTATCTGCTGTTTGCTGAACAAGTTGACATTAGCCCTCTCTTCCCATCTACCATACACATATACTGTTCGGGTCAATATGACCCATAATTAAATTACATTGGAAAAGGGCCAGGTTTTCAAACAATTACTAGTTTATTTAATAGTCTAGTACTAAGAAAATATTTTAATATTGCCCTTAAATATTTTAGAATGCATTATATGTACACTCATGTCCAAAATTATTATGGCATTTCTATAAGTATGTTGTTGTAGAAATATAATTTGATAACGAATATGTGTATAATCGGCAAATACATGTATGTGGCAAATTTCATGTCAAAAGAGCAGTAAATAAGAACAATAAAACGAAAATAAAACTTTCTTGTCCATTTAGCAACATTTTGTCTTACTCACTCTAATTTTCGTATTTATAATTATTTTCCCACGAAATTTACAACAAATATACATTTCCCTATTATACACATAATATCAGTGTTAAAAGTACCCTACAAAATCATTATCAAATTATATTCTTACAAGAAGACAGTAATACATATGCGACAATCCTTTTGGACATGAGTGTACATACTTTCCCCGGTGGATGAATGGTTACACTCATTGCCTTATAATCAAGGGGTTTCAGCTTCGACTCCTGGTGGGGACATAAGTGATTCGGATGAAATTTTGAAATGTAGGTTCATTTCATAGGATGACATCATCCCATGGAAGGCAATAGCAAACCGTCGTGAGTTCACCTTGGAAAATATCCTCGGGTCAAGACCTGCCATCGGGCAGAAAACTTCATCACCATCATATGTACATTCTCTTGATGAAACCAAAATGTAGAAACTTTTGAATTCGACACAAATACTGGGTATTTGCTAATGGTTTACTTTATTTTAACTTGGAACGAGTTATTTTAACCTAAAAGAAGATGACTTATGGTAGTAATAATTTTATTAGTATGCAGCTGTTGATATTCGTAAAACCACATGTCACTGCATTGCTTTACTGTTTTTAGATTTCACAAGTTTGGGAACTAACAAAGAGAGTGTGACACATTGGACACGCATAATACTTGTTGGTAAATTTGGTAGGCGTTACTATTGACAAACTACCATAAAACAATTTGATAAGCGTTAGACGCGATCACACCACTCTTTAATTACGGCACGGATAGTGATCAGCAGCATGAAATTTACAGATATGTTTCTTGGAAATAAAGCACACCAGGTTTTTCTTGATGTCGTTAGATGATGGACAGTATTTGCAGCTTGCATGTTTGATAGGAACTTGTTTAGGGTGTTATCACTGTAGCTTCTGATTCACCTCTTCCATGTACTGTGGTTACAATCCTTCGAGACTCGTCACTTCTCAGCATATATTGGGTAGATTTTACCTCAGGTAAATTTAGAGATTTTACAAGTTCTTCCAAATTCAATCTTCGTTTCAAGAGCTTTCCTAATTGTCAGCTACGATTGATTGAAGTCCACAAAATAAATCCATTGTAAGTTGATTCATCGATCATATTATACATCAATATCATGGAGAATCTGTTGGTTTTGTGTTTATATGTGTATGTGTTCACAAGTTGATATAAAATATTTGCAGCTCTAATTGAATTTCAATCCAATATTATTTTGGGTTTCTTATCAACTCGGTTGCCGATTTCTATTCCTGTGTGAAAAGTACTCATGAGCACAATGTTTTTGTTTTTCTTAGGGATAAAATTTACAACGGTTGTATTGTTTGCAAAATAAAAAGACGATGAATGCACTTCTTTGTTTAACAAAGTATTCGGAGGTTCAGGTTTGTTTTCCCTTATAGTCCCAAGCATAGTTATTTTCATTCCAAAAAGACGCTGTCCTAAAATGAACGAAATGAAAAAAATATCAAAGTAACAATTTGGTCAGTTAGTTCGGAAGCAAGATCACCTACAACACGCATACCTTGTTCCATCTCCGGATGTGCACGGGTTCTTTACATGTACATACATGCTGCTTGAGTACGTAAGGTGTTTTGGTATCATATATAGTCCAGATTTTTGTATCGTATTTTTCCGGTTTACTGAGTATATATTGCTTGAAAGGGTAACGCTCCCTAAATTACGATAATTATCCATCAACACTGACGTTTTCATGAGGATATTATAGCTTAGAAAGAACTTCCGTCCACTTTTCCCACAAATCACGAAGTAGACACACATGTTTTGCGAGAAATATAGGACAGCAGTTACAAATTCAATTACACAGCACAGAAAAACTTCTTCGGGTTATATTGACGCGGAGAGTACATTAGTAATATGTAGGAAAATTTCGGACACATTTAATATTAAAAGTTCGTGATTTTCAGAAATTATAATTTGGAAATGAAAAAACAAAATAACAAACTTGATCCACAGTACGAGAATTATCATAAATTTTATGACAATTCAATCTCCATTTCGGGTCAAATAGATCCGAACAGAACAGCAGGGTTAGGGGAAATTTGTGTGTTGACACAGAGTTGAATCATAATACGTTTAAATGTATTCCTCTAGACATAGACCATTCGCTTCCGCGCTCCAATCCCTCTTGCAATTCGTCCAACGTATACTCTCCCCCTGAAAAATGGATTGGAACAAAGCTTTGGACAATGATGTTTCCAGTTGTAATCCTCCACACGTTACGTGATATAATTCCAAACGCTGATCTTGTTTATTTATACGATATGAAGTTCACATTTATTGCACGATGACATACTCATTGCACATATAGTTCCATTTCAGTAAAACTTAACTCTTTATCTTAAACAATGACTTGGAATGTGGACTTGCATTTCTCTGTGCAGCTTCACTTTAGAATGGCTTCAATGTACACCTTGTCTCAAAAAGGTTGAGCGCATTCTTTATTGCTGTCTCGAGGCAAAAATTTTCTAAGTCCAACTTCGGGTATCTTCGGGAAAAAGTAAACCAGGTTCGAACCTCGAAGCCAACCTTTGCAATCGGGAAAAATCTTGCAGATGTGTTTTTCTTCTTTTAAATATAATAAGACTTGTTACCAATTATATATAAAAGAGCAACATTGATTGAAATACTTAATGATACAATATTTCGAAACTGTATTAATGCCAGCACATGCTTGTTTGTCATTTTGCTCTCCATACTTAATGGAATATTTAGATACGTAAACGAATCTTTCCATATGTAAAAGAATGGTGAAAGTTAACCAATGGTGAAACATAGAACATTATTCTCTCCTGAGTACTAAAATAAAAGTCAAAGTAGAACAAAAACATCGTTTGCAGTGGATATGAATGTAATTATTATCTTAAATACCGTTATATATGGCTAGAAGTACTATTCGTGCAGCGCTTGTGTTAGCTCAGTGGTACGCCGCTAGATTTCAAATCGTAAGGTTGAGAGTTCGATTCCCATCTGAGTCGATGCTTTTTTATGAAATTCTATTTTCCGCAATGCATGAAAAATTATATAAAATAATTACATTAAAATACGTCAGTTGTATATATATAACATACAATCATTGCAGAACAAAGTGATTATTATGTTTAAAATATAACAGGTGTTCACAGTACGTTGGTATTCTCTGATATATGTGAATGCTAAATACAAATTAAGAAAATAATATCATCGGAATGAATAAATTATGTAGTGTATTTATTTCGAGCTATTTGTCATCGGAAGTTACTTCTGAATTTTCTCATTACAGCAAGTGATTTACGCTTTCTGAAACGTAAAGATACTATTCGGGTATAAACATAAATTATTATACAAACTCCAATCTTCGTTACAGACACAAAACTCCCGATCCCCAAAACTATGTAAACAGGAAATTTACGAACACGAAGTCATGTCTAAGAGACTAATTTATACTCGAGAAAGAAGGCAGAATAGGATTTCTTTCCAAAGGATTTGAGTTCAATAATCTGCAAGGCTTTTGTATATGGATGTGGTCCCTTTCTCTCCGCCAATATATATAAAGTAAAAACGATCGATATTAGTGACGAATCCATAGTTCTCTTTGTTGCAGAAATTAATAATTACAACTCCGAAAGCGTTAAAGTCCAAATTTAACTCTCATCGTAAAGCTCCTTTGTGGTTAAGCGTATAGCGTACACGCTTTCGATGTGGGAGACCCAGATTCGGCCCCCAGCGAAAGCTCATGTAGTTCGCGTTAATTAGTAGGTCTACGTCTCATATAGCCTCACTGCTAACGGGACGTTAAACTCAAAATCAATTCAATTGATTCAAAACCCATTATTATGGCGGGCGATAAAGGAAGAAAAATAAAATGTCTCAAGTGACTGAGATTAGTGTCAAATCCATAGTTTGAGTTCGTGACACTGTTACAAACACAATGTCATTTAATGCCACGTTTTGGTATGAGCGACTATGCCTCCTGGATTTTGAATTTACAGGAGCAACATCAAACGCATTACTCATAGCTCTAAATGTTTTGATGTATGTATACGTGTATATTCCAGCGAAACTCCGGAATGTCTGGAGCAACTTTTACCTAACATGGGAGACATATTACTTTCAATCTAAGGAAAAAAATATTGTGGAATTCAGATACCTCAAGGGATTGAAGTTGGGAAGAGTGGCATGTAAAAATAGTGTAAAATGACTGATTGTAGAGTGTTATCCACTGTTTTCTCGGTCGTTGAGATGAGTAGTGAGGCACCCAATGGCGTTATGTCCAAATTCATACCCATCTTTACAGGATGAGGGGCTTGGAGATATGATTAATAAAATGTAAAAACTTACTTAAATATTTATCGAAGTAATAGTTTTCTGGGGACGCGAAAGCGTTTCTAATAACTTTGGAATGTAGTTTGTAACCGCTTCAAGATGGGCTCTTCAATTTCTCACCTTAAGAAGAAATTACCATCTCAACTAGTATATGTATCTAGCTAGCCTTCGCAATCGAGAAAAAATTGTGTAGATGTAAGTTTCGTCTTTTAAATGATATACTAAATGTAAAATCAGAGATTGAGTTGGTCGGTGGGTCAAATGGGTCAAGATTTATGAGTGGGTCAGTGGATCGTAGGTCAGCAAGGCGTGACCCACTGCGAAACACCATCACTGTGACTCACACTGTCCCATTGACCCACCAACCCATTCTGCTCAGTGCCTTCTACATAGCATTTTCTGAACACTGGCAACTTTGTCTACGTTTTACTTTCAAGACCTCCATTTTTCTTCTTTTTTTCATTTGGTTGTAATGAAGAAAGAAGTTCAGGCTCTTTTGGATTTTGATATTTCCAGTTGTAACAATGGCAATAGGACTTACTGCTTGGCTTTTGAGATGCAGGCTATGAGTTTTTAGAGGAGCTAACTACTGGAAACAGTTGGTTAATTACAAATATAACCTCTTAAGTCAGTAGAGAGGATGGCGTGGATAATGGATCAAACTTAATGACGATGTATTTTAGTGGGTCGGAGTTGGTCACAATGGTTCAGAGTTGTTTATAGTTGGTGGTGGGTCAGAGTGGGTCATGGTGGGTGAATGGATCACGTTGGGTGTTGAGTCATTGTGGGTCACGGTGTGTAGTGGGTCAGTATTTTGTGGATCAATGTTTCATTGACCCATACCATCTCTTGTCAACATTGCACTAAAGAGGAGAGTTTCCGAAGGTGCGCGTCGGGATTTTCTCAAATTTTGCACATAGATAGTACCCCACCAGAAAGCAATAAATCTCGAAACGGTTCACAGTACCATCTCACAGAACTCGAGATAGAGGGATTTGTTTGATTGGCTAAATTAAGACCTCAATAATTTATCCTTCTACAAGCGAGATTTTCTTAATCGTTTCCGTGGCGAAGTCAGAAGAATATGCTGCAAGTAAACTTAAGGTTGAAGGTTCGCGCCCACCTTGGGATACTTGCTTTTTTCCCCTAGTGTTTTTTACACTCACCTGAATATAAACAAATCAAGCATATGGGGAGAAATTTATATTTTGGGGGAGAAATTTTGTTGTTCGTTGGCGTTTCGTCGAGTCTCTGCCGCTGGTGGTATAATTTTCAAAACCGAAGTGGGGCCACCACGGATCGTAGCTGCGGGATCACCAACTTTTGGCGAAATGTCGCCAGTTGCGCATCGGTGGTCCACTGACGCTTACGACATGGGGGCTTGTATCTGAAAACTAAGAGAATAAAGAAGCATGGTATCCATGAAGCCCGTTGGCATTAATAAAAGTCTGAAACGATGAAACAGATGTCTACACCGGAAAACATGTATTTTATAATTTCAAAGGTACCCCGTGTCGAGGAAAAAGATTTGCCCCAAGGTTCCCCGGTGGGTCTCAGGAGGGGTGCAACTCAAAATTTGAAAATGGTAAGGGAAATCAAGTAGTATGTCATTTAAAAGTATTACTAAAATTTAAAAAAAATGGTAAGAGTCCGGAGTCTTTATGCTAACTTGTGCAAAATAGCGAGCGTTCAAGATGGTAATAAATCCTTCATTGAAAACTCCTTGACCACCTCTACAAATGTGAAACTGTGAAACCACCCAGAAGAGGTAAACACTTGTCTTACCATTGCAAAAGTATAATGCACCAAGGTAAAAGAAGAAGCGACCCATTATGGGTTTATTACATCACTAATATTAAATTCTACGTTCCACGATTGTGTCTTTAAGCTAACGGACAGGGTGATTGCGAATTATTAAATTAATGGTAGAATACAGAATTGACCCACAACCAACTATGAACCACTCTGAACCATTGTGACCAACTCCGACCCACCAACGTAATCAACTCTGACTCATGATCCACCTCCTTCTCTCCATTGAGTAAAGAGGTTAAACTTGAAATAAAACAAGACTGTGAAATTTTCACTTATCGGAGTTTGAATTCCTTCCGTCAATCGCTCAAGCACCGCTCTGTTACAATACCGGTAGATCTGACCTTTACGATATACAATGGTAAAGTGTTTCTCATCTTCCAAATTAAGATGAATTTAAATTTATCATATATAATTATTTCTTTCTTGGCTTACATATACATTTCAGTAGAAAACAGGATGAAATTTGAAAGTATCAAATCAAGATAAAGTAGACCAACGTAAGAAGAAAAGAAAGAAAAACAAGTTTTCCATATAATTAAGCATGCCGTACTAATTTAAAATGCTCATGAAATTAAGCTTGAAATACAAATGTTATGTCTATTTTTCTCACAACTTTATGGTTTGATTGCCTTATGCTCTGAACGATCCATATATTAAACACCAGCTTCAGCAATTACACTGGTTTACAAAATTTTGCTTATTATTATTTCTTGATGCATTTTTATGCATTTTGACCCCCTGAACACGAATCTGGCACTTATTCTTATGTAGTGTCAATATTTTCAATGATATAAGCATGTTTTATTTTTCTCCTATACTGATTTATGCAGAATAATTTTCGTCCTTTTACTTCGATACTCGCTAGGTGGTATCGCATTTGTTATTAAAGATAGTTGTTCGGAGTACAAAACAGAGCATATAGATTCTAAAGATACATAGCAGAAATGTAAATTGATTAAATAGAGTTATTCAAGTGTGAAGCTGATGTTGGAGAAAACAAAATATAAGGAACATCAATGGGACGAGTGTGGGGATTTCAAAATTATTGGTTTTCTTCTTGGGTTGCAAAGTGGTTATACTAAATATTCCTGCTTTCTATGTCTGTGGGACAGTCGGACAACTAACCAGCATTATGATCAAACCGTGTGGCCTGAAAGAACGGAGCTTATTCCAGGAACACATAATGTGATAAATGAAGCATTAGTGCCCAGGGAGAAGATTCTCATGCCAACATTACATATTAAGCTGGGATTGGCAAAACAATTTGTGAAAGCTCTGGGTCGCAATTCACCTGCCCTATAATGTATCAAACAAATGTTTCCAGCTTTATCAGTGGCAAAAGTTCTGGCTGGCATTTTCACAGGGCCTCAGATTCATGTCAAGCTTAATAATGCTCCACTTAAACAAAAAATGACGGAGTTGGAAAGAAACGCTTGCGAGGCCTTTCATAAATTGGTGACGGGATTTCTTCTGCATAACCGAAGTGAAGCGTTTGAACACAAAGTTAAGACACTCATTGGTCAATATCGAGCATTGGGATGTAGAATGTCTTTAAAATTACGTATGCTACATTCATACTTGGATTTCTTTAGGGAGAATTAAGGAGATGTTAGCGAAGAGCAGGGAAAGGTTTCCATAAGGACATTGAGGTAATGGGAAGCAGATACCAAGAAAGGTGGGACTGTGCAATGATGGGTGATTATATTTGGGGCTTAGCCCATGACGAAGTGAACGTTTCCGACAAATGAAAAAGAACCACTAACTTTCACTTTTGACTACGGAATTCCAGTACTTGTTGAACACTTTCCTCCAATCTCAAGTACTTTTGTATATAATTTTTATAAGAAATGTAATATTCATATATTTTAGTATTTATGTATTGTTATGTATATTTGTGTTACCCAGAAAGTTGATGTCCAAAATGTGTGTTATGTTTGTAATTCAATGTTCCTATAAGACACAATTGTATAATATATTACTGTTTGAGTAAAATCTAATATGCTTATATCATCACAAATTTTGACATTACGGGAAAATAACTGTCATACTCGTGTTCAGCGGGTGCAAATCATTAAGAAACCAATGGAAAATCAACAGAAGCATAACTACAATGTTTGTGCTATGCTTGTAGTTCAATGTTCTCATAAGATACAACTGTATAATATGTTACTGTTTTAATAAAATCTGATATGCTTATATTATCACAAATTTTGACACTACGGGAAAATAACTGCCATACTCTTGTTCAGCGGGTGCAAATCATTAAGAAACCTACGAAAAACCAACATAAGCATGACCTTGATCGAAATTTGTATACCACTGTTATTATATTAGAAAGCAGTGGGTATAAAATGCAAAGGACGGTAGTTTTCATTCCTCAATGAGTTTCTCAACTAATATCAATCGTTTTCGATAATTTTTACAAATCAACCCACTACCAATTTCCAGTATATAGAAAATCCCCCCCCCCCGCTCATAAAACACATCTTTTAAAATGCCAGGACACGTTCTGTTTATTTTTAGTAAAGAGTTATATACTGAATTTAAGCTCTCTAAGTTGAACGGCTTGTAAGATACTCAGTTTTTTGCAAAAATTCGGACACCTACTCCCCACTAAGGATATGTGTGATAATAAAATTGATATGCGTATGATAATTTCCCAGTTGGGATTGGGGCCTGATTATATACCAAATGTCATTTCATTTGACTTTGCAATTTGACCGTGATAATCACGCAGACATAGTTACTTTCAGTTTTTTATACTAGGTATAATAATTCATATATTACAGGTGATTCAAACTTTTTTTCCAGCAGTTATCTCCTCTAAAAGCTCACAAGCTGTATCTCAAAATCGAACTCCTATTGCTATTGGCACTCTTACAATTGCAAATATCAAAATCCAAAAATGCCTGAGCTTTTTTCATTAGAAATGGAGATTCAGAAGAAGAAAAATGCAGATATTGAAAGTAAAACGTAGACAAGCTCCCCAGTGTTCAGAAGATGCTGTCTACAATGCGCAGAACAAAATGGGACAGTGGGTAGTTGGGGGTCGTTTTGTCCAAAGGATTTTCGTCCAGAGACATTTAGCGCAAACACATTTGGTCCAGGGACATTTGGTCCAAAGGGCAATTTCTCCAAAGAACATTTTGTTCAAAAGCCAATTGGTTCAAAGGGCATTTCGTCCAAAAGACATTTGGTCCAAAGGACATTTCGTCCAAAAGCCAATTGGTCCAAAGGACATTTCGTCCAAAAGCCAATTGGTCCAAAGAACATTTCGTCCAAAGGGTTTTCGTCCAGAGACATTTAGTCCAAACACATTTGGTCCAGGGACATTTCGTCCAAAACACAATTGGTGCTAAAGACAATTGGTCCAAAGGACATTTCGTCCAAAACACAATTGGTCCAAAAGATATTTGGTCCAAAGGGCATTTCGTCCAAAAGACAATTGGTTCAAGGGACATTTCGTCCAGGGATGTTTAGTTCAAAGCACATTTCGTCCAAAGAACATTTGGTCCGGTAACGCTTGGGGCTCAAGAGTTTGCTTCTATTAGAAGAGTAAAACTGATGCATATAACATTATGACTCACAAGTAATACCTCCCAAGTGTAACACTCCGATTTTGAAAAAAATAGGCAGGTAGATACTACACACAAAATAAACGAATACGTGTTTTTCTGCGGAAAAGTGGTTTTAGGGGGGGCAAAAGCCCCTACTCAAAATTTTGAAAGTTGACGCCCGAAAGGCAAGAAGAGGTGGACCGAAGTGAACGAAATTGTGCACAGATATTGCAGACGTAAAATGAGGGAATACGTGTTTCGTATTTTCCTGGAAAAATGGTTACGTGGGGCACAGACCCCCCCAAACCTTTGATCACGAAATATCAAAAGTACTAATAACAGTATGTCAGATGTGTGTAAAGAACATGAAAAATTGCAACGAAACTTTGAGTAGGGACAATACGCAAAAAATAAACGAATGAGACTTTATTTTCTGAGGAAAAACGGTTTTAAGAGACAAAATCCCCCACCAAAAATTTTGAAATTTGAGGCCTAAAAGGCAAGAAGAAGTGTACAGAATTGAATGAAACTGTGCACAGATATTGTAGACGTAAATTGAGATAATTGGGTTTCGTATTTTCCTTTTTAAAAAACTGTTGCGTATATCACGGACCTTTTAAACTGTTGATTACGAGATGTCAAAAGTGCAAATAATTATACGTCAGAGGTTCTTAAAGAGTATGGAGAATTGCAACGAAACCTCGTGTAGGGACAATTCGCAAAACAATAAACGAAACGTGTTTTAATTTGTGCGGAAAACAGTGTTGGGGCCTAGGCCTTCTCCGAAAAAAAGTAAATATTACCGTAATAGCGCAGGAAGTAGGGGACCAAAGCAAATGAAATTGTGGGTAGACATTTTAGAGACCCTATGTAAAATAAGGTCTTTCGTGTTTCTGAAGTATTCCTATCCGTTTTGCTTCAAATTTGGCACATCAACAGCAAACAGGAAATTAATCGACACGTGTTTTTATTTATGCGGAAAAACATTGTAGGGGTTAAAGGTGCCTCCTGAAATGCTATAAAATACACTATACTGTTTGTGCTTGTTGTTGGTCTGCCAAATTTGAAGAAATCAGATTGAGACACTTGTGAAACACGAAAGGCCTTATTTTACGTATCCAATATCTACATACAATTTCATTCACTTCGGTCCACTTCTTCTTGGCTTTCGGGCTTCAACTTTCAAAACTTTGGGTGGGAGTTTTTGCACCCTATAACCCTTTTTCCGCAGAAAATAAAAAACCCGTCTTCATTTATTTTTTGCATATTGTCCATACACAAAGTTTCGTTGCAATTCTTCATGTAAATTTAGGCACTTCTGACATACTGTTACTAGCACTTTTGATATTTCATGAGCAAAGGTTTGGAGGGGTCCGCGCCCCACCCAACCATTTTTTCTACAAAAACACGAAACCCGTATTCCCTCATTTTTGTCTACAATATTTGTGCACGATTTCATTCATTTCGGTCCACTTCTTCTTGCCTTTCGGGCGACAACTTTCAAAATTTTGGGTGGGGGCTTTTGCCCCCTAAAACTCGTTTTTCCGCAGAAAATAAAAAACACGTATTTACTTATTGTATGTGTAGTATCTGCCTGCCAAATTTTTATCAAAATTGGAGTGTAACACTAGGGAAGTGTTACTTGTGTAGCTTCCTATTTCTAAAGGAAATTTTGAAATAGAGATTTTTTCCGCAATTTTCTTTTCGATAAAACAAATATATGTTGAGATATTCAGAAAAAACGTAAACGCCTGAAAACTAAATGGCCACCCTTCTTTGCTTTCATTAATAATTTTACAAAAATACAGTTTTAGCTTCGCAGAAATACAGTTGTAGCTTCGTTGGTTAAGGAATTCACCTCTCAAAATGATAAACAACCCTTTGAAGAGCATACTCCCTCTTCATTTGCGGACAACATTGCCTCCGCATGGTCATGTGAATCTTGTATTTGGTTTGAGACTTTGCAATGGATATCTTAAATGTACTGTGCTGTACCGAAAAAATTAATATGAAAGCAAAAGTATATACTATATTTGCATAAGGAGTAACACTGAAATAAAAATACAAGACAAGTTAACAATTCTGGTTTGTCATACAACTCACTAATTATGTAGAAACGTCTGCCGAAGTTACACACTATCAATAGTCTACAAATAGAAACCAGACTTGTGGTTAACCTGAAAAGATACGTATATTCTACACGAAATGTTCCAACTTTCATCTTATATTTGTCAATCACTTTTCACAACGTTGCAGCCAAGAATGTGACTGTTTAAGAGTATTATTTTTGGACACTAAGAATATATTTCACACATGTGTATTTTTCTATTTTTCAATTCTCAGTATTTCTTCAAAGATATTTGACACATAATTTTTCACTTTTCTAACACAAAGGTTTGAATACCTAATATTTAACTTACTCAAATTTAAACTCCATTAATTTTAGTTACCGGTACTTATTTTAGAACTATTTCATTCACAACATGAAAATTTTAGATGTCATGTTAGCAGTTATTACAACAACATACTTCACACTACTGTACAACCTTTCCCTCGCTCCTGTTGTTCGGCCATGTTGTTTTCAGGCATTTACGTTTTTCTGAATATCTCAGCATTATTTGTTCTATCAAAATGAAAATTGCGGAATAAATCTCTATTTCAAATTTCCTTTAGAAATAAGAAGCTACTGAGTCATAATGTTATATGAATCACTTTTACTCTTCTAATAGAAACAAACCCTGGACCCCCAAGCGTTACCGGACCAAATGTTCTTTGGACGAAATGTGCTTTGAACTAAACATCCCTGGACGAAATGTCCTTTGGACCAATTCTCCTTTGGACGAAATGTCCTTTGGACCAATTGTATTTTGGACGAAATATCATTTGGACGAATTGTCCTTTGGACCAAATGTCTTTGGATTAAATGTCTCTGGACGAAATGTTCTTTGGACGAAATAACTTTGGACTAAAAGGGTGGCCACCGGGTGGGCCAGTGTGAGTCACGGTGAGTGGTGTTTCGCAGTAGGTCACGTCCTTCTGACCCACGATCCACTGATCCACTCACAAATCTTGACCCATTTCACCCACTTACCAACCGGCCCACTGACCCACTCCATCTTTGATTTTAACATGTCTTGTTTCATTTAAAAGACGAAACATACATCCACATAATTTTTTCATCGATTGCGAAGGTTGGCTTAATATCATAATTGTAATGGTAATTTCTTCTTAAGGTGAGAAATTGATATGATTAAAAAGCCCATCTTGACGTGGGTACAAATTACCTTCCAAAGTTATTAGAAACGCTTTCTCACCCCGAAAACTACGAATTCGACAAATATTTAAGTAATTTTTGAGATTTTATTTTTAGCTCTCCCAGGCCATCATCCTGTGAAGATGGGGATGAATTTGGATGTAACCTCCATTGGGAGCATCACTATCCATCTCAACGACCGGGAAAATTATGGATAAAACACTAAGATCAGTCGTTTTACATTATTTTTTACATGTCACACCTCCCAACTTCCATAACTTCATACTACTACAATATTTTCTTTTTAGATTGAAAGTAATATATCCCCCAAGTTTGGTAAAGGTTGTCCCAGACATTCCAGAACTACGCTCTCCTTATTAGATGTGCTGGGGGATCTTACTCTTACTGGAAGTTGAACATAAACTTAAAGGTCATCAGAACTGCTCCCAATGAACTTGGCGACCACGAAAGATATGGGTTGTATACTAACATTGGTTATTTTCAATTATTTCTTCATGTCACAAATTTCACAAACTCCTTCATTGTGTTAATGAGGGCTTAACTTGCATGGCATCTGAAGTTCCAATCTTTACCTAACAGACCTCCAAAATTATAGATTCGACACTAATGTAGGTCTTTTTTTATAATTTTGATGTCAGTCCCTTTCATTCCTCCTAGGACAGCAAACGGACACTGCCACTGCTAGGACTAAATTTGGTCTTAAATGGCATTAAAATTTCTACCAATTAATTTAGCAAACAGTGCTGCATTTAGAACCTCGGCGTCCCTACGCACTTTTGCTCTCGGCGCCCCCAATAACTACATATTTCTCCGTCCCTTGATCCCTAACTTACATATAAAACTTAATTCGAATATGCTTAATTAGTGAATTTATTGCAGTTAAATACCACTCACTAGATGCTACAGCTACAATTACGTAACAAAAAATAAATGGGAAACATGTTCTGAATTATTTTCAGATTTCTTACGCTATCATTAAATATATTAGAATAGTAAAAGAGGACTGCTCATGAAATAGTATATTTGCTCTCGATTTTTATACTTTTTCATACGAAAAAAATTAAAATTTTAAACTTTGCGCTCTTCAAACATGTTGCCTTCTAGGCACGGGCCTAGTTGGACTAATGGGAAATGCGGCACTGAAAACTTACGCTTCGACTCCAATATTGGTTGATTTCGATATTTTGTTGTCGCTACGTAACCACCCTGGGTGCTAATGGGAGCTTAATTGGACTTTAATTGAAAGTAGAACTGTTTACCTAAGCGACCACGAAACTATGGATTCGATACTAATATAGATCCTTTTCTAGCATTTTTGATATCTATCCCGACAGTACTCTTTTCCAGTATGTAAGAAATATGATTAAAATTGCTCTAGACATATCAGAATTATGTCGAAACACACACATACATCCACTTTCATATATATAAATACAGAGTGAGCGAGCGAGAAAGTGAGAGAGAGCGACCAAAGGCATCACCACATCCACACTGCAAGAGCATATATCAGGTATTGAATTGAAAATCTATGTAAAGACCTTCTGCTGTGGCATGCTTCATAAGGACAATTCCAGACTGCTCACGTGACCTTTGGGGTTCATGAATTTCTTGCGAGCGTTCCGACTTTGGATTCTCTGTTTATACCCTCTTTTTATGCCTCGGATAATTTTTCAAGAATATCAATGACATGCTGTAATACGAATGTTCAGAAGTAACCCCTATATGACAAATAGCTGCAAATAAATACACTACATAATTTATTTATTGCGATGATATTATTTTCTTAATTTGTATTTAACATTCACATATATCATAGAATACCAACGTGCTGTGAACACCTGTTATATTTTAAACATAATAATCACTATGTTCTGCAATGATTATATGTTATATATATACAACTGACGTATTTTAATGTAATTATTTTATATAATTTTTCATGCATTGCGGAAAATAGAATTTCATAAAAAAAGCATCGATTCAGATGGGAATCGAACTCTCAACCTTACGATTTGAAATCTAGCGGCGTACCACTGAGCTAACACAAGCGCTGCACGAATAATACTTCTAGCCATATATAACGGTATTTAAGATAATAATTACATTCATATCCACTGCAAACGCTGTTTTTGTTCTACTTTGACTTTTATTTTAGTACTCAGGAGAGAATAATATTCTATGTTTCACCATTGGTTAACTTTCACCATTCTTTTACATATGGAAAGATTCGTTTACGTATCTAAATATTCCATTAAGTATGGAGAGCAAAATGACAAACAAGCATGTGCTGGCATTAATACAGTTTCGAAATATTGTATCATTAAGTATTTCAATCAATGTTGCTCTTTCATATATAATTGGTAACAAGTCTTATTGTTTTTAAAAGAAGAAAAACACATCTGCAAGATTTTTTCCCGATTGCAAAGTTGGCTTCGAGGTTCGAACCTGGTTTACTTTTTCCCGAAGATACCCGAAGTTGGACTTAGAAAATTTTTGCCTCGAAACAGCAATAAAGAATGCGCTCAACCTTTTTGAGACAAGGTGTACATACACAATAAGAACTATTGTGCAAATGACAGACACCATTTTGTGTTAGAGGGCACTTAAACCATGAATTCTAACTATTCCCATTCCGTGTGACAGCGCAGGTGGAGACCCGAGCCAAAGCAGGAGACACTTGCGTCCGTAGCAGGCCCGTATCCAGGGGGTCTAGGGTGTCCGTCTCCCTAAATTCTCACGGTAGGCTGGAGCTCCTCCGTGGCTAAGCGGTTAGCGTACGCGCCTTTGGCGCGGGAGACCCGGGTTCGATTCCCGGCGGGAGCTCATGTGGTTCGGATTCCACGTTAATCAGTAGGTCCACGTCTCATATAGCCTCGCTGCTGAAAAGGGACGTTAAACTCAAAATCAACTAAACTCAACTCTCACGGTAGGCTTCCAAGTGAACTATAATATGGTGATGAATTATAATATGGTTGGATCGGGACCCTCTAATTTCGGCCGGGACCCCCCTACACCTTTGGGCTGCCTACCTGCCTGGCCCGTAGGGAGCAAGAGCGTCATGGTCGGTGGGTATACACATAAACAAGAAAAGCGCAGGACAAGGTAAAATATATTGCACCTATGTGCAATAAAATAGATAATTTACATGTTTAGTTATGTATTTGTACGTTCCTAAGGATGTTATAGGTAATATCCTGATATATTTTTATTGCTTGCACATTTGTATCTCAGAATAACATAACATAGTACTAACGTAACTTTCCCAAATATGTGGAGTTCTTAACTGACCTGTACTTCTATACTTCCGTATCATGAGTTAACACACTGATTTCAGGTGCTTCACTTACTTCAGTTTGTATACTCTGATTAATTGCTCTCCTATGAACGAATCCGTGATTTCAGGTTAGAGTTTCGTTAACGTACTTCTTCATAGATATGCATGTAACAGGTAAGAGTGCCACCTATTAAAATATTACTAATTTGTCCTTTAAAGTTTTCTAATTTGTGGATAAGTACAGTAAATCTGTAACCAATATCATTTTGATTTAGTTGTTTTCCTTCGTATGTTATAAGTTCTTAGTTTGTGAATTATAAGTGTTCTGGTTATTGTTATTTGATTTATCATGCGAGAAAAATGGAGTATAAAACTTTGCAGTACTAATGAGTGGACCCACTTTGGGTTATCGCATGCAATTTCCGACGACCATCTGAATGTAATTTGTATGGACGTTTAAATAGAAGTCTGCTTATAAGATCAACTTTAAATAGAAGTTTATGAAGATTTTACCAGTATATGCTATGTATATAAGTTTCTTGCTGATAACAATATTTCAGATATTGAAGTTCGTAAACACGTTGAATTATCATAAGTTTGGTTACAAAGTGAAATAGACGTAACCATGGTATATTATATATATAAAATAATAAGAGAAACGTCGAGAAAATGAATAAAAGAGAAATTGTATATAAAATGAATGCAATTTTATTATTGATAAAATAGTACAAAAAATATTACATTTTATTGAAGGTAAAGATATGTAAAAGAAGTACAAATATAAATAAAGTTAAGTTGTAAAACAAAAGAACACCTAAATACTCCTACTAAGAAAATAAAGTATATAAAGCAGTACTGTTTATCCACGTAATTGTTTGCGCAATTAGGAATCCTTAATTCTTCAGGATAGACAACGCAAGGTAATGACAACAAATGCACAAGTGGACAATACATGAAGATAATAACATTGCTCGACAAAATGAAACTTTTTGAAAGCTGTTTTTGATTTGACATCTGATTTTATATAATTTGAGGGTGCTAATTACGAAAATGAAATTGGTTTTCCTCCATAACGTCAGGTTTTTTCACAAATCGGAAAATATGATTTCGTAAATTGTGCTATTTACACAGAAACGCTGCTTATATAGAGTAACATTATGACTAAACATAGGAACATTAATTTGCGTCAACACTAATCTGAACATCGATATTCTAAATAATTAAGGTCATCAGTTTCCTAACTAGGGAGGGCAAACAGGGCTTGTGCCCCGGGCGCCGGATTGGGAGGGCCTAAATTGGGCAAATATTTGGGGGAGCGTTTTGGTTTGGTTGGTCAGGGGGTGCTAAGGCGCGTTCTTGCCCCAGGCGACAACTAGCGTATTTACGTAGCTGAAGGTCAGTGATAAACAACTTATCTCATTTTTGTTTCTGTTTCTTCACTTGGAAGCTCCTAAAACTAGACCTTTTTTTGTGAGTAGTTGGTGAATCTTCAAGTACAAACGTTCCAATAGTAATCCGCCAACATTGTTGTTCTCCAATGCCCCTGATTGTGGAATTCAATTGCTTTGATGTCCTGGTGAAATCTTTCATACTGTTCATCCCTTTAATCACCGAAGTTAGAATGAAGGCTGTCTAAATGTGAATACAAAAATAAATCTTAAGACTCATATTGTACCCTAATCTTTTAAACTTCTGGAGCATATTAGACACAGTGTACTTGTAATTTTCGTCTCTGTTGTTCCCGGGAAAATTATGACACGCGTCCCTGAATGCACTTCATGCTTCCTTTTCAACACGTGTCATACAATGTTCAAAGCGTGACTGGTCTGAGACTTTCTGATCTGAGGACCGATGAATATTCCTTCTTTTAACTTAACACTTGAAAATTCTTGGAATTTTGTCACTAGACACTGGAAGCACTGTCCATCTTCATTCAGACCTTTGACAAAGTCCCAGTTTAATATGCAAGGTGTTAATATGACTTTTGTGAATAGTATACGAGGCCGATGTTTTTAACATTTTTACTTCCTATATTGCGGCTTTCGATGACAATCATTTTGAGTCCAGTGTTTATTGCTTTCTCTGCTGTTCCAATCGTAAAATGTCGCATGGATATTTGGGGTACACTTACTGGTGACCACTGATGATCCTCCTATTTTTCTAAACATTTCCATATTTTCGTAAATCTGTTTTAAATGTACAGAATGAATAATGGGTATACAGAGGGTTGTTGGATGCTGTTGTGAAGAAGCAGACCGTTCGAACTTCTCTTGTTGAAATCAATGAAAAGCATCCATTCCTCTGCATTATAGTTCTCGCAATCGCAGCTTACACAGCGCTGTTATTGCGTTCCCAACATGTAACGCCATTGATATCATTCAATGCTACCAGATACCAGATATTTTTCAATGTTAGCAGAATAAGCAACTGCACTTGTTTTATTACAAATTCAAAGATAATTAGAAGGCTATTTCAACGAATATATCTTTTTTATATTTGTAATTATAATCAGTTCTTCTTCCGAAATATATATTTATACGGTTATTTTCCTCTCCCGCTCCTCTCTATTTTAAGAAAAGTACGTGATAGAGGGAAACTAACTACATGTTTGGATTTCTCAGGTCAAAAACATTAAGAAAACCTTAATAGTTTCCAAACAGCAAAATGATTGTAAAGCAGTGTAATGTATATTAAATTCCACTATTAATTACACTTGTATGTATATAGAAATATGTGCTTGAAAACATCTAAGAATATAATAAATAGAATTACGAGATATATTACTGAACTGTATATCAATCACAATTGATATTCTAGAGTTTAAGAACGACATTTATCTTGTAATGTAGACCGTCGTCCCAGTTATATCATAATGTTGATGGATCTCTGCGAAACTACTACAATTGAGTGAAGGAAATAAGATTAAAATACAAAACGCAGATAATACGTTCTTTGATAATATCTTTGCATGTGAATTTATATATATATATTAGGTATGTGCATGTTGTGTGCTAATTTCTTTTGTTTCAGGCTTAGAGTTTGCAATAATAATTTGAATTTTTGAATATTACATGTTCAATTTGATTGGGTACAGGCCCTCTCAATTCTCGTCTGGACTTGATTTTTTCCTTGTTTTAGAACAAGGTTTCACAATAAGCTGTTCACCCTTTATGCCGTTTCCTTATTTTTAACGAGAAGTTTATACAGCAAACCTCGTGTTTCAATTTGACAACAGCATGGCATATTTAATTTTTCGCATACACTATGAACCTCGTTCCCCCTTATTAGCATACAAGGAAATTTTCCTCTTCGGACGTCAGTTATCCTAGTCAATATTTTTTTAAAAATGCTTATTTTTCGTAGATAAATGTTCCTTTACCAAAGTCACAGCATCATATAAATCATTCATAGTATTTAATATAAAATTCGCCATGGGATTGTTCATTCTTGGGGGTGTTTTTTTTCTGGACCATTTTCTCAACAACGACTCAGGCATCTCACTTTATACTTTGTAGATAAATGTTGCAATTACAAGCCTATAATATATGAAATAAAATGAAATCTTTCAGTTTAAATTCCCACGATTATGTCTGATAGGTCAAGAGAGGCGGACGATTCCGATACAATAAGATGATCAAAACGTTGGTGGAATCAGAATGTTAGAGGAAACGACAGTACTCCGACAAAATGCATGGTCACAATCTTGTTTCAGGATCGAACCAGAACCCCGCGCAACAGAGGTAGTCAGTCGCTCTACCATACTGAGAAAAATCTGTTATCAAGACAGCTGTATGTTGTACACTCCCCATCAAAAAAATTGCGACACCTAACGCCGTGCAGCTAGGCCACACAATATACACCTTCTCATCACATAATCGTGTCTGGTAAAGAGACACCCTCTCTCTCCTCCTTTCTGGAGATGAAAACCGAAACGAAACAAGATTAATAAGTTGATTTAGGGAGAAACTGAAACACACACAATGAAAAATGGAACCAATGGATGTATGTTACACAGAGGTTCAGAAATGAGCAAGAATGAGAGAGGGTGAGAAAAGAAGAAAAGGAAGAACAGATAAAAATGTGCAATTTTGAACTTAGTAAGAAAACAACCTAACATTATAAAGTTCCGTTACCAGAAATCCAACAATAAAGTTTGTTTTTTTTATATTTTTTCAGGACTATTCGAATATATAGAGGATACTTGAAACAATCGCTAAATCACTTTCAAAAAGAATAGCATACTCAATTTCCACTAGAACTGTAGATCTCACAGACACATCTAAGATCATGTCAACATTTTAACACACATGCATTGTTTCCGCGTGGTTCAGTTGTAAAGTCGGTAGTGTTTATTGGACGTACTGATGCAAACCACATTCTAATATACCCAGTAGGTAGCGTAGGTCATATATTCCATTCCAGACTACTAATGCAAAGTGAACAAAAAATAAAAAAAGAAAAGTAAGAGGAAGAAAGAAAGAAAGATCAAATTGAATGAGTGTTATTTTACTGGTAAATTTTTATCAGAAATATCCTATATTAAAAGTCCAAACCGTTTCATTATGAAAAGTTACAAATGTTCAAATGGAAAATTAGATGGTCCATATAGATGTAGCAAAACCTTGCATGCTTCAAACTTCAACGTGAATAAATCACATTGAATTATAGGAGGAAACAAATTTGTGTCGAACTAGTATAAATAAGATTTTTGTTTTCAAATAACCAAAGAGTTTGCCATTTTCTAATCTTTCCCGAAGATTTATCTGTTCCGAACATCCAGCATCACTTTCATCTCTTGCGGATGTAACGTTGTAATTTGGACAGAAGAATTAACACGCTAGAGCTCAAACGGATCATAGTGTCAGTCGAATGATGTTGGTTAGCTTATGGATCACCACTTGGTCGAGGATTCAAAGCCGTAGTGACCCAGTAATTCGACTGAGACTCGGTAATCCAGATGATAAAAAAGATATTTTGTTTATTCCTTTGCGTTTAAACAGTATTTCTTTCAGAGATGCTGGAGATGTTATCCCCAGGACTGGAGATGTTATCCCCAGAGCACAAAAACTCGAAGCTGAAGTTCTCAGTTAATTACATTTTCCAGACCAGGTCTTTCGGTCTCTTGCTCCATTTTGACTTTGGACAGGCACACGCACATGAAGTGCGTGTGTACGTGAGAAAGAGGGGAAAGAAGTGAAAGATGCAAAAACAGCATAGGGAAACGTGAAGAAAGAGAGAGAGAGAGAGAGACGAATATAATTATGAAACATACTTATCATTACAGTGTATGATGAAGAACACAAACACTGTTCATTCGAATTCTCACCAGTGATGCTTTGTAAGTTCTCCAACAGAAGGTAAATCTGTTCGCAGGCATTATTTTATGCGAAAAATTTATATTACCTGACGGGAAATTGAACCTAGATTTTCCGCTTGAAAGTCTGGTACTTTAGCACTACACCACGTTTTTTTTAATTCTTTATTAACAGTTCTATCACATGTACATTGGACAGTTATAAAAGCAATACAAGAGCCAGTTGATTAATAAAAACTGGTTACAAATCTGAAAAGTTTACAGAATTGTTATGGTGCTAAGACAACAAAATAATTTGCGAAGTGTTGTTTATACTGCACATTCATTTGCTGCAAATGGTACCTTAAATAAGACAAATACACATCGACATGATATGGTCGATGTGTGGTGAGCACACAAACAAGCGTATATGCAGCGATTCAGACTACGCTGTTATTTTTTGCTTTAGGAAAATAGTTAAAATCTGGATATATCAGAACATGTGTAGCAGTAATATGAGATGGTGAAGAATGGTGAAGAATGACAAATCCTACTTATGAGTGTACTAAATTTGTTCCATATATGTTGCATCTCTGTACAATATTGTAAGCGATGCTCAAGAATATCTATATTATGACAGTAGTCACACAGATTACAAGACACTATACCGAGCTGATATAGTCTGTCTCACGTTTCGTATTTATTATTAACGATAAAATACCAAAGAGATCGTTGCTGGGTAGTTAAAAAGGGAGCTTTAATATTTTGCCAAATATAATTCCAATGAAGTTGTGTTCCCTCAATTGAATGTGGGACGTGACGATATGTTGCGTTCTGAGAAAATGTCGGTAGAGTGCTTTGACAGGCATTAACTCAATTTGTGCTCGTTCAATTAATGCATAAGCGATATCTAAAACGGGTTCACACAAGTGTGGGAATTTAAGTCCCCAAGGAAAATATGAATCGGAGCTTCAAGGTTCATGCAACCTAAACATGCGGAGAGAACAGATGTCGACACACTGATCCCATCGTTCGTAAACAATTCAATGCTTCTTTTCATCAGTAGTGATTTTGCCTGGAGAGCTATGTTTACATAAGCTACACCACTCTGAGCTGGTAAAAGCACAAGTTGATCACGTGCAATTCTCAACAGCTTGTGTTTCCACAGAAAGAACAAAGCGTGACTGTTGAGGAATTTATATGTTTTTGTGGGAATACGGAAAATCTAACAGAAATACCACAAAAGACTCAATGTTTTTTGTTTGAGAAATGAATTCCTACTGATCAGGTTCATATTGCGAGGCTTATGCTGTATTAGAAGACCACGTGTTTTGTTTGCATTTATGTCAGAATTGTGGTTAATGGTTTGTTTGGTGTTATTGAACGATTCAATACCTAGGATTTTAACTGAGTCAGCAATCGTATAGTGCGAACTGAATGTATTCCGGTATTCGGGGTGTATACATAGTAGTTTTGATTTGTCTTTATGTAAAATCGCTCCAGAAATTTGTTGATACCTGTGTAAAAGGCTCTGAATATCTTCTAAGGTAGAAATGCTGTTAACATAAAAATGAACGTCATCAAGATAACTCCCGACAGAAATGGAAGCTTGATAAACTTGTATGCCAGTGAGTCTGGTTTGTGCCGCGTATATGAGAGGTGCAACCGAGAAACTGAATAAAAGGCTGGACATGCTATCACCTTGAAGAATACCATTACAGAAAGGAATGACACAACTGAGACTACCATTGAGTTTTAATTTAGTTGTCCTGTTATGATATACTCCTTGGAGCATGGACAGAAAGCACCATTGAAACCAAATTTTTGTAGAACTTTAAAAAGATACTCGTGTGATACCCTATCGAAAGCTTTCGAGAAATCTGTAGATAAAATAGCAACGGGCGTAGGAGAGGCAGTCTCATGATAGTCTATAAAATCTCTTATGTTAGCTAAGACTTCATGAATTAAAGCTTGTTGCCCATGTCCATATTGACAGGAACTTAATAACTCTCCCACATAGAGTTTCATACGGAGCGCTAGATATCGTGTTAAAATTTTTAAGTCCGCACTTAAAAAGCTGATAGGACAATAATTGTCTATGGAGTTAGTTAGGCAGTTTAGGGATTAATACAGTAATACCCGTGGATAGAGTTTCCCCTAAGGTACAGGTATCTCGATGTTCATTGAAGATGTCCGTAAGAAACGGGGCAAGAATATCAATGAAAGTAATATAAAATTCTGATGGTAAAGAGTCAATACCAGTAGATTTACCACGTTTCCCTAATTGAATTGATCTCTTGACTTCATCAAGTGTGAAGGGACTGTTGAAATACTCTTGAGCATTTACATCTAGGTTTAGAGGAATAAAGTCCAAAAGAGATTCGTCTTCATTATGTACATTAGGTTTTGCATACAATTGTTTATAATAATGAACAAATTGGGGAAGTACCTGCAAACCTTCATAAATTTGGCCATCCTTACTCTTAATAGAAAAAATTAACTTTTGTTTGCCTCTGAGCCCTTCTTTTTGAATTTGTACGATGGTAGCTTGTTCCGTGTCATCGACCTGGACAAGTTTGCTTCTAACAAAAAACCGTGCATGCGATGTTTATGCAACGACAATAAATGTGCTTTGATTTCTTGAACTTGAGGCCTGACCGGACGGCCTCGCAATTGTTCATGCATGTATTCTTGGAGAAGACTCGAGTAATAGTTGTACTGATTATTGTATGCCTGGGTCCGTTGAATACAATATTGTTTATTTATGGAGCGAAATCTAGGTTTAACTCTCCTGTCCTAAAAATACATAAGTTTGCCCTGATAGCGTGATATTAAGGGAAACATTCCTCGCGAATTAAATGCTGATACTCAGGGTTCATAAGTATAGAGGTGTTAAAATACCAAAGGGGACTACTTCTCAAAATTTTTGGATACTGGTAGGGTTATTCTCATAATTAGAGCACACTGATCACTGAAACAAACAGGTTTGAGCTTAATATTGCGTACTTGTGTAACAAGTGAGCGGCTTATCTAAAAACGGTCCAAGCGACTAGATGATTGTGAAGTATGAAATGAGTGACCCGGTTCAGCGGGTCGAAAATTACGCCACACATCCCCTAAATCATATACATTTACTATGCGCTGGAGTTCGGGAGAAAAGTTAAAGTTCGGAGTCTGGTCAATGGGTTGTAAAACTGAATTAAAATCTCCACCTAATATACAAGGGTGAGTGCCATTAAATAGAGCCTGAGCAAGGTCAGTATTGAAGAAATCTTGGCGCTCCCTCTTGTTATGAGAACCAGAGGGGACATAAATATTACATAATTTGATGCGTTCAAGCATACCAAGGAAGATTCATTCATTTGGGTAATCATTAATTGTGTTAAAAGCTAGATCACTACGATAGATAATAGCTGTACCTAGCCCATTCTCTGTAAAACGAGAATAGCATGTATGATTGGAAAGAGAACCATATTCTGGAAGGGCCACTTCTTGAGCGAACAACACATCAATATCTGCTTTGTAAATAAAGTCTCTTAACGCTTCTTGTTTAACAGGATAAGTAAATCCATTTAGGTTAATGGTGGCAAAACTAAAACTATACATAAACAAAAAGAAAGTAAAACGAAGTGGTGAACACTGCATGAAAGGCTGAAAATGATACCACAATAATACAAGGAAGATAATTATAAGTCTTCCCCAACAGGGGTACCAGCTTTCAACTTTTTCAAGGTGGCCCGTGTTCGTGCACCTGAAACAGGTGGAACATCGGAAGAACGACCTCCTTTAGAAGTTTTTGAAACTCCAGTAACAGTTGCCTTTATTTTGGAAAGTTTACGTTTTTCATATACACTGAGATCGGATTCACTGGTAGAATCACTTCTGAGTGATTGCACATTCCGGTCACGGGTGGTATTCGAGTCGGCTACCAATTGCACAACAGACTGATTATCGTGGTCCATGGGAGCACTAGAAACCATTTGTAAATCCTTTACTGACTGTTGGTCACCTACCTGAGCTAGTTGTACTTCCTTGAGAATTTCTTGGGCCTTGCATTTAGGAGTAGACTGGGGCACTGCAGTAGATTCCAGAGGGGCAATAACATCCGGGTCAGTAATACGATCTTCTTCCATTGGTAGGTCTGGGCGAATGACGGGATCGTGGGATGTTTCAGGTGCTGGAACGTCATGAGTTGAAGAAATACCAGGGTGAGCAGAAGTGAGCAGAGGAAATTCCGTATAGTTATCAGCATGCAGAGACACCTTTTCATTTGAGATATTATAAGGGGTACGAAGCGGTGGCAGTTGAGAACTTCGAACTGGCGGGTGAACTTTGAAGGGCGGACCTGTTTTTCGGGGGCATTCTTGAACAAAATGGTCCTGTGAATTGCACAACGCGTAAGTTTGGATTTGACCGGAGTAACTAGAAAAGAGGCGCAAACCCACACTGTAATAAATGAAGAAATATTTTGTTTAACCTTCATTTTAATTAATTTACGTCCGGTACGGGTGACATATACATGATCCGCAGAATACTTTTCGTCTAGGATTGACTGTATTTCACCATACTGAGAAAACACTCGTGTTAACTGTTGATTACTAAGTTCCATGGGGCACAAAGACACCTTAACGACGGTAATACTGTTGTCAGCGAGATCAATAGGAAGTAAATGTTCCTTGTCACTATCGGTGAATTTGACTTCACCATGAGTAGAAGAGATAATTCATTCACACAGAACATTGTTGACTAACTTAATATACAGTTGTTTCTTGACATAGTCCATTTCAATGCTATGTATTTGATCTATTGTTAATTTGAAAGTGTTTCGGATCCATTCATGAACAAAAATTGTAGTAGGCTTTTGACTTACTTGTCCAAAATTTATACGTAAGGTATTTTCACGCAAACAACTCATTTCGAATTTTCGTCGTAGAACGACCACAAAATCACTCGAAGAAACAAATATATGAAGAGCTAGAAGACACTAATAGATTCAATATCCCACTAAGATAATTGCTCAGTACACAAACTTAAATCGACTCGTCGTGTGTTACAACTCTAACAGTCAGCGAGCGAGAGACGATGTGAATAGCACGAAGTCTCACGAACGTGTATACACCGATTGCTTTCCCCAAACTTTCTCCAACAAACGCTGTAATATTTCTTTCTGAGAACGATAACACGAAAAGTGTTTACTGCAGATCAATGAAGTGTTTCGAAAGAAACTGGTAAATCCATTGCCCTTTCCCAACCAACATTCGTAAATCATTTCTTTCATGATAAAGGTTTTCGCTTCCACATGCTTAAGCATTGCACGTCTAATATGAGAAGTCTATTCTTCACTATCACTTTGTAAAAAATGCGAGCTTGGCATGAACAGGATTCAAACCTATGCCAGAACAGCTTTATTAATCGTAACTCCTTTACGTTACCGCTATACTACGATGCCACCTGAAAATGAAAAATGACCGATATTAGTATCGAATCTAAAATTTTTGGATTCGCTGAGATGAACAGTGACACATCTGATGCCGTTTAAATCCAAATTCCGCCCGCAATATGGAGGAGGGGAAGACATATAAATATGATCAGAATAACCAATATCATTGTCGAATTCATAGTTTTCCGCGTGGCAGAGATGAACAATGACACTAAAGATGGCATACGTTTTATTATATTCAGATAATTGGATACTCGGATGTTTCAGTACTTGAACTATCAAATCTTCAGGATAAATAATAGTAATAATAATTATTATTATTTTTCTGGGACAAGATTAAAGGCTAGAAGCTTATTATCGCTCAGGTCATATCATTACAAACAGAAACGTGAGAGTTGGAAAGAATATTTTGGTTTTGTTTAATGATGCCCACAAGAAGAGGAACTTTTCATCTTGTTTCTAAAACAAACGAATAAATAAGGATTAACATTTTACATTCGAGACGGGACAAGGCTAACTCAAATTATCGTCTCGCTTTGGAGACGATAAGTATCGTAAACATTTCTCGTCTTGTCTCGATTCTCGAAATAGTGTATGCCCATTCTTTAAGTAACAATTACTTTATAGACTGAATCTCATAGGCTGTTTCGTTACATTGTATTTCAGAGCTCATTGAATTATGTTCTGTGTAGGTATTTTTGCAGCAAAACTTTTATATTTACCTCTGCATAACCTAAAAATTAGTTTATTATATGCCTTAGTGTTGCTTGATATTCAGTTACTTTTATTAGAGTTATTTTCCTTAAAACGCGCAGTAGAATACTTTCTACATGAAACTGTAGTGGCAAGCTCTAGTTTAAAATGTTGGTAGTCGCAGGGGTGTCTCTTGAAGGTACGGATCCCTTTCCCCGAAATCTCTAAATTTAAGTAAGTTTTGCCAAATTTAGGGCATGTTTAAAATTGTCAATTCCATGATTATTATTATTATTATTATTATTATTATTATTATTATTATTATTATTATTATTATTATTATTATTATTATTATTATTATTATTATTATTATTATTATATCAACACCGTGTATACTCTTTAAAAGATATGCTGTTTGTATCTGAATAGTAAAACATAATTGACTGTCGATCTCGGTCGTCGAGAAGTCTTCAGGAGGCAAGCACGTCGGTCACGTTCTGCTGTGAGTTCCGAAGGGGCAAGTATTCGGGTTCGAGCCAAAAATTGTTGAATGTTATAGGCGTCAGCCAAACATGTTCAAAACAGTTGGGACCGGGTTTAGGGTTCTCAACGGCTCTAGCGGCTCGGCTTACAGCTCATTCACTACCGAACCGGACCGAGAAGTGAGCCGAGCCAACAGTTCAACCAATCGAGCCGGTTCGAGCCATCGGGTCAATTGAGCCGAGTCGATGACTTGTTCAAACTCAGCCGGCTCAGGTCATCGGCTCTATTGGGCCGAGTCGACGGCTCATCCCAACCGAGCCGACTCGTGCTGTTCGCTCAGTTGAAACGAGCCTAGCCCGTTGATGTCACTACCCGGGTTGGTCTTCTGCTTGGGCTCAAGAGTTCCACCGTGCAGATCTCGGCATTGATTTTAAGAACTACAGTATATACTTATATTGGTGATCACGATATTTGAGGCTGTCTCGTAATTTAAAAAAAAAAACTCTTGGACTCTCGTTATCTAGACGAGACTAGATACACTATAATTTCTCCACGAGATGCACTAAAATTACGATACGAGAAGCACCCCTGTCCTGAGCAACACTAAAAATATTCTACATTACTGCTTATATTTTCCATGGTTTTCGCTTTCCAGTCTAATCAGGCCATTATTTAAAAACGAGTTAAAACGAGCTGAACTAGCGAGCGAGCCATTATCAAACCCGATGCACCACGAAACTCGACTTCGAAAACAGCGACTTGACTCCGAACTCAACTCAAGAAAATTACGTTTGACTCGACTGGAATTGAATTCGAGTCGAGTCGAATTTTGGCTCGACGCGCGCTCATCCCTATTCGTATTTGTATTTTATGTTTCAACTTCAATAATTTATACTCTTTTTTCTCCCTTTTACCTGCTGTTTCTGGATTTCTCTTTCGGTGTCGTCCTTTATTTACATCATACACTATTCTTATTCCCAGCTTGTGCCCCGCTTTAATGTCTTGTTCAGTTTAGGCTTTTCTCCTTACCTTGACTACATGTAATTAATTTAATTCTCACTTTCCGCGCAGGACTGATGGACAATTATTATTATTATTATTTTATTATTATTATTATTATTAAAATAAAATCTTTGAGTTTTATGCCCACGGTTATGCCGGCTAGGCTAAAGGAGACGGTGATAATGAGTAATGAATGAAATGGTGGAATGAAGACAGTGTGAGGAAAGGGGTAAGCCTTGAGAAAATAACGCACACGGTGTCTGTCCACCACAAATTTTTACACCCCCTCATACATATTTATATAGATTTTTAATCACCCCAAATATTTCAATGACTCCCATTTGCGTCATAGCCCCCCTTTGTGGGCACCCTACCTTACAGGCGTGACTGGAATTCGAACGTGTTTAACATCTGTCAGGCGAAACACAAAAACCCTGTTCTAGTACATAACAGGGAATATTACATGTACTGGACTGGCAAAGTCGTTAAGGCGTTAAACACAACATGAGCATGCCAAATGGTGGGAATGAAACCAGGTGATGTACCGCACAAATCGTTACATCGGAAAACGTAGCATGTAAATACCATGTATCGGGTACAGAACATATGAGAGGAATCAGGTGCAGAACACACGTCAGTGAACTTGGCCCCAACTTTGAGCACTAACGATAAAATTAGTGTCAATCGGTAGTGCATCGTTAGTGCTTCTTAGTGCACCAACCCCTAACGTTAGTGCTTAATTAGTGTAGGAGCTACAAGCAAAAAACCTTTGGGGGGCCAAGTTCACGCTGCCCCCCCACTTCAAGCACTAACGAAATAACTAGTGCCATTCGTTAGTGCATCGTTAGTGCTTCTAGAAAATACTAAAAGTTTCGTTAGTGCTTCACTATTAGTGTAGATATAGAAAATTATAAGTCACGAAACTCCTATAAGAAATGCATGGGGAATTTTTCATTGCGTCAAATTACCGCTAAATTCCAAAGCACTATTGACCTCTTCTAGTGCAACCGTTAGTGCATCGTTAGCGCTTCTTACTGCAAAAACCGCTAACGTTTGTGCTTTATTAGTGTAGGAGTTATAAAGAAAAAACATTTGGGGGGCAAGTTCACGCTGCCCCCCACTTCAAGCATTAACGATAAAATTAGTACCATTCGTTAGTGCATCGTTAGTGCTTCTAGAAAACACTTATAGTTTCGTTAGTGCTTAAATATTAGTGTGGTTATGACTTATTACATGTCACGAAACTCCCATAAGAAATGCATGGGGAATTTTTCATTGCATCGAATTACCGCCGAATACAAAAGCAATAACGAATTCTTGTGGTGCAATCCTTAGTGCATCATTAGTGCTTCTTACTGCACTAACCCTAACATTAGTGCTTCATTAGTAGAGGAACTACAAGTAAAAAACTCTTTGGGCCTAGCGTGAACTTGGCCCCCCCACTTTGAGTACCAACGAAAATATTAGTGCCATTCGTTAGTATATCATTAGTGCTTTCAGAAAATACTAATAGTTTCGTTAGTGCTTCATTATTAGTGTAGATATGGCCAAATGTAAGTCACGAAACGCTCAGAAGAAATGCATGGGGAATTTTTCATTTCGTTAAATTACCGCCAAATTCAAAAGCACTAATGATCTCTTTTAGTGCAATCGTTAGTGCATCATTAGTACTTCGTAGTGCACCAACCCTAACATTAGTGCATCATTAGTGTAGGAACTTAAAGTAAAAATCCCTGTGAGCTTAGCGTGAACTTGGCCCCCAGCTTGAGCACTAACGAAAATATTAGTGCCATTCGTTATTGCATTGTTAATGCTTATGGAAAATACTAATAGTTTCGTTAGTGCTTCACTATTCGTGTAGATATATGCAATTATAAGTCACGAAACTCCCATAAGGAAAACGTGGGGATTTTTTCATTAGGTCAAATTCTCACGAAATTCAAATGCAGTAGTTGTCTCTTCTAGTGGCATCGTTAGTGTTTCGTTATTGTTTGCTAGTGCACCAAGACCGAACATTAATGCTTCTCATCGTGAATGCTTTTAATGGATAGCGTATAGTTAGCTCCCCTTAAGTTTTATCTTCTACCGTCCATACTGTTGATGCACTAATGTTTGGAGTTCTGCAATAAAAGGTACTAACACTACACTATATTATAACCATTACATTATATGTGGTTATTAGTGCTTTTAAATATGTGGGAAATTTACAAAATGAAAAATGCTGTGTCTAAATTTAGCCCCGCACGATTCTCAAGTGCAAGTAAAACTATTTACATGGTTAGTGCTAAGTAATTTCACATTATTGTACTAAACAGTAACGATAGCACTATCATACTTTAATAGTTATTAATGAATAATTCTTTCGGAGCTAACTTTAGATTTTTCAACTTTTACACATTTTGTTTAGTAATTGTGCCACAAAAGTGGGACTAACACCAGTGGGTAGTGCATTAATAGAGCCCTATTAAACACTGATTGCTGTCATAGTTTAGAAGTTATAAGTGAATAACACATTCCGGGCTAAATTTAAATTTATCGAAGTTTACAATAATTGTCTCACAAAGGTGGAATAATCGTCAAAGGTTAGTACAGCGTTAAGCTCTAACGTTAGTGAAATTGTAGTTTGGGAATTATTAATGAATAACTCGGACGAGACTGAATTTAAAAGTATCAAAAAACACTAATTTTCTCACAAAGGTAGGTCAAACTTTAAAGGATAGTGCATCCTTAACGCTTCAAAAAATAATACGTACTAACGTTAGTGCTATCATATTTTTGGACTTATTAATTGAAACTCAACCCAGTCTAACTTTAGGTTTTTCAAATTAAACAGTTTTACACTAATTGTAACAAAAAAGTAGCACAAACACAAGCGCTTACTGCATTGCTAGAGCTATAAAACATTAAGCATTCTCGTTAGTGCTTTCATGAATAGTCTGGATAGGATTGAATTTAAATTTTCGAACTTCACACTAATTGTCCCACAAAGGTAAGATAACCGCCGAAGGTTACTGACTGTTAGTGCTTCATGAAACACTAATCACTTAACGTCAGTGCCGTCACAGTTTAGGAGTTTTAACAAATAACTCAAGCGGGGCTAACATCAGGTTTTTCAATTTTTACACAATTACTGTAAAATTCGATAAATTTTAATTGAGTTCCGTCCGAGTGATTCACTGATAACTCCTAAACTGTGATAGCACTATCGTCAATGCTTATTATTTTTGAAGCACTAAAAAAGCACGATCCTTTAACGATTATCCTACATTTGGATTGACAATTATTGTAAATTTCGACAAATTTGAATTAAGGCTCGTGCGTGTTATTCGTTAATAACACTTAAATTATGATAACACTAGCATTAGTGCTTATTCAGCGGAGGACTAAACGCTGGTTTGGTCCATTTCTGTCAGACAATTAGCATAAAATTGTACAAAATTTAAAGATCTAAAGTAGCCCTCCCCCCCGAGTAATTCATTTTTAACCCCTAAACTAAGTTAGCAGTAACATTAATGCTTAGTATCTTTCGGAGCACTAACGATGTACTAACCTTTGACGTTTATTCAACCTTTGTGAGACAATTATTGTAAAATTTGCTAAAATTAAATTTAGCACAGAGTGAGTTATTCACTTATACCTCCTTAACTATAATCGCGCTAACACTAATGCTTCATGTTTCGGGAAGCAATAAGGATGCACTAACTGTTGACGTCTATCTCACCTTTGTAGGACAATAATTGTAGAATTAGAAAAAAATCAATTTAGTCTTGCAAATAATGTTCACTAATATAGAGTTGAATCAAAGCACTAACGTTAGAGTTTAGTGTACTAATGGGTACTAACGATGCACTAACCATGTCAAACGTTTTTTTAGTATTTGAGATGCGTGCGGGGCTAAATTTAGACACGTAGCATTTTCCATTCTGTAAAATTCTTCCACCAAATTTAAAAGCACTAATAACAATATATTAGTGGAATGATTACTATCACGTTCGGGAATTTAACACAATGAAAAATACCCCATGTATTTCTTATGGGAGTTTCGTGACTTATAATTGGCAATATCTATACTAATAGTGAAGCATTAACGAAACTATTAGTATTTTTTGAAAGCACTAACGATATACTAACGAATGGCACTAATATTTCCGTTGGTACTCAAAGTGGGGGGGGGCAAGTTCATGCTAGGCCCAAAGTGTTTTTTACTTGTAGTTCCTGTACTAATGAAGTACTAATGTTAGGGTTGGTGGACTAAAAAGCACTAACGATACACCAAGGATTGCACTACAAGAATTCGTTACTGCTTTTGTATTCGGCGGTAATTCGACACAATGAAAAATTCCCCATGCATTTCTTATGAGAGTTACGTGACTTACAATTGGCTATATCTACACTAATAATGAAGCACTAACGAAACTATTAGTATTTTCTGAAAGCACTAACGATATACTAACGAATGGCACTAGTCTTTTTTGTTAGTACTCAAAGTTGGGGGGGCCAAGTTCACGCAAGGCCCAAAGGGTTTTTCACTTGTAGTTCCTACCCTAATGAAGCACTAACGTTAGGGTTGGTGCAATAAGAAGTACTAACGATGCACTAACGATTGCACTGAAAGAGATCATTAATGCTTTTGAATTTGGCGGTAATTTAACGCAATGAAAAATTCCCCATGCATTTCTTCTGGGCGTTTCGTGACTTACAATTGGCTATATCTACACTAATAATGAAGCACTAACGAAACTATTAGTATTTTCTGGAAGCACTAACGATATACTAACGAATGGCACTAATCTTTTTGTTAGTACTCAAAGTGGGGGGGGGGGCAAGTTCACGCTAGGCCCAAAGGGTTTTTCACTTGTAGTTCTTACACTAATGAAGCACTAACGTTAGGGTTGGTGCAATAAAAAGTACTAACGATGCACTAACGATTGCAAAAAAAGAGATCATTAGTGCTTTTGAATTTGGCGGTAATTTAACGCAATGAAAAATTCCCCATGCATTTCTTATGGGAGTTTCGTGACTTACAATTGGCTATATCTACACTAATAGTGAAGCGCTAACGAAACTATTAGTATTTTCTGGAAGCACTAACGATATACTAACGAATGACACTAATATTTTCGTTGGTACTCAAAGTGGGGGGGCCAAGTTCACGCTAGGCCCAAAGGGGTTTTCACTTGTAGTGCTTACACTAATGATGGACTAACGTTAGGGTTGGTGCACTAAGAAGCACTAACGATGCACCAACAACTGCACTACAAGAATTCATTAATGCTTTTGTATTCGGCGGTAATTCGACGCAATGAATAATTCCAAATGCATTTCTTATGGGAGTTTCGTGACATGTAATAAGTCATAACCACACTAATATTTAAGCACTAACGAAACTATAAGTGTTTTCTAGAAGCACTAACGATGCACTAAAGAATGGTACTAATTTTATCGTTAATGCTTGAAGTGGGGGGCAGCGTGAACTTGGCCCCCCCAAATGTTTTTTCTTAATAACTCCTACACTAATGAAGCACTAACGTTAGCGGTTTTTGCAGTAAGAAGCGCTAACGATGCACTAACGATTGCACTAGAAGAGGTCAATAGTGCTTTGGAATTTGGTGGTAATTTGACGCAATGAAAAATTCCTCATGCATTTCTTATAGGAGTATCGTGACTTATAATTGGCTATATCTACACTAATAGTTAAGCACTAACGAAACTTTTAGTATTTTCTAGAAGCACTAACGATGCACTAACGAACGTTACTATTCCTTTCCTTATAGCTTGAAGTGGGGGGGGCAGCGTGTACCATTGTTTTGGCTCTAGGGCCTACACTAATGAAGCACTAACGTCACGGGTTGGTGCACTAGGAAGCACTGACGATGCACTAACGAATGGCACTAGTTATTTCGTTAGTGCTTGAAGTGGAGGGGGCAGCGTGAACTTGGCCCCCCAAAGGTTTTTTGCTTGTAGCTTCTACACTAATTAAGCACTAACGTTAGGGGTTGGTGAACTAAGAAGCACTAACGATGCACTAACGATTGACACTAATTTTATCGTTAGTGCTCAAAGTGGGGGGCCAAGTTCACGGACCTGCAGAACACTTGAGATCACATGTGATGTACAGTACGAGTCGTTACGTCGTTACCCGTGGCATGCTCATGTCATGTGGTGGGAAAGAAACCAGGCGTAATTACCTAGCGGTTTGTGAATTGTGTAGTGGAAACTGATAAACGTTTACTGAGCTTGCAACGACATCTTGTATTTTCAGTGTAATTTTAAATATCAGTCAATGTGTGTATGATTTTAAAATATGAATTAACATGATTGAAGAGGAAGACGAAAATACGAAAAGGAAAGAAGAATCAAAATTGATTCTAATAGGATGTTTTTGATGAGTTTTTGTCTTTACGTTGTCATAACAACATTTCGAAAAAAAATAAACGATATAATTCCGGAATGATCTCATAAAATAATGTGTGCAAAATTGAAAAGTTGTATTTATTTCAGTAATATTGTGCCACAATAAAAACAAGGGACGTAAAATGTAATGTAAACTTTTTATGTGATTTTTGTAGTATAATATTTACTGAGGACGTATGTATAACGAGTTAGGTTATATAAAATTTGGTGGTTTCCCGCCAGGAACCTTTAGGTGATTCTTCGAAGTAAAGTAGGTAATTTCCTAAATAATAAATTTCAATAGTGCATATTGCCTATAAGGCTGCGAGGTGATTTCACAAAAGATATAACAAGACGGAGTTTACCATGTTGAGAGGGGCACAAACATTCCAAGGAATATTAAAATGAGTCTCACTGGTATGGGAAATACATCTGAAACAGATGGCAACAGAGAAATGAGCTTTCCTGACCTGGCCAATCTCATCAAACAATTAAAGCAAGATTTTGGTGTTGAAATGAATCAACAAATGGAATAATCGAAACGACAAATGGACCAGATGGAACAATTAAGGCAAGATTTTCGTGACCGAGTGGATCAACGAATAAACCAACTTGACAGTAAAATTGATCAACAGATAGAACAATTAAGGCAGAACAGATCTTGGTGAACAGATGAGACAACTCAATAGTAAAATCGACCAGACCACTCTACGAATTGAACAAGGTGATCTTAAAATGGAACAAATTCTAAGTAGATTCATCGAAGTTCAAAATTCTACAGAAGTTCCGAATCCAAGTAAGGAGTTACAGGCAAATTTGTCAAATACAAAGGGATTTGTCAAATACGAAGATTTTGTGAAGAAATTTCATCACAGGTTAACATGTGTGCACCAAATGAACCTTCCACAGAAATAACAGAAAATGCAGACCTTGAGTTTCCATTAGTGAAATTTACTGAGTTTTCGCAAAAACATACTGCTGTATTGATTGAATCAAATTATCGGGATATCTCTCTTCATTCGAATGTTTTTGATTGCCTTCTTGATGCTGCGTGTAATGAAGAATTTAGTATGCATCAATATCCAAAAAGATTATGGTCTTTATCGTCTAGTGAATGCTATTGACTATTTGTATTCCCAGTATATTCAACATGATATTAATTCTGGGGATGAAGTAATTGTCATAGAACCGTTTAATGATATGTACACGACCCTGGTTCATGTAGCAGGAGAAAATTGATGCCAGTATTCGTGCAATTCAGAAAGAGAACGTGTGTTCTCAGCAACGCTTGTAGTGATTGTTCGATTGTGTTAGAGCTATTGAAATGTTCAGTCAACGAAAAGGCCAAAATGATAGTAGTGAACAATCAGATGGTGATTTTACCGAACGTAACGCAGTGCGTTAATTTCTATTATCTAGTTAGGACATTGCAAACTTTTGAAAATCCATCAATGATGCAATACAGTACTAACCTTAATCGAAATCAAATTCGAAGTGTCCATGTGACATTAAAGTGTGATCCCAATGTAAAAGGTGATGTTAAATTCACGTGTACTGGTAATGTAAGCGAACCTAATTACATAGGAAACAAAACCCGTAGTTAGACAAATTACTTTGAATATTGTAGAAAGAATACGTACAGATCTGTTAAGAGACACGGCCTTTGACCACCAGTAAAACGAATGAAAATTGAACGTAATTTTATCGGTAATGTAACCGAACCTAATTACAGAGGAGTCAAAACCCGTTGTAGGACAAATTACCGAGAATATTTTGAGAAGAATAGATACAGATCTGTTAGGAGACACGACTTTTCACCACCAGTAAAATGATGAGAACTGAACCTAATTTTACCGGTAAAATAACCAAGCATAACCACCCTAGTAACAGTAATAGTAATCAAGTAACGAAACCTAATCTTGGTAGCAACAGTAATAGTAATCGTACACTTAAGAAGCATGTACTCATTAGACCTAATTTCGTTCGAATCGGATTTTGTAGAAATTTCATAGATGGTACAAATTTTCAAATTAAAAAACAAAGAACTGTGAAAGTAAGTAACGTGCAGGATTGTATTCCGATTTATGACTTTCAATGCAATCTAAACGAGCTCATTATTATGTAACTTAAGCTAATGTTGTGGCATCCGAGAGAATATATTCAATCGATTTTTGTTATACTTCACTATGATCATTCATTCGCATATTTATGATCTTATCTTTGTCTTTTCTTCAAACTGTAACTTTATTTTTTTTCTGATGTTAATTGTCATGTTTTACCTTGAATATTATTGATATTTTTTTCTGAAAATATGTGTACTTGATCATTTTTCGTGCAAAGAACAATCATATGAATATCATACATACATCTTTTTCAAAGCCTTCTTCATTACGTGCAAGGAAATACTTATTAACATGCAACAAGTATTTAATGGATTCGACTTGAATGAATTTTGTGAATGAGATTTCGAATGTGCGTTATCGTCGTTGAAACGTATAAATAAATGAGGTCAATGATAAAATTTTAAATATATATGATAATAATATTGTTATAAAATTAAATATGATATATATTTATATGAATTGTAATGTTCATATATACGACGAGCATTCGAACATTGAATGTTTAATATATGTATTACTTAAAGGTCCAGGATCCTTTTCTTTTATTTGTAAACTCAGTAAAAGAAAGTCCTATAGTTCGGGTGACATGATGCAACGACATCTTGAATTTTCAGTGTAATTTTAAATATCGGGCAGTGTATGGTTTTAAAATATGCACTAACCAGTTTGAAGAAGAAGAAGAAAATACAAAAAGGAAAAGAGAATCAAAATTGATCCTAATATGATGATTTTCTTATGAATCTTTGTCTTTACGTTGTCATAACAACATTTTGAAAATATAAACGATATATTTCCGGAACCATCTCATAAAATAATGTGTGCACATCTATAAAGGTGTATTTATTTCTGTAATAGTGTGCCACAATAAAAAGAGGGGAAATAAAATGTACTATAAACTGTCTTATGTGATTTTCGTAGTATAATCTGGACTGAGGGCCTGTGTATAACGAATTACGTTATAAGCTCATGGATAATCCTATCAAGTGTGCAGTTGTTCAATGGGAAGATAACACGACATGTGTTATGAAAATCGGCGATGACATAAAGAAAAAACAAAGGCCCAAAAGTACGTGGTTATGCAACTTTCAAGTGGACAAAGAGCAAACGGCACCGAGGACTAATAGAATTCATAGGTAAGTTGGGAGTCTGACAAGTAAAGTAAAGTAAGTAAGTTCCTTCTTCAAGTCATAAGTGCTACTCTTTTGTATCTGTTAAAACTTTGTCGTGCAATATTGTTGATATTGAACGAACTTCCCTGTACTGACTATAATGTGATCATTTTCTTATAAAAAAAACTACGGAAGCTATTGTACAAAGGTTCGTAAATAAGAAATCAATGCGGGTAGAATTTGCCAGTTGGACCTGTACCGTGTACTTGTGCGAGTAATTCGAATGTTACCTAGAATTTAAGCCTCTTTCCGTACACGCACAGAAAATATATATGAAGCAGCTCCAGTTCTAAGACAGGAAAAATATTGCACTATGAAGTTCTAAAAGGTACCAAAGAGTAGGACTTACGACTTGAAGGAGGAACTTTCTTACTTTACTTTACTTGTCAGACTCCCAACTAACCTATGAATTCTATTAGTACTCGGTACCGTTTTCTCTTTGTCCACTTGAATGTTGCGTAACCACCTACTTTTATGTCTAGTTTTTGGTTTATGTCATCGACGAGTCTCATAACACATGTCGTGTTATCTTTCTATTAAAGAACAGCACAATCGTTACGATTATCCATGAGCTCAGTTAACGATTATCTGTTTCCATTACACAATTCGCAAACCGCCAGGTAATGATTCACACTAAAAGGCGATTTGTCGGAAAGATAACAAAATAGAAAAAAACAGCTAATAACAGTCGGCTTATATTTTCTTTACGTATTACTGAAGAAAATACGAGCTGTTTTAGTATCATAAAACGCCCGTCTCGTAAGATAACTAGTCTCCCTTTCACATATTTCCACATGCATTGATTGCTGAGTGCTCTAGCGGAGCTTTTATGAAACGACAGACAACTGACTATCCTGACTGTTACCTTCATGTCGGCAATACAAATATGCCTTGTACTTTCTTGTCTATTGCACACAAACATGCATGAGCTGATCTAAATATGTTGTTTGTAAAAACAGTCAGTGAACATTACCTTTGGGACACTAGATACAGTTTCATGTGCGCTTATTATGGTACCTGGCTGTTTTATCCCCAAAACAGACGATATCCATCACATGTTTTAATCATCTGTACATGTAGCAAAATTTAACGCATTTGTGCTATGCCTGCGCATCCCCTGTACATACATATCAAACAGAGACATGTCGTTGCTACATTTTTCTTCATTTAAATTATATGCTGACATGATCTGATTTGTCCATGTTTACAGTTATTGTAGATGTGCAATCCATAGATAAATGGATAAATGTTTTCGCCCTGTTTTAGACTGAAAACATGTTATGTTCACTGCTTGGTCGGGCGATTTGTACAGGTTCTTCCTACATTACCTATTCTTTTCGAAATGAATTCCTTATACACAACTTGTACACAATAACGTAACAGCGTGCGTATACTATTTACTAGCATGCTCCCTGCACATCCCATGTTTGTGCTTCACACGTGCCATGTACTTTGTTTCTCACCAGTTTGCGCATATACGTGCCTTCTATACGCTTCTTACATCCAATGAACATTCCATTTGGTGTACTTCCCCACGTTACACAGCGTGTACAGTTTCTCACTCCAAGACCTGTACATTACAGGCGAGGCACAGGCCGATAGAGGCACCAAACATAGTTGCACAGGGCCCCTATGACCCCTTGTTTTATACCTAAACCAATTTACAAGGGGTAGACAGCCACTAAACAGATGTACAACAGGCTCAAAATGTCTGTACAGGCAAACATCATTTTCTTCAGGATATATAAACGCAAATACCAAAAGAATAATTGTAATTTTTGGTTTTACTTATTATATAAAACCAAATGAAATATGTTACAGAATTTTCTAATCTCCAGGGACAAAGTTAGCCAAGCCACTCTCCTCTGAGGAAATCGTAAATACGTCATTAAAGTTGTAATATACGCGCCATTATCCCGTCATCAAAGTGGAAATATACGCATCAAAATGGAAATATTATAAAGAGTCCAATAATTTCTTGTAAAATATTTTACAGTACCTGAGTTGCTTTCTGTTGAACAAAATATTAACATAACTTTCTTTCTACCTAACTTTTTGTTTTTATTATTCCGTCAACTACTGTCTGTTGCAAATGGCAAGTTAAAGGAGAAAGTCTATTCTGAAATAAAATGTTTGATACTGCAGAAAAGCGATGACGAAAAATTATGATAAAAATATAAAAACTATTACATTGGTATTATGTTTTAGAATGCCTGAAATTTCCCTGATTAGTAGCAGAAATTATTGGTAACTCTTATAGAAACTTCATATTCCCGGACGTCTCAAAGACTGACCATTCCGCTCATTCGCCACCATGTATTGCAAGTAATTCGGTTAAAGCGCTCCTTCTAAGGCTGGACCGTGCTCGTGGGTTTTCTCGGGGTTCTCCCGTTTCCTCCCACATCCTTCATTCCAGCATTTCACTCAACTCTCATCATCACCGTCTCCTTTAGTCTAACCTGCATAACCGTGGGACGTAAAATTCAAAGATTTCATTTCATTTTTTTCTAAGGCTGGAGTGAAGAGGAAATAATAAGAACGGCATATCCCGACAACGCTGTGCTCAAGTTTGCATATCACAAGCTACTGCTTATTTAACTTGTTTGTTTTCTTCCAATCCCTAGGAACCCCTTGACTACGTGCCTGATTGATGGTACTTGAATAGAAATTAGTGATATTATTAAAATTTTAGCAAAAGGAAAATTGGGACACTCGAAAATGTTTAGGAACAAACCATGGATCGACCAGGAATGCATCAAACTAGCAGAAAAGATAAAACAGACAAAATTAAGTTGGCTACAAAATCCTATAGAATGGAATAACTACACAAAATTTCGTAGACATCAGGTGCGAAACTTGGAAATTTTAAAAACAAAGAAACGCAATTTTTTGACATCTGAAATTCAGAAACTCAAAGATATAGTAAAAATATAAACATTGGGTACATGTCTAAGGGGATCGATGAATTTAAGAAAGGTGATCAACTTCGCGCTTATATATTATAATATATTAGGAACAGTACTCATTGATACAGATAGCATTCTAAATAGGTGGAAAGATTTTTTGACGACTTTCTTAGCACGCAGCTGAAAGCTAATGGGCTCATAGAAAGAGAGATACTCCGCATAACCGTATATTCTAGAACTAAACCGAATAGAAGTAGAAACCGCCATAAAGAAATTAAAGAATCACAAATCTTTGGACGTAGACGACATTTCGGCTGAGTTAATTTTAGCTGGATGGGAAACCTGTGGAACAAGAAAAACAAATTCATTCTACTTATCTCGAACAAGGAAGAATTGCCACAAGAGGGAAAAGAATCAATCATTGTTCCAATTGAATCGAAACGCGACAAAACTGAGGGTAATAATTATCGAGGCATTTCTCTTCTGGCAACATCCTATAAAATCTTTCACATATTCAATTAGCAAGATCGATCTCAAACGCAGCTGAAATTATCCGAGATTATCAGTGCGGATTTATACAAAATCTATCAACTATCGATCAAATATTTATCATTCGCCAAATACTCGCAAAGAAGTGGGGATACAATCCCACTCTTTATCAACTATTTATTTGTTTTAGAAGGGCTTACGACTCAGGACAGAAATATTGTACTACATTCTTACATGATTTGGAACATCGAGAGAGCTAATTTTACCAATTAAAGTGTGTTTGAATGACTTCCAAACTAAAGTGCGAGTAGGAAAATTTTGTCCACGAACTTTCAAGTCGAGAATGACCTGAAACAAGAAGATGCGTTGTTTCCATTATCATTGAACTTTATCCTGGACTACGGTATAAGAAAAATCAAAAATAGCAACCATGGCCTAGAATTGAACGGTGTTCACAAGGTTATGGCGTATGCAGATGATGTAAATTTAATTGGGGAAAATAGGGAAAAAACAGAGAGAAATGCAGACACCTTATTAAACGTTTACAGGGACATGGGTTTAGAAGTAAATGCAGAGAAAACTAAATACATGGAAGGGGAATTCTTCTCTTTCGGATCGTAATAGGGCAAATTATGGATGCGTTAAATATTAAATAATACTTTTGATAAAGCGGTTTCTTTCAAATATCTAGGATCAATGTTTTCAGACGAAAATCATATTCTCGCGAAGAAATTAAAGGTCAACTAAAAGCAGTGAATTCGTGTTATTATTCAGTTCAAAATCCTCTGTCGTCGTGAATTATGTCAAGGAATTTGAAGCTTACAATATATAAAACGATAATCTTGCCTCCTGTTTTGTGTGGTTGTGGAACATGGATGGAACTCTGAGGGAAGATCATAAACTGAAAGTATTTGAGAACAAGATCCTTAGACGAATATTTGGAGCCAAAACGAACAGGAATGGGGAATGGAGGGAGCTTCATAACAAGGAACTACAAAATTTATACTGTTTACCAAACGTTGTTAGGGTCATGAAGTAATGTACGCTTAGGGGGGCAGGTCTTGCAGCTAAGATGAAAAGAACCAGAAACGCTTTCCAAGCTTTGACTGGAAGACCAATCGGGAAACGACAATTAGGAAGACCTGGACGCGGATGGGAGGACAATATTAAGCTGGGTCTCGCAGAGATAGGAATACAAAGTAGAAACTTGATCCAGTTGGTTAAGGATAGAAGTCAGTGCTGAGCTTTTGTGAACGCGGCATTGAACCTCCGGTTTCACAGGCCATAGAGTTAATTAGTTAGTTATAATGGATTTTACAACAAACTAGGGTCTCATTTCATTATTTTTCATGGAAGGTCCTAAGCGTGCTACGCCACTGTTGTCCATTATTCTGTGTTTGTCATTCTTTCCGCTTTGTATTGATATTTGTTTTGTGCTGTTAGGATTTTATATTAAATATTCACATTATGTAACCTTTCTCTCTTTTTAGGAGATTTTTTTTTAAGATAAAGGAGTGAAACTGGTGTCCTCTCATATTTATTTTTACCTTTCATCTTATCTGGACTTCAAAACTAAGATCATTTTGTGACTTTTATTTCATCCATTCCCCTCACGACAATAAAATCGTCATTCTTAAGAATGTATTTTATTATCTTAGCGGCAGTATTTCACACTGATATATGTGTAACAAATTGAAGTTTGGTCCAACGCCTTTCTAGTTCTCAATCACTACAATGATTCTTTTCTTGGGTTGCCTACTAATGTAGGAAGGGAGAAATTGAAGGTGGGAATACACTTTTTGATTCGTGTATACATCCTGAAATGGTAAAACGTCCTTAATAGTACTTTTAAAGTCTATTCATTCTAAAATGTTGTTTCAACATAAGTCTTCAAAGCTTGCGGGAAACATATATTTTCAAATTTTCTGAACCCTACACAAATGGTTGGATTTCCGGTTAAAATTCATATGGTTCAGATCCCACTTTAGGCCGTAGTGCCATGTCTCATTATAATCTCATTGCTGATAAGAACGCATAATTTAATCAAATCAACCAAACTACGCTAATGGATACGTTTCACAATTCCCTCGGGAGTTCGCAAATAATGCTACAAATAAAAATTCAAAGTAATTCTCACGATAATCATTAACATCGTTTTCATGAGGAAAGTATTAGAGAAAATGAAACAGTATCTCAACAATAATCTTAAAATAGTAATTGTGACGAAAGAAAAAAGTTGTGCAACCAGCACTCGAAAACAAGAAATTGATAACGTGACTCTCTATCCTTTGTCTATTGATTATTCTTATCTGATTGTTAGGTTCGAAACACTATTTTTTCATGATTTCATGATTTCATTTCAGTTCATTCATAATTTATTTCACATACTCTAAATAAACCTTGTGACGAAATATATCCATGTTTCTTTCAAGCATATATTACGTTTATTATCAACCGGACACACTGGAGGCCAGCACTTTATAATTATGAGTCTATTATATTTTTAACAAACGAACCAATAATAAGTGCACAGGGACTTCTGTAACACGCACCATTTAGCAGAAGTAATTAAGTGTTTACGCAGAAGGCGACTGTTGTTTGGACCCAATTAAACGTATTTATGTAAACAATCGTTAAATATTAAATAATACTTTTGATAAAGCGGTTTCTTTCAAATATCTAGGATCAATGTTTTCAGACGAAAATCATATTCTCGCGAAGAAATTAAAGGTCAACTAAAAGCAGTGAATTCGTGTTATTATTCAGTTCAAAATCCTCTGTCGTCGTGAATTATGTCAAGGAATTTGAAGCTTACAATATATAAAACGATAATCTTGCCTCCTGTTTTGTGTGGTTGTGGAACATGGATGGAACTCTGAGGGAAGATCATAAACTGAAAGTATTTGAGAACAAGATCCTTAGACGAATATTTGGAGCCAAAACGAACAGGAATGGGGAATGGAGGGAGCTTCATAACAAGGAACTACAAAATTTATACTGTTTACCAAACGTTGTTAGGGTCATGAAGTAATGTACGCTTAGGGGGGCAGGTCTTGCAGCTAAGATGAAAAGAACCAGAAACGCTTTCCAAGCTTTGACTGGAAGACCAATCGGGAAACGACAATTAGGAAGACCTGGACGCGGATGGGAGGACAATATTAAGCTGGGTCTCGCAGAGATAGGAATACAAAGTAGAAACTTGATCCAGTTGGTTAAGGATAGAAGTCAGTGCTGAGCTTTTGTGAACGCGGCATTGAACCTCCGGTTTCACAGGCCATAGAGTTAATTAGTTAGTTATAATGGATTTTACAACAAACTAGGGTCTCATTTCATTATTTTTCATGGAAGGTCCTAAGCGTGCTACGCCACTGTTGTCCATTATTCTGTGTTTGTCATTCTTTCCGCTTTGTATTGATATTTGTTTTGTGCTGTTAGGATTTTATATTAAATATTCACATTATGTAACCTTTCTCTCTTTTTAGGAGATTTTTTTTTAAGATAAAGGAGTGAAACTGGTGTCCTCTCATATTTATTTTTACCTTTCATCTTATCTGGACTTCAAAACTAAGATCATTTTGTGACTTTTATTTCATCCATTCCCCTCACGACAATAAAAGCGTCATTCTTAAGAATGTATTTTATTATCTTAGCGGCAGTATTTCACACTGATATATGTGTAACAAATTGAAGTTTGGTCCAACGCCTTTCTAGTTCTCAATCACTACAATGATTCTTTTCTTGGGTTGCCTACTAATGTAGGAAGGGAGAAATTGAAGGTGGGAATACACTTTTTGATTCGTGTATACATCCTGAAATGGTAAAACGTCCTTAATAGTACTTTTAAAGTCTATTCATTCTAAAATGTTGTTTCAACATAAGTCTTCAAAGCTTGCGGGAAACATATATTTTCAAATTTTCTGAACCCTACACAAATGGTTGGATTTCCGGTTAAAATTCATATGGTTCAGATCCCACTTTAGGCCGTAGTGCCATGTCTCATTATAATCTCATTGCTGATAAGAACGCATAATTTAATCAAATCAACCAAACTACGCTAATGGATACGTTTCACAATTCCCTCGGGAGTTCGCAAATAATGCTACAAATAAAAATTCAAAGTAATTCTCACGATAATCATTAACATCGTTTTCATGAGGAAAGTATTAGAGAAAATGAAACAGTATCTCAACAATAATCTTAAAATAGTAATTGTGACGAAAGAAAAAAGTTGTGCAACCAGCACTCGAAAACAAGAAATTGATAACGTGACTCTCTATCCTTTGTCTATTGATTATTCTTATCTGATTGTTAGGTTCGAAACACTATTTTTTCATGATTTCATGATTTCATTTCAGTTCATTCATAATTTATTTCACATACTCTAAATAAACCTTGTGACGAAATATATCCATGTTTCTTTCAAGCATATATTACGTTTATTATCAACCGGACACACTGGAGGCCAGCACTTTATAATTATGAGTCTATTATATTTTTAACAAACGAACCAATAATAAGTGCACAGGGACTTCTGTAACACGCACCATTTAGCAGAAGTAATTAAGTGTTTACGCAGAAGGCGACTGTTGTTTGGACCCAATTAAACGTATTTATGTAAACAATCGTATCCATATCTGATTTCGCGAAACAATATTCGTGCTTAAACAACATTCGGATACGTATGTATGCAGAATTTTATTTTTAAATTCAAAAGGGAGAATTTAAAGTAAATACAAAGCTACTTCAGTGCCTTCATATTTTGAAAGATAGTGATTAGCTACTTGCATGTAAGTATTGCTATTGATAATTGAAGATCTAGAGTGTTATATGTTATACAATACAGATAATTGTTTAAATCGAGTGCACTCATTTTAGAATATACGTAATTTACATTTGTATGTGAAAGGAAATCTAATTTCTGGTTTAATGTCCTACAAATATGTTGTCTAGGCTAAGAGAGACGGGTGCTTAATAAAGCTGAATAACTAGAAACAATGGTGGAATGGAAATGTTTGAAAAAACGGGAGAACCGCGGATAAATGACGGATATGACGTTATTCAGCATAATTTCTTATGAACTAGTATCGAACCAGGACCTCCTCGCACTAGAGGCAGTTGCTGTTGACTGTATCAGAGTGTCCCCTAGACCCATAAAGAATAATTTTCTAAATGTATACATTTTTTCATGTACACAGATAATTTATACCAATAAAAAGCAGTCGTTGAACTACAAAAATAAATAAATAAATAAATAAATAATAACTTTGTTTGAAGAAAGTCAATCGTATTGCATAACGGATTTTTATTCAAAACTTCCAAATACGTGAAAGAGCTCCAAGCTGAATATCGTATTACGGGTTTAATCTTTTATATATGAGTTAAGATGTCAAGAAAAGAGGACAAAGTGGTCCAGTGGAAGAGTGATAACCTCTAATCCGAGGAATCTCTGGTTTGTTCCCAGACCATGTAATTTTTTTAGTTTGTTGTATACCACATTATGTCTGCTTCTTTCGCTACGATCTCTCGTTTTCTCCAACATTGACATTTCACTAGTTATTTTATAATCGATCAGCGTCATTCTTCATTAGTCTCCTTTAGTGCAGAGGGCTTAACATTTGAATGCAACACTTGAAATATATTTCATTTCAGTTAGGAACCTAAATTGCTCTTTAGTTACTATGATATTACCTTATATCATCTATTTCATTTCTATTAATAAAAACATGAGGTTTGCTTTACAATGTGTAAATAAATTTCCGCATGTGATTTCAATACACTAATAATTTATATTCATAAATATAGGTTGCTATAGAGAAATAAAATCAGATAAAATCTCTTAAACATCAAAAAATCATTATTCGCTATTCTTACTGTTTTGAATCTGTGAAGCTTAAAACTGAAACCGGAAGGTCTAATAGAAGTCTGCCACTTCTTTGTTTCAATAAAATCAAAGGTGAAACATAATCTACAAGTACTGAATCCATTAGAAGAAATGTTTTTATCCATCTAGATCCGTTTTATCCATTACGCGATCAGTGCTATAACAGAAAAACTAGATTTTCAACCACTCCCGGTTTCAGGTACATAAACTCAAAACAAAACTCATTCTTGAGACGCTGAATTTGTGTAAAACAAACTTTTCGAATTCTCTTACTGTTTCTGGTCTACATTTCTCTACAGTGTTGACGTCAGCAATATGGCGGTCGCTCGAACACACCCATTTATGCTTAAATAGTTAGAACTTCATTCTGGCGTCAAATTAAAGGTAAAGAATGCCAACAGTTATTTGAGTAATTTTAACTCTTATATAGTACCGCTATCTTTAAATATGATGACTTTTGTCTACAATATTTGGGTTTTTGGTTTTCTTAAGCTTCTTTCATGACAGATAACTTTGAAACTAAAAGAGATATGGAAACGCACCTCAAACTAAACTTTATAGAATCGAACCTTGCCTTTCTAACGATAGTAATATTAGTTTCCTCTTGTAAAATTCTATTTCTTACTAAAAGAAATATAAACACATCTCAATAGTGACAAATGTATTACTGCAAACTTGTCCTGATCAATAACGCACTTAAGTACCAATGATCACTTTTATTTCTATACCTCTTATTGGTATACATTTCTTCACAAGAACTATCCAACTATTATTACTGGATATACAATCACTACAGCTTCTAACTAAACATATTAAATAATCTCAACTCACAAGTACATCCATTACTTACTTCGTAGTCTAGCGATTCTCTCTTTTTTTATCAACAACACAATTATTTTTCTAACAACAGCTACTTAATGGCATGTGTACAATTTCATGTAACTTCCTGCCCATACTACATCCAAACACCTGTCTTATAACTAAGGAAAATACCTGATTTTAAGCAGAACAAAGTGTTAAATTTGATGGCCTTTGATTAGGATGCTATTTACAATGCATGTTTTTAAAAACAAAACAGGATTTTGTTACTGATTGCAGTGAAAACAATTGCAGAGACGTAAGATATATATTGTAATGTTATAGAAACAGTGCGGGCTTTCAAACACCCTGTTAGCATAGTACAAGAAAAATTCATTCAAAATAATTAAACTAAGAAAATTTCGGGAGTAGTGCCGTATTATTCTACCGACGTGACTACCGGTATGACCAAATTGATAGAAAAAGGTGTTGGGTTGACTAGTGTTCACAGTATTCGTCTGAAGAACAAAATTAAGGCATAATATGGTTATGAAATATATTTTTGAAACCAAAGCACAAGTCTGTTTCTCGCTGTGAAATGCTGTATTCTACTCATATGTCCACGGTTGATGCCATCGAAGTAGGAGTGCTGGGGTCAATTACTGTTGACGATTTTCTCTACTCTATGAATGCTGCTGCTGAATCCGCCATGAAAGTTCACAAATTAAGTCCAAATTGCCGTGGCCCTCTAAATATGGCGTGTTTATATTTCCACCTTTATTCAATAAGATAACTTAGATAGCATTTGGTAATACCAGCCGAATGTCAATTGCGAAACTAAGAGGGTACATTTTGGACCAGTTATACATCGCCGATTACTCAGTGTAGCTCAGTATATCGGATTTTCAGCATCAGATGGAAATTTTTTGCTTCCAAAAACACTGTCGATTACATGGACAGTTAATCAACTCACTATGTTATCTGAAGTTGTAAGACTCGTGAACCGTTTAGGTCATAGTGTTTCTAATGAGTATATAAGCGAGGTTTGAACTGCTCCTTGCACATAACAGATATGAATCAAATGCGTGGGTTCCTCCTTCTACTTTCTCTTCGAACAAACCTATTACTTTGGTATTTGATAACACTGACATTAACCCATTAGTGTCCAGTATTCGACACTGGTATTTTGAAAAGTTTTTCTCTTATTTGGTCCTAATAGTACTCTAAAATAGATATTAAAATATTTTTGAAAAATATTCTTTTCTTCTTGTTTTTTAGTCCGGCAACTGAAGTTGCCAAAGACACATACATATTTAAAAAGAAACATTTTGAAAAGTTACAACTTTGAGGGGGAAAATACACTGCCAAAACATAACTATTAAAATTAAATCAATCCTTCCGTTACAGACCTTCAATCCTTCTGGAGTCTTTCAAATCAATCGAGTTGAGTCTTTCTCCTCATAACACATTGAACCTAAAAAGAAAGTGCTAACTCTCGTCAATATATCATACAAAGAAAATGCAACAATACGATGGCAACACAGACTCCGAAGTTACTTCACGGTAAAGAAAACAATGCCAATGGATGAGTTTCTGCACTATGACGAAAAATTGCCGTAGCAACTTAAATTGTCAAGGGGGCGCAAGAACCTCTCACAGGAGGAATCATTTTTCATAGTACTACTGGATGTCTCATACAGCAGTGGTGTTAAGGAGGAAGACAACAGAATAGGAATTAAGATTCATAACCAAAATCCAAACGACGTTCTTTTTCAATAGAACAAAACAATACTGAAGCTTATCATGCCTTTAGACCCCAACAGGCAAGTGTACCAACAGACATACTCATAGAAGGAGCCAATCAATCACAGTGTTTCTGCTGTAAATCAGAATACGAGTGTTGCCGAACAAATTCCAATGAATCTAGTCTTCGACGAATATTGCAGAGATTTTCTTAATTTTACATCTGAGCGAGAATGTTAAAAGACCTCTAAATTTTCGATTTGTGTGTGTTGTGGATGATCATTCAATATCTTGGAAGATGGTGGGAGATATTACAAAGTACAGATGTTATTCTCTAACATTATTCTACGAGTGGAAGATTTTGGCATTGTTGTGAACTCTGCAACAATAAAAGTTAAAATATTCGGATAATTAGGCTCGGCAGATTTGGTGACTGAGTCAGGAGTGGTAGCTGCGGGTTCTCTTGAATATGTCCTTGCATGTAGGCATTATAATCAATACATGAAATCTTTGAAGTTGAGGCACGAAAGTATGATGGTCCTGATGCTACCTGTATTACTCAATTGTCTCGCAGAAACTGAACTGAACTCTATATTATACGATGCCTTATCAGATATAAAGGATCAAATTCAGACAATCCGTCAGTCTCCTTCGTCAACATGTCTGCTAGGATTTTTATCATGTGAATCTTTTATAAACCTGAAACCCCGGGAAACATTTTTCAACTGTATCCATAAACCAATGTTTATACTGTGGGAATAATTTCTTCACGTATATGAGTTTCTTTTTGGTTTAATAAGAGCAATCAGATAGGCTAACTGGGATCTTAATTTGTTGTGTACAAGAAGGATAATTCCTTCATGTTTAAGCATGAATACCATAACTATACCAGACATTTGACTTATTGCTGAATCACAATGATGTCTCTACCACTAAAGCATCCACAAGGTGATATCTACCCTCGAGCCTGTGGGTTGTCTTTCCACATCAATGCTTTACCCTTCAGTGGTGGATTATGTCGTGGAGAGAGCGAAGAGAGCATGAAAAATAAAGTAGGTATCATAAAATTCAGTAAAAATGAAGGTGCCCTAAATCGATGGATCTCTCTCAACATGTGGGTACTGGAGCAGTCGAACGTTGTCGAGAATTCACAGGAATCTGAGTAGACGGAAGTGAAGAAACACATGCTGATCTCAGCCATAGCCGGATGAAGCGGGACCAAACTCATCTATATCAATAAGTTCAAACATGTCAAGAGTGAGGTATAAAACAATCTACAGTAGTATGTATTACTTTACTCAGTTCTGGAATAGAACTTGATAGCACCGCTTCAAATGTGATTCTTGAAGCCAAGAGAGTAGGAGAGACCCTGGCTCATGAATTTTTTGACAAGCGATTACTAGAAAATGAAATCAACTGTAATGTTCCAATAAGGAAGACAAGAACACCAGCAGCTAGTATGCCAGCAAGTAAGAGCGTAAATCCGTAAGATGATGATGAATGACTGAAATATTTATTCAATTTGCTATTATTGGTCAAAAACGGAAACCCGACATGAAATATGTGACGAAATTTCCAGTAAGTTCTGTTCCTCCATATTTCACCACACGCGATGATGAAATGTTTAAGTGTAAGAAATCTCATTTGGCTATTCATATTGAACAGAAATGTTCCATATTTAATAGTGAAAGTCTTGTCACAATGCTCTTCCGGGATATTATGCTTTTACATTTTGCAGTTCAGTAGAAACATTTGTCAGAAAAGGAAAGATAAAACAGTTCCTTTTAATGTGGAAACACGAAAAATATCTTCAACTTTTCAAGGCCTTGCACAAAATCTGAAGTTTAATGATCTACAGAAATTCTTTCCGTGTTTCGTGATGTATATTAGTGCAATATATGGTATAACTAATAGTAATGACATGGTTACAGTAAGGTAGTAACTCATTTGCATGAGTCAACTTGTGCCAAATTTGCTTCCACCAACTAGTTATCAACTATTGCAGCACCTTCCGCGATCAAACTGCCAAGCACTCTTTAGAAACCCAGGGAAATCTTATAGGTCCAGTGGGACATGGCTGGGAAAAAGCTGTCACGATCTTATCATAAAATGGTCAACATAAGACATCGCTCCAAATGAAATATTGGTAATGGTTAGCGGCTCTAGGACAAAGACAAAAACCTATAGAAGAAAGGACTAGAAATGTGTGTGTGCCATACAATGACTTCGGTGTACTGATGCATGCACTTGAGTAACATGTGATAACCAGGTGCCACTAATTCATGCACTGAGTGACCCGTTCATATTACGAATTTGTAAATAGCTTTTGCAGATAGGAAATGGACTCGCTATTATGTAATAGCTACTCATGTGTCGACGGTCATATTGTTTTTCAAGATTGCTCTCAAACGGACATTTTCATAGCGTGATAACATACATTCTACGGCTTCCGAATTGTTATCATTATAATCAGTAATAAAAACGTTCTTTTAAAAAGAAAGTGCAAAGTAGATTTCAATGAATGGTCACAAAATCCAACACCTTGGTCTGCTTAAATTGGGGTATTTGTCTTAGTTTGAAAGATAGAAAAGTAATATTATTATCGTGAGAAAGTTGAAATTTCAGACAATAACGTTTACGATGAGGCGATTTTCCATATCTCTAAGAGTTTAAAAGTTATCCGACACGAAACATGCTTAAGGAAACGACGAAACCTATTATGATATAATATATAATTATCTTCATCCTGTGATGAGATATAACTACTTAAGCATTAATGGGTGTGTTCGCCGACCGCCATATTTGTGACGTTATTATAGGGGTGAATGGATACTTTTACAAAATGATCACATACTAATTCTATTCTACCGTATTTTTCTCTAGATGAATCAATCATAAAACCCATTTGTCAAAGAAGTGCAACTTAGGCCAAACCTATCCGTCATTGTTTTTGAGTAGAAGTTTAATGGAGGCAACGGAATCTATTCTTTGGACATAAATCGATTGCAAGAAACATCTTCCTGTTATCTTCACAACATTTGCCTGTAAATATTTGATTTTGAAACCGGAAATACTAGCAACTTTCAATTACTCCAGGTTTCAGTAATATTTTGCGGCTGGTGACCTGGTCCCTTGAGACGCCGAATTGATTGCGAAAAACCGCTTGTTGTTTTTCGTTACATTTCTGTTCTATGCTGATTAACGTTGAACCGAAGGTGCATTACTTCCACCTTTTCCGGTTTAATAAAGAATTAGGAAATTATACTTATTTTTAGATGCTAGATCGGTTGGTTGATCCGAAAAAAAAAAAAACGCTTCTAGATGACTTTTAATGACATTGCTCGACGAGGTTAACGTTGAAACCGGAAATGATTTATTGCTACTGCTTTGGGTTTGAATAGATTATTAACAAAGGAGATGCAACATATTCTCACCCCTAAGTGATTGCTAAGAACTGCTTTTGAATATCTCTTAACATTTTTATATCTCTTGACAGACGGACGAACAGACAGTACCGTTCTATAATATTTTTGACTCTTGTGCATACCAAAGTTTGGAAACCTACTTGATTCATTTGTTGTGGACTGATTTGATCGCCCCTTTGATATCATGTGTAAGCCATATTTTTGTTCCGTATTTCGTTTTTTAATTTTCTCTTTAGTCCGCTATTTACATTTTTCTTTTGCGTGTTACTTCTGTCTCTCATATACAGCGTGAAAGAACATTTTATTTTTAATATTAGTAATATTATTAGTTTCGGTGTAGAGAGAGTCGTGTTGAATCAGGATAGGGCATCCACTTCTGGTACGCGTTGTCTTTGGTTCGATCCCAGGTGCACCAAGTTAGCTTTATAGCGGGAAACAACGTGCACCTGAGTTTTCTTCCGTTTGCTCCTACATTCTTTACCCCACTCTTTCATTCTCTACAACATGACCGTCTCCTTTAGTCTGTATGGCATAAAGCTGGGTCGAAAAACTTTGGAACGTCATTTTTACTTTGGAACGTCGAAAAGAGAGAAGAAAGTTTAGTGATCGTGAATAGAAAATCGAGCTCAAGATTTCAAAGATCAACTTAAGGTTTAGATGCCCCGCGTAGCGTAATTGCTAGCGCTTTCGCTTTCTATGCTAACGGTCCCGAGTTGGATTCCCGGTGGGTGGCACTCAGTCGAAAACGTGCAAAATGCTTTTTTATGCCAGGCACTCTGAAAGAGGTTTTCCTGGGTTTTCCTCATTCCCACCAGGCAAATGCCGGGTGTGGTACCAAACTCATAGTTCCCAGGTTGCCTCTTTCTTTCCCTTTCACCGGATAGTGAGCTCTCCGAGGGACACCATCCTCAAACATAACGGATTCAATGCCCATATATGCCGAAAACCCAGAAATCTACAATCCTAAAATCCTACTCAAGATTTCTATTTGATTCTCCAGGGTAGATTTCTTCATACCCTAAAGTAAGAGTAGTTTAAAACCTTAGATTACAAAGCCTTCGTAAATTTACGACGCCTTTTGCAAAAACGATACAACTTGAAAACCACCTTTCCGAACTCTGCCATTTCCCCAGTACCTTTCTATCATAGCAGATAGATTTCATTACTGGTTTGGCAGTCGCGTAGATCGGATGTATGTGTGTCATTTGAGCAGTGTCTTGTAAAATTTAAGAAGGCTTTGTGATTATGTTACTTTTTATTTTACATTAGAATTTTACTCTACAAGTTGTTCTAATTGTAGTATGTACATAGGCGGCTCTTTGAGTTGCTATATATTGTCAGTGTTATGGGACATGCAGAAGAGCGGGAAATCGACCGCATAAACCAATTACTGAATGAGGATTTGTCAGATTAAGATGACAACGAAGATGAAGAGCGACATCAAGCATTATTTGTTGAAAGTGATGAAGGGGAGGAAGACGGAGTAGAGCAAAATATAGTAGAAGAGGACAAAGTAGAAGACATGGACGACACAGTCGCCGACCCTCTATTATACATTAGATGGTAGTGAAAGTGCATTGGATTCCAAAGAGTCATCTACTAAAGGACCACTTTCAGGAACGAAAAGAAAACGGAGATAAACTGTGTATTGTCCCATTTCTGTCCCATTATTTAATGTTACGCCCTCTTCCTCAACATCTACATTCGCCACTCTTGACTCTGTAACATCCGCCGCTGGCGCACCTCCTACCGCTGACACATCTTCTGCTGATGACCCGTACATTATGGTTCTTCCACAACATTTGCTAGGAGCTAAAAACAATCATGTCTGGTCAACACGTCCAAGGCCACGAAACTCCAGCACTCCAGTTAAAGACATTGTAGTAAATAGGAGAAAAGTTCTAGGCCAGGCAAAAGATGCTACTACAACACCGGAATGTTCTACCCAAACGTTTGATGAAAAATGTTGGATAAAGTTACACAAATGACCAAATGAATCGAGTTACGGCGAAATATGATCTTCACACTAATACAATGTCTCTTATAACTAAACAAGAAATGTGAGATTTCTTTGGGATATTGGTGAATGCTGGTTTTTCGAAGGACAACCATTTATCTTATAGATAATTATTTGACAATAGGTGGGCTGGTACTCAATATAAATGTGTGATGACTTCTGCGTGGATTGATTTTATCTTGTGCTGTCTTCCATTTGATGATAAAGCAACTCGGTCCAAACGGAAGAGAACTGATCCTTTTGCACTAACAAAAGAACTATGGGATATGTTTACGAAAAATTGTCGTGTAAAGTACAATTCAGGATCATATGTTACAGTGGACGAACAGCTGTTAGGATTTCGCGGAAGATGTCTGTTTCTCATGTACATTCCAAACAAAACTCAAACTATGGTGTGAAAATTGTAATGGTATGTGACACAAACACATATTACAAACACATATGTCGGGAAGAAGACCCGAACTGGAGAATTACCCCTATCTGCTTTCTTTGTTAAATAAGTGACAACTTCTATCCACGGAACTAATAGAAATGTCACAACCGATAACTGGTTCACTAGTGTGCAACTGAGGCTTTATATTTAACATCCGTGTTAGTAGCCTGAACATAAAATGAGTTCAAGTCGAAGAAGTTGTGTTAACCATCCTGATGTGTTTTGCTACATATGTGGTGAGTACACATTTAAAGACAATAGAAAACATATCAGTGACTTTGTAAAAAAAGCATATCATGCATATTTTGGTGTACGCCTAGGGGACCAAGATAAAACGTGGGCTCCACATATTGTGTGTAAAATGTGTACTGAACACTTGCGACAGTGGACAACTGGAAAAAGAAAAAGTCTTAAGTTTGGTGTTCCAATGGTTTGGAGGGAACCCACAAACCATGTTGATGACTGTTATTTCTGCCTGGTAAATGTTACGGGTATGAATAGAAATAACCGGAACAAGTGGACATATCCTGATCTGCCTTCAGCAAGACGTCCAGTTGTTCATTCCGATGAAATACCAATCCCAACGTTTCACCACTTGCCAGAGCTTTGTGAGACTGAAAACGAACGTATTGAACATTCTTGTGACATGGATGATGGAAGTGACAGTGATTATGAGAGAATGTCAACAATTCCTCAACAGTTTAATCAAGATGAGCTAAATGATCTAGTTAGGGACCTTAATCTTTCAAAAGAATCGTCTGAATTACTTGCTTCCAGATTGAAGGAGAAAAACGTACTAGAACAAGGAACTAAAATCACATTCTACCGAACAAGGGAAAAGGAGTTTTTACCATTTTTCACTGAAGACACAAATCTCGTATTCTGTCACGATGTTAGAGGTCTCCTAGAACACATGGGTCTTCCAGAATACAATCCAGATGATTGGCGCCTGTTTATTGATAGCTCCAAGCGAAGTTTAAAATGCGTCCTTCTACACAATGGCAATAAATATGGCTCAATTCCAATCGCTCATTCAACACGACTGAAAGAAGAATATGAAGCAATTGCTTTGGTTATGGAAAAAATTAAATATCAGGACCATCAGTGGGTGATTTGTGTGGATTTAAAGATGGTGAACTTTCTTCTTGGACAGCAAAGTGGCTACACAAAATATCCTTGTTTTCTATGTCTGTGGGATAGCAGAGACAAAGCAAACCAAAAAAAAAAAAAAAAAAAAAAAAAGAGTGGCCGCAGAGAGACGACATGGTTGTTGGTAAGAAAAATATTATTAACATGCCTATTGTTGAGTGTGACAAAATCATTTTGCCACCTCTACATCTCAAGCTCGGTTTGATGAAGCAGCTTGTAAAGGCGCTAAATAAGGACGGGCCGTGCTTTGCTTACATGGGAAACAAGCTACCTCAGATCAGCACAGAAAAATTAAAAGCTGGAATATTTGATGGTCCCCAAATAAGACAACTCATGAAAGATCCGGCTTTCGTGGAGTCCATGAATGAGACTGAACGTAGAGCTTGGACCTCATTTGTAGAAGTTATCAAGAATTTCCTTGGCAATAATAAAGCTGATAACTATGTTGAGCTAGTGAACCAGATGCTTAATGCATTCCAAAAACTTGGATGTTATATGAGTATCAAAATTCATTACCTGCACAGCCATTTGGACCGTTTCCCAGACAACGTAGGCAGTCTGAGTGAAGAACAAGGTGAAAGATTTCACCAAGATATTAAAACAATGGAGGACCGCTACCAAGGAAGATGGGATGCCCATATGATGGCAGATTACTGCTGGAACCTAAAAAGAAACTGTGCAAAGAAACATTCAAGGATGTCACGAAAACGAAGCTTCCGAAGTGTTGAATAGATCGTTTTGAACAAATTATTTGATTTTTTATTCATAAAAACTATTATAAAATGTAGTTACAGAGTTATTATGTACTTGATGTTTGTGTTTATATGGTTTTCATTATTTTCAAAGTGTTCCAAATAACAGATTTAAATGTCATAGTTTTCTTTTCACTTACAGTAAAACAGCACCTATGCAATTTTAACGTTGTAGCAGGTCAGTCTTGCAATTCCTATATCTCAAAAACTAAAGCTGTTAGGGGAAAACTAACGCCATATTTGGATTCAGCGTCCCAATTCTACTTCAAATCAGCTAAGAAACACCCGGCACCAAAACCACTGTAAGCCAGTGTAATTCATGCATAGTAGTTTGAAAGTGCCAGATTACCTATTATAATTAATTTACTGTATATATCTAAATACTCATGATCTACTCACAGGTAATGTAGGAGTGAACAACGAAAAGTTATATCGGAAATTCAATATTGCATTATTGTTCTAATACTGTGAAGTGAAATGGGAATTTTAACATGGCACGAATATGTCCTTGACGCTAAAGGAAACATAATATGAGTGAACGAAATGATTAATAAGAGGAACTGAGGAATTAAGTTGAAGGCAATAAAGAGCTCTTAGAAACAATGCTGTTCAACACAAACTTAAATAGTATAGCTTGGAATCGAGCCTATGACTTTGAAACCAAAAGTTTTTGCTTATCACGAAGCCATTACACACTAATTATGACGGAAAGGTACTCCCGATTCAGATGTCGATTGGTTGGGTGGTGGATTGATTTGGAGTTTAGTATTCTATTCAGCGCCGAGGCAATTATGACTTGAAACTATATCTTAACGTAGAATCTGAACCACATAAGCTCTCACAAAGAATCCATTCCGGGTGTCCCGTGCCCAAGATGAGGACCCTAACTATTACGAGGGAATTCCCCGAGGTCCGGTGGTGCTATTCAGTCGGTTTGCTAGAATCGGTTGTTAAAATATTTTCAGTTCTCAAAATTTTTGTTATATCCAGACAACAGTAACCATTACCCAGTTATACCCAGAAACAGTACATTTTTTAACTATCCTTGTTTTTAGAACCTCTTAAAGCTACAGGATTAAACATATGATCACTCAGAACAAAGTATAAGCGCTTATTTCTTAATCTCAAATGCCCAGATATCAAGAATGAGAACTGAGATTACATCAGTATAATTGTGAGGGTTATCTATAACCGAAACGCATACACACCATTATCAACAACGAATTTTGCTAGTGTTGTTGACGACGGGGGTCTCTCTCGTCTCGTGAACTATGATGGAGATTCAATTTCGTTTTTAAAAAAGTTTAATTATTTCTTTTGGACAATGTCGTCTTGTGTAGTTTCCTCAGCAACACTACTCTCTGCACACAAAAGCACATATATGAGTAAATAGCATGTCTATCAGTTTTCAGTATTATAGCGTTTCGTTTACTCGTCATACATTTCAATTGAAAGATCATACAGTTGTAGCATCTCTACTATCGTATAGAATGTTTTTTAAATACCCTAATCATCTATTGCGTAATTGCTTCTCATGAAATTTTCACGAATATTGTTTCAAACGTTTAAGTAATCAGTTTTCATTGTTTGTCTTTGTTAAGGTGGAAGTTTGGATCACAAATTCTTTATAAGTGATATTAAGAGGTTAGGGAAGAATTATGCTTAATCTTGAAGGAATAGTAAAAAAAAAACTGAGGTAACAGGAAGAGTTTGTAGTTGAATATTATGCCGCCCACACCAAATGAAAAAGTTTATTTTCAGATGGACAATGACCAAGATATTTTCGCTTCTACTAAGTAATCAAGGATCAGATCTCATATAAAACGCTCCAACAAAACTGTTGATTGAAAGTGTTAAAAGAAAGAATTGATTGAAAGAAATAAGAGGTTTCATTCACTGTGTACGGGGACACTTGGTCGAAAAGTTGTAACAGCGTTTTCAGTCCAGCCATTCCGCTTGAGGTTTTTCTTCGGTTTTCCTCATTCATACCAATCAAACGCCGGGATGGCACCTAACATACAGGTCCCAGTCCTCTTTCTTCGTTTCCCATTCCTGTCTTGCTTCGTCACTAATTGATTCAATACCTCCTCGAATCAATGCGGTTATATATATTCATGGTTTGTCGACACGTTATTAGGTTTAAAATAATAATATTGTTATGCTTATTGAAAAGTGGTTTTTTCAAGACTAATATTGGTTTGAAGATATGAAGTGTTCAAGAGCAGAAGGAAAAATATAGTTGTAAGCATTTGGAATTGCCAAGGCAGAACGGAAATATTGAATCTCGTTGTTTTTGTTTAATAAGTGCAATTATATTCTTTCTACGGGGATTAACAATTCTTTATATTCCATAATTTTTCTATTGGAATTAGAAAAAAAAAACATTCCGAACAATTATAAAGCACACAAAGCTAAGGCGCAGTTAAGTAGAATATTTTATTTTGTTATTTGTGTGAAATATTTTTTTCTTTCTTCTTATATACAAGAATTAACATTTTCCTTTATTCTTATTATGGAAATTGGAAAATGGGTACTCAGAACAGATTTAGTTTTCAAATATTAATGTCAAGATGTAAGCATATTTCCATGAAATAAGCATAATTCTTTCTTTCTTTCTTTCTTTCTTGACTAGTATCTAGTCGATCGCCAGTAGTTCGCCTGAAGGCAAAATATCATACAGGAAACAAGTTGATTAGGTACGTGCCAATGTACCAATGTAGCAGGATTTACAACGATTAAATCAATGGATCCTTTTGTAATAAATTTGAGCCTTTAAATTATACACACTCCGTCCCTTATTTTGATTCCATTTATTTATTATTATATCGGGTTGCCGCTGACAACCTGCTATCCAAAATCTTATTATTTTTAAAAACATTTGAATATCTTTATATGTCAACATTATCGACAATCATATTATTGAAAAGCATTTTTCTCCTCTTGTGATAGTAAAATCAGCCAGCCTAGTACATATTTAGAATAACTTATGACCCAAAATTACAAATATACAATGTACTTTTGTATATTATGGCGCCCGACGGACTTTTAATTTTATTCATTAACTTCATAAAAAGAAAAATAATTCTGGACCGTTTGCATATACATGTTAATCATTCGAGTTTTCTAATGCACCTCGAATACTTAAAAATTACAATTCATATAGTTATACATATATATTATACTTAATTTTATCACAATATTATTATCATATTTATTTTAAACTTTATCTTCATCTTCCTTTATTTATACATTTCAACGCCGATAAGAATTCTAGATTTGATTTACATGTTATTTGATTCCTTTTCGGGGTCATTACATGCTTGCTATAATCCAACCATTATCTATCTGGGCAACATGAAGAAGGTTTTGAAAAAGATGTACGTGATATTCATACAGTTGTTCTTAGAACACAAAAATTATCGAATATAAGATATAATTAAACAAAATATAGATTTAGATTTGAAATATCGATAATAATCAGAACATAAAATAATAATTAATATCTTCTTAACATCATAACATGAATAATGTGATTGATATTGCATTTTAGCAATCATAAGAAAAACACATACATAGTGTAAAACACAAACACTAAATAATACGCATAATGTTAGTGCATATGCTGACATAAACTGAGTAACTGCGATCATAGACATGAACTCGAGGTAAAACAACACACAAAATCATAATGATATTTGAAGTGAAATAAATCAAAACTCAATTGAGTACGGTTCTCTCAGACGCCGTAAATCTAACCTAACTTACGCGACCAACAAGTTCATTCAAGTCACATTGAAAGTCACAAAGAGAAAAAACATATTGGACATTACTTACTTCTTCAGTTCTTCGTTTTTTGTATGTCGAGAATTTTCGTTATCTATGAGATTTCTACGAAGTCTACATCGAATGAAATTAGATCAAATGCTTATATATACGTGATCGTAATATATTAGGATTTGTTTGAATACACAATCATTACCACTGTTACTATTACGGTACAGCATTGCGCTGCCCGGTACGCACCATCCTTAACCGGCCACTGCAGATAATTCTCTACTCTTTGCCCCCGAATAATATAGCTTTGCACTATTTCATTGAGGGGTTAAGAAAGTTCGTCCGCGCGACAATCGTTCAAGGAAGGCACGATACACCTTACCGTAATGGTCCAGAGTCGGACAGAATCAACTGGGAGGAGACCTAAGGCGTGTTATGGAAAATAGATGAGAGCATCACCTACTTCCGTGGATTGATCACAAGTAATTCAACAACCACGTTCTCGTCTAGTCACGCAATCTGTAAAAAGAATGAACTGAAAAAACTACATATTATAGTGCCGTTTATTAGAAATGAATAAACGTACCTGTAACAAATATGTTTCTTACATTACGTTGCCCCAGTTACGTAGCGAATTCATAAATACGCTTTAACGTTATCCACAAGAACAGTTTTACTTCACCATGGCGCGTCTATATTCGTGATCACGTTTTTAAATAGAAACACTAAGTATCCGACGAATCCACTCGTAGAAATTGTCCTTTCTTCCAATTCGAGGAATTTAATAAACAGTCTTTTCAGGCAAACGTGATGACAGCATTATGTTGCGATTTCTGTTGAAGAATTGACTTGTTCTGACATTTTTCGTGTTAAGCGGTGATCAGGAGTCCATTACCTTCAAGTGCACCTTGCCAAGTCCTTTGTTTCACTCGTAACCTCGATCACGCCCCCTTGTCGTTATAAAGTATTACTTGGGGCTGATTTACTTTAACAACGACTTGCACAACACTTACGAAAAATACTAGTTTCTACATCATTATTTTCACAGATCATTTATGGAGCTTCAAATAAAGTTCTAGTTTTTCTAAAACATAACATAATTTAAATCATTGAGATGCTTTCTGGCGTCGAGATAAAACTATGATCAGCAAACTTGCCGAGTCATACTTCACACACACACACTAACACCAAAACCAACTATCGCGTTTTAAAACTCTCCATTGTTTCCTTTTTCTTTTCTTCTACTCTGTCTTTTAGCACCACCAGGCGGCAGCACAATCAATGAGAAGCATATACCACACAAAGCGTACAAATTCAGATGAACGTCACATAATGCACAAACGCAGAATTTGAGTTTAAGCGAAAACTATATTAAGCAAAATTTTGGTACAGTAACATTGGCGGTCGAAAGGAATGTACGTGCACCATTGAATAATAGTAAACGTTCAAGAACCCTGACTGTAGTTTCACTTCAATGATCATCACTGTTCCAAAGTCAAGATGAACTCTAGTTCACTAGGGGGGCCGCGGTGGCTCAGTGGTAGAGCGTTCACCTCTGGTGCTTGGGGTCCCGGGATCGATCCCAGCCCCCGCCAAGTGAACTTTGTGGTGGACCAACACGGTGTGCGTGGGTTTTCTCGGGGTTCTCCAGTTTCCTCTCACTTTCTTCATTCCACCATTTCATTCATTTCTCATAATCACCGTCTCCTTTAGCCTATCCGGCATAACTGTGGGACGTAAAACTCAAAGATTTCATTTCATTTTTTTTCTAGTTCACTAGGAATTTTATAAAAACTTTCGCCGGGTGACACTTCATCAGATGAAAAAGTCTCATTTAATTGTAAAAATTACGAACACGTGGGGCATTTATACGCATTCATAAAAGTTTATGGGGCTTTCATATGTAAAGTATCTCTCTTTTTTCGGCACTGTTACTAAGTTAGACAATTATACGTGCATGACTCACAATTAATATACAAATAATTCTCATGATACGCCTTTGATATTTGAATTACAATATTGCTATATGGACTCTTAGTATTAAAAATAACACAACATTATACGAAATTATGGCATTATTTAAACATAAACTATTCGCATTACTTTACGATATTATGCAAAAAACTATAGAACGTGAATAAATAATCGTTATGGATTATTTTACTGATCAGGCAGAAAGATAAAACAAATATTATTTAGAATCATATATTTCAATATTTCACAAAAGGGAATAAACAAACTTATTCTCCACATATTATACTTAAAATTGCAAAATGACAAAGCACACTTGCACTTCTTACGCTATTCTGACTAAAAAGTTACGGAAAACAAAATCGTTATTCACAAATACAAGGATTACACATCATTTAAATATAATAACTACATGAAATAAATTTATTACCACTCTTTTGTACTGTTACAATAAGAGTGAGGCCGGATAGAAGTAAGTCTGCTACACTTTTACGCTAATAAGCGCCTATCCACTTAAATTTATAAGTCTCCCTTTCCCATTATACATTCATAGTTTCATCCCATCCCTTTGGAATGGCAACAAGACCTTCTAGTGAGGTAGGAGTATAAAACAACATAAAAAAATGAACCCAAAGATTAAAAATAAATGAGGGGGGAGTTGCCATTCATAATTCAATACTCATGTTAAAGTATTCCACTGACACACAAAAATCTACTCTCGCTCTAATAAAATTAGAGATTATCATCGTTTACATTAGTAATAGTACATGAATGATAAACATCTCACCTTATACAATTTGTGGTTTAAGATCTTATTGTTAGTTTCGATAACTTTGTCGCAAAGTATCAAAAAGATAATACAATAATTATGTAAACGAGAGTTTTTAACTCATATTTATTTTACATATGAATACTAATGAACAACATTTTCATACATATTAGTATTTAGATAATAATCATGTCCGTGACTTTTTTTTTTACATGTCACGTCTACTTAGCTTAGGATTTAGCAAATGATTTAAAGCTAATATGAGAGTACGATATTGACAATCTAGCTTATCGTTTAAGTACTGCAAATATGTGTCGCATTTTAATAGCTCTTTCAACCACAACTGAACATTGAACTTATTATTTTCACTCATGTTGAAAACAGATAAACTAATTTTCGTTACATTAAAAGAATTCACATTTACTAAAGTTTCAGGTTCACAAGAATCCAATTTTTCACTACTTTCTTTTACAGAATCAAATTCTTTTTCATGAATATGTTTCTTAACTAATTCTAACCAGATGTTCCTAGTTTTCTGACTGGGTCTCCACACTCTCATACGATCAATAGAATGTACACCACAAGATTCTCCTGTTAAAGGATCTACAAGTTCAAATACTTTGTCTGAAATTGTACTTTTAAAAAACAGGAGACCTTTGTAAAGCATGAAAAATTTGCGAATCTTTTTGTCTACTGCTGAACTCAAATGTGATTGCAACAAGAATACCAAGTCGTTTTCTTTTATTTTATATTTTTTCTTTTGATGCATTATATTTCTCGTTTCTTTTTCTAACTTTTTCACTTGTCCGGTAGTCAGCCATTATCAGTTTATTTTCCCAATTTACAGGTTCACTTTTATCATAGCTTTCGTTTGTTACAATGCCATAATGCTTCAACACAGAATAGTTTGCTTTTACATTTAAATGTAGGCTAGCAGGGCTGACACCTAAACTACTACATACAGAATGATTCAACAAAATGACAATCTGAGGTATGTACCTCTCCCAAGAAGTATGTTCTTCGTTACACGTTATTTGAACAATCTATTTGTCCCTCTATGAATTTTTTCTACAATTGAACTCTTCGGGTGGTAAGGAGTTACATAGGGAATTTTAATACCATACACTTCCATTTTAGATTTAAATTTTGTCGACACAAACATCCACCATTATCCACCAGTATGGATTTTGGAATTCCCATGGTTACAAAATCGTAATATTCTAAACATCTCAAAACACATTTGGTCGTTGTGTTTCTGATTGGGAACATTGTGTAATATCTGCTAAATACATCTAAAATTGACAATGCAAATTTATTTCCAGTATGAGAAGGAGGATAAAGTCCTAACAAATCAATTGAGACCATGTCTCTTACATTCTTTACAGCTACAGTTTGTAAAGGTCTAGCTGGTGGCGAAGTTTCAACTTTCGTACGTTTACAGACACCACAATCACGCAAATAATTGCTGATATCTCTACGCATAGATTTCCAATAGCAACAATCACTTATAAAACCTAAAACCTTTTCAAAACCAAAATGCCCTTCTTCATGATAATTTTGAATTACATCGTTCCCAAGTGAAGAAGGAATACAAATTTTCCATTGATTAGGAAAATGGTAACTACGATTCAACAAAATTCCATTTTCAATTTTGTAAAATTCACCAATATTATGATTCTTAACTTTAATATAAGGATCATTGGGATTTTCTAAATACTTCATGATATTTTCATACTCTGGATGTTCTCTTTGTTTGCTGATTAAGTCTTGAACAGACATATGATTAAAACAAGAAGGCAACACTTCGTATTTATTAACTTCATGTTTTTCAACTTCAGGAAACAAAATGATACGTGACAATGCATCGCTAGCTTGATTATCACGGCCTTTAACATACACAATTTGTACGTCAAATCCCTGAATTTGTAAGCCCCAACGAGCAAGCCTAGAATTCCACTGTCTCATTTTGTGTAAATATACCAATGAATAATGATCCGTATAAATTTTTACATGTCTTCCATACAACAATTGAGACCAACGTTTAAGCGCGTCTACAATTGAAAGACATTCACGTTCTGTCAATGTGTAATTTTTCTCTGCAGGTTTTAACGTTCTACTATAAAATCCTAAAATATGTTTCTTACCATCTACTTCTTGAAAAAGAATATTTCCCAAAGCAACTGAACTGCAGTCAGTAATTAAACAAAAATCATGATCTAACAAAAATCTTGAACCAAATCATTTTTTAATTGATTGAAACTATCTTCACAAGATTGATCCCAAATCCACTTTTTATTTTTCTTTAGTAAACCAAATAAAGTTTCAGATTTTTGAGCGAAATGTTCTACAAATTTAGCACACCACTGGAATAAACCTAAAACTCTTTGTAATTCTTTCAAATTTCTAGGTCTTGGAAGGTCTTTGATACATTGCACATAAGAGGGATTCCTTGGGAACTAATGTCAAACCCTAAAAAACTAAATTTCGTGTTACAAAAAGTACACTTTTGTAGATTTAAAGTCATGCCAGCCTCGTAAACTTTCTGAAATATTTGATCCGAAAATTGTAACTGTTCTTCAAAAGTCATAGAAATTACGGAGACATCATCAATATACGAGACTACCTTTTCATACAAACCTGTCCCAAGGACAGTTTGCAAACACAACATAAAAGCAGCTCCTCCATTTATATAACCAAACCATCCAAGATCATCAATTTTATTGACTTCTAACTGCTTTAATTTCGCAAATTTATTCAATTGAGTTAAATCTAACACAGTGCAAAGTTTACTAATATTTTTCTTAGTTACACACAACAAAGGATGACAATGCACAGAAATACATTCTTCCACTACGCCACATTCTAGCCATTAAGCTATTTGCTGTTCAATATTCTCTTTATATTTAAAGGGTAACGGGTACTGGCGTTTTACAATCGGTTGGTCTGTTCCAACTTCAATAGCGCATTTGAATTTATTACATTTACCTGGCAAATCACTAAAAACCAATCTGTGTTTCAATAACAAATCATATAGTTGCTGTTTTTGAATATTAGATACATTAGATACAAATATCCTGATTTACTTGATTTACTTTTACATTATTATGAGATTTCTGAATTTCCTCATCCAATTTATGAATTTGTTCCCCATAGAAATGATACAAAAAATTTACTTCAGCAGCTTCGTTCAAACGTGCTTGTTTTATTTGCTCTATATTTAACTCATTATTGATAGTGTACTTTTCTACATGTTAAATGCTTTACTGTTTTCTAACAAACTATACATCCATTCCTGCGTCAGCTGTTTCTTATGCATTTCTTAATTCTTAACTATCGGACACTCTAGCACAGGTTCGACAACATCTTCGTTTTTGTTTTCAATAGCAGAATCAGTGTCAACACCATTGACATTTTTTACGTGAAAACTAACCATATTAACACTCTCTTTAGTAAGTATTTTCACTTTACCTTTATTTTCATTATTCAGAAGGGAGTCACAGCCAGATCTGTGCTCACACTTTTTCATTGGTACCTTATAGTGTTAGGGTCGTAACCTACAGTAACGGATTTCTCGCCAAAGTATAATTTCACATTAGCTAGCGATAAGAAATCACTGCCAAGCAGACAATTACAATTAAGGTCACTGACAACAATAAATCTAACATCACAAGTTACAGGTCCAATTTCTACACAGAGGGTAACCTCACCCTTAACAGATTTTGTTCTTTTTCCACTATAATCTACCAGAATAATTTGAGGAGCGGGCTGTAATACAGCGTTTGACACTATGTTAGATATTTTCTTCCACGTATTGTAACTTAACAAGCTAGCCGAAGCACCTGAATCGCACAGAGCATAAAGATTTTCGTTCATGATTTTGACAGAAATTTCAGCAGTAGCATCTAAATTTACATTAGTTTTACAAAAATCTTTAGTTTCCTCTTCGTCAGATGAGAAAACATAATCCCACTCTACTAAATTTATTAAGTTTTTATCAAGCTTTACAAAAACAGTCTGACTTTTTGGAAGGAGTGCATTATTTAACTCATTACTACACGTTTGAATTAATTACCTGCTATGAGCACTCTTCAGGCAGGGTGTTTCTAGTTTGGGGGAGGAAATCTATTTTGAAACCCAAAATTACCTGCAGTGGCATTCATTAAATTTGGTCTCGGTGCCCTAAACACAGTAGGATTACCAAAATTCGAAGGACTTACAAAATTTCCATTACGGAAACCGGTCTGAGGTGAATTCGTCGTTTGAGAATTACTATTCGTTGATCTATTAATTACACCACTAGTGACTTCGCCTTGATTTACGTTAATGTTGTTACTACCTACAACTGAATCATGATTACAAAAACATACACTTTCTTCGTGCCTTTCAGAACTACCATTATTATTAAATTTTTTCTTTTTGTTTCTACGAAAGGAATTCTTTCTTTTCCGGTTACCTCTGTTGTTTGGATTTTCGTTCGATTGTACCTGATCTGACTCATCACAGTCGTCAACACCATTCTGATTATTTTTGCGCTTACCGTTCTTATTAACAGACACCTGATTAACTTTCAGAAACTTATGATTGTTACTGTTGTTACGGTTATCAGACCTGGGAATTGCTTCTAATCTTTGTATGACGGACAATACAGAAGACAAATTCATGGTGGACAAAGTTGTTAACTTACGTCGGTAGTAAGGTGGAATCAAATTGATAATCATACTAATAGCTAACGATTCTTTAATGTCGAGATTAAGTTCTTGAATCTTATTACATCTATATGACACGAAATTGTACACACTTGCGTCAACTTTTGCGTCATATGGTTTGTATTGCAGTACCATTAATTTATTAGCACGTACCTGTTCGTTCTCAAACTCTAATTTGAACAATTCGGCAAAACGATTGTAAGAAGAGAAAAAAACACAATTGCTTATATACGAATTTTGCGCAGAACCAGTCAACAAAAATTTGATAATATCTAAATACTGACTACTAGAAATTGACATAAGGGAAGCTTGATCTTCAAACTTACGTAAGAACGCAATGGCAGTCAATTCATCTTCGTGACCAGAGAATTTCTCAAAAGATTCTAAATCTCGTAACTTTATAGCTACCTTTCTTTCTCGTTTTTTTCCTCCGTTTGATTGTTTTACCCCAACAAAGCTATTGTCACTGTGAGAATCCGAAGAATCATTTTCACTTAACACAGAACTAACATCATAATCAAGAAAAGGGTTGGTGTTTTTACGCGCACTGGTTTCAACTTTTTCTTCTTTAATTTCTACCTCTGGTTTTACATTTCCCACAAACGTCGATGACCTAATTTGGATTTCAATCATGCTTACGTGCAGGTTCCTGACCTCTTGATTTACTATATCGAACTTACTTTGTACATCACCCTTCACAACATCTATCATTGTTTGGTTATGATGAGCTATTTCACGGGTAGCAATACTAACTTCATAAATCTCACGAACATGTTGATCTAATTTCATGATTCTATTTTCGTGTTCTCCCACTTATTCCTGCGCTCGCTCAACTTTATCATTAATTAAATCGACATCGGAACCTAAATCCCTAACTTTATTTCCAATCACTATAGTACGTTCGTCGGTTTCCCTAACTTGATCTTCTAACTGATCAACTTGAGCATTGATTAGACGTATTTTGTCTTCGTTGTATTTCACGGCGAGCTTAACCTCATCAACTATTGTTTCTTGCACATTTAATTTCTCCTGAAACTGTGCTGACAGTTTTTCAAAGTTATCCGCACAAGTACGACTAACCCTGTCTATTTCACTTCTCATTTGCACTAACTCAGTCGACAGTGTCTGAATTTGCCCATCCATTTTACGTTCTAACGTTTCTAATTTACCTGTGAGGTCGTTAGAAAATTTTTCTATCCGCTCTTGGGTTTCAGTTTTCGACTCGTTAATGACATCATTGAGTTGTCGCTTAGTATCATTAACACTGCCATTAAGTGATTGCATTTGTTCTTTAGTATCGTTAACAGCACCATTAAGTGATTGCATTTGTTGCTTAGTGTCGTTAACAGCACCATTAAGTGATTGCATTTGTTGCTTAGTGTCATTGACAACATCGTTAATTTTTTTAATAGCTTCAAGCAAGGTTTGCAAACTTAAATTTTCACTTTCTGCCATGACTACAAGTTACAAATATACAAACACAATAAACACCAATAATATCTTCAAGTTAGCGCATATAGCATATCATGAGAAATAAAACCTGTCAAATATCACAACACCTAGGTTCTCTCCCAGATGCTACATCCGTTACGAATCAGTTAGTAATAACATGAATTATTATTAACTGATCCGTCCCTGAAAGGGAAACGCCATTATATTGGTACGCACCATCCTTAACCGGCCACTGCGGAGAATTCTCTACTCTTTGCCCCTGAATAATATAGCTTTGCACTATTTCATTGAGGGGTTAAGAAAGTTCGACCCCGCGACAATCATTTATGAAGGCACGATACACCTTACCGTAATGGTCCAGATTCGGACGGAATCACCTAGTCTCGCAATCTGTAAAAAGAATGAACTGACAAAACTACATATTATAGTGCCGTTTATTAGAAAAGAATAAACGTACCTCTAACAAATATGTTTCTTACATTACGTTGCCCCAGTTACGTAGCGAATTCGTAAATACGCTTTAACATTATCCACAAGAACAGTTTTACTTCACCATGGCGCGTCTATATTCGTGATGACGTTTTTAAATAGAAACACTAAGTATCCGACGAATCCACTTGTAGAAATTGTCCTTTCTTCCAATTCGAGGAATTTAATAAACAGTCTTTTCAGGCAAACGTGATGACAGCATTATGTTGCGATTCCTGTTGAAGAATTGACTTGTTCTGACATTTTTCGTGTTAAGCGGTGATCAGGAGTCCATTACCTTCAAGTGCACCATGCCAAGTCCTTTGTTTCACTCGTAATCTCGATCACGCCCCCTTGTCGTTATAAAGTATTACTTGGGGCTGATTTACTTTAACAACGACTTGCACAACACTTACGAAAAATACTAGTTTCTATATCATTATTTTCACAGATCATTTATGGAGTTTCAAAGAAAGTTCTAGTTTTTCTAAAACATAACATAATTTAAATCATTGAGATGCTTTCTGGCGTCGAGATAAAACTATGATCAGCGAAACTTGCCGAGTCATACTTCACACACACACACACTAACACCAAAACCAACTATTGTGTTTTAAAACTCTCCATTGTTTCCTTTTTCTTTTCTTCTACTCTGTCTTTTAGCACCACCAGGCGGCAGCACAATCAATGAGAAGCATATACCACACAAAGCGTACAAATTCAGATGAACGTCACATAATGCACAAATGCAGAATTTGCGTTTAAGCGAAAAATATATTAAGCAAAATTTTGGTACAGTTACATTACTACTAGTATTAGGTTCATTTACCTCACCGGTAAAATTAATGTCGGTTCTCTTTCGTTTTACTGATGTCGAGATATCGTGTCTCTTAACATGTCTGTACCTATTCTTTCCACAATGCTCACGATACTTTATCTTACCACGGGTTTTATTTCTTCTGTGATTAGGTTCAGTTGCATCACTGGTACATGTGGATACGACATCATCTCGTACATTGGGATCACACTTTAATCTCACATGTATGAATCGAAGTTGGTCTCGATTAATGTTAGTTCGGTTCAAGTTGTCACTATATTGTACCATTGAAGAATTTTCAAAATTTTTCAACGTCACACCTGGATGACTGAAATTAACGCATTGCATTAAGTTGTGCGAAGACACCATCAGACCGTTCGCCAACATCATTCTGGTCTTTTCGTTGAATACACAATTCAACACCTCCAATTCAGATGAACAATCACTACAAGCATTGGTGGGAACGTACGCTTTCTTTTTGAATTTAACAAATATTGGAATCAACTTTCTTCCTGCTACGTGAACCAATGTCGTGTACATATTACCCAACGGTTATATTACCATTACCTCATTTCCAGCATTAATATCATATAGAACAAGTAGTAAATACAAACAATCAATAGCGTTCATGAGGCGAAAACTATCTTAACTTCCCGCACATTGATACATACCAAAATCTTCGTTACACACATCATCAGTAGGAAAATTTTAAAAAATCGAACGAAGAAAGAAGTCGGGATAATCCGATCCAACCATTACCACAGTATGCTTTTGCGAACGTTTAGCTAATTTCATCCAAACATTCAAATCAATAATGTCATATTTCTTCGTCGATGAAAATCTAGGATCTGCAGAATGTTCAGGTTCATTTAACGCATTCCTGCTGACTGATGATAAAGTTTCTTCAGTAATTGTTTGGTTTATTCTTTTCATTTGTTGATCCATCGTTTCGTCTAGTTTTTACGATTACTGGTTCACCTTTTGGAACTGTTCTTGAACTTCGTTCTGAATCTTCTCAAATTGTCCATCTCTAGGTCTAGCTTGATCTTTGATTTGCTGTGATTGATCTTTGAGTTACCGCGATATTTCTTTCAACGCTTCCAACATGTTTTCGGATGAATTTATTACTTGGTTATCAATTGTTCCGCTATCGGTAACATTCATAATGTTCCTATGTATAGTTCGGCCACTTCTTTAAAAAGTACAATTAATATATGGCTCAATCTTGATCGTTTTCTACTATACTTAGAAAACAATACAATTACTTTTCCTTTCCACGCTCGGGTTTTCGGAACCATATACAACTATTAAACCATTGGTTCCTTTTGTCATAAATTTGAGCCATTAAATAATACACACTCCATCCATTATTTTGATTCCATTTATTTATTATTACATATGGTTGCTCCTGAAAAGCTGCTATCCAAAATCTTAATATTTTTAAAAACATTTGAATATCTATATATTAACATTATCGACAATAATATTATTTAAAACATTTCTTTCTCTTCTTCTGATAGTAAAATGAGCCAGCCTAGTAAATATTTAGAATAACTTATGACCCAAAATTACAAATATACAATGTACTGTTATAGATTGGATGTTCGTTTTTCTCTTTCCTGGTTTCATGAAAATATACGTATCTTACCTTCTGTACTCACAGTAAATAGCACAATACCAAAAGACAAAAAACATAAACGGACACCAGAAGCGCCGATGAGAAGATAAGAGTCACGTGACTTAAATACTCTTATAAGTAACTCAAATGAGGTATTATAAACAAGGTAACATACATCAAATAACTATACATATATGAGTATCAAATAATATACTGATAGAATGTGCGGTATATGTAATAGGTTACGTTCTTTTTAAATAAACACAAAGCCTCTCGCTAAGTTTTGAAATTATTAACAGTAGTCCTACCTTCAAATAAATTAAAGTATGGAACGATCATTCCGGGGAAGAACCCAGGCCCCAGTGAAAATTTTGGGAGTCTAACAGGGCCTGAGCTCCTTGGTTCCGGCACCACTGATTGATACGTAATACTACATCGAGAGAAGAACTTGTCCGATTTCATTATTCGATAAATGACTTTTGAAAATGCTAAATATTTTTACGCAGTAATTTATTTGTAAATATTAAAAATGCAAAATTCGATAACACTCATACTAGTGGCAGAACGTATCCGTACTAAGCGTATGTAACCTTAGGTTCCAAATATAACTGAATCTTCCTGATTTGTATAATATTTGTGAAAATTTACACATTGAGACACAAGGAGAAAAGACGAGAATATAGCACGAAATTAACGGGTAATTTCAAATACAGAATTAACTGTGTAATTGGTTTCCTTTATTCATTTTCCTTCCTTTATTTTCAGGATTACATAATCACAAAATTTCTCCAATTGGTATTATCTTTAATTAGCAGCAACGAACCGGAGCTCAGCCTTGTAAACGAAACATTTTGGAATGTGTAAAGGGAGAGGGTGCGAATCGAACGCGGGCCGAGAAATTAGCAAATCACAACACTAACCATACATCTAAAACGTAACTTACTCTAGATAGCCTAAATTAAGGGTCTTTTCTGTTCTCTCAAAACAGTAACTTGTTTAAGTAAAATTAACTGACACAGCACAGGAATATGTAATTGAGTACTCACAGTTCATTATAACATTATATTCACTAAATTATTTACATCACAGATTCTTTAAACGCAATGTACAAAACTATTTTTTAAATCAAACGCGGCGCGTATACTACCCATTTAATTGGCAAAACGAGAAGGGGTTTTGTAAAAAATTTCAAATTTGGGTAATTTGCAAATTTCGGGAACTAAATCCAAAATTTAGGGTTAAAATGAATTTATTGTTTACAGCCAATGAAATACGATACATTGCGCACAAGCAACCATGCCAATGTGAGGTATCTCTTTTGCCGTGTTTTATCTCTCACAATTTGTGTATATTTTTTGGCTGGATGTGATCCTATAAAACATCAAATAATTACATTCTGATTACGTTCTTCTACAAAGATATATTTGGAATATACAAATTTTATATATATATATATATATATATATATATATATATATATATATATATATATATATATATATATATATATAGAAGTTAGATACAGGGAGTAACATAAATGTACGGCTAAATGTGTAACATGGGTCCGGTGGCGTTTCGTTTCCGAGATACAGTGTGTCCATATGCTGAGTCCCTACAAGGCTTACTATGTGAAAGTAAATGGAAACGTTCAATATTACAGTAATAATACAACCAAGTAGAACTATGCTTGTGGAAGTACATTAACACTAACATAGAGAAAAAACTTATCAATATTTGAGCTTAATGTGTTGGCAATGTTGCCAACCTGGTATAAAGTGTTGTTTTCAAATAGCAGTAGGCGTCCACACTTGCTGACATCAAAACGTTCCTAATATGGGGCACTGTCTTTTGATGTTTATGTGTGGAATAAATGAACTCTGTGCCCTCCATCGAATGCCTTTCCATTTACTTATCTTTGGAAACATACAGTAGTTGTGATCTATGAACCGTTGTGACCCGTTAATTGACGTCACACTTGTTTGCCTTGTCTTTCGAAAATGAAGCGGAACCTGCCCCGTGTTTAGGGACGTTTTGATGTCAGCACACTTATGCTAACGTGTGGCCTTTTAGTGCTATTAGAAAACACAACACCTTGCATCAGGTTGACATCACTGACAACCCTAAACAGCTAACGCTGATTAGTTTCATTTTCTATGTTAGTGAAAATGTATTTGCCCAGGCATATTTCCATTTGATTGTATTGTACCTGTAAAGTAGTATTCATAAAACCAATCTGGGGCCACTTCCTCAAACCAGGCTTTTTTATATATGAAATCCTCCAGCATAGAATCTAATTATACACATCGAAAATTACATCTTCCCTACATTAACTCCATACATCTTCAATCTACTTTTATGATATATAACCATAAAAGAATTTTACACCTAAACTTACATCTAAAACTTACATCTAAACATTTCTTAAACTTTCTATTCTTCGCTTTTCTTTTTCTTGTCTCCCTTTGATATAGCTATCCATTAGTTCTTTTAGCTTTGTTAGTAAATCTTCATTCCTTAAATCTATCGAATAATGACCCCAAGCTAGAGTATGTATCCCATCTTCTAATATGTATATTTTATCATCGTAAGAGCTTAATGCCAGCTTGTTTTCTTCTACTGAATATACATTATGTCTTTTACTCCTAATAGTATTTTGCATTTTATATAATTCATAATCTTTTAAGACACAATCTTCGTAATCTTTGAAAGTTATTTCTGATTTAACAATATTCGATTTTATTCCTTTTGCCTTTTTACAACATTTGTCTTCATCAAATTTACTTTTAAAGTCTTTATCTTCGAGGTCTATTTGAGGTGCTTGTATTGAATACGTCTTTGATTTGAGACCTACGAATTTTCCTATGATTTCACCTTTCAGTTCATCTTTGAATTTTCCTAATACTTTCTTGTTAACTTGTTTTATCCCATATTTGTTATTATCTTTGTAATCAGATGTATCTAGATGCTCATACATAGCTTTCATATCCTCATATACATCTTCTGTTTCTATATGTGCTATAACCGAGTCTGTGTCACTCATTAATAGTTTGACTTTATCTCCATATTTATTCTTCAACATATTGTAATAGAAATCATATAGACAAATTTTAGATATATCCAGAACAGACATCCCAACCTAGATAGGCTTGTTAAAAGTAATTTTTGTCTTATACATATGAATAGCAGCTAGATCTTCGGAAAATATAGTTCTATCTTTAAAAGTAGGTTTAGCTATTAGTGTCTCTGCTAATTCTACATTATGTGCTAGTCTTATATCTACTCTCTTTCTTATGTTTTCCATAGTCTTTCCAAATACTGCATTATTCGCTAGTTTATAGAAGTCTTTTTCAAAATCATTCCTTGCATGCGATCTAAGTTCTGTATTTAATTCTATATATTTCTTTAACCAGCCTGATCGTTTAAATTCTAATATTTTATGTATCTTTTCAATTTTGAGACCTTGTGACACATAGAATTTTAAATTTTGATAATGCAATATATAGTTTTCTTTATCGTAAAGTGTTGTTAATAATTTTGGAAGTTTCTTGTTGTTTATATAATTTTCAGGAGCTAATGGCAAATCTGAATGTTTATTATGAAGTTCTTTTGGATACTCTAAATCGACTTCTAGTATATATCCAGTATTAGACTCATCGTCTGTCTCTAATATTTTATTTATCCAGTATTTATCATTTACACCATTAATAACCTTTTTCCATTTGAATTCTCCATAAGGCATATGATGATTCATAGCCCATCCATATTCGTTATTTGGATCCATGTACATTATGTAAGAACTTTTCTCTTTAGGATTATAATTTTCTAGATACTTATTATTAGCTACTGCATATCTATTTGAACATTGGGAAATTCCACCTCTTATACCTTTTTCTATAAAGAGCAGTTTATCATAATCAGTTAACAATTCTAATTTTTGTTGTGTCATCTTTAACATTGCATCCCAGAAGAAGCCTGGACTTGTGAAATACCATGCAGGATCTAATTTATATGTATTAAGAGCTGTATCTCTGAAGTTTTCAATAATGTCTGTTAATTGAAGTACATCTGTTTTGTTGTAGAATTGAGTATATTCTCTTAAGGTTTTTAAATTGAATATCTTACAGATTAATAGATGATGGTTATAATCCTCGTCACTTATATCTTCTCCTGTTAATCTATTCTTAAACTTGTCTCTAGATAGTGGAACAGGTTCATCTAGTTTTTCAGGTGAATCAGCATAATCATATGGATAGATACCTTTTCTTTTTACTAAGTCAATTACATTTTTAGGAAAGAATTTTAATGTTTCTCTAAATTGTTCTGGTTTTAAATTTTTTGCTAATTCAGCTAGACTTCTTGTTAAAAATCTAAACGAATCTACAAATCTTAATTGGATTGATCGTTCTTTATTTTCTTTATTCTTGTATTTTATCGTTTTTGAGAATGTAATATACTTTTCTTCTGTGTTAGGTATTATAGTTATCTTTTCTTCTAATTTTCCGCCTCCTAAACTTTTTATAAATAGATGTGTATCGTATCCAGATAAGTTATGAATGAACACAGGAATAAATCTTGGGTTTGTATATTTTATGTTACAATAAGAATGAGTAGCTCCTCTAAATTTTCCAGTTAAATGATCATGATCAGCAACTTTGGTTATACATGATTTTATATTGTTTATAGTCTTTTTCAATTCTTTATTACATTCATCTAGTATAACTTCTATATCCTCCTTTTGCTCTTTTATATCCATTAATATGTCATCTATATCATCAATATCATCATCATCTTTTTTCATATACAATTCCTCCTCTAGATGTTTATAACTTTCTTCGATTTTCTTTTTTAAATAACTAGTTAAAATATTTAACCTCTCTATTTTCTTTTCTAATAAGCGTGGAAGTTCTTCAAAAGTTCTTTCACAAATATGACATTCTGCAGATGATTCAAATATATTTCTTTCTTCTTCTGTAAGGCGATTCATAGGTTTATAAGTATCATAAATCTTTGCAATTTTAATAGCTTCTTCTTTTAATTTTTCTACAAATACGTCTGATACATTATCTCCTATATATTCTACTGGTTTGCTTTTATAAGAATCTAAAGTGCTTTTAACATAGTATGTAAAACTATTTGGTTTATGTTCTTGATATGCGTTTGAATAAGATCTTTCTGGATCAGGTTGGCATGTAATAATTTCCTTTAATAGTGATTCAAAGTCAGTAATAATTGTAAATGGAATTCTCAAAGATCGTTTATAATTAATAAATTCAAGTATCTTATTCCATTCTTTTGGTAAAACGATTTTTGCAGCTGAATATAATCCACAGTATTTTTCATGCTCTTTTAATAACTCTTCTGATTTAAAATGCTTAGCTAAACATCTTTCACATTGGAATCTTTTATGACCATCTTTAGTTATTTGACTGCCTACAAGCTTCCACAAGTCTTTAATCCGACAATATTGAGTTTTCTTTTCACTTTTAAGATATAACAGATGAATATGTTTTTCTTTCTTTTCTTGTGCGATTCGAAGTGGAAAAATTGAATAGTTATTATCAAAACTAAATACACTAATAGAAATATCAGTTCTTTTTTCAAACTTCGCTATATCAGTAATTTGTACAGGAAATGGGATATCTTTAAAAACATCTTTAAACTTATCTTCATGTTTTTTATATGTAGAGACCCTGTCTCCATGTTGCCCATGTTTAACTGGATATAATGCAGATATGACTGAGTATAGGAAACACTTTTGATCATTATTCTTTGTATTAACACATGCTCTTCTCTTCTTAATCATGTATGGAAGTTCTATGTAAGAGGAACCTCTCATTGATACATACTTATTAATTCTTAATGCTAAAAAGTCTATAGAATGTAACATCCATCCAGATCCTTTACTTTGAAACACTTCCATTTCTCTTATGAGTTTGTATGAAGCTTTTTTACAAAAGTCATCTAAATCTGTAAATTCGAGTATTATTGTATTATTTCATTTGAAGTTTTAAAATTATGTTCTTGTATCGTATTTTCTTTTTTAAATTTACAAATGAATGACATATTAACTTTAAGCGCATTGAAAAGTTTAAAACTGTCCTTGATTTTATTTTTAACAATCCTACTACTTGCATTTAAGAATTTCAAAGGATCTTTATATCCATCAATGTTTTCTATTCTAAATGTCTGTAATCTATATTTCAATGATGTTTCTTTCAATTCAACTTTTAGCTTAGGTCTTTTTGGTTTCGGTCTTTCAAATACTTCTTTAAATGGGAATATATTTCTAATCTGTCTTCTGCTTTGTTCATCATCATATTGTTTAAGAAGGTCTATCAGTTCTGCTTTTCTTAATCGGGAATATCTTTTGATTCCCTTTTCTTTACATTGTCGCCTTAACTCTACTACAGTAAATCTATTATAATTACTCATCTTATTTAATATATAGAAAATCTTTATACTCTTCAATTTTTACCTACACCAAAATTTTTTACTTCATTTTCGTCCATTTTTTAACACATCGTTTAAACATCTACATGTGCCTACCTATGTTTAAACTGTGTTAGTCTAGAACTTTGATGAGAATAACCCATCAAAGTCACGTATACACATATTAAAAATTAAATCATTTTTGTAAACTTACCCATCATCATCATAATCATCACTACCATATTTATATTCATCATCACTATTCAAATCAGATGTTTTTTGCTGTATTATTAATAATTCTTTTTCCTTTAACAGTATTTGCTTCTCTACTAGTGCTGCTAAGAGTTTAAGATCATGATGAATTAGTTTAAGTCTATCATGTAATAAATCAAAATGTGCTTCCATATTTATTATGTAGAAAACCAACAAAAACGAAATAAATTTAAAAAATCTAAGAAAAAAAACGAATATGACTACTGCTAAGGAAATATTATCTTACAAGCCCATATTTGATTGTGTATGTAAATATTTAGATATTGGTGGTTATAATGATGAAGACAAAATAAATTTTAGCGTGTCCATAGGTATGTTAGATCATTTGTTCAAGAAGGCCACTAAAGAAAACAACTCATTTCTTATACAAATTCTCTATGCAAACGTTATGAATTTGTCTGATGAAATATTAGATTCACTGACTAATGAACAATGGTTATCTATAGGTTATGATGATTATGAGGAGGAATATAACTATAATCACATTACAGAAGATTTCATACGTAAATATCTGCAGAAAGTTAATTTGAGTGAAATATGTTTATGGAAAAAGTTATCAGAAGAGTTTATAAGAGAATTTGCAGATAAAGTTGATTGGGAGATTATTTCAGGAAGCCAAGACTTATCAGAAGACTTTATAAGAGAATTTGGAGATAGAGTTGATTGGAAAGAAGTATCGTATAATCAAAAGCTATCTGAAGAATTTATTAGTGAGTTTATAGATAAAGTTGATTTTGATGCTATATCTTATAGAAACAAACTCTTTGAAGCATTTATACGAGAACATGCAGATAAAGTTTCTTGGGGACGCTTATCTGGAACTCAACAATTATCAGAAAACCTTATAAGAGATTACGCTGACAAAGTAGATTGGGAAATAATTTCATTGTTTCAAAATTTAACAGAAGGATTTATTGCAGAGTTCAAAGACAAAGTTCATTGGCATAACATTTCAATTTTTCAACACCTCTCTGTAGAGTTTATATATTTATTTAGACATTATGTAGATTGGAGAGTTATAATAAGAAAATACCGTAATAATCCTGATTTAGGTGGTATATTGAATTTAGCATTCGATGTTACAGCAGATGGTTTGTTTAATGTTTAACTAATTACCTTTTTTGACTATTATATCATAAAAGTCGTAACCTTAATTATTAGATATTAACTTTAATTATCTTTTATGATTATTATATCATAAAAGTTGTAACTTTAATTATTTAATATTAACCTTAATTATCAGATAATAACCTATCATATAAACAATCAATTTCTTTAACCAATTCTTTTTCTGATAGTGATGTCCAAAACTCATTACCTTTACCTTTACGAATATCTAGTTCTTGCTGCATTAGATTGAATAGCTTAATACTGTTAGGATCTCTAAACTTTTCGTATATTATTACATGATTCGGATATTTTTCTTCTGCTTCATTAAGAGGCTTATATAGACTTCTCTTTTGACATCTGATAGCATAATAAGGGAAAGGGGCATTAGGTTTGTTCTTCTTATATATGATTAGACAATTATCTTTTGAAACATTATCTGTATATGGTGCTGCAATTTCTTTTAAGCTCTCGTTTTGAATTCTCAATCTCTCCATTGTTTGTTCTATCTCTTCTACTCTTCTTTGCAACTCTTCTTGGTCTTCTTGAATCTGTTTAAAATTAGAAACGAAATAGTCTTCGATGATTACAGAACATTTTTCGTAAAAGTCATGTGATATCCAAAAAGCAATAGTTAGGAAAATTTTTTTGTACACATATGTTCCTGAGATTAGATTGTTTATTTCGTTACCAGCTAGTTTTACTGTGTAAGATGAGTTTCTGAAATTCCTAGCTTCGGAGGGACTTCGAAGTTTGTTGTAGTAATCTAATAGCTCTTTTGATTCTTTATTTTTCAGCCAGTTATCAAACCTCTTACCACCATCTTGGCATAGTTTAGTAGCATTGAAGTAACCAGTTTTTTTTTATCTATAATCAACTTAAAATCACCAAACAGACCGTACCAGTAATCATCTTTAATCTGTTCATAGCAAATATCATTTAAACTATACGAATTATCCATAGTACTTATATTTATTATATAGAAAATCTTTATTTTTTATTTTTTTTTGCCGGAGCATCACGATCTTGACATAGCTTAGTAGCATTGAATTAACCTGTATTCGTCTTTTATGGAATAATAGCCATAAAAGACAAACATTTATATTTACACTACAACATTACTTTTATCTATCCAACTATTATGTGAATCATCAAAACCTAACCATTTAACATATACTTTATCACCTTTCCTTCTCAACACTTTCTCCACCAAGTATTCATCTTTATGTTTCGTCTTTAATAGTTCTGGTTCATAAAATCTACCTTGCACATCCTCTTCTTCTAAATCTTTAATTCTATATGTAGGTGGATTAGATGGAATAACTTCATTAATAACAAATACTTCTGTTGACCAATTAAGTGTATATCCTTTCTCAAATAACCCTTTCGATTTACTTATACAAACATGATCACCTAATTTGTATTTGGATTTAACACGCTTATATTCTTTCTTATACACTTTCTCCAATATTGTTCGCTCATTCTTCTTATTAACTTCTATAGGCTTTAAACCAATTGTTCTATGTACTCTATTATTATACTCACTAACCAGTGTTGGTAATATCTCTAACTAACTAACTAACTAACTCTATGGCCTATGGAACCCGGAGGTTCAGTGCCGCGTTCACAAAAGCTCTCCACTGACTTCTATCCTTAGCTAATTCCATCCAGTTTCTACTTTGTATTCCTATCTCTGTGAGATCCATCTTAATATTATCCTCCCATCTGCGCCTAGGTCTTCCTAATGGTCGTTTTCCTATGGGTCTACCAATCAAGACTTTGAAAGCGTTTCTACTTTCTTCCATTCTAGCTACATGACCTGCCCACATAAGCCTCCTAGACTTGACAACCCTAACATTGTTGGGTAAACCATATAAACTATGTAGTTCCTCGTTATGAAGCTTCCGCCATTCCCCATTCTCGTTCCTCTTGGGTCCGAATATTCTTCTCAGGATCCTGTTCTCAAATACTTTCAGTCTATGTTCTTCCCTCAGAGTAAGTAAATGGTAATATCTCTACCCATTTATAATTTCCTTGTGTTGTGAACCTTTTCCACATGTTCTCTTTAAGTGTTCGATTAAATCTCTCAACAACAGAAGCTTTTTTACCACTATATGTTGAGTAATGATTGATATTGTTTTTTCCCATCAAATCTTCAAATTCTTTATTGTAAAACTCTTTCCCTTGATCTGTTTGTAAATTATTAGGTTTTCTTACTTTTATCACTGATTCAAATGCTTCTGTAACATTCTTACCACTCTTATCTTTAACAGGAACAGCAAATACATATTTGGAGAACACATCTATCGTTAGCAGATACTTATAACCTTTATTTAATTTAGAAACACCTTTTAATACTCCACTATCCATTTCAACAAGATCAGAATGCCAAAGATCATCGATACATTTTATAACTACACTTAATCTGTCAAAGTTTTTTCTAGATGGTTTGTGAATTTCTTCTATAATGTCTTCTCTAACACCTTTACCTTCTTCTAGTCAATCGGGCTTTTTAACGAATTGAGTTTTAGTAACACCACATACAGGACAAATACCTTTCTTTAGATATCTTCCATTCTTTGTTTGTTCAATTCTAATGGTATCTTTCTCCGTATCTGTTAACTTCTTACACTTAACACAATACATCATCATTATTTATTGTATAGAAAATCAACAAAAAAAATTTTAAAATTTATCACTAACGTCTTTAGGAAAGCTCTCTTTCTATGTACATCACAACAAACAATAATTGACCTTCTTCCATAGCCGAATTTTTAGTTGGTTTAATCGTTACTATATCATTCTTCTTAAAATCAAAAGGTATATTTTCAATCAAAGTATCATCTAACTATATGTCTAAAAAGTATTTATCCAAACTTAAATCCATGTGCATTATTTTCCCATTATAGAGAAATTTGTAACCGTTAGAGAGATTAAATATTCTAAAGATTGGTTCCTTAACGTTTTTAGCTCTTAATCGATATAGTAGAGGTACAGTTTCTTTCTGCATAATCAATTTAGTAGTATCCATCCTAACCTTTTGAAGATCTTCTTTCTTTATGTATGTGTCTTGTAACGTTTCTAATGCATCTTCAAATCGTTTTCTATCGTTCTCTAATTGGGTTTCTATTGATCTAAGTTGACTTACGCTAACAACACCATTTAAATTCTCCAACAATTTTAATTTTTCTTCACTAATATCAACATTATCTTTTCTATCTTTAACATTACCAAATATATCCATACTCATTTATTATACAGAAAATGTCCATCCTAATTTTTCAAAACATTTCTTTAACATCTCTATTTGTTTAGATGAATGTTTAAAATCAATATCAACATGAACATCGTGCTTTTTCAACACATAGTACAATACACATTTTAAGTTAATAAACAATACTCTTTTCGGATACAGTTCTTTAAAGGTCTTGTATAAGTTTTCGAAGTCGTTTATAAGTGTTTCTTCCATATGTCGTAAGTTTAATGGTTTTTGATCGGTAAGGTGATAGTGTATTAAATAAACATCATCATAATATTTTGTGTATTTGTTTTTCTTTAGTACTTCTAGAACATCTTTTATTGATATTAAATCTTTTGATATGTCTCTAAATTCATCATTTAACACCTTGAACACCTCTTCAGGAATAATTCTATACTGTAAAGCTTGTAAACGAGATAACTGTAACTTAAATCTTTTTATAGTATCATACCATGGTTTTCTTACGCAAGCTCTCATTCCTTCACAAGTACTGTAAACAAAACCATTCGCTACAGAACAATAATCACAAATATATGTACTCCTAACTTTTGTTAATAACTTACAACCATAATTACTGCATTTTAATGGTCTAGAGCTATAATTTGATAACATATCCTTTAAGGTAATTATTGGATATAACTTTACCAACTCTTCTTCCGTGTACAAAAATTTAGGTATTAACATTTTCCATAACTGAACAACTGTATATGCGTTGTTTTTATCTTTTAAGTCTATCTTACTAACATCCTGAAAATACCAATTAAAATTAAATCTAACTAGTGCATCTAGTTCATCCTCATGCTTCTCAAAATAATCTAAAAATCTATTGTGTATAGCTTCCATATTTATCTTAAAACAAAACTTTTATGGATATAAACCATAAAAGTACTTAAACTTAATAATATTTAATCATTTTTAATCATATACATAACATCACTAAAAGAATACCCTTGATTTAGAAGATTTAAAACCTTAACACAAAGATGACCACATATAACTGAATTAAAGTCTTGTATTCGTTCGTCATTGTAAAATAAGTTTTCGGTACCAAGATATTGTACTAGTTGTTTAGGAGGAACACCACCATAAGAATCGAACACGTACTTTATGTTGTTATCTTTCCAATAGCATATCCAATGAGTACCAATGTTTTCTGATTTATCAAAGTTAACTACACCACATTCATTTATATAGGGTTTTTGTGGAAGTTCATCACTCATAAATACGCCTCTAAATTGTTTTATCTTTAATTCTTTAACCAACCTCTCTATATCGAAGTTGCTCAATGGTTTTAGTTTTTTGATTTCTTTGGTTTACCTGCTCCTTGCTTTTCTTCCACAGCCATAATGTGTCTTTTTTGTTCTTCAAGTTCTTGTTTATTCATCTTAGCATCCAGTACAGTTTTAGTAATCGCTGCTGCACCACCTGCTAATGAGCCAACTGCTCCTAAAGCTGCTAAAATGGCTGGAATTGTAAAGATAAAACCACCCATATACTCTTTCTTAATCTTTTTCATTTGTGCAGTAGTTAAAGTTAAATCCATTCCTTTACCTTCTTTAATTTTCTTGGCTTTATCGTTAAGTTGTTTCTTTGTTAATACATGATCAATATTTAAATCCTTTAGTTCGTTATAAGGAACACTAAACATACAACCTTTAATAGAACATATCTTCCTATTTATTTAAGAGAAAATCTTAGTTTCTAAAAATACAGTTGTTGTTGCTCCACCAAAATCAATTAAGGAATCATTCTCATCTGTTATCCTTATCTCAAAATTGTCAACCTTGTCTTTGGATATAGGGAAAAATAATGGATAAGTAGGCTCGTAAATAATACGATGTTTGAACTCAGCATCTGTTTTAAATGATGCTAAAATTCCTGTTTCCCTATATGTATATTCTGTATCTTTAACAAACATGCCATCTGCTATATTACAGTGAACATTTATAGTATCAAACGGATGAAACTTTGGCAACTTACTTCCAATATGTGTTTTATTCTTTTCTAAAACTTCAAAAACATTAAACCCGAGGACAGTACCTATACTCCCAATTGTAACATCATTACTATCAGTTTCAATTTTAACTCTATTTCTTAAATGATCTTCTGATAATGTTATGTTGATGGATTGAGATTTTAAATATTCATTAAGACTGTTTAAGCTGTATTGCCCTTCTGGTATAAAAACTTGTCTATCACCATATGAGAAACTGTTTTTTTCTGTTGTTATGTTTGGAGTTAGATATGTACTGTAAAACCCAACTAGTCCTATACTTAAATAGTTGCTCCTGTTGTCTAAATCATAATGGAGTTTCTTCTTTAAAGCAGAAGTATCACTCGTTAACTTAAATACCTTAGCCATTTATTATATAATAAATGAATGAGTTTGATTTACCTAGAGATATTCCAAGGGAGAAAGCAATCAAGTTAATAGAAGATGTCATTCAAAAGTTAGAATACAGTTTAAAAAAGAAAAAGAGAAAACTACGAATTGTTAAATATGCATACTACACTTTGATCACGTTATCAGTCATACTTTCTGCAACAACTGGATTTATTAATATTTTTATACCTGTAACAATTTACTCAATATTAACAACGTCTCTTGCAACTGGAAGTGCTATAATAACAGGTTTGTCTTCTAAGTTAAACATAAGCAAAAGAAAAGACGAATATAAAACCATTGTCACTTGTATTAACTCATTTAAAGAACAGTTAGAGATGATAATAACATTAAATGGTGAAATGGATAACGAATATATAAGAGATACGTTGCTTAAGATCAGAGAACAACTTAAAGATATAAGATCATAAAAAGTCGATTTTCTCTATAATAAATGAGTAAGAAAACTATTAATTGGGATTTAAAAGAGATGATAAAAGAAACAACAGTTAAGAAAAGAAATCGAGAGCTTATACCTGATGATATTCGTTGTCTTATCGTAGGTTCATCGGGGTGTGGTAAGACGGTTTTATTATTTAATTTTTTATTACAGCCAGGTTGGTTAAACAATAATTACTTCTATATATATTCTAAAAGCATGAATCAGCCAAAGTATGAGCAGTTAAAAGATCGATTTGAAAAGGCAGAACTAAAGTTTAAGAAACAAATAGCAACGCTCTTAAGCGGTAATGATTCTATTGTACCTATTGATGAATGTGAAAAATACTCTGTAGTAGTGTTTGACGATTACATTTTGGAAAATCAAAATACTGTTAGAAATTACTTTACAAGAGGTAGGCATAGACATTTAGACTGTTTCTATCTTGCACAAACATATTCAAAAGTACCTAAACAGCTTATAAGAGATAACGTTAACTTCCTATGCATATTCAGACAAGATCATACTAATCTTAAACATGTGTATAATGAGTTTGTTGGAGGAGATATGTCTATGATAAATTTAAAGAGATATGTTCAAAATGTTGGCAAGAAGATTATGGTTTTATAGTAATTGATATGACAAGGAAGGTAAACAATGGTAAGTATAGGAACAAGATAAAACACTTCTTAAACGTTTGATGTTTATTGACGTTTATTTATGTTCTTTGATGTTTATTAACGTTTATTTATGTTCTTTAACGTTTATTGACGTTTGTTCGTTTTCTATATAATAAATGGATGAGAAAGATATTAATAAGAATATCAAGTTAAAGGAGTTCTTGATAAAGGGCTTCAAATCTTGGAAGAAAGAAAGAGCAGGTATATATGATAAATTTAAGACACAAGAACAACCTGTAATTGATGGTATTCAAAACTTAGGAAGTGAGATCAAAGAAGTAGCAGAACAAAATAAAAATCTAATAATTGGACTTGTTCCAGTTGTACATAAGACGGTTTCAATAGATCCTAGTCTACTAGAAACACCTAAAAAGATAACTTATGATAGTTCCCCAAGTATTAGTGATACGCCTATAACAGGAGAAATAAAACAAATGAGAAAACAAATTAAAGACAAAGTTGAAGGAGTAGAGCCTTCAACAACAACACAATCATTTGGTAAGATTGCAACGAAATATTATAGTAAAAGAAATGATAGTGTATTTGGAATAAGAACTGTAGAAGAAGATGGAAAAATAATAAATAAGATAGGAAATTCTGAAGTTAAAGTGAATGGTGATGATTTGATAATTAATGGTAAAACTTATAAAGGAACAGAAGGTCAATGGGAATTGTTAACGACGAATACTAATAAAACCATTGAATATTATGACGATGATGATTTTGAACAGTACAAGGAAATAATAATAGAATCAGATGCTGCCTTCCAAAAATATAATCGAGATAAAAAAGTAGCATCTAATAGAGGTTCTAAGTACATTAATATTATCAAGTCTATTTGGGATAATTATATTAAACCATCTTTACCTCCAACTCCTAAAAGGACTGGTGAAGGAATTAAACAATATACAAAGATACCTAAAGAATATATATGGATGGATGATGTGAGAAAGTTAATTGATCGGTTAATAGTTATAGATGGAGAAAAAAAGGCTGGTAATAATAACTTTTATAATGAGAAAGTAGGTATAGTGAGTATGATTAATAATAAGCTTTCACAATTTATTCCTAATGATCCAAAAGGTATAGGTTATTTGATTAAGATCTTAAATACATTACCACCACGATTCTGGAATGATAAGAAGCTTGGAAAAGGATTAGTAAATGATTTGATTAATAAACTCCCATTTGAATTACATATTCCAGGTTTCAGATTTTGCGGGCCTGGGACTAAGCTTCAAGAAAGGTTAGAGAGAGGTGATCAAGGCATTAACCCATTAGATGAGGCTTGTAAAGAACACGATATATACTACAGAGACAATAAAGATACAGAGTCAAGACATATTGCAGATAAGGAACTAGAAACTAAAGCATGGAAAAGAGCATTTAGTAGTGATGCGTCAATTGGTGAACGATTAGCTGCTTTTGGGGTTGGTACTGCTATGAATGCTAAGGTTAAGTTAGGATGGGGATTATAAATTTTTAATTGTTATTATGTATGATTCTTTTATGGGTATATCCCATAAAAGCGTTGTTTCAAGATTTTCTTTATAATAAATGGATAGTGTTGAGAGTTACGAGTTACAAAGCTTTAAAGCTAACACAAGAACATTTAATAATTTGAATGAAGGTAACAAAGATATTGAGTTTGATTTCGATGTGGGGGATGGCTTTATACATCCACACAAAGCAGATTGCCATATGACTTTTGAAGTTGTTGGTGCATCAGTCGGAGGAACATTTGGTGCAAATGATACTATAAAACTTGTAGATAACTTCTTACCATTCTTCTTTTCTCAAATTGAGGTTAAAAAGCATGGTGTTGTTATAGATAAAATTGAGCTACCAGGAATAACATCAACAGCTATCGGAACATTAAAGATTTCCAAACCAGAAGTTGAATATCTAAAACAAGCAGGATTTGAAACAGATGATAAACTTGGTCTAAGAAAGGACTTTAGTGTTTTATATCCATTAAGATTAATTCCTGGCTTTTTAAGTGATTATAAAGAGGTTATGTGGAAAGGTGGATTGAGAATAACATTTATAAAGGCTAACAACAATAACGATGTCTTGTACAAATGGGTTGGAACAGGAGCAGGTGCAGCAGCTCCTCATGATGGAAAAATAACAATAAAAAGTATGGAGATAAGAATGCCTATTGTTGAATACGAATCTAATTATGAAAACAAGTTAAAGTTGAATATTCTTAAAGAACCTAAAATCATGTTTTCATTCCATACTTATCAATGTGTTCAAAAGACTGTTGTAGGTTCTTTCTTGGAGTTTGATGTTACTACTCAATTTAATTCTAGACAATTTGATATGCCTGATTTCGTAGTTGTAATGTTCCAAACTGATAGAAGTGGCAAACAAACAGCAGATGCAAGTAAGTTTGATCATTGTAAGGTAAAGAGTATCTATCTTAAGAATGGAATGAATGAGGTATTTCCAAAAGAATCAAGAAACTTAGATATTGCTAACAAGGATTATTTTAAGATGTACGATGATTATACTGCATTTAAGAGAATAACATGTGGCAATATCGAAATGTACTATGATCCTAAAGAGTTTATAGATAACAGACCAATGTATGTGATTAATTGTAGTAAGAGGAAAAATGTATCGGTAAATGAGAGAACAAACATAAAGATTGTAGTAGATTTTGCAGATGCTGTGGCTGCTAATACTATATGTTATGCGATATTAATTGGACAAAAGAACTTTACATATGACCCTAAGAATGAGAAAGTAGTAGAAGAGTTTTAGATAGTTAAATGTATTAAAGTTTTTCCATAAACAAAATTGATAAAAAAATGATTAAATATTTTTTGGTGAAGATAAAAATTGAAGAGTGTTCATTGATTTTCTATATAATAAATACGATGTCAAGTCATATTGAGCTTTTAAATAAACTTGGAAGTCTTGAACAAAAACAAGTTATTGGATTAAGAGAATTAGAATTAAATACAGAATATAAGATTGTGAAAATGGAAAAGATTAAAACTAAGTTTGGAAAGAGCATATTAATTGAGTGTGAGGAGTTCAAGGTTTTTCTTCCACCTAGATTTACAAAACACTTAACAGATAAAATGATCGATGAGATCGTTAAAGATGGAATAAAAATCAAATACACTGGTTTAAAAGATAATTATCCAACTGTTGAATTCTCTATGTAAATGTTATGTAAATTTTATGTATGTAAATGAGGATTGGTTTTATGAATTTCTCATAAAACGAACATTTTACTTATAATAAATAAACTATGGCTAATTATTTGAATAAAAAAATGATGTTAAGGCATTGAGATTCCTTCGCATAGATTAGTTAGAAAAAGGTAAAGCGTATGAGATAACATTATGGAAATTGATTCAAACACAGCGTTATGGTCAAAGAGTTTTAGTTCATTTAGATGAGAAATATAAGACGTTATTACCACAAAGATATAATGATGAAACTGAGCAAGTATTCAAAAGATTTGAAAAAGTATAAGCTGTTTGTTAAGTATGAGGGTTTGAAAGATTTAGATAATGGTTATAAAATACATCAGTTTTACTTTAGAAATGAATCCAAAAAATAAAACTTGTAATTTTAAGTGTATAAGCGTTTTTATGATTTCCTTATCAATATCCGAACTTGTAATTTTAAGTGTTTTTATAGTCTGATACTATAAAAACTAAAACCTTTGAATATACAGAACATAATGTCATTTGAATTTTAAAGATACATATATAAATAAGGGATTTATTTGAGTTTTTTGTAATTATATCCTTAGAGTTATGCAATTTATAAGACATTCAGTAGATACGAAATTTATTTGTCTATTGATTATCGTTTGAATTTTGAAAATCGGTTAATATTTGACGAAGTTATAGCAAATTCGAAATAGTATCTTTAGAGTTATGCAACCTGCAATACACTCAAAAAATAGCAATTTTTTTTCTTTATCGATTGTCGTTTGAATTTTGAAAATCGGTTAATAAACAACGAAGGTATAACGATCTGAAGATATTTTCCCTCATGAGCCGCCATTGATGTTAGGGTTGATTATCGTTTCCAAAAAATTATCATGTTTACCTTATTTAGTACTAGTTCATTTGTAAGTTTCAGAGCTTAATTCATAATTTTAACAATTCTGGAAAAACATGATAAAAAGAATTAGTTTCCAACCCTGTTTGTCACGTGAAGGTAAAAATCATCACGTTACATTGTCACGTTATATAGCTACAATTTTCTCTCTTCACAATCGAAAAAGTTTTAAACTTCTTAGTTTTAGTTGTAACGTGACAGTTTTAGTGTTGTTATTACTACACTTCCATATACTGCTTGATTGCTAAAAAGAAAGAAAAGAATGACTGCCTGAAGGAATGCAACTTGTGACTTAAAAAGAAACAAGTTCTCCTTTACATTGCTACTACAATTATGTTCATATGGAAGTCACGTACGCAGCTTGCATGCGGAATCATTCTCAAATACAATGGAAGTAGATAGCCTTGGCTTTAGTTCAACTTATTTTTTTTATTCTCAACAAGCAAACTGGATTGTGTGTGCATGTATCAGTGAGTTAGATGAATGAAAATATATATACTGTGGCTGTGCGTTTATTCAATACTCACATACGGTTTTAAGTTCATCTTCTTATTACTCAGCTATTAGTAGGCCGATTTCAATCAAACAAAAACTATTTTTTCAATCAAAGAGAGCACTATAAGTTATAAGGTTTATATGTAAGTTTTTATGATTTTAAATGTCATAAAACAGATGTTTATTTAGCTTTACTTCCAATCTGAATAAGGCATTATCATTACCCTCCATTTTAAAAATGCATTTATATAATCAATCCACTTGTTATTTTTAATATGATTGATAAAGATATGATGGTTTCTAAACTGAAGTAGTAGTCTAAATTCTTATAGGGTAATGCATTATTCCACAGTTCATGTATTTTATTAAGATGATATTTTGCTCTTTCATCAAGTTGAACTTTTCCATTCCTATAGTCGATGTAAAATTCTAAAAACATTAGTTTGATATCATTCAATTCGTTTTGTAAGTCTCTAAATTCTTTTTCAGATAATTGCTCAGGATTTACAACATGATAAGCAAACGCACCCATTTTTTCTGTTTCATCATTTTGTTTGCTCATTTTATTCCGGCATGCTTTACACTCATCTCGTCTTGTATTACCATTTCTAGAGAACTCTTGGTATTGTTTTAATTCTCCACAAATTATACACTTTTTCATGATTTATTAAATATAAAATATTCAAAATACTTAGTTCATTTTTTTATTTTTAAATGTCATAAAAGCCTATATGCAGTGCTAAATTACTCAATTTACATTGTTAAAGTACTATGGTTAGTAGTGGATTTGTAATTTTCGATGTGATTCTATGCTGGAGGATTTCATATATAAAAAAGCCTGGTTTGAGGAAGTGGCCCCAGATTGGTTTTATGAATACTACTCTGTAATATTGAACATTTAAATTCACTTTCCCATAATGAGCCATTATTGGATTCGATGTATGAACACAATGTATCTCGGAAAATAAGCGGTAATTAAGCCCATTTATATAGGAAAATTTTTACTTGTTTGGATGTCAGAAATCACCTCGTCATTTTTGCTCATGCATTTACATTAGACCCTGCATCTATATATATATATATATATATATATATATATATATATATATATATATATATATATGTGTGTGTGTGTGTGTGTTTGTCTGACTAAATTTCTCATAATAAGAAACAATTATTTATATATATATATATATATATATATATATATATATATATATATATATATATATATATATATATATTTGTTTCTTGGTATATCTCTGATAATTCCAAAACAACTACACTGTGATTACCTTCTTACATATACAGACGCATGATGCTACCACACAATTACACACTGATTGCGTTCATGTATTCCAAATCAATATCGGTATCCGCATTCACATTGACCCAATGGCACTTTTCACAGGTTTATCGTAGAGAGTCGAGACTTGATTTATCTCCTTTCGTTTATCACCAACTTTCATATGATATGAAATTTGACCCCAATTTCTATTTAAAAATTTTGAGTTGGACACTGTTTGGAACCCTGAGGAGGACCGGAGGAAAATTTATTTTACTTTTGTAAGTGGAAATTTAGAAGTGATGAAATACACGTTTTTCTGTTTACATAAATGTGTTATAGTTTCAGATTTTTCGGAGTTCCATCGGCCTTTATGGACATGCTTAAGGTTTTATTAAAAATGAATAAAATGCTGCTCCCAAGCGGAATGCATTATACCTCCCCAATTTTAGTAACAGGTTTTGATCTTAACTTCACAAGCTTTCAGGAAATATATACATCACTCCCACTTTGTGGGCTCAGGTTGTGGTGTATCATACACGCCCAACCGGAAGTCAAGAAAGGCACTGTACCAGTAGTTAGATAATTCAAAAATAAGCAATATTTTCTCCTCTCATAGCAGCAGCATATACAACACATACATAAATGAACGTTATTAGATTGGATACCCCCGTTAGGCAGATATATTAGAAACCAGAGGCTTTTCAAAGTCAAAACATTATCCTCAATTAATAGGTATACCAATCTACAATTTATTAACGAAATAATAGAGAACAAGTAAACAAGAAAATTATATATATAAGTGAAGCTCATATAGAACAAGATGTAAATATATAGTCTATATCCTCAAATTTCAATTTCAATTAACCTCTTTCTATATAACATGGTAGTAACAATAAGTTAATATCAAATTATCAAAAGTAATTGAATTTAATGTGTAAGGGGTATGTCCTGGTTCGTATTTATTAGTAATCTTCAAAATAATTCGAAACCTTTTAACACTTTCTTAGCTGGTTTTTAATAATTGACCCTGAGAAGCGTACATAAACAACTTTTCTGCATATTCAACAAGATGTCTACACCTTTATACATACACTTATTAACTCGACAAGATGTCTACATACATGTTCATTTACTTACGACGTTGCTATAGTAACCACAACTCTCTTATTTCAGTTACCGATTACAATAATAATATCTCGAAATCTCTATATATCTTTCTTTTCTTTATACATAGTATTGTTCAACTAACTCGCCTCTGATCCCTTTCTGTACATTGGCACAGATTGTTAGTAATACATACAACGTTATCGTTGTAAATTATACATTAAATTAACACTACTTTTACCTGTAAATGAAAAGGGAAACTTCAAGTGGTCAACTCGGGAACGAGGGCTGGCAGGAAGTTTCACAAGCACAAAATATTATATATTAAAAAAAGACAGAAATCACTTGAAAAAACTATAATAAAAAAACACAAACTACAGAACTAAATAATGAACACATCCGTGTTCGATACATACCCTTGTTGTCCATTGAATTGCGAAACAGAAATTTACACTTTCAAAAGTCCAAATACGCACCCGATTTGATGTCAATCTGACAAACGGCAGAAGGAATTCAAATCACGGAGCCATACATGACGTCATGTTGAATACAATAGTATCAGAACAATTAACCAACATAGCACCAGAATGAGAAAACATTTTTTAGATATTAGTGGAATACACTACATGGTGGGTCCTCCCGGAATGCAACAAATGTAAGAAACGTTTTTTGAATTACCAGAAATATGAAACACTTATGGAAATGAGAACGATTTTGTTAGTAAGGGTGATAGATGAATATGAAGTATGAAAAGACAAAACCACAAACCATAAAAAAATAATGAAAGGAACCACGAAATAATATAAATCCAAATTGACAAAATGTATTCAAGCGTATCATTAAATATATTCTAGTTTTGGTAAAACACAAAAACCAGAGTAGAGTACTAAATACAAAAACTAGAGTAGAGTTATACCATGTTATAGGATATAAACATAACATAGGCTTGAATAAACCTTAAATATCCATAGACGATGAGATTCATATCGATTAGGCGCAGAATAATTTATAAACAAACAAATAGCTCCCTTACATCTGAAAAAAAATAAGTTTAAGAACCTCACAAATATTACACTAAAATTTACAATTCGGGTTCAGAAGCTTCACGCATTTCATACCTTTTCAATTGGCTGACATGAGAAGGAAATTTTCTGTTTTTACTTTCGTCTAAAACAATTATAGAATTTGAACCAGCAAAGGAGTCGATGCGATAAGGACCAAGCCACAGAGGCGACAAAGATTTACTAACTTTATCTGTTATGGACGATTTAAAGTGAGATTTCCAAAGAACTAATTGACCTATCTGGAAAGTAACTTGATTGCTACGCTGCAGGAAAAGTAAAAAGAAAAACATGGAAGTGGAGTGTTGAACCCATACTCATGGTTATTAAATATACAATTTCTACATGCTTTACACCTTACTTTTTACAGCTACATCGGAACGTTCAATTTTTATTCTTTACTAATTGCAAATGGAGTTTACATTCAAAATATAAGGAATTCTGGTGGCATTTGTTCGGATATTCTTCTCTTTCAAAATTAAGAAGAGAATAAAAGCAATACGCAAAGACAAAAAGTATTATCAGTACTAAACATTACCAATAATAATTGCTACGAAAGACTAAATACGACCTCTTTTACCATCTCTCATGAGTTGTATGTATTATTAACAAAATTTTTAAAAACGCCCTTGACTTGGATTCGAACTCGCGTCCTTTTCATTTGTAAGCCAGTACCTTAACCACTACACCAAGATCATGGCGTGGTGAACGTTTAGTTGTCGGCGTATTTGTTGTAATTGTGTTTTATGTTCCCACTTCGACAATTGTTACTCTTTTTTCTAAGTTTAACAGCTGCTTCTGGCTTTCTCTTTCGGTGTCGTCCTTTATTTACACTATGCACTATTAGTATTCACAGCTTGTGCTCCTCTCGAATGTCTTATTCAGATTAAACTTTTCTTTTTGCCCCTCAGTAAACATTTGATTGATTTAATTCTCATACTCTCCACGGATGGTGCGCAGGAACTATTTGTATTATCTAGTTGTTTAACAGATGATTTGCTATTTAAATTATGTATATCTCTACTGTCAATCGCTAATACCTCATTGCTGTTCGAAGGTACTTCTGAAACACCCTGTACAACATTACATTCAACAGGTGATTTGACTTGACGTTAAAGACCAAGAATTTAAAGAAGAGTCATATTCATTAAATTGATTTAAAGCAGAACAAGCCTTTTCAAAAATAACAGGTTCTTCATTGTACAATTTTATAAATATTCAACATTCAAATGTCATAATTTCCTCATTCTCTCATTCGCCAGTCATCAAAATGATAACCTACTTCTAGCAGAGAAATTGTCAAAATTTTCGTGAGTATCCCTCTCTTCCTACAATCCGATTGTTCTGATTCTCCTTCGTCATGTAATGCGAATCTAACCATGCACAAGACTGAACGTAATACAAGCACTATGAAGTGTAAGAGCCAGACAATAAATATGGTTGCCATAATTATTTCAAATTTAAAATCATTGAAAACTCATCATCTGTATGTTAAATATTATGAGGCTGAAAAAGGCAAATCTGCCGTTCATTTTTGCAAAAGAGATACCAGTTTTGACATTCTGACATTTTACAATCTAACTACCATCATTAATTAAATTTCAAAAAGTACATCAAAATTATTATGATCTTATATTTATGACACCACGGGTCAATTTTCACAAAAAATGCTCGAAACCATTTGAGCCGTTGGCCGTTGGTAATTTGTATATCTTTAGAAACTTGGAAATTTTCTGTGGCTCCTTAGCCTGTTTACATCACTTATGTTGTCTATGACAGCTATTGAAAGTGTGTGGCACACAAAATCATGAGCATATATAACAAATAGATCACCATAAAGCTGACTCAACATACTCACTGGTTGGTAAATAGTAAAATTGAGCTCCTTTAAATTACTTTGTTAAACCTTTTATTATCTTTTGAAGCTTCGTAAAATGTTAAACTCACATTCAACATAACAGTGAGTCCATTACATTATATTACATTATAACTTGTTTGTTGTTTCTATGTCAACCTTCACTTCGTCGTTCTTAGTTACATATTAGTATTCAATTATATATATTAAAATATTAATAATAATTTTATATTATTTTATCTTTTTCTTCTTCTATAAAATAAACTGGCTTGTACATATTTATAAACCAAATATTACTGGAAGATAAAAGAGAATACAAGTATTTAATAAAGAATACAAGTATACAACATATTGTTGTATATGGCGCTCAACGGACTTTTTTATTAGTTTATCACTTAAAAGAAAAAGAATTCGGGAGCTTTAAATTTTACACATTTTAGACGACCATTGTATATACAAATTATATTTCATATCATAATTATTATTCATTATATTTATTGTATATCACTATTAATATTGTATTTATATCAATTTCATAATTAATTATATTCTCACATTTTATATCGTCGATAGGGCACGTCAGAAGTCCAGTTTCTAAATTATTTTAGGTCCGTTTTAAGGCATAAAGATGCTAACATACAAATCAAAATTGTTCGAGCAAAGTCAAAAGGAAGGTTGACAAAGATATATTTTATAAATTAATCCAGTTATACTTTGGTTTGATACCTAAAACATTTTACCGTTTATTTTTTGACTCTCAATTTGTTGTCATTAAACATTTTATTATCTTTATGTAATGCTTTAAACAAGAAGCAATCATAACACAAAAATATACAAAAGAAACACAAAACGAAGAGAAAAACATTGATAATATCGTAAACAAGACATAACATCAGGATATGCATTAACGCGGATCAAGAAATTGTTATATTAAATAAAAATTTAAAGATTTATTATCATAAATTAGAATATAACATTATGCGTTATATATCTCCACAACTTTTACTTTTCTCCGTTTTGAAACTGAACTATATCTGTTATATATCATTTACATCAACTTTATAGAATTCAAATAAGGTACGAATAACAAATAAAATCATAACGATAATTAAAGCAAAAAATCAATTGAATACTATTTTATCGGACACCGGAATATTAGCTTAAGTTACATGACCAACAAATGCATTCAAATTGCATTAAAAATCATAAATCGGGATACAATTTTCCGCGTTCCTCACTTCTACACTTCTTAGTTTCATACTTTGAGAATTTGTACCATCTATGAAATTTTTACGAAATTCACTTCGAGGAAGATCAGATCTAATGATTACATGCTTTCTACGTGTAGTGCGATTGCTATTGCTATTGCTACTAAGATTAGGTTCAGTTCCCATCCGCTTCACTGGTGGTGAAATATCGTGTCTCCTAACGGATCTGTACTTCTCCCTTACATGACATCCACGTTAGTCTGTCCTGCCATGGTTTATGTTTCTTCTGTAATTAGGCTCGGTTACATTACCGGTATATATGGTTTTAACATCACCTTTTACATTGGGATTACATTTAAATCTCACATGGACACTTCCAACCTGGTTTCGATTAAGGTTAGTTTGGTTCAGGTTAGTACTGTATTGCACCATTCATGGAAATTCAAAACTTTGCAATTACATGCTTAGATGATTAAAGTAAATACAGTAGATGTCCCCTCCTATAGACGGCCGAGTCAGCAAAAAATTATCTTGTTTTCCTAGAAATCGATATCATTTCCTGGAATTGGTAGGCAAGTTTCGACAAGCCTTTAGTTGCTATGTTCATAGCCTTTTACGGGTAGTACAGAAGCGCGTGGGAAAATTTTGGTTTATTTGAACCCCCGTTACCCCCTACTCCTCTTTAGTTGCTATGTTCATAGCCTCTGGAATTGGGAGGCAAGTTTCGACAAGCCTTTAGTTGCTATGTTTATAGCCTTTTACGGCTAGCACAGAAGTTATCATGATCAAAGCTTCCCAATTGTTTGATTGATTGATTTTTGTCTTCAAAGAGCATAAGCGATTTAGCCCCTTGGTCCTATTCCCACGAGATGTCTGGAGAATATGAACTGAAAGCATGATATTCAAATGATCGAAGCTTCTCAGGAGATTGTATGAAATTGGTCTTAGTTGCTAAGGTAAAGATTATATGTCATGATTTTTTTAAAAGCGTGAGATGAGACACACTATATGAGTCTCATAACGAAACACATACTCATGCAAAATCATGTTGATTAGCCCCTTGGCCCTATTCCCACAAAGTGTCTGTAGAAGACGTGATAGTCAAATGATCAAAGCCTCTCACGAAATTGGCTTAGTTGCTAAGGTAAATATTGTATTTCACAATTTTTTTAAAGACGTGAGACATGAAACCAGATATAAGTCTCATAACGAAACACATACCTATACACTCCTTTCCCCCACACCTCCTGCGAATGGATTCCATTGATTGAGCAAATTCTAATAATGGAAACTTCTCATAGCATATCATATTGTTTAAAACGTAGGGTGTGAAGTGTGTTATATGAATATTCACAGGATGATATCTGCTATGCTAAGTAAATCGATATCACTTCCTGTTTAGTTGTTATGTTCATAGCCTTTGAGAACATCATGTTGCTAGAAACAAGATGAAACATGCCTTTTAGGGTTACCATCAGCTATAGGTTCATGAAAAAACACGCCTTTTCTAGTCGCCTTGTATTGGTTAGCTAATTTGAATTCCCAAGCCCCGCCCCCCTCCCGCAAAGACTCTTGAACGTCTACCGGATCTTCATCAGAGTCCTTTCAGTTACCACGATTGAAACCTACCATTTGATTGTGTTTTCAGCTTAAACTGTAGTGAGTGTTTTGTGCTTTAAGTTCTTAGGATTAAATCCTATCAATTGATTGTGTTTTCAACCTAAAACTGAAGTGTATGTGTGTTTTGTGATACCGCTCGTTCTTATTAAAATAGGTAAGTAAAATATATATGTTCTTTCTTCATTTAGTTATAAAGGCAGTTGAAAGAACAAGTGTATTTATTCAAAGTTCCGTTCATGTTCTAACATTTAAAAAAAACACACAGACACATATGTGAATGTCTGTTTTGTTAGTCTCTTTCTTCCTCTGTTTTGTTAGTACATTGAACTTCATCTTAAAATGGTTTAGTTTCAAGAACAACAGATAAGATGCCACTGTCAAATGTTTTGATGATACGTACTACAACGAGATAACAAGACTGCCCTAGTTAAAAACACATAAGCGAACTTCTATGATGCTTCTAAGAAAAATGATAAGATGGAATTCTTGAATGTTTTCTGGTTCGCATTGCAATTGTCGCAAGAAGTGTCTGTAGACTTGGTATTTTAATTTTGATAATATGATGTATACGTCTGTCTTTCTGTTTGTAAATGAAATCTTTTAAACAATGAAGAGATTTACGTCCAACAATAAAGCCAACAAGGTCTGTCTGTCTTTCTATGTCGGTTATGCTAATGGAGGCGATGGTGATGAGTTGAGTTGATTTTAGTTCAGCGTCCCTTTCAACAGCAAGGCTATATGAGACGTGGACCTACTGATTATCGTGGAATCTGAACCACTAAGTTTTACGTCTTACAGTTATGTCGGCTATGCTAATGCAGGCGGTGATGATGAGTTGATGAGTTGAGTTGATTTTAGTTTAGCGTCCCTTTCAGCTGCGAGGCTATATGAGACGTGGACCTACTGATTAACGTGGAATCCGAATCACATGAGCTCCAGCCGGGACGATGGTAATGAGAAATGAATGAATGAAATGTTGCATTAAATTCACGTACACGGTGTTTGTCCATCGAGTTTTACGTCCTACGGTTACGTCTACTAGGCTAATGAAGGAGAGGTGATAATGAAAAAAAATGAATGAAATGATGTAATGAAGAAAGTGGAAGGAAACTGATGAACTCCGAAGGGAAATCCACGCATATGATGTTTGTCCACCACAAAGTTCATAGGGCACGGACTGGGATCGAATCAGGGACCCAAGCACTTGAGGTGAACGCTCTACCACTGAGCCACCGTGCCCTCTGGAACGTAAAATGAAATGATAAGGACGGTTTTCCGGGGACAGTCAATAGCATCTTTTCGTTAAGTTGTAAAGGAAGCAGGGAATTTGTGGTCGCTAAAATTAATGACAAGTATATAGAAAAAAAAAGACGTGATTTGAACACGGGACCTCATGCACCAGAGGTGAACACTCTACCACTGAGGCAATGAAGTTAATTTCATAATTTTCTAATGTTAATAAGAGTGAAATCTAACGTTAAATACACATACACAAGTCAACGAACTGAGAGAGAGTTTCTGTATCTGCAATGTCTACTTGCAAAGAGCAGAAAAATAAGATAACAGAACATGTTTTGTATTTCAATGTTGTTCTCCAGCTGTCGCGTCAACATTATCTTAGGTCATGGTTTCAGACAACACGAAGCGAAGATATGTATGTGTGTGTGTGTTTTAGGTAATATTAAAACAGTGTTTGAGATCTAAAACTTTACAAAACTAGTGTTGCTTATTCATCTCGGATGTCGTTACCTATGTCATATGATGTTGATTGATTTTTGAGTTTAACGTTCCGTTCAACAGCGAGGCTATATGCACCACAAAGTTCACACGACGAAAGTTAGGATTGAACCAGAGACCCCAATCACCGGAGGTGAACGCTTTACCACTGATCCACAGAACCCCACGATTTCAACATGGGGCACAAATCTTCAAGTTAAAACAATTGTCTATTCTCAAATAAGAGAACATTTCTCCATTTCTTTAAGTTGATCTAGGAAGTTGAACTTTATACAGTTTTCTCCATATTATAGTCTAAGCTGTATGTGATATTACTTTAAAAGGACGAAAGTAGTTAAAATATTCCCTATTATTATCATCAATTTCTTCTAAAATGCTCAGAATTCCGTCATAGAATTCGTATACTAGCTATGTACACAGGCGTGCATTAAGAAATTTTTTGTTGGGAGAGGTCCAAGCTTTGGGCGACGGGGCTCAAACACTACAAGCCTCTGTGTAGTATTGAACGCGTATTATTTTGCACTCGAAAAGACAATAAGTACTTGTAAAATACTTTCATCTATATTGTCATAGCGTCCCTTTCAGCAGCGAGGCTATATGAGACGTGGACACTAAATCACCAAGGTCCCCTATCGCATCACAAGTGAACGCTTTACCACTGATTCACCGAGTCCCCTTAGATCAAAGTACAGTACTCATGTAATAATATTATGTAACATAAAGTTCACTTGTCGAGGGGCTCCCTGGGGGTAATATTCATACACGTAAAATATTTTAAAATAAACAATATTAGTACCGATTCCATAGTTTTCGAAGGTGCTGTATTCAATAAAGACACTTTGAAAATAGTAACATGACATCTAAGGGGTAAAAAAAGTGGTGAGCTCACGGGGTCTCCCTAGGGGGTAATATTCATACACGTAAAATATTTTAAAATAAACAATATTAGTACCGATTCCATAGTTTTCGAAGGTATTGTATTCAATAAAGACACTTTGAAAATAGTAACATGACATCTAAGGGGTAAAAAAGTGGTGAGCTCACGGGGGGTGATATTCATACACGTAAAATAATTTAAAATAAACAGTATTAGTTTCGATTCCATAGTTTTCGAAGATGTTGTATTCAATAAAGACACTTTGAAATCAGTAACGTGACATCTAAGGGGTAAAAAGTGATGAGCTCCCGGGGGTGATATTCATACACGTAAAATAAACAACATTAGTATCGATTCTATAGTTTTCGAAGGTGTTGTATTCAATAAAGTCACTTTGAAATCAGTAACATGACATCTAAGGGGTAAAAAGTTGTGGGCTCACGGGGGTAATATTCATACACGTAAAATAATTTAAAATAAACAATATTAGTATCGATTCCATAGTTTTCCTAGTGTTGATTCCATATCGTGACAGGATTCCAATCTGTGACTTCCCGTGCACTAAAGATGAACGCTGTATCACGTAAGAAAAAGAGATGAAATCTTTTAGTTTAAAATGTCTTCCATCCCTCATTCACACGTTAAGGGGAGCATATGAATAAGACACATGTAGGAACGGTTTTCCGGGGAAAGTCAATAGCATCTTTTCGTTAAGTTGTAAAGAAGATAGCATTGAATTTGTGGTCGCTAAAATTAATGACAGTATAAAAGAAAGACGTGTAGAGAGGAGGAGGAGGAGGAGGAAATACGGATTTCGCGTTCACTAAAATTAACGATAAAATTCTAAAACAGAATAAGTATAAAAGGCCGTGTAATCTACATATCTTCATTAGTCAATACATTTGAAAGAGATTGTGAACATACATTTGTTTCACGCCTCATCCCGTGGAATAGGAAGAAAAGTTAAAAATATTTAAAAGGTATGATGAGAGATTATTTCATTGACATCATAAAGTTCTGTCTTATATAGTATATATTTATATATCTAATATATATTGATTTATAAGTAACAAAATTCATCTCTTTTTTATTTTAGGTTGCATACAAATAAAGATAAGTGTAATCCTTTCCCCTATTCCCGTTGATATTATTATTATTATTCCTTTTTAATTACTTATATATATCACATTTTACTTATTCGTATATTCTTTTAAACGCTTATATACCCTTTCAAAATATTTATATACATATATATATTCCATTTAAATAAGATTTATATATCCTATTATATATCATATTCATATACTATTACATATACCATTTACATATATTGCATTACGTATATATACATCTGAGGAAGAAAAATGGCAAAAGAGAGTACGCAAGATTTACTGAAGGAGATTACGGTCTTCATTAATGACATTGAAGAAGAAGAAGAACGAATAGCATCAATGAAAGTAGATGGTGTATGGACAGATCCCAACACAGGAAAAATACACGTCTGGGAGTATGAAGGCGATTTCACACATGGTTGTATCTACTGCTACCCTAACGACAGAGATAAACCCATCTATAACAATGCTACAGATACCATGGAATTTCGATATGAAGCAACAAAGAAGAAAATCCAAAAATTAAAAGATTTTGGCTGTGAAGTGCATGAAATATGGGGTTGTGAATTTAAAAAGCAATTGGCAGGAAATGAAGAGATGATGAAGTATGTTAGTAATCATCCGTATACAAAGAAAACACCATTAAAACCTCGTGACGCTTTTTATGGAGGACGTGTGAATGCCATACGTTTGTATCATAAAGCACAAGAATCTGAAGGAGAGACCATAAAATACAAAGATGTTATTTCATTGTACCCATTTATCTCTAAGACTAAGAAGTTTCCAATTCGTCATCCTACTATCTACCTGCCTGGAGATTCAAATATTCCCACCATTGAAGAAGTAGAAGGATTAGTTAAGCTCAGTATTTTGCCTCCAAAACAACTGTTTCATCCTGTACTCCCTTATAAATCAAATGATAGATTGATGTTTCCACTCTGCCGTACATGTTGTGATGAATTAAACCAAGCACCTTGTAATCACAACGATGAAGACCGAGTGCTACATGGAACATGGGTAGCAGATGAAGTAAGAAAGGCATTAGAAAAAGGATACAAAATAATAGATATTCATGAAATATGGGCATATGACGTTGTTCAATATGATGAAAAAACAAAAAGTGGTGGCTTATTTGCAGAATACATAAACACCTTCCTGAAAGCAAAAACAGAAGCAAGTGGATGGCCAGCATGGTGTGAAACAGATGAATTAAAGAAGAAGTACATTCAGCAATTTTATGAAAAGGAAGGAATACGTCTAGATGAGAACAAAATTAAACATAATCCAGCACTTAGAAGTTTAGCTAAATTAATGCTAAATTCATTTTGGGGAAAATTTGGTCAACGTGAGAACATGGGTCATGTCAGCATTATTAATGAACCCAAGGAATTATATGAAAAATTAACATCTCATGATATAGATGTTCATCAAATATTCCCAGTAAATGATGACATGTTATATGTATATTGGCAATACACCGATGACGTTCCTGTTTCACTACCAACAGTAAATGTTGTCATAGCCGCATACACAACAGCACAAGCAAGATTAGAATTGTACAAATATTTAGATCAGCTACAAGAAAGAGTATTATATTTTGATACTGATTCCGTCATTTATACGCAAAAACCTGGTGAAAGTACAATTCCAACTGGTGACTTTTTAGGCGATTTAACAAATGAAGTCCTCGAATATGGTAAAGAAGCCTATATTTCAGAATATGTATCGGCGGGCCCGAAGAATTACAGCTTACGTATTTTTGATCCCAGCACGAAGAAGGAGTTTCAAGTATGCAAGATACGAGGCTTTTCATTAAACTATGAATCTTCAAAACACCTAAATTTTGATGTAATGAAGAAAATGATAGTAGATAATGAAGAGGATGCAGAAGAAGAGGAAGAATCTCGTCCCACGGAAGTAAAAATTACCAATGAGAAAAAAATTTGCCGCAGGAAAGACCATACTATCGTCAGCATGCCCGAAACAAAAATTTATAAGATAAATTATATTAAACGACGTAGAATACCAAATTCATATGATACTCTTCCATATGGCTACACTACTTCCAACAAAAGAAGAAGAGAAATGTAATAAGGCCCTTTATAAATATACGTATGAAGAAAGAATGATCATATTCTTTAACATGGACACGACGTGGAAACATCCCTTTTCATGTATTGTTGCCGGACCAAGTGGATGTGGAAAAACTTCCTTTGTAATACGTTTCCTGTCCAATTTACCACGTATGGTTAATACATCGTTTCGTCATATTTATTGGTACTATGCAGAATGGCAAAATGCATACAGAGAAATTTCGACAAAAGTACAATTTATTGAAGGATTACCTCGAACAAAAGACTTTTTACCTGAAACTGGACCACATCTTATTATTATTGATGATCAAATGTGTGAAGTGAACCGCAATATAGTTGATTTCTTTACAAAGGGTTCTCATCATAGAAATCTTAGTGTACTATTTATTACACAAAACATATTTCATCAGGGAAAAGGAAGCAGAGATATGAGCTTAAATTGTTCTTATCTCGTATTATTTAAAAATCCAAGAGATAAATCACAAATTAAACATTTAAGTTATCAATTAACTCCTGAGAATCCAAAATTTCTTCAAGAAAGTTTCAACGACGCAACAAAGTTACCATATGGATATTTCTTTATTGATTTAAAACAGGATACGCCAGATGAACTTCGTTTTCAAACAAATATTTTTCCTGATGATATTTATCATTACGTTTATGTTCCATCGAAATAGAAGAAGATGTGTTTATAATGTTTGTTTTAAACTGTGTTTCTTCATTCTGACAATATGTCTCCAAGAGTAAAACACGGAGATCTTCTTCGTACGCTGAGCAAAGCAAATCCTAAATTACGTAAAGCTATATTGGCCAATGCAGACTCTTCAGTGATTCGAAGTATTTGCGAATGTTGTTATAATGTATTAAAAGGGAATGTACCTCTTACAAAGACACAGAAAGCAAGATTAAAGCGATACAAGAGGACGCTTCGATATCTTGTGAAGAAAGGAAACTCCATCCAAAAGAAGAAGAAGCATTTATTAGTACAGCAGCAGGGTGGATTCCTACCGGCATTATTAGCTCCTATTTTAACTGGTGCATTATCAAGTTTACTATTCCGTTAGTACAATGGAACACGCAAAGAAGATGATTTTAGTTCCACCTGAAGTTCTGAATCGTATACAAGCACCAACATCATCATCATCATCAGCCCTGGAGAAACGTGAATCTAATTTGGATCAAGAAATGCAAGAGATTTTACAGTTATCATCGCTTAGTGATGAAGAAAAGTGGAATCAGTATAATAATATTCTTCAAAAATATTTACATTTAATACGAAAACAAGAAGAACCTGTGACACTTTCAATTACGTCAACTAAATCAGAGAAGCCTGAAGTAGAAGAAGAAATATTATTATCTATACCCAAAATGTTTCGTAAAAGAGCTGAATTACTACTACATAGAATGAAACATGATGATAATATCACGTGGGATAATAAAGGAACTGTTTACATCAGAGGTGATAAACTAGAAGGATCTCACATTGTAGATTTAATTTCTGATGTGTCGCGACCCCGGAAACACACAAATCCACCGGGATGGGAGAAATTTTGTAATTATTTATCTTCTAATAACACACCTCAAGAACTTATTGGAAATCCAAAACGTTTGTCATATATTTTACGACGAACTAAAGTATCACCAACAGCATCATCGTCAAGGGAAAAAATACCTCTGAAATCGTTTGCAGAAGACGAAGAAGAAGAAGAAGAAGAAAAGGAAAAAGTAATATCTCCTATAAGGAAAAGGAAACGTGCCTGTAAACGTCCAGTATGGTCAAGGTGGAAACCGTAAACAAACAGTTAAGCAAGATTTACTACAACCCTTCACATCCTGCCTCGTTTTCAACTGTTAAAAAATTGTGGATAGCTACAAAGAAGAAAATTCCTATACATTGTATAAGAAGATGGTTACTGCAACAAACAACATAGATAAAATCATACGTACAAGAAGAAAAGGCAGCAGAAAAGAATATCTTGTTCATTGGAAAGGATATCCTTCTTCTTTCGATTCCTGGATACCTGCATCATCCGTAAAGAAGATCGAGAAGTACAATGGAACCTGATGGAGATTTTTACGTTACGCTTCCCAGTAATAGTTCTATGGAATATTTTCCTGACAACACCTTAACATCATACACTACGAAACTTCATCAAAGAATGGAATTCCATGAAAAGTGGGAAGTGGCTATTGTTGAAATTCATTATCCTCATTCAATATTAAATATTAATGACGAAAATAATAAAATTTTTTACAAACCTGCAAAAAGTGATGAATGGAAATTTATAACTATTCCTGTACGTTATTACACTGACATATCAGAATTGATAAAGATAATAAATACGTACAACAGATTCACAAATTTACATATTTCTTATACTCGTGAGAGTAATACCTGTTTTATACGACGTCTTCATAAAGACATAGATGTAGACGTTGCATTATCACCAAGTGTTAGTGCGATGCTGGGGTTTGATCCAAGCGTTGATTTAAAGGATATGCAACAAGGCCAAAGCATTCCAAATTTACGTTTAGGCCTTCCATCTACAATGTATGTGTATTGTGATATAATTCAATCTGTATTTGTTGGAGATACAGTAGCACCATTATTACGTATCATAAATATGAATCCTGTGAATCATACATTTGGAAGTAGTGTTATAGAAATTTTTAATCCTCCACATTATGTGCCTATAGAGAAGATGCATTTTGAACACATCAAAATAGATATAAGAGATAGTACAGGCTCTCCACTGGCATTCACTTTCGGAACTGTATGCGTTAAACTACATTTTCGACCAGTGCGTCAACATCGACAAATATGAATAATCCATATTTACAATATTATCAAAAACAAGCTCTTTCTGGAACTGGTAACGTTTATGTTGGTTCCCCTTATCAAGTTGGACATGGTATTGGAAGTTTCCTTGGAGGATTATTTCGTTCTGTCATGCCACTAGTAAAACAAGGAGCTAAAACAGTAGGAAAGGAATTATTAAAATCTGGAGCAAACGTTATTACTGATGTCATCATCGACAATCAACCTATTAACGAATCCTTTCATCAACGAATGGGTGAAGCGAGATCCGTCTTGCAAGACAAAGCAAAAAATAAACTGAAATCTATGCTAGGATCTGGATATCAACGAAGGAAAAGAAGAATTACACATCATTCCATCTTTAACCCTTCACCATTACACATCATCAAGCGCAAGAAGAAGAAGGAGAAGGGCAAGAGGAAACGTACACAGAAAACAAAGAAATATCAGTCTTATAAGAAGAGGAAGTTATCACACGATATCTTTGATTAAATCATCACCATTATGGCTTTCTTACATCATCAATCCTGCGAGTGTGTAAAAAGTGAACTAGATATTTTTTCTACAAAACCAACGCAAACCAGTATATTGGATAATCATGTTGTTACATACAAACCAATCAGTTCACTAGCTGATAATGCTCCTATAGAGTTTGTCATCCCAGGAACAAGTGATGAATACATAGATCTACCACATACTCTTCTTTACATCGAAGCTCAAATCGTTAAGCCTGATGGATCAGCATTTGGTGAAAGTGATAAAGCTGTGGCTCCTATTAATGACTTTTTAAATTCTATGTTCAGTGAAGTGGAAGTGTATTTAAATAACAAACTGATTTCATTTCCATCTCATAATCATCCATATCGATCATACATTGAAAAACTGTTAAATTATGATGATTCTGCTAAAAATACTCATCTTCAATGTGCATTCTGGTTTCAAGATACTGCTGGACATATGGATGCAACATCTAGTGGTAATAAAGGATTTCAACAACGTTATGAATTAACAAAAAAAAGTGCAAAATTCGACATGCTTGGACATCTTCATTGTGATATTTTTAATCAAGATAAATTTTTAATCCAAGGAGTAGAATTACGTCTCAAGTTAATTCCTGCAAAGCCAAACTTTTGTCTCATCGCTAGTGATGCGTCTGTTGAAGCTAAAGTGAACATTTTAGACGCTGCTTTACATATTAAAAAGAGTAATGTTAGTCCTACAATAAAACTAGCACATAACAAGCTTCTACAATCAACAACAGCCAAATATCCTCTCACAAGAGTGCAAATGAAGTCGTTCGTCATTCCAAAGGATCTTCAATCAAAAACAATAGATAATTTATTTATGGGAGTATTACCAACTCGAGTGATTGTGGCGTTTACACAAAATGATGCCTATACAGGAACAATAACTTCAAATCCATTTCATTTCAAACATTTTGACATCAATTTCTTCTCTCTATACATTGATGGAAAACCTGTACCTTCAAAACCATTACAACCAATTTTCGAAAACAACCTCTATGTTTCCTCATATCATACCTTATTCTGTGGATCAGGCATTCACTTTTCCAATCATGGCAACAATATTCCTCGCCTTGACTTTCCTCAAGGATACACTATCTTTGTTTTCGACATTACTCAAGATGGAGAAGCCAGCGCTGTGCAGCATTGGAATCTTATACGTCATGGGTGTGTTCGTCTGGAAGTTCATTTTACGAAGCCTCTACCAGCACCTATCTCCTGCATTGTGTATGGAGAATTCCAATCTCTCTTAGAAGTGGATCATCAGAGGAACATCATCATGGATTTTTAAAGGTACGTTATTTAAATATCATATCATATATGTACATGTCTGCATTTTTATACATGATGTCCTCTACACTAGATTTATTGAATGCTTTGCAAACAAATTCTTTATTTCACAATCATTTCGTTGGCGTATATGCAGCCAATGAATTACCAGCACATGTTCCACTACCTGCAGCTATCATCATAAATACAGATCCCTCGAACAAACTTGGCACACACTGGATTTCCGTATATATTCATACTGATGGCCGTGCCCACTACTTCGATACATTTGGATTTCCTCCATATGTAATGCATCATATTCAATTTCTACGTAGAAATTCCACTTCTTATACATTTAATAATAAACAAATTCAAAGTGTGAAATCATCCCTATGTGGACATTATTCATATCTTTTCCTATGCTTCAAAGCTAAAGGAAAGTCATTAAATGAATTTCATTACACTTTCTCATCAACTCCAGAAAAAAATGATCGTCGTTTGCTGTATTTACTTTTACAGGTAATCATGTCTTCATTCTTCTTCTTCGTTTGTTTTGATTGCTTTTCTTTTCATATTATTGCAGGTAGCCATTTCTTCTTCTTCTTTATTATAATGTGTTTGTATGTATTATTATTTGTTCATGATTATAGATAAAATAAATTTTAAGTTTGTTTTTCAATTTTTTTTCATTTCAGAGAGTAAAAGATCGTCATCGTGTGTATGGACATCATCTTCAATGTTCAGATTGACTTGTATCTACGTTTCATCATCAACATCAACAGCAGTAGTATCATCAGTGAACAGTATATGGCAGTTGTGGAGTTATCAACACATGGACAATGGAAACAAAATCTAACGTTCTTTTTAAAATGTACTATACTTACCGTCGTTTTAATTGTGTAAATAGTTTCATCAGCAATAAACAATTTGTATTATTTTTTCTCTTTGAAAACAAATGTTTTATTTCTTATTTTCTCCGTTTCCTAATAAATAAATATGTTTTATGATCAGTTATGTAATTAAATACACATATCATAAAACATATTTTTAAGTCATTGAATTAAAGAATTTCATAGTGATTTAAAAAAAGATTCTAAAACTGATTTTTAATTCAATGATGTAATCATATAACTACATAATAATAATAATAATGAATTCAAATACTTAATCAGTTATTCTTTCGTAAATTAAATCAAGTATGTGAATTCAATATTATTATTATTATTATGATAGGACTTTTGTTTTTTTAAAATTTTAATATTAATTATTTTAATTCCTTTTTTTAAAATTAAAAAAAAAGTCCTATCATACTTAAGACAAAGTTGTATAATAATAATAATTTCAAATACTAATTTCTATTTTAACATTCATTTCAAGAATTTGATTTCATTATGATTATTATTATTATTATTATTATACGTATCACTTATAATATACGATGAAAAAAAATATGTTAGGATTTTTTTCTTATAAAAAAACTTTAAAATCCTAACATATTGAGGTGTATGAAACGAACACAAAACACACACACACAAATAAAACATTTCACATTCCACTATATATATTTTTATTACATTTAATATTACGTTCTTTAGCATACATGAAAAAAAACAAATCAATTTCTCCTTCTTTATGAAGAGTCGTTCACTTCATTGATACCCTCCGAAGGTTGAGTTTCGGTTTCCCCCCACCATGGCTGTGTCGATACACTATCAAATAAATCAGCCATTATTGAATCTATAAGTTTTTGTTTGCAAAATACTTTTATTTCCAATTTTAATCGTTCACCATCAATGTTCACATCACTGTTCTTATCAAGAGAGACACTTGGAAAACTGATGTTCATACCATTAATAATACTCTGTTCATCTACACAGGTATGGATTCCGGCAAGTCCTCTGCATGTAAGACACTGTAATTGTACATGATTACGAATAGTATCTGTACACAAGTCAAAATATTCACGTAGCACAACACTACAAACTTTACTGTTTTTCACAGCATGTTCAATACACGGTAATATTTCCAAGAAATAAAGCCAATCACTTGAAGATAAGTACACAGTGTTTCGAGGAGCATGAAGTGTTCCTTTCTTCTCTAACATCACTAATTTTTCACCCATTAGTTTTCGTACCACCAGTTCGTTTTTTCGACCAAGAGATTTTATAAATGTAATTTCCACTTGAGAATTTAAATAGTCCGTAACAAATGGGGTTAAATGTACAAGTTTCTCCCACTCTGCCAAATTTAACTCCACTCCAAACACAAGTCCTTTGCCAACACGAATCACTGGTTCAAATGTATCACTATCCAGTCCAATGCAAATTAATTTGGTTTTCATTGAATTAAGTCCATATTCAACATTTAACAAGTACTCTTTCTTGGTATCCATAGTTGATGCACAAGCACTCAAAGACATGTTACTCCAATCGCTGGTCAGTACAGAATAACGACACTATGCATACAGATGACTGCGCATGCATGAAGAGGAGGGGCGAAGAGGAAAATTCATGTTTCATCTTGTTTGTACATGTCACCATACACTTACGATGAGTAAACCAGTTCAGTAAATTCAAGATCGTGCATATTACGTCCAGATACATTAATCTTCATTCCTTTATATATTAAACAGACATTTCCACTTTGTAAATACGTTAATAATGCACCATTATCTGCTTCCAATTTTTCAGTAGAACGTCCAGGTAAAATCACTTTTTCACCTTCTTCAAATGTCACACAGGCCTTCCTACCATATACCGTTGTAATTATCTCACAGTTTACAATACGAAATGGTACTCCAATCTCCAAATCTCGCATTTTTGTAAAGGGTACCATCGATGGCTTATTAAGTTTATCTAATAAACTCATTGACGATGACATCTTTAAAATTTTTGACGTTTCTTCCTTTGCAACAGCTGCTAACAGAATGATCTACACAAGCACATACGTTCCGCTTACGCTCTTCGCAGGAGGGGTGAGGGGTTTGGGGATTCAAATTATTAGCCAATAAACGACAAGAACACGAAAAGGCATGTTTTATCTTGCTTTTTACATCTGGTAGGCGTCCAAGACTATGAGCATAGCAACAGCAAAACAACATTTTCCCACGGGCTTCTGTGGTAACCGTAAAAGGATATGTACATAGCAACCAAAGAGGAGTAGGGGGGGTGTCGGTGTTCAAATAAACCAAAATTTTCCCACGCGCTTCTGTACTACCCGTAAAAGGCTATGAACATAGCAACTAAAGGCTTGTCGAAACTTGCCTACCAATTCCAGGAAATGATATCGATTTCTAGGAAAACAAGATAATTTTTTGCTGACTCGGCCGTCTATAGGAGGGGACATCTACTAATACACAGCACCGCATTTTGTGAAAACATCAACGGATTGTTTACTAACTTCATCTTGGTCTTTCGTTGAATGAACAATTCAACAGATTCTTTTCAATCAGCCAATCACTACAAACATTAGTAGGAAAACACGTTTTCTTTCTGAAGTTCACGAATACTGGAATCAACTTTCTTCCTGCTACATGAACCACAGAATTAATATAATGTTTAATATACGGGGAATACAGACAATCAATAGCGTTCCCAAGACGAAAACGATCATAACTTTTTGCACAATGATATATACCAGAATATTTATTACACACAGTATTATTAAAGTAATAAAAAGACTTTCGAACGAGGAGAGAATTTAGGATAATATGATCCAGCCAATACCGCAGTATGATTTTGCGAACATTCAGCTAATTTCATTCACACATTCAAATCAATAATGTTATTTTTTGTCGATGCAAATTTAGGATCTGTAGAAGGTTCATGTTCATTTAACGCATTCCTGCTGACTGAGAACGGAGTTTCTTCAATAATTGGCAGACCTTCTTGTAACTCCACTTTAGCACTAAATTGTTGATTCATACATACTATTTTCCCGTTAATTTGTTCACATAATTGCTTTAAATCGTCTTTATTTTGTAGTTGCATTTGTACCACCGAGCCTCAATTCGGTGTTGCATCTGGCCCAGTCTTTGGTTCAAGTGATTATTTTGTTGTTGCATTTGTTCAAACCGTTCATCACCTCGTTGTTGCATCTGGTGTAATCGTTGGTTCATGTTATTATTTTGTTGTTGCATTTGTTCCCACCGTTCATCACCTCGTTGTTGCATCTGCTCCTTTGGTTGGTTCATGTGATTATTCTGTTGTTGTATTAGTTTCATCTGTTGAAGGATAACTTCCAAGGTAATGTTCGGTTGTGTTGTTTCTTGTGACATTATATTAATTACATTCTCGGAAGTATTCCTTTCATCTTCCATATCTGTATTCACAATAGAGTCATTTGCAGAAATTTTTAGGCGGTGTATTACATGATATATTATCAGTGTGTCCCATGCGTCAGTTTCATGCCACTGAATCTGTAATTTCCAACCATAATATAATCATTGCAGTCACTGAGAATAGCTGTATTTTAAATTTTCTTATTGTGGTGTTTTGTTTCAGAGAACTTCTATGAAACTTGAGTTTGAGCTGAGGTGTCAAAAATGGAATCCACACTCTAGAAACGATATAGGTGGACAACCAGAAGTATGATTGATTGTAACAATATGGCTCCAACTATACTTACATTTGGGAGCACAATATTATATGGTTAAAATATAGCTGGATCAACGAAATGTATTACTGTCGCAGTTTTGTTTTTATGATTACCATATAGTTGGTACATCATAAAACTGACTACGACAGCAATACATTTTGTTGATCTAGCTATATTTGTAACCATAATAATATTGTCCTTCCAAATATAGGTAATTCTCGACCATATTGTTGCATTTATTCTTACTTCCGGTTGTTCCAACTATATCGTTTTAGAGTGCATATGTAGTCATAAAAGAGACAGGCCAATGGCCTCAGAACTGTGTATTTTATGTGCAGACGATACAGGTGAAACAAAAATCAAACTTAATGGAAAGAAAGCTCTAAAAACAGCATATGAAACTTGAAGAAAACTTCGAAATATTACTACAAGATATATGACAGATCATCTTGACTTTATGCTGGCTTCATATTCTAGTGAAAAACTATATTACCAAAAGGATTTTTATTGTTCATTTATTAGTAAGGATTATTTGTCGAGACTTTAAAAACCAAAAGCATCCTTATCAAAAGAAGCATCCACCTTTAAAGGATCTTGCATCACATAGAGTAAGAAGATAAAAAGTGTTTTAAGATGTTCAGTGGTATTCATGAATTAGATAAAATGCATGATCTGTTAAGAGGCAAGATGAAAGAAACCCTCATGTATCACCTCATTCAACAAAATCAATACTATTTTGGAAGCCTCAAAGTATGATTTAGTCAAAAACGTGCGCTTATCTGGATTGCATGAGCCGATTGCCTCTGAAGTAAAGGATTACAAGATCTACTATCAAAAATTCCCAACAACATCTAGAATAGAAAAAATATGCATGTGAAGAGGCTTGCATTGCTCTAGAATTTATGACAATGAAACCAAAGGAAACAACCGATAAAGAACAGGTACTTGCCCTTACAGCAGTCTGGGAATACTTCTGTGAACTGGTGTAGGAGACTAGAGAGGTGATGCCTCAGTCCTTTATTACTCGTAAAATTACTTTCAAATCCAAGCTCCAGCTTCGAATTCGTGCGTTTTATGAAGTTTTCACTCTACAATTCCCAGAAAGGGCATTTGCTTGTCCCTACGCAGTTTGTACACATACCACTTTTTCGACTTAGATCAGACGAAGAACATGAATTAACTGTAATTCCAAAACACCAAGCCACTGATAAATTCCTTGAAATGTTCATGATGCACTGAAATTAAAGTAGGATATTTTTAACCATCCTAAATACAAAGGTTTTGTAGTCAATGAGGACAAAATGATATCATCAGTTCTTGGCAGTGAATTTGTTTTCCTGCATTAGATGTTTGGTGGTCAGGTCCTCCTAGAAAAAGATACTGAAGAAGCCGACAAAGAACTAAGCCTGAAGAAAGCAAAGACCAAAGGCAGAATTCCAAGTATATGATATGATATGGATGTAATATTTCACGTGGCAAACACTGACCCCTAAACATTTGGGACTTGGTAGTACCTTGCATCAAGTAACACGATCAAAAGAGCTTGTCGATCTCTTCCTTCAACGCAGTTCATAACGTAAGCTACAAGAATATCTTGCAAATTGACACTGCATTAGCTGACAGCACTCTAAAATCAATGGATCCTGAAACGGATGCAGTAGTACCACCTCATTTTATATCGAAAAGATTTGTACACTTCACCTGAAACAATATTGATATTAATGACTCTATCTTTGGTGGGAAAAACAGTAAAAACAGCTTTTATGATGCACAAGTTGCAGCATGGCAGAGAGAACCTGAAGGTGACATGAGTATGAATGCAGTGGAACCCTCAGTAAAATGAAGTCTTGACGCTCCTGCAATTCATGAATCAAAATTCTGCAATGGTAAGTGAGGACCAAGAAAAATAAAATATTGCTGAAAAGGAGTGGTTTGAGGAGTCACCAAGGGACACTAAATAAACACATTAGTTTATTCAAAGAGATTTTGCTTTCGTTGTTCAGCGCCAAGAGGTTGATTGTAGTGAAAAAGGGTGCACACATTTTAATCGGATTCAGAGCACCTCACCTCTATAACTGACAACTAGTAATTATGTGCGAATTGTTCAAGAATCTGCACATGAACTTGACACTTCGTACTGTTGTTCTGAAATGTAAGCAAGTTGGAAGCAACTCGGTCAACGCTAAGTTGTAATAACTGTTGATCAGGCACTGTACTGGAGGCTCATTAAATTAAATGGGCAAAAGACGACAACCAATACTTTTTGGTATACCAACTAGGGGTTCTCCACACTGGTATGATATTCCTCGAGGTAATTGTAAAACATGCCCAGTCATCAGGACTTCAGGAAGCATTGATAGAGAGTAATATGTTGGGACCAAACATTGTTGAAAAAGAGTTGTCAGGCAAGCCATACTTCAAAGGCTATTGTTCTAAGCAATCTGGAGGAGTTCAGGTACTGAAGTTCATAAGTGATATGGATGAAGATCTTGGAAAACAAATAAAGCAGATATTACAACTCATGACCCAACTGGCTTGATTCACCTCTTCGTAAGCAAAGATATTTGTGAGAAAGAGGAGGTATTTGTAGCAACAAACAATAATTCAAACTTCCAGTTCTGGCGGATCTATATGCAGATTGTGCAGATTCTTCTTCTCCTCACTCGAGCACAGAGAGAAGGCAACTGGCAACTTCACCGCCACGCATTTTAACAAATGTTGCCCTTTATCATGAGCTACAATCATACCGCCTCAAATGATACAATCATGCAATCATACAATCATGAGGTACAATGATGATTAAAACACAACAGTACATGCCATTCCAACAACTTGTTCCTCAATTGTTCGAAGAGCATTCTGGTGAAGTCAAAAAAGTGTTATGGCCACCTCAATCTCCAGAATTAAATTCTATGTATCATTATATTAGTGAGAAGTCCATGCAAAAACACAATCTGCTGCCTCCCGTACTTCAGTGTGCTTATACCTGAAAAAATATCAAATTAAAGGCCGGCAACCACTGGAAAAGAGTTTAGCATGCACATCTTAGAAAAAAATGTGCTAACTCGGACTACAATTTGCAAACAGCAATACCGAAACAGTCTATAACGTAAAACTCTTGTGCAACAAAACATGTTTGTATTATTGTAAACATCGAATATATGTTTGAATTTTTCAGCCTTTTTAATTGGTTTCCTGAATTTGAATAATAATTGCAGTCATATTGGAATATGGATGAATAACAAAACCAATCACTCGTATACAAAAATAGACAACAAATTTGAATTTTCAGCCTCAAAACACATGGTTTAAAATAAATGTGACTATTTTTCATTAATTTTAAATTCCGAATAATCATGCCAGCAATATTGGGATACGACTCAACAGAAAACCGGTCCCTCATATGCATAAATTTCGGCAGATTTCAATTTAAAGTCTGAAAATATATAGTTTGAAGAGAAGATTACTAATTTTCATTAACTTTGAATTTTTATGATCACGGCAGCCATTTTCAAAAATGGCGCTATAACGCGAAACAGAGGACAAATCAAGATTGGGAACCGGTACAAATGAACTCGGCATGCTTGAATCCTTTAGACAAAATCCATCTGCCCATTTTGACTATGAAATACCTACGAGTATTATGTTTTGTGAAAATTGCACTAGTCTATAATACAAAACGAATTATTGAAACAAAATTTCCATTCTCTTTGTATACACGTTACATTTTTAACATACTCTTGTTATCCTCGCTTTCTAAAAGAAGAAACCCAACGAGCGTTTCTTTGACAAAAGATAAATGACAATATTAATATAATGGTTGAGTACGTTTCATCATTACAAAATTTATATAAATCTCAGGATAAGAATTATTCCTTATTGGCAAATGCTAAGTTAAGGGTAGTCCTCAAAAATCATGAAATGTTTAGTATAATATTAATAACATATAATAATAATAATTTAATGTAGGTTCACGAAACAAATGTACCTCTATACTTTATTAGACTGAAATAAATGCACTGTCTGCGTTTGAAATTTCAGTCTAGCAAGATAAACACGAAGGAATATAAAAAGTCTCATTGCTCTAAATGCAACGTTGTTTTTGTAAACTAGGAATGTAGACAGAGGTATCGTATTATGACAATTCATGAACTTATTGCCAAGAAATCTGCTGATATTGTCTGCCTTATAATCCTATGAATACTAAAGTCTTATGAAAAAAAATGAAATCATAGAATGTACGCCCCAGTCTTCTGTTGGCTAAGATAAAGGACACGACTATGATAAGAAATGAAGGAATTTGTTGAATGAAGAAAATGGGAGGAAACCGGAGAACGTCGAGGAAACCCACGCACACAGTGTTTGTCCAGCACAAAATTCACTTGGCTTGAGATGGGATCGAACCAGGGACACTAAGCAGCAGAGGTGGACCGCTTTGATATAACTTTTTTATTTATATTGAAATACAGAGAAGCTACAAGGATATTGACATTCCATAGACTCACTGAAATAATCAGGAAAAACTCACTTTGTAAGTTAATTTTTGGTTGTTACGTTATAATAAGGTATGAGGGTTATTGCAGATAAGTAGTTGGCAAAACACTTTCGATTACATACAGGATTGAGCTTCATAGCCTGATATATTAATATATTTTGTACATTTGAATACACAATTGTTGTGTAGTTACAAGAATAAACATGGTAATTTCTACAGGAAACCAGATCACAACATAATGTTTGAAGCTATGAAAGTAATGAAAAAAACGAAAGTGAGACTACAATATATATATTGAAAACATTGAGTGAACGAAGTCATATTCTACTAAGTAGTGCTAATACTCTTCCAAATGAATAGAATGTCCAAAGAGCCATGGAATCTCTATTCAGGAGTGACTATCTGATTACAATAATTACACAATTTTGTAATTGTGGTTCCTAGATTAAATAATCTATGAGATGTTTATATAGGTTATTAACAATAAAATATCATATGTCGTCCTGTTTGTTAATTAAACACTTGGTAGATATGTTTTTCCAATTGCTATCCCAGTTTTGGTATGACGCGTGAACCATTATGTGTGGCGGATTACGTAAACACGTGCACTGATGCTGCCAATACAGTTCCTCTACTGACCTAGCTTCGATCTTCTGTCGAGCTACTCTTGTAATACAGCATATTAAGGACAACATTGCGAAGGTGAGGGATTTAAATCACCCAAAGAAAGATATAAATCTGAACCAGAGGATCAAGACAATGAAAACAGACGTTGGAAACTATAGCAGTGATGGAATCGGAGTAGAAACACTATACGACAGTTTCAGTGGCTGTGCCCAAGCAGAGCACACGACTTACTTATAATATCCATAAACTGTATTCCTCATTCTGCTGTAGGGAAATGTAGTTGTGTTTGAGTCACTCGGAAGGTTTAATTATTCTAGAGACAAACAACACCTGACTGTTTAACCAGGAATAGATAGACTTTGGTAACGAGAACACCTGGACAAAATGTCATAGTTAGCTGAAGACAGCAATTTTAAGAAACATATTTCTACTTAAAAATATAAGATTACGTGATTTATTTAGTATTAAAACGCTTCGGATTTTAGAGGCTATTACATCATTTGTTCTCGTGGTGGTATGTTTAAAGTAGGATACCATATAGTACCAAGTATTTAGATAAATGGGACAGTTTCAAACGTAGTACTATACAGAGACTGATATTTTTCATGTGTACATTATATTTTTGTGCTTGTTTTATTAAGTTGCGCGCAAGATTTGTTCTGATATAGGGTTAGTAGGTGCTGTATACAGGGTTTTCATAAAGTCTGGACGGATTTAATTTTATTATAACTTTCATAAAAATGCTCATAATGAAATCAAATAAAGTGCAAACGGTAGCGGACGGATTACATTTTTAGTTGGCAACACTGTTACATAAGCGGCAACTCTGAACACGTTGAGAGAGGGAGAAGGAGGGCAAGGGTCAGTTTCTTACCAAATTCCATCCATTGTTGCTTCCATTGTTGTTTCAATGTGACTGTTAAAAGTAAGTTGTAAGCTGTATTGGTGTGTGTGTCTTTTAAAGAAATAAATAAATGAAAAACTCCTCTGAGAAGACTATTTTTTACTTTATCAAAGATGGCGTCGGTGAAAGAGAGAGCGCAATGTGTTCTGTGGTACGCAGAGCTAAAATCACCAATTCTGGTGTGTCGAAAGTTCACCAAAGAGTTCAGAAACCCGGCACCGACTGAGAGTGCAATCCGAAAGTGGCATGCTAAGTTATTGGAGACAGGAAGTTTCCTGGACCGTCCTCGAAGTGGGAGGCCGCCAACATCGCCTGCAACAGTGAGCAGGGTAAGGGAAAGCATCATCAACAGCCCACAGAAGTCGATTCCTAGATGGTCCATGGAACTCGGAATTCCACAGACTTCTGGCTTTGAGATCATGTGAAAACGGAAGTTTATGCAAAGAAGGCAAGTGGTTTGGAGAACTTAAAGGACAAAATCAGGGCGTCTGTGGCTGGCATTTCGGATCAATCACGGCGGAACGATGTGAGTAGATTCCAGCGCCCAGTTGGAGGTGTGGCGGTGAATGAGCTGAGCTGGTGCAGATTAGAGGTAAAAATTTAATCCTTCCGCTATCGTTTGCACTTTATTTGATTTCAATATGAGCATTTTTATGTAAATTATAAGCGAATTAAATCCGTCCATACTTTATGAAAACACTGTACATTCCAGATCTGCTTCATTGCGTAATATGTAGTGGTTATCATCGACCTATGATTGTACCACTAAACTGTGTTATTTATAGAAACACCTAGGGTAGGCTGCATGCCGCATATACAAAAGGGCTAAAGATAAGCTGAGAAATACTAGACATTGTGTCCCCTTGTAAAATACCATTACAAACAGAGATGGAAGCACTTACACCGCCATTTAGCTTCAATATTGTAATTCGTTTCAAATATACTCCTCTGATAAGAGAAATAAAAGATCACCAATCCCTTTTAGATAATACTTGGAAGAGGTAATTGTGATTAACTTTGTCAAACGCCTTGGAATAATGCGTGAATAAAATTGCTACTGAAGAGGGGTCCCCAGATTCACGAAAGGAAATAAAATCTAGGAGATTTGATAATGCTTTATATCCAGGGTTATTGTGTTCAAGAATGTATTGGCAAGACATAGCAGCTTCTCAATTAGTGTTGGTGAAAATTGCCGACATTTTCTGTGTATTTTTTCAATAAAAACATTTTTCTTTTTCATGTTTCTTTTCATATGTCTTTTTTTCTCTGGCAACTATTATTTATGTTGCAGTGATATGAAATAATCAGCAGGCGTTAAGTCGAAGCCCTCGTAACTTACAAATAATTTGTTCCGTTGTGCCTATATGAGCAAAATTGTGTGAATATTACATTTGGTTTCATTTTTTCAATAGCAACAACAAATGTTGTTGTAGTAGTTATAGAATCGACTTATAATAGTCTCGTTGTTGTAAATAATAACCTCATAAGAAAATAATATATCTTTTAACATCTTAGTTTCAATAGTGCTGCTTCAAAATACAGGGCGTTTCAAAATAAATATCAGGATTTTAGTGTTTGTTGGACTTATCACATTCAACATATAATTATAAACAACACATCAAATGAAAGAGCAACTCAAGCAGTTCTTGCTGCAAGTGTTCAATGTGAGCACCATTCGTCACACGGCACACATCGTGCTGTTAGGCGATAAAGGCCTATGAGGTTTCTGCCATATGACACAAAACACATTCAATTTACGGAAGTCTCGTTACAACTGTATCACCTCTTGAAGATTTTGCTAACCCTCAGATGCGAACCTCATGAGTACTCACATCAGCTCATAGGTGAAATGTCGATTTATCACTGAAGATGAGAATCCAGAAAATTTTCATCGTCATTCAGCAATATTTCACTTGCAAAACTTTCAAGTAAATCGTAGTCTGTAACTGGAAACGATAAGAACGTAGATATAAGCGTCTCCTTTCAAATTCTTCACATGGTGGGTGCACGATAACTACAGATTAACTCTTTGCAAAATGTAATGTACAAAAAACTTTCTACTTTCTAGCCAACATCATTGCTACTAGCTTCTTCTAGCAGACAGAGGAAGCAATGCTTGTGCAAGCGTGAGTACAGAACAGTTGATATACAAAGGTATCCAAGTAATTTCTTTCGCATTTTGTGGAATTCTGTGTTCAAATGGTCGTCACATCTTGAATTGAATGCAAATGGAGATAAGAAGAATGTCAATTGTTGGTATGGGTATATTGAACATAATACCTAATAGTGGCAGTTCATTTACACCGTGAACTTGCGTAAGGACAGAGTGAACATGGGACCTCTATAGAGCGTAATAAGGGCGTGTATGCTGTACGAGCTTAAAGTGAGTTCAAAAGCTGCTGCAGCGGGGTAGAAGATAAGCTAGGCCTTTAGTGAAGGTGTCGTGAATATGCGCACGGTAGAGCGGTGGTTGAACAAATTTAAGGACGGTGACGAAACACTCGAAGATGCACCATGTGACGGAAGACCAACACATGCATAAATTGGAGATCTTCAAGCAACAATTGAGGCGAACAGTGGCCGGAAATGTGAGGAACTGGGACTAAATTTTACTGCGAGTGGTGAAATTATTTGGCAGCATTTCCATCAACTCAGGAAGCACTACAAGTTCGTCGATGGTATACCTAAATTATTTGACTCCAAACCAGAAGGCACCGGGAGAGGACATCTATGTTTCCTTGTTGTCTCCTCTGTGATTTTTTTTCATTTCACTCAGTTTACCTGTTGTCAGCACCTAATAATTAATGCTGGACAAGGCATTCATCATTGTGAAATGTTTCTTGTGCCTTGTTATCGTTTCATTTATTTTGAAAAGGTGTGGCTTAACCACAGCCAAAGAACAAACAATACAAAACAAAAAACAAACGGAAAACAAAACAAACCCAAGTGGAAACAAAAGAAACAAACAAACAAAAGAAAAAAGAAAATTCCTTGTATATTAAATGCTTCCTGTCAGTGCTCGACTGTAGTCCTTCGTCTTTCGTCGTTCTGTTCTTGTCTGTTTTGTCAATGTCTCGTCATTTGGCTTCTTCTTCTTTTCTTCTATTCTGGGCGTTATTTTTTCACCTGTATCTTAAAGGTTTTCCCTGTATGTTTTATATTATTTGTTGTTTCACTTCACTGGTTATTCACCTGCAATGTTAACACTATTTCTCTATTTACACGTCTTTTCACTTATATTGCTCCTTAAATTTTTCACCTGTATGATTATTTTAAATTTTCTTTTATGCTCAAAAAGGAAAAAAAAAATACTTTTATTTACCACTACACAACACCACACTATAATACACAACACTGCACTAAGAATATCATCCACTAAGCACACATATTTCAAACACTGTTATTACACTTATTTTTCCATTCTCTCGTGGTACTAGGGTGGTCCATTGAACGATAATTGGGGCCCAAGATTCACTCGGAGAACTTAGTGTGTCTCTTGGTCCGAAGTATCCCACCTTGTCGTCATATATATGTTCTCAGCACCACCACCTCGAGACGTTCCCCTCACCATCACAAACACACACACGCACCTAGTGCATCCTGAGTTCCTTCCAGTGGCTTACCACGGCGATGCACCAGGCTCTTTCCCTCTGTTCCTCGGCCAGTGCGGTGGTTCCTGCACTTCCTGGAGTAATCTCCGGTCCGGAGGATCTGTTCACTCACATACTTCACTTCCACTCTTCCTAATCGTTACTGCTTTAGGTTTTATCTTCTTGATGTTCTATATTTTAGTCTGCGTAAATTTGAATATTCCATTGTAAGTGTTTTAAGGATGTTATAATCTTCTCTACTCTTTACTATGTCTTTTGTATATTTTGTTCTTAAGTATTGTCTCTCCTGTATATTTGTCTCTATTTGATGGCACCACAGGACGTGATGTATAAGTGTTCCCCTACTTCCACAATCACAATTTGGCGTGTTTCTTTTATTAATCCTATATAAATATTCCTCAGACGGTCCATGTCCTGTGATGTAGTGTACTATGCTAGAATTTACTTCTATATGTTTCATGTTCAATCTTTCACGTACGTTTGGAAATATGTCTCTGGTCCGTGTTTTGTTGCCTTCCTTCACCCACTCATTATTCCAATTACTTATTATTATCTGTTCTAATTCTTTGTTGTTAGTCGATATTAATGTGCTTAGTTTCTGCATCTCCTCTACTGTACCCCTTTTAAGGTAATAGGTCATTGCTCTCTGTTTGACACAAAGGTTCGTCGGTTTTTGGCCTAATATTATACACAATGCCATATGCGATGTAGTACTAAAAGCTCCTGTCATTCTTAACATTAAATTCCTCTGTGGTCTATTAATCTGTGCTTTCAATTTCCTATTTTCTTGTAAACGATGAGCCCATATACTTGCTCCATAACACATAGTCGCATTTAGTATCATTTCCTGATATAATTTCATTGTTTTTATAGGTAATCTATATTTATTTGTTGCCAGTGTTACTAATTTATTTATGATTTTCTGCCCTTTTTCAGTCACGTAATCTATATGCGAACTAAATGCCAATTTATCATCTATTTCTATCCCTAGATATTTGAATGTTTTGACTCTTTCTATTTTGTTTTCCTGTATTTTGATTATTGGGTCTCTTTTTAATATTGATCCAAAGATCATATATTTCGTCTTCTTTGCTGACAATTTTAACTTATTTTTAGTGCACCAGCTCTGTAGCTTTGCTAATATTTCATTTATCCTGGATTCTAGTTCACTTCTCGAATTTCCCGTCGTAACAACTGCTATGTCATCCGCAAAAGCTACTACCTTTTCTACATGATGCACTTTTTCCAGTTCTTCCAAACACGGTTGTATTTGAATATACCACATTAGTGGTCCAAGAATGGACCCCTGTGGGCATCCTTTTTCTACCTTTATGTTTATATCTGTCCCCTCTGTTACTATTCTTACTATCCTGTCCGTAAGGTATTTCTTGATAATATTGATGATATATCCGGGAATTTTGATCTTTCTTAAGTTTTCAATTAACGATGGCCCCCACAGATTATCAAATGCTCCTTCAATGTCTATAAATATTGCCGCTGCATATCTCTTTTCTGCTTTACTCATTATTACCTGATTCACAAATGTATCTAGAGCATCTTCTGTGCATTTTCCTTTCCTAAATCCAAATTGTAGATTGTCGTTCCTTATGTCTCTCGCTTCTTTTATTCTTTCCTCTAATATCTTTTCATATATTTTGCTTATATTTCTTAGTAGACATATTGGCCTATAAGAACTAACTTCTGTATTATCTCTGTCCGTGCTTTTCAGTAATATGATTAATGTTGATTCCTTCCACGAGTCTGGAAATTCCTCTCTCTTGAGCAACAGGTTAAACAATCTTGTAAGATAAGGTATCCATATTTCTTTGTTCTTTGAGTGGACTTCATTTTTTATCCCATCCCATCCTGGAGCTTTACCAGTTTTTAGTTTTCGTAATATGCCCTCAACTTCATCATTTGTAACTTGTTTATAATTGGTTTCTAAGTTCCCCTCTTCGTGCTGCATACTTTTCCTTCTCAACTCATGATGTTCTTCTGTATCATCCTCCTCTTTATCTTTTGGAAAGAATTTCCTCATGAGTACTTGTAGTGTTTCCTCTCTCGTTTGTGTAAATGTTTCATCTTCCTTTTTGACCGTGCACAGGAGTAATGGATTAGTTTTTTGTGTTGCTAGTCTATACGGTAGACCCCACGGATCTAATTCTATCTGTTGTTTGAGGAACTTTTCCCAACTATTTTTCTTTGCGGTAAGAATCGCATCTTCGTATTCTTTCTTCACTGTTCTATATTGCTCTAGTCTTCTTTCCCTAATCTCCTGACTAATTGCCATTTGATAGCTTTTCCTCTTTGCTCTCACTCTTTTCCTTATTTTTTCCAAGTCCTTGTTCCAGAAATAACCATATCCTCTTTTCCGTTGAAATAGTTTTGTTGATCTTTCTATTGCCTGCTTCGTAGCCGTTTCTTTATTATCAATTATTTCATTTATTTCACTTTTTTCGTCTATTTCCGGCAATTTCAGTTCCGTTTTAAATTTCTCCCAGTTTGTGTTTTTGTAATTATAATTTTTGAGTAGATCATTACTTCCTTTTTCTATTTGAATGTTGAAAGTAATAGTCTCATGATCACTCATTGTTATTTTGTCCTGGACCTCCCAATTTTTTATCCTATCGGTTAGTCTTCGTGTTGCTAAGGTTATATCAATATATGATTGTCCTCTAGGCCCTACAAATGTTGGTTTATTGCCAGTGTTAATAACATATAGTCCATTTTGTTCTATGAAATCTTCCACTTTTTGACCCTTTTCATCGGTATGCGGTGATCCCCATAGTACCGATTTCGAATTTGAGTCTACTGTCAAGATTATGTTTTTATCAGGATTGTTCCATATTATTACGTTTAATTTCTCCAGAAATGTTTCTATGTTCATGATGTATTGAAAGTTTGCGTTTATATTCCAAAAGGTAAATGTTCCATATGTTATTTCATGTTCCATATGAATACATGAAAATTCTGAATGGCAAGGTATAACATAATGCGATTACTTACAAATGTCACAAATATATACTCTGCTTCAGGACCAGCACAGTCATTGCGCGCTCACATTAAACATGATGAACGCTGGACCTAAGCTCATCCCTTGTATCATCAGAACATTTGCTGTAATAAAAAATACTTAGCGTTGTTGTAATCATAAATGTATGCCTAATTGCCCAATACCAATAGATACTTTTATAATCGGAATACCATATGGAATACGCTTTTCTTGCGGGTATTCGATATGGCCATCCACGCCACCTTGGAAACTAAAGAGCTGTTAAACGCGTTCGAAGGCGTATAGGTTAATGACGCCTATCCAACTACCACTCTGTATATCCGACGTCATAGCAAACAAAGAATTGTTGTTCTATTACATTTCAATATGAAAATACAGGTTGTTAAACACTTACCTGTAAAAGTTTTCACGAATAAGGAATCAGATTTTCACGTCTACTAACACAACGAATGTGACAATCACAAGGAGACTGACTGTAAATTATCATGGGAACGTAGGGTAGTAGTTACTTTCCTCTCCGCTCGGAACCAACACATCACAGGCGAGATAATGAGGTATTCCATATTATCCCACTATTCCCTAATACCCAAAATTCCTCTATACATATCTTCATGACCGGTCCTATGGCGTCATTTGCCGCCTTCCCTTTCTCCTGAAAGAACAAATCCTAAAGTTCCGATTTTAAGTATGCTATTACAGTATGAATTACGAAGGGGAGGGAAGACTGACTCGCACTCAGAAAGCTTAAATACAAATAATACAATCTCATTGTATCTCTATTTCTTAAAATAATAACAGGTTAATTACAGAAAAAAATACACAACGAGATTGTATATTTATATAAACAGTGATGGCTTTAGCGTGAAGGTCGGGTAGGCGTAGGTCTAGCCAAAAATGTAAAAAAAAAAATATAAAAGCTAAGAGATGCAATAACGACTCAATTCTACTATTTGTAATTATGGTAGGTAATTATTTAACAAATAGCATCAACCACTACTGTAAAAGTAATTTCCTACTGTCAATAATCAATCAAATGTGTCTATGTATCCATAAAATTGGGGGTAGGCCAAGCAATAGTTAAAACCCTAAATCCGCTTCTGAAGATAAAACAAACACATCTAAAAAATGGTATCTCCTTTTATAGAAATCAATATCGACCTCAAGCTCAAAATATCACTTTGTAATTCCAGTGCCATTATCTCTCTTATCTCTATTTCTTGATTTTCCTTCATTTGATTGATCTGTTATTTCTTTCTTTCTTTTTAAAGAAAAGACTTCTTTCCAACTTCAATGTTAGGGACCTTATTCGTAACAAAAACAATACTACCTTTCATATCAGAACTCTGATAACTAATTAAATGGAAGATGTGTTCGAAAATTGAGTTCTTGTATATTTACATTAATCAAGCAATTTATACTGGAATTTATTTGACTATTAACTTTAGCACTGTCCCTGTGATTTAAACTTTGCACCCTAAGCATGATTTATGAATGTAGCATTCAAATAGAAGGTAATTTTAATAAATTTAACTACCGTCATCACTAAATATGTTTTCCACAAGAAATATTTATTTTAAATAATATAGTTATGACAGATTTTGCCTCTCTTGGAAACTCGTCGCTCTGTGCAAATGCATGTTTGCACATATAGTAGAGCCGGCCCTACATATCATATATCTAGTTGACAAATTATTTACGTGTGATTGTAAGAAAAATGCTACTAGGCAAATGAGTGTTAGTTTTGAACTTAAAACAAGTTACCTTGTATATACATTTTATACAGTTCATGATATTATTTTCCTACTTATTAAAGGACTACTTTCACAAAGAAACAAATTTCGTTTATACCTTCATTTGTTAGTTGATATTGGTTTAACATTGCTGAAACCGAATTATTAGTAGGAATGATACTCATATACAGGGTGCTTTAAAACAACTCCGACAACTTTTGGAAAGTGATTCCTGACACCAAGACAAGCCAAAAAGTATAGACCAACCTGGGTGCACAAATGCTTCCTTTCGGAGTTATAGGATGCCGAAAAAAAAAAAGAAATGAAGTTTAAAGTCCATAGGTCCATAACTTCAATACTATGGGACCTACCATAGTCGGTTCAGGATTTCACTTAGAAACTAATATGAGCGCTATCCAAATATCCATGTTTCAGAATCCTGCGGTACTTCTGCAACAAATTTTATGGAGGGAGTTGGAGAGTACTTCAATTTATATGACCGTACCCAAACTCCTGAAAGAACAAATCCTAAAGTTCCGATTTTAAGTATGCTATTGCAGTGTGAATTACGAAGGGGAGGGAAGACTGACTCGCACTCAGAAAGCTTAAATACAAATAATACAATCTCATTGTATCTGTATTTCTTAAAATAATAATAGGTTAATTACAGAAAAAAATACACAACGAGATTGTATATTTATATATTATGTTAGTGAAAGATAAACAGTGATGGCTTTAGCGTGAAGGTCGGGTAGGCGTGGGTCTAGCCAAAAATTTAATATATATATATATATATATATATATATATATATATATATATATATATATATATATATATATATATATATATATAAAGCTAAGAGATGCAATAACGAATCAATTCTACTATTTGTAATTATGGTAGGTAATTATTTAACAAATAGCATCAACCACTACTGTAAAAGTATGTTCCTACTGTCAATAATCAATCAAATGTGTATATGTGTCAAATGTGTCAAATGTGACCGTACCCAAACTCCCTCTATCAAAATTCTTCGTGAGTACCTTAGGATTCTGAAACTTGTATCTTTGGGATAGCGCCACTATTAGTACCTAAGTGAATTTTTGACCCAACTAGGATAGGGCCCATAGTTTTGGAGCTATGGACCTTTAAGGTTCATTTTTAAATGTTTTCGGCAGCCTATAACTCCGAAAGAAAGCATTTGTGCACCCATGATTGTCTATACTCTTGTCTTATCTTGGTGTCAGGAATCACCTTCCAAACGTTGTCGGTGTTGTTTTGCAACACCCTGTATATTGTAAAATCTTTGTACCATATCAGTATCTAGCGTTTATCTTATGTTGCATTTTATTTCAATTACCTACTTAAAAATACTTCTTACATAAATAGACGTTAGATACATTATAAATGACTATATAAAAAACTAAATTTTGAAAAGAAAGTAGAGGCAATGTTCTTTGTCTAAATAAACGTACGTTTCTGGAGAAAAACGAACGCTTTTTATTGTCTTTACAAGACTATTCGCAAGTTATGTATTCATTCTGATCGTCAGACAACGAGCTAATAGTTTTAAATCGTGCACAAGAAACTTGTTGGCCTGAACCTCGTACCACTAGCTGCTGATGAATGTCTGGGGGACGAAACAATAATATATGTTCACTATCATCATATTGACGTATTTTGATATGAGCCATAAGACCTTGCATATGTCGTTTATGAGTGGATAATAAATGAGCTTTGATCTGCTGAATTTGAGGTCGTACTGAAAAGACCAGTATAGTACTGATATTGCAGATGATGATCGGCATTTTGATTTCGACATTGTTGTTTGAACAGAACAAAAGTTTGATTTAACGCATTTTTTCCCCAAAACTGCACTAGAGAACCAATGTATCGTTGTTTCATATTATGAAAGCCTTCGCATTCAGCATGTTATAAAGATTCATATTCAGGATTACGTAAAATTGGCGTATTAATGTACCACAGTGACCTACGTTTGAAAATATTTAAGCTGGAAGTTTGATGGTCACGAATACAGAATAATGACCAGTAGAAGAGATTCGGATTATAGCTATGCTTGAACATTATTTTGAAATAAGTTTCGCCACACGTCTATTAGATTGTAATTAACAATTAAATTGGACAGGCTGGCAAAGAAGATATAATGTAAGATCATATCTATTGGCGCCAAAACAGCATTAAAGTCTCCTGCTAATATACAAGAAGAGGAACCATTATGTAACACTTGAGTAAGCTCAAAAATTAAAGAAAGAAAGAAAGCAATGCACTCCCGTGCATGATTCGACTTGTACGGAGCAGTTGTTCAATACATGCGTAATTTTGCAGTGTTCCTGAGATGATAGGCTCATTAGTTTTATGGACAGGCTCTTGAAAGTCTACATCAGTGCAGTGTATAATAACACTTCTTAAACCACTTTTAGTGAAGCGTGAAACAAATGAATAATACGAATGTATAGATAATCTGGTATGACGCCTCTTGGGCAAATAGAATATCAACTTCTTCCTAATATATAAAATCATATAGTGCATTTTACTCGATAGGACAAGTAAGATGATTTAAATCAACTGTGGCGAAACCAAAATCTAAAATTACCAAAAGAATACTGGAAACATGAATGCAAACCAACGCGGGAGCAAGAAAATGTGCAAAGTGTAAGAAAGAAGTAATTATATAAACAATATAAATTGTTGATACCAAATGTGAGCAAATAATTTTTAACCGTATGACTCAAGAACCGATTTCAACTTTTTGGTGAAGTTCCTGTATTTTTTCTGATATTATTAACACCTGTTACTTCAGCACTTCTCTTACCTTTGCAGTTTTAGGAAGTACCACTGTTAAACTGAAGTTCAATCAACTTCAACTTCAAACAATGGTGACAACGGAACGAACTTCGAGAGGAAGTTCCAAAGGAACGCTTGAAGGGATAGCACCATGTCTCTCGATTATATTATTATCACTTACCTCCGAATTCAGCTGGTTAGTCACAGGAACTACAAATGGAACTCTTAAGCATAGGGAGTAAGTGTCACTTCCATACTGTTTGAGCTGTCATCAATGAAGGGGTGGACGGAACGAATGACGTGAACAGTAGATGCAGCACTTACAAGTTGTAGAATAGGAAATGATGCGTGTACGTGGGAATAATTTTGAGGAACAGGAAATGCACTGTAATAGCCGATTACCGGTAACCGGTTGCACGACATGCGGACACCTGGAGGAACAGAAGTAGATCTGTTTAAATGCTCAGTTCTCTTCTTGGGACCATCCTCTACAAAATGTTCCTGAGAGTTGCAGACGACGCAAATCTGAATTTCGTATGAACCACTGACGGAAAGACGTAAACCACAAACCGTAACAAATGACGGGATCAGTCATTTATCAGTCATTTAACAAGTTTTCAAATCGTGCTTGTAAGATAAACATGATCAGTAGAGTACACTTCATCAGCAATACTCTCTATATCTCAATGCTGGGAGAGAAAGTACGCGACTTAACTAGCTATTACTAAGTTCCATTTCACATAAATATATTTCTACAACAACTCTTGTCTGCAAATTCAATGGGTAACACATATTCCCCATCAGTATTTGTTTAAGTCACTGTGCCGTTAGTACCAGCGAGAATGCGTTTACATAGCACTGACTGTATGTCGGATGATCCGGTTTTATTTTTAATTGTCTCTCAGACTTTTATTCATATGTAGTGCCACAGCAGAGATATCATGTTTCTTAGTTGTAAAAAGTACATAACCCTTTTCATTACTAAATTTAAAAAAATATTTTAAAAATTAATATTGGACGTATATTTATGGAAATGTGAAAGGGATCAGGAATTTCTTCATAACGGTGGAAGCACAATTCTTCGATTTAAAGTAAGTGATGGATATATGTATTTGCCATAGTAAAGATAATAAAGTCACCTTCACTGCAGCGTGTGCACTTTATCTATGATATTTTTTTTATTAGTGCGTATTATATAAATAATTTAATTATTTTTGCAGTAAAATGTATTTTATCTTTATTTGAATTTATTTCATTCTCATTTCACACTCATTTAAGTGTCGCTAATAAATTAAGAGATTTTAAACAGACAAATCTTATAAGTGTTTCTGGAGGGAAAGAAAATATACAGTATAGACAATATATATACCTTTTTAACATCTTAGCATTAAATTTTAAATTTTAATGTGTAACGAATTTTGCAATTTCAATTATTTCATCACATCTTCTGTACACAACATTTGATTTTATATATATATATATATATATATATATATATATATATATATATATATATATATATATATATATATATATATATATATATATATATTCTACATTTTCCAATATCACTACTGGAGCACTCGCCTAGCACTCAGCTGTACAACCGCTATAGTTGAGACTAAGATGGCTCCTATGTGCTTTATTGTAAACTAAAGATAAAACACAATTCTATTTTTGCTAACAGCAAGGTTATTGGGGAGTATCTCAAGTGAAGGTTTAGAATAGAGGAGACTTACCTGAAGAAGAGGCAGTGTCTATTCTAAATAAACCTATTCATCGTTGAGCGTTCAGTTTTAGTAAGTGCCGAATTCTAAGTCACTTTACGATTAACATTCAACGAAGCTCATTAGGAACAAATACACGTTTCCTGATAAGCCTATTTATCCCTCATAATATGCAAAATTTTCGTAAATTGTCAATTGGCCCTAATAGGAAAGAGTTAAATGAGTAAGTGCGACGAGTAGTAAACTACTTTCTGGAAGTACTACCTGAATTTGCTTACCAATTTTCCAGGAAAGGAATGACATAATGAATGTTACTGCAGTTCTCCTGGAACAAATCCACTCATGAATGTGAGCATCGATATAGTACGTCCCTCATAGATCCAAGGAAAGTAGGGTGAATTCCAAAGCTATTTCAGCCAAAGCTTCGACCTCTAGTAGTTAGTGGTTGAGGCCTTGATATACAGAATGTGGCTTCAATTTCTTTCTGAGAATTGTGATTTGAATTCTACGTTAAACGATTTGCTCGCTCCTTGTATTGGTTCATTTCTGCAAAATAGTAATGCCAGTCTTCTAAATTCGAAATTATAAACTAACTAAACAAAACTTTCTACCTTTAGAATATGAAAAAGTAGACTTATCAGTATTTAAATTGAATTATTTTTTACACAAAAATAAAGATCGGAATGATTTTTACTTCTAAGTTTAATTATGTTTTTTCTCTTTGTAGTGTGGAAAAACCTATCCCCGACTTCAAGTTATGTTTGTATTCACTAAAAAAATATTTAATGAAACTGCAATTCACGGAATTCCAGAAATATGGAAGAAAGGACGTTCTGTTTGGGAGAGGTTAGTAAATAAATTTCTTTTGCCATATCTTAACATTTTATTGCAAAATGAATAACGCCACAATAGTAGTATTTGCCTCTAGCTTTTGTATCCCTGAGTCTCCTGACCAGGGGAAATGGTTAAAAACATAAAACACACACTAAGGCGAATAGGACAATCCTCATGTCAATAAGTACCTTTATCCATATCCGGAAGGTTGTGTATGACCTCTAGAAGTTTGGAGGTCAACCTCAGTCCCTTTTGTGGGTAAATTTGCTGAACTTTGGACATATTGTATCCTTTCTGATGAAGGTCTTATTACATGCTATGGTTATATGATAGAGTGCATGGGTCCAGCACATAAGTATATTAACGTTTTTACTAAATATTTCGGGAGGAGGTATAGGATTGCCCTTAAAATTGGAGAAAGCCAAATTTTAAAGTTTAGTATGATACTATGGGACCATCGTATGTACCACGTGATCTATCGTGTTCCCTTTTATAGGTGTAAAATTGCCACACTAAAGAGTTTCCACCTTAACTGATACTTTTCTTTAATATTGGTTTATTATGTTTTGGATGGGTATAGAGTTCCAGGACAGGAGTGCATTAATACATTTTTTTCTGGAGGGAATGTAAGGTTTTTAAATTAACGATTTTAAAATTTAATATGGTAGTATAATATTTCAGCATGTGCCTTCTAATTAATCTCTTTCCTTTTATGGGTATTAAGTTGCTAGAAACAGAAATTTCGAAGATTTATAACGTTAAGAATCCTTTTAGTGATAGTTTGCTACGTTATCGATGTGTACACGGGTTCAGAACTGTAATATACAGGGCATTTCAAAAAACACCAACAATGTTTGGGATAAAGTATATACCAACCTCGGTGCAGAAATGCTTCCTTTCGACGCTATCACCAGCCGAGAATTAGACGCTAAAATGAAGAAACAGCTGTAACTCGAAAAAAAATGTTGGATTGAAGTGGGATGTAAGGGAGGATCCATAAATTTTAGTACTAGATTCGATTAATACAGAACTCAAATGCAATCTAGGTGTGACCTCCAAAGAAAGTGAAGAGTTTCTGTGCTAATTTATCAAAAGTTGACTGAGCAAAATTAACTACGATGTAGTTAATTACTTCAATGAACAAAAATCGCATTATTTCGTTCAAGTTACAAGAGTATTGTTAGGATTTTAAAGTAGGATGGATTCACATGTTCGAGAGAAAACTCTTGGAACAAAACTTACGAGTCCAATTTACACAACTTTGAGTGACTTTTCATTTACGGTAAATAATAAAATATGTATAATATGTCTAAGACTGGAGCGTTTGTAACTGCAATCATTATGGCCCTCTTTTGTTTAATGAACAAGCTATCACTTAAATTTACTTCTGTTTTCCCTTTTCCCTTCTTTCTTACTGTAGAATATACCCCTAATGTGTTTGCATTCATGAATTAATTCACTACTGAACTTACTATCGTATGACCTTTTTCTTTATCATATATTTGTAGAGCATTTACTTTTAGTGCGAGCGGTGCCTAGTTTGATCCCCGCTTAAGTACGTTTGTGGATTACAACATCCAGTCCGTGTACTTTTCTTAGGATGCTCCTGGTTCTTCGTGCACATTGTCGTTCCACGAATTGTTTGCTCATCATTCACGTGAATTAAGATATAGAAAATATCCAAAATTCCTTGATAGTATCGTGGGCAAATGACGTTAAATATTGGCCAGGAGTCCCGGAGACAAATCTACAAGCCAAGGGACATGGCCCCTATGGATCAATGGACATAAGTACTGTGTCAGGATCATTTGGCTCTTGTAGTAGGGATCCTGCTCCCAGGTGTGTGTAGGGCAAGACTTCTAGAAGCCAGGGAACATAGCCACCAATATGGTCACTTTTGTCAGTTAATTCTAGTACCAAACATGAACATAGTCGATCAGGTTCATGACTCTGGGTTTCTGTAGGCGTGAGCTCAAAGGATCAAGGTAGATATGTACTGTGGTCATGAACTCTGGGTGCATGGAACAGGATTCTGTAACACTGGGGGTATGATACTATAAGGGCAATTGGAACGAGAAGTTAACTATTTAATAGTATTTTTAATACTACTAGATCCATGTACTAATGCGCGAGGGAGACAATTTAGCTCTCTCTGAATCGGAATACAACAAACCTCGTGTGTACTAGACACCTAGAGCAGATAATTCCGACTTCTCCCACGAATAATGAACTCCGAATTTATACCTATAACAATTACGCCGTTCAAGAGTTAGCCGTAAGCGAGAAATGGCACGCCACTTATAAAGATAATTTTTGATGGTACTAAGAATTGACTATAGAAAAATAGCCAAGGTATAAGTGTAACCAACAAATTTTGTCGCTTTTTGAGGAGGTCTGTGTTCAATTGGCCCATACACCGTGAGTTGAATGTGAATGGAGATAGGGCAAAGGTCAGTTGTTGATGTGGGTATATTCAACATGGGCTAGTAGTTGGTTCTTGTAGTTCAGGTGAGTTCCCAGTGAATATGCGTAAGGACATAGTGAACCTGGTACCTCCACAGGGCGTCGTAAGGACGAGTATGTTGTACGAGTGCAAACTGCAATCAAATTCCGCTGCAGCGGTTCGAAATATATGCCAGGCCTTTGGTGAGGGTGGCGTGATGACGCGGACGGTGTAGTTGGTTTAAGAAGTTTAAGGATTGTGACGAAATACTCGAAGACGCACCACGTGCCGGAAGACCAATACATATACAAAATGAAAATCTTCAGGCAACAATTGAGGAGAACAGTGGACGGGCATATCAGGAACTGGGATTGAGTGGAGTAACTATCTCAGCAGCACCTCCATCAACTTGTTTCGTTTCGAGGCATTGAATGCCTTGTTCAATAATTCGTGGGCAGGCTGATGAAACAAACCAGGAATTTTTTTTTTTTTTAGGAATGCGGACAAAGGAACAATTTGTATGTTATTCATTAAGACATACGTAAAAGGAAAGAGTCCATACAGCATAGATTGGTTTCGTCTAATTAGTGGGGCAGATAGCAAAAGAATGGTGCAAATGGTGATACAAGCATAAAAGTTGGCATAGTAGTTTTCCAAATTTTCCTTATTGAATCTATCAATGATCTAGGTGTTAATTTATACGGCTTTAAGCATGAGAAGTTATTTTTTTCTCTGTTATAATTTACTAATGAATGTTTCTTACATTCGATCTTTTATTTAACATTTTTTTCCCTCAAGGTTCGATAAGGGATCTTGCACCTTTTCTTAATCTAGTGATTGTTAAGGACTACAGATCACACTTGTGACGTTACTGAAGAGGAATTTAGAATATACAGTATGAGATTAGTAAATGATAGTTACATTGCTTTAGTAAGTGTTTCAAGTGTTGCTTTAACCAGTTCCCAAATCAGCCTTGAAGGTAGCAAAACTCCAATAAGTTAAAGTATAAAATACAGGTTGATACAGGATCTACCAGCAAATCGTTGCAAACTGACTGGCATAAGTGTTGTATTTGTCAAAAGGCTGCTGAAGAACATCTTAACATGCAAAACTTCATAAAAACTGCGATGATGATTACAATAACTTGGCTAGAAATATTCCATAACTTTGTTCAATTAGTTGTATAGCAATCAAAATTGATCCTGCAAAACTCGATGAAGGTGATGACATAGTGGCAACTCTGTGGAGAAATAAGGATCAGTATCAAGGAAGTTTCAGGCTACTGTTTAATAACACAAAATTAAGTAAAGCTTTGATGAAATCAACCTCTTCTGTTCCTCCAGGGATAAGGCCAGCTAGCAATATTTCTTGAAATCTTAGAATTCCTAAAGCAACTGGATATTTCCTGTGTGAATAACAAAGCTCAGAATATGATTTAATGTGCGCGATGACAATGAAACTAAATCAGAGACTCAATGAGTGTGCCAGAACACTTAAAGACTAGAACCTGCAAGCAAAGTTATGTGCCTGAGACGTTGTGCCGCCAGAATTAAAGTACCGTCCTCTGCGTCGCACAGCTTTTTAACCGAGAACGAGCATATCGTGAGGCTCAACAACAAGATGAAGTGGAAGATAATTGTCAGGATAAAGAATTATTCCCTAGAGTTTTTTTTCTAAACTGGTTGCTTACATCACAGAGACGAAAGCAGTTAGTAAGAGCCTCGCATTGTTGTACTTGTAGACATGACATCTCTTTACAGAGAGAGGCTAGAGGTCGTGGAAGTTAAATTACCTGAAGTTCATACAACTCGTCTGAAAGGCAAGTTACTTTCCCAAATTCCTCAACTCCAAAACCCATTATTAAGGGAGAGATCTTTAGCATGTTTTTGAAAAGAATGATGGCAAAATCCTAGCACAGGCAAGTAATTAGAACCATGCGGTCTATTTGTCAAAGGTTTCAACATAAATCACATTTTAATGGATAGTTTCAAGACGAATGCATTGAACAGATTATTCAACCCTCATTACTTCAACTTGTAATCATGGTTGGTCATGGGACAGATATTAAATCACAGCTTCAACATCGAGCTTCGAATCCTGACTTTGCATTGTCTCAGCTCTTACAGTACAACTGTATTGCTAATCCAAAGGTGGAAACACACACCCTCAGACACTCTATGTACCACGGAACACATTTTTCTATCTATGTCGGTATGTCAGTATTTGCCAAGACAAGAAAAAGTCCCTTTATCGGTATGCTGCATGAAAATGGTGTTAGCATCTCATACGACAGTCTTGAAAACATCTGCAAAACTATGTGACGCAGTAGTAGCACAGTGCGTGGAAAACGGAATAGTATGTGTACCAGCTTTAAGAAAACAATTGTTTACGGCTGCAACAGTGGATAATATTGGCCATAATCCGACACCAACAACGGCCAAAACGTCCTTTCGTGGTACCAGTGTGTCAATCTCTCAACATCCAAATGAAAAGTACTCTGGTGAAAAGCGAGAGGAATCGACACTTAATACAGTTGAAGTTATTGTAAAGTCCCACAACTTCCCCAAGCATAAACAAATTTTGCCCAGCATACATTGCAAAGAATCCTGATTTTCCAAAAAACAACAGTGCCTTCATTGCCAGCTTCTGAATCAATTAAATCACATATGAAAGAAGACTAGTATGGCTAGAAGAGGTATTTCTTACGCTTATCAAGAATGGGCATAATGAAGCTTCCATGACATGGACTACACACAATGCAGCTCAGAAAAGAATTAGTCATTTGAAATAAGCATTACTTCATTGATGCCGCTAATTCGAGGTCAGGCGCACGCTATAGCAACAATAAAACATGTCATGGATAAGGTACAAGATACGGTGAGTTTTTAGATCAGATTCCAGCCGTAGCTGCTGACCAACCGCTGAATGATCTGGCATACCAGATTCAATGGGAATGGCCAGAACTTGGAGATAATCAATTTTTTATTATGTTGGTGGGACTTCACATAGAATTAACTGCGCTGAGAACTGTTGGAACACTATTAAATGGCAGCGGTTATACCATAACTTGCAATGTGTTCCTGAAAACAAAAGGATCGCAATGGAAGATGCGAGTGCTTCAGCGCAAGGTTTCCCTTTATAATATTCTGTAGTTGTGTGTGACCACCATTACTTTCCTTGATATACAAAATTTCAAAGGGAGCATACTGTTCTTAGAGTATTCTCCTTACCACTGATGCAAATCCAGGGAGCATGATGGCGACATGTCCTCTCAAATCTTGGAATTAGGGGGCCTGAATTCCCAAATAATCCCATTTGAAATATGTTGTTGGGGAAATTGTGGTGATTTGTGTCAGATTGCCACAAAGGAAAGTGAGAGGAAATTGAAATTCCCCCAGAATAAGCCTCAAAACTGCCCGCCTGCAAATGTTGAAGACAACTCTGCTTCCCTGATCCTCCACAGCATTGTTTTATTTCATAAATATTTTGACATCGCTTTAAAAAATACGGGAAAGGCCTTACCTGTCCCCCCGCAATGTTGATGACAGATTTACGCACTGCGCCTTACGTGAATGTTATTTCGCCCAATTACACACGGAATAGTCGTAAATTTTTTTGTTTCATGTAAGATTACATATTTAATGTAAATTTTGTAAGACTTCTGCTTATTATGGTAAGAATGTAAGATTGTATACTTTTTTATTATATTTGTATATATTTGGTTGTTTTGTCAATAGGAACTGAAGAAGGGAATAAAAACTATATAAATTGGCTGAATATATTCATTAGTATAGAAAACCACATTAAGATGGCAGAAATCGAGCATATAGTTCAAATTTTATGATATAAATTACCTTTTTCAGGTCAATATAGCGGCCTTCTTGAAAAATGGACGCCATCTTTAATTTTCAGGTGGTCAATTTGACAGATGTTATCAATAACCGTAAGAGAATTAGCACACCAAATTTGGTGCTTGTATCACAATTCGCACGATTCTGCTAAAAATTGCCTTTTACCTGCTTCATTAAATAACGTAAATAAACTGTGAGTTGTACTGAAAGAAATACAATTTAGAATATAATTTTGAACATAGATCTGATAAAGACAATTTACTCTCCATAATATCAAATAAGTAATGTTTATTATTATTATTATTATTATTATTATTATTATTATTATTATTATTATTATTATTATTATTATTAGACAAATAATATTCCTGGCACAAATCATTTCTGTACCCTTTAACTAGTAAGGGCAATTTTGTGGACAAATATCTCACACTCTAACTACTGACCTATTTATTAAAATAAAAATTAGCCTTTTGGTAAAAAAAAAAAAAGTTGTATAATGAGGGATACGAAAAAAAGGATTTTCATCATTTAACCAATTATTATGCTCCCAATATGTCTTGAGCCGTGGCAAAAATTCGAACTAAAGCTCACACCCTCGACACACCCACGCGTTGAGCCAATAAGGGTTGAGCTGTTGCTGAGACGACCCGCTCGGGAGAGCAATACTCCCGGAGGTACGTTTTTCCGCGCGCTACTCTTTGCCAGCTGTTTTACGCGCTATCCTAGCCAGTTGTTTTAAGTTGATCAGAAAATTTATATCATGAAGTACAAGGGGAACAAAACAAGCCCTATATCATGGAGTACAAGGGCATATGTACTACAACTACTTATCTGCACAAAAGTAAATAAATCACTTTTTTAAGTATTATTTTCATATTATTTTAATTTAATAAGTGTTATAAAAATGTAAAAAAAAAGTTTAAAAAACTTTCCTCGGTCCGGGTTTGAACTCACGCCAAAAGAGACTTTTATTACTAGCATATAGCGCTAGCCCACTCGCCCACTAAAGCCAACAGCACCAAGCATTTGATTTCTGTTATTTTCATCGAATGTGGCAAGAAGTGGATAACGCCAACCAATCAGAAATGTGTTTCTCGTTTCTACTTCCGGGAGCATTACTCTCCCGAGCTAGTCTTTTGCTGAGCGAGAGAACCTTGCAGTCGTCTACGCTATTGCCAGATTTAAAAACAAGAAACTATTGTATAGAATTCGCACGTTCTGTCCTGATCGCAAGATTCGCGTTCCGAAGTGCGGCAACATTGCTCTACTGATGACGAAAGAGAGTGGAATTCCTTCAGCCGATAGCAGCGCTAGGAAAGGAAGACTAAGTATCAAGACAATGTGGCATCTCTATAGTCACACTGTAATTGTTCGAGAGAACACCCAGAATACAACGCGCTAACGCGGGCATTCTCATATTCCAGTTTAGTTTAAAAGGGGAGCAATTGTCTGTAATGCAAAGTACTAAGGATTGACGATTACCTGATACCACGTTCCAGACACAATCGGATTGTACTTCGTCATGACAAATTGAAAATAAGAGAAGGACTATCATGGTATATTTTTCATTCCTGAAGGTTCAGACGTGCTGAACATTGAACATCATTCACAGATTTCGTTTATCAGATAATATTGCAGTATTTATACAACTGCGACAAGCCACACAGATCTTTGCAGATATCGTTTTGTAAATTCAGTGCTAGGCGCGCTTACTTCTCTCATTATATAATTGTGCCTGTTGTTTTAATCAATGATCTCCGTCTCCTTTCTTTACCTAAAGTATATACACACAAAGATTGATACCAGATACTGAAGGCGGCTTAGCAAAGGTTCGGTGTATCAAGTTGTAATGTGAAAGCATTATTTCTTTACCGAAAGTTCAAAGAAGAGAATAGAAAAGCAAAGTATTTCGGTAAGTCTCGAATTCGATCTTTGTTTTAATATCACTCAATCTCGGGATTTAGGAAATCTCGATAACACATCGGATGAGACCAAAGTAAATACAATAATCTAATTTCAGCCCTAATAATAGATTTTTAATACACTACGCAAAAATGTATTAACTTGCAAATGAATACCTTAAAACTAAAATCTATAACTTACCTCAAAACAAAATATAATCAATAATATCACTTCAAAAGGCCATTATGTTTAACGAACTCATCCGTGGCTAAGCGGTCAGCGTACGCACTTTTGGCGCGGGAAACCCGGAAGGATTCTCGGCGGGAGCTCATGTGGTTCGGATTCCACGTTAATCAGTAGGTCTATATCTCATATAGCCTCGCTGCTGAACGGGAAGTTAAACTCAAAATCAACTCAACTCAAAGCATTATATTTAACGTACACTGGCTTATGTTATCACAAACTTCAAATAAATATTCTGTATTTGAGTTATCGGAAATTTGTTTTATTTCATTTTTAAGGCAAACAAAATTAAAAGCAAATTTGCAGAGTATCAATTACATATTATTCAAATTTTATCTGTGAAAGACACCATGAACTTGTAAAATCGATGAAGTATCGCGCACGAAACATTCGGAAATTCACACGCGAGGGAAAGATACGTTTGCATCTGTGCGCTTGAGATCAGGAAAGTGCTGGAAATCGTTCTCCATAACATTGGTCAATTATTTTAGTAAACATATATCAAAGCTAGGGCAGACGAAATTGAAAGAAAAAGGAAACTACCTATGTGTATTTTAGAAGCAAAATAAAAATATTTTTCACCAAAAATATAAATAGTTTCTTGAAAATAACTATAATAAGTTATTATATTACAATATCTTCCACTCATAATCAAACGTAAAAATGTTCTCGGTGTGTTTTAATGTGTTAGGAGGGTGAACGTTTAGCAACAAAAAACACAACTTTGTAACATTCATTTATGCATAACACTTTGTTGTTTATTATTATGTTAACATTCACTATTGCATTTCTTTTGCAATCCTTTCACGTCCAAATATTTAAATTGAATTCTTGAAATTATATCAATCAATGTCTCACCATATTACATTATACGTTAGTATTATGCTCCGTAAATTTTCACCCGCCACACACACAAACACATATATACATAAAGGGTGGTAGGTAACTCCACCGACAAATTTTGGGAGGCGATTCCTTATACGAAATGAAAGAAAAAAGTTCTAATAAACATGGGCCGAAAAATGCCTCCTTTCAGAGTTATGATCCATTGAAAATTCGCAAAATCATTTTTCAAAACTCTCTAACTTAGAAACTATAGGACCTATCCTAAGCGGTTTAAGGAATTACACAGGAACTGGTATACGCTCTATCTAAAAATCGATGTTTCAGAATTCACCAGTACCAGCGAACCTAACTCACCACTAGTACTTAAAGGAGTATTCCTATACTTCAACTCCCTTTTCACAGTTCCTTTCACCGATAACGGATGATGGTAAAATATGGATATTTAGATAGAGAACATACTAGATCCTGTGTAATGTCTTAAACCGTTTGGGATAGGTCCTATCGTTTCTAAGTTAGGGAGTTTTGAAAGATGATTTTTCGAATATTCAATGGATCATAACTCTGAAAGGAGACATTTTTCGGCCCATGTTTCTTGGAACTTTTTACTTTCATTTCGTATAAGGAATCGCCTCCCAAAATTTGTCGGTGGAGATACCTACCACCCTATATATATACCTGTGATATTAATAAATCAAGATCGGAAGAACTTTTCAAAATTATTAGAATAACTTTACAAGTTTATTACTTTGTCAAATGGTGGAATATGTAGTGTTGTAATAAAAACACATGTAGTATTACTAATTTAGATGTTTGAATATTTTGTCATTAATATGATGTTATTTCATTCAATAAGAGAGCATTTCGTAATTTCTAATGGTTTTGGTGATATTTTCATAGGAATATTGATGCAGCGAATTATCATAAAGAAACTCCTAAAATAAATTTCATACCTTTCAATTTTTTAAGTTTAGCAATTCAATAATGATGTGTTCAGGAACCATGACTGTGTTTGTTAGAAATTAGTATTTTGATTGGGAGATAAAAAGTCTCTATTATCACGAGGTTTATTTCGAATGTTTATTATTGGAGCGGCATGGTTTTATCTGTTGAGGTTTAACTTACGATCCTTTTGTGACGTCACAGTTAAACCAATTAGCATGCTAGCTTTGGTATTGTTTCTCTTTACCTGGGATCATATTGAAAGCTAAAAGTCTAATTCCTTTTCTCGTTGGTCCTAAGGGACGAAAAGTCAAAGCAAATCAGAAACATTATAATGGAAAGTTCTAGCGTACCAAGCACGTGAGAAGCTACCATAAACAAAGAAGTAGAGGCGCCTTCAGATGCTAAAGTGTATGATCGGCTTACAAAAAATTTAATAATTTGGAATAATATTTTGTTTTAGGTTAATGTAAATAGAAGATACCTGTTGTCAGATACTATCTTGTTCGAAACCATATAATGCAAAAGATGTAATATGTAAGTTTGAACGTTTTCTTCCTTTCATTACAAGTTTGTACTATTTAGTAATGGTGTTTTAACCATGGAATACATATCCAAAAAAGCTTGCAATGAATGCACTGGTGGGGTACCAGCACACCCCATATAATTAAACTCTACTAAAATTATAATACACGAACTTAAACATATTTTTCACTTTATCACATACAAGGATACACAATAGTAATTTGTATATATTTCTGAATAGAAGCAGCTATTCCTTACGGCACGAAATGCAGACTTCCTTTCTGTGCTCAGCATAAACTGCCATTGTGCATCTGATACAAAAAATGTATTTTTTTCTGTACTTATTCCTAGGGTACATTCGACATCGTGCTTGCTATGGAAGACAAGGTGTCGAACCAATTGTAGATGATGTTTCTTTTTGAATACCAAGGATATTCTGATAACAGTAGACAAATCAGTGGAAGATTCTTCTTGAGGCACTCCAGCATGTAAGGTCTAGATAAATACATACCAGTTCTTTTATAAACCCCGAATGGGTGCTTGAGAACTCCATCTATGACTGTTTCTCCCTAATATAGAGGCTTCCGTTATGGCTGGGTTATTTTCGATGTTACCCTCAGTGTCACTCGTACCACTTCCACTAATTTCGTAATCGACTTCCAATTATACTTCAATATTGTCATCGGACTCACTGTAATTACCTTCAGAATCATAATCTTCTTCTTCTTCTAACGTGTTTCGTACAAGTCTGTAAACTTTCTTCAACCTGTACTTGCTGTCGCCATCATGTAATTAAACAAATACGCTGGCAAAGTATCTAACACGGATTTCGTTAAGAATTGAAATTCACGTACGGTATGTAAATACATAGGTGGGGTGCTGCAGAACGTTGCCCCTTGGATATATTCTCTTCTGAAAGGAGACAATTTACTTCAAACTCACCGCCGTGAATGTAACGCTAAAAAATGAGAATACAAGGAAGCGCCAACAGCGCCACAGACTCGATAACGTCTGTGGTGCTCCAGCATCCCCGTGTGTATTCCAGTGTTAAGTAAAATATAGAAGCCGTGATTATGATATTTTCTTTAAGCAGAAATGGAAAACTAATTTCATTGTTATTTTCAGAAATGTAAATACAGTAATAATGATTCAAGAGCACAGTAGAGGTAGTAGAGCATTATAAGATGTAATCTACAGTTCACTGTCGAATAAAATTACAGCAGTGAATACACAGGAATTTCCTTACTGCAACTGATAATATATAAGAAAGATTGCTGTTTTTTTAATTTTATTTTAAAAAACTCTGAGTTTGGAACGTTCGTGTTGATATTTTGTTTATTTTGTGTTGCGCAAAATTCTGGTTCAAGTTAGTATGGATTTCTTTGGTAGTGTCTTCAGACATCCACTGATTTTCAGTAGTTATCAATGTCAGTACAACTGGCAGGTGATTATTTCTTGTCAGTAGTTTGGAATTTGCAACCTTTTTCGCAAAGGGGTACATATATCAAATTGCAGACCTGGATGTTGATTTCTGAATTACGATGGAAAATGCTCCTGAAATCTTCCTTGGGCAAACCAAGAGTTCTATTTCTGGTGATATATAGACGGACGGATGTATTCTTGATTTCCAGTTATATATCTACCCTAGTCCGGTAGATGGCGCTACAAACAGTTGGTAATATATTCTTATGATCCATAGTCTTATGGAAAGCTAACATCACAATTTGCAAACAAAAATGGATATTCACATATACGAGAATCGTATGTTATTTTTATGTACAATTTTTATTTTTTATTCTTAAGTTTTAAAATATAAAAATATAATTTTGTATCTCAAGGTCAATTCCTTTCTTTTCATAGGAAATTGCTAGAGGATTTCACTAATCCTGTAGCTTTCTTTGTTTCTATAATGATATTTCATAAGAAATTATCAAAATGACAAGAATGTAATAACGCAGCCTGATTTTCAGGTTATTCTGGGTAGTTTGTGTGGCATTGTGCATTGGAGCAACACTGGTAATTAACCTAGAGTCTTGGGAGAAATTCCAAGATAATCCAACAGTAATAACTATTCAGAGAAATCGACATGAATGGAAGTTCCGATATCCTTCTATTATTTTATGCAAAGATCCAGTAACCAGCACAAGAAACGCCAAGAAATATGTTAAGAAGTAAGTAATAATCCCATTTTGTAATTACATGTAAGTAGTAATTGAACAATTACAATTTTTGTTACAGATGAACTGAGAATTTATGAATTTTGAATTTTTTCTTTTCATTTTCTATTTCTATAGAATTAACTTTACCAACAGATTTAACCTTACGTAGACAGACTGTTAAAAGTTTATGCTTAAATGTCTTGTTTGTATATTAAAAGTAAATGTAACGTACAAGTCTATCCTTTATAAGTTGATACGTGTAGGTCTCTTTCACAGGCACAAGACTTTTCCAGTTGGGGTATTGCATAATGAGAGTGTAGTTGTCAGTGTGTAGAAGGATTTAACTTCGTGTCTAATAACGTCATTTCTCTCACATTTATGAATTGCATATATCTATTCTGAAGAATACATAAGGAGTTCAGCGTAGTGGGAGTGGATATAATGTAGCTTATGTTGGGAAAAATGCATTTTATTCTCTGTTCATAACAGCGAAGTTAACAAATCCTTCCTCTATCAACCAGATCTCTAAGCACGTCCGATCACGGACCACCTGCTTGCACCGCACAGAGTGTCAGAGAACTTGACCTAACCTTGCCGTGACAGTGTGGTGTTGGACTTATAATGTTGAAGCTCGTGGATTTACTAGTACAAATATCAAACCAGTTATAAATAAATCGCTAGAAATATTTCCCTCTATTCCAGGGCAGCAACTTGTGTTTTTTGCAAGTTGTTATTGAGTACATTAAGAAACATATCACATAATTATTACTTATTGAAACTAATTGGAAATGTTGAATGAAAAGAAGCAGATAAATAATGACCAAAATATTGTCTTAATAAACAGTTGAAACACATTGTTGCATTTCGATCTGCTCATTATTTGAATATAGCGCCGGACTGGCCTCCTTCAGTGAAGCATATAATAATAATAATAATAATAATAATAATAATAATAATAATAATAATAATAATAATAATAATAATAATAATAATAATAGACACACACAAACATATATATATATATTTAGATAGATAGATAGATAGATAGATAGATAGATAGATAGATAGATAGATAGATAGATAGATAGATAGATAGATGTTAAGTAGTTAAAGATTGACAAGTTTAAAAGTGTATAGCTAATAGCTCAATTATCAATGCTATAGGAGGTGTGACGAGAGGGGTAAACATTGTCGTAGCAGCAGGGCCGAAGCTGTTAATCGGGGTGCGCATGAATTGCAATAAAAGACGTCATAAAGACATATTGGAGTAACATTTATCCGAAACTTTCCGAAAAGTTAACCGGAATTTGGACGTCTTATGCAATTAGTGCATATAAGGATGAAACCTTACTGAACAGGCAAAGTGGATCACTTTGGTTCAAGGAATCTTTGGCACGATTCCTGTCAGAACAATGTGAAACTATTCACTGTCGACTCTGTCGTTATAAATAAAGTTGCTTAAAGAAAGTCTTAACTAAGGTCCGGGAAATTTTATTGTATATTGCCAGGGATGAATCTCCGTGATTCTTACTCTACGGATGACAATAGCAACGGGCAAGCTACGAGTAGATTAGTTATATTTATTTTCTTGCACCGAGTGTATAGACCGGGGAGAAGTATAGTAGGAAGAGCTAGGTCTTTTATTTGGCACTCAGTGCTTAGACTTACTTAGAAAGAGAAATTAACCTCAAGGGCAAATTGACATAATTTCTTATTTCTAATAAATAACGTAGTATAAATTACACGAAACTTGGAACTTAAGGATTCGACCTAGATTTCTGAAATAATTAGCATAAAATAATCGATTGGTAGTATTATTTGGTGGTTTTGATGTCAGTGTTTTAACTGCTGAACTTTCGAATACTTTTTGTAATAGAGTGGATAAGGAAAATCATATGGAGGGATCAACTGCGAAGGATATCGAACTAACCGGGTCCTTGTGGGTCCTTAAAATGGCTTCTTAAGCATTATTCACTCAATTATAACATTTTCAGGTCTGAAATTCCCGACAGTGTAAAAATTATGAGAACTTCTCGAAAGATTGATTAAATAAAATTATATGTAAGAACGTGGACTCAACGGTTTTATTACATTTTTTATTTAAAATAAGAGAGTTTTGTTCGTTGGTAATATAGAGATTAAGGAGTTTAGAATCTTTCGTGACTATTTTCTTGCAAACCGGAGTTGTAGCAAGTTCTGAAGACCGTTGGGCGTCTCACGCAAAATTTGTCTGAGATATTATGAAACCTATAGGCAGACCTACATGGAAAGGTATGGAAGGTAGGCAGAGTAGTATTTACGCCTGTATTACAATACGGCCCCCATGTTGGAAACCACTACAATATATTCACCATCTGGGAAAATACTTATTATCTCTCTATATAAAAAAACATTTACTGAAACTGTTAGCGAAGACATTTCTTTTATAGACAACGATTTTGATACACCCATGCACATCTTTATTTTGCCCATTTTTCACTTAATCAAAGAATTCGAATATAATAGAAGTAATAAAATCGATTTCATAAATTTCCAGATTTTTTAAGACTCTTTACTCGTATCCTTATTCACTAAGGCCCAAAGTATTTTAAATGGAATATTGGGTTGGTGTGACTGAAATGTCCACCATTAAGTGAGTTACTTCTAAAGAAGAAAGCTACAACACATGTTTTATCAACATAGTCGCCATCTGCATACATACACTTTTACTACCACTCAGGAACGATTGGATCCCGTGGCAAATAAGTTTGGAACATGCGATAAGAAGAAGTCTTCAATTTCATATTAAGCCATCTGCTCATCAGCAATGTCCTTCCCAAGAAGTGCTCAAGGTGAACAGATGGTAGTCGGTGGTAGAGATATCTTAAGAACACGGTGTGTGAGAAGGAACTTGACACTGTAACCTATAAAGGATCTTCAAAGAGCGATATTTTCATCTGATGATGCATGCAACGTGAAGCTACATCTCGTTTGAACATTTCTCAAAGCTTGTGCTTGCATATGATGAAGTTGACTGGGAAAGTCATGCTGAATCAACCCCACGTTAAACCACCAGACCAATAACATCTAGGAATTTTGAAAACCACCGTGGTCTTCGATTAAGATCCAATCACAATCTTCAGCATTTGAGATTATTACTGTAGATCCATTGTTCACCAAAAATGTAAATATGAGGCAGGAAACTTATCCGTCTATTCCTTACACTCAGAATACAGCACACCTCCAGACGCTGTCTCTTGTTGGCTGCCGTCAACTCAGGTGACATCCATGGGATAATCTTTTGCACCATATATGATAAATGTGGTTGTCGAAAGACAATGACAAGGTGTATACATAACTCATTTGCAGTTGCTCTCAGCAGGAGATCATGTGGTTTCTATCCCACGTTAATTCCTAGGTGTACATCTTATATAGAATTGCTGATAACGGGAATCGATACCCCCCCAAAAAATGCAATGACATGAATATTTTCCCAATGGACTGCTTCCATGGTGATCTTTAGAAGCTCACGCGAGCATACTGTTGGTCGGTCACAAAGGGAATCATTTGCAATTATATGTCCCATGAACGAGATTTGGCAATGAAACGGTGAATGATGGGTTCATTCACCATTCCTAGACGAAATGCAGTTATGGTTTCTTTTACAGTTTACTTTACAGATTGACCGTGTTTTAATTCGTAAAGAAAGTCACCCACAATTGTTTATGCTCCATCGTTCACATTCGTATGATCCTTTTAACAATGCATTGACTTGGAAACCGTAACCGGTTCCACTGTACTTGGAAACCGACAATAAAGTGCAAATCATTACAATACGTCGATATCATTACAATATATTTCTATGCGTGTATAGTAACAAGTATGACTTGTGAGTTTATTACTTGTATCTTTTTGTATCTAGAACCAGGGTTCGAACAATCTATAAATTATATTATTTTACGCTTAAATGTTAAAAACATGTGTTCTTTAAATCCAAATTATACTCTGCTTATTCCAAAATCAATCATGTGTTAATAAAATTGAGTTAGAATTCAGTTTGCGAACAAAGATAGTTAATGTTTCGGGGCTAAAATATTACTCTAACTGAAGATGTGGCATTGAAACCTCAGGTTGATCTGTGAAGTAGGTTTTCATTAAGTAAGCTGTATTAAAGCATCCTTCCAGGAAGTTCATCTAGACAAAGAGTAAGTTCTTATGATAAACATGCGCTGAAATTACATTCTTACATAATCAAAATATTAAGAAGTTAGTTTTACAACACTACAATTCCTCCCTCGAAAACTATAAGATTTATTTCCATTATCTAAGAAGAAATTTATAAAGAAATAGAAAAAATTACGTGAAATTTCAGAGCTTTGGAATTATGCTGTACCTCTAGCCTTATTCATAAATTGAACAACATTCCTGGTTTGATTAGGATTAGGTATACTTTTCCAAAATATAAATTACACTTATATCAGATACGAAAAAGGTAAGAGCTACCATGTTGAACTGTTTTCTCTGATATTTCTTAAATTAAATCTTGATATGCTACAGTTATTACTGACATTTTTCTGTGAAATAAGGATAAAGTTCAAGCTGCTTTAACAAGAAAACTCAGTCAAAACGTACACCATTTTTTAAAATAATTCATAACTTATGTCATACTGTGTGTTAGTGTTATCAGTGAATAATTTCTTTATAAATTACTAGTATTTGTTTATAAAGCATATATATATATATATATATATATCCGCCCTCTCGACTTCACAATATAGAAATCTTCATATAAGTAATGAAATTGTCTTAGTCGTTTTTGAGACAGTTGAGTTTAATTGAAACTATTAAGCTACCCACTGATCATATCCTTATGGAAGTTATTTACAATTCATTGTAGAAGTTTTAATGAAATGCTTCCTTATCATTGATTGATTGAGTTTTAATGGGGACGTTAGCATCGAGGCAATTATTAGTCACAATTAACAAAACTGCTCAGAAACACGGACTGCTTTAAATAAATTATGAAAAAAAGCGAATATACTAAAATATACGAAACGAAAGATATGGGCATAACGAATATATAACAATAACAACAAATAGTAATAACAGAAGCAAGAGAGAACATATACAACAATAACTATAAATAGTAATAACACTAACAAGAAACAATTTACATAACAATAATAAAAATAGTAAAAATTGTAACATTACAGAAAATATTTACTAATAATGATTAATACTAGAAAACAATAAAACGTAAGTATAAAATACCAAAATGCAGAAACAATAAAAGAGCAATACCATAAAGGTCAGAGAGCGTGAACAATGTTATAGTTAAAAATAGAAGCGAGAACAGTCCAAACTACGGTTAAGTATCAGCATCTATCCATAACACTCTCTGAAATCTGAGTATTCCCCATATTAAACAAGAATGTGCCAAATACTCACTGGGACAATACATTCCTCAAAATACGGGCTATTCAAACCACTCAGCAAATAACTATGCATCAGATGAGAGTGTCCGATACATAAACGCGTTAGGAGTACTTCATCTCGAAGACACGAGCGAGCAGATGTGTGCCACTCTAGGAGTGGCTTAGCTGCACGAAATGTATGTTCATTCGGCTGGGATCAATCTACCTACAAATAAGGGTAATGGAAACAGTTGCAGAGATCTATGCTATAAGGAAGACTATATTCTAATGTGACTCTGGTCAAGGTGACGTGATTGGCAACTGTATGAGCACATTCGTTTCCCCGAACACAGATAGACATGCCACACAGCGAACAACGACTACACAAACTGTTATTGTAGTTGATGGCATCTCCCTAGATGTGTTGAACGACGGAATCTTTACTGAAGACATTCTATAGGCTCATAAGTACCATCCGAGAGTCAGTGCTAACCAGCACATGACGTAAGGAAAGCATAAGCGCATGGTAAAAGCCAAGCTTAATTACAGTTATTTCAGCAGTATATTCTGAACACAGGTCAAGGATAATTAATTCTAATCTGTCTTCGTCAGTGACAAATGGGCACTCAACAGAATTTCCCATTCTTAGGACCGTCTCTGTAGAACAAATTAAAATCCAGGTACTATTTAAATAATGCTGCAAATAGGCGTTGGACTAGACATAAATTTTGCTACAAATATATCAGTGTGGCCAACTGCAAATAGGAGAATAAAATAAATTTTAAGACTTACCATTTTATTATCGTGAGGTCTATGGATGACATAAAAATTACAAAATCATTTTACTTAAGCAGTTCAAAGAAGGTGAATGGTAAGAAACACACATAAGAGGGAAGCAGTTTCTTTCCTTTTTCCAAAACAAAATCTCGCAAAGGTTACATAATGTAAAGGTTTAATATAGAAACCTAACAGCATACAAACAAACATCCACACGACACGGAAAGAGAGACAAACACAGAATAAGGAACACTAGTGGCTTAGCTGACTAGCGGGTCTGTCATTCATGATAAAGAGATGGGACCCTAGTTGTAAACCTAATTGTTACAATAATAATAATAATAATAATAATAATAATAATAATAATAATAATAATAATAATAATAATAATAATAATAATAATAATAAAAACCGTATACTTTCTAAAATTCTGATCCTACTTTAGAGCATGTGTGCATATACCGGTCATGTGTGCACCTTTTGTCAATGAGTGGTCCTAAATGCAAAAAAATGATACAAATCTCTGAGAGAGAGAGGAACAGAAAATCTTTCTTATGATAAATTCTAGGAGAAAGTTCGAAGAATTGCTTTCGACAGGTGCTTTATTGTTTTTCGGGGATAGAAAAGTGTATCGGCTAGAAAGTACAGTATATAATATTGGAAATTTACAAGTGCATTTATTTACAATGCAATTTGAGGTGCAATGCATTTATTTACAATGCAAAGAAATTGAAGACTTTGGGGGAAACAACCTGTCAAGTCCAAAAAGTGAAAGTACAAAGAAGATTTCACAGTGGTTTTTCTTCATCCGATTTTCTTCAAACTTGGCACATATATAACACTAGTGAACAAGGTTTTTGCCACATGAAAGAAGAATGCTGATCTTTAAGGAAATTTGGCCGCTGAATTCGAATCTGCAATCCGTTTTTCTCTATCACGCACAGTTTTCCCTGACAGAGGGATTTTGAGGAAATTTGCCCCAAAATTTCCCTTTTTCTTCATTTTTGTACCTCTAGCTCGAGTACCCTTAGGCATATAAACTTACAAATTAAATTCTAGGTTAGCCTGATTTATACTTAGTAAACCCTGTAAGTTTCGTCTGAGTCGCATCATTATTCATTGAGAAATAAATATATTTCTATAAATATATGCTAGGTGTACTGTCCATTTTACCATATACAATAGGTGCAGAAAAATCACATGTAACTGCCACGGGAATTACAATATCAGCAAGGTTTACACTTCATTGGATTTGTAATAAAACATACTTTACAATGATGTATACACCATGTCCGCCATTTTTATAAGAGGGAAATTCTAGAGGGATTTTTCGGGAAATTTTATAAAAAGTAGATTTTTGTCTTATGTCACTGGTCATATAGTGATACAGAAACGGGAATTGCTCCGGATTAATCCTAATAAAAAACTAATCTTTAACTCCAATAGTATACAACAAAATTCTTAGTTTCCACGCCTTTTAAACGTTATTCAAGATAGTAAACAAAAAATTAATATTGACCTACTAAAACAAATATCAATAACTTACAATGGATCAAATGCACAACTGCGTTACAAAGTATGGAAATAAAACATTTGTACTTACAATTAATTCTTGCTTTTGTAGTGCCAGTCACTTTCTCTAACTAAAAACCAGCAGTAGTCGCCCATCATATGAGGATCCCATTTACCTTGATAACGTTGCTCCAATTTTTGCATGTCCTGATGGAATCGTTCCCCTTGTTCGTCACTTACAGCTCCTAAATTATCGGGGAAAAATTCCAAGTGGGAATGAAGAAAGTGAATTTTCAGTTACATTCTACATCCTAACCTTTGATAGCTATCCAAAACTCTTGAACAAATTGACGGTAATTTTCTGACTTATGATTTCCCAAAAATCCATACACCATTTAGTGAAAGCTCTCCAGGCGGATAGTTCATCATTATGTAACTTTGTCTCAAAGATGTTGTCCTTTAATAGTTTCCGAATTTGGGGCCCGACGAATATCCCCTCTTTTACTTTCGCGTCACTAAGTTTTGGAAAGTGACTGCTAAGGTACGCAAAATCTTCTCAATTCTTGTCCATGTTTTTCATTAAGCCTAATTTTATATTTAAATGGGCAGCAGATTTTTTTCTGAATTAACTAAGGGAGAATACATAACATTGTGTTTCCCTGGCATATATGTTTCTCTTGGGGACCATTCTTTTTGAATGTAGTGTGAGTCAGTTGCCCTATTGTCCCACAAGCAAAGAAAACAACAGTATTTTGTAAATCCTCCTTGAAGCCCCAGTAATATAGCAATGACCTTTAAATCACCACAAATTTGCCAACAGTACTTGTTATAATGTATCACAGCTAACAACACAGACAAACTTTCATAAGTTTCCTTCATCTCTACGGAATATGGATTTGGAATTGATGGTTTAGTGTTCCCATTATGTAGCGAAACAGCCTTAAGGTTTGTTTTAGAGGAGTCGATAAACAACCTCCATTCTTCAGGGATGTGTTGCCAATCTAGTGCATCCATTAAACCATCTATATTTGTACATGCACAGAGGGAATTTTGCATTATATAGTAACCTGAAAATTGTTCATGTCGGTTTCTGAAAATTGAAATTCTGGTGGTAGAGTAAATTCAATTCTTGAAGTCTCGATCCGAGCAACTCAGCTTGTTGCTTACTCAGATTTAGATCCCTCACTAAGTTATTCAGTCTGGACTGGTTAACAAGAAGAGGTGTGTTTTTGGTTGGGCTATAGTTTGGATCAAAGGAAGTTGATGGTTCGGGCAACTCATCTACTTGCTCTTCTGCTGAAGAAGATTCTTCTGACTGTGCGTATGGATCAGAGATTGGGAGTTCAGGTCCATGTGGTATGGGTTTGATCACCCACATGACACCTAAAGTAGCTATAATAAGCTTGTTTTAACGTTTCTGTTAATGCACGGCACTGACTTTTCACAGTATATTTTCCACACACGTAACAGAAAGTGTTCGATGAGTTTATACACGCACGCCGCGATCTCTTCATAGCGGAGAAAGAAAACAAACACGCACACGCACTTACGACCACTTGTCACAGGTAAATCCAAATTAAAACTAAACCTACAATATGCATGCAGTTATATAACACTTCCTTATCTATTTGCCATGGACCTGACAATTTATCAGTAGAGTCCGATTTTGCGCAGCTTTATTGCATCAGCTAAACACGTGTTGTTGTACAGCTGAATCAATGCAATCACATGCCAGGTGGTACAAAACCACAGATCTCTTACTCCAGGTCGTATACTCTCATTTTTCGTATTTGTGCCTGTATGGGTAAATGAAATTGTGTTTTTTTTCTTTCGGTGCAAAGAACGCAACATAACGTCATAAAATAAGTAGTACAAACAACATACATGCAGCTATATTTATTTCTCTAGAAATAATAATGCGATTGTTCTGAAACTTGCGAGGTTTCTTAAGTATAAATAAGTCTTATATGGTGTCATTTTTGTATTTATATTTCAAGGGCCAGTGGTACGAAAATTTGGAAAAAAAGGTATATTTTGAGGGAATTTTTCAGCCCCCTCCCCTTGTCACGCAAAAACCTGTGGGTGATAGAGAAAAAAGTATTGCACTTTCGAATTCAGCGACCAAAGTTTCCTTTAGGATCAGATGTTTTCTTTCATGTGGCAAAAACCTTGTTTACTAGTGAGCTATTGATTTATTGAATTTATATAAATCTATATTTTGGCGCAATTTCCTCTTCTGTATCACTATATAAACAGTGACATGAGACAAAAAATCTACTTTTTAGGAAATTTCCCGAAAAATCCCTCTAGAATTTCCCTCTTATAAAAATGGCGGGCATGGTGTATACATCATTGTAAAGTATGTTTCATTACAAATCCAATGAAGTTTAAGCTTTGCTTATATTGTAATTTCCGTGGCAGTTACATGTGATTTTTCTGCACCTATTGTATATGGTAAAATGGACATTACACGTAGCATATATTTATAGAAATATATTTATTTCTCAATGAAGAATGATGCGACTCAGATGAAACTTACAGGGTTTACTAAGTATAAATCAGGCTAACCTAGAATATAATTTGTAAGTTTATATGAATAAGGGTACCCGAGCTAGAGGTACAAAAATGAAGAAAAAGGGAAATTTTGGGGGAAATTTTCCGAAAATCCCTCTGTCACGGGAAAACTGTGCATGATAGAGAAAAACGGATTACAGATTCAAATTCAGCGGCCAAACTTCCTTCAAGATCAGGTGTTTTCTCTCATGTGGCAGAAAAAAAGTTAAAATTTGTTGACTACTGTAATAGACCAAAAATAAATTCACACGTGTTTCTTTGTTTCTTTCGGAGAACAGGTTAAAGGGCAAAGGGTTCCTTTCCAAACTGGGTCCCTTGATTCATAAGGACCACATTAAAGAAACTAAACTCCACCGATGCAAAGATGGTTCTATGGTTTGTTCGTATGTTGTAGATATGATGTTCCTGTGAAGAAGTCTCAATGGCAACAAACACAAATCATTGGCCGTTTTGCCACCACCAGACCACTTTTTTAAAAAAAGAAAAGCCGAAGAAAACGACATTCGAGATTTCGGACTAAATGACTAAAAAAGTGATGTTGTAGAATTTTGATTCCGAGAAAAACTCTTAATGGGCATAACCCTCAATTACTGATGTTTTGGCAACTACAGGGCCACTTTTTTGAAAACAGCCAAAGAATGTGATATCCTGGATTTCAACGAAAATGACTGAAACTATGATATGTTGTAGATGTTGTGATCCTGAGAAAAAGTCTCAATAAGCTCAACCACCAGTCACTCACTCTTTGGTAACTACAGAGCCACATTTTTTTCACACAGCAAAACTTAATGTTAAATTGGATTTCATTGGAATTAGTTGAAACCATGATATGTTGTAGATATTATGTTTCTGAGAAAAGGACATAATGGGTACAATAACAAATCATTGATCATTTGGCCCCTACAAGGTCACGATTTTGAAAATAAGTATCCGAAGATTGTGAGGTTCTGGATTTCGGTAAAAATGACTGAAACTGTGATATGTTGTAGATATTGTGATTTTGAGGAATGGTCTTAATGAGCACAACCAGTTATCACTGACCGTCTGGCAACAACATGGCCAGTTACTTGAAAATAACCAAACATGATGCTGTTCTGATGTTGGCAAAAAGTGACAGATGCAGTGATATGTTTTCGATATTCTGACTCTGGGAATAGGTCTTAAAGGGCACAATCAATATATACTGACCGCTTGGCCACTACGATGCCACTTTTTGAAAGTAACCGAAAATGTTGATGGTGTGAATTTCGGTAATAATAACTGAAATTGTGATATGTTGTAGATATGGTGTTTCTGAGAAAAGTTCTTAATTTTCACAAGAACTAATCACTGACAGTTTGACAACTACCGGACCACTGACAAAGATCTTAACGGGCACAACCACTAAAAGCTGACCGTCTGGTCACTACGAGGCCACATTTTTTAAAGTAACCGAAAATGGTGATGTTCTGGATTTAGGTAAAATAACTGAAACTGTAATATGTGGTAGATATTGTGATTCTGAGAAATGTACGAATGGGCACACCCCTAATCACTGACCGTTTGGCCACTACGTGGCATTTTCTTGAAAGTAACCGAAACTCTTGATGTCCTGGATTGAAGTAAAAACGATGGAAAATGTGATATTTTGTAGACATTGTGACTCTGGGAAAAGGTCTTAGTGGGAACAGCCAATAATCTCTAGCCGTTTGGAAACTACGAGGCCAAAGTTTTGAATGTAACCGAAGATGGAAATGCTATGGATTTAAGTTAAAATGACTGAAACTGTGATTAATTGTAGATATGGTGAATCGGGGAAAATATCTTAATGGGCACAAGAAGTAATTACTGACAGTTTGGCCACTACGGGGCCACTGTTTTTAATGTAACCGAAGATGATAATGTGGATTTCCGTAAAAATGACTCAAAAAATTTGTTGACTACTGTAATAGACCAAAAATAAATTCACACGTGTTTCTTTGTTTCTTTCGGAGAACAGGTTAAAGGGCAAAGGGTTCCTTTCCAAACTGGGTCCCTTGATTCATAAGGACCACATTAAAGAAACTAAACTCCACCGATGCAAAGATGGTTCTATGGTTTGTTCGTATGTTGTAGATATGATGTTCCTGTGAAGAAGTCTCAATGGGAACAAACACAAATCATTGGCCGTTTGGCCACCACGATGCTACCTTTTCGAAAAAAGAAAAGCTGAAGAAAACGACATTCGAGATTTCGGACTAAATGAGTAAAAATTGATGATGTAGAATTTTGATTCCGAGAAAAACTCTTAATGGGCATAACCGCCAATCACTGATATTTTGGCAACAACAGGACCACTTTTATGAAAACAGCCAAAGATAGTGATATCCTGAATTTCAACGAAAATGACTGAAACTTTGATATGTTGTAGATGTTGTGATCCTGAGAAAAAGTCTCAATAAGCGCAACCACTCATCACTGACACTTTGGTAACTACAGAGTCACATTTTTGCAAACAGCAGAACTTAACGTTAAATTGGATTTCATTGGAATTGGTTGAAACCATGATATGTTGTAGATATTGTGTTTCTGAGAAAAGGACATAATGGGTACAATAACTAATCACTGATCATTTGACCATTACAAGGCCCCTGCTTTGGAAGTAAATATTCGAAGATTGTGATGTTCTGGATTTCGGTAAAAATGACTGAAACTGTAATATATTTTAGATATTGTGATTTTGAGGAAATGTCTTAATGGCACAACCGCTTATCACTGACCGTTTGGTAACAACATGGCCACTTACTTGAAAATACCCAAAGATGATGCTGTTTTGAATTTCGGCAAAAAAGTGACTGATACAGTGATATGTTGTCGATATTCTGATTCTGAGAATAGGTCTTAATAGGCACAACGAATAATCACTGACCGCAGGGCACTACGAGGTCACTTTTTCAAAGTAACCGAAAATGTTGATGGTGTGAATTTCGGTAAAATGACTGAAATTGTGATATGTTGTAGATATGGTGTTTCTGAGAAAAGTTCTTAATTTTCACAAGAACTAATCACTGACAGTTTGACCACTACCGGACCACTGACAAAGATCTTAACGGGCACAACCACTAAAAGCTGACCGTCTGGTCACTACGAGGCCACATTTTTTAAAGTAACCGAAAATGGTGATGTTCTGGATTTAGGTAAAATAACTGAAACTGTAATATGTGGTAGATATTGTGATTCTGAGAAATGTACGAATGGGCACACCCCTAATCACTGACCGTTTGGCCACTACATGGCATTTTCTTGAAAGTAACCGAAACTCTTGATGTCCTGGATTGAAGTAAAAACGATGGAAAATGTGATATTTTGTAGACATTGTGATTCTGGAAAAGGTCTTAGTGGGAACAGCCAATAATCTCTAGCCGTTTGGAAACTACGAGGCCAAAGTTTTGAATGTAACCGAAGATGGAAATGCTATGGATTTAAGTTAAAATGACTGAAACTGTGATTAGTTGTAGATATGGTGAATCTGGGAAAATTTTTTAATGGGCACAAGAAGTAATTACTGACAGTTTGGCCACTACGGGGCCACTGTTTTTAATGTAACCGAAGATGATATTTCCGTAAAAATGACTCAAAGTATGATAGTGTGATATGTTGTAGATCTTGTGATTCTGAGAAAAGGTCCTAATAGTCACAATCACTAATCACTGACCGTTTTGAGATTACGAAGCCACATTTTTTAAAGTAACCGAAAATAGTGATGTTCTGGATTTAGTTAAAAATGACTGAAACTGTGATATTTTGTAGATATGGTGTTTTCTGACAAAAGTTCTTAATTGGCTCAACTAGTAAGCACTGACCCTTTGGCAACTACGTGGCAAAGTAGTTGCAAGTAACCAAAGATGATGCTGTTCTTGATTTCCACAAAAAATGGTTGATACAGTGATGTGTTGTAGATATTCTGATTCTGAGGAAAGGTATTAATGAGCTCAATGACCGCTTGGCCACTTTCGGTTAAAATAACTGAAACTGTGATAAGTTGTAGATATTGAGAGTCTTAGAAAAGGTCTTAATAGTAACAAAAGGTCTTAATACTTATATGTTGTATATATTGTAATTCTGAGAAATATACTAATGGACACACCCAATAATCGCTGACCGTTTGGCCACACCCAGGACACTTTTTTTTAAAGAACGGAAGATGGTGATGTTCTGAGTTTCGGTAAAAATGACTGAAACTGTGCTATGTTGTAGATAAAGTGATTTTGATAAAAAGGTCTTAATGGGCACAACCAATTATCACTGACCATTTGGACATTAAAACACCACTGTTTTGAAAGTAACTTATGATTGTAATATTCTGAATTTCTTTAAAAATGACTAACACTTTGGTATCCTGTAGCTATTGTGATACTGAGAAAAGGTCTTAATGGGCACACCAACTAATCCCTAACCGTTTGGCAAGTACGAGACCACTTTCTTGAAAAAAACGAAAATATTGATGATCTGTATATCGGTAAAAATGACTGAAACTGTGATATGTTGCATATATTCTGATTCTGAGAAAAGATGTTAATGTGTACAACCACTAATCACTGACCGCTTTGCCACTGACCGAAAATGGCCATGTTCTGGATTTCGGTAGAAATGTCTGAAACTGTGATATGTTGTAAATATTGTGATTCTGAGAAAGGGTCTTAATAGGCACAACCACAAATCACTGACTGTTTCGCCAGAACGAGGCTACTTTCTTGAAAGTAATCGAAGATGGCGAAGGTCTGGATTTCGGCAAAAATGGCTGAGAGTGTGATATGTTGTAGATATTGTGATTCTGAGAAAAGATCTTAATCTGCACAAAAAATAGTCACTGACCGTTTGGCCACGTTGTGGCCACATAGCTGAAAGTGACCTAAGATGATGTTCTGGATTTCGGTTAAAATGACTGAAAGTGTGATATGTTGTAGATATTACGATTTTGCTAAATGATCTCAATGGTCATAGCCAATAATCACTAACCCTTTGGCCACTACTAGGCTAGTTTTTTTTTAAAGTAACCGAAAATAGTGATATTCTGGATTTTTGTCAAAATGACTGAAACTTAGAAATGTTGTAGATCCTTTGATTCTGAGAAAGGGTCTTAACGGGAAGTTCCATTAATCACTGCCGGTTTGGTCAGTACGAAACATGTTTATTGAAAGCAGCCGAGTCGAAGATAGCGATATTCCAGTTTTCGGTCAAAATGACAGAAACCGCTATTTGTTTTAGATATTGTAATCCTGATAATAATTCTCAATGGACACATGCATAAATCCTCAATCGTTTGGTCACTACAGGGTTACTTTCATGAAAACAGCCGGGTATAACAATTTCTGAATTTCGGTAAGGTTGAGTAAAGTAAGATATGTTGATGGTTTCAACCTGAGTAAAAGTCTAAATGGACACAATCATCGAATTGTGAGCGTTTGGCCACTACAGAGCAAGTTTTTTTTAAAAAAAACAGCCGAGTATAACAATTTCAGAATTTCGGTAAGGTAGAGTAAAGTAAGATATGTTGATGGTTTCAACCTGAGTAAAAATCTAAATGGACACAATCATCGAATTGTGAGCGTTTGGCCACTACAGAGCCAATTTTTTAAACAGCTTGGTATAACAATATTTTGGTTTCAGTGTTATTGAATAGAACTGTGATATGTTGTAGATGTCGTTATCATGAGAATAATTTTCTAGGCCTTTCCACGGTTTTCTTTTGGCCCGCAAGATAAATAGCTGAATGTTGTCTATTCTGAAATGATGTTAATCGCTACTCTCCCCACCTCCTTTTCGGGTTATGGGATACTACTTTTCAGGGTTTCATAGAATTCTACCAAAATTACATAGTATTCTTACCTTTTGTTGTTTTAAAAAATGTGGCCTCGTAGATACCGAATGATCAGTGATTCCTGGTTGTATCCATTGGATTTTTTTCTCAGGATCACAATATATATAACATATCACAGTTTCAAGCAATTCCACCGAAATCCAGAATATCATTACCTTCTGTTCTAATTAAAAATTAAAAAAACAAGTGGCCATCCAGTGGTCAAACTTTCATTCATTGGCGGTTGCGCTTATTGAGAACTTTTTCAGAATTACAGTATCTAGAATGTATCACGGTTTCAAGCAATTCTACAGAAATCCAGAATACCGTTACATTCAGATTTTTTAAAAATTTGATCCTGTAGTGGGCAAACGGTCATTGATTAATGGTTTTGCAAATTGAGTCTTTCTCCCACGATCACAATATCTACAACATAAGCAATTCCACCAAAATTCAAGTTAAGGTTACCTTCTGCTGTTTGCAAAAACGTGGCCCTGTAGTTGCCAAACGGTCAGTGACTTGTGGTTGTACCCATTGAGACTTCTTCTCTGGAACACCATATCTAGAAGATACCACGCTTTCAAGCAGTTCCACCGAAAGTCAATTTCCTTTAGGATTGTGCTGGGTCTTTGGCATTTCGAAGGGGCATTGACTCTGCAACCCTCTCAACGACAAAACCCATAATTTCTACTTTGAAGTCATATGTGCATCGGCAGTTTCGTTTCTTTAATATGGTGCTTTTAACCAAGGAGACCCCGTTTTGAAAAGGGACCCTTTGGCCCCCTTATCCTATTTTTCGAAAGTAACAAAAATACATGTCGATTTATTTTCGGTCTATATGTGTCAAATTTGAAAAAAAAAATCGGATGAAGAGAAATCTTTATGAACATATTTCCTTAACACTTTCAACTTTTAGACTTGACGGTTTTTCGCACCAAAGTCTTCAATTGTCGTTAGAAGACATTATCATAAAAATTAAGTTCTATTTCTTCATCCATGCAAAGTCTTATGGGCTTCCTATGCCTCGCCTCTTCGAAGATAGATATCGAGAATTTAGCATGATTATATAATGATGTAGATATATTTAAGATATCGAACGTTGATATGTGTTAATATCGACATATCGTACAGGCCTAGATCCGAGAAATTATGCTTGAAATATACAAGAATCAACAATTAAAATCTAATTATGTTCTTCCACTTCTGTATTCAAGATTAAAGTGCAAGAGGATGAACCTGAACAAGCATTTTAAGGCAAAAAATATGTTAAAATAAAACTAGTTATATTTCCCCCTTAATAGAAAGGTATTAACAGAAAACCATTACTGTAATTTACCTTCGACTTTTGTTTCTGATTGCCATCACAAATTTGCGACAGTACAGGTACTTTACATAGTATAGCAATATACATGGTTTGTCCGGGAAGTAATAGGACTGATTTTATTCCGTCATAACTGTACTTCGGAGCGTGCGCGCACCGACTGGATCTTGTAGAGGGCGTTCCTAGCTAACGAACGAGCGGCTGGTCAGTTGTCTCCGAGCACACGGAGAGTCAGGACAGGCTTATTCGCGCGACATGTTTCTGTGAGTGGTGCAAGCCGAAAATGCAGCGTTAGTTAGAGCAGAGGTACGCGATTAAATTCTATGTTAAACTCGGTAAATCTGCGACAGACACGTTTGATATGATCAAACAGGCTTACCCAGATGATGCTTTAGCAAGATGTGGTGTGTTTCGGTGGCACAAGGCATTTTCGAAGGGCCGGGAAGAGGTCGCCGATGAAGAGCGTGCTGGAAGACCTTCGACTTCGACGAAGACCGACAATGTGATTCGTGTGCGCGAAGTTTTGAAGTCAGACCGTCGACTAAGTATTCGTTTAATTGCCCATATGTCAAATTGACCAAAAAATGTGGTTCATGAAATTGTGACAAGCATTTGAACATGCGCAAGGTGTGCGCGAAGATTGCCCGAAAAGTGCTCACTGACGACCAGAAATAGCGGCCAAGAAAATTTCAACATGTGTGAAAATGACCCCCAATTTTTGAATAACGTAATCACAGGTTACGAATCATGGATCTTTGAGTATGATCCCGAGACAAAGAGGCATTCTTCCGAGTGGCACACACCGGCGTCTCCTCGCTCAAAAAAGGGAAGAATGAGCAAATCCAAAGTGAAAACGATGCTCATTGTCTTTTTTGACATCAAAGGCATCATCCACCATGAATTTGTTAATCCTGGACAAACCGTCAAAGTGCAGGTGTTCCAAGTTTTACGTGGAAGTGCTCAAGAGACTCAAACGAAGGGTCAATCGAGTCCGACCAGACATCAGAGCCGACTGGAAGCTGCACCAGGACAACGCCCCGGCTCACACCGACTATCTTGTGAACAGCTACGTGACCAAAGCCGGCATCCCAACGCTTCCGCAGCCGTCCTACAGCCCAGATGTGGCCCCCCGGACTTCTTTTTGTTTCCTCGTCTGAAACGTCCGAAGAAAGGCAAGCATTTTGAGACGACAGAGATGATCCAAGCAGCTTGTACCAAGGGTCTCTCAAGGCTATTCCGGAGAATGACTTCCGTGATGCCTTCAATGCTTGGAAATCGCGCTGGAAGCGCTGCATCGACGAAGAAGGAGCCTATTTTGATAGTTTTTAAAGAATTGTAACGATTGGCTCAATAATTTTTTTAAATCGACTCAGTCCTATTAATTTCCGAACAAACCCTCTACTCATATTTTTTTTTCAGAACTAATCAGCCGGAAGATGAAAATCCAGTAATATTAAAGTGGAATATCCCTTTCCGGTACCTGGCTTTTTGGGCTATTTTTTAGACTTTCAGTCAAGCAGCTACTGCATTATCACTATTTATCCTAGAATCATGGTTCATACCTCATTCTCTTCAGAATGGAGCTGCCTTTCAAATGGTACCACTTGCACGCTCACACCATATACTAGAAGTGGGAAAAATGATGTCAAAGAAAATTTTGGAGGGAATTTTTTCTCGCACTTTTGGCCCCTCTGGAGCGGCCCTGTGTGAACATAGCCATCTAAAAAGTCTGATAAATAGTATTTGGTATGCTGAATGTGTGTGCCAAGTTTCAAGTTTCTATTTTGAATACTAAGGGCGGGAGAAATTTTATCAAGAATCCCCACCATGCCCCAAATTACCGTAAAACAACATGATCTCAGGTAAAAAGTTTCCTGAGACATCCATAATTACCCTAGGGTCATGTTTCGCCCATCATTCTCTTTAGCTTAGAACTGCCTTTCAGGCGGTATGACTCACGTGTCTCCATCATGAATCTCAGGCGGGAAAATTCCGATAAAATGGATTTTTTGGAGTGTAAATATCCTTTTTTTCAACTTTTAGCCCCTTTGGAGCCCTCTTTTAACACAGAGATCTGAAAAAAAATATGATAAATACTACTAGGTGGGCTGAGTGTTTATGTACAATTCCAGTTTTCAGGTGCAAAAGTAAGCCCGCCAAAAATATATATATACCGACAATGTCCCATGTTCCCGAAAATTTTAAGCATTCCCTGAGACATCCCTAATTACCCTAGGATCATGGTTTGCACATCATTCTCTTCAGAATACTGCCGCCTTTTAGGCGGTAACATTCACTTGTTTCGATCATGTATTTAAGGCGAGAAAATCCCGTCAAGCGATTTTTGGTAAAATAAATTCCCTTTTTAACGTTCAGCCATTCTCTACCACCCTGTTTTAACACAGAAGTACGAAAAAAATCTGGTAAATACTCCTCGGCGGAATGAATGTTTGTGCACAATTCCAATCTTCTAGGTGCAAAAATAAGCCCGCAATAATAATACCGAAAATGTCCAAAATTCCTCTATAGAGAAGTATATTTTGATAAAAATTCCCTGAGACATCCCTAATTACCCAAGGGCCATGTGTCGCACATCATTCTCTTCAGAATAGGACTACCTTTCAGGCGGAACCATACCCTTGCCTCCATCATGTATCTATGGCGGAAAATCGTGAAGAAAGGGATATTTTGGTAAAAATATCCCTTTTTTCAACTTTTTGCCCCTCTGGATCCCACTGTTTTAACGCAGAAATCTGAAAAATGTGATAAATACTACTATTTGGGCTGAATGCTTGTGCAAAATTTCAATCTTCTACATGCAGAAATAAGCCCGCCAAAAAATAATGAACATAAACCGGCCCCGCAATATTAAAATAAAATATATATTTTAGAATTATGACGTCATCACATCCTATGTCTCGATGCAGTAAGGTGTGTAACCATAGGTAAGGTCTTCTACAATGCCTCTGAACTTGAAAAAAAAAATAAGAAAAACGGACGAAAAAGCTAAAATAGGAGAGTTATAACGCAATGTGCTATGAAACACCCCGTATGGTACAAATTGTACCATGGGATCCCCAAAGGGATATTCTACAAAATATCGATAGTTCATTATCCTTATTTCTATCAGTACTTTTGCCACAGACTCAGAGCTACAAGACTAATAGAACTAGAAATGAAAGAATACATTAGTTGTTTTCTCGCAGACTAAAAACTTCTGTACTTTCCTGAGAATGTCCTTCTTTTAAATATAAGCTCCCTATCTCAAGATAATTGTGGCTACTGGGGTTTCAAGCTAATCGGTACCCGAAAGTGTAAAGTTTGTCTACTCTCAAATCTCAACAGTTTGTTAAAATATATTTCACATTTCATATTGTTAGTTCTTAATTACAAAAACACTTCTGGCTGATCCTATTCACGGTGAATTATTGAACTTATACACACCAAAAAATAGTGTAACAGATAACACCGTACAGCTAGACTATCCAATATACCCCTTCTTATCCCAAAATCGTGTCTGGTAAAAAGACCACTCCTCTCTCTTCTCTCTTCCTTTCTTCCGTATTAAAATGAACATCAACATGAGCACAATTATAACTTGAAAATATAAATGTATTAGTATCAATACAGTATCAATAAAGTGAAATAATTAAAATGAGACAAAATTAGATTCATAATTAATGTAGGGAGAAACTTAAACACTTCTCAATGAAAAATTGAAACGAATAGATATCTGTAAGAGATACAGAAGTGAGACAGAGAGAGAAAAGGTAACAGAAGAAGAGATAGAAAAGGGACCAGAGATAAAAATGTTCGAGGCAGTAAAAAAATTTAACATTATAAAGTTCCGTTTCGAGACGCCCATCAGTAATATGGAAATAGCGTTTGCTTTTTTAATAATTTTTCAAAACCATTGGAATATATACAGAATACTTGAAATATCCATTAAGTCACTTTCAAAATGAATACTAAAGTAGGTGGTCAAATTAAATACTCAATTTCCACACTGTAGAGTTCCGAGACATATCTAGGATCATGACAAAATTTTACACACACCCTTTCTTTCCGCGTGGTTCAGTTGCAAATTCGGTAGTGTTCATTAAACGTACTGATACGAAATACATTACAATCAACCTAGTAGTACAATCACTCTAGAGGACGCCAGTTCAAATTTTTAATAGAGGTGCAAAATGCACTTGATACCTTCTTCGTTTCAGGGTCCACCAAGTTCTATCGCGAAGGAATCCATTGCCTTCCAGAACGTTGATATAATTTCGCCGATGCTGATGGAGACTATTTTAGATGTTCCAGGTACAACTGTGTTAAAAAGAAAAATTGCTCTTATACTGTAACATATTTTTTCGCAATAACTTTGTTTCGTTACATATATTTTTTTCTTTACCTGTTCTTGGGAGAAAAAAGTCAGTAACTAATATTTCTTTAAACTTTTACGCAAAAGTAATGGGAAATAAGGATGAAATTAGCGAAAAATAGAAATAAATAGCAACTCTTATCTCCTACCAAGATAGTACTGCAAAGTCCTTAAATGCTAATTAAGTCACGATTTTATATTCAATTAAATGAAATGAAGTCTTTAAGTTTTACGTCCCACGTTTATGGCGGCTAGGCTAAAGGAGACAGTGATGATGACAAATGAAGAAAATGGTGGAATGAAGAAATAGGAAGAAACGTGAGTAACCCCGACAAAACACACGCACACGTTGTTTGTGCACCACAAAGTTCACTTGGCCGGAGTAGGGATTCACCGAAGGACCCCAAGTAACAGAGGTGAAAGCTCTACTACTTAGCAACCGCGGTCCTCTACATTTAAATTAAGCTGCAACATAACAATTATCGTTAGAAAACCCAAATCGGCAATGTTAATCTGTCGAAAAGGAAGAAAATCGATGAAACTTGTAGCCACTCCGCCAGGAGCCGAACAGCACTAGCCGTATCACATCTATAAACACTTTAGACAGAAATAAGAGAAGTTTTAGTATACTCGAGATAAGTTATGTGCAAACAGACAAGCACTGGTAACTGATCTGAGAAAAGTTCGGTCAATTCCACAAGGTGACCACAGAACCCAATGAGATTATAGTAAAGAAGCGCCATAATTGAAAATATGCAACATCTGAGGCGAAACTATATACGTGGGCCAAGTATCGTGTACTCAGTGTCAATTAAGTCGTCCTTCATCATGTCAGATTTCAAAGAAACTGGACATGGATTATCAGTAGGTATAGATTTTATTTATTTATTCATTTTTGAAGAAAGAGCTGTACCATGTAGCCGATATACATGTATGCTAGCTAAATTTTAGACCAGCGACAAGTGTGGGGCGTCTATGACCAGTTGTTCGCAGAAGATTACCACTAATAGAAACACGTGGAGTTTCGGTGAGTTTGTTAGTAGATACGACTTGGGTCTGAATTTCAGGACTTCTCTCGGAAACAAGATAAGTTCGGATGGAAACGTCAGAAGTCTGGGTTACCACAGATTTATAATAAGTTAGCTGCAACAGTCGCAAAGAGCACAGAAAGCGAGAAATTTCAAGTTTACTTTTAACCGACAGTTAAAATTAACGGCGGGTATCTTCTCAACAACTATTAGTTCTGGAGTATGTTTTTGACGTTCAAAGGCTAGGTAGTTTTGACTCTAACCACAAACAACGAAATCTGACACAAGAGAACGAAACAACGAAATCTGGGGAATATATTTATATTTTTTGTGCTTGATTTTTTAACTTTTTGGTGTTTTATATTTATTTTTAGTGCATTTTCAATGGTTTGGGCAGCTGACAACACAAACACTGTAGACACAGAACAGCAGGCTGGGATGTTTGCGAGCCCTACTCAGATGAACGAAGACGTCCAATAACCATCCACTCCAAGATTCCCAGAAACTACCTGCGAGTCTAGTTAGCAATATTCGGGATGGGAGGATATACAAGAATATTTGGAAAAGGAGTGATAAATAAAGGAGAAATGAAACAGTCCTCTAAGCTCCACCCTGTATCCGATTATGATAACCCCCTATATGGAGGGATGCTCATTTATGAAATATGAACGAAGTCGTCAAACTCGTTCCGGGAATATCATCCGAAAAACTTCACCCCGAAGAGTGAAGTACCTCGTATAATTATTTTTCAGCACAATATATTATTTCACATTGTCAGATTACTAATTAAATATTTCATTATGAGATATGAACACAACCCTTAGGGTAGATTTTTAGAAAATCATATTTTGTTTTTAAATTGTCATCGTCTAGCAATATTTTCTTATTTGTGGGGTAGAGAAGATATTGAACTTCCTGTAGAGAATATCATAAAAGCCTTAAGTTTAAAATTTTGTTGGGATAAGTTGAACAGTAAGGCTTCTAGGGGAGTGTACACAAATAGCGACGAACAAATTGACGAACAGACATACACATATTAGAAAATAATTTCTTCTGTATGTAGGTACGATAAAATGTATAAATTCGTCGAATATGTATAAATTTCGTAAATAATAATATGTAAAAATGTATAATTTTTTTTCATGGTCAGTATACACTCTTTCGTACCGTAGCTCGAAAGTAAAAAGACAGTATCTAGTCTTTCACTTCATATGGACTTTAGAACAATATTCATGTAAACTAAAAATAATGTTCTTTGTGTAATCAATTATTATATCATTTTTTGATTACAAAATTTATGAGATTATATTTAAGAAAAATATGCTTATTCAGTGAAAAATTGCTGAGAGAAATTACACCACCAATGAAAGGAAAGTATGCATGAAAACTTGGTTACAAGTTTTAAGAATTAAACTGTATAATGGTGAGTGTGAAATGAGGAGCAACCTAATTTTGTCAATAAATCTAATTTTTTACGCCACGATTACACATGCTGTAGAACTGAATCAGAAAGTTTTTAAATAACTTATACCACTGAAAACCAGTACTATTGAAAAAATAATTTCTCTCATTGTATGATGTTCCTGAACATCGACATAGTATAAGAAATTTGGCAGTCAGTATTTAATATGAAGACAAACTTAAGGGGGTAGTTCGTTCGAATATTTATTGCAACGTATTAAGGTATAAAACTAAAAAAAAATAATGAACACCATATTTTAGTATTGCTTTTACTTAATGTTATTTTAGTCTATTCTTCGCTACTGATATTATTAATACTTTTTTCAGAGTGTATGGGAAACTTCCAAAAGCTAACGCAACCATTTATTTGAATTATGTAGAAAAAATTGGGAATCTGAATATTACCAATCTGAAAGAATTTAAGAGGTTCAAACATGTGAAATTTGCCAGTAACGACACATTGAACGAAATTCGTCTTCAGGTGAGGGATGTTTGTGCTTATTTTATCAAGATAATTTTTTGGAATACTATTTTAGTAAGTAGATATATTTCTACGTATATGTTCACAATGCACATAGCTACTACATTTTATTTTAATATTTTCTACGAAATAAAAATATGCGTAGGTACTAGTAACTAATAAGACGTGGTTTCCAGTAGTCTCGCATTAAGAAATGAAAAATAGTAGTGTGTCTGGGTGAAATGTCCTCATGAGCAGAAGTCCTTTTGGGTTTTCCTTATGCCTTACGTTAGAGCTGTGCAATACTATGTATGCCAGAGGAAGGCTTCACGGTTGATATTGATATTTTCCGACCGTATTTATGACGTAGCGCGCTGTAATTTGGACATATACAATGCAAGTTAGTTTTTATATTTATCAATTTATTTGTAGTATGTATTTATAGTATATGTATTTGCTATATAGGAAATAGTACTACTTCCGTGGGAAAACCTGCGACAGCTTTTATTGATTACACTAGGCAAACAAAAAATACATTTTTTCTGTGACTGATATGAAAACAGCTAATCTTTATCTTTTCGGATGTGCTGATAAAGAAAATGCTAATGAAAACATAAGATTATCTCTCGGTTTGAAGTTATGATTTCTTTCCTTTATTACCTCTGTGAGTTTAAGCATGTATTTACCTTTTTGATATCCCTCGGAGGAAGATCGCTGAAGACGCAACAACTTTGCCTGGCGTTTGTAATTTTCTGCTACTGATTCTCTGATTAGTGTCCAGCCGTAATCAGCCAACATTGATTCACCTCACTTTCTCTGGTATATAATTTTCATGTCTGAAATTTCTTCGTGGAAGCAGTCCCGGTGCTCGTCGCTTACAGCACCACACTTGTTAGAAAAGAAGTCCACGTGGGTATCTTGAAAATGTAATTTTAATGACATGTTGCACCCCAGTCTATAGTAGCAGTGTATAAGATTTGTCGCATGATCCTTGTAGTTTTCACCCTCTTATTTCCTAGAAAGTTTATTGATTCACACTTGAAGAAAGCAGGTGGGACAGGACCAGGCTGACTGTCTCTGTGAGGCACTAGTCGCATGGGTGAGAATATGTTAGGATTTGTCAAGGAATTCCTTTTCTTGTTAGAAATACACGTATTGATGAAATTTTCATATAAAAGTAACAATCATTCACATGGTTCGATGGTTCTTTCCAGATCATGAGTATAGGAGGGTCAGTCGAAGGACATTCACGATTCAACCACGAATGAAAACTCGAGAAACAAGACATGCAACACGCATAAGGAGCGTAGAGCTTGTCCTGGTCCCCATTTCATAGCGAAAGTACAGTCTGTACGCCCACCTAACATTTAACCTTATTGGCTTCCTTTGCGATTACAATGTAGCCTGTCCGCAAATGTAGCAAAAATTGCCAACGCTGTTTACGCATTTCCAAGCACATTGAATCACAGGATCGACAATGACCACACGCACTAACTACATTTCAGTAAGATGTTCTCCAGCACACGAACAGAACACAGCTTATAACAGACTGGGACTACACTTAAATGTAACATGCTTGACTCCTCCTTCCATCGTCCCCTTCCTCTCCGCCTTGTTGCTAGGAGCTTGGAATAAAAAATAGCGATAAAAATACATACAGGTATTGATGATTGTAGGAAACGTAATCACTCTGTCTATCATCACCGGGATTTCGAAGCCTATATGGAAAGGGATTGACAATAAGCGTTAATAAAATATAATAATTTTAACTAAAAGCACCCTCTTGGAAACGAGAGCTAATTAGAGTTTTTCATGATACTTTTCGTTACCAGCAGGTAGTGCTCGATATACCTAACAAACATTTGTTTCATTTCAAACTTTTCGTTTTTAATGTACCGCCTACTGAGCAGCATCACATGCGAATGGGAAAATCCGTATTTCTTGTGGAGCAGGATTCCGGATACGAAATTTTGCATTGATCCTATAATTTTATTCTCAAATTTAAATTCCATTTTATAACAATTAAAACCAATCCCGTTAATAAAAGTAAAGTTATGTACGGTATATTAATCTTCAACTGTTAATACGCTAGTAGAAATCAGCAAAAGCTTAAGACTAAAAGGATAGTTCCATCTGATAAAGAATGTTGTTTGCCATGAATATATGTCGAATATATGTGTTCATGTACAGGATGCAGACAAAGTTCCACAGCGATCTTATATATAGCAAAATATATAGATCAGCAAAAAGTGCAAGTATAGTTTGAAAAGAAAATATTCAATACCAAACATTCGATACCTGTCTCCACCCACTGCGGATATGAGGGGTAACGTTAAAATTATAAACAGGAACACCCATTTCTGATTGCAAATTTTGATCCTATACAAGATTGGCAGTAATTTGACCTAGAACTGAAAAAAGTGTCTTCAAAGATGGCGCTTGAATCGCTACACAAAATTTTTGGGGAACCTATACGTTATGGAAATGGAAATTGTCAGTTCCGTACTCTCTGGCCATATTATTAGCTCACTCATCTGCGACTTCAGAGGTCATGAGTTCAGTTCCCAAACAGAGTAACATTTTTATGTTACTTTTGCTCGAAATAATGAATTCATATATTTTAACTCCATAAAAGTAATGTATTTGTCTCATGACTTGTATGTAATGTTTATGGTTCATTTTGGGACTTCATTAACGTGAGTTCCTCCCTTCTTACAAATCGGGGTGCTTGATTAACAAGAATATCCTCACCTCTCCGAAACACTGAGGTAAAACAGAAATCATGACTGAAGTTTATCAAATTGTTCACCTGGCCCTTCTTGGCAATGCGTTAACCGCAAATACACTTGCTGTTTGGTCTGTCAAACCTTACTCTATATGATTCCCCAATGAAAGAAGTGGAGTTAAATCAGGTTAACTTGGTGACCACTTTGTTGCAACTCTTCTATCAATCAAACATCGAGGGAAAATATTATAAAGCAAATTTCGTACAGCAGAGTATCAAGACTATATTGGAGTAGAAATCCATTGGGTTGAAACAATACACGGCCAAATGCATTTCCAACGATTTCTTGTATTGTATATATTATTGCGTCATTTAACATGTTGAAATGCTATGTCCCATTTAAAGTTCCGGTAATAGAAAATGGCCCAATAAAACGACTATAGAAAATTCTTACCCAGAAATTGAGTTTCTTCTGATAATGGCTATAAGAATTTCTCATCCAGTGATGATCTGTATCAAATCAATACCTCATATTATGTGTATTGACAGAAAAATTTAATTCAAGCTTGATTTCATTAGTGAAACAAGTCCAGATAAAAATATCATCATTAACATACCGTTGCATCGCAATGTCAAGTCAAGTCTAAAAACAAAAATTATTTTCTGCAAGCTCTTGTGTTAGTTTCGTTCTAACTGATGATATTTTTGTATCATGAGAATATTACGAATTGATCGTTCATTTCTTGCTACATGTTTGGCTACTTTTCTGGTGAATGTGCGACAATTGTCTTGATAATGTAGTAACACTTCTAATGACTTCTCATTGTTTGAAGCGGTTTGATGTCTTACTGATGTTGATTCATCTGTAACGGAACATGTTTGTGAAAAACAAGTCACTGTCCAAAATACATACTATTTTTTGACATGTTCTCTTTCTGTCTGAGCGTCATTGAATAAATCCGCAACTCCATAGTATGACAGTAGTCTATATCCATACCCTCTCATCATAGGAATAGTTCTTATTTCTCTTACCAAAAGGTACATTGCAAAACAATTACCAATGGAGTGTTAGGCGAAACGCACCTAACAAATTAATAAATATAAATTTGCGTATGGATTAGAGAGCTATGGAAAAGCTGAGTCCCACTATAAACTAAAGATGTTTGCAGTTCAAATTTGCAAGCAGACTCTGGACAATTGGACTGTCTTCTACTAGTCTAATTCGCAGTTTTGCCACAGCAATGTCCCGAGCATTCCTCGCATCGGTGCATCGGAGCAGTACGAATGATGTAATAAGAATTCAATTTTACGATTTGAGACGTGTCCCTTTCTCCACCCTCAGAGTTTGCAGAGCAAACTCTTTTTGTACTGTCGTATTAACGATGAGCAACTCTTTGCTATTAGCCCTGTGGCTACTCCATTGTTAGCACAAATAATTTTGAAACTTTTATTTCTTCCACAGATAGTACTGTTAATTCGGAATATACTAATCACAATTTAAATTTTACGTTTTCTTTTATTTAAGTAAAATGTATTACAAAAGAATTCTTGCAATTGTTAGTAAGGTATTTTATCTGCTTAAGATAGATTGAAATGTCAAATATTACATGCAAATATCGTTATCTATATATTCTTAATTGAGTGACAAATTATGTTAGTCATAGAAATTGCATACGAACTAACTTATTCTTTTTATTTAGGTGATGGATAACTTGAAAGTCCCAATACTTGGAAACACCAGTTTGGACACGTATGTCAAGTATCCAATGAGAACTGAGTATGGAATGTGCTTAGCAGTTAATTCTGAGCTTATTGATCTACAAAGGTAATTTGAAATCGTTTTACAATTTACCTCTAATGTTTTTTGTTTGGCTATATTTATGGGTATAAGGTTTCTTTTGCATTGACAATTTTGTTGATAAGTAAGTACTTGTATCGAAATAATTGATGGTCAACTCGTAATGCGCATCGCACTACTTTCTTTCTACAAATAATCTTCAAAGTCATTTAAATATATATTTCTCATTTTAACTAAATATAGAAATTGGTATTGTAATTATTTCAGCAAAGAGTTCAACTGTTCCTAGGGCAGAAAATTATTTCATTGAATAGACAATGCTTTCTTTTATATCTTTGCTTTAAACTTAAAAGAAAGTTTCATGGTTACCGGTCTTTTTCTCTCTCTCTTTGTTTATAAAGTAATTCGTAATTGATATTATACGAGAATACTCATGAAGCTTAGTGGAATAGGTTACACCAAAAGGTTTAAGGATGGACAAAAACTGAGTGAGATGTGAATCAAGCAAGTACAAAAGACTCATCAAGAAGATAGAAAAATAACTAATTTGGAATGAGATTAGGGTTAGAGAGCGTTTTTTAAGCTTTGAATGCAGAAAAGATACAGAAGTTAAGAAGTGACATTAGTGATGGTTTGTTGATGTTTACTACAGATATATTTATGAAGAGACTGGAGGTGTGGGAAGAGGATTTTAATATGAAAGTAAAGAAAAGACTAGAGAAAAAAGGATGGCGGTTAGGATGGAAGAGAGAACAAGAAGAAAACTGGGACAAAAAAGTGGTAGTAATTGGTGATGTGACGGTGTCGGAGGATGAGAAAAAAGTATTGAGTTTAGCGTATAATATTAAAGTGAAAGAACCCAGAGTGGACGCAGAAGAGTTTATATATTCGATAGAGCAAGCGATTGTTCAAGTTCGAAAAAAGGAGTTAAGGGACAAGATAAGAAGAAAGACCAAGGTGATTGTGGAAAAGAACATAAAGAACCCAAAGCGGAACCTTTCAAAACAAGAGTACAGTGTGTTGAAAGAAATAAATAAAATAAAGGACATATGCGTGCAACAAGCAGACAAAGGTGGCGCCATCGTAGTAGTGGATAAACAATGGTACAAAGAAAAGTTGATTGATATCCGTGATGATACTTACGAAGTGATAGGTGAAAGATTTATATGTGAGAAAATTAAACAAAAAAGTTTTGGTGCCAATAACAAAAGCAGGTTATGAAAGAAGTCTCAATAAAGAAGGTAGAACACCGATAATGAAAGGTTCATAAGGAGGAGGTAAAACTGTGACCAGTATTAGATTGCAGAGGGAATATATTTTAACCACTATAGGAGGAATTAAAGAAGTCTATAGAAATTTTAAGGAAACAACAAGAGACTAGCAGTGTGAAAAACTCGATGGAGTTAAAAGGAAGGATAGAGGAAGTAGGACAGAACAAATGTAAAACAATCATGTTCAGTATTGACGTGAAAGCTATGTTTCCAAGTCTAAGAAGGAACAACATTATTAAAGTCATAACATAATTGATGAAGGATAGGAGAATCAATGGTTGGAGTGGTGAAGGACTGAAGGAGGCCCTGAAGACTATATAGGTTAACCGTTATTGTGTTATAGGCGAAAAATTAGTAAAAAATAGAGAGAGAATAACCATAGGTTCCAAGTTGAGTCCGGTGGTTGGAGAAATTGTTATGAACGACTGGGAGAAGAAAGTAAGCATAAAAGGAAGTGGCAAATTAATGTTTTTTGGTAGATATGTTGATGATTGCATAGGGATTTGGAAATGAACTGTAAGGCAGTTGCAAAGGTTTGTAAAAGAAATTGAGGATACAGAGAAAGGCATAAAACTAGAGGTCGAGGTGGAAAACGAAGAGGATATAGTGTTCCTAGATATGAGAATAAGGAGAAAGCAAGGAGTGATTTACACAGATAGGTACCAAAAAGTTGCTCGTCAAGAAACTATTGCCACGCCAAAAGTGATGTGGATCTCTCGACCAAAATGTTTTTCAGTAATAATATGGAGAAAAGAATTATGCAAATAAGCAGTCAAAAGGCAAAGCAGAACAAAGTATACAAACATTTCAAGATCCTGTATCACATAGTGTCTGATGAAGCCAAAGAGTTAGTTGGCGAAACTGGAACAAGTGTTGAATTTTAATGAAAATATATAATTTTGCTCAACAAATAATTAGTTTATATTTAATCCTAAAGCTTGTAGTATATAAATAATATAGTGTAATCCGAATTGATTGCAATAACGAATTCGTACTATATATATAAGAAATTTCTGACTTCCGATAAGATCCTCCTTTAATTTTACATTTAAATTTTTGTTTTAAAAATTGCAAAATTAAAAAGATGTACCTAACCGTAATTAGTTCTTTGTATGCACGACTTCAAAAGTGCATTACCAAGTGCAATTCTCCCTTTCCTGCAATATTAGGAAACCATGAAAAACAAAATGATTGGGGTGGTTGAGAATTAGAAAGGCGTTGGACCAAACCTAAATGTTGTTACAAATATATAAGTATGGCTAACTGCGAATAAGAGAATAAAATAAATTGTTAACAATGACGGTTTTATTATCCTGAAGGCAATGGATGACATGAAATATTACAAAATGATCTTAGTTAAGCAGTTCAAACAAGGTGAATATCAGAGGTAGCATTTCTCCCTTTTTCAAAAAAACAGAATCTCTTAAAAAAGAAAAGTTACATAATGTAAAGATTTAATATAGAACCAGCAGCACTAAAACACACATCGCCACGAAACGGAAAAAGAGACAAATACAGAATAAGTGACACCAATGGCGTAGCAGACTGGCAAACACCCCATGTAAGATAAAGTGATAGGACTATAGCTGTAAACTCAATTGTTGTAATAATAATAATAATAATAATAATAATAATTATTATTATTATTATTATTATTATTATTATTATTAAAAACATCTTTTCTTTTTAAAATCTCAGACTCTGCCTAAAATCATGTCTCTATATAGTGGTTATGTGTGCACCCTTTTCAATGAGTGGTCCTACAGGCCAAAAGGGATAAAAATCTCGGAGAAAGAGGTATAGAAAACTTTCTTATGATAAATTCTATGTCAAAATTTGAAGGAGTAGCTTTAGACATTTGTTTTTTTGTTTTTTTTTTGTTAGAACAAAAAATGTTAGCGGCTAGGAAATTATACTATATAATATTGCAAATCTGCAAGTGGATTTATTTACAATGCGATTAGTGTTAATTAAGTTTTATTTCTTCATCCATTGCAAGTTTTAGCGGACCCTATACTTTGCTCTGCCCCAATATTAACATTGAAATTTCAGGATGTTATATCGATGTCGATATAGTAGCCCTATCGAGTGTTGATATATGACAATGTCAATATCGATACATCGACACATCGGACAGACCTAGATCCGGGAAATGATGCCTTAAATATATAATGGAATCAACAATCAAATTCTAGCTATTTTCTTCCATTTCAGTATCCAAGGTTGAGTGGCAAGGATGTTAACACGCATAAAAAAATTAAGCCAAAAAGTTATTAAAATAAAGTAGTTATACTTCCCCTTTAATAGAAAACTATTAATGTAAAATTATTGTTGTAACTTACTTTCACTTCTGCGTCTGTTTCTGATTCTGATATCTTCATAATTTCTTATTAAAATACTTACTAACATATCCTCATTTTATTGTTCTTACAAACCAATATAACTAGCCAGTAAAACAGTTTAGATTGATCGAGTCGTTGGTAATGATAACAACAGTAATTCATGTCGTTCCCACTTTCTATTACAAAATCCTTGTTAAACGAACAAATATATGTTGCCACTAAAATAGTTTAGAATGATCGAGCCCTTGGTCTCATACCCAGAATATCTCATGTCATGGACCCCAGCCCCTCATTACGAAATCCTGGATATGTGCATGCGACAGTATACATACTTTACATAATATACCAATATACTCTATAATGTGTGACACCCAAGCAAACCGGAAGGTAAATTTAGTGTGATATTAAGGAGAAATGTTCTTCAAAACAATTATCATTAATTGTCCGTATTTTCTTATATCAGTACTGGTACCACGGACAGAGAGCTACAAAACTAATAGAACTAGAAATTAGAGATTTCATTATTTTTTTTCTCTCAGAGTAAAATAATTCGGCATTTAGCTAAGATTGTCATTATTTTTACCGGGCTAATTCAGGCTGGAATCCTGCTTTTTAGAGAAGTGCATAGGCAAGATATAATGAGTTTTATTTGAAACTTGACTCGGCTCTAAAAATTTTCTCCAATTGAAATTGACCATATTTAAAACGAAGGAAATTCTGAATCTAGTTTTAGGCATTATGGAAAGAAGACACGATAACGTGAGGCACAAGGATATGAAGAATCATACGGGAGTTAAATGTTACTACACTGCAATTATACCAATTATAATAATAATAATAATAATAATAATAATAATAATAATAATAATAATAATAATAGGACCAAGAACAAGAAATATTGTGATAAGGTATTTAACTTCTTTCAGTTTTTTTAATCTTCGTTACTGTCTTTTTCATATATCCTCCTATATTTCATTTTACTAATATAACACGGAATATAACCATAAAACATGAACTGTTTTTTTCGCGAATACTAAAAAGTGCAGTATTGGTTTACTGTCTGAATACTGACCTAGGTGGTCGAGAAGTCTACGAGGCAAAGATGTCATCCACGAGGATCCCGGTTTGAGTTCTGAAAAAGCATGTATTCCGGCTCGTGGCAATAATGGTTAGAAAATACTGTGCGCCGGCCAAACACGTTCAAAATTTTCAAACCGGTCTGGACTACGGCTTGGGCTAAAACATTTAACCGTGCATACCTCTGTCTTGATACTAAGTAAATACTGATATTCACGCACACAAGATAAGTTTTGGCGAGGCTGTCTTGTCATAAAAAAATATTCTACACACGTTATCGAGATACGATAAAATGCTAGATTTGTCCCCTCTTGTGAACAAAATTAAAACTGTCCAACATTACTGCTTACATTTCTCATAACTTTCGTTTTCCAAATAATTAAGTGATGATTTCAAAATAAGTGAAAATGAGCTGCACGGGTGAGCTAAATATCAAACTAGATTCGACTCCAAACTTGACCTAAGAACAATGAATCGGCTCGCAACTCGAATCTGGTAAATTACCTTTAACAACACTTGTGCTGTAAATTACCTTTAACACACATCGTTACTGATTTCCGATTTTCTGAGCTTGTAATCTGCAATTATGGCAAACTTAATTGTTCGTGGAGACAAGTATTAAATGTTAGATATCTGTATATTTATGTTTTTAATGCAGCTTGTGACACATACAATAGAGAAGCAGGCAGCAATTCTCGATGGCTTGATCCAAAACGAGCTTAGGGTATAGAAATACTATAAGAAACAATAGACTCTCACATATTTAAACACATTGGTGTGGCGTGTGTGATGACGGTATTTATAGAATTCGACTATTGTTATATCTCTTCTTCCCTGCTGGAAATAGAAAAGCATTAAGCATACATCTTCTACGCGTTACACCAACACCTTCAAAATCACTCTTTAGCAGTCGTGTTCGTCTTAGCATATTGGTAAGAAAGTCAGTTCTTACTTTCTGAATGTTCACTTTGTACTGTAAGCAGTTCGGTCGTACCCAATCGGATCCGCAATGTTTGTAGTATCTTTTCGTAATACACACAATTCTGCTCACGGATGTAAATTAACAAATGCCGAGAAACATTGTTGAAAGTACCTAGGTATTTGTAATGCCATTGAGCTGGAAGGAACGAGTAAATATTGCGTTAGTTTGAATTGCAGAGGTTATGATAGCCACACACAATGTAAATTCGTTGTGGTTCGTATTTCGTTTTGATGTCGTGGCACAGTACGTAGAGCATCTATTTACGAGTAAGAGGGTCGTGGTTTCGAATCACTTCTAATCCATCTTTATTTTTAAATATGATATTAAATTAAAATTTTAAACAAGAAATATTAGCGATAGGTGATTGCCAGTAATTATGCTTTATTTGAAACATAAATATAATTGAGAATAGATGTAAAGGAGAGAGGAGATAATACTTGTTTCCTATTTTTATTTTGTTTTTAAGACACCTTATTGTTAACAAATCACGAATTTAGGCAATTTAACATATTTTGAAGGAATTAATTTGATGGTTGATTGGGTTTTCGCCGCGTCTCTGTCGCTAGTTGGCCGATGGTAGTGCAAGTTTCAAAACAAAAGTGGAACCACAGCGGATCGTCGCTACGGAGCCGCTAATATTTGGCGTGATGTGGCTAGTTCTACATCGATATTCCACCGACACTTATACCATGAAATTGGTTTTGACAAGGAAACATTTATTTTGTTAGTTGCATTGCCCAATCAAACAATGCGCAATTGATGGAGGAGTGAACACAAGTGAGAAATCCACAGTTTTACGAGCTGACACTCAGAAACACAGGAGATACAGAGGAAAGAAGAATCTAGAATCATGTGAAGATAGCAATGCAAAAAGTTCACTGACACAGAAAAAACTTCAAAATGATTGAAGTTATCAAAATGACATTTATAGAACAGTATACTAAGCAAACATTAAACCCGCAGACATGCTCAATAAAATAATATGTAATGCAGTGTTTCGAACTAAACACAAAATGAAGTTTTGTTAAATGGCACGGAACACAAAATATAACTTCTTGCAAATCAAATTATGAGCAGAAGTTTTGATGTACAGTGTTGCCAACGTTTGAAGATAGGCATATAAAATTTCCTATATGAAGTTTTGAGTGTTGTGTTTGATACTATTCTGATTTTCCACTAGGGCGAAACTCATGCAACATTTTGATTCGTCCCTTATTTTCGTACTTCAGTGATTATATTCTTGTTTGTGGTCACATATTTTGGTATTAACTTGTTCGAATCGTGTACTGTATGGAGTCTTCTACATCCAAGATTCATAAACGAATTGATATGACCTATCCTCAAAAGTTAGTAACACTGTATATTAATATGTCAGAGGAGTCTTTCTACTCATAATTAGATTTGCTACATGTTATAATTGGTTTTCTAGATCATTGAACAAAACTTCCTTTTGTGCACATTTGGCAACACTACATTACATGTGGTGTTATTGAGCATGTCTGTAGGTAGAATGTTTGCTAACTATACTGTTGTGTAAATGTCATTTTGAAGTTATTTCTGTATCAGTGTATCTTTTGCATTGCAATCTTCACATGATTCTAAAGTCTTCTTTCCTCTGTATCTCCTGTGTTACTGAGTGTCAGCCCGTAAAACTGTGGATTTCTCACTTGTGTTCACTCCTCTATCAAATGCGCATTGTTTGATTGGGCAATGCAACTAACAAAATAAATGTTTCCTTGTCAAAACCAATTTCATGGTATAAGTGTCGGTGGAATTTCATTCATTCATTCATCTTTATCATTCACATCCTTCATTATTATTATTATTATTATTATTATTATTATTATTATTATTATTATTATTATTATCATTATTATTATTATTAGTAGTAGTAGTAGTAGTAATAGTAGTAATAGTAGTAAGAGTAGTAGTAGTAGTAATAGTAGTACATACCATTTTTCGTTAGTCATCACAGCAATTAAAACTTAGCAGGAAATAGATCTCAGAGTTAGTAGAACAGCTTCTTTTTGTTGATACAAATCGTAATTTTACAGTTGTTAAAAGCAATATTGCTGTGTGTAGAGGTAGAAGTGATTTGACCTTCAAAGTTACTATTGCCAAGTATAAAAATGAAACCTGTGTTTAACCTCACTAAGTATGAATCAAGGACTAAGCATGACCTGGAGCTATTATACCTCTGCTGGGCCCCACAATCACCAGATCTTAACATCATTCAACTATTATGGTCTGAGTTGGAAAGGCGTGTTTGGTATCATTACCCTCTTCCAGCATCCTTTAAGAAACTGGGTGATGTTTTGGAGAAACAATGGTACAAAATTCCACACATCACTATGCCGGAGCTGTATATGTCCATCCCAAGCCGGATCCAAGCTCTTTCGGACGCGAAAAAAGACCCCACACATTACTAGGTACGATTTGCACAATTTATCAAACGTTTAATTTTTTGTGCAACCTTCGTGTATATATATATATATATATATATATATATATATATATATATAGATAGATAGATAGATAGATAGATAGATAGACATATGAATCATAAGACAGTGTTTGAAATCCAAGATTTGGGTAAATTAGTGTTGTCCACGATACTCGAGAAATTTCTCGTCTCGAAAACAAGGCGATAATTATTGTTTCTTTTCTCGTCTCGAATTTAACCCTTTCACTGTGGAAGGCGACGGAAAAATTTCCCTAACCTGCGAATGTCGATTATAGTCGACGTGTTAAAATTTGTCTGTATCTTGGGTTTGTCGATTGTAGTCGCCAAAGGTTTTCTGTGTGATTTCTATTGTTTATCGAAAACAATAGAACACAAACAAAAATGAACGGTACAACTTTGGCGACTACTCTCGACAAAGCCAAGATACGGACAAACAAAGTTTAACACGTAGACTATCGTCGACATTCGCATGTTAAGGAAATTTGGTTCTGTTGACAAAAGTCGACTTCCTCTGTGAAAGGGTTAAAACGGTAAAGAGATACAATATACAGTATTTGTTTTTGTTGTGCCACAGTGCAACATTTTCTAGTATAAACTGCAGAGGCACGTCTAGAGATGTTAGTTTCAAATGCAAATTGGCAAGTATCTCTGACACTTTCATTCAAGAGGTCAACCCTTTGGGAGTTTGTTCGACAATACGACTACAGTTACTAAGATTTTACGTGTTCCTAATTCTGTGATGATTCGGGGTTGAACATCCTATAAACTATTTCAACTTGTAATATCGTTTCAAATATTATCAAAACCAATGGCGTATTTAGGATCTTGTTTCGGGATTCTTCAGAACAAGAAAAAAGCATTTGTGTTGTACGTATAATGCGAAAATAAAATAATGAAATTATTTCTATGACCTTGAGCTTGGTAGGCCCCTAAATATGCCACTTATCTAAACATTATTGTTATATATATTAGAGCAGAAATGTAAAAAAAACTTCAAAGTCTTACTAAATACTTGTAATCATTGATTTGTTCACACAGAGCAATATCATGATGGTGGAGCAAATATTTTTCAGTGCTGTTGAGTTACAAGTTATCATACCTACATAAATAAGTTCTTGGTTTCTGAGTTAAAATGTTTTTACGTAAATTTCCAAAAAAAAGGTGCACCCAATTCTTATTCTGCACCTCTACCTAATTAATTGATATGTTGAACGTTAAATGTGAAGATCTTCTTTCGATGCAAGTATTACATTAAACCTTATCCCGGCAACCGGAACCTCTCAGGCCCAGTAACTTCATTTCTTAGAATTTCTCAACAACCATACATATTTTGATGACGTTAAATTCTGAATTATTCTATCTTTAGTCGATATATCGAGTTGATAAAGCTAATGTATTGTTCTTTTAAAAGTTAAAAACCTTGTTCTGATGTTACCGGGCAACTGAGGCCTAGGAGGCACCGTATGTCTTTAGTGCAATTCCTGTGAAATACTAGAGCAAATGGGCACATAATTATATATTGAACACGTGGCTATTGTAACCTTCAGTCGGAAGAGTATGTGACAATAGAGATTGAATTTTACGTGTTCTCCACTTAAAATATGTACGGGGCCTCACAGGTCCCGGTTGCCGGTTTACGTTACACAAATCTCTGGGTCGGACTTGCTCTTCTGTTCGGCTTAGAAAAGAATTACACAAAGCTTTGCTGCTCGACAAATATATATATATATATATATATATATATATATATATATATATAGTCTAGGTTAGTCGGAACAGTATGTAACAATAGACATTGAATTTTGATTGTTCTGCACCTAAAATATGTACTGGGCTTGCCAGGGTCCGGTTGCCCGTCTACGTTACAGAAATGTGTTGCCCAGAGAAGGGTAGATAATCCAGGAACAAACTGCTTACCTTATCTTTCTTTTCATCTTTTAAAAATTAATAAAATCATATATAATGTTGTGTCTTGTCGTTTATTTATAATAATAATTATTATTTTAAAGTGTGCAGTGAATATTTTAAACATTCTATAAGAAGAAATCACTACTGCAAGATTTGGTGCCGTGAGATTATAAATGACAAATTTTTATCCCGCGTGGCTCTGCCCAGGATGGATTTCGTCTGTCAAGATTTTGACTATGCGAGATTTTGGTCAGCGAGGTTTTCGCCAGGCGAGATTGTAGGGCGCGAGATTTTAGTTGCGATGGTTCACACGCAAACCATCAACAGATCAAGTAATAACTCTGTTGTGATGAATGGTAAATTACGAAATAGAACTATGCACGAATCTGGATATATGGAACAATAACTTTATAACTTTATATAACTTTATTGATTCCCTGCGATTTGCGATCATTTCAATTTGCAACTAGGCCATTACCGTCTATCGGCCAAATTTGATTGAATGTCTGATAAGATTCTTCAGCCGAAAAAAAATAATAATTCCAGTTTGCGACCAGCCGGTAATTGGTTATTTAAATGAACCAAGCGAGTTGGCGTTATGAACTTCGTAGGGAAAACAAGGATAATCATCTCTTTGTTCAAAAGTGACACAATTGAAAATTCCTAAGATGTAACGTAACGTTGGTGAGGAAACTGAGTCAAAATACTATATAATACAAACACACATATTATATCTATATCTACCCCTCTCTCTCTCTCTCCATATATATATATTTATAACGAAACGATTCAGGGTCGGATCCAGGATTTTCTAAGGGGGTGCACCAATAACAAACAGTTTATTTGAATTGAACTGGAATTTTTAAATGGCTTTAGGCATGTGTAGTACCAATGAGAAATTGAACTGGTAATGCTACGTGTCTGTTCTCGGTGAATCCTTTTCTTTCAACTTTTAGTCAATTGACTTACTCTATTGATTTTGCAAAACTTCCCTTTGTTTTAAGCCCAAACAGAAATATGACAGCAGCAATTTTTGGGAAGTGCTGGAATTTTTACTGCTAGCTTCTTACTTTAGGTAGTTTATTTTTTTTTAACGAAGGGGGTGAAGGGAGTTTCAAAACAACACCGACAACGTTTGAGAGGTGATTCCTGACATCAAGAGAAGACAAAAGCTATACACCAACCTGAGTGCACAAATGCTTTCTTTCGGAGATGTAGGCTGCCGAGAACCGAAACATTGAACTTCGAAAGTGCATAGCCTCCAAAATATGGGACCTACAGTAGTCGGGTGAAGACTTCACTTCGGAACTAATGTGTGCACTATTTACAAATACCTGTTTCAGAATCCTAAGGTACTCAAGCAGCAATTTTGGCACAGGGAGTTAGGTTAAGGGATATACCTTGAAGTAGTCACCAACTGCATCTATTAAAATTGTTGCAGAAGTACCGCAGAATTCTAAGGCATAGATATTTGTATACGGCACATACTAGTTCTTAAGGGAAGTCTTGACCTGGCTACGGTAGCTCCCATAGTATTGGAGCAATGGACCTTTAAACTTCAACCTTTCATGTTTTGTGCAGTCTACTACTCCGAAAGGAAGAACTTGTGACCCAGGTTGGCCTATACTCATTGCCTTATCTCGGTGTCAGGAACCACCCCACAAAAGTTGTCGGTGTTGTTTCGAAACACCATTTTTTGAAATATATATTACTGTATTTGTTGTTTTGGAATATATGGTGAAATACATAAACGGTCTTGTTTTGAAATATATATTACTGTAAATCACGTTTCAGTGAAAAAATATTTCACTTACCCTCGGAATACCAATATCGGGTCAAAAGTATCTATATCCTCAGAAATATTGTAATATTTGTTTATTTATTTTGTATATTACTGTCACGCACATGCCTAAAATACCATGATTTGTTCTTTTATCTTCCCAAATATTTCTTTTAAAGTTATAAGGTTTAATTTTTAAAGTTACATTCCTCTTTTTAAAGCAAAATATTGATGATAATGCTTTTAGTTTTGCGTTCTCTCTGTTGTGTCTGCTTTTTCCACCGCACAAGAATCAAGATAGGGATAATTCAACTGTTAATGCACTTTTAGAGTCTCCATATATAGCGATTATACACAAGCAATTTCTCTCAGTTACTTTAAGCATTTCAATAAAAAGCCTCCTTTTATATTTTAATTCACAATTTTCTATCCTTCGTATGTATTACTGCACCCCAGTTTTGACAGCAAAGATATCATTTTAACCTGACGCTTTCAATATCCATTTAAATTCAATTATTACTTGCATATAGTGAGACCACGTAGAACTTGTTCCACTAAATCTTGTTCCTTGAGGTAAATGAGATATTTTTTTCACTTTTTTATATCATTCACAAATTATTCTTTTGCAAAAACACATATCGAAATAATACATTTTTATTTATTTATTTCAGTCTCGGACAAGAAGAACGAGAGAAATGCACTATACCTTACTACGACATGAGCTATGAAAAACTAGGTTTTGTTCTGATGTATTTAAACTCAAATATAAAGGTAATAATTCCACAACATTATTATATAAGTAATATACGTATGTGTTTTTGAACATTTTGTTAAATAATAGATTTCCTGGCTTCTCCTATTAAAATTCCTGTCGTACATTTCCTACACAAACTATACTTTGTTCTTAGGTATTAGATAATAAAACTATTTCATTCGTTGATTAAAGTATAGGCATGCATATGCTCTCTATCAAAATGGGTTATTTTCAGATCATTTATCTAACAAAGATAGAGATCTCCTTTCAGAGGCGATCTTACGCTTTTGCGAAGCGTAGGCAAGTAGACGATTAAATAACATATTATTAAAGATAAAAGCCACACAGAATGGCTCTGTATCGCAAAGCAAATACAACATTCTCGATTTCAGCAGTGTACTTGCTATTTGCAATTTTAGAGAATGTAGCCTATATATCATATTTTATGAACAAATAAGTAGTTTTGTAGTTCTTAATCTTTAAAATACGGATGCTGATATGATTTTACTATAACACAGTTTGTATATATATATATATATATATATATATATATATATATATATATATATATTAAAAGGTCTAATTTTAGCACATTTTAAACAGGTGACTTACATGTTGCACAAAATATAAAAGTAATGATCATATAACACTTTCCATAACTCTTTAGGGTTTATGTTGTATAAAGAAATTATTTATAAATCTGTTGAAAAACCTGAAATATGCTCTTTTGAATTTCGTTTAAATTATGAAAATTGAGCAACAAATAAATGCGTTATTAGCTTCTGCTCTCCACATATATACATATGCATTTTCTTCATTTTGACGTCTGTTGAACGCTTGCCAAGTAACACAAATATCCACAAGTGTGAAGGGAAGTGGCTAGAGTCCAGCTATGGAAATCCATAAGTTACATTACTGCATGTGATATTCTCGTACTAATTTTTTTTAGTTTTAAACTTAATGGATATTGAAATGTCCTGTAGTTCATAACATTAGCCAGACATAAATGGGATTAAAAACCTACAGTTTTGCACAACAACTTGGTACATTGTCTCGCATTTACACCTGATCCTTTTAGGGTGGTTGTACACCGCAAAATTTACTTTATGAGAGCTGGGATCGAACCAAGAATCCCTGTACCAGAAGTGAAATTATTTAAAAGAATTCGAGAATTGAAATGTAAATATAATGTAGAGAAATTTGAAAAATAAAAAAGAACTAAAATGTTCCTTCGATGACTTAAAAATAACCCTAGAAAAATTCTCGATATTTGTAATTTGTAATAACTACACTATATATTAAGAGATTTTTCAAAATTTAAACTACAGTAATATGAATAAAGAATGAAGAAACTACTTATATACTAATGTTGTTTATCTCCAATAAGAAATTGAAATATGAGACTTATTTATCAAATGATTTAAAAAGTCAATTTGAAATATATTTTAAATTAGAAACGCATTTTCTATCAATATATTAATAGTTGGAAAACACTATGAATCAAATGTAGAAACCTTATACATAATCGTGATTTAAGAATGGATAAGTACCAGTATCAATAGAGTATTAGAAATCGATACAGATTCAAAAAAGGAAGTCTAACAAATATGTGTAAGAAGTATTCCATTAATTTTCTTCCAAAACTTTCAAACGTTTTTTCCAATATCATATAATTTATTTATTGAAACTGTACCTCTTCATGATCACCATTAAGGTACTAGGTGAAAAAAGTATAAAGAAATACTACTTTATTAAAGTTCGTTTATTCGAACACACACCAAAACAAAATATCCATAAAAATGAATTCTCAAATTCTCCGATAATTTAACCCAGTTCTGTCCTTTTCAACGTCTTCCCAGGTATTAATCACGAATGAGCTTCATTTTCTAACAATTTTTCCGGTCTTCGTAAAGAAAACAACTTTTGTGTTCCAAATACGACTATCACTAAACGACACTTTTCTTCATTTCCTGACCCTCTCAGCTTCGCTATCGACTTCCTCGGCTCCCTCTGACATTGCCGACCTTATTGCCTGCCACTGATTTCTCCATGAACCTTCTCGGCCAACATTGGCCTCCGATCGAGATACTCAGTAATCTGTCAACGTCTCCCTGTTAGAGTTCTATCCTCTTCGGTCACGGTCGGTTTCCCTCCGATCCCCTGCCCATCCCCTGGGATCTTCTCAACCTTCTTAGCCATACCACCTGAGACCTATCGACCATCTGTGAATGCTTCTGTCCTCTTCATAGACCTCTCTAACCTTCATTCGAATGTTTATCGCAAGTATGTAAGTACGGCTGATTCTATGTACGTTACTGATACATTTAAAAATCTAAGCCATGACCAAACATATGTCCTTTTTAACTTTATTCCAAAACTTAGCAATATATCTTTTATTTCTTTAAAATATATATAAAAAGTATCTTTTTATGTATGATATATATAATCTCCATAGAAAGAAGTAGTACAATAGAGACAACATAAAACACCAAAAAGCTATACTATAACAATTAACTTACTTTTTACAAAACATAACAGTATGCGTCAAAACTAAAACAACAGCTTCCCCGGTACACCAGCTTGCTAAATATAACCTTTTTCTTCCGAATGGTTGAAAAGGCGACTTAACGTAACTGAGCTACTCTGATTTCAAATATCCAAATTATTTTCGCCATGGTGCACAGTTTTGTTACTATATGAAATCAAAATTTTACACATTGTTGTTAATTTCAATACAATATACCATAGTATAGAACATGTGGAGTGAGTAGACCATGACCAAATTGCAATGAATATATAAAACGTTAATTTTGTGTAACCGATTCTTTTGCAAGAGGTATGATGTCACCACAAGAAAACCAATTTTGCTTAGCTTTTATGTAAAGAGCTCTGAATTGACCCTATTTTAATGTTATTCTGAAGAGTTGTCTCGCACTAGACGCCAGCAGTAAATTTATATAGTAGAGACATCCCATCGAACGTGATATGTTCGTTCCATTTCTTTAATTTCTTGATTGATCCGCTAACTGTGTCTCTTGCTGCATGTTCGTAAAGTTTCAAGGAAAGAGTTCAGATGACTACGCGGGAAATGTAATTTTAAGCTCATCTTTAGACCTAGTTTTCGGAAGTTGCAGAGCATGATTTTGACCAATATGTTTTGTTATCACCTTTAACATTACTACCAATCTGATGCTAACATCCTTAAATGATTCTCATGCTTGAAGTTGTGTTTCGTTCATCGTCATAGTCAATGCAGGATCTTTCATAAGCTTCCGACCATGGGTGAGGTCAGAATCACCTTCGTTAATCTGTGCATCATACACCAAATTTCTCACAGAGGTACCGGCAGTTGGGACTACTTTTCCAAACTTTTAACGTACTTCTTCATAATTTCCAGCTTTATAAGTGATGGGGGCAATAAAACATTTTGAGGATCAATTAATTGACGATTTACATTTTTTCTCTTCTCACGAACTATTCTTACTTCGGCCATTCAGAAACGAACAAGTATCTATCTTCATTCTTGGAGTCACACTCGCAAAGAAAACAAGGAGAATTTGTATATACTCCTTACTGTTCAATATAATATAATATTTTCAAATCAGAGCATAGTAACCATCAATGTTCATTGTATTTCACTTCGAGAAAAACTTTGGATAAGTCGTGGTAGTTTTAACGAGAGTGGGTGACTGCGAATGCCGCTAGGTCATTCCCATTGTGCAGAAGAACAATTTGTAGACTTCTTTTACTCGAATCATTCAGTGCTTGCCATTCTTTGCTTAGTAAACAATTTCAAGAGTACGAATCAACCAGGGATGTTAGAGTCAAACACAAGTTCCTGTTTTGAACAAAAATTCACTCTTCTTCTTCAAGATTTCTGTAACACTATGAATGTGTCCCAAGGAGTAAGAGATATTGTTCTTTTAATCGTAATTCAAATATTCACTCGTTTTGTTAATAGGGTCCAAATTGTGGAGGATGAGGAAAGAGTAGGTCGTTCAGCTACAGCAATAAGTAATGATATCATTGGAAGAGTCAGTGTCTTGATTCTGATTAGCAGACAAGTTACTATTGATACAATGGCTAACTATATGACATAAGACATCATTCTTCATATGAAATGCATAACAGGGTCAACTTTCACAAAGTCAGAGCGAGAAGGATTACCAAAAAAAAAAAAAAATGATGAAGAACACAAACAAAACTGTGCGGAATGTGTCAGCACCTACTGGACCACTATGCTAACGAAGATGGAGCGTTTCTCACGCAAATCATCACAGACTATTAAATGAGGATTCATTTTGAACAAGAGAGCAAAGGCCTGAACATCGAACCTAAGCGCCCAAATCTCCCGTCAAGAAGGAATTCAAGAATCAATCTTCTGCAGGGAATGTGATGCCCACTGTGTTTTAGGACTCAAAGGACCAATTCTAGAACATTATCAGGAAATGGGATCAACAATAAATAGTAAAAGATACAGTGATATGCTAGTAAGAAAATTGAAGGCTACAATTTGTAATAAACGAAGTGGTCAAGTCGTAGGAATGCATTCTTGTGTTGAATGACAATACGCATCCACACTGCGCAATCTCTTCAGGTGCTAGTTTCGAGATGTAAGAGCATCTGCAAACTGTTCCGATCGCACCATGTCGGATTAACATCTGTTTGGTCACTTTAAGACACCCTCTGATACCGCCGATTCTGCTCCGATCAACAGGTGAAGGAATAGTACATTCATGAGTTGCTCTCCAACAAAAATTTTTCTTTTTTCTTTTTTTCTTTTTTCTTTTTTTTTTTTTGAAGAGGTTACCTGAAAGCTTGTGTAACTTTTGACCGCGTGCATTGAAAAACAGGTACAGTATGTTGAAAAATGTTATGAATAAAAACATGTTCTTATGGTAATAAATAATAAAGCAAACATTGCCGACACTTGTTAACTTATTCTCGTATATAGCAGAAACAGTTTGGATTCTTCAGGTGTTTTCGTCTACGTACCTACAGCCATTTGGTATTTTTTAACAAAACACACAATACTATCAACTTTAAGGGCCTACTGTAATTATTATACAAAGGCGTGATCCACATTCCCAAAATTCATACTCACAAAAAAAAAGAGATCTTGACATACTGACCCTGTTTGGAACGGTGCATACGAGAACTACAAGTGTTCTATTTGTTGTCCACGTGTTACTTGATAATTAGGATAAACGTGTCCAGAACAAAGGAAATAACATTTTCTATCTCTACATTTTCATGCCTGTAACCCATACTTCATGCAAAGCTTATTGGCGAAAACGAATCTCAGTTAGGATAAATATGCGAGGGAGTTCTGAAAATCTGTAAGTGTTATTCAGAAACTGGTACTGTCTCTTTACATAAGGACACTCGGAACATCTTCGCAGGCCGGTATAATTTACCGTTTTTTCATCTTCCCAGCATAAATCCAGGTACACGTCTTCGAAACGAGAGTACATAAAAATTACAATAAGTAGTTTTTTGTGTTAACTTACATATTAATTATATAATATTTACAAGTTAAAATACTGTTAGGTTAATATTTTATTTACTTTGCTCTTAATTTTAAATAGGGACCTTTTAAATTTTGTCGACTGTTCATAGTTAAATGCAATCAAACACCTGTTGATTTCAAATTTAATTTATGTATTATATCAAACAACTTTTACAATGATATTAAAATACCTGCGAGACAAATTTCCTTCGGGGTTCCGTTCGAACAAATCATTTTTGCTGTTAGGGAATATAAAATCATTTTAACTTTTATAACTTCAATTTATACAAAAATAAATAGTGATTCTGATTCACGTTCGAAAGGGGTATGCAACCATAACACCTTAAGAATAGGTTATATTTTTAATATATTTTAAAACATTTTCTTTGACTCCTTGTATTAACAAATCATAATCTTTCCATAGGAATAAATAAAAATTTTCTCTCGAAGACTTTTTACTTAAATGGGTTGCCATATGATCATCTCATACGCTTAGCCTTACCCTAGTTCTTGTAATCGTAAAAGCTCACACATTAATATTGTCTTTCTTGTTCAAGTAAGATGGCACATCCTACTTCATATTCAAGTAAAATCCTGTTTTAGTTATCATATAGGCAATCTGCAAAATGCATGCATGAAAGTGCAGTTGATAATACTTTTAATCCACTATGTTTAATAGACAACTCATCTTAATCATCTCATCTATAATTTTATCTGTCGTATGCTTAGTAAATCGAGAAGGAAGGTACACTTTAAATTCCTCACATTCGATTATTTCTTTTTCGATTACACAGATATTTTATTTCTTCCAGTTTCTCGAATCAAGTAGGACTACAGATGAAAATCCAAATTAATAGAGAATGACTATTTTAATGCCAATGCAAAAATCTGAAAACCTTTCACTTTAAAAATCTTAAGAGAACACAGTTCCATTACAAGCCAGATGATCTTAAACTAACGAATATTATTCAAAGGTTAGAGATACTGCTCCTAAGACACAAAAAATTATATCTGGTAGTGTACTTTGCTAATCCAGGAGGTTTTTCTAAATATGTGCAATGTTAAAAACGATTCCAGAAATTTGGAAGTATAAACCGATTACGACAAATTGCTTCTATATGAAACTCTAATTTTGAAAGTTAAAATCGATGTGTCATAGCAAATAATAAGTATGTAGAAAATTATGAACCTAATAAGAAACGTTCTCACATAAGGTACACCTTGTCTCAAAAAGGTTGAGCGCATTCTTTACTGGTGTTTTGAGGCAATAATTTTCTAAGTCCAGCTTCGGGTATCTTGGGGAAAAAGTAAGCCAGGTTCGAACCTCCAAGCCAGCCTTTGCAATCGGGAAAAAGTTTGCAGATGTGTTTTTCTTCTTTTAAATATAATAAGACTTGTTACCAAGTGTTTAAAAAAGCAACATTGATTGAAATACTTAATGATACAATATTTCGAAACTTTTTTTTTAATGTCAGCACATGCTTGTTTGTCATTTAGCTCTCCATACGTAATGGAACATTTAAATACGTTAAAGAATCTTTCCATATGTAAAAGAATGCTCAAAGTTAAGAAATAGAACATAATTATCGCCTGAGTACTAAAATAAAAGTCAAAGTAGAACAGAAACCGTTTGTAATGGATATGAATGTCATAATTATCTTGAGATCCGTTATACATCGCTAGAAGCATAATTCTAGAAGTCCTTGTGCTAGCTCATTGGTAAGCTGTCGGATTTCAAATCATAAGGTTTTGAGTTCGAATCCCGTTTAGGTTAATCCTTTTTTTTAAATTATATTTTCCGCAATGCATGAAAAATTATATAAAATAATTACATTAGAATACATAAGTTGTGTATATATAACATAATCATTGTAGAACATAGTAATTATTATGTTTAAAATATAACATCTGAGATAATTTTCACAGTAGGTCGGTATTATATATGAGGATGTAAATACAACTTTAGAAACTCGTTCAATAGCAATAAATAAATCATGTAGTGTATTTATTTGCAGCTATTTGTCATATAGAGGGTAATTCTCAACATTCATAATACAGAATGTCATTTATGTTCTTGAAAAGTTATTCGATGCATAAACAGAAGGTATAAACAGAGAATCCATAGTCGGAACGCTCACAAAAAAATTCATGAACCCCAAAGGTCCCATGACTGGAATTGTCCTTATGAAGCATACCACAGCAGAAAGTCTTTACATAGATTTTCAATTCAATTCCTGATATATGCTTTTGCAATGTGGAAGTGGTGATGCCTTCAGTCGCCCTCTCTCGCTCGCTCGCTCGCTCACTCTCTATTTATACAGAATATAAAAGTGGATTTATGTGTGTATTTCAACATAATTCTGATATATCTAGAGCAATTTTAACTATATTTCTTACAGTCTGGAAAAAGAGTACTGTCGGGATATATATCAAAAATGCTAGAAACGGGTCGATATTAGTATCGAATCCATAGTTTCGTGGTCGCTTAGGTGAATGATTCTACTTTCAATTCAAGTCCAACTAAGCTCCCATTAGCACCCAGGGTAGTTACGTAGCGACATAAAGATATCGAAATCATTCGATATTAGAATCGAATCGTAAGTTTTCAGCGCCGCTAACAGTGCAGCATTTCCCATTAATCCACAATAGTCCACATTTCACATTAGTCCCATTGCCTAGAGGGCAACATTTTGCAGAGTGCAAAGTTGAAAACTTGAATAATATTTTATTTTTTTCCGTATGAAAAAGTTATAAATCAAGAGCAAATATACTATTTCACGAACAATCCTCTTTTACTATTCTAATATGTTTAATAATAGCGTAAGAAATCTAATAGTAATTCAGAACATGTTTCACAGTTGTTATTTTTTGTTACATAGTTGTAGCTGTAGCATGTAGTGAGTGGAATTTAACTGTAATAAATTCACTAATTAACCATATTCGAATTAAGTTTTATTTTTAAGTTCGGGATGAAGGGGCGGAGAAATATGTAGTTATTGGGGGCACCGAGCTTTTCTACATTTTACTTTCAAGATCTCCATTTTTCTTTTGCCATTTGTTCCTAATAAAAACAGTTCAGTCACTTTTGGATTGTCATAGGATACTAGGAGTTGGATTTTGGGATGCAGCCTGTGAGATTCTAGAGGAGCTAACTGCTTGAAAAAGTATTTTTGAATCATCTGTAACATATGAAATAAGGATATGTATCATAAAAAATTGAAAGTAACTATGTCTGCGTAATCATCACGGTCAAATTGCAAAGTCAAATAAATTGACGTTTGGTATATAATCAGGCTCCAATCCCAACTGGGAAGTTATCATACGCGTGTCACTTTCATTATAATACATATCCTTAGGGGGAGTAGAAGTCCGAATTTTTGCCAAAAATTGAGTTGAGTTGAGTTTTGTTTAGCGTCCCTTTCAGCAGCGAGGCTATATGAGACGTGGACCTACTGATTAACGTGGAATCCGAACCACATGAGCGAAAAATTGAGTATCTCACAAGCCGTTCAACTGAGAGCTGAAATTCAGCATATAACTCTTTATTAAAAATAAAAAAGAATATGTCCTGGCATTTTTTAAAATTATCTTTTATGAGCGGGGGGACAGGGGTGCATTTTCTATATATTGGAAATTGGTAGTGGGTTGATTTGTAAAAATAATCGAAAACGATTGATATTAGTTGAGAAACAAATTGAGTAACGCAAATTAAAGTTCTTTTTGAATTTTATACCCACTGCTTTCTATTTATAATTGCTGAAGCTGGTGTTTAATATATGGAGCGTTCCGAGCATAAGGCAATCAAGCCATAAAGTTAGAGAAAAATGGCCATAAAATTTGTATTCTAAACTTAATTACATGGGCATTTTCAATTAGTACGGCATGCTTAATTATATAGAAAATTAGTTTCCCTCTCTCTCTCTCTCTGTTTTTTTTTTACGTTGGTCTACTTTTCCTTGATTTGAAACTTTCAAATTTCACCCTATTTTCTACTGAAATGTGTCTGTAAGGCAACAAAGAAATAATTATATATGATAAATTTAAATTCATTTTAATTTGGAAGATGAGAAACACTTTGCCATTATATATCGTAAAGGTCAGACCCACCAGTATTGTAACAGAGAGGTGCTTGAGCCATAAACGGTAGAAATTCAAACTCCGATAAGTGATAATTTCACAGTCTTGTTTTATTGCAAGTGTAACCTCTTTAGCCAATGGAGAGGAGGACGTGGGCCATCGGTCAGAGTTGATGTCGATGGGTTTTGGTGGGTCGGAGTTGGTCACAATGGTTCAGAGTGGTTCATAGTTGGTGGTGGGTCAGAGTGGATCACGATGGTTGATGGATCAGAGTGGGCCAATGGGGCATTTGGGTGGTGGGTGATAGTGGGTCATGGTGGGTCGTGGATAAAATTTTCGTTGACCCACACCATCTCTGGTTAAAATTGTACTAAAGATAAGAGGCACCGAAGATGCATGTCGGCTATTATGCTCAAATTTTGCTCATGGATAGTACTCCACCAGGAAGCAATAAATCTGAAACGGTTCACGGTATAACCTTCTAGAACTCGAGATGTAGGGGTTTGTCTGATTGGCTAAATTAAGACGTCAATGATTTATTCTTCAACAACCAAGCTTTTTATGGTCGTTTCCGTGGGGAAGTCAGAACACGTGCCTAGTAATCGTAATATTGATAGTTTGCGTCCACCCCGGGTATTTGTTTTGTGTTTTTTGATTCATCTAAATATAAACAAATGACACATATAGGCATTTTGACATATTTTGGGAGAGTAATTTTGTGGTTCGTTGGCGTTTCATCGCGTCTCTGCTGCTGGTAGTAAAGTTTTCAAAATGGAACTTGGGCCATCACGGATCGTAGCTGCGGGGCCACCAATTTCTGGTGAGAGGTCAATAGTTGACCATCTGTAGTCCACCGACGCTTGCAGCTTAGAGTAATGAACGATGTCTTTGCCTTGTAGAGTTCATGACTACCGACGTCGGCAGTCAACTAGCTTTTAGTATTCCTTTACTAACCATCTATTGTTCATGTTTGTACACGGTGTTGTCATAATAATAATAATAATAATAATAATAATATTAATAATAATAATAATAATAATAATTATTATTATTATTATTATTATTTGTAGTAATAGTAGTATAAATGATGATAGAATAATTATTGTCTATGTATTGTCCAGGTAGGAGTACACACAGGATTTTGCTCGTTTTGGTTCGACTTGACTCTAATCCGAGTCGAGTTGGAAGATATTTTTCGCGCCGAGTCCAAGAGTAGACCTCAAAGATATCTGTTTTGAGTCGAGTCGAGTTTCAAAGAAAAGTCGTTCGTGCCCATCCCTACTAATGAGAGCTTAATCGGAGTTAAGCGAAATTGAAAGTCTCACTATTTATCTAAGCGACCCCGAAAACTATGAATCTAATATCGATCATTTTCTAGCAATCTTTTATATGTATCCCCCTCCCATTCACCATAGGTAACCCGACAGCACTCTTTTCGAAACTATAAGAAATGTGGTTAAAATTACTCTAGGCCAGTAGTTCTCAATCTAATTCCTATAACGATCCACTTTTATCACACGCTCTTGCCAGCGACCCTTTTATAATTTGTTTTATAATAAGCTTGTGTGGGATTTTTAACATACCTATTTCTATAATAGTAGAATCCATTTTTTTTATAGTGAACAGTGCCATGGAAAATCAGCGCCCGGGGCGAGAGTATAGTACGATGTCACCGTATATATGAGTGACGTCGACAGACTAGCTACGAAGCGCCACCATGGTTGGCACGAAGTTCAATAACATTTTCAAAATAAACCCTACCTTTCCTTAATTTTGAGCACATTTTATTACGTTTTTCCTTCTATTTTACACATGTGCACATGCACTTTCCTAACATGAGTAACACACTTCCTCCGAAATCTGTGGCCCCTTTTTTCGGCGCCCGACACTGACAGTGGATACAGTAACTGTAATATCTATGTTCCCAACGACGAAGGCGCTGGTTCAAGATGGATGTTAAACTCCTTCATTGAAGAGGCCATTAACGTATCCGATCTAAGCCCACAACTTCTTGACCAAATAATAGAATGATCATGCGACAAGTCTTTGCAACTGGTTTTTTGTAACGAAGACTTGGACAAGTTCTGCCTGATGAGGAGAGAAGGATATCCTGGTCTGGGGATTGCTGCTTTAAAAGTAATAATTCCATTTGCTATATCGTACTTGTGCGAAAGTGTGTTTTTTATGGTAAACATTAAAACAAAGATAAGAAATCGCTTATCAGTTGAAAATGGCTTGATAATGTTCGTCATGAAGATTGAACCGGACATTGCTGAACTGGTGAAAATACACCATGCTTAGGTGTCTCATTAGGTTTTAATTTTAATTGTATTTCAATGTGCAGGTTTTGTTGCATGTGTATTTTTCTAGTATTTCAATATACAGTTCTCATTAGCTTTATATCATACCTCTTTGATTTAAATTCATTTTTAAACAACTCTACTAACTAACTAACTCTATGGCCTATGGAACCCGGAGGTTCAATGCCGCGTTCACAAAAGCTCTACACTGACTTCTATCCTTAGCCAATTGGATCCAGTTTCTACTTTGTATTCGTATCTCAGCGAAATCCATCTTAATATTGTCCTCCCATCTGCGCCTAGGTCTTCCTAATGGTCGTTTTCCGATTGGTCTTCCAGTCAAGATTTTGAAAGCGTTTCTACTTTCTTCCATTCTAGCTACATGACCTGCCCACCTAAGCCTTTTAGACTTGACGACCCTAACAATGTTGGGCAAACCGTATAAATTATGTAGTTCCTCGTTATGAAGTTTCCGCCATTCCCCATTCGCGTTCCTCTTGGGTCCGAATATTCGTCTAAGGATCTTGTTCTCAAATACTTTCAGCCTATGTTCTTCCCTCAAAGTAAGCGACCATGTTTCGCAACCATACAGAACAACAGGCATGATTATCGTTTTGTATATTTTAAGCTTCAAAGTTCTCGACAGAATTCCCGACGACAAAACTTTGAACCCAATAGTAACACGAATTCTACACCCTTTGAAAATGTTCAGTAGACTTATTTTTTATTGTTCTTTACAGTGTGTATAAAAAACAAAAGTATGCCTATCAGAACAAAATTAAAAATAATATTTAAAAATAATTTCTAGTATTAGATTCTAACTATATTTATCTCTTCCGCCTATCTTCGCGATCCCCTAGGGGCCGCGACTCCCAGGTTGAGAAACCCTACACTAGGCATACATGAATTATGTTGGAACATACATACATACACTTTTATGTGTATAAATGCAGATAAGAGAGAGATGAGAGAGAGCGATTAAGGAATTACCGCTCTCAATCTCTTCACTTTACTTTTGCGATTCGCGAATTTCTTACGTGACAGTTTGGGGCTAGCTAGTTTTTTGTCTTGGACCACGATCCGATTTTCGATATGCTCTACCTAAATGCTGTAATGCGAATATTGAGAAGTTATCTGCGATGAAAGTAGCTGCAAATAAATACATTACATAACTTATTTATTGCTATTACACGATTTTTTAAATTTGTATTCAATATTCACACATAACACACCGACGTTCTGTCAATACCTCAGATGTTATATTTTAAAGATAAGAATTACTTATGTCGTGAAATGATATGAATATATACATTCAACTGATATATACAACTGATGATATGAAAATATATATACAACTGATGAATTGTAATGTAACTATTTTACATAATTTTCATGCATTGAGGAAAGAAGAATATCATAAAAGAATTTCACCTGAACGGGTATCGAACTCACGATTTAAACGCTCGGTGGTGTACCACTGAGCTAACATGACCGCTTTTCGAAAGCTGCTTCTCAAATATAACTGAGCTCATACGTAAATGCTCTTTTCCGTATGGAAATCACAATGACGAAACGAGAGTGTGAATACATAGTCTCGAAATATTGTATCATTAAGTATTTCAATGTTACTTTTTTCTACACTTAATACCATTTCAACATGTCTTATTATATTTAACAGAAGGAAAAACATATCTGTACATCGTTTCCCGATTACTAAGGTTGGCTTTGGAGGTTCGAACCAGCAGCTTTAGTTTACTGTTTTCCGAAGATACCCGAGTTGGACTTCGAAAGAGTTTGTCTCAAAACAGCTATCATCATATCGCTCAATCTGTTTGGTATATGGTATATGTTTTTATACGTGTAAAGTCAGTATAACAATTCAATCTTTAAACAGCTTTTCGTATGTATTAATATTCCTTTATAAAAACTGTTTTTGATATTATTATTACGGCACACCATTTTCAGATTTCTTTCGCGAGTCGTTGACCAAGTCGTTCCCCACCAGCGTTGCCAGACTCACAGCTCAGAATTATTCCAAAACCTGATCGAACTTATGCTAGATTCGGTCAAATTATGCTAGATCCTCATTATTACTAATTCAGGAGTTTAAAAAAACGAAGTTGAGATACGATAACGTAACTTAAAATACACAGAGAGCAAGAATGCAATATTTCACGCACCAAAATTTTAACTCAGCTAAATTAATGCAGTCGTTGCCAGACTCAATGGCGTATATATCGTATAAATGAATGCAAAGTCTTTGTTTACATACTTTGAAAGAAAATTACTTCGCAGCATAAGGGGAGTTGGGAATCGTCTGCTAGGGGGGGGGCAGATTTTTGGTCGGTCTCGGAACTGTCATTTCAGGAATAAATATGATCATGAAGTCAGAAATAAAGATGGTGAAGTTGTCAAAAAGTTGGGGGAGAATGGCCCCCATAGCTCCGCCCATGCCTCGGAGTTAAAGGATTAGAAAACCCTGGGTGGAGCCACAAAAAATCCCAAAGACGTTTCGAACTTACTTTGGAAAATAAGACTGCCTGTATGGTTTACCGACTGTATGAATCAATGGAAGAGGATACATTTCTGCCGTTCTTTTTCTTCCCACGACCAACTTCTTTCTCATCTCCAGGTTTTACGGCTTTCTGATAAACTTGCTGAAATTGTGCTAGATTTGAGCAGGAAGCTAAAAGCAAGATGCTAGATGCTAGAGACATGCAAATTATGCTAGATCTTGCATCATTATGCTAGATCTGGCAACGCTGTTCCCCACAATAGGCGTGTCGTGCAAGTAACCAATCACACGTCAGGTACTAGCTTTAACCTATTGCTTCCTTCTCACAGCTCAGAACATTGGTAACTATGGATAGACGTACAGCAGTAATTACTTTATAGGAGTTGGAAGGTTATTCTGCAACTGCAGCTAGCAGGCGAGTAGGTGTCCCGGCCTCTACAGGAAGGCGATGGATTCGGAAATATGGTGCTACAGGTCAGACTGATAATTTACGATCTCCTGGTCGTCCGCATGTGTCAACCGAAGCCCAAGATGCGAGATTAGTAAACGAAGCCCGGTTAGATCCACTAAGTACGTCTAGACAGCTAAGGAAAGTTTCTCTCTTTCCTGGTAGAAAGCATACAACTCTGCGAAGGCTTCGTCATGCTGGGTTACGTGGCCGTGTTGCTGCCGTGAAGGAATAACTCTCAGACGACCACAAAATTTACCGTCTCGCGTTTCACAGGCGAATGTGGGTCTCAATTGGGAAAACGTAGTTTTCTCAGATGAATCCATATTCACAACATCAAAGGAGGGACGCCGTTTTGTGTATCGTCGGAGAGGCACCCGATATGACCATGGATATGTGGCTGCTTGCAATCGCAGTGGCCATGTATCTATTTTATGTTGGGGTTGGATTTCCAGTCGCGGAGCAGGACAGCTTCATAGAATTGAAGGACATCTGGACAATGCTGAGCACTTAGACATTATCAGTAATATCTTGGTGCTAACGTACGAGTATTTCAGCCTGATGGTGTAATTCAGTTCCAGCAATACCAGTCGCCAATACATACTTCCCGTGTGATTCAGGAATGGTTCGCAGGGCATCCTGAGATTGATTTAATCGACTGGCCGCTCGTGGAGCAGACCTCAATCTCATGGAAAATATGTGGGCAGAAGTGAAGCGTACTCTAAGGGAAAGTTGGCCTGAGGCAGATCCACCAAGAACTCAGGATGACCTGTGGCATCTTGTTTCCGAAGCATGGCTGGAGGTAGGGGAAGGAGATAGATTTGTCACCCATGTAATAGATTCCATGCCCAGAAGAATGGAGCGTGTAATAAATTCAGAAGGGTCTTGGACACAATATTAATGTCCCCGCCTTAACTCCCGAAAACAGCCCTTTTCAGGGCTACCTAAACGTTTCTGAAAATATTTCTAGAAATAAACCACTCCTTGTATCCGATTTCTGTGCAATCCTACTAACAAAAGAATGATTATTAGCTGTAGGCTTTGAATTCAAGACCGCTTTATTGGCAAGTCCGTACTCTACCAGTGAGCTAACATGAACACGCAGACCCAACCTGAAGAAACACGACTTTCAATTCCTGGTATTCGATGACAATGATGCTCATATACTTGGCAAATGTTGTATTCAACTTGGGATATTCCGCAACACACACACACTCACACATAAAGAAAGCGAAAGAGAGAGAGAGAGAGATGAATATACAAAAGCATATTCAACGTATTCGAATGAGACTCTAAGTAACGACATTCCGTTCTAAAGAGAGTTTGTGTTTCTTCCCGTGACGTTAAGGGGATCGGGAAAAGTTATGTGTCTTGAAGCAGGATACGACTTTGGATACTCTGTTTATACACTTTCTATATCCGTAGGAATATATTGTATTTCACGAATCTAAATGACATGCTGTAATGAGAATATTGAGAAGTTACATCTGTATGACAAATAGATGCAAATAAATACACTACATAACTTATTTATTGCTATTAAACGAGTTTCTTAAGTTGTATTTACATCCTCATATATAATACCGACCTACTGTGAAAATTATCTCAGATGTTATATTTTAAACATAATAATTACTATGTTCTACAATGATTATGTTATATATACACAACTTATGTATTCTAATGTAATTATTTTATATAATTTTTCATCAATTGCGGAAAATATAATTTAGAAAAAGGGACTAACCTAGACGGGATTCGAAATCTCAACCTTAAGATTTGAAGTCCGACAGCTTACCAATGAGCTAACGCAAGGACTTTTAGAACTATGCTTCTAGCGATGTATAACGGATTTCAAGATAATTATGACATTCATATCCATTACAAACGCTGTTTCTGTTCTACTTTGACTTTTATTTTAGTACTCAGGCGATAATTATGTTCTATTTCTTAACTTTGAGCATTCTTTTACGCATGGAAAGATTCTTTAACGTATTTAAATGTTCCATTACGTATGGAGAGCTAAATGACAAACAAGCATGTGTTGACATTAAAAAAAAAAGTTTCGAAATATTGTATCATTATGTATTTCAATCAATGTTGCTTTTTTAAACACTTGGTAACAAGTCTTATTATATTTAAAAGAAGAAAAACAAATCTGCAAACTTTTTCCCGATTGCAAAGGCTGGCATGGAGGTTCGAACCTGGCTTACTTTTTCCCGAAGATACCCGAAGCTGGACTTAGAAAATGTTTGCCTCAAAAAACCAATAAAGAATGCGCTCAACCTTTTTGAGACAAGGTGTACCTGAATGAGAATAGAGAATATGAATACGTCATGGATTATCATACACTTTATGGAGAATGCAAATGAAGATATATTAAGAACGAGAATAAGAAATATTGGAGAAACAGAATTTAATTCTGATATTGGATAATGCTAGAGGTATATGTAACATATTAGAAATAATTTATTAATAAACATTTGGAGTTACCATTAGCTTCGTAAAATTAAATATAGGTAATAAAATTTGTAAATTATTAAAATATTTTATGGTAAAAATATATAGGGTGTCCATAAAGTTGACACCTCTTGTATAATCCAAACGACTGCGAATATGAGAAAATGCAAAAACACGTCCGCCATTATTCTCAGGAAATTGAATTTTGAGCTTTAAAAAATCCATCCTAGACATCCCCATATTGGTGTACATGGAGTCTTCTTGAAAATTTCAAGTGACAAATGAGATCGAGTAATAATCACTAGAATGGTCCCTCCAAAGGAAATATTTGCGGAAAGTTTCAAGTCGCTATGTTGCCCCAATCCAAAATGTAGGTGGTTAAATTTCGCGTCCATAAAGTCAGTCGCATCCCCGTGTATTTGCGAAACGACTACAAATGTGACAAAACGCAAAAACACGTCCGTCATCATTTAAGACACTTCAATTTTGGGCTATAAAAGATCAGTCTCGGACACACCTATATAAGGGTAAGTGGGTCATCCTGAAAATTTCAAACGGCAAAGTTGTCAAGTAATATATCGTTGTAAAGATCTGTACATAAGAAATATTTTGCCGAATGTTTCCAGTCCGTATATTCACCTCACTTAAAATGGAGGGTTTTCACATTTCGTGTCCACAAAGTCCGTTGCCATCCCTCGTAACTCAACTGCGAATATGATAAAAGGGATAAACACTTCTCTCAATATTTTAAAAGCTTCCAATTGTGTGCTACAAAAGTTCTAACCCAGATTCAGCCAAATAGTAATACACTCCAGTAGTACTGATCCCCATTTCTTATGTCGATATTTTCGCATCCATTTACTTCCATGTTTGGTATAACCATGTCGTAAAACCTTGCTTTTATAGGAATACAGTATATCAACAAAATGGGCCTCTGTTTCCCAAACTAGGAAAATATGCACAGAAGAAGTCAACACGAAAATAACTCATCATTTGTTCTTTTTTAAAACGGGGCCGCGATGGCTGAGTTGTAGAGCGACCACCTCTGGTGCTTGGCGTCCCAGCTTCGATCCCAGACCCCACCAAGTGAGTTTTGTGGTAAACAAGCACCGTTTGCGTGGGTTTTCTTGGGATTTTCCCGTTTCCTCCCACTTTCTTCATTCCATCATTTCATTGATTACTCATCATCACAGTCTCCTTTAGCCTAACCGACATAACCGTCGGACGTAAAACTCAAAGATTTCATTTCATTTTTTTCGTTTTTAAAATACACTTACGACACCTATATGCTGCCTAGAAATCACAAAAACGTTGAAGGAATAAATTTACAACCCATATATATCTAAAAGTCATCAAAGGTTTTCACTCCGAAATTTGATTTTAGAGCCAAATGTATTTCGTAAAGCCTGTTCAAATTACACGTCCCCTTTTGCCATGTGAAAGGTTCGAGATTACCGCCGTACCCCTATTTCGGGGAGCGGTATGGGGTGGAACTTTTTTCAGTACACAATTGCAACCCCTTACAACACTGACGGACGTGTTTTTGCGTTTTGTCATATTTGTTGTCGTTTCGCAGATATATGACAACGGTGGGAACAGTTATTATGGACACGAAATATAAACCCACGTCTTTTTGGATGGGTCAATATAAAGACTTGAAACTTTCGGCAAAATATTCGTATTGTCAAGACCATTCCAACGATATATTAATCGATTCCCTTTGCCGTTTGAAATTTTTAAATTGACTCAAAGCATGCGTGTCCCGCAAAACCTATGACAGTGTTTGGGAGTTGAAAATAAACACCAAAACAAACAACAAATTGTATGAACAAAAACTCAAGTTGGCGTATTCTTAGGAGTTATGAGCGTGTGAAATTTCGCAACTTAGAGCATTGACATACTATAACGGCACAAAGATGAATGACCTTGATACAATCATGTACATTGCACAGTGGAAGTTATAAGCGTAGTATAGAAAAAATCAAACCTCCAGAACAATTGCTTAATAAATTTCCTAAAGAAATAATGTTGCTGACGTTTGCAAACAAAGATCGGTAAATATTAGCTCGAAAGCAAATATTACTTAATATTAAAGTAGAATTACTCTCTACTTTATGTAACATGTCTCTAGTGGAAACAGAATCAACGATACAGTATGCATAAAGTGTAGTTGCTAGGAGTGGATGGGTAGCTATAAGAAAACACGATGCAACCATACCAGAAATATTAGTGTCTTACTGAAGGTTAGATTAATTTTTTACCAATGCATGGGACGTTGCATTTTCCGTTCTCAATACCACAAACAAGTGCGCATTCGTTTCTGTAACCGAGTTAACCAGAAAACGGTCTCAAGCAAAACAACCGATTTGGCAGTATCCGAATATGTGTTACCGGAGACCAAAGTAGGAGACACGTATTTTGGCGTTTGAGCCCACACGCAGAAATTTCCGAAATACATAGCCCCAAAGTGGCCCTACGTACTATAACTATTAAGTGAATGACGTTACTTGTACACAACCAATTTAGCAGGGTTCCGGATATGTGTTATGGGAGACCAAAGTAGGAGACACGTATTTTAGCGTTTGGGCCCATACGCACAAATTTTCGAAATACGGGGCCCCAAATTGACCCTACATCCTATAACTAGGAAGCGAATGACGTTAATTATACAAAACCAATTTGGCTGAGGTACGTATATATGTTACAGAAGATCAAAGTAGGAGACACGTATTTTGGCGTTTGGGATCTTACGCAGAAGCTTTCGAAACACGGGGCCCCAAAGTGACCCTACATGCTATAACTAGGAAGCCAATGACGTCACCTTTACACAACGAATTTGGCTGGGGTCCGGAGATGTGTTACGAGAGACCAAAGTAGGAAACACGTATTTTGGCGTTTGGTATCATACGCAGAAGCTTCCGAAACACGGGGCCCCAAAGTGACCCTACATGCTATAACTAGGAAGCAAATGACGTCACCTTTACACAACGAATTCGGCTGGGGTCCGGAGATGTGTTACGGGAGACCAAAGTAGGAGACAAGTATATTGGCGTTTGGGCTCATACGCAGAAATTTCCGAAATACTGGCCCCATCACATCCTTACATGCTATAACAAGGAAGAGAACGACGTTACAAGTAGACAACCAATTTCGCTGGGTTCCGGATATGTGTTACGGGAGACCAAAGCAGGAGACACATATTTTGGCGTTTGGGCCCATACGCACAAATTTCCGAAATAAGGTGCCCCAAAGAAGCCCTACATGCTATAATTAGGAAGAGAACGACGTTACATGTAGACAACCAATTTCGCTGGGTTCCGGATATGTGTTACGGGAGACCAAAGTAGGAGACAAGTATTTTGGCGTTTGGGCTCAAACGCAGAAATTTTCGAAATACTGGCCCCATCACATCCTTACATGCTATAACAAGGAAGAGAACGACGTTACAAGTAGACAACCAATTTCGCTGGGTTCCGGATATGTGTTACGGGAGACCAAAGCAGGAGACACATATTTTGGCGTTTGGGCCCATACGCACAAATTTCCGAAATAAGGTGCCCCAAAGAAGCCCTACATGCTATAATTAGGAAGAGAACGACGTTACATGTAGACAACCAATTTCGCTGGGTTCCGGATATGTGTTACGGGAGACCAAAGTAGGAGACAAGTATTTTGGCGTTTGGGCTCAAACGCAGAAATTTTCGAAATACTGGCCCCATCACATCCTTACATGCTATAACAAGGAAGAGAACGACGTTACAAGTAGACAACCAATTTCGCTGGGTTCCGGATATGTGTTACGGGAGACCAAAGCAGGAGACACATATTTTGGCGTTTGGGCCCATACGCACAAATTTCCGAAATAAGGTGCCCCAAAGAAGCCCTACATGCTATAATTAGGAAGAGAACGACGTTACATGTAGACAACCAATTTCGCTGGGTTCCGGATATGTGTTACGGGAGACCAAAGTAGGAGACAAGTATTTTGGCGTTTGGGCTCAAACGCAGAAATTTTCGAAATACTGGCCCCATCACATCCTTACATGCTATAAGAAGGAAGAGAACGACGTTACAAGTAGACAACCAATTTCGCTGGGTTCCGGATATGTATTACGGGAGACCAAAGCAGGAGACACATATTTTGGCATTTGGGCCATACGCACAAGTTTCCGAAATAAGGTGCCCCAAAGTAGCCCTACATGCTATAACTACGAAGCGAATGACGTTACTTGTACGCAACCGATTTGGTAGGGGTCCGTATGTGTATTACGGGAAACCAAAGTAGGAGACACGTATTTTGGCGTTTTGGGCCCGAACGCAGAAACATCCGAAATAGGGGCTCCAAAGTATCCCTATATGCTATAACTAGGAAGCGAATGACGTTACTTGTACGCAACCGATTTCGCTGGGGTCCGGATATGTTTTACGGAAGATCATAAGGCAAAGTCGAGGAAATGTAGATTCTTCCGACCAAACCTGACAGGCCAGCAAACTTTACTTCCGCCACTCTTCCCGGTTTCCTGACAACATACAACGTATCGATTAAATATTAATATTCACTGTCTTGCACAAAAGTGTTCCACCCGGTTTCCACACATCCTAGCCATATAAATACGAGGGAAAAACGCAAACGTTCTTTCACCCCGTTGACACCCTCGTGGTCAGCAAATCCTCCCTCGACGGCTCGAGCCAGCTGAACATCTGTTCAGAATTACATGGATACCACATACGCCAATTGCATGGCCTATTTGAAAACCTAGCAAAATGGGACCCTGTATATTTGTCTTTCCTTTTTGTGGGACCTAACAACAAACACAAGTCTCATACTTTTAGATATATTGCAACATATTCCAACCCAAGCCAACATTCTGTACCAGTAACGTTATAAGCTTCCTAGTTATGGCATGTAGGGCCACATTGGAGCCCCGTATTTCGGAAATTTCTACGTATAGGCCCAAACGCCAAAATACTTGTCTTCCTACTTTGGTCTCCCGTAACTCATATCCGGACCCCAGCGAAATCTGTTGCGTACAAATAACGTCATTCGCTTCGTAGTTGTAGCTCGTAGGGCCACTTTGAGGCCTCGTATTTCCGACATTTCTGCGTATGGGCCCAAACGCTAAAATATGTGTCACTTACTTTGGTCTCCCGTAACACATATCCGGATCTCAGCGAAATCGGTTGTGTACATGTTCGCCTTTTAGTTATAGCATGTAGGGCCATTTGGAACCCTGTGTTTCGGAAATTTCTGCGTATGGCTGCACTTGAGACCGTTTCCTCGTAAGCTAAGCGGTGGCTAAACGGTTAGTACACATGCCTTTGGCATGGGAGAGGCCATGTAGTTCGGATCAGTAGGTTCACGTTTCAGATAGCCTAGCTGCTGAACGGGATGTTAAACTCAAGATCAACTCAACTCATTTCTGTAACGGGGCAGCGGTGGCTCAGTGGTAGAGCGTTCACCTCTGGTGCATGGGGTCCCGGGTTCAAACCCTGGTCCCACCAAGTGAACTTCGTGGTGGACAAACACCGTGTGCGTGGGTTTCCTTGGGATTCTCCCGTTTCCTCCCACTTCCTTCATTCCACCATTTCATTCATTTCTCATAATCACCGTCTCCTTTAGCCTAACCGGCATAATCGTGCGACGTAAAACTCAAAGATTTCATTTTTTTACTTTCTGTAACACATATTTGCTGAACCCACAAAATAGGACTCGTATAATATATGAAATCACTTATTTTAATGAGGTTGGTTGAAAATTATTTTAATTATACTACTTTAATTATCCCTAACATTAGTGTTTAATTATTTGGGGCTCGTTAATGCTAAATTGTGTTCATCTAACAACAGAATAATGGCGAATAGTTTCTGTAAATAATTTCGAGCGGGGTAGTTTTGCTTGATTTTGAATCTAGAATAGACAACCTTTAGATTATGATCTTGGATCTAGGATAGACAACCAATAGATTATGATTTTGAATCTAGGAGAGGCAACCAATAGATTATCCACGTTTCAATCCTTCTCTAGATATAATCAGTTCAACGTACACTGTGTGTGACGCATTAGGTTTTTATGAAACAATCCATATTGAGCCACATGCTCCGATTCGTGTATTATAGCATTTGGTATCAAAGGTAATTAAACGACACAACAAACACTATGTGATGTTTTTAAAATGTGGAATATATTAACCAACCATTTGTTTTGCTTAAACATTATCAAATTATTGTATAGTGCTAACAAGATATCCATCTTCATTTAAGAGAAAATGTTATGTTGTTGCAAATAAAGACCTTTCATAACAATCGTATTAGGGTTATGTTACTTATTTGCAGTTTTAACCCTCTGGGGATCCAATGGTACAATTTCTATCATTCGGGTGTTTCATGGTACATTGCGTTTAACTCTCCTATTTGAGCTTTTTCGTCCGTTTTTTTTTTGTTTGTTTTTCAAGCCCAGAGGAATTGCAGAAGACCTTACGTATGTTTTCACACCTTCCTCTCTGTCTCTAACTAAGATAAAAGCTTCTTTTAGTATACTGTTACTAAGCGAGTATGTACTACTATGAGCAAAATAAATTATGCGTCTCTTTATTTTGAGGTTTTTTGAAAATATCTCAGTTTTCTTTATATGTTCGAAATTTCGGAAGGTTTCCCCAGCAGGAAACGTTAATAACAAACTCGCTTTTAATATTTGTGTTAGATATTAGCTTAAAATAAATAAATTAGAAGCAAAAAACATTAAATCGACCGAAATTACGAGAATTACCAACACTGCTAAAGTGGGACATTTTCAAGAACGCGAGGGAATTCTGCAGTTGAACACGAAGCAGCGACACCTATGTCATTGAGAGAAATGTGAATTAAATTTACAAACGAAAATTTTAACGAAATATTTCTAATGTGTCTTATTACATGCATTGTCTGCAAACTCCAAATATATGAATATATACTAAATATTAACGTATAGATATGCAAAAAGTGAAATTGCCTATGGAAAAGGACGAATTGGTAGCACGATCGTAATGAAAAATACGTCTTTACCGTAGAATAGGTTCGTTTACGTAAGAAAACAAATAGCTCAGTCGGTTAAATCAACGAGTCTTTTATGCCGCAGGTTGCTGGTTCGAACCCTCATAGAAGTGAAATGGTTATTTTAGGCCTACTTGTTTTTTATGTGGGAAAGGATCAAATTGTAACATGTGTATAAAACTCATGACGATACCAAAAAAAGGAAAAAATGTTGTCGCACTTGCATTAGTGTCCCTAATTTTTGTCTGCAAATAGTTTCGTAATTATTTTCCCTGTGCTTACTGCTCACTACATGCTCACTGGTGCATAACAGATGTTTTCTAGTAAATGTTAATTCTAATTTGGAGAATTTTATAAAGATTCACAATGTTTATCACTAGATAGTCTTCTATCTACTTTTTTGGACACTTTGATAACAGATTTCCCTATTAAATGTTTAATTTTCCTTATATATATTTAATTACGGAAAAGTTTTACAATGTATTTGTTTTAAATTGAAATTGTTTTGAATTTACCACATGAGGTAAGTAGCCCGAAGGAGGAGAAGTCAAGTAACTGATATTCTACGTTAAAGCAACCAATTGTAGAATGCTTCTTACCTTTAGCACATAATCTTTACGTTAGAGAGTCAGACAGAAAAATCATTTTTTCCTCCCCTATGACCAGTCACCTAAAGCTCTACATGTAATGATTCGTGTCTCATAATTTCGGCTCTCCAAAGACATTCATATTTAATAATAATAATAATAATAATAATAATAATAATAATAATAATAATAATAATAATAATAATAATAATAATAATAATAAGTAAAAATGAATTATTATTATTATTATAATTATTATTATTATTCCTGAATATGCCACCTTTACATAATCTAGTAATCTTAGATATATTAGTTAAAAGTGCTTTCTTTAGTAATAATTTGAGCAACCAGGTAACAAAATTTAAAATGTAGGAGGGGCACGACGTTTTACTTTGCCCCTCTGTTTTCAGCACCCTCCCAAAAGATAGTATTCAATTTCTGACAAGCAGAGCAGACAAAATGCATAAGAAATATATTTATAGCATCCTTTCCTCCGTGAATGGAATATCACGTAGCATTTTTTATTCTACCGAAGATGACCCTAGGCCGTTATGGTTAAGTAACAAAAGAAATACGTAATATATTTATAGCATCCCTTGACTGTAATATTACCGCTTCTTTATTTGTTCGAGAGCGCCATACACAACCAAGGGTGACAAAAAGAATAGGAAACGTGTCTAAAGATTACAAAACACATTATTTTTTGTCAGAAGCATGGCAGTGTATACACAGCATTGCTTTCGTTAACAAGTGTTTCACCCTTGAGTCGCTTATAAAATTAGGCAGAATAAACTTTTCCCGATCGTTGCTCTAGAGGGATTTGTCCAGGATGGTTTGGTGTCGGGCTAATAACAATGAGTACGTTTATTTACATCACCGTTAAAGAAAAAGGAAACTTTCTGAAAGGAACTTACTTGGGAAACATCAGATCCTCCTTCTACTTAGCCACAGCCCATTGTGAAAAATTGCATCTGGTGTTATGGGTGAAAGTTCTATGGGACTATTAGAAAAATATATATTCCCGTTTCCACGCTGATGGTAGAATTTCTGAAACAGTTATTGAATTTCGTTCGAAACATAGGCGTAAATAGCGCCCCCGCAACCCTGTGGCGTGGGGACCGCACAAGCTGCGAAGCCAAAAAATATATAGAAAGTACGCAGGGGTGGACCAGGCCAAATTTTCACCTGGGCAAAGTGACTTTTGACGCCCTCCCCCGTTGTACTAGCCTGTATTTTACATTTTACCAGAGTGTTTTTAATAGTTCAAACCCATTTTTTCAAAAAGACATTCGTCACCTAGGAAAACTTCACAAATAATATGGCCCGATATAAACAATACGAACTCCGCCCCGCTTCCCTTTCCGCTTGGTCTAGTGGCTAGCATGCCTGCCTTCTCTGGTCCCGGGTCCAATTCCCCGTGGGTTACTCTTAAACGATAAACGTGGTTCGGATTCCACTATAATCAGTATCCACATCTCCTTTGGCCATTAAGGCATAAACGTGAAACGCTAAAGTCAAGCAAACAAACATACAATACTTACTCACCCTCCACTCTTTATTCTACATGCCATCTCTCCATTTGTTGATACAGTCCCCTTAGTACTATGGAACTCTCTTCTTCCATGGTGAAATGGAAAAATATTATGTAATTGCCGCTACTTTACAAGAATATAAACCAAAAAAGTCAGTAGAAAACACATTATAAAATTTACTTTCTGAGTCTCGTTTTGGCGCCCCGGGCAGTTGCCCGGGTTGCCAAGCCCTTGTTCCACTCTTGAAAGTACGGACGCATAACTAAGGGCTGCGGAGGAGAGGATAACCTTCATTTTATGCCACAGGTTTGACGTCTTTGAAATGTTCAATAACTGATCGGTTAGTGAAATAATTTCGACGGTCACTGATATTTAAAATTTAGCGAAGACAAACTTACCTAACCAAATAAATTTGATATCGCGATGTCACCATTTGACTTTTCCTCACAAAAAGAGAAAAACAATAATAATAAAAACCCTTACTCGTATTGTGCTCGAACTAACAACCTAATTGATACAGACTAGTTGCTCTGACCAACTGAGTTTCAATTTCTTACGCGAAAGAAGTCTGTTATATTACGAGGCAAGCTTATCATTATGATCGAGCTGTTAATTTATTCTTTCGATAGGTAATTTACACTGTTTGCTTTATCTATATAAATAAATGTATAGATTCATATATTAAGAGTCTTTGGGTAATGTGTGTAATAATTGCGCGACAAATATACTTGCTTAAATTTATTGTATGCTATGATTTGCCCTGATTTTCTGTTCCTATAGTGGTTGGAAAACTTACGTCAAAACTGTTCGAAGTAATACGAACACGGCTTAAGAACAGGGACTGAACTGAGTTACCACTCGATTGACCTTGAGGGCAAATCACCAAAGGTTAGCTATAAACGAAAGTTCAGCATGAATTTCTGTGGAGTTCTGTTCAGTATCACGGTCCTCTCCCAAGCACGTTGTTCTTAGGAGGAATATTTTACAAACCTAACCTTTCGACAGAGTGCAATAGCAGAGAATCAAAGAGAAGTAATTCTTGCCCTTGTTAAGGTGGAGTACCACCATGTGCAATAAAAATGTCGCGTACCTTGAAGTGTTATTTTATCAAAAATAACTCGTTTTCCTTCGTATGTTCGAAGTTTCTGAGGGTTTCAAAATGAGGAAACGTTAGTGACAAACAAGGACGCATTTAGGGGTGGGTTAAGGGGGTCCGGACTCCCTCTGAAATCCCAACTTTTCTGTAAATTTAACCTAATTTTGGGAGTTATTTTTAAAAATCTTATTATAATTTATCCTAATATTGACGTCGGACCCCTCAAATAGCTCTGGATCGCTCCCGAAATAAATTCCTGCATAAGTGCTTGCTGACAAATATATTCCCAATATATTCGTTAAATAATAAAATAAAATAAGTAAATTAAAAGCAAAAAGCTTCAACATATTCTAACTTTTGTCCACTGCCAATATTGTTAGAATGAATATTAATAGCAAAAACTCCTAGTCAATGTTTAACCTTGGAACTTCATCCCGAACAGCAAGCATATTCTCGAAATACACTCAACCCTAGCCAGAAGGCATTGTAAGCGAGTTACGTTTGGCAACATCGCACGGAAACAAATGAATGCTGAAATACATTCTAACCCAATCCTACTACTATTACTACTTTCGCTATGGATCTGTATAGTACAAGGGCAGACTTATTTTAATGAAAGAAGTTTAATGAGAATTAAAAAAAATAATCGTTAAATCACTTTTTGAATATTATTTTTAATATTTTTAACGAAGGAATGTTATATTTTTTTCCAAAAAAATAATAAAAGTAACTCTTCTTAGGCAGGTTTTGAATCCACGCCAAAACCAATTTTCCTTACTAGCATGTTGCTCTAGCTCACTTTTTTCTTAAGTTAACTGACTCACCGAACGTGCCTCAGAAACTTGAACTACTTATTACTAATTTTACTTGCTTTTCTCATTTTACCTCGCTTTTCCAATGATCTAGAACGACAAGGACACGAACACAGAAACATTGAGGACAGTTAGAATCACAAAGGCTCTCCCACCGGGAATCGAACACGGGATCCCGTACACCAAAGGGGAACGTGCTAGCCACTAGACCAGCGGGGAGGGCACTCACTCGGATACGAGAGCCGGCAGCATTTGGCGTTTACTTTGTGCTATATGTAGGTTATGACTCGTGATGTCACAGACAGGATCACAACATAGACATCATTATTTTTCCTACATTGCAGAGTCTCCCGATAATTGATCACTGTCTACTCGGACTGAAATTGTCATTTGGAACAACACTTTAATATGAAGCCAAAAATTCCTTTAAAATAGACAAAAACTTTGAGTTTTAAGAATTTTATTATTTTTGCCTTTTCCCATAAGGGGGTAATAGCCTTTACACCGAAGAGCCCCCCGAGATTTGATCATTGATCACTCGGACTGAAATTCTCATTTGGAACCAAAACTTTAATATCAACTCAAAAATTAAACTTTTACATCAATTTGAACTGACTGGGTTCCAGTTCACCCCAGTATTGTGTTTAGTTTAGTTAAGTGGTAATTTGTGACAGCTTCACATCATCAAAAGAATCTTTCACTTCACCGCATCCCCCCAGAAATCCGTGCTGGATCCGCCACTAGAATCAATAGACATTTTTCCTATACTTTTTGTCACACTTGGTTGTGTAGGAGCTCCCACGAACAAATAAAGAAGCGGTAATATTACAATCAAGGGGCGCTGTATATTACGTATTTCTTTAGTTACCTACCACTAACCGCACAGGGCTATCGTCGGCAGAATAAAAAATGCTACGTAATATTCCAATTATTAAGGAGGAGAGGATGCTATAAATATATTTCTTATTAATTTTGTCTGCCCTGCTTATCAGAAATTACTTTTTGTTGGGAGGGTACTAAAATGAGAGGGGCAAAATAAATCGTCATGCCGCCTCCCACATGGTTGCTCAAATTAATACTAAGGAAAGCATTTTAAACTAAGATGTCTAAGGTTACTACATTAGGTAAGGATGGCATATTAAGGATTATTATTATTATTATTATTATTATTATTATTATTATTATTATTATTATTATTATTAAATATGAATGTCTTTGGAGAGCCGAAATTATGTGACACGAATCATTACATGTAAGATGAGTGGTCATAGGGGAAGAAAAAACGGAATTTTTCTGTCCGACTCTCTAACGTAAAGATTATGTGCTGAAGGTAAGAAGCATTCTACAATTGGTTGCTTTTACGTAGAATATCAGTTACTTGACTTCTCCTCCTTCGGGCTACTTACCTCATGTGGTAAAATTCAAAACAATTTTAATTTAAAACAAATACATTGTAAAACTTTTCTGTAATTAAATATATATAAGGAAAATTAAACATTTAGTAGGGAAATCTGTTATCAAAGTGTCCAGAAAAAGTAGATAGAAGACTATCTAGTGAAAATTATTGTGAATCTTTATAAAATTCTCCAAATTAGAATTAACATTTACTAGAAAACATTCGTTATGCACCAGTGAGCACAGGGAAAATAATTACGAAACTGTTTGCAAACAAAAATTAGGGACACTAATGCAAGTGCAACAACATTTTTTCTTTTTTTGGTATCGTCATGAGTTTTACACACATGTTACAATTTGATTCTTTTCCACATAAAAAACAAATAAAATAACCATAGTAAAAAAAATAACCATTCCACTCTTATGGGGGTTCTAACCAGCAACCTGCGGCATACAGACTCGTTGCTTTGGCTGACAGAGCTATTTGTTTTGTTATATGAGTGGACCTATTCAACGGTAAATACGAATTTTCAATACGATCGTGCTACCAATTCGTCCTTTTCCATAGGCAATTTCCACTTTTTGCTCTATCTATACGTTAATATTTAGTATAGATTCATATATTAGGAGTTTGCAGATAATGCATGTATTAAAACATATTAGAAATATTTCGTTAGAATTTTCCTTTGCAGATTCAATCCACATTACACTCAATCACATAGGTGTCGCTGCTTCGTGTTGAACTGCAGAATTCCCTCGCGTTCTTGAAAATTTCCCACTTAAGCAGAGTTGGTAATTTTCGTAATTTCGGTCGATTTAATCTTTTTTGCTCCTAATTTATTTATTTTAAGCTAATATCTAACACAAATATTAAAAACGGGTTTGTTATTAACGTTTCCTGCTGGGGAAACCTTCCGAAATTTCGAACATATAAAGAAAACTTAGATGTTTTCAAAAAACTTCAAAATAAAGAGACGCGTCATTTATTTTGCTCATAGTAGTACAATATCCTAGACGAAGAATGTATTGGGAAAATTCTATGGACATCACCAAATATGAATTGATTAGTTCGGCTTTATAACGTGACAGATTTGAATTTATTATGTGCATATTTGTGATACCGACTATTTGAAGAAAGACGATAGGCGATAAGGTTTCATGTATTTTTTGACAATTATTTTACATCTGTTGATTTGCCGGAAAATTATCAGAAGAGAACATAAATGACACTCGTACAGTAAAAGAAAATCGGCCCGGAAAACGCCCATTAAAAGAAGCGAAAGAAGTGAAGAAAAAGGAGAGGGTCTTTTGATTAGCGTTCTTCAGGGAATGTTTTTTTTTTTTCTGAGGTGGAATGATAATAGTATTGTAAAGGTTGCATCAAATTATTTTAGTGTACATCCAGTTCATAATGTTGCCTGTTACTCTCAGAAGGAGAACAAGAAGATTATCGTACAGAAGCCAAACTTACGAGGAAACGGTCTCAAGAGTAAACAACCGATTTGGCTGGGGTCCGGATATGTGTTACAGGATACCAAAGTAGGAGAAACGTGTTTTGGCGTTTGGGCCCATACGCAGAAATTTCCGAAATACGGGGCACCAAAGTGCCCCTACATGCTATAACTAGGAAGCGAATGACGTTACTCGTACACTACCGACTTGGCTGGGGTCCGGATATGTGTTACGGGAGAGCAAATAAGGAGACACGTATTTTAGCGTTTGGGACCATACGCAGAAATTTAAGAAAAACGGGGCCCCAAAGTGCTCCTACATGCTCTAACTAGGAAGCGAATGACGATACTACTATACAACCGATTTGGCTGAGGTCCGGATATGTGTTACGGGAGACGAAATTAAGAGAAACGTTTTTTTGCGTTTGGGCCCATACGCAGAAATTTTCGAAATAAGGGACACCAAAGTGCTCCTACATGCTATAACTAGGAAGCAAATGACGTTACTTGTACACAACAGATTTGGCTCGGGTCCGGATATGTGTTACAGAAGACCAAAGCAGGAGACACGTGTTTTGGTGTTTGGGCCCATACGCAGAAATTTCCAAAATACGGGGCACCAAAGTGCCCCTACATGCTATAACTAGGAAGCGAATGACGTCACTCGTACACTACCGACTTGGCTGGTGTCCGGATATGTGTTACGGGAGACCAAATAAGGAGACACGTGTTTTGGCGTTTGGGCCCATACGCAAAAATTTCCGAAATACGGGGCACCAAAAGTGCCCCTACATGCTATAACTAGGAAGCGAATGACGTTACTCGTACACTACCGACTTGGCTGGGGTCTGGATATGTGTTACGGGAGACTAAATAAGGAGACACGTATTTTAGCGTTTGGGACTATACGCAGAAATTTCCGAAATACGGGGCCCCAAAGTGCCCCTACATGCTGTAACTAGGAAGCGAATGACGATACTAGTATACAGCTGATTTGGGTGGGGTCCGGATACGTTTTACGGGAGGCGAAATTAGGAGGAACGTTTTTTTTTTTTGCGTTTGGGCCCATACGCAGAAATTTCCAAAAAACGGTGCCCCAAAGTGCCCCTATATGCTATAAATAGGAAGCGAATGACGTTACTTGTACACTACCGATTTGGCTGGATTTCCGATACGTGTTACGGGAGAGCAAATAAGGAGACACGTATTTTGGAGTTTGGGCCCAAACGCAGAAATTTCCGAAAAACGAGGCCCCAAAGTGCCCCTACATGATATAACTAGGAAGCGAATGACGATACTAGTATAGAACCGATTTGGCTGGGGTCCGGATATGTGTTACGGGAGACGAAATTAGGAGGAACGTTTTTTTTGCGTTTGGGCCCATGCGCAGAAATTTCCAAAAAACAGGGCCCCAAAGTGCTTTTACATGTTATAAATAGGACGCGAATGACGTTATTTGTACACTACCGATTTGGCTGGTGTTCGGATATGTGTTACGGGAGAGCAAATAAGGAGACACGTATTTTGGAGTTTGCTGCCAAACCCAGAAATTTCCGAAAAACGGGGCCCCAAAGTGCCCTTACATGCTATAATTAGGAAGCGTATGACGATACTAGTATACAACCGATTTGGCCTGGGTCCGGATATGTGTTACGGGAGACGAAATTAGGAGGAACGTTTTTTTGCGTTTGGGCCCATACGCAGAAATTTCCGAAATACGGGGCAACAAAGTTGCCCTACATGCTGTAAGTAGGAAGCAAATGACGTTACTTGTACACAACCGATTTGGCTGGGGTTCGAATATGGCTAGTCAAATCGGTCGTGTACAAGTTACGTCATTCGCTTTCTAGTTATAGCATGTAGTGGCATTTTGGGGCCCAGTATTTCGGAAATTTCTGTGTTTGGGCCCAAACGCCAAAATACGTGTCTGCAAATTTTATCTTCCGTAACACTATCCGGATCATAGCCAAATCGGTTGTTTACACTCGAGACCGTTTCCTCGTTAGTCCATACGTAGAAAAAGTATATGGGGTTGTGGACTTGAGTATTGAAAACATCAGTTTGTACCGAACAGCAATAAAGGGAAAGAAATGGTATTTTACCCTTGTCGCTTATTTTCTTAATTTGGTTGTTCGAAATGGGTGGTTGATTCATAGCAAGGCTGGTGGAAAATTGAAGCACCTTGCATTCCGTAGACCAATCGCGCAAAATATTCTTCAAAGTAAACAGGAAAAGACATAGGTAGGACACTATAAGCGGACAGAAAACACCGATATTAGATTTGTCCTCCTAGATCATTTTGTCACACCACAGGAAAAGCAAATGAGAAGTAGAGCGTGTCACTAGAAGACAACTACAAAGTGTGTAAAATGTGCGGATTTGTGCATGTGAAATGCTTTCTTCCTTAAAACAGCAAATGAGGTTTGAGGAAGATAGAGTGAAAAGTGAAATATACGAAAAGTGCTGAAAAAGACCATTTGTGTAAGAATTTTTATTATTGTTCAAAACAATTATTAATATCTCTAACTAGCTATATTATTGACAGGCTACATCTGAACCGAACTTATATATGTTCCTAACGTCCTATATGTAGGACGGTCCAATTTGTGTACTCAAAATATATAGAAATATAATTTGATGTGAAAATATGTTCATTTGAGTCCTTTTAATCAAAATTATATGGAAATTATTCAAAAATTCATTATATGTGTTTTAGGAACAAATAGTTAAGATCTTTAAATCTTAGTAATACATTTTTTTAAAGTTACCGATGAACTTTACCAATGTTAAATCATTAACAAATTTGAATTGTGGCGTAGATTACATTTCGACTAGTACTTTGACAGAAAAGTTTGCGAAAGAATGTGATTGGATACGCATTGATAAATCTAATTCCCTAATTTTACCTCATGTGTTATTGCAATCATATTCAGTTGCTTTTAAAGCAATTTGGAACGGCTTGCATAACTATGAAGTTTTTAACAGCAGTTTGTTACTTTTAAAACAACTTTATATTAGCTAATAGGGACGCACAAGTCAAGAATAAGAGATACGACCCACGAGCAGACAAAAATATCATGCGATTTGTTATTATCATCTATAATGAATTGAAGTTACTGAAGTCCTATCAGCCAGATTTGATAGATTCCATTATTTTGTTATGATACAAATTGCAACAGATTTTAATTTCATTAATGTATATGAGTTTTAATCATTTATTTCTAGTAGTTTAAAATTTTGAAAATCAGATGTTTATCCAACACGGTACAAATAAGAAAGTACCCGAAAATCGTAATACTGAAGAAGATAATACTGGCAGAGATACTTAAAATAAAAGACGAATAAGAAATGTTTCGAATCTTCCAACCAGTATTATACAAGAGTGTGCAGTTCAGTGTGATATAATTGACCCGACGTGCAGTACTATTTTAAAATAACACTTGTTAACGGGAAGGAGTGAAACCACGTCAGCAACTGAAATTGAAAGCCTTAAAATTATGAGCTTAGAAATTAGTGGCAACGCTTTAAGAAAAGGAAATGAATATAAATTGCTAAGCACATGCCATACGGACAGGGTGAGTGGTGTTATTCTAAATTTTTAACAACCGGTTCTCTTTCCTCTCTCTCTGTTTCATCCCTATATATATATATATATATATATATATATATATATATATATATATATATATATATATATAGAGAGAGAGAGAGAGAGAGAGAGAGAGAGAGAGAGAGAGACGAAGAGAGGGAGTAGGTGGATATACGGTATATAATTATCTTAGGAAACAAACCATACAATGTAGACAAAAGCAAATTTTTCACTAGATACCACAAGTGATGAGTAGAGATCTACACGGCATCCTAATACAAGGTGGTGCAAGGAAACTAGGTAGCACTGCGAATCTTGTTAACAAATGTTCCAATATAGGTGATTATCAAAAAAGTGGAAAGACCTTAATCCAGCAATGGATCGAGAATTGTTAACAGTATGTATACGATTCAAATTAAAAAAAAAAAACTCAACACTACACTCATGTGATCCCAGTTCTCATTCTTGATATCTAAGCATTTGAAAGAATAAGAAATGAACTCTTATAGCTTGTTCAGAGAGATCGCAAGTTTAACTTTGTAGCGGTAAGAATTTCTAGAAACAAGGATAGTTAAATTAAAATTTACTTGCTTCTCACAAGTAAACCTTACGTTTGGGTGAATCGAGTTGCTGACTGAGACACATATGAGAAAGTAGTACTAATTGTGGTCAGTATTTCAGTGAAGTTTTAGGTGCGAAGCTCCAGGGGTTTAGGAGATATAGCTACCAGAACATAACATGGAAGTACAGAATAGTCTTCATACAGTTGGAGGTAAAAGCTCTATAAGACCTCTTGGAACGACAAAAGGTGAATAAAAAATATATGGGTACATATTAGGACTAGGTGGAAGTCATATAGTAAGGGTATACCTCACAGCAAGGTTAAGTTAAGTTTTTAAGGTTAAGTTTTTAAAATAGGAATAGGGTCATGTGATACATGATTTAAGGCGCAAATTTAATCAGAAGAGCAATGGTGACGTTAATTTTGATTTACGCGCAATTGGTAAAAAGTTACAGGGAAATTAAATATTGTTGCAGCATATGTATTAGTCCTTTACCTCAGCTTGTAAATTTTGTGTTAATGATAATAATTAAATAAAAAGCAGGTGGATAAATATTAGGTCTATGGTAAGAGTTGCCTTGATGACGGCCATCTTCAAATCCGCCATTTTGAATCAGACAAAAGTTCTAAACAAAACGCATAACATTGACACCTTATTAATAGCAATTATTACCATAACTCCAACGGTATAACCATTTTTGCTTTATCATTAACCAGCACAAAATTAAATGGATCGCCCCTTACGACTACTGCTTTGACGGAAATGTTAACGACAAATGTGTCAAGTATAACTCGATTGCCTTTGTCAGGTTTGCTCACTGTGAGCAGAGCATTTGTGCAAGTCATGCACTCTTTTCTGAACTACATATTGATTGTACTAATTGAGGATTTTTCTGGAAGAAAGACCCAAGTTCAATTATGACTCAATTCCACTTTGGTCATTTTTCCTTAAATTAGCAACTTGTTTACGCGATAACAAATGCTGGTTAATGATAAAGCAAAAATTCTTATACCGTTGGATTTATGGTAAAATTTGCTATTAATAAGGTGTCAATGTTATGCGTTTTGTTTAAAACTTTGTCTGATTCAAAATATCGGATTTCAAGATGGCCGCCAGCAAAGCAACTCTTACCATAGACCTAATATTTATCCACCTGCTTTTTATTTATTATCATTAACACAAAATTTACAAGGTGGGGTAAAGGACTAATACATATGCTGCAACAATACTTAATTTCCCTGTAACTTTTTACCAATTGCGCGTAAATCAAAATTAACGTGACCATTGTTCTTCTGATTAAATTTGCGCCTTAAATCATGTATCACATGACCCCATTCCTATTTTAAAAACTTAACCTTAATTCAAAATGGCGGCTTTCAAGATGGCTGCTGTGAGGTATACCCTTACTATATGACTTCCACCTAGTCCTAATATGTACCCATATATTTTTTATTCACCTTTTGCCGTTCCAAGAGGTCTTATAGAGCTTTTACCTCCAACTGTATGAAGACTATTCTGTACTTCCATGTGATGTTCTGGTAGCTATATCTCCTAAACCCCTGGAGCTTCGCACTGACCAAATTTAGTACTACTTTCCCATATGTGTTTCAGTTAGCAACTCGATTCACCCAAACGTAAGGTTTACTTGTCAGTATAACTGCCAGGTAAAATTTACTGTTATATCTGGGTATAACAAACGGTTCTGGAAACTCGAAATATTTTAACAACCGGTTCTGTCGCTCAATGGAACCCGCTGAATACCACCACTGGACAGGGCGTCGAAAATGTATGACCCCGAGTAATTTTTGCGGAACAGTTGGGTAGATGGAAACATCGACACAAACGTATCCCACTATTTATCAGGGTACACGTGTTGACTGCAAGCTAATTGTTCCGATACAGACTCCACTTCACAATTTTCAAATGGTAAGTGGGGTCAAGTAGTATAGCATTTGAAAGGCATTGTGGAAAGTAACAAGCTGCAACAAGAACGAGTATGTAGGCGCAGCTTATGCAAAATGGTGGTCTCGGACTCTTTCATAACAACTGTATTGACTTTTTCACTACCTTCTATTTTGTACAGGGAGAGTGTAGAAAAACGACACTTGCTTCATCTTGCTTCTTTCTACAATACCTCATATTACTTGACTCCCCTTACCACTTGATAATTTCGTTGGACCCTAACTGGAACCCTCCGGAGGATCCTGAGACACAATTTTTCATTCAAGATGTATGCCCCTAAAAATAATGGGACACGTGTTCGCCGATTTTTCCATCCAAACAATAGCTTCCGCAAAAACGGCCATGAGTCAGATTTTATAGACGTCCAGTAATTATAACACATCTTCTACTTTTCCGTGCTTCTGCAGAAGTTTACACCATCTTGCAGAAAAACGGACACCACTGTTTGCTTCCGGGGTGCTAACATTACACATGCTTTCCTTCTTGTGCGTATTCACCTGTTCGAGCCCAAGTACTTTTCTTTTAATAGAATGTGATATTAATGATACATTGTTTCTTTTTTCCTTTCAATTACCCTTATAATGTAATGTAAAATTTATTCTGTATCATGATAATACGAATTACATTTTATAGTTTTATGTTAGTGGCACCACAATGTAACAACACTGTTACGTTATGTTTTAACTTATATATTCTCTAAGTGTCGTCCCTCAATATCTTCATTAGGGCTTGCGTACTCTAGTGATCCCAAAAGCTATGCCGGAGATAGCTTCCTTATCAGATGGCTTCCATTCCGAGCAAGTCTTTAGGGATAAGAGTCAGACGAAGAGCAGGTGATATTATGGTAGTAGGCATCAGCTCTACGATTACCACATTGAGGCTTAAGATGACTGGCATCGTCTAGGCTCAGATGTGGGCAAAACAGACAGGGACAGGATGTCCTCTATGGCTGTTTCACTGCGAGGTGGAAGGACCTGGGACACCACCACTTTTCTTAGTCTCAAGAAAACAAAATGGAAAGAGAAATAAGGGAATATAATATTAGGGAATACGACACTACTTTTACACAGAGGGGCATCCTAGGCAGTGGAGGGAAGTACAACAAGGCCTCCGGGGTCGTCATCAAACGAAACACCTGCAGAATAGGAACCTGGAATATGCGATCGCTGTTACAGTGTGGAAAACTGGAAAACATGAAGAAAGAAATAGAACGCATGAAGATAGATATCTTGGGAATCAGCGAAGTTAGTTGTCCTGATGGAGAAGAAATGTGGAGCGGAGACATCAGGATGATTTACTCAATGAATGAATTGTAAACGGTACAGCTGGAGTCAGTTTTGTCTTGAATAAGAAGAGAGGACAGAATGTTATAGGCATTTGGAAATACAATGAAGGTATAAGTTGAAGATAGCATCAGAACCGAGAATTATGACATAATCCAAGTATGTAAGCCTACATCAAGCTACACGGATGAGGAAGTAGAAGAAATATATGAGCAAATACAAGACGTATTGATACAAGTGGAAGACCAGGACAATGTAATTATCATGGGTGACTGGAACGCACTAGTCGGCGAAGGCAAAGAATAGAATGTAACTGGGAATTTCGGCCTAGGAGAAAGGAATGCGAGAGGTATACGATTAATTGAGTTGCGAAAAAGCCATAATCTGAGTGTAAAACTCCTCGAACAACCACTTAGAAGAAGATACACATAGACAAGACCAGCAGACAGATAAAGATATCAAATAGACTATATAGAATCAAGTGAAAAACAGTAAGAGTTAACAAGCAGCAGACATTGAATCAGACCATAATTTAGTTTTGATCAAGAGCGAACTCCCACTAAAGAAGAAACTAGTGGTAGCGCCAGACAAAAGATGGTACACAATCAAGCTAAGAAGAGATGAAAACATGAAAAAGGAATTTGCAAGTGCGACAGACAAGGAGACGTCTACGGTAGCTTTAGCAGGTGATGACATCTACTCGAAATGGAAAGCCATGAAAGCAGGGATTACAAAAACTACCGACGAGCACATAGTAAGAGAAACAAGAACCCAATATAAACCCTGGATAATAACAGAACTATTAGAAATGATGGAGTAAAAAAGACATTTCAAAATAACAAACAAAGAAGAAGAATACAGAAAGTGCAGAAATCACATCAACAGAGAAGTAAAGAAGGCCAGAGAAAACTGGATGAACAATTCATGCAATGAAATTATGGAAAATGTAGCCAAAGGCAATACAGAAAGGTTTGAAAAAGGTTCGGTGAGAAAATGAAACACATAGACATTATCTTAGACAAGGACGGAAGAACACTAATAGAAGAGGAGCAGATAACAAGAAGATGGAAGAAATGCATTGAAAAACTCCACAAAGGAGACAGAGTGAACGAAGAGGAGATAGCGAAGGAAGAAAAGGTAGATGAAAATGAATTAGGACCATCAATTTTAAAGTGCGAATTTGACAATTCTTTGGACAAAATGCAACTTGGTAAAGCCCCAGGAATAGATCAAATAGCAACGAAAGTGATTAAGAATCTCGAAATAGCAACAAAGAAGAAACTTTTAATCTTAACAATCAAATGTACATCTCGGGAAAAATACCAAAAGACTTCGAGAAAAGCATATTGGTACCTATCCCGAAGAGGAAAGGCGCACTGACATGCGAAGAACATAGAACATTATGTTTGCTTTCCTATGCACAGAAATACTGTGCAAAATTATCGCACATCGAATAGAGGGAAAGATCGAAGAACAGTTATCGGAGGATCAGTTTGGATTCAGGAGGAAAAGAGGAACAAGGGAAGCAGTACTGAGTCTACGGTTGATCATGGAACACCACCTCAGAATAAACAAACATATTATGATATCGTTTGTAGATATGGAGAAATTTATTGACAACCTAGATTGGAATATCATGTTGCAGAAGCTGAGAGTAGATTACAGAGACAGAAGCGTAATATAACAACTTTATAGGAACCAGACAGCTGTTATAGGAAGAGATCAGAAGGAAATAAGAATAAGTAAAGGAAAGAGGCAAGGATGTGGACTTTCACTTGTCCTGTTCAACGTCTATATAGAAGAAGCTATGAAAGAATTCTTGGATAAAAACGAGAAAGGCGTAAAAGTAAATGGTCAGGTTTTCAGGATAATAAGATTTGGTGATGACATAACATTGATAGTAGACAACGATAAGGACATACAAGAAGCACTTTCAAACTTGAACGACCAACTTAAAAAATATGCGAAATGAAGATAAAAAGGAGAAAACGAAAGTGATAAAGTGCACAAGAGGAGGACAGGAAAGGGCAAACGTATGGCTAGATGGGGGAAAGTAGAAGACGTAAAGACGTTTCCCTTGTTAGGAAGTCTTATTTCCTCGGACGGAAGAAGTGAAATAGACGTAAGTTCCAGAATAGCACAGGCTAAACAATAATTCAATAGGAAAAGCGGACTACTAACATAAATAAATATGTCGCGGGACTTTCGTAAACGATTTATTAAGACACTGGTATGGAGCATGGCACTGTACGCATCAGAGAAGTAGACATTGAGAAAAGCTGAAATATCCTAGCTGAAAGCATTTGAACTGCGGTGTTGGCGCAGAATTCTGCGCATATGATGGGCCGAAAGGAAAGGTATGAAGACGTACTAAAGGAAGCTAATGAAGGACGAGAATTCACGAAGATAATAGAAAAAAGAAGAAACAGCATGCTTAACCATCTTATTCGACACTCTGATTGGATCACTGTGCTCATAGAGGGAAAGGTAAGAGGAAGACCATGAAGAGGAACACCAAGGATAGAATATCTAGATGCATTTACGAAGAAAAGGTCTTATCAAAGTATTAAACAGTTCCCCCAAGCGAGAGAAAAGTTTTAAAATTTCCATGTTGCCCACCAATCCATGGTTGAATTGAACAAGAAGATAGGCTCTAAGTATAACAACTATAATTTATTATTAAGAAAAGATTCTAATTATGCGACTAACTAAATAATAATTAAATAGATAAATTTTAAATTACCTTTCTCTTTGAAGATTAACTAAAATGCACTTGATTATTGTGAATTGAAATATAAAAAGACGATATTGAAATAAGGTAAAAGTACTGCATAATATACTGTATAAATGAAATGTAGTTTTAATATTTGAGGAAAATTCAAAAAGTAAGGTGACCATAATACATGATACGTAAATTACATGATGGTCCGGGAAATTTTTCTTCAATTGCGAAGACTTTAAAAGTCCCTTAGTTCGGTAGCTATATACAATGATAACTTGTATTTTCTTTGTTCTTTCCCATTGAGGTCAGAAAATGCTCATTAACTCGTAGTAGCCACAGTGTAGAAGAAAAAGAAGAAAATGTAATATTTAATGCCATAAAATTATAGATTTTGTAATGTTTATTTTTCAGTTGTTAGGTATAAATGGTAGTATATCATTTTCTATGGCACTGATTTGGTTACCGAGGAAACACTTTAGTCGCTATGTAACTGTTGGTAGAAAGAAAAGAATATGTCATGTTAAACTGATGCATGTTGCGGAATTGTAAAGTGAATTACGATTGTTGCAAAAGATAAGTTGTTAGGTGAATTTTAAGGCATGTGTATAATTCTACAAACGATCTTCGTGTAAATAGTGACTAATTTTTAACTGAGTATTCTTAAGCGAACTGTGGTGGTAGTGATACCTAAACTAGTATTGGAAAATAAACTTATTGTTTTCAGGTGTTGTACCTTTACAAAATAACCTTGTTTGCAAGAAGATGATTTGTACTATTACACTTCTACCATCTTATTCATTTATTCTACGGAAATAGTACTTGATTAATTGAAGGACAATGTGACACCTGGACTGTACAATGAACATTTAATTGTAGAAAATAGTAGGATTATGCTTCTTTATGTTGCATGGTGGTGTCCTGCAGATAGACGTCTTAAATTACGATAATCGTTTCGAGTATCCTGGATTTTATTCACAAGCTCAGATGATTGACTACTAGAGTACTAGAGCTGTAGTACTATAAGTTAAACAGACCCTCCCTCTTGAAAGTAGAAAATTGAAACTTTAAAAACTAGAACCAATAAATGGAGTTAGAATTAACGTAAAGAGTGCCATATAGAATTATTGGTGCATTATCGAGGTGAATTTGGATATATCAGATCTTCGACGTAATATTGACATATCCTTTGCAAAGATACAGATCGCCAACCATTACTATAATACGTTTTAAAGTTCTAAAATATATTTTTATTTAATTCCTAAATTAAATCAATAGTGTCAGTTTCCTGGTAATCTTAAGACTATAATATCAGCGAATTGCATTGAAGTGCATTTGTTCGCAGACAAGAGAGAGAGACTTAGTGAATTGGAATTGCTGCTTGTGTTATTAGCACGATCAATATTGTTTTCTTAAGCATGGCATTCTTCTTACTGTAAAAATGTGAAATGTAGGTCTTGCTTATTAACACATTTTATGCTTTTCGAAATAGAACCATTATTATTAAGAAAAATGTGATAAAAAGAGTGAAAACCTTGAGAACAGAAAATTAAAATAGAGAATTTAAACATACAAACTTTGGAACGATTACTTCCAATCGAAACTTGAAATTTCCTTTGGCTTGTTCTTAATATGAGTTGAAAGGAGAATGATTTTTAAAGTAGAAAATTAATTTTAAAAATTAACATTTTATTTACCAAAATGTTTTTCGAATAGGTGTTTTTCAACTCGCCGGATGAATTTCCTCAAATGTCGCAAAACCTCTACATACATAGTGGAGATATTTTCACACATTTCTTTGGTATTGATCTATATGCAACCACAAGTACTCCAGCAGTCACGGAATTAGCTTTGAGCCAACGGAAATGTGTGCTACCATCAGAATATAGCATGGATATTAGTCCTGTTTATAATAGAGTGGCTTGTCGATTGCAGTGGAAATTCAAGCCTATCATGAAGAAATGTAAATGTTCTCCGCATCTCTTATATTCTATTGGTAAGATTAACGTTGCATATTGTTTTTATTATTATTTAGATTATTACAATTCAACGAAATTATATTATTCAAAATATCCATATTATATCAAAATCATTGGACTATTATAGAAATAAGTTTGAGTCATGCATATTTTTGTTCAACTGTAATATATTAGTTTCTCTAAATTTTAGCCACACAAGTATATAACATATACACAGTAAGAGAGTTATTTCTTAAAAAAGACAGATATAAATTTGTATTATAGAAAGTTATGAAAGTTTTTATTTGTACGAGTTAGCCTTTTCTATCAGAGGACGCATCAGAGGAACACTAAATGCTGAATTATACATGAGCATTACATTACCATTAACTTAATTGGTTTGAACACATTTTGAAAACAAAGCTTGTTATTAATCACTAATTTCTGTTTCGTTTTGTTTGTGTTACGTTTTTATTTTGTTTAAACGCTAGAGTATCATTTCTTCTTTAGATAGATAAGAAAGGTTAACAATGAATAGGTTCGCATGTCCTTTGGAAATTAAGTATAAACTAGACTCATATTATCTAAGACTCCACTGCTCAATATTTTTGTGTCCTGTATTTTAACATTCCTGATTGGAACACGGTATTAAAGAAAAGAGTGACGATAAGCCGAAGAAAGGAAGAAATAAATCACATAAAATGATAGCTTGTTCAATGATTCATGTTTAATTCCATGAAGAAATGTTTGCCTTTGTTGCAGAAATTTTAGACATTTGTCGGTAGTATATCAATCACATCAGTGGAAGGAGTTACACTTATAATTGTATTAAATTGTAATGATACATTACAGTAAAACACGTATAATGTAACGATGAAATTAGTGGTACATATAACTTTCGGACGTGATAAATTACTTTCCAAAAGTAAATCCTGGCAAAAGTTATTAACGTGAAAATTTTGTTAAGCATGGTATTCCAATAAATGATGTATGGTTTCCGTGCAGAAACGTCGAAAATCACTGAAATATTTAAAACTTTTCTAATTGGTTATCGTGCGGAAAACAGTAAACATTGCCACTAATAGAATAAGAATTTTATTAATTATTTAAATTGAATTCTTAAACAGGCCCTGTTACTTTTTTCCAGGAAAGTTTAAAGAATGTGACAGTGAAGGTTTAGTCTGCATCTCAGAAGAATTCTCTAGTAAGTTAAGCAGTAACTACTTAATTTTACATTTTAACTAGCACACTGTTTATTTAAGAAAAAAGAATAAGGATAACTCGATAAATGTTACAACTACTGTTAATAGAGGGTTGGATAATTTTAAGCTAAGATAGTACTTCTTTCACATATAAACATTCCATATTGTGTAACATTGTGCGGATTACTGTTTAAAAATTCTGAAACTGCAGTGGATATTCAAAAACAACAAAATCTGTTTCGGAGTATGAATAAGGTGATACAAGATCTGTCGCCCTTGTTCACAGCAAAATTGCAGAACTATTAGGGGAACGTTTTGTGAATACAATGTTATACTGAAGTAATAATTGCAAGCGTATCACAACGTAATTAGTCGAAGAAAGGAATATTCCATTGCAGAATGTTTGCTAATATTCGGTACCTCGAGAATGTATTCACGGTATAGTTGAATAAACAAATGGATCTTCTGAGGATAAGAGAAAACTTATCTTGGCAAGGTGAGAAGTAATAAAATATGCTCCATACACCAAGTGTCAGTATGAAAAATGATTCCTTAAAAAAAAGAGAGACTTTGAGTTCGAATCTATGGTGGTTTAAATATCTATTTCACGTGGCAATTTAATTGCTTTTTAAATGTGAAAGTTCTGGTGAGTGCTTTGAGAACCCAAAAGTAACAACAATATTGAACTTTACAACAAAGTGTGTAGGACACACATGCTTTGGACGTAGGACTTTTTTTTCACCAAAATGAATTGTTCGTGTTAAGTCATTAACTTTCTAAAGAAACATATTAGTGTGAGATCAATTTGAGGACATTGCTGGCCTTCCTACCTGTTAATGGGTCCTGGTCACAATAGACACCTTATTTGATACAACAGCTATCAAAATATCCTTAGTCAACTACATTCCGATAGGTTTTCCAAGTCTTGTTAAATATAATGTATTGTACCTATAACCTACGGATTCTATGAAGTGTTGAAAAGTCTTTATCGAAATTGTCTCCAAGAATCACGAAAGAATTGTAAGCGAAACGTATACTTTATCTGTCGGAAACCATAAAAAAGCAATCTTATTTATACGGTGTAATACAGTTATTCTTTCAGAAGCATTTTAACAGATTTGCATGCATCGTTATTATGAAGTATATTTTCTCCGTCAAAGAAAGTAAAATGAAACATTTTAGTTTTAAGTCTCACGATTATCCCCTATAGACGAATGGAGACGGATGATAAAGGCAAACGCATGCTGATTCAAGAGTTATTGGAATCAAAATACTGGAAAAATCGTCAGTTTTTTTGTGTAAACTCACAAAAACGATGTTGTCCATTACAATCTTACGTGGTTAATGATTGAACTAGGGTTTCCATGCACCAGAGGTAAGTGCGTTTCTAGTAAGCCACCATGCCCCAATTCTCCGTCAAAGATATTTGAGAAACAATGTCCTCTGGAAGGTACTGTTTGATCCCATCTAAACTAGTTTTTATGTAATTGTAAACCTTATTTGTGAAAATAGACATATACAGATTAAAAAATAGAAGGAATTTACGTCTTCTACCTCTTTTTTAAGTTTTGCTGAAAGCAAGTATGTGTGGTCGTATGATTTTTTTCTTATTATTTAAGCATTTAATAAGCTTTTGACAGCACTTCTTTGAAAAAGGTATGATCGCCAATAAGATGCTCCTCAATAACTCATATTAACTTTCATATTAAAGAAATACTATTTCAGCATTTTTCCAAGAATGGTATTAACTTTGGAAGATGAGCACCGGGCAAAGGCTGGAATATTATTCCATCACATCTCGCCTAACAACGTCCGTACTAAGAATATGTTTCACTTTCTTCACATCCAGACAACACAAACCAACATCTATGTACGTTAAATTTAATCATTACTGTTGTAAAGTAACAATACATAACCTGTCTTGTAAGGAATAATCTGGTTTAAGTTGACTTAATTTTAGCGTCCCTTTCATCAGCGAGGTTATATGAGACGTGCATCTACAATATAACGTGGGATCCGAACCGCATGAGCTCATGAGCGGAATCGAACCAGTACTGCCCTTCTAACTGCTTGACTATAAGGGAGCTTAAGAATGAAAAGGAAATAACCTAATGATTAAGAGGAGATCAGAAATAATAAACGTGCAAAAATATGCTTCACATGCTAGTATTTAGTTTTGAAAGTAAAACGAATACTTTCGTGACAATTACAAATAAATGTGAACATTTGTAAGTTGAAATGTAAAGATTATTTTCAAAAATGTAGTTAGAAATATTTATCTCATAATGAGCTAAACATACTATATATTTTACAATTTTTGTAGAGTAGCCTGTGTATTATGAGTTTTAAATATCAGAACTTTTCTTAAAGTCACTTCTCTATCAATGTCCTTCAGTCCTTCAGTTGTCTACGGATTGTTTTTAAGAACCAATCAAATTCTTTGATTGCATATTTTGTGTGAATTTGAAGGAGGACCCTTCTATGAACCACAAACGTGCAACTCGTAGTGTGCAAGTAGTCTTCGACATTAGAACCACGTCGGTCTTTGGTTCACAGCAACACTTTGCAAACTTCTGAAACATAATAATTTTCTTAAGCTAACTAATATATTTATATTTCATTTAATCGTTGACAAAACATGTAATAACCATTATATTTACTAGTGCCACGTTTACATTGATGAAAGAGAATATTTTAAAGTTATTTATTTAAACTCCTCGTTATTTAAAACACCATGAGAACACTTTTCCAATCTCACTACTTTCTTAATAACACATAAATACTCAACTAATTGGTATATCAGTATATGCTCTACCGGGCTTTTCCGGAAGGCATTCTTTTTTATTTCATTTGTACCTCCGTAACTATCACTATGGTATCTTTCACTGATGACACTACGGTATTAGTTAACTGCAACAAGGAATAAAATGAAAATGAAATCTTTAAGTTTTACGTCCCATGGTTATGCGAAAGGAGACGGTGATGATGAGAGATGAGTGAAATGGTGGAATGAAGAAAGTGGGAGAACCCCGAGAAAAATCACGAGCACGGTCTTTGTCTACCACAAAGTTCATGCGGCGTGAACTGGGATCAAACCAGGGACCCCAAGCACCGGAGGTGAACGCTCTACCACAGAGCCTCCGAGCTCCCTCCAACTCCAACAAGGGTAATTTGAATGCAAAATAGGGTAATTCTTATGGAATTGGGTCATTTCTTTGAAAACTGAAATTTCACTGCATCAGTAAGACACAATTGGACTACAAGTTTTCCATTTTCTGTGGTGATTCCAAGACACAGATAGCTGCGGTATTCGGAAATTACTACGCGCTGATTAACACTCACAATTAGCACGGAATATAATTTATTTTAGCAGTTGTACAGTTTACAGTAACATCAATGAATAAAAATAATACGATAACTTTAAATTATTCTCTTTCATCAATGTAAACGTGGCACTAGTAAATATAATGGTTCTTAAATGTTTATCAACGGTTAAATGAAATATAAATATATTAGTTAGCTTACGAAAATTATCACATTTCAGAAGTTTGCAAAGTGTTGCTCTGAACCAAAGACCGACGTGGTTCTAATGTCGAAGACTGCTTGCACACTATGAGTTGCACGTTTGTGGTTCATAGAAGGGTCCTCCTTCAAATTCACACAAAATATGCAATCAAAGAATTTGATTGGATCTTAAAATCAAACCGTAGACAACTGAAGGACTGTATATTTCTGTAGATACGTATTCTCGGGGCTAGCTAATTTCCTTGAGAATACGTATAAACAAATTATGCTATCGTTTTGGAAACAACTAAGTTAATCCCTTATTTACGAAGACAAAATTTTACAAATTATGGAGTTAGTAAAGGTCCAAAAGTAGGTTTTACTTTTACTTTCCTTACTCACAGGAGTCAGTTTTACAAAACTAATCAGAAACGCTGACCGAGGAATAAGATTCATATATTCGCTGTGTTCATTTTTAGTAATGCCGTGTGTTACTTCCTGACGAGTCGTGGCTCTGGATTTGATGTGTAAGCAATTCAAAGATATAAGAGAAATATTCTTCAACACTGCATCTTCATTCGTAACATATATTACTCGTAATATATTACTATCAATTTAGGAAACTTGCAGTAAGAGAAAAGTAGAAGTTCCAAAATATATTTAAAGTTTTACTTTTTCCTTCAAAACTGCACAAATTAGATAGTTGGATCTCGACGTAGAATTGAACACACTATATTTAAAGAAAAACTTGTATTTGTTAACTAACAGTATTGCTTCTTCTGAAACAATTCCTTTCCTAAACTCTTAAAACAATTATGCATTATCTTCTCAAAGAAATTCTCATGTTTTCTGACAAGAGAATATTATTAAATGAAATAGCGTCTATATTGGTACATCCATATTCTTTTTTAAAATCAAATTTTTCTTATAGGAAAATAAGAATATACATTTCCCGACGTAATGTGGGTGTTTCTATTGCCGAAGAAAACTAATATATTAAGTTTTGTGAATATGTCAAGGATTTATAACAAAAAAGATTACATCTTCAATCATTTATAACATAAAAAAATATTCAAGTTATTCGTTATTCAAGTAGAGTTCAAGTTTACTCAAGAAACCAGATGAGACATCTCTCGTCTCGTATTTAACACTAATTCAAGAAACGACTTCTAGTGTTATTCTTTATTCAAGTAGAGTTCAAGTTTACCCAAGAAACCAGATGAGACATTTCTCGTCTCGTATTCAACACTAATTCAAGAAACGACTTCTGGTGTTATTCTTTATTCAAATAGAGTTCAGGTTTACCCAAGAAACCAGATGAGACATCTCTCGTCTCGTATTCAACACTAATTCAAGAAACGACTTCTGGTATTATTCTTTATTCAAGTAGAGTTCACGTTTACTCAAGAAACCAGATGAGACATCTCTCGTCTCGTATTCAACACTAATTCAAGAAACGACTTCTGGTGTTATTCTTTATTCAAGTAGAGTTCAAGTTTACCCAAGAAACCAGATGAGACATCTCTCGTCTCGTATTCAACACTAATTCAAGAAACGACTTCTGGTGTTATTCTTTATTCAAGTAGAGTTCAAGTTACCCAAGAAATCAGATGAGACATCTCTCGTCTCGTATTCAACACTAATTCAAGAAACGACTTCTGGTGTTATTCTTTATTCAAGTAGAGTTCAAGTTTACCCAAGAAACCAGATGAGACATTTCTCGTCTCCTATTCAACACTAATTCAAGGAACGACTTCTGGAAAGGTTGCTTTTGTGGCATCTATTCTGACTTAATCTTTATCCACCCTCGTGTTTAGTCTTCGCTTACTTGATAACTATCTCTTTTCTCCACTAATTATTTCTATAGAGTCTCTGACACTAACATTTCAAGTCTCTTCTAAAAACAAAATATGGGATGTATTGAATTCCAGCATGAAGTCGAAGCAAAGCGCAATAAATAATGGGGTAGCGAATTATGTGGAAGAGTTAAAAAGGAATAGTGTCACGTGCTTATATCGATAGTGATCTGTCTTTCCTTTATTTGGAAATCATATTACAAACTATGTGTTTCATCTCGCTCGCACATAACTTTCACATGTTTTTCTGTCTGTACGCCAAGTATGGGGAGCGTTCATGTTTACTGCTAATTCAATCTTACATGTATGAAAATTTCCTAATATGAATAACTTGTAGTACAGTTGACTTGTAGTACTTACCACAGTGACAGAGTAGCAAGTTGTCACTGTGAGAATGCACTTAAGTTGGATACAAAATATGGGCAATAGTGTCCTCACGTCATAGGGGAGTGCCTCAGCGCTACAAATGATTCAATGCTGAGAGAAAAATATGAAATGACGAAGTGTGAAACAGGTTAATGAATGTGCGCTATTCAGTATGAAGTAGCAACACTGTAAAAAAAAAGGAAGAAGGAGAAAAGTGGAAGTGCCATAAGAATATTGTTAGGTTTACTGTCTCTTAAAGTAGAGCTAACAGATATCAAACCGGAGTTTGGACTTTCCCTTCATATTTTAATTAAACGTTTTCTCTGTAAAAATAACTATTACAAATAAAATTAACTTCCTCTAATTATTTAGACATTTGTTGGTGAATTATAGGGGTCGAATATCCATGCGTCTTAAGACGGGTTGGATAGGTGCCTTTGAATGACAAAGAGTCTTAGAGAGGGGAGTATAAACCCTTAATAACCCAGCGTGTCAGAGAGCATAGGAAAGGGTACTCTCAATTACCAATAGACTGGGCCGTAAGAAAATGTTTCTTTTTTGAATTTCGATTGGCCAGATGTCAGAAAACGTGCCTCCTGTTAGTGGTAGTCTAGACAGAAAATTTGGATTTTGGGTCAACTCCTTCCTTTGCCTCATGCGACTAACACTTTTATAGCAGCGACTGTGCAACCCGCAAGACTCTACGAAGAAAAATGAGCAACACAGCCATTCTTCCTTTTCTCTATTTCTTTCTTTTTTTTTTTTTGCATTTTGATTGTTTGGATTGCGGAAAACTTGCCTTTAGTAATAGTTCACAGAAAATTTGGATTCTTTGGGTCAACCCCTTCGTTTGCATCATGGGACTTAAATAACTTTATACTTATGGTTATGCAACCCGCTGGACACTACGGAGAAAAACCGTGTTGCACAGCAATAATCTTTGGTTCTTTTTCAGACCGAAGCATTGTCAGGCTTAGAATAAAATGCGAGAGAAAAGCGAAATATGATATTGTTTCTATGTGGCTAACGTCTTAATCAATTAGACTAAAAAATATAGTTTTTTCATTTAATTCATGTTCTTGATATATAGCTTGAAAAATGTCAACTTTACATTGCAGCTTCTTTCGTGAACCATTTCTTAATAGAACCCTTTATATTATAACAAAAATTTAATCTGATATCAATTAATTTTGAAATGGGCTGTGCAATAATGTAAAATATATATTTACCTACGACATTACGCACATACGTAAAGCATTGTTTTGTAAGAAGTCGTAAACATTGTAATTTTATACAAAGTCCAGTAGAGATCAGTAATACTTTCTGGACATTTGCAGAGCCGTTTCAGAAGGTTTTGTGTCCTCCAAAACTTCTAAAGAAAAAGCCTGGACCAATTGTCATTTGGACCTGCCTCGACGAAAGTTTCTCGTATTCTCCGAGTATGTATTAACACGGAAAGTCCCGAAGAAGGACATCGTTGGCTTGCACAGTATGTTAGCAAAGTATATGCATGAGTTGATTTGAAATAAAGCTAAATTCTTCTCTTGTCAATGGGACTCGACACTTGTGACTACTCGCTCGATCTACACCATTTCTTACACAGGAATTAAAAATCATGTATAAAGTGACTAATTCCAACGTTTGCTTTGCTCATCCAGAAAACTTGTTATTGACAGAAGTCAAGGCACCAGAGGTTTAAGATGGAGAAGATTAAAGAAAGTGTCCAAGAGAAAGACATCAAATCTACGTGAATTCATTGTTCCGGAAGTGAGCTCATAAACAAGTAAATATCATTAGACTATGGATTGGTTCTCAACGGACGTCACCGAGCCACCATTAACAAGACAACGTTCTTCGAGCTAGATATAGGAAAATATTAGAAAGGCAACTACAGCTTCTGAGAAAATTCGATGTTTTCCGAGCCATACGTAAGCAGTGGCATGGGCGATAAATGTACATAGGGAAGTGCCATTATCAGTGTCTGCAGATTATCGCAGAGATGGCTTTATCATTGTAAAATTAGAGTCTCGAAGTAACATGCCAAGGTTCGACTCCAAAAAGGAGTATCAAATGTAAATGAGCCAAAAAACACGAAAGCGAGTGAGTTTGAGGGTGGAACTCGATTTGCATCCATCTGCTCGTAGTGTTTTCTGGAGAGTTGCGGAATATGTGTGCCGAAACAAGTTAAGAGCTGAAAGGTAAATTTTATCAATAAGTTTCCTGACCTACTGTATATTCATAATGTGTTCTGAGAACATCAATATAGTATTTGTCTGTTTCTTCGCCTAATTTTTAACCACATATTAACAATATTGCATGTTAATGTTCTGTTGTATTTTCAGCATCAGGATGCTTCAATGTGAAAAAGAGAAAGTTATAGCTGTGCAGCACAATTGTCTTCGTAATGTGTGCATTGCATAGCCTCAGCTATAACAACATTCAGTTCCCATGATGCAAAGGAACTGGTTGACCTAAAAAATCCAATTTTGCTGTGTAGACTACTACTAACATGAGGCAACTGTACTGCAACTCGGGCAATCGAAATTCATGAAATAATGGTAGTGTAGCACAATTTTTTTTCGTAACGTCGTGCGGGTTTTATAGCCGCAACTATAATAATATTCAAATCTCATGGGGTAAAAGAAGAAGTTGAAAAAAAAAATCCAAATTTACTGGGTAGACTGCCACTAACATGGGTAACCTTTTCAACATCCCAGCCAATCGAAATCCAGAAAAAGATCGGCCCAACGTAATGATCAAACGAGTTACAGAGTTTCTGGTTGATCTACCCTACAACATTGATGTTTTCTGTGGTGTCTTGTCCTCTTTCTATACAGAAATGATGTTGCCTGCCTGGAATGTCAATTTCAGATAATTGGCGATACCACTTCCTTTTCGTGGCTGTCGACTGACGTGTGTTTACAACCAGTGGGTTTTGTTAAAAACACATTGAACATTACATCCTTGTGGCATAAATAAACAATAAGCCACACAATTATCTTTTCTGTTGGCAGGAATCTGCTCGTTGTTTGCAGTGTACCGTGGAAAGAGGCACTATAACACTGAGCAGCGTACCTCGCTAGCTCAGCGGTAAACCGTTCACCTCTGGTAGATGTGGTTCTAGTTCTATTCCAGTGAACTTTGTGGTTGACAAACACTCGCTGGTGTCCTCGGAGATATTCCGTTTCCTCCCACTTTTTCATGAAAATATTTAATTCGTTTCTCATCGCCATCGTCTCCTTTAGCCGGTATAAACGGGGAACGTAAAACTCTAAGATTATAACACTGAGCACAAGTTAAAAAATAAACATTATTCACTTATAGAAACTTGTATATAACAGTGTCATGAAAATAAAGTAATAGTAGTAGCAATAAACAGTTTGCCCTCGAACCTAAGCAGTATCAGTAAAAGTACACAATTTTCTTGAGATGAGAGGTGTCGAAGATTTGGCGCTTTTGATTAATATTTATATACTAGGTCACTGATGGTAATGGCCGTGTTATATTATGGCGAGGAGTGAATTACCTCTAGGGATGATAAATGCAAAATTTAATCAGTATTGGTGAAGAGATTTCGGTGGCAGGCCTAAGTCCAACTGCTGACAGATTCATGAATCGTAGATATTTTATGTATAAGAACGCAAAAATAGAATCATTACGGCGGCTGTTGTAGCGATCTGAAGGAGAAATTTATACATGATGTAAGAGTAAGTAGTTTGGCTAGTATATCTGATCATACGTTGGTGTAGATAGTAAGGAAAGAATCCTATTCTGATTAACAATTAGATAATTGAGGCCGCTATGGAGATTAATGTCCAAGGTAAAGTCCGGTTGTCAAATAAAAATCCGGAAAATAATCAGAAAGTCCGTTCATGTCGTAACGAGAAATGCGTAAGTCTAAAATTGAAATCACTGTTAGCGAGCAGGTACTGGAATTCACCTGTATAGTTGACCGTATGGCATGAAGACAAATTTATGGTCTCTGTAATCACTCTTTTGAATATGTAATGAAGACTAAAGAAAATCTGCAACAAATATATACGATTAAAATTCACTAATGAAACTTGAGAATTGCATTACATGCTCGCGTCGGAAGAGTATAACTATCACAAATTTTCTTTGTTACTTACGTTCATTTATTAAATAAAATGGCAAGAGTAAAAATAATATCCGTTTTGACATTTAAACGATATATCTGCCAATGTAATAAAATATGATTACCAAATGTTAACACTACCCATTGGAATTATTTAAAGAAGAATCTGAAAAGGAGAAAAACTGATATTGTTGTAAAGGAGCGTATTAGCGTAGAATACCACTAAAATCAAAATCAAAAGATAATTAAAAATTAAAAATGATATTGAATTTTGCATAGGTATGCTTGTATGTGGTGGTCCGACAGCAATGGTAGTCAAGATAAGAATCGAATTAATAAATGACTGAGATAAACGTTAAAGAAGATAAGACAATATGTCAATTAATTGGCACAATATATATATATATATATATATATATATATATATATATATATATATATATATATATATATACATTAATGAAGTTATAAAAATGAATCACGTATGTAGCGCAATTTCAGAGACCCGTGTTCTACCTACTCTCTCAGATGTTCAGTAATGTTTATTACATCAAGATACCAAGACAGTAGAGGCCCCGGCGTATGGCCTAATAAGTGAAAAAAATTTCCCAAGAGTATTCAAAAAGTAACGCAACTATGCCAGAAGCATTCTAGCCACAACATACACCCCAATTTGTCATCCCCGACTGATCCAGAGGACTCGAGTAATAATTCCCCCGTATGGCGAACTGAGTCCACATAATTGTTGTGGCGTTATAGATCAAACGTCAATGCCTTTGGCCAGGGGTCAATGGCCGAGGGGTAACTAGAAGCACCCCCTCTATATTTTGGCATGGGAGACCTTGGGCCAACTCCTAAATTTTGGCAGATGGACCTTGGCCATCCCTTAAATTTTGGAAACTACCAAATTTAATCATTTGGTATAATAGTAGAGGAAGCTAACATGTACCACTATAAATTGAATGATCCAACTCCTTCCCTTTCGTGGATAAAAAAATTTCCAAAATATAAACATAAGCAATACGTTGGACAACGTGTTCGGTTTTTCGCTCAATTTTTTTTCTTGTATTAATTCTATTACCTTATACGGTTATATTGGCATGCATTGGGGTTAATTCCCTGTCATGAAACATAGGTATATTAGTGCACTCTTCTCAAATTTGGGAAGGGCTACATGGCCCACCATTTAAATTTTTGAAATTGCCGAATTTACAAAATGTAGTATAATTGTACACTTATCTAATAAATATCAGTATAAATTTGAGTGTTTCATCTCGTTAGCTTTCATGGGTAAAATATTGCCAAAAAGTCAAATTTCGGAGGTTGTTGACCCATTTTACTCTGTTTGATAAGGTCTTATTACCCTATAGGATTATACGTTCATGTACAAGTTTCAATTTTTATTTCTTAACATATAGGTACCTTGGTGCATCCCTTTGAAAATTTGGAAGAAGTAAATTGGCACCACCTTAAATTTTGGAAATCGACAAATTAAAAAGTTTAATATTATAGGACCCTAACATGTTTTAGTATACATTTTGGTGGTACATTTCGTTCCCTTTCATGGAAAAAAATGTAAAAAAGTCCAAATTTCGGAGGTTACTGACAGAATTTATTATCTTTAAATGAGGGCTTTATTATTTTATATGAATATATGAACGTGCTCTTGGATTAGTTTTATTTATAATGCATGAGTACATTGATGCTTATATCATAAGATTTGGCAAAGATATACTGGCCCAACCCTTCAAATCTGCAAATTGCCAAATTTAAGAATTTGGTATAATAGTATAGGTTCTTAATATATACCACTATAAAATTCAATGGTCCACATCGTTCCCTTTGATGGGTAAATATTGCCAAAATATAAAAGTAAGCATAACGTTGTACCACGTGTTCAGTTTTTTTGAAAAATGTACCCCCTTTAATAAGAATTCAGCACGTTATATGGGTATGTACAGGTGATTCATTTCCTTTATACTTTGATGTTCCCTTTTAAAGGTGGTTTGGTGCACATAGTATCATTCCTTGAACTCGGGAATTATTAATTAACGTTCAATTTAAGACCCATTGTAAATGTTGGTGTCTATTTTGTTCGCTTTTATATCCAACTACTCAAATTTCGAAGGTTATTGACAAATTTTATCTTCTTTTGGTAATTGTTTATTATTAAACGAGTATAGAATTTATTACTTTTTTCATAAGACACAGGTGTATATGTGCACCAATCTTAACTTTTTGGAGAAGTACACTTATTATTGTGAAGCAATGATTGGTAATTTTTCTTAGAATATGAATATAAATATTTGGTGATCCAGCTTTTCCCATTCTTTGGGTAAATCATTGTCAAATATTAGTATGATCATGTGATCAGTTACTGACCTATGATGGGACTATGCGTCCAGGACTATGGTACATTGATGCGTTCCTTTAAACTTTGAAGGATCAGTTCTTTTAAATTTGAAAATTGTCAAAATAAAATTACGGAATATACATTTCATTAGTATTAATTATTCCTTTGACTTTGATGAAATATGAACTCATGGTATTTATGCTTCCTTTCAAAATTTGGTGAGGTATTAATAAGTTTCGGATTATCAAATAATAATTTTCTACACCATAGATGGATCTGATTATTTCCTTCTAGGTTATTGAACTTCTTGAGCTCTAACAACATCATATAATTTTATTCTTGATTCTAAGACTTGGGTATATCAGTGCACTTTCGGAGGGAATGCAGGGCCATTCTTTTACCTTGGGAATTCTGATAAACAAAATTGTAGTATGAGGCGCGAAGTTGGAATGTTTAATACCTGATTAATATGAAACCATACTTTGAATTTAGTCTCAAATCTTAGTCTTAGATCATTGGAGGAAAGTTATCCGATGGAATGGTTTTCACATCAAGCTTTAGAAATTTGACATGTAAAACTTATTGAATCTTAGAGTTGTAGTTATGACTGATAGTCTAAAGGTAATATGATACCTGATATGCTAAAACACTTTGAACTTTAGTCACAACTCGCTGTCTAAATTGACATAATCTGACTGGTGAATTACTAGCAAAGTTATTGTTGATGCAATTTGATTGGCTGATCACTAACTTTCATTCAATCTGACATTTTGATGACTTTCAAATATGTTATTGGTTGATCACTATCTTTCGTGCAATCTGATTGACTGATGATTTTCAAAACTTTGTTGCATTCAATTTTAAGTGATTATCATTTATGGATTAATGTTTACACATCTTGAACATTTTCGTTCAACATTTTGCACTCGCTGATAATTATGATCAAAACCGTCTATCTGTTAATCGAATAGTTAGAAACGAGATAATGTTTGACGGTTAACCGTGAAATGTGATTTTTTCTATTTGAAAATTTAGTTTTGAAAACTTTTTAGTTTGAAAACTTTATTTGAAGTGTTTAACTTTCAATTTTTCTTCAGAATTTGTTGATTGAAAAATGTTTTCAAAAATTTTTATTTAAAAAATTGTTTGAAAAAAAAAAGTTTCAAATTTTTGATGGAAATTTTCGATTGAATGTTTTGTTTCATTTTTGTTTAAAAATTTTAGTATCAACATTTTGTTTGAGAAGTCTTTGCTTGAAATTTTGAATTTGATTTTTTTTGAAATTTTTAGTTTCAAAATTTTGGATTATATTTCTTTAAAATTTGTGCATTTCGTGGTAAACAAACGAAACTTTTTAGAACAAGAACATCTTTCAACACTGTTTATCATGACGCAATAATACATGTGAGAATATGGCGATGCAAAGGCGTCAGTTTTGCATCATATATAAGTATCGTTCAAGATAATATTCATGATAAGTTCATCATGGCTACTAGACTGCAGTACCTAAACACACGCAATGTCTAAATCAGATTACTTATTTACAACAGAATAAAAATGAAATGAAATCTTTACGTTTAACATCCCACAGTTATGCCGGTTAGGCTAATGGATACGGTGATAATGAGAAATGAGTGAAAATGGTGGAATGAAGTAAGTGGGAGGAAACGGGAGAACCCCAAGAAAACCAAAGAGCACGATGTTTGTCCAACACAAAGTTTATAAGGCGCGAGCTGGGATCGAACCAGGGACCCCAAGCACCGGAGGTAAACGCTCTACCACTGAGCCACCGCGCCCTACAACAGAATATTCTTTATAGAATCTTGGCTAGCGAAATGGTCCCTACAAAGTTTTAATTAAGAATCGTAGCGAAGATTAAAATGATAAGAATATAATTTTACCAGCAAGATCCCATGAAAGCATCAAAGCAAGAAGAACTATTACGTTTATTAAATACTGGATCTCTGTCATTATCCTACAAAGGATTCTTGGGTTGAAGTCATCAATTTGAATTTAGTACACAGCATGATCTGTGAATTTCGTTTTGTCAACATAACTTCAACAAAAGCTCTATAATTTGTGAAGAAATCATGAATTCAAACGTCAGCAAATTCGATGTTACCATGTAAGCTCTAATCGCTGAAATCATTCGAGCAAGTGCGTTTTAGGAGGAAAGGTATGTACTTCTAACTGTAAAGAATTCCTCTTCGGAAGCTATTATCCGATAAATATATTTAAAACAAAACATGTGATGGGTGGTATCTCCGCTACGATGTTTGAAGCTGTTATTCGTTTGGGCAAAGCTGAACAGTTTGGTGTGCAACTGAACTTTGAATTATGGCTGATATTATTAACGAATCGACGAAATGAATAATTATTTTCATGATGAGCTAAATGTGACCATAGTCAAATCATTAGTCTCAAATCATGAAGCGGTTCTAAGTACAGTTCTTGAAGAGAAAACAGTGCTGTTACGTAAAAGAAAAAGTACATTACATGATCCCAGCAACATGGTGTATCTAGCGCAAACAGAATAGACCGAATTCACCGAAGTACTCCAGTGTGTAAAACATTCAGTGGAAATGTGCAACAAAACAAGTATATTCCTAAAAAATGCTATTTTGAAAAATGTGTTATGCATATTGTACATGTATCTACATGGTATTATGGTTGTCAACGCCGTTTATGGGTGCATACCTTTTTCAATAAAGTTTATTTTCGATCATATGGACATCGACTTTCCATATTGCTACCGATATTGCAATAAACCTTAGAAGACTTCAATTGGAATTAAAATTATATGCGAATGACAAACCAGTGCAAGAAGTTCAAAATAAATTCTAACGACAATATTCATATCCTTTATGTGGTATGCAAATATGTGATTAACCAGTGCAGTGTAATAAAATGATCAATTTCAATGATTTGTGGTTTTTCATTTCAAGTTCAACCCCATGTTCTCACGTATGCTATTGTATCATGATTAACAGTGTTGCCAGATGATTTTGTTCTAAACAGTTATAGTCTTTACCAATGAGTGCACAAATTAAAAAATATTAAACGAAAATTTTAAAACAATTTCTTTGAAATAAAAATTTCAAACCAACTTTTCAAACAGTTTTGAAACAAAATTCTTTTTAAAAAATTTTAAACGAAAAACCTCAAACCAAATTTTCAAACTAAAAATTTTAAACAAAATCTTGGTACGTAAATTTTCACACTAAAATTTTTCATAATAAATTTGAAACAAAAATAATTCAAACATTTTTTTTCAAACAAGAAATTTTGAAACAAAAATTTTAGGGAAAAGTTTCAAACAAAAAGTTTTCCAAAAAAAATCACATTTTGCGGTTAGCCGTCAAACATCATCCGGTTTCTAACTATTCGATTAACAGATAAACGGCTTAGATCATATTTATCGGCGAGTGCAAAATTTTGAAAGAAAATATTCAATATTTCTAAACAGTAATCCATAAATGTTAAACACTTAAAACAGAATTCCGCAAAGTTTTGAAAATCATCAATCAATCACATTGCACGAAAGATAGTGATCAAACACTCACAATATCAACAAATCAGATTACATGAAAGATCAGCCCATCAAATTGCGTCAACAATAAGTTTACTAGTGATTCAGGAATCAGATCATATCACCTTAGTGTGTTATGACCAAAGTTCAAAGTGTTTTAGCATATCAGGTATCATATTACCTTTAGACTAGTAATCATAAGTACAACTATAAGATTCAATAAGGTTACCTGTCATATGTTTAAAGCTCGAAGTAAAAAACATTCAATACCTTTTCACCAATGATATTATAATAAGTGTTGTGACTAAAGTTCAAAGTATGGTTTCATATTAATCAGGTATTAAACACCCAACTTCACGCCTCATACTAAAATTTGGTTTATTACAATTCCCAAATTTAATGAATGGTCCTGCATCCTCCCCCAAAATGCACTGATACACCCAAGTCTTAAAAATAACCATAAAATTACATTTTGTAATCAGATCCCAATTAGGTCAATAACCTGGAAACAAATAAGCAGAACCAATTGCTGTGTAGAAGCGTATTATTTGATAACTCCGAAATTTGAGAAGTACCTGAACAAATTTTGAAGGAACATTAAAGGAAATGAATCGCCATACAATCCCGTATATTCATAACTCATCGTGACCAATACCACCCACGTGGTACAAAGTATTGCTTACGTCTATATTTTGGCCCATAGTAGGGAATAATGGAGACCAATTAAATTAATATCACTCAATTTCATTTCGACAATTCACAAATGTAAGCAGACTGATCCTTCAAAGTTTAAAGGAACGCATCAATGTACCATTGTCCTGAACCCATAATACCATCACAGGTCAATAACTGACCACTTGTCCATACTAATATTTGACAATGATTTACCCAAAGAATGGGAAAAGCTGGATCATCCAATTTTTACATTCATATTCTAAGAATAATTACCAATTATTACTTTCACACTGAGAAATGTACCCATCCGAAAATTTAAGATTGGTGCACATGCGTCTTATGAAAAAAGTAATAAATCCTACACTCATTTAATAATATAAAAGTACCAAAGAAGAAAAATAAGTCAACAACCTTAGAAATTTGAATAGTTGGATATAAAAGCGAACAAAATAGACACCAAATATTTATATTGGGTCCCAGAAAACGTCAATTGATAATTCCCAAATTTAAGGAATAATCCTATTTACTAGTACTCCCCGGCGTATATTGAGCCGGGTCAGCAAAACTTTTTGACGTCATAGGACAAAGACCATGTTCTTGTCCCAACATCAATGACCTAGAGGTACTTAGGACCACCCCCTCTAGATTTGGCAGGGGTACCGTGACCCACCACCTAAATTTTGGGAGGGGTACATAGGGCCTCCCCCTTAAATTTTGGAAAGTGCCAAATCAAAAAATTTGGTGTGGTAGCCTAATAACATGGTATGTACCTGTGTCAGTATTAGGGATCCACCTCGTTCCTTTTCATGGGTAAAAAAATTACCAAATAATTCAAATTTCGGAAGTATTTGAGCTAATTTATCTCCTTTGATGAGGTTTTATTACCCTATATAGATACATTGGTTTATACAAGAGTCTATTTCCTTATATAATACATGGGTATATTAATGCATCCCTTTAAAATTGGGGGAGGGGTACCTTGGCCCAACCATTCAATTGTGGAAATAGCCAATTTAAACATTTGGTGTCATAGTACAAAAACTTGATATGTGTTATGATAAATTTGGGTGGTCCGCCGCGTTCCCTTTTTGGGGTACATATTGTCAAAATATAAACGTAAGCAATACGTTGTTCCACGTGTTTGGCCTTTCCTAAGTTATCCCCTTTGATGAGGTCCTATTACCTTATATGATTATATGGATATGTATAGGGGCCCATTCTTTTACATAAGATATGGTTACGTTTGTGCATCTCTTTAAAATTTGGGAGGGGTACCATGGCCCATCCCTTCAATTTTGGAAATTGTTTAATTAAACATTCGGTATAATAGTAATATATATGTAACCATAAATTTGGATGGTAAACCTCGTTCCCTTTCATGGGTACAAAATTCCTAAAAAATCAAATTTCGGAGGTTATTCATTCTCCTTTGATGAGGTTTCATCACCTTATATAATTATATGGGTATGTATATGGTTCTATTTCATTTCTTAAGAGATACATACATTGTTGCATCCGTTAAAAATAAAGGAGTACGCCGGCTCCCACCTTAAATTTTGGACCCTAATATGTATTAGTATAAATTTGGGTGGTCCAAAAAATTAAAACTTCGGAGGTTATTGACTCCTTCAACGTGTTGTTGTATGTATTGTCTTTAGTCTGTGAGTCATAACATTCAATAAGATTACCTATCAGATTTCTGAAAGCTCAAGTAGAAATCAACCACCACCAATGATCTTAGACTGCGATTTGTGACTAATGTTCAAATTATTGTTTCATATCGATCGATTATTTAACGGTCAAACTTGGAGGCTCATACTAAAATTCTGTATATGACAACTCCCAAATTTAAGAGAATGGTTCTACGTTCGTCTCTCGATATTCCTAAATCTTAGAATTAAAAATATAATTATATCGATATTGCAATAGACCTTAGAATACTTCAATTGGAATTAACAGTACACGCTAAAGACAAACTAGTGCAAGAAGTTCAAGATACATTTTATCTACAATATCCAGATCTTTTACCTGGTATGGATGTATGTGATTAACCAGTGCAGTGTAATAAAATGACCCATTTCAATGATTCATGTTTTTCAATTCAAGTACAACCCCATGATCCGACGTGTACTATTATATAATGATAAAAAGTGATGCCAGATCTTTTAGTTCTAAACAGCTCCGCTTCTCTACCAATGAGTGTAGAAACTTATGAATATTTCAAAACAAAATTTTTCAAACTAAAATTTTAAACAAATGTATTCAAAGTAAAAATTTTTAAGACAAAACTTTTCAAACAAATTTTGAAACAAACAATTTTGAAACTAAACAAATTTAAAACGAACATTTCAAACAAGAACAATTCGCACAAAGTTTTTCAAACAAAATTTCAAACAAGAATTTCGAAACAAAATTTTCAAACGAAGTTTTTAAAAAAATATGAAAAAATGAAGCAAAAAATTTTCAAACAAAATTTTGAGACAAACAATTTCCAATCAAAATTTTGAAACAAAAAAATTCACACAAAATTTCCCAAACAAAATTTAAAAAAATGAAAACTTGAAAAATGAAAAATCAATTTCAGGGTTCACACAAACTATCCGGTTTTTAACTATTCGATTAAACAAACAGTTTTGCTGTACACTACTTCATCAAGAGCAATCACGTGGTACAACGTATTTCTTACGTTTATATTTTGGTCCATAGGCGGGAATATTCAAAACGAATGACGTAATTTCATTTGGACAATTCTCGAATTATCCTACAAAATTTAAATGTACCTATGTCCTGGACTCATAATTCCATCATAGGTCAATAACTGATCACGTGACCATACTAATATTTAACAATGATTTACCCAAAATATGAGATACTCCCAATTCTAAGAGCAATAACCAATTATTGATTTAACAACAAGAAATGTACCCTACCAAAATTTAAGATTGGTACACAAATACACCTGCGTCTTATGAATAAGTAATAAAATCCTGTACTCATTCAATAATAAACCCGTATCAAAAAAGATAAATAGGTCAATAAGCTTTAAAATTTGAATATTTGGTAATAAGAGGGACACCAACATTTACAATGGGTCCTAGAAAACGTTTATCGAATTTTGTTATTTAATAATTTCCAAATTTAAGGAATGGTTCTGTGTAGCACAACAAAATTTAAAATGGAACATAAAAATATAAAGGTATTATAATAGTACAGGTATTATTATAGTAAAGGTATTAAAATAAAATATAAAGGTAAGATATAAAGTTTATTAACTTCTGTACATACCTACATAACATTCTAAAATATTATGAAAGGAAATAAATTAAGTCAATAATCGAACACGTGGTCATACTAATTTCTAGTAATTTTTACCTATGAAAGGGAACGAGATTTATAATGGTATATATCATAAACACATATTATTATACCAAATTGGGGTTTTCCTAACTTTAAGGGTGAGCAAACCTACCTCAACCAAATTTTAAAATAAAAGCACCAATGTACTCATGCCTTATCAGAGAACATAAACCCCTGAACACATTTATATATTCAAATAAGATAATAAAACCGCATCAAAGGTGTCAATAACCTATGACATTTTAATTTTTAAGAGTCTTTTTATCCAGAAAAAAGAAGAAAATGGACCACCCAAATTTATACTAAACATATTAGGGTCCAAACTTTAAGATGGAGGCTTATGTACTCCTTTAATTTTTTTAACGGATGCACCAATGTATCTATATCTTAAGAAATAGAGTAGACCCCTATACATGACCATATTATTATATAAGGTAATAAGACCTCATCAAAGGGGGTGAATAAACCCCGAAATGTGATTTCTAGCAATTTTTTATTTCTAGCAATTTATAGTAAACTAAAGAAAACACGTGAACGTACTAATTTTCAACAATTTTGTATCCATAAAAAAGAACGAGATGGACCATCCAAATTTATGGTGATATTCATAAATATATTAAGGTCCAGTACTATTATACCGAATCCTTAAATTAAACAATTTCCAAAATTGAAGGGGTGGGCCATGGTACCATTCCCAAATTTTTAAAGGGGTGCACCAAAATAACCATATCTTATGTAAAAGAATGGACCCCTATACCTGTCCATATAATCATATAAGGTAATAGGAACTCATACAAGGGCGTAAATTTGACCAAAACCCAAACACGTGATTGTACTAATTTTCGACAATTTTGTACCCATGAAAGGAATGGGATGTATCACAATTTTATCATGATACGTACTAAGGTTCTGAACTATTATACTAAATGATTAAATTGAACAATTTCCAAAATTTAAGGGGTGTGCCAAGGTACCCCTACTAAATTTTAAATGGGTGCATCAATATACCCATTTATTATGTAAGGGAAAGGATCCCTATACAAGACCATATAACCATATCACTTAATATGACCTCATGAAAGGGGATAAATTGGGTCAGAAACGAAACACGTGGTACAACGTATTGCTTACGTTCATATTTTGACAACTTTGTACCCCTAAAAGGCAACGAGATGGACCACACAAATTTATCATAATATATATTAAGTTCCTGTAGTATGATACAAAATTTTGAATTGGGCAATTTCCAATATTGAATGTTTCGGCTAAGGTATCCATCCCAAATTTTAAAGGGGTGCATTAATATACCCATGTATTATGTAAGGGAATAGACCCTTGTATAAACACATATATTCATATAGGGTAATAACACCTCATCAAAGAGGATAACTTAAGTCAAAATCCCCTGAAATTTGAATTTTTGGCAATTTTTAACCCATGTAAGGGAACGAGGTGGACCCCCAATACTGACAGAGGTACATACCATGTTCCTAGGCTACCGCACGAAATTTTAGAGTTGACAATTTCTAAGATTTAAGGGGTTGGGCCAAGGTACACCTGCCAAAATCTAGAGTGGGTGGTTCTAAGTATCTCTAGGTCATTGACCCCGGGCAAAGGGCACTGACCTTTGTCCTATGACGTCACTAAAATGTTTGCTGACTTGGCTCAATATACGCCGGGGAGTACTACTTATGTACACTAAACCGTTTATTTAAATTGTACAAAATTCACATTTGTAAATGTCGCACTACAGATATTCAAAGTAGCAAAATTTTAAAAAAAATGGCTTTCCTTCGTTTTCTAAATAGTACTATATTTTAGGAGTACATAGGTAATTATATTTTGAAATGCGCAAAATTTCTTGTTGCACGAGAAGTAAAAAATTTCGAAGCTAGTTGAACTGTCTGTTCTTTACCTATTTAGCTAATACAATCTTTTCTTGTTGCTACATAAGTATACAAATATGAAAATGGTGCACAAGTAAATAGGTTACCCAATTTAAAAAAAAAGCAGACTGTATATGTATACAAACGGTGGAGCATCGAGCCAGGTTCCTTCGTGTCCACCTAGCGTTCGTTTCCTTTGATCACTGCAGCTTAGTTTCTCCATTTTTCCACCGTTCTGTGATATATTTATACCTATATCTATCTATCTATCTATCTATATATATATATATATATATATATATATATATATATATATATATATATATATATATATATATATATATATATACATATATATATATGTGTGTGTGTGTGTGTCTGTATGTAAGTATGTATGTTTCACTAAAACCAAATACACATGATTTTTGTTTCCTTTCAGTATCCTTCGCCATCTCTTTTCTTTTTTGTTTCTTTTATTACTATTGTTTTAATTACCATGTTTATTATTATTTCTAGTGGTATTTTCCATTCTTCCGTTTATGTTTGTTGAGGCCACAGTTATTATTGTTTCTCCCAGACCGTGTTTCTTCCTCTGTTTGTTGCTGGTGTTGTTACTGTTTTTCTTGTTTCGTTCTTGTCGGTTCGTGTTTCTATTAACATTTTACTTTCATATATGTATAAATATATGAAAATTTATGTTATTATATAAAATAATATAATATATATGTCATAAAATAATATATGAAAATGTATAAATTATTTTTTTCTTTGTTTCTTTTGGTGTTGGTTGTACGTTCCCTTTCTTGGTTCTCTTCTGGTTGGTTTGTGTTCGTTCTCAATTTGTAGATATCTGTTTGAGTGTGAGTCTTCTTTTTTGTATTCTAGCTTTTTTCTTTCCACGGTTTTTAGTTCCTCCTTCCTTTGGTTTCGTAGTTTTTGTTCTCTAGTGACCTTTTTTCCCTTTTGTTTTCTTTGTTTTTTTCTTTTTTTCGTTTCTCTCTTTTCCCTTTCGTCTTTTTTCCTTTCCCTTTTCTTTTTAATTCCTTTTCCTCGTTGTCTTCCCTTTTTCTTTTCTTTCTGTTACTCTTCCCGTTTTTCGTTCTTTCCTTTTATCCTTGTCTCTTCTCCGTTTCTTATTTTCGGTCTTCTGGTGCACTAGTTTCCTCTATTTTCTTGCGTGTGTTTTTTTTTCTGTGTGGTTACTCGTTTCTTAGTGTTTCCTTTTTAAAATATATCATTTAAAAATTTAAATTTATAACTCTGGTTAGTATCTTCAATACTATGCTTTGAATATAAGCTACCTAAATATACAAATATAAAGAAACAAAGGAAAATTGTAAAAATTAAAAAAAAAATAATACGTACATTTTAAATAAATTGTCCTGTGATTGCTGAATTAATATTGAACCATCCTTAAAACTATTATACATGCCCTGAGCACCAAGACATTCTCTTCACCCTTGATCAATATTATTATAATATAGTCCCCCTACATCTAAAGGTAATTTAATAATATAATTTCCTGATAAATAAGGTAAAAAACATATACTTTCTATTATTGTAGAACTAAAATAAAAATTCGTACACATTAAAGACTGCCCAATAGAGTAACTTGATAATAAAATACCAACTCACAAGCCTACGGCACTTACAAGCAGAGCACCTATTTTTAGGTGTAAAGGTAAAACAACACAATTAACAGTAAGAAAAATCAATCTCCTCAATATTGCCCCTCCTAAAATTGTCATTACTACTAGTCCTAATATTCCCTTACATATAATCCAACCTTCATTGTCACTAATAGAATGAATATTAGTGCCTCCAAAGCCCTTGCCCGTTAAATAAAATCTTAAAGGTACTGAATAACACACAGTTAGTTACACACTAACTACATTCATTAAAGACAAGGAAGAAATTTCTAAAATTAAGTCCTTAGGATAAAACCCAGCTAAAAATGGTATCCCACATAAAGCCAAATTAGCTACATTTAGACAAGACAAAGTAAAAGATATTTGACTTACAAGCGCCCCTATTCTACGAGTATCTTGTGTATCTCCCACACCATGAAAAATTGCACCTGCACACAAAAAAGTGGTGCTTTAAATAAAGCATGTGTGAATTTGCGAAAAAAAGCTAATATAGGGAATCCTATAGACAAAATTATTATTATAAGACCAAGCTGACTTAATGTAGATAGAGCAATAATCTTCTTTAAATCATATTCATAATTAGCACCGATGCCAGCCATAAATATCGTTAAACCTGATAATAAAAGTAATACATCTGCATAGACACCTGCATAAAACCTCCCTAAAAAGAATTAGCAATTAGACTCCAGCAGTAACAAGGGTAGAAGAATGAACTAATGCTGATACTGGTATAGGGGCAGCTATTGCCGCTGGTAATCATGCGGAAAAAGGAATTTGTGCACTTTTTGTTATTGCTGCTAAAATAATCAAACTAGAAAAAATTACTATATCATTATTATTTAAAACTCTATGCAAATAAAAGACATAATTTCAACTTCCATAATTCAATATTCAAGCAATGGCCAATAAAATTGCTACGTCTCCAATACCATTACAGAGGGCAGTTAATATACCAGCATTATAAGATCGCACATTTGCATAGTAAATAACTAAACAATATGATACTAATTCTAATCCGTCCCACCCAAGGAGGATTCGAATTAAATTAAGGGAAACAATCAACAAAACTATTGAAAGAACAAATATTAATACAAGTATAATAAACCGATTAAGATATCGTTCAGATCCTATATATTGTTCACTGTAATAAATTACTATTCTAGAAATATAAAGCACGAATGTCATAAATATAAATGATATTCAATCAAATAGAAGAGTTATAATAATTTTATTTCTATTAAATAAATAACTTCGCATTCAATAAATACACTATATTTATTAATTAAAAAATTCAAGCCTACTATAAATATAAAATACTTATTCTATTTTAAAAAGCAAATCTAGTCACACAAATTGAAAAAGGTCAAACCATGACTTAAGAGCAATTAAACCTTCCTTAGTTCCACAAACTAAAATTTTATTCTAAACTACTCAAGCGTATACAATCATAGAAATCTCGGCCCCGCAAAAAAGATAAGTAAATTTAAAGGCAATCAATGCAATACTAATAATAAATATTCTCGCACACTTCCCCTCACCAAAAATATAAATTAGAATAAGGTATTCCATGTTGGGTATATGAAAATAAGTACAAGCTATAAGCAGCTCTAAAAAAAGAAAGTAAAGCTAAACCTAATATACTCAAGCAAGATCAACCAACAATTCTATTTAACAGACTAATTTCTCCTAATAAATTTAATGTGGGTGGTGCAGCTATATTAGTAATTCTTACCAAAAATCGTCACAGCCCTAAGCTCGGCATAAAAGATAATATTCCTCGATTAATTAATTAACAATCTTCGACTTCCTAAACGTTCATAAGAAATATTTGCAAGGCAAAACAATCCCGAAGAACATAGACCGTGAGCAATTACTAATGTAAGAGCACCTCTAAATCCTCATAATCCCATGGTTATTAGTCCCATCAACACTAAACCTACATGAGCAACAGAAGAATAAGCAATTAAAGACTTTACATCAACTTGTCGTAAGCATACTAATCTAACTGATCAAATACCTACAACTCTAATACCAAATCAAACTAAATTTATATTTACAGCTACATTTTCTATAAAATATATAATACGTAATAGTCCACACCCTCCTAATTTCAATAGAACTCCTGCCAAAATTATCGAACCACTTACGGGCGCTTCAACGTGTGCCTTAGGTAATGAAAGATGAACTAAAAGCATAGCCATTTTAATTAAAAAGCAACAACTAAAGCAAAATATCACATATAATATGTAATTCCTAAATCTATTACACTTCTCATATTAACCAGCAATAAACTCCCCTTAATATATTCCAAATAAAATATACCAATCAAAAGTGGTAATGAAGCAAATAAAGTATAAAACAATAAGTATATGCCTGCCTGCACTCGCTCGGGCTGATAACCTCAGCCTAAAATCAAAAATAGTGTAGGAATTAATGAACCCTCAAAAAAATAAATAAATAAATAAATAAATAAATAAAATATAAACAATCTAGAAGAAGAAAATCTCAAGTAAAGTAATACAAGTAGCAATAAAATTAAACTAATACAACTCGTACTATAAAATGAACTTCTCAGCACACCTTCTCTAGCCATAATTATAAGAATAACAATTCAAATACTTAACAAAATCAATGACTATTACAAACTATCTCTCCATAAATAATAGCCTACCTCCCAAGGTATTAGTCCTATAATATTTCTTATTATAAATATAAGACAAACTCTAATAAGGCAAAACTGAACAACTCACCATAATTTAAAGTTAAAACCTAAAGGTATTAAAAAACATAAATATTAGATATTTTAACATCGTAACACAACTAAAGAATTCAAGTAATCACCACCATGGGTTCGAACCATAGACACTAAAATTGACAAGCCTAAAGAAACACTAAAAGTTAAAAACAACAAACAAAAATAAATTTCGACATACAAGCTACCTAAGGAATAAGATAGAAGTAAAAAACTTATCAACACAATAAATTCAAGTCTTAATAAAACCATCAGTAGATGTTTACGCTGAATAACAAAACAAGCTATTCCTAAAATAACTAGAAAACAAGAAACCAAAACAAATAGTATTTTCATAAGCTTTTATAGTTTAATCAAAACGTTGGTCTTGTAAACCATTAATGAATAATATTCTAAAAGCATCAAGAGAAAGTATGAACTTATCTTTAGACCCCAAAACTAATATTTTAATAAACTGCCTCTTGAAATTAAAATAACCTGAATATTACTTATAATTTTAGTAGTTTTAAGATTCATTCTAATTCAAATATCCCACCCCTTATCTATAGGACTAACACCTATTGTCAACACCATTACTACCTGTTTAATTATTTCAACTATAAGAGAATCACCTTGATTTTCTTATATTTTCTTCCTAATTTTCCTAGGAGGTATATTAGTTTTATTTATTTATGTTACAAGACTAGCATCAAATGAAATATTCACTTTAACACCTAAACTATTCCTACTAACTTTCCTCGTTCCACTTCGCTTAATTCTCATAATAATCACTGACCCCCTTCTACTTTCGAACATAATTTTACTGCCAGATCCTCATCAATATGTAAGTAACTATCAAGAAATCCCCGGTATAAAGTTTTATATCACATCAATCTTAATAAATACTATTATATTAGCAACATACTTATTTATTACCTTAATTGCAGTAGTAAAAATTGCTTCATTATACTAGGGTCACCTTCGACCTTCTAAGACATATGTCAACACCAATTCGCTTACATCATCCCCTTTTTAAAATTGCTAATAATGCCTTAGGATATCTTCCAGCACCTTTAACATCTCATATTGATGAAACTTTGGCTTTCTCCTTGGCTTATGTTTAATTATTCAAATTGCTACAGGTCTATTCCTAGCAATACACTATGTATCAAGTATTGAATTAGCCTTCAACAGAGTAATTCACATCTGCCGAGGTGTAAATTTTGGGTGGCTTCTACGTACTCTACACGCTAACGGAGGATCCTTCTTCTTCATTTGTCTTTACTTACATGTCGGCCGAGGAATATACTACGGCTCTTATCTTTATCTCCACACTTGAAGAGTAGGGGTTGCTATTCTACTTCTAGTAATAGCAACTGCCTTCGTAGGTTACGTCCTTCCTTGAGGTGAAATATCTTTCTGAGGAGCAACAGTCATTACAAATCTATTATCAGCTATCCCCTACCTAGGAACAATGCTAGTACAATGGATTTGAGGGGGATTCGCCGTAGATAATGCTACTCTAAACCGTTTCATTGTCTTCCATTTCTTATTACCTTTCATTGTAGCAGCTATATCAATAGTACATCTGTTATTCCTCCATCAAACAGGATCTAACAACCCCCTTGGTCTTAATAGAAATCAAGATAAAATTCCTTTCCACACTTATTTCTCAACTAAGGACACCATTGGATTCTTAATAATAATAACAGCCCTAATATTACTTACTCTCTGAAATCCTTATATGTTAGGAGACCTTGAAAACTTTACTCCAGCAAATCCTCTAGTTATCCCAGTGCACATTCAACCAGAATGATACTTCTTGTTTGCTTATGCTATTCTTCGTTCTATTCCAATAAACTTGGAGGGGTTTTTGCCTTAGTAACATCAATCTTCATTTTGATAATTTTACCATTTTTTCACATTAGAAAAATACGAGGCCTACAATTCTATCCTATTAATCAAATTATATTCTGAACTATGGTTAGCACAGTAATCCTTCTAACTTGAATTGGGGCCCGACCAGTTGAAGACCCTTACATTTTAACAGGCCAAATTCTTACTGTTATCTACTTCGCTTATTTCTTATTTGTACCGTATCTCTTCTCCTTATGAGACTTCCTACTAAGTAAGACCTAGTTCTTTGGCTGAGAAAAAGCATATGTTTTGAAAACATACAAAGCTCTAAGAACTTATTCTCAATTTAATACACTTAAATTAAAAGAGAAATAAAAAGAAGCTTTATGCTCCCTAAAAATAAAAGATAATTGAGAGATAAAGTTAAAAAACACTTTCAAGCAAGATATATCAACTTATCATATCGAAACCGCGGCAGCGTCCCTCGTACCCCAAAAAACCAAAAGAAATAAATACTACCTTACAAAAAAACAAAAAAGAAAAAATACCATGTCCTAAAAACAAAATACTAAACAATGTTCTTATAAACAAAATACTAGCATACTCAGCCATAAAAATAAGAGCAAATCCTCCTGCTCTATACTCAATATTAAATCCAGAAACAAGTTCTGATTCGCCTTCTGCCATATCAAAAGGAGTCCGATTAGTTTCTGTTAAACAAGAAGCAAATCAAACCAATTGCTCGCTACTGCTACTGCTCGAAGGCCTCCTAACAAAGAATATGAAGAATTAGAAGATCAACCAGCAATTATTACAGTATACACGCATATACTTGTACAACATAAAAAGATGACAAACCTAAAGAAAAAGTCAACTTAATACTCAAATAAGGAACTCTTAATCACGCTAACAAAGATAAAAATAAACTAAAAACAGGAGCTAGATAATAAGGATAATAATTAGATATAGTAGGAAAAACTTGTTCCTTACTAAATAATTTAATTGCATCCGCAAAAGGCTGAGGCAAACCACAAATGCCCACCTTATTAAGTCCTCGACGAATTTGAATATACCCTAAAACCCTTCGTTCTAGTAAAGTTAGAAATGCAACCCCAATTCAAACACAAATAATCAAAATCAAATAACAAACCACACCTATAACATAATCATAGTACACTACTACCTGGACTCACTCTATCCATTATTAGATCCTAAATCTAATACACTTAACTGCCAAAGTAATTATTAATTATTTTTATTCCCTAACAATAAATATTACTAGTACTTGGTCCTTTCGTACTAAAGCACTATTTCTAAATAAAGGATAGAAACCGATCTGGCTCACGCCGATCTGAGCTCAGATCATGTAAGATTTTAAATGTCGAACAGACCTATACACTAAGCTTCTGCACCTAGATAAAATCTTAATCCAACATCGAGGTCGCAATCTCTCTTATCGATATGAACTCTCAAAAAAATTACGCTGTTATCCCTGAGGTAACTTAGTCTACTAATCATTAATAAAGGATCATAAAAATACTTAAAAGTAATTGTTCTAAAAAGAGTTTATTTTATCTTCTCGTCACCCCAACGCAACAATTAAATAACAAATTTATTCATTACCAACTACAAAAATTACTACTTAAATATAAAGATCTACAGGGTCTTATCGTCCTCTTAAATCATTTAAGCCTTTTTACTCAAAAGTAAAATTAAATATTACAAATAAAGACAGTTTCCACTCGTCCAACCTTTCATACAAGCCTACAATTAAATGACTAATGATTTTACTACCTTCGCACGGTCAAGATATCGCGGCCGTTTAAAACCTCACTGGGCAGGTCAGACCTTCTATTTTAACAAAAGGTCGATAAACAGGCGAAGGAAAGCTTTGCCGAATTCCTTTAATCATTCTCTCCAATATACTAGTAACACCATTATAAATTATCTTAACTAATTTAAGACAAAAGTACAGTAATAAATTAAATGCAATAAAATATGATAAACAACTCAAATAAGTTATAACAAAATTACAAATGATAGCTACTTCTAAGCCCACATCTTTCATTTAATATAAAACTACATTATAAATAATAAAAATAAAGAGCAAATCCTCCTTACTATTACTCACGGCAAAACTATAATAAATCAAATTCACAACAAGTCTAACAGCAGGTGAATTAAATTCAATTCCTGCACAACCAGATATAATGGAAACCGAAAGGCATTTCACCACTAAACTAAAATTAATAAATAATATACTACCTATAATATCATAATATTTTAGCTCTTTTCATTTCGGGAAATAACTATATAATAATATTACTTAGTGTCCCCTGATACAAAAGGTACAACATCTCATGTTTTCTTTTTTTTAAAAAATCACTTATTTAAACATTCCCTTACGGTACTAATTAACTATAATATCGACAGATTAATTCTATAACATATACAATAACATGAATTAAAGTTGATTCCCTTAATGCTAACATAAAAAATAACATATATAAGTACATCCCACAATCAAAATAATCTGAATTGCACAAAAACCTCCTCGATGTAAACGAATAGCTCAACTAACAAGCTCTATTTTGTTATTAAATCAATCTAAATACACCTTCCGGTACACCCACTATGTTACGACTTATCTCACCTAAACAAATGAGAACGACGGGTGATATGTACATATCTTAGAGCCCCAGTCATGATAGCAACATAACTAACATTACATTCAAATCCACCTTCATTTAAATAATTTCAAATAAACATTCTATTGTAATCCATCTCCTCTTACTGATAAGCTGCACCTTGAACTAAAGTCACTTCTAATAAGGATAATGAAGGTCTCTAACTTCTCCTTAGTACCCTCAACTACGGCGGTATACACTGTCACACAACAGCAAGTAAAATATATCGTGGATTGTCGATTTCGGGATAGATTCCTCTGAACAGCCTAAAATATCGTCAAATCCTTTGAGTTTCAAGAACATAACTACTATTACCCAGGTATTTTATTTTACATTAAAAATAGTAGGGTACCTAATCCTAGTTTAACAAATAATTTCATAGCCTCAAACATAGAACATGTTTCATAGCCCCAGACATATTTTAAATAATAATTTCACCTAAAAATAAAAACACAAAGTCCTTCAATTTAAATTTATAACTTTTTACCACTTTCTTGGGTTATAATATGTGAAATTATGCCAAATCCTGGAAGAATTAAAATGTAAACTTCGGGATGACCAAAGAATCAGAATAAATGTTGATATAAGATTGGGTCTCCTCCTCCTGAGGGGTCAAAGAAGGAGGTGTTAAGATTTTGGTCAGTTCCTCGTTTCTTAGTGTTTCTTAGTCGTTTACCATATGTTGCTTTTGTGAGGTGTACTGTGAGGTTTTTGGGTCTCCTGAATGCTATCATTGGGGGTTTTTGGGTTGTACTGTGAGGTTTTTGAGTCTCCTGTATGCTATCATTGGGGGACATCCTTTGCCACCAGTCTTCCGTTTTGTATTCCGTCTTCACTCCTCCCAAGAATTGTTTGATAATGGTTTTGAGTTTTTTCTCATATTTCGGGTGGTAAAGATGTGGGAATAATAGTCTGTCATCCCCTTTTTTCTTTTCCTAGTGTTTTTGTTTCAGTAGGTTCTCTATCTTGGTTTTGCTAAGTGATTCTTTGTAGTCTCCTGTTATAATGCTTGTGCCCAGTAGTTTTAGTGTCTTTTCTAGTCTCTGTTTGTTTTCAATGACTCTTTTAGTCGCAGTTCTTTGCTTTTATTAGTGAGTTTTACAGTGCTATGGGGTGTGCTGAGTTCGCTCTCAGAAATTCTTGTTTTTTTGTGGGTTTGTACTAGAAACTGTTTTCTGTCTCTATTCGGCCGTATGGTCTTTTCACTATCGTTCCATCTATCAAGTTTATTCAAGTTTGGTTTGTTTTCATTGTGAATTCTAATCCACCTGTGTTTCTTTGTAGGCTTTCAATATCTGTTTCCAAATGTTGTTTGTTGCCTGGGAATGTTCCCATGATGTGGTCTACAAATCCATATTCTTATAAGGTTTTTATGGGGCCGGTTTCTGAGTGGGTGAGCTCCATGTGAAGATAGATGTTCGCATAGGCCACCGACAGCGAGGATCATGTGGCTGTGCCCTTGCATTGGAGGAATATTTTCTTACTAAATCTGATGTAGTTATTGTAAATCAGAATTTCCAGTTCTCTACTTACTACAGTAGTGGCTGGCAGTTCCAGCTTTTCTCCCGCGCATTCTTGATTTTTTTAGCCAGACATATCTTGAAGTGTAATAGTGTGATACCAATTCTATGCCTCTTTTGCTTCCTATGTTTGGGTATAGGTTTTGTAGTGTGTAACACGACAGATTTTTGATCTTCTTTTTTACATATTTCTTTTAATTTTCTCTTTCTTTTCAGTGGTACCGTAAATTTTCTTTCTTCCTTCCGTTTGGATAGCAACGGTTTCTTGTTAGGTTCTCCGCTAATTATGCGTGCGAATCGGAACGGAGGCGAAAATGCGAAACATTTTCGACGGTAGCTTGGGGAATGCGCGCGAAAGTAGGGTTAGACCGACGCTATGATTATCTAATAGAACGGACGATTACATATCATCAACGCTATTCCATCGGCGTAAGAAAAAACGAAAACAATGCCAAACTTTAGTGACTCTTGTGACTTTGATAATACAATTTTAAAGATTATATCGTGCACCTATTGAGGTAAGATTTTCGGAGTCAATTTAAGCCGACCACTGGTGATTCTTTAGTGAACAAAACTGGTGTGTTGGACACACCATGTTGGGCTATGCTTTGTAAAATTTAGAAAGTATAACTATTCGCATTAAGATATAGTGAAAATTGATATTGATGATTACTTCCCTTCGGTAAAAGTTAAAATGTTCGGGCTACAAATTAACGTAATAGAAATTGTAGGGGCTTAGCTTGTAAATATATATTTACCTGCTAGAGTGATATATGTCATGTTGAGAGTTTAAAATGCCTGAAAAAAAATACAATTTTAACATGAGCTTCTAATTCGGTGTGCTCCCTCCCTTGAGTATTTCAAAGGGCTCCCTGCGATGTAGTCGTTAATCTTGTCTATTATCACCAGTCTTCACGTTACTTGATCAGAATGAAGGGTGTAACATAATCTCTTTATTTGTTCCTTCCCAGAGCACATTATTCGAAGTGAGTAACATGATGTTTTGATCAGAGGTTGCCAGTGGTTATTGTTTAGAATAGGTGTATAATAGTATTGGATTTCTTTTAGATATACATATCAAACATACGTGTGTGTATTGTGAACTAGTGTGTTTGCAGTCTCTCACGTACCAAAGTAAATGTGTTATCTTCTTTATGAGTGTTCCGGTTATAAATTTTCGCCGCTGATTTGGTTAGTAACAAAGTTAATAAAATCGAAACAGCAAAGAATAAGTATACGTAATATTTCGGATTGTTTGGACAAAGCAATTATAGTACTCCATGTCTTAAACGTCCTACGTTTAGTGCACTTTCGTTTACTGTGTTAGTAAATATAGAGAGTCGAAGAAATTGAAGATGGTAAAAATTATGTTTTCTTCCTCTTTCTGAATGAAGTAGTTACCTAAATTTGGAGAGGTTCTGTTTAGGCCTAGGTCTGACGACCTATTTAAGACGGAAACTTGATTCCGATATAACTATAGTGCACTGTGTAAAGCATGACTATAAGTTTTTCAAATTTATATTACTTCTTTTATTGCCTAGCATTATATCTTCGTGTATACATTATACAGTTTCTAGACCTGCGGAATTAAGTATCTCCCACAAACATTACTTCATTGCATAGAAAGTGAGGGAAATAGATAATATTTCAGGGTTTTGATTTTCTTTAAATATATTTACTGATAATTACTTATATTTCCCATATTTACTTATAACAATATTAGCTGTTTTCTTATTTTGTGTAGAAGTTTATTCTACACGTGAAGCTCGAGTTTTTTTCCTTAGTCGTCGTCGTCATATCGTGTCAACGTACTACACTCTGTAAAGAAAAAATAGCGACACTTGCTCGGAAATGGTTTTCGCAACATACTTTAATCAATATGATTTTTTACATGAATCCCTGATAATATTACAATGCATATTCTTATTGAGCAGTTCATTCTTAATACTTGCACCAGAGTTTCAGGCTTTTGACATGAATTTAATGAATTTATATACATATATAAGTAGCTATGTGTGTTTTGAGCAAATCGTTTATAGGAAGAGTTATACATAAAACTGAAAAAGATCAACAACAATAGCAGAAAACAAGAAATGGAATTTCTTAAGGGTAAGACATATTGTGTGCAAAGATCGTTAAGTACGAAACACCAAACTAGTATTTTGTATGTGCACCATGGGCTTTCCGCAGTGCAGCGAATCATCGGAGACCTTTGGTAACAAAGCTATTGCAAAATGCAACCTCGATATCACGGAATAACACCCGGATTATCTGTTGCTTGAATTCCATTCTATTTGAGATAGTTGTCTATTGAATGTTTTACTCATATTGATCCACAAATTTTCAACTGGATTCATGTCGGGTGAGTTTGTAGGCCACATGAGTATCTAAATAGTCATATTCTTGAACCACATATTAACGATCTTCCTCGGTGACATGAAGCATTATTGTCCTGGAAAAGGAAGTAGTCCAAATTTTCTTCAGAAAGGTCATCTTTAGCTGTTGTAGGAACTTGTCGTACCAGAATTTGAAGATATTTTCGTGCATCAAACGATCGTTCTGACGTCTTTAACGGTGAACCATGCCCGTACCATCACTCAGTAACTGAATATTTGGAAAATCTTTGTCAAGTACCTTGCTTGTTCGTATCCACAACTTCACACCACCATCGTTTCCCACTATTCTAAACCTCTTTTCAACGATGAAAACGACGTGCTTTCAGTTGTCATAAGTCCAAGTTGCATATCGACTCACAAAACTACATGTTGAAGTCCTCTGTGTTTTGTCAGTTTCGACTTTCTATGGGGTTTCTTCTTTGTAATATCCTCTTCATACAATCAAGACAATACAGTTGTACGAGTAACTGCAGTTCCAAGATCATGTCAAACTACAGAAGCGATTTTTGGGGGAATCGCTCCTTAAATCTGCGGTGCTATTGATTTCATTTAGCAATCTGCTCTGGGTGATTTTTTTTTCGCACTGTTGACGAAGGGACGATTTGTTATGCTGTTTCCACTTGTGAATTACTCTTCTTGCCGTAGAATGATGGATTTTCAGTATTCCATCTATTCCTTTAGAGATTTGCCTTAGCTGCGCAAAGCAAGAATTGTGTCTTATTTACATGGCAACAAGTCACATTTCTTACCCATTTTATTTGTTTACAGTCCACATGTAGCAATATCACACACAAACAACGCTGCACAATAACAATTTTGCCACTTGACACTGTCCAAACAGTGAGAAAGAAAAGAACAATCATAAAATGCTATTTACCTCAGCCTACACATCACAAATGCAATGCAGAATTCTCACTACAATAATTTACGAGACGCACTCAGTGCCATCTATCGAAAATATTACTGATACACTAGTAATTGGCAAGCAATGTCGTACACCACAGGTGACACAGATAATGCAAATGAACTATCCCACTCTTCCGTTCCTTCTATTCCTCTTCTAACGGGCTGCAACTATGGTTTTCGTGTAAGTTAGCTTGAGAATTGAGGTGTCGCTATTTTTTCTTTACAGAGTGTACTTACTAGTTTTTTTATAAACACGCTTTTAACTTCCTGTCAGTCCTAACACCTATTCTTGTCTGTGGTTTGTCTTTAATATATCCAGAGTTCAAATAGAGTGAATTGCCTGTTTTAATCTCCATTGAGGCTTTGATAACTGGTTTATGCATACTGAATGAGCTCCGGAAATGAATATAGTTATAAGATATTGTCCGAACCTAGTTCATAACATTGTCACACACTCATCAAAAGTTTACACTCTACACAAACATACACATACCGCATCACACACACACACACACACACACACACACATATATATATATATATATATATATATATATATATATATATATATATATATATATATATATATATATATATATATATATATATAATTCTTCTCTTTCGATGCGTATACACATACACTTTAACACAATCATATATACTTTAAACAAGAATTACCTAGGATTACACATATTATATGGATATTTCACGTTTTCTTCTTTTCTACGAATATTCACCCTTGGCAAAGAAAACGTAATTACATATGCAGACATATGAAGTGGAAAAAAATAAATCCTACACGTGATATTTAGACTTTAGGGACATTCGGATTTCGAGCATGGATGAAGGTTTACGTTATCCGTTATTTCGAGTTTACTGGCATTGTGTGGGTCGATACCTACATGATAATTTCGAAATGAATGGTATTCTACTATTTTTTATTTTTTTTTAATTCCAAGCCAGTTAACTATTTCTAGTATTAGTACTAGTCTGACCAATGGTTTTCTCTCTACGAGGAGTTATTCATACTCTTGTGTATTTTTTAAAAATTTCTCACTTTAGTTAGACGCTTTATAAACATGTTGGATTTGCTATTTTCGATCAACGACCTATCTCTTAAGATAAGCTGATACTAAGAAAGTTTTGTCGTCGTATCTCCTTCCCTCTTTCTTTACTGTGAATTCAAATGTATTGCTGCCGCTAGAGGAGTCAAACTGAAAATAGTTCAAAGGTTTTAGATTTAAGTGATGTTTCTAATAATATTGTTCTATCATTAGTTAATGACAATGTGCTCCCTAAAACTTCGTTTACTTTGTGTGTATCTACATGCATTGTCAACTATTTTCTTTAGGTATCCACTGGAATTCAAAATCAATTACCTAACGACGAACATGGTAGGGTCTCGAAGAAATTTCTAGACCTCGTCGATATTTACAAATCTTTTTTCCACTATTCAAAACTACATTTAAAAAAAATGTGTTACTAACTCCCCTCTTTATTTCTTCTTGAGGCAGCACGGTCAGTTCCTTCTAATATTTTGGTTATCGGAATTTGTAATTATCCTTAGATAACTAGATTACAGTTACCTTAATGATGAAACAATTTTTGATAGAAGAAAAACGGGAATTTAGTCACAAGTGTATGGGAGGTTTATGGTACTTGTTTTCCTGATTTGTCTGATTCTCTGGAGAAAATCTGTGATGTGCTTAAGCCATCCTGCTTTCTATCATTTTTAATTGTTCCCTTTGATTGCTTTATTTCTCTGAATGTAATTTTGTAATGCAATTTGAGGAGTACTACTTTTTCATAGTCCCTTATGTTCATTATCAACAGGCTTCTTGATTTGCCAGTGGGTTTTTTAATTATACCATTTTTGGATTTAAAGTTGGTACAGTGCGTGTCTATGGCGTAGGGATAAGTTTGATTTATTCCTTATTAGTTAGAGCTCGGGGATTTTTCTTATAGCTGACGTATGTAGTCCTGAATAGAATGTATGATCAAGTCTGCTTCTTTGCTCCCTCTGTTTTGAGGCACTGATGTTGGTGATCTATTTTTGCTTAGTGATGGCTTTTTTCTTAGTGATGTTTTGTAAAGTATGTTTAGTTTTCGTGTGAATTCTTTCTAGGACAAATGTGTTTATTTGATATGTTGGACAACACGATAGTCTTCTTTCCAGCAAATCTTGTTTGTCAGGATTTAGAGTTTTATTTGAGAGAGTATTTTATTTTCTTTCTTTTCATTTGGTCATTATTTTTGCTGGGTTGGTTTGTGGGTTTTACAGATTTTTTAGAGTTCGGCATATTCTTTTTAACTCTTTTATGAGCTTCTGGTGTTACTAAGAATTCCCTTTGGGTTTTGTTAGGGTTATTCAATTTAAGCCTTGTATGTGATTTTGGTGGTCTTGAGAAGTGCCTTTGTTTTTTCGTGGATTTGTAGTTTTCTTCTTTTGAAAGTAGTCTAAGAATTAAATAGGTTTTTCTATTAATTCTCTCGTTGGCTTTATTTGTGGGGTGCTTTGTATTACTCCCTGTGAATTCCTGGTATTCTTCCGTTGTACGTTTATCTCCTATTCTTTTTTGAGGTTGAATTTATCTCTTGAGGAAATCGAGAGTTACTTTTTTCGCTCTCTGGACTATTTGTATTGTTTTTTGTGGTCCAGAACTGGATTTACACAATTCTACGTCAAATTCCCATTTTCCTGTTGGTTTTGGCTCTAGTTGCTTGTAGTATGCTATTGATTCTTCGTTTATTTCACTTTCAGCTTTTCTCAGTATGCTTACGACATTTTCTTCGAAATTGGTTTTACTTTTTTGTATTTAACCAAATTCAGGTCTGGTTTGTGAAGCCTTATTAGGGGTTTGACAAGTTACATCAAATTTTATGTCCGGCCAAATATTGCTGCGCAAGTTGTCTTCTATACAAGCTTGTGTAGCTTTTCGAAACACTCTTCCCTTACCCCGATCAGCCTGTAGTTGGGCCCAAGATTCCGGGTTAGTTCCCCACGGTTAGTGGTTCCTGGAGTGGTGCTCATGTCTTGATTCACCATACGATTCTGGTTTCCTCCTTCCAAATGGATTTCTTAAAGGATATTATTCCACTTTGGCAGTTCCATGTTTAGCTGATGCACTATTAAGATGTCGGCTTGTTGTGCCATTTCTCCTGGGTGTAACATCTATTTCAGGTTCTTCTGAACAGCACACTGTAGGGTTTTCGTACTAAGAAGTAAGGTTTTGAGCGCGTTTTGAGTACTGAGGTTAAATTGGAGGTGTAGAGGATAAAAAGTGTTTACATTATGTCAGTAGCCGATTGAACAATTGAGAAGAAAGACACTGCATTATGTAGTTTATCTGTGAATTTGTTGATTCGTGAAATATTGAGAGAATAAATAAGGAATTGCTTACATATAATGTTAAGTTATTACTTTTTTATCCATTCCGATTTGCAATGGTAAACAGTTATATCCGAGATAATGTTTGTATATTCTTGGTTCCATGGCTTTACACAATTGCAGGTATTTACTACGCAGTTGGAGCATGGGTTCTGTTACTTGTCTGGACATATTGTAAATCAATAATGAAGTATATCGATGCCCTGAGGGATAATAAGGTAACAGTAATAGTTAACAATTGACGACGATACATGGGGAAGTCGAACCAAAATAAAAATGTTCCTCATTCACTTTTGTTAAGCAGTTTCTTACAAAAGAACAAACGACTATTACAATTAGTTAGCAAGAATATTCTGTTGATATTTCAGGTTGGCACAGGAGCTAAACCCACTGTATTACGAATTAGTATGTATTAAAAAGTTTTAGTGATCTTGAATTACAATCTTCATATATTGATTTAAAGACAGCTGAAGTTTCATCTTAAGGCGTACAAGGCCAAATCATAGTTTTACTGAAGAATGATACATATCCTCGGAAGATGATTATGTTGATTGTTACAAATAAATGAAATTATCCGACTATGAGGTGGTCGTGGATGGATATCATGCTTACAACTTGGAGACAAGTATTTAGAAATCCGGTAGACAGTACAGTTCTCAATATGAATTATACATTAGTGAGTGACATTAATAATACTTTAAAACACATATTTCCTGACATACTTTCGGCTAAGGTGACCCAGCCAATCACAGGTTTCAAGTGTCTGATTCCAGTAAGGCAGGATGTTCTACCGATATTTAGGAAATATTACCAATTATCGTATACGATTTCTGATCACGTAGAGAAGGAATTGGAAGTATTAGTCAAACAAAGTATCTGGAAGTCGGGAAAGTACTCAGAGATGCAACCTGAATGATAGTGGTGAAGAAAAAGAATGGAGAATTTAGATTATGTATAAACTATAAAATTACATTAAGTACGGTGCTAGAAAAAATGTTTATTTTCTTCCAAAACCGGAAGAAATTTTTACAATTTGCTGGGAATGTACGTTTTTTACGGTAATTGATTTACGGATGGTGTATCAGCACATAATGATACATTAACGAGCCACACATTTGTTACAACTAATACGCATTGGGGACTTTTTCAACCGTAACGGATGCCATTTTGGTTGACGTGCAGTACTTATATCTTGCAGAGGGTCATAGAGGGAGCTTTAAAGATTTTCTGAGAATTTTCGCATTTCTGAATGATATCTTAGTAGCTGGACGTAATAGACAAGAGAGTCTTGAACGTAGTAATAGAGTGCTATAAAATTTGCAGGCGTATCACGTTAAAGTACGCTTGGATAATTATAAATTTTTGCAACCTGAATTTGAATATTTGGGACATACGATTTCGCCAAGAGATATTTTTCCGTTTGGGAAGCACCAATAGGCAATTTTAAAGTGTGAAACAGCAAAGGACATATCTCAATTAAAAGCACATTTAGGTACAATGATAAACTTATTTCATACACACTTGCAAATGTTTTCCCTAAAACTGCCACATTTAATTAGATTATTAGAAAGAAGCAGAAATGGATTTGGACTAAAGTGTATAAGAAATTCCACTTATCAAAAGATGTGTTCTGGAATGCAATCTTTTGACAAATCAGCCGAAGTTTTTGTCAGTTCTGATAGTTGTGCGTAAGGAGTTGGAGCTCAATTTTCTAATAGGAAACGGGGGAAACTGTATACAGAGCTTGCGCGTAAGCCACCGTAAATGGTGCTGAATAAAATAACAGTCAGTTTGAAAAGTAAACTCTAGCAATAATATTCTCGATTAAACATTTCCACTAATATCTATTTGGTTAATCTTTTGAGATTCAGACAGATTCACTACCTGCAGAATTGATTTCTGATCAGAAAACTTGTGTACCAATTTTAGCCTTACCCCGTTCACAAAGGCGGACAATACTCTAACTAAATTATGACTATGTGATTAATTATTCAAAACATGTGTAAGTCGCAGATTGCTTGTCACGATTGCCATTACCAAAAGAAGTGGAAGATTGGGAATATCTCAAACTTTTGTTACAAATATCACAATTGATCCCCCACAGTTAGACCTGATTCACAAAGAAACACTTAAGGATTCCACAATACATCGAATGATGAACAGGTTACTTCACGGCTGGCCTTCGCAACCGCCATCGACGGGAAATTTAAAGGAAGTAATAACTTATTATCGTCAACGTCATACGTTATATATGCTACAATAGTCTCTTTTGGGGTCATAAATTAGTAATCACAGCTTCTTTAAGATCTGCAATATTAAGAATATTACACAAGGGACATTTAGGTATACTAAACATGAAGTGCTAGATAAGATCACACTATCGGGGGCCCCCATTGGATCAAGACATCGATCTCTTAGTTCAAACCTACACGTCCTGTCAGGCTCTACACAACAAAGCACCACAAAACTAATATAAATTATGGAGAGACTCCATACGTCCTTGGCTACGAGTGCATCTTGAATGTTTCGAGTTAGCGGGAAGAAATTTTTTTGTTAGTGGATTCCATGTCGAAATGGATAGAAGTGTGGTAAATGAACTTATCAACTACTTCAGAAATCATTATCAAGTTGAACACTTGCTTCAATAAATTTGGTTGTCCAGAAGTCATCGTGACGGACAATGGTCCACACTTCTCTAGCAAAGATCTCAAAGAATATTTTCTCAAAAGAGGAGTGAAGAAAGGAATTCTTGCCATGTCATCCCTACAACAATGGCCTAGCGAAGAGAACAGAAAATAAGAGAAAATGATTTTATTGTGTTTTTAACACTCGTAAACCATAATTTCAATATTGTATAATCAACATCTTAGAGCAGATGTTTGTATTGTAAAACTATTATTATTGTCAATAAAAATGTATTAGGAATAATGACGTATATATAAAAGAATTGTTTTTTTTAATATTGTAAATTAAATTCAACTTACTTTTTTGCCTTTAGAACGCAGCGCTAATAGTGCAGCTTTTTATGTTTCTTTTATTATTTTATTGGAAGAACAACTAGACAAACAGCTTCCTTATTGGTTATATTTCACTTTCTCTTCTGAATGAATATATGAATAAATAAATGTTTATTTGCAAAAAATGGTCAGTATTTGCTTTCATGAGATACTTAAACTCAAATTTTGAGAGTCAAAAATTTACAGTAAGCATTTTATATTATATCTACTTATTTATAAAGATTATAAAGATTGCAGTATGTAAATCTATACAAGTAGTAAAGCTATGAGGAAACCGTCTTATGATTATTAAACTGACGAAATGTAATATTGTAAGATCAAAGGTGGATTCTGAGGGAAAAACGCATTGAAATTTTTGAAGTATTCTTGAAATGAAGAATCGTTAGATTTTCAGTTCTTGAAACTTTTTAAGACAATATTTATTACCAATAAATTTTACGGCTAAACAACGATGTAGGAATAAGTGGAATATGATTTTATGAATTGGAAGATATTCATGACTTTTAATAAATTGAAATTTTAAATAATAGAATGTGATATTTGTACTCTGCAAACTCTTTGTGTTCTCTGCACTTTGCACACACACACACACACACACACACACACACACACACACACACACACACACATACACACACAGAGAGAGAGAGAGAGAGAGAGAGAGGAGTTGAATAGAGTTGATTTTGAGTTTAACGTCCCTTTGAGCAGCGAAACTATATAAGACGGGACTAACTAATTAACGTGAAATCCGAACTACATAAGCTCCCACTGGGAATCGAAGCCAGGTCTTAATGCCAAAGGCGCGTACGCTAACCGCTTAGCAACAAAGGAGCTCACAGAGGAAGAGAGAGAGAGAAACACTGTGTAAACTTTCACAACTTGAAATATTAGAAAATTTTCCGGTTCCCGAAAGCTAATTGGAAAATTATAATTTGTTGCTGACTAACTTTCCTCTACAGAAATTCATTTTTTTAGCTGTATAGGCAGTTAAAAATAGTGGAAAATTATCCACCTAAAATAATATCCAAAATTCTTCGGATTATGAAAAGTTTTTTCACTTGTTTCTACATCATGATGAAAATTTTCCGATCTATGAAAATTCCTTACACTTGTTTCTACAGAGCAATAAAAACTTTCCGATTCACAAGAAGTTTTTTTTTATTTTTTGCTTCAAAATGAAAATTTCCGGCTCATATAAAGTTCTTCAATTTTTCCATATAAGAGAAAATATTTCGATTCATGAAAAATTGTTTGATTTGTTCCTACATAGTACTGAAAATTGTCTGAGCCATGAGATTTTTCAGATTGTTTAAACGATATTTCACTTTTTAACATTTCTGTACATGAATTCAACCAATTTTATGATTGCAGAGGAATTATTACTTGATTACCGATATATATTTTTTAGAACGAATTTTTTTCTGAAAAATATAGCGGAAAATATTCAACCTCACATCACTAGTTTTTATTTACCTGTACCCACAACATAATTGAATGAAATTAATGTCTTTTACGCGAACATTTCGATGGACAGTTCCCATTTGAAACAGTAACTTATTTCACATATGTTGTGCGTCCAGTTAAATGGCAACGTTGCATTTTCATTTAGCAATTGGCGCCTAAAGAGTGTACAGCCCACATGGATCCTCCGAATTAAAAATTTTCACTTTGACTGAAAACATCATATTTAAAACATCATCGGTTTTCTTCTTACACTTTTTTGTAGCTCTGATAACAGTTACCCTATATCAGGGGACTTTAAAAACATCCTGTATACGTCATAAGAAGTTTGTTTCAAAATTCTACATAGATGTAGTTTAATTGAATGTGAGATGCCTGATACACATTAGGTCGTTTGAGAGTACGTCTCTGAGACAGCCGCTATTTTGCATTCAAAATTTTTATTATAAACTGGTGGGTAATGTGATATACACTATGTGATCAAACGTATCCGGAGACCTGGCTGAAAAATGACTTACAAGTTCGTGGAGGTCTCCATCAGTACAGCTGAAATTCAATATGGTGTTGGCCCATCCTTAGCCTTCCTTCCACTCTCGCAGGCATACTTTCAATCAGGTGCTGGAAGGTTTCTTGGGGAATGACAGCCCATTCGTCACGGTGCTGAATTGGGGATAGGTATTGATGTAGGTCGGTGAAGCCTGGCACGGAGTCGGCGTTCCAAAACATCCTAAAGGTGTTCTATAGGAATCAAGTCAGGACTCCGTGGAGGCCAGCCTATTACAGGAATGTTATGGTCCTGTAACTACTCCACCAGAGGACGTGCAGTATGAACAGGTACTCAATCATGTTGAAAAATGTAATCGTCATCCCCGATTTGCTCTTCAACAGTGAGAAGCAATAAGGTGCTTAAAACATCAATGTAGGCCTGCGCTGTGAAAGTGTTACGCAAAACGTCAAGGGGTGCAAGCCCCTCCAAGAAAAAAACAGGACCACACCATAACACAACCACTGCCGAATTTTACTTTTGGCACTACACCCGCTGACAGATGACGTTCACCGGACATTCGTCATACCCACACCCTGCCATCGGATCGCCACATTGTGTACCGTGATTCGTCACTAAACATAGCGTTTTTCCACTGTTCAATCGTCCAATGTTTACGCTCCTTAAACCAAGCGAGGCCTGGCTATTGTACCACAGACACGGGGCGTAGCTAAAAAGGCGGGACAATTTTTCCTGACTTTTAAGCCATACCCTGGGGCCAACTTCTACGGCCATGTTTGAAAACAATGGTGACTGGACGAGGCAGAGTCACTATGTGAAATAGAAATACTACTAAAAGGGATTTGCGTAGAGCTAATCTTATCACATTATTATTTCTGGTTGCCCCTGACAACGACGTTTCAAAGACTTATTATTTTAGAACATTATAACATCTTTATATATATTGACAATAATATTATTTAAAACATTTCTTTCTCTTCTTCTGATAGTAAAATGAGCCAGCCTAGTGCATATTGAGAAAATCTTATCGCCCAAAATTACAAATATACAATGTACTGCTGGATATTATTGCGTCCGACGGACTTTTCTCTGTACTCATTAACTTCATAAAAAGAAAAAGAATTCTGGACCGTTTACATATACATGTTAATCATTCGAGTTTTCGAATGCACTTCGTATACTTAAAAATTACAATTCATATAACTATACAAATGTATTACACTTAATTTTATCACAGTATTATTATCATATTTATTTTAAACTTTATTATCATCTTCATTCATTTATACATTTCAATGACGATAAGGCACATTACATATTTGATTTACAAGTTATTTGATTCCTTTTCCGGGCCATTACATGCTTGTTAAAATCCAACTATTATATATTTGGGCAATACGAAGTACTTTGTGAAAAAGATGTATGTGATATTCACATAGTTGTTGTTAGAACACAAAAATGATCGAATATATGATATAGTTAAGCAAAATATAGATTAAGATTGAAATATGGATAATAATCAGAACATAACATAGTAATCAACGTCTTCGTAACATCATAACACGAATAATGCGATTTACAATCATAGAACTCAAGTGAGGTACGAATAACAAACGAAATCTTAATGACATTTGAAGCAAAATCAATTGAGTACGGTCCCCTCAGACGCCGCAGCTCCAATCTAAGTTACATATCCAAAAAAGCCTTCAAGTCACATTCAAAGTCACAAATCGGAATACGGTTTTCCGCTTTCTTTACTTCTATAGTTGTTAGTTTCTTACGTTGAGAATTTTCGCCGTAGTTCCTGCCATCTGAACAGCGTTTCTGACAAATCGTTTCATTTCGGCTGTGTTTAGATTGCCTCATGTTGCCGATAAAATTAGGTTCGGTTGCACAAACACTACCACTGTTACTGTCACTACTAGGATTAGGTTTGGTTACATTACCGGTAAAATTAGATTCAGTCCTCCTTCGTTTTACTGATGTCGAGATATCGTGTCTCTTAACATGTACGTACCAATTCTTTCCATAATACTCACGGTACTTTGTCCACGGGTTTTATATCTCCTGTGATTAGGTTCAGTTGTATCACCGGTACACGTGAATTTAACATCTTCCTGCACATTGGGATCACACATCAAAAGCACTTGAATACATCGAAGTTGATCTTGATTAATGTTAGACTGATTTAAGCTAGCAATGTATTGCATCATTGATGGATTTTTAAAACTTGCAACATCACACATGGATGATGGAAACTAACACACTGCATTACGTTCTGCGAAGACACCATCAGACAGTTCACCAACATCATTCTGGTCTTTTCGTTCAATACACAGTTTAACAACTCCAATTCAGTTGAAAAATCACTACAATCATTGGCGGGAACGTACGTCTTCCCTCTGGATCCCACAAATACTGGACTCAACTTTCCTCCTGCTACATGAACCTATGTCGGGCAAATATCACTCAACGGTTCTATTACTATTACTTCATTTCCAGCATTACTATCATGTAGAATATATCGTGAATACAAACGATCAATAGCAAGAGACAAAAATGGTCATAACTTCTCGCACACTGACATATACCAAAATCTTCATTATACACATCATAAGTATGACAGTTAAAAACAAGTGAACGAAGATAAAAGTTAGTATAATCTGATGCAATCAGTACGGCAGTATTCTCATACGGACATTCAGCTAACTTGATACACACATTCAAATCAATAATGTCATATTTCTTCATCGATGCCAACTTTGGATCCGCAGAAGGTTCAGGTTCATTTAACGTAATCCTGCTGACTGACGATGAAGTTTCGGGAACTGAGAAATCTTCTTTAATCTGATTGGTATGTTCCTTTACCGTTGTCTCAAATTTGGCAGCAATTTGTTGGTTCATTTGTTGCAGTTGCTGATGTAAGCCAACATTACGATGTTGCAATTGCTCTAATCTCTCATCAAAGTTTTGACCTTGCTGATTTACCTTTTGGTACAACTTTTCCAATTGCTGGTTCACCCTAGCAAACTGTTCAGTTTTGTCCTGAGCCTGCCTAGCAAACTGTTCAGCTTGGTCCTGAGCCTGTTCCTTGATCTGTCCTGATAGCTCTTCGCTACATCGAGCTTGGTCGTGAGCCTGTTCCTTGAGTTGCCGTGATATCTCTTTTAAAACTTTCAACATGTTGTCGGATGAATTTGTTCCACTATCAGTAACATTCATCTCAAAAAAAGTACAATTAACATTTGGCTCAATCATGATCGCTTTATACTAAACTTCGAAAACGATAGTATTACCTTTCCTTTCCAATCTAGGGTTTCCGGCAATATATACAACGATTATATAAGATCGCTGGTTCTTTTCAAATTATATTTGAGCCATTAAATAATATAGACTCCGTCCCTTTATTGATTCCATTTATTTATATTATATATATCTGGTTGTCCCACACAACGCCGTTTCAAATACTTATTATTTTAGAAAATTTGAATATTTTTATATATATTGACAATCATATTACTTAAAACATTTCTTTCTCTTCTTCTGATAGTAAAATCAGCCGGTCTAGTACATATTTGGGAAATCTTATTGCCCAAAATTACAAATATACAATGTACTGTTGTAACCTGCTAGTTCCGCCTATGTATTTCGTTACGATAATACGACAATGTAACTATTTACAATGTGTGGATGACCTTAGGCAGCAACAAATTTTATTAGATGGTAATTTCAGGCATTTTAGAATTATTTTGTTTCATTTCGTAATATCAGATCATGGCTAATCATAAGCTCAAGTAAGGGTAAGTGATCCACATAACTTTCAGACTAGCTGCCACATAGATCTGCGTAGGAATCTTAGGCGTTTCACTCAACTAATGTATGAAGAATAATAAGAATGTATAGTATATCCACCTCATATTTGAGACAAGATTTGTCTCCCGGTTGAAGATCGAAAACTAACGGAACTACTCGAGATCGTATTGTCAGTGTACACGATATTCCTCCTAAAACATTTATTAATTCATTTATTGTCCTTCAACTGAGAATAGAATCTCCAATTACAGAAGGTACATAATATAGATAGTTCATATAATATTTATATTATTATACATAATAGTAAATATAATTATACTAACAAAATTCCTGTAGATATCTGACAACGACTATAATACCTATCGTAAGAGTATAAAACCATAAACGTAAAATGTATTACAAGTAAAGAAACCATTAAAAGTAAAATAATTGCTTTACACATGTGTATGCAAACACATATATTCATTCAAATACAATATATTTTTCAACTTCTTTATATACAGACAGAAGTAATGCAAAATCTAGATCTTTGATTATACTGATATGCTATTAATCCTACTGCACATTCTATATAATGGTGAGTGTTTATTCATTTCATTTCTCGGAACAACTAGAGTAGGCAGTTGCCGCTTATGTAGATAGTCTGGTATAGCATTGAGTCCAATGTTTTGTAAGAAATTACTATTGTCAACATAAGAAGTCATAATTTTATAGGGAAAAAATGTTGAAAAAAGTCATGTCTATTACTGAAACTAACATAGTTAAATTATTCTAGAATTGTTTTATACGATATTTTGTTTCTTATAGCGGAAACCCCAATTGTTTTAAAATAGAGATACCTTAGGAATTTCGATTGAATACTTTCTACTTTCTCCTGAAGAGATTTATAATATGGAGCCCAAACAACGCATGCATATTCTATTTTGGTCCGAACGAAGCTATTATACACCATAGAAATAGCTACAAGATCATTTAAATTTCTGCTGATGCGTATAATGAAACCAAGCTGTCTATAGGCATAAAGAACCACTTCAGTGATATGGTTATTAAATGATAAATTACGTATAATTTTTACCCCTAAATCTTTACATGTGATAATTTCTTCAATATTTTCACCATTAAGAATATATGAATACCAATTAATACGGTCTTTCGCTTTTGACATTATCATAAATGCACATTTTATAATATTGAGGTTAAGCTTATTTTCTAAACTCCATTTATACACTAAATCAAGATCTTCTTGCAGTTTTATTGTATCTGCAATACACCTTACCTCTTTATGTAATTTTACATCTTCTGCATACATAAGGTAGTTGGAATGTTTTATTGAGAACCTTAAGTCATTAATATACAATAGAAAAAATAACGGACCCAGATTTGATCCTTGAGGTTCTCCCGAGGTAGCTACTTTTCTAATGATTTCGATTGTTTGTATTGAACATAATATATCCTTCTGGATAAATATGATTCAATTAAATCCAAAAAATATTGAGTTAATCCATATGATGATAATTTATTTAAAAGTATGCTATGATTTTTATTTTGTCAAAGGCTTTACTAAAATCCAAGTAAATTTTGTGTACCAGTTTTATTTGAAAATGAACTGTGTATGTTTTGGACGAAATTAATTAAATTTGTAGTTGTAGATCGACCAGAGTAAAATAAACGTTGATTCACATCTATAAAGCATATGATATTATTAAAAATCATACGATGTATGATATGTTCCAAAACCTTAGCCAGAGCACAAATTACAGCACCTGGCCTGTAAGCTTCAATATTGCACGTATCAATCGTCTTAAATATTGGGCGAATTCGTGTAATCTTCTAGTCTTCAGGAAATACTTGAGTCCTTATTATAAGATTAAAGATTGCACATAGCGGTCGCATTAAGATATTTGAACATGCTTTTAGTAAATATGGAGGTATTCCATCTGGACCATATGATTGTTTTGGTTTCAGTTTTCTTACAGCATTTTTATACTCAACATCAGAAACTAAGTCTAATGATAACTAGTTCGGTAACAAAGGTAGAATATTTTCGTGATGTGTATGTTGTGCAGAGCTACCAGTGTATACAGATTGAAAATATCTACAAATCTTTCCACTATTCACTATACAGGCAGTAACATAGTGACAACATGTTTAACTATACAGGCAGTTTTGAAGTTGCATACGTTGGAATTAACAAAATTAAGATGTAAGTAAAATTTACAAATTTTACGTACGTCTGAAGTAGAAAAATATTAAATTTCTACATTCTATTTTCAGAATCATCTTGTGTGGGGTGCCTAAAATAATTAGAGAATTAACTACTATCGAATATTTTCTTATCGTTTCATAAATGTTTGCGGCAAATTTTAGGTTACATAAAAAATCAGTTTACTTAAACTTGGTCTCATACAAATGACCTGGAACGATTTTTTACGTAAGTGGAATGAATTCTATGAAGCCAAGGGCAACATAGTAAGAGGACATGGAGGTAATTTTCCCCTGAGTTTGAGATATATATACATTTTAATAAGTTGTATACTAATATATTAATAACACTTGAAACTCATACCTACATCGATGAACACTCCTGCTTTTACTACTAGCATCTAAAGTAATACTACAATTTGAAACTCAGAGACAGTAAACTCGATACATTAATGATAGGTTCCCAATTATTACAAGTTCAGTATCCAGTTGATTGTGCTAAATTTTAACATTGTTATTTTCATTCCGCCTTACATTCTAATGCAATAATGAATATGTAATGATAGTAAGCAATAAAAGGAGAACGTGTAATCACGTAATCATCAACTTGCAGTAAACGCTACAACTGTGAGAACACAAGATAGTACACACACTCCTTGATTACCTTCCTTGCTTAAAGAATAATAAAACATAAATAATTATAAGTAAAATGTTTATTAACGGATTGAAAAAAGAAATAACTCATTTTAAGTATACTGAGCACACAGTGATATTATTCCTTCCTTATGTTTTATGTGTGTGTGTGTGTGTGTCATTACATATAAGTTAATGTTCTGTGTTATTACACTGAATTATTGCTGATAGTGATATTCTAAGAATAACGTCCACATTAATCATTTTACAATTCCAGGAAATGAATATGGACACGACCCAACTTGCTACCCTCGTTGTGACAGTGAGAATTATGTGATTTCATATTCCGGAAAGGCTTTGTAAGTATACGAAATGACATTTACTTCCATCTAGTTTATTAACTAGGAAAGTAACAACACCGTCACAATGGTTCAGATATTGTAATATCATGTGGACTACATTCAACCGTTTTTAACGGCTAAAATTGACCAATACAGATCCAATATTAATGATTGTCGTCAGTATGTCTGCGAATACTAAAATCTTCTATAGATCTAACGATAAAAGAAGGAAAACACAATACTGTTAATTTAATCGAGTACTGTCTGGCAGTATAAAATATCTGATACACTGTAAATAAATACTATAATATAGTAAATTCATGCTTGTTAGTTTAAAACCAGGACTTTCAGACTAAATTGATTGCTCCAAATTTTGTGAGTTCCTCCTAAGGTCCATCGTATTATGGTCCAAAAAATCGAGGGAAGAATATGCTAATAATGTTTGTATGTATTCTAACGAAGTTTTGCCCAAACTTCGACACTCAAACATCTTTCCATTTCTTCCGAACATTTAGTTATAGAATAGAATAGAATCTGTGCAATAATAATACGAAGTATTTCTGTGCTCTTTAATAATCTTTTCTGAATTATTGCTGAGAGTGATATTGTTACATTATTTTGTCAGTAAGGATGATACGGCAACGAAAAGAAAACACTTAACGTTCTACATTCTTTAGAAATGTATATTTGAGTTTCTTCGTGGCTAAGCGGTTAGCGTAAGTGCCTTTGGCCTGAAAAACTCGGCTTCGATTCACAGTGGGAGCTCATGTGGTTCGGATTTTACGTTATCCAGTAGATCCCGTGTCATATAACCCCCCTGCTGAAAGGGACGATAAACTCAAAATCGACTCAAGTCAAATTTTATTTATTTATTCCACAGGAAAAACCTGACATCATATTATTTCATCATTGTACTTGAAACTTGAGTACAAATCAGTGTAGTTCATGTTATAAGAAAGAAGTTAAAACTTTTTATGGAAATAGTTTAAATTTGTACCTAGGCTACTCTGAGTACTATAATGGCCTGATAAGAATAGGCACTAATAATTGTGACATGGACCATATTCCTTGTAACCCGAACACTGCGTAGGGTGCCCGGTGGCTCACTGGTAGAGCGTTCACCTCCGGTGCTTGGGGTCCCTGGTTCGATCCCAGTTTGCGCCGTGCTAACTTAGTGGTGGACAAACACCGTGCTCGTGGGTTTTCTCGAGGTTCTGCTGTTTCCTGCCACTTTTGTCATTCCACCATTATATTCATTTCTCATAATCACCGTCTCCTTTAGCCTAACCGGCATAACAGTGGGACGTAAAACTTAAATATTTCATTTTATTTTCCGAACACTGCCTCTGCTACTGATCTTGAAACACTCCAATCTGAAGCAAGTTATCGTGGACGAATCCAATAACCATCACATAAAGTTTTGCTAACTTCATTCACTTACTTTTTCTTTTAGCAGTAAGGATATAGTGACATAGGGACTTCATGGAGTAAAAGTTTCAAATTCTCCTGCATTCTTAGATCTTGAAGGTATTTCGTTGTAGGTCCATAGGAAAGCAGAAACCCAACACGTTGATGTCTTTATATGACTTTGCGTTTAGTAATATTAAACACTTTGTTTACAATAAAGTCAAGGATGAGGAGGTCACAGGAGTACAGAATAAAAACACAGCCACAAAAATTCTTTACCATCCGCAACACTTCTTTGTCAATATATGGGAGTAGTCGCTACGTACCTCTAGCACAGTCATACGTTTAAGATGTATGATAACAACTGTTTTTGTTGCATTCATTGTTGATCTCATGCAATGACGTACTTTGTTTTAATGATTAAGTTGTTCACAAGAGATATTACCCGAAATTAAAAAGAAAATATTCGTTTATTAACAATGACATAAACTTCTGTCTTGGTAGTACTCTTAGCAGAGTATGGTGTTAGCCCCGTTTATTCTAAATAGTAACAATATGCTCATCTTTAGAAAGGTTATGTTACGTACAACTTTCATAACAATGCATTGTTTTATTTCTGGAATGATAATGATAATTTCCTGTTGTCTACTTTTACTGTAGGTAAGCAAGAGATTTTTAAACTGTGTGTGAGAACTAATATTTTGATACACAGTATGATAATTGTTGAAACTGAATAATAAGACCACCAATGTTATAAAATAATTTTTTTTTTTTAGTATTAATGATTTCATAATAGAAATATTAATATTTTAATTACGTATGGCTGAAATGTTTGCCTTGAAACTATATGCAATAATTGTTCCACACTTGTCATTGGTTAGTTGAAACACAAATCGGAAGAATATAGTGAGAATATAATAATAATAATAATAATAATAATAATAATAATAATAATAATAATACTAATAATAATAATAATAATAATAATAATAATAGTGAGAATAAAATAATTATAAATATTTGTATATGATTAACAATTTTCAAGTAAATGACATATTAGTAACACGTGTGAAAGAAGAGCCAAAATAATCTTAATTGTACTATGATACACATAATAATAAAGATGTATGATGTAATAACTCAGTAATACTTTTAACTTTAAAAAAAAATGAATTGAATTAATTGTTTGTGTTTTTGTACGATGTTCCCTTTCCTTGAGATTACATGCTATGTTGAATGCATCATTGACTAGTGACACCGAACCTACTGGGCCCGTATGGGCTCGTCATCAACAGTCACTGACACACTCACCAAGCCAATCATCTACGGAAAATAGAACTCAAATTTGGCCCGAAATATAAAGCTTCCAAACTCTCTTCCACCTCAACTCACAGTCCGATATCCAGGCCTGCAGTTCATCATCCACATCCCATCCGGAAATAGGTTGTGAACCACGACTACAGACACAGGACATCGACCTCCGAGTGGAGCTGGCAATGAGCACAATGAAGATCTTGATGTTGTCTGTGAAAGCCCTATCTGAATCTTTAAAAAAATATCTTGAAACAGAATTTTGTAATTAAAAAAAAAAAACTGAGATTTTGATAGAAATTGATAAAAATGAGAAATTTTTACAGATTCGGTTGTTTTCAACTCGGTCACACTAAGGAAAGTCTCTTCCCTGAATTTCACAGCTATTTCATTTCCCCAGTAAACTTATTCTGTACGCACTGCTCGTTGTTTGATCATGCTTCGCATGCATACCAAAAACATCAACTACATATTTCTACTATTTCTTAAAACTACAAGCTAATTAGATTTTGTATTCGAAAAGAAAGATGTTTTCACGGCCAGTAAGTTTTATTCTTTAAAATATTCATGAATGTATTGTTGGACAAAATATTCGATAACAGGGAAATCTTTACATTAAACTGACATACCCATCTAAATAAAAATTAATATGATCGATTTCTATATCTCTCAGAGCCAAAACATTCTTTACTTTTGCTCATATTCTCAAAATATTCATATTCTTTAATATTCGTTTAATATTCTTGCCTTCTAGAACATTGACATTGTATCGACACGCAAAACAAACAAAAGGACACAATAGAAATACAATACACAAAATAATACCTCACTGCCTACATGTTGTGGTTAGCTAATTTACTTTTGTTTATATATTCTTTGGTGCTTATACTCCTCTGTGCATAGAGATTGTGGCCGGCGTAGAGGATTTACGCTCTTCGCGACCTCTTTTACAGCTCGGACCCACTTGACAACCTAGCACAGGTAAACATTCATGTACATATTGACATACTTAAATCTAAAGCCCTACTCTAACTATACTAACTTAACCTAAACAAGCATACATATAAAAAAAAATCACACATATATTTCATAAAGCACCATACTTATTTTGCGTTTACATGTTGTTATTGTTTCGCTACCACAATCATACTGAAGACGCAGCGGTTACTGGCATTGGTGTCGCTCTGAATATATATTGAGGTTCTTAAAAAAAGAAGAAAAAGTATTTACTAGTAATTATAAAAAAAAACTGCAATTTCTAACTTGATGGGTATCAGATTTTAAAATATTACGTAGGTTTAGCCTATTGCCGAAAGTTTTCAGTTACCGGTACGCAAAATGCATGTACCCTTGCACTTGACTGCAGCCGTGAATCTGACACTTATAAATCAACATTTAGAATCATTCTATTTCGAAACCAAAGAAAACATGCCAAAATAAATAAAACTTAATTTCGATCAGTGTTACCGAAAATGAAGACTTTCAAGATTTTGGGGAATCTAAAACATCTTTTCTTCACTGGGGAAAATGTGTGTGTGGTACACACATTTTCTTGAGATTACAACAATCGCTCTGTGCTGAGATTCTAGCTTTCTTTTCCCCCCCATCGAATGAAATCACGATGTCACATTGCCCGAATCTGCATGCGTGCGGCGTTGAGGGAAACTTTACGAACTTAACACTTCATGTTATGTATTTTACACATACACCAGAAAATATTTTCACACATGTTTGTTTGTCGAAACAAGGAAATTTTGAAGCCAAATACCTGGAGTGAGTTTCACTTTCACTTTTTCTTACTTACTTGAATCCGCTTCTTAAACAGAGACAGAACTGATATTTTAACCAAAAAAGGTTCCTGACGACTTTCCACTTGAGTTTCCTGGGAAACTCTTAGATCGTGGTCTCAAAACAGTTTTAGGATACCGACTCCTGCAACACCTATCCAGAAAAAGCCATGGAGCGTTGCTTGACTTCTTCTTCCTCGATGTCTGCACCACTACTCAATGTTTCTTCTCCGTCACCGTCTCCTCTGGATTCTCTTATGTTCTCTGGCTGATCGAGAACGCAAAATTTGCCAAGAAGCTCATTCCGTAACACCAGCACCTTCCATGCTAGTATTCCTTTTGCAATACGAAATCCCTTCACAATTGGAATATTTCTGGATTAATAATTTCGTTGAAACACCAAACACAGTACGTTTGTCTCTGCTGACAATTTCTAATATTCGCCAAAACGAAGAATTTATCACAATTTAACGTAATCACGAATTATTCCACTATTTCTGCAGACGCTGTACACCACACGTCTGACTCCTGAAATGGCTGACGCCGTAAGACAAAGAATTACATGAAGATGATCCCTAATTGGAAGATAATCGTGACGTAACGATCGGATGTTAGGCTTCCGTGCGAAGATCAAAGAAAACCGAAATCTCAGCCGCAGCTGTGATTGTGGATTATCCAATCAAATAAATTTACTTCGAAACAAAGAGATGCACCAAGAAGAAATTATGGCTGACTTTCTTAATTTGGAATTTTGAAGAAGATTTTACGAAATAAAATTCTTAGCTTTCTTGTGAAGATTCCCTATGCCGAAATATGAATAGAAATAAACTGAAAACCATTGAAAAAGCTGGAATATACACTTATTTGTCTAAAATAATGATATATTCTTGGATAAATGCGTAAAATATATAAAATATAATTAATAATCATGTAATCTTCGTATAACATCCATTGAAACGATCTGTTTTACTAAAACTACACAAAATTTTCGACCTACCATTTTTCTACTATAAAATAAAAATTTTCTCTTACCTTCTAAATAAATTTTAAAATTTCCCCGCCAATATACAAGGTGCTCAAAAGCATCGGGCCATGTTACGTTATGCTGAGCATAAGGTAACATCCTCCGGGAGCTTCGGAGAAAAAAAAATCTGAACTTATGAGTTCTTCTTAAGTTGCTTTTTTTTCTTGCTACTACTAAATTACTGGAGTCTATACAAGACAAAACATCCTTTCTTTTTCTTTCAATTCTAATTACAACTATACATTCTAATCCATCCTAACCTAACCTTAACCTATAAACTAAGTTTTTCTCTTTTTTTTATCCTTCTAATAATTCCTTTCTCTTCTCTTCGGAACAGCGAAACAATTTCAGATTGTCAAAACTCTGAACTCCTATGTTTTCTCCCTTCAGAGTTTGCAATCTCGCTGAATTTCGAGATAAAGATACCACTTTGTAAGGTCCGACGTAGGTATGCATAAACTTAGCGAATACCTTTTTTGGTATCGACGACACATGGTGAGTTTTCACCATCACCAAAGAACCTTCTGTGACGATGTCTTGCTGTTTCCGCAGCTTTCTCTCTTTCTTCGGTTCTGCTGCCGGAACAGAAACTACAAATTTCTTGTCTTCCTTCACTTGCACCGTCTCTTTGGGCCAAATGAAGTTTTCTTTGAAGCTCTTGGATGCTGAATACGATAGGAAACGCTCCGCTGGAGTACATCCGAGAGCATCACACCAAGAGTGATTGCACAAATCTTGGGCTGCTTTTAGAAAATTACTCCATTTGGACTGGTTCTCACTACAATTGAGAATCCTTCCAGATGGCATGTAGTTTTCTACAATCCCCGAATTTCGGAAGCTGCCAAAACATTGAATTTTGAATTTTGAAGGTTGGTATCAAAATCGAACGAGGTTGTTACCAAATGGGAATTTTGACTACTCGCTAACCGATCTTGTTCTTTCTGGGGAGTTGAGGAATCCACATCGCAGTCCACACTCTCCCCTAATGAGGGCTGCGGTATGCATTTCCCAAACTATTCCCGTTCGTTTCCGGTGGCTGAGCCATCGTAGGTACGAATGTCGTATATTGCGGAGGCCATCCAGTGGACATCGCCATGTTCACTCCTGGGGAAGAAGTGGACGTGGGAGCCGCCACTCCCCCTCCAGGAAGTAAATTCGGCGCGTATCCCGGATAGGCTTGCGCTCCTGCTGAGTTCATCGCGTTTGGCGCGCATGTCTGAGATGTACCCCGCGGATACCCGTAACTCATCGCTGCTGGATAGTAGCGTTGGTTGTACCCATACGGAGCATTCCGATTTCCATTACCATCTCTTACCCAATTCGGTCTTCCTTGATTGGGCCAGGGTCTTCGAGACTGAAAGTTCCTTCTTCGACCCCTGTTTCCGGAAAATCGGTCATCTCCTTTGCCATTGGAATTTCCTTCCTTCCTCTTGCCTTCGTCTTCCTCCGTCTGAGACGAAGTATCTTTGGTGGTTTGTTTTCCTGACTTTTCGGTCTTTTTGACGACTTTCGCCTGGCGCACCTGAAAGCGTCTAAACTTCTTGTCCGTGACCGGTTCACTCGGCTCCGGATGTCCCTCTATCTCGGCTATTTTGACCATAAGGTGTTGAATGTTCTTCGGCTCAACAGCCCTCAACAACTTGGCATCACCAGCTGGTAAACAATCCAAGACTATCTCAATAAGTTCGGTTTCATCCGGGTGTTGTGCCACCGCATAATATTCCGCTACAATTTTCCATGCAAAGTCCGTCAATCGGTTGTACTTCGCTCGATCATACTTCATTCCCTGAATGAACTTCTTTTGCAACCTTTCCATCCTTGCCGAAAAATAGTGTTCCCGGAACAGACGCACAAAATCCGCATAACTATTAATGTCTTGACATACAGTCTGAAACCATGTCTTGGCCCCAGCTGTTAAGCAACAAGGTACCAAGGTTAGACGTTCGTGTTCTGATGCCGAAATTACCTTAAAAGTTTGTTCCAAATTTTCTAAAAATGTTCTAGCCAAACCGTATTCACCAGAAAATGTAGGTAAGTGATTTAATTCAGAAAGTCTTAAATTTAGAGTTCGCTTACCAAAGCCTTCCTCGCTTCTACTGGGGTTCACGGGAGAATTGTGGCCAACGACGGGGCTCTTTGCACCCGAGTGATTTTGACCGAAAATAGAATAGTGTTGGTAATTTTGTCCAGAAGTTAAGTTGTCTGGCATTGATACCACCGCGTGACCACACATTCCCTCCTGAACTCCAGCACACGAAGGAGTCATGTCTGCTACATTACTAGAGGACACCACATGGTTCAACCGACAACTAGTATTGGAAAATCCTGACACCTGAGGTGAAACTAACAATGGATTCGACCTCCTGGACAGCGCCTGACAACCTATTGTCTCAACACCGGACGCATGGGACTTGTTTAAGTTCAACGTACGTGAAGATAATTCAAAGGGAAGGACATTTGTGCCGTGAATGTTGGTCGGCTGACAGACAGAGACAGTCACCGTGGGAATGGTACGAGTCTCCCCAACTGAAGAGACTGGTACATCCACTTGGATGTCTGACTTGGTCCCGTCAGACTCGATTCCATCACCGACAACAAAGTCTCGCGCTCGTTTACGACCACACCGTTTATCTTTTCTTTGGTTTCGTTTTTCCTCCAACGTCTGAATCCTGGCTTCAAGTGCCTGACACGACCTTTGGGTACTTAGTTCGAGATGTGAGAACTCCTTAGTCAAGTCATCACATCGTCGATTCTGCGCCTCAACCGATAACCGCAGACCTTCCTCAACGGCATCTACCCGCGCGTCTATTTTATTCTGATAGTTCCCAACAGAGGTATATAAATCGCGAACTTCCGACCTAACAGCCTCTACGTCTTCGTTTACATGGGCTACCTTTTCATTAATCGTTTGCAACAATTCAAATTTTACATTATCGAATTTTTCATTCATATCCTGAAATTTACGGTCAACCTGATTACTCATCGCCTGGAAATTACTATTAACATCCTGAAATTTATTGCTAATATCCTGAAATTTATTGTCCACCTTTTCAAATTTTCGTTTAACGTCAGAGTTAAAGTTTGACTGAATCGTTCCATCATGGCTGCAAATTCAGTCAATTGCACATTTGAACCGGAAGCTACGTTTCCTCGACTTCCTTCCTCCTTGTCAGAATCGTTCGGGCTACCCCGCGTTATACGTTCACCTTCCTCACTCTCGGTTTCTGGAGATTTCGGAAGTGGCAACACTGTCACCTGTTTCGCCAGGCAAGGCTTACATAGCCACGGCTCACTACTTTTGTCTAATTCCTGCACTTGTTCCTGTGACAAACCATAACATTGGGCATGTACCCATCTAAAACAACTGTCACAATAAACGCTGAACCCTGCAATTTCGTCACTACAGCATATATATTCACTCGGATGACGAGATTCGTTACTCGATCTGCTACCCACAGACATTTTCGCTTTCATGAAGTTTGTTTCCCACAACATCACGCACATACAGATCCAGAAGTGACCATGATTCATTCAATGTAGCGATTGTCATAATGATCCCCATTACAAATACTCTGCTGTGATTGTTTGTTTTCCTTAGCGCTCGCGTAGGATTGAAACAACAGAAATCCTGGATAAGGGTCGCCATTTTAACTTTAAAAAAAAAGGAATTGAATTAATTGTTTGTGTTTTTGTACGATGTTCCCTTTCCTTGAGATTACATGCTATGTTGAATGCATCATTGACTAGTGACACCGAACCTACTGGGCCCGTATGGGCTCGTCATCAACAGTCACTGACACACTCACCAAGCCAATCATCTACGGAAAATAGAACTCAAATTTGGCCCGAAATATAAAGCTTCCAAACTCTCTTCCACCTCAACTCACAGTCCGATATCCAGGCCTGCAGTTCATCATCCACATCCCATCCGGAAATAGGTTGTGAACCACGACTACAGACACAGGACATCGACCTCCGAGTGGAGCTGGCAATGAGCACAATGAAGATCTTGATGTTGTCTGTGAAAGCCCTATCTGAATCTTTAAAAAAATATCTTGAAACAGAATTTTGTAATTAAAAAAAAAACTGAGATTTTGATAGAAATTGATAAAAATGAGAAATTTTTACAGATTCGGTTGTTTTCAACTCGGTCACACTAAGGAAAGTCTCTTCCCTGAATTTCACAGCTATTTCATTTCCCCAGTAAACTTATTCTGTACGCACTGCTCGTTGTTTGATCATGCTTCGCATGCATACCAAAAACATCAACTACATATTTCTACTATTTCTTAAAACTACAAGCTAATTAGATTTTGTATTCGAAAAGAAAGATGTTTTCACGGCCAGTAAGTTTTATTCTTTAAAATATTCATGAATGTATTGTTGGACAAAATATTCGATAACAGGGAAATCTTTACATTAAACTGACATACCCATCTAAATAAAAATTAATATGATCGATTTCTATATCTCTCAGAGCCAAAACATTCTTTACTTTTGCTCATATTCTCAAAATATTCATATTCTTTAATATTCGTTTAATATTCTTGCCTTCTAGAACATTGACATTGTATCGACACGCAAAACAAACAAAAGGACACAATAGAAATACAATACACAAAATAATACCTCACTGCCTACATGTTGTGGTTAGCTAATTTACTTTTGTTTATATATTCTTTGGTGCTTATACTCCTCTGTGCATAGAGATTGTGGCCGGCGTAGAGGATTTACGCTCTTCGCGACCTCTTTTACAGCTCGGACCCACTTGACAACCTAGCACAGGTAAACATTCATGTACATATTGACATACTTAAATCTAAAGCCCTACTCTAACTATACTAACTTAACCTAAACAAGCATACATATAAAAAAAAATCACACATATATTTCATAAAGCACCATACTTATTTTGCGTTTACATGTTGTTATTGTTTCGCTACCACAATCATACTGAAGACGCAGCGGTTACTGGCATTGGTGTCGCTCTGAATATATATTGAGGTTCTTAAAAAAAGAAGAAAAAGTATTTACTAGTAATTATAAAAAAAAACTGCAATTTCTAACTTGATGGGTATCAGATTTTAAAATATTACGTAGGTTTAGCCTATTGCCGAAAGTTTTCAGTTACCGGTACGCAAAATGCATGTACCCTTGCACTTGACTGCAGCCGTGAATCTGACACTTATAAATCAACATTTAGAATCATTCTATTTCGAAACCAAAGAAAACATGCCAAAATAAATAAAACTTAATTTCGATCAGTGTTACCGAAAATGAAGACTTTCAAGATTTTGGGGAATCTAAAACATCTTTTCTTCACTGGGGAAAATGTGTGTGTGGTACACACATTTTCTTGAGATTACAACAATCGCTCTGTGCTGAGATTCTAGCTTTCTTTTCCCCCCCATCGAATGAAATCACGATGTCACATTGCCCGAATCTGCATGCGTGCGGCGTTGAGGGAAACTTTACGAACTTAACACTTCATGTTATGTATTTTACACATACACCAGAAAATATTTTCACACATGTTTGTTTGTCGAAACAAGGAAATTTTGAAGCCAAATACCTGGAGTGAGTTTCACTTTCACTATTTCTTACTTACTTGAATCCGCTTCTTAAACAGAGACAGAACTGATATTTTAACCAAAAAAGGTTCCTGACGACTTTCCACTTGAGTTTCCTGGGAAACTCTTAGATCGTGGTCTCAAAACAGTTTTAGGATACCGACTCCTGCAACACCTATCCAGAAAAAGCCATGGAGCGTTGCTTGACTTCTTCTTCCTCGATGTCTGCACCACTACTCAATGTTTCTTCTCCGTCACCGTCTCCTCTGGATTCTCTTATGTTCTCTGGCTGATCGAGAACGCAAAATTTGCCAAGAAGCTCATTCCGTAACACCAGCACCTTCCATGCTAGTATTCCTTTTGCAATACGAAATCCCTTCACAATTGGAATATTTCTGGATTAATAATTTCGTTGAAACACCAAACACAGTACGTTTGTCTCTGCTGACAATTTCTAATATTCGCCAAAACGAAGAATTTATCACAATTTAACGTAATCACGAATTATTCCACTATTTCTGCAGACGCTGTACACCACACGTCTGACTCCTGAAATGGCTGACGCCGTAAGACAAAGAATTACATGAAGATGATCCCTAATTGGAAGATAATCGTGACGTAACGATCGGATGTTAGGCTTCCGTGCGAAGATCAAAGAAAACCGAAATCTCAGCCGCAGCTGTGATTGTGGATTATCCAATCAAATAAATTTACTTCGAAACAAAGAGATGCACCAAGAAGAAATTATGGCTGACTTTCTTAATTTGGAATTTTGAAGAAGATTTTACGAAATAAAATTCTTAGCTTTCTTGTGAAGATTCCCTATGCCGAAATATGAATAGAAATAAACTGAAAACCATTGAAAAAGCTGGAATATACACTTATTTGTCTAAAATAATGATATATTCTTGGATAAATGCGTAAAATATATAAAATATAATTAATAATCATGTAATCTTCGTATAACATCCATTGAAACGATCTGTTTTACTAAAACTACACAAAATTTTCGACCTACCATTTTTCTACTATAAAATAAAAATTTTCTCTTACCTTCTAAATAAATTTTAAAATTTCCCCGCCAATATACAAGGTGCTCAAAAGCATCGGGCCATGTTACGTTATGCTGAGCATAAGGTAACATACTTATATCTGCATACAAATTATCTTGTCACGCGAGAAAGAGATCGGGGATTTTAATAATGCTAATATAGTTGAATGATTACTCTCATTCCTAGTATATCAATTTATTTTAAGAATTAAGCAAATCAGACGCGTTGCACTGACTTCGTCCTTACAACTGAATTAGAATACTTACATAAATACAATACATGATAGCCTGCTTGAGAATTGAACCAATCAGCTCAAGTAATTACATGAACATTTACATAAATCAATTACCAATCAAATATATTAATCATCTCCGATCCTACTCAATAAAATTCTATTGATTTTGATGATCCAACTGTTAACCAAAACTTAATATGAAAGAACAAATACAAATCTCAACAAACATGAGTCCTGGCACAAAAGCCTAAGATGCATGAGAAATAGAAATTGGACTAATGCTACCTCTGGTAATTATTTCATCCTTATTAAAAAAACAATAAAGAGATATTCCAACTTACATGTTTGTATCCTTACAGCGATCCAATAATAATGTGACAAGACAAATAATTGACTCGCGATAAACGACTCTGTTAACGCGACACGCAAGGTCTCGTCGATAAAAGGCAACTACTCCCCTTTGGTAGAATTTACCAGAGTTTATATACATAATTTTTTTTCACTTTTCATCTTTCTGTTCTCTATTTCTGGACTATCCTAACCATAAAAGGTTGTTTTTTGTGACGTCAATACGAAGTCCTTGTAAATAACTCCACAAATATTTTGAACAAAGTATACATTTCTGTTTCACAAATAGTTTGTTTTCCTTTTAACTTCAACTTTTAACTTTTTTTTTCTAAAAGTGGTTTATATCCATTCGTTTTCTAAACACTTTTAAAATTAATTGTCTTAATAAAACTCTAAACAATTTTGGCTTAGTCTCTATATCCAGGTAACATTAGACAGTTCTGTAAGCAGGTAACATTTATGATTATCTTTTCACTCAGCAAGAAGTAAGCAGTGAGTAATGTTTGTCAAAAATATAAGCAACTCTGTAACCTAGAATTGAAGAGACACTTATAACTGGTAGAGATTAGGATCCTGTAGACTGCACATTACAGAGGATTCCTAACAAAATGAAAACAGAAAATACTTTTGTACGAGCCTATACCATACAAATGAAGTTTTGTTTATTTAGCACAAGGAAATTCTTAAGAAATTATAATTATTCGCAGAAATTATTCAAGGAACTTAAATGTGTAAAGCAACCTGCAAAATAAAGCATGAAATTCGGTATACAAAGGAATGAAATATATGGAATTTTCACTCTTCCCTAAACGAGCTCGTAGAAGTGCATTCTCAACCACGAGGTCAGCCATGGGGAAGAAAGCATATGATCCGAAAGGTTATCAAACCCCAATCGAAGGCACCAGAAGTAAGAGCTCTACTAACTGAACTACAACTAAGCTACATCACAGTATGTTGTATCATATATTATGTAGGGTATTTGCTACAGTTAATTCTTAGGACCAGTTCTTTTAATTATAGAGAAAATCGTCGGGTGTCATTCTGCATTGAAGATCCTAATATAGCATATCTTCTCCCTAATAACCAGATCCATATGAATAATGTCCACTATTTCATTTGAAGAATATACTATCCGACTAGTATGAGATGATTTCTGTTATTTTAATGAAGGATGGTGTCTCCTCATCTGTTGATGATTGGAAGCTGGATGGATCACTGATGAACTTGGATCACCACTGATGTAACGAAAGAAACCATCTTGAAATAAAAGTTTACCTGCAACAAGACCGAGTATTTACAGTTTTAATATGGTAACTACTACTAACTACTTGCTCTTGTATGCAGATCACGCACGATATGTTTGTTAACCTGCCAGGACAATCTCTTCAATTATTGTGTGTAACCAATGTATTTGGGGCCTCTTATAGCGTCAATGCTGAAAGGGGCCTAAACTAAAATCAACTTAACCCAATGTATTAGGCGCAATACTATACTTCGCTCTAGATCGAGCTCCTATTTAGGAAGGAAAAAAGTGCGCACTGGTGTAGCTTGCTTAGAGTTTTCAAATTAACCATCTGCAGCACTGGTTTTGACGATAAACTAGCTAATGCACCTATACATATTTGATTATTTGACACGGACAACCTTTCATATACAAATATACTTAATGTTTGTATATATACTACCGCGCGATCTCATCTTGCTGTACCTTATGAAATGATATCTTTGAGGAAGACGATGACTAAAGCATGTGAACGGTGGGCTGATGGATTGGTGGAATGAGGAAGCAGGAGGAAACGAGGGTACTACGAAAAAACCTCGAACCAATGTTGTCGAACACAAACTTACTTGACTGATGATCAAACCAGGGACCAGGAGTAAACGGTCTACCACTGAGCCACCGTGCCTCGTGTCTTTACTTTATGATGTGAGAAGAAACCATATTGCCTCTTTAATAATCTAGTAATAGTAGTTTATGCCTTTATTTTCATCAACCACATCAACATGCAAAAATTAGATAATCAAAAGAATGTTTTGATTTGGATGAAAGACGTAGCTAAGGGGCGCGAGCGGGGCGGTTGCCCCGGGTGCCGATGGGAAGGGAAAGCCGAACGAGTAAGAAGAAAGAAAACGTGTCTGAAAACAGTACCATTCGATGCCCCGTAAAATAATTGGCTCCATATTAAATTAATATTGATGTCAGTTTGCAAAGAAATACATTTGTTACAAATTTTCTTTCTCGCTCCGCTCGCAATCCAAAACTTTCGATAACAATCACAACAAATTTTTACTTACCTATTACTTAAAGAATGTTATTTTTTTGCTAATAAGATATATTGATTTGTTAATTGTTATATCTAAGTATACACGAAAGTTACTGATTTGTTAATATATACGATTTGTTAATGACGATGTGATATACAAGATGTCGAGTATGACTTATAGAGTACGAGGGAGGGTTTACAAAATCGAAAACAAGGTCTGAAATACGTGTTTAGCATTGTGATGATGTTGAGTTTGCTTAGTTAATCACGCTTTTCTACCCAATCGGATTAATCACGAATGTTAGAATGAAGAAATGAAATTAGAGGAATGAACAGACACACGCAGGGTGCTATATGCACGGGAATATTAAAAATGAAGTTAAAAAGGGGAATAATAATATTTTCGAAATCGTAGAGTATGGGCTAAAGAGGGGAATAATAACATTTTCGAAATCGTAGAGTATGGGCTAAAAAGGGGAATAATAACATTTTCGAAATCGTAAAGTATGGGCTAAAAGGGTCAGGACTTAACGAATTTCTTCTTTGTTTTAAGACTAATCAGTACCTCTGACTTTTTTATTCCATTGACATATTTAGTTCTTGCAATTTACATGAATTTATTAGGATCATTTCTCCATCAGGCAGTTGTATCACCAGGATATGTTTTCTGTGCATACGTATCAGTTGTGCTCTCTTTTATTTATCTAAATACATAAACCTTCTGAATATCTGTTATATTTTACAAAATATTTTTTACAGTAAAAGAACTAACATACTCTACGGCCTATAGAACTCGGAGTTTCAATGTCGCGTTCATAAAACCCCTGCAATGACATCTCTCCTTACCCAGCTGAATCCAGTTTCTACTTTGTATTCGTATTTCTGCGAGATTCATCTTACTATCATTTTCCCATCTGCGTCTAGGCTTTCCTAATGGTCGGAGTCTGATTGAATTTCCAGCCAATACTTTGAAAGCATTCCTACTTTCATTTATTCTTGCAACATGACTTACCCACCTGAGCCTCCTAGATTTAAAAATGTTTGGTAAAGGGTACACACTGTGCAGTTTCTCGTTGTGAAGTTTCTGCCATTAACGATTGCCCTTGGGTTCGAATATTCGTCTCAGGATTTAATTTTCAAATAGTTTGAGTTTGTGTTCTTCCCTTAAAGTAAGCGACCAGGTTTTGCAAGAATACAGATTAACAGGCATGATTATCGTTCTATATAGTTTGAGCTTCAAATTTCTCGACAGGATTGGCGACGACAAACAATTTTGAACTGAATAATAACAAAAATCCCTGCTTTCAGTCTAAATTTAATTTCTTCGTGGATTTCACTTTGGTCTGTTAATATTGATACTTGAAACTTGAAAGTATCCACTTTATCGAAAATATTATTTGATAGTTTGATGCATGCATTATTACGATCACAGTGAACTTCCATGTATTTCCTTTTTGTCGCATTTACTTCTAAACCTCTAAGCTTTTAATAATGACTGGGTTTTTTCTACTGTTCTTCTTTCATTTCGTATCAGATTTAAATAATCAGCTTACCGTAAACTGGTGAATACCATTCAACTCTAGGCCCTGGTTTCTATCTTTGATTTTCATTATAGGGTACTCCAGAATAAAGTTGAATAATAATGTCGACAACGCATCTCTTTTTCCAGGCCATTCTCGAGGAGGAAGCTCGTGGACAATAATTTTCCTACTCGGACTTTATTTTGTTCTTCGTTTAAACATATTTTAATTAACCTAACTAACTTTTACGGTATTCCAAATTTTGAAATAATGTTGTATAATATTTATATTCTAATAGAATCATAAGCCTTTCTAAAATCTATCAACAATTTATGTACTGGGATATTGTATTCTCTTTCTTTTCAAACATTTGTGGAATGATACATATCTAGTATGAGTTGATTCATTTTGTCTAAATCCTCGCTGATAATCTCCAATAATTTCATCCGCGTACAGGGCCAATCTTGCTAATAAAACGTTTGAGAGGATTTATGAGATGTTGACACAAGAGAAATGCCTCAATAATTATTACAATCATCTTTGTCGCCTTTCTTATGAATTCAAACAATGATTCATTCTTATCACTCTTGTGGTAATTTCTCCTTGTTTCAGATAAGGAAAATGAGTGTGTGTATCTTGTTCAACAATTTTGTCCTCTACCTAAAATTAACTCATCCGTAATTTCCTCTATACCTGGAGATTTGTGCTTCTTTAATTTCTATATTGTAATTTCTACTCAGATTGGCTACGTTCTAAAATGTATGGTTCTGCTGTGCATTTGACTTTCCCCATGAAAACTAGATTTTTGATGCGTATTAAGAAAATAATCAAATGTATCTTTTCATCTATTCAAGAGGATATCTGTATCAGTAAGATTTGTTCCTTCGTCTCACTTCAATATATAAGCCGAGGTTAATATCCTTTCTTAAATCCATTGTTGCCCTTGAATATGACACGAATTTGTTTATTTTTCTATTACTTTTAAGTTCATTAATTTAAGATTTCAAAAAAATGCATTTCTCTCTTCTAAACGTTTTGGGAGTTTGCCGTCTGATCTCAATGAAATTTAGTGTAGTTTTATTGTTCGGATTTTATTGTTTTGTGGTCAACGTAGTTTGGTTTATTTACCCTTCTTCGTTAGTGTGGTGCATTCCTAGTCGAACCATTATTTGTTGCTACGTATTTCCGCGTGCCCCAATTTTACTCTTGCTGAAATTTTAAGGGAAGCTCTAATTTAAATCCTAGTATCCTCAACATTAGTGCTCTGAAAACTTTCTGAAAACGAGAATCTATTATACTTCAATCTGGTATATCCCCTCTCGCCTGGTTCTCCTCTAATTTCTTTATACTAAACCTCTCCGTTTTCAGAAGATGAATATTCTCTTTGTTCAACGGTAATCTCTCTCTGTTGTTATCACTGCTACCAGATGGTGATCAATGTCACAGTCCTCTGAACCTCAATTATGCTAGACTGTCTTCTTCTATCTACTAAAACGTAATCAATTTAATTGTGTGTCCTTCCATCTGACGAGGTCCATGTGTATTTATGAACGTCTCGTTGTGGACATTTTGTACTCTTCACGATAAGGTTTATGGATGTTCCTAAGTCCAGGAAACGAACACCGTTGTCATTATTATCCTTATGCAGACTTTCTTTCCCTACCTGTTTGAAAATATTCTGTCGCCCTATATTAGCATTGAAATTCACTAGTAGAATTGTATATGGTAACCAGGACTTGTCGAATACACGTGAAATTTCTTCTTAAAAACTTTCCTTTATATTGCCGTCATTATCTTCTGTTGGGGCATGTATATTTGAAACAATATCACACCATCGACTATTGAGAGTAATAAAAGAAAGTCTATCATTAACAAATTCAACCATTTAATTGCTGATATTAAAAGAATCCAAATCAAAATGCTATTTGTTTAGTCACATATAGAATAAAACTACAAAAGTTTACAATTATTACTAACAATTAATACTGTCACCTATTTCGAACATTTTAAAAGCACATAGTTTAAATTGTATTGAAATTAAATTTCTTATCCATAGTGGATCTGTGTATCAACCAAAGGTAATTTTTATCAAATTTAACAGAAAGCCCAACTAAGCCTCTTGAAAACAGATCTAATTTGTAAGAGGATACATAATGATCGCTTTCGGCTGTTGCAATGGTGTCTCGAAGCAGCTTGATATATAATAAAATCTGCTTCTCTTATATGAAAAAAAAACAAACAAACGAAAAGCTTGGTGCGGGGTCATTCCATGTCAAATCCCCTAATTTTAAAACATGGCAGTGTTTTAATATCTCAGATTTTCTTCAAAATTTTTCATACGTTAATACCAATGAAAGTATGCTTAATTAATTTTTTCGACCTTTTGGATGAGAAATAGGCCGAGAAGAAATTTATGAAAAAATGAGAATTTTGATTCAATTTCACTTTCGGGCACTCAGCATCATGGAACTAAATTACCATAACTTCCTTATTTTTGATGTTATCGGGCTCATCCAGGTGTTACGATATCAAACATTAATAGATATACAAAGCAAATTTTAGGGTTTTTACAAATTGGGCCATTGCTCAAAAGTTACAACTATGAAACTTTTGGAACTTTTTGTGTATATTCATCTTAACAGGTACATGAAATGGTTAAAAATAAAGAGGGTGTTTCTTCTATTTTTGTAATTACTATTTTTTATGTACGGAAATATAGTTTTAAGTTTGGTTATAAATTGTGACATTGCTCATAAGTTACAACTATGAAACTTTTGTAACTTTTTTAATAGAATAATCTTAGCACATACATTATATGGTTAAAATATAAAAATGGTGCTTATGGCATTTTTGTAGTTATTATTATTTTTTCGTATTTTGCATGTATGGAAATATACAGTTTTAAGTTTTGTTACAAATTGTGTCATTGCTCATAAGTTACAACTATGTCACTCCTGAAGCTTCTTTTTATAAAATTATTTTATCACATACCTGATATGGTTAAAAATAAAAAAGGTTCTATTGGTATTTTTGCAATTATTATTATTATTATTATTATTATTATTATTATTATTATTATTATTATTATTATTATTATTATTATTATTTCTGTTTTAAATGTACAGAAATATATACATTTCCTGTTGTTAACAGATTGTGTGTTTCCTCTAAAGTAGTAATGGCCAATTCCTTAATATTTACTTTCCGCATTCCGGAAAGTAAAATCGGAAACATTCAGAATTCGGAAAAATTCCGATTTCGGAAAAATCTCGAATTCGGAAAAGTTCCGGAGAGTGAAGTTTCCGATTTCGGAAAAGTTTGGCCATCCCTACTCTGTAGTGACAACTGTCGCACTTTATAACTTTTTAAAGTAATCATCTTAGTAAGTATTAGGTATGCCTAAAAACAGAACCTTTGTAATTTGTAATTTAGTATTACCATAATATATTTTCGTACCTTAACTATGACTTTCAACTTTTTCCCAATTGTACCGTTGCCTACAACTACCAAACTTTTGGTAACCTTTCATAGGATTAGTTTGCATTTACTAGGTATGATAAAATAAAAAAAATGAAACCGTTTTTGTAATTATCTTGCGGTTTTGCGAATGCAAATATATACGCCTAGCAGTGTAAAGGGTTGAGTGATTATTACAAACCCTATCAACAGAAACAAGAAAAATAACATACTAATGTACATAGATGAAAACAATAAACATGCATACCAGTAATACTTCTTAGAATTACATACAAATGTTGTATCCTATATTTCACAGCTCACTCTTTTCATTGATAATATGATGTCTTCTTTTAATTTTGTTTTCAGTTACGTAAGTCCGGGATGATTGGCTTGTAAGAGATGGAGCAGGAACTTCTCAGACAATATTTTCAAAACGTATCCAACAAAAGTCTGAAAAAATGATCCTATAAAGGGTTCCAAGAGTTTCACAGTTGTAATTTTGATCAATGACAGCTTTTGTAACAAAACTTAAAACTATATTTGCATACATGTGTAGTGCCCCCCAATGACAGCAAAGTACTACAGGTTATTTTGTTCAATTTGCGTTTTGTTTCTTGCTTCGTTTCTTCGTTACGCTTAGTTTATATCTTGCTTTGTAATTATTGACCTAATTTTAATTCTTTCACGTCTATGTAATATCTACCTTATTCTCAATCTATATCCAAATATCCATATAGAAAGATTACGTTAAAATATTCAAGTTGGCGAAAAATATTCAATTTATGATACTTTTTTTCATGAAGAAGAAAAGAAGAAAATTTAATTATTCACAACGAAGTTTGCTTTTAAAATAATAAGGATTTTCATCAAAGATAAGATATTTGATACTTTCTGCAGAACTGATAAATAAAATCGACATTTATTTCTAGCAAGTTGTTTACAAGGTAAAATCGTAAAACTTATTTATTAAATATTGTATATTTCGTTTTGTGAAGTGCGAAATAATTAAAATGAATTATCACTAGGAAGGCTAGTGATTTGGGGACTTTTAAATCCCAAAACTCCACTTAGCCACTACAAATGATAATGCTTATAATTTATTATATCAACATATTCTCTTCAAAATTCTCAGTACTTATATTATTTTATATTTATACATAACAAAATTTGATGTATTTATTTACAATATAATCATATATTTTAATATATATCAATTAAGAAACTTGATATGAACAACTTAAACAAAATGTCAGCACGCAATAATCATTAGTTTGTTGCTTATGAGGTTTAAGAAGTAATAGAAAGGTCACTATTGATATCTAGTGATTTCGATTTAAAAAACACGTATATGTCAGCGATATATGCTTATCAATGAAATGGTGGTTCTTAATAGATAAAGTTAATACATGTTCACCTGTTTCGACGAGTAGAAATAATACGGTCGGCATCATCACAGGTTAAAATCTGAAAAGGAAAGTATAATTATAAATGTTAAATAAATAAGGAATTGAATAAAGGTTTTATGCAAATGGTTAATATTTATTCATATACCGCACGTATTAAAATGAAAGATAAAATACGATTTATTTTATTATGAAAGAAACATGAACTATAATGAATTATAAAGAGATATTGTATAATCAAGTGTACGACGATAAAAAAGTAAAAGAAATTGAAATAAAATATACTTACCTGTAATAAGGAGAAGGGATTAGTAGTACTTGGAATCGTATCACCTCGACGAAACATCTGTAAAGAAAGTACATTACTATATATCAATAAACAAACACTTAAGAACCTAACATAAAATACCTGTAGATACTAGTAAACTACCTACTGCCAACTAGGCCTACGAAAATAGAAATGCTTACTTGCTAACCTCAAACATATTCTTAAATACCACTAATTACCTCAAAGATATTCTCAAATACTGTAATGCGTGGAATGATGTATATGATGATAATGGCAAATATAAAGCAGAATTAACTCCGTGTTCAACGTTACCGGTTCGATTCTACTGTACTTAGTATGATTCGTAATAATTTGTTTGAATTATTCATGTATATCTAGTGTTATAATATAGTGTTCTGTAAATTACATTTCAGTGTTTACAAAATTATTTCTATAATTCGTATTAAGATAAGTCTATATTTTCTTAGCTGTTACTAAGTTCGTTACGGAAACTCGACCAATCCGTTCGATGTGATTCGTATATCGTCTCAGTATACTCCTGTGCCCACACGAACTTGGAGATTGCGTTTTTCTCTCTTCCGTGGCGAGTTGCTGCGGTGGCGACTTTCGTAAATTTAATTTTTCTTTAGTTCTCGCGTATTTCCAGGAATGCGTTGACGAACTATATATAATATGTTGCGCAATAAAAAAAAAGCCTGTAAGCGCAAGAGCGAGTATTACAAAATGGCGTACAACAGCCAGGATAAATGTATCCAAGACAACTGTAGAATCAGCTGAAAAATAATCATGATATGAAAGAAACAACTGACGCGCAAAAATGAAAGTAGGTGAATTTTTGTAATGGCACAGGAAACACGTCGTATGAATGCAGGAACCTTAGTGGGAATTGGAGTTTGGTGGAGACGGTAATTTGAATTTGACATCTATGAAATTCCTGTGTGAATGAAAAGGAAAATGTGAATTTTATAAAAAAAATAAATTTAACGTATAATATTTCTTGTTTTAAGTGGCTAGTGGAAGGGGTTGAAATTTCCCTGAATCGTTGTTAAGGAAAAAGGAAGAAGAATGATGCGGAAGAATGAAACTGTAATAATATGTAAATGTTGTGATGAAGAAGAAGTTGTTTTGTCCGGTAAAGAGACACGAAGGCGAGCAATGGGTACTAAATGTGCATCGTTTGTGATAAATGCAATGGTTCCTTTACTTGGAGTGTATTAACTTACCGGAAGAACAATCTGAACTATTGTGTGAACAGTTAGTGAAATGGATTTGTAACCCATGTAAAAATGAAGAAGTGGATGAAGAAAGAAATCAGAAGGACCTTATTACATAAGCGTAAATGAAGATGAAAATGGATTTACTGCAAAAGTAAGGAAACAAACAGACGAAGAAAAGCAGAAGACGACAGAGAATGAAGTGATGTCTCTCGAAGCAAATGATCAAGTGGATGAAATGATTATCATGAAGGACAGCCTTGATCATGACTCGACAGACAATACAACGGATTTTCAAAATAAGAAACCTACCTAAGCGTGTTCAAAAAAGCTGATATAACTACACCAATGGAAGACGTAGTTGGGAATGGAGAAACCCAGAAAACGGAAGAAATGACATTTAATGGTTTAATTCGAAGTCTGATTGGAAATATGTCCAAACTGGGACGCAAGCTGGATCGGAAAACCCAAGAAATCACATTTAATGATTTAATTCGAAGTCTGATTGTAGAAATTTCCAAACTGGGACGCAAACTGGATCGCAACACCCAAGAAATGAAGATGCAACTGGATCGGAATACCCGAGAAATGGAGATTTTGAAAATTGAGGTGCAAAGAGATTTCAACGAATGTGTGAAAATTGTTGAAAAAGATGTACATGAATTACAAAAAAAGGAAGACCACAAGGAGGAAAGAGAAGATGTATTGGAAAATTCTAATGTGAAAACAATTGAGGCATTCGCAAGAGACACTGGCGAAATGGTAGAAGACTTAGTGACATTTAATAACTGTTATAGTGATGAAGAGCAGTCCAGTATTCAGCTGTCTGAAGGAATTCACACTAAAGCTGCTTTGACAGTGAGGAAAGAAAGACAGAAGGACGAACGAAGGATTAAGGATATTGGTGTGAACCAAACGATCATAGTCAAACCCTATCGTTGTGGTTACTGTAGAAGAAAAGGAAGAGGACAGCACATATGATTGTGTCGCCGACACCGAAGGAAAATCTATTTGCAAGGAACTGAGTATGTTACACAGACTATTTCAACGTGCATTCTATTAGGAAAACTCAAAGAGAATGTGCTATGGTCGGAATCCGTTTGTTCACCCATGGAGAAAAAAATAATCAGACCTTCAATTTGCCGGATGTTTGATGAAAGATTTCGCAAGCAAAAACGGAAAGATAGGCTCAAAATTGGAGATGGAATTAGACTAACACCAATGACGAAAAGTCTCAATTGGATGTCGTATCGGAAAAGGAAACGAAGAAAGTGGAATAAGCTGCTGCAGTGAAAAATCTGGAAATCAAGTGGAAGATCGTATTAGAACTCGAAACACATATGGAACGATACTAAAAGTAGATAAAATAATGCACCGAAAATGGATATGGCGAAGGAAAGGAGCAAAGAAGAGAACGAGAAGACCAACCACTGCTTTCAAGATTGAAGCTAGACAGGGGTGTAAAGTCAGAATTTTAATGTTATTATGTACATTGTTCAAATGTTGATAAAACGATTGAACAGAATTGTTACAATCTTTATGTTTACTGTTGACAGGTTTGTATTTTTCTAAAAGGAAAGCTTTGTAAGGCACTATAATTTTCTCCCTGTGTCATGTCAGACCATAAGTTGTTATACAAGTCTTAAGAAATTGCGCCATGGCACTTTAGAAAAGAAGCCGGCTGGAACACACAATTTACGAATCCTAAATTACTTCAACTGTTCACAGGAAGAGAAAGAACGATTACTAAGTAAATATGGTAGTAGAACGCAGACAGTTGACGAGATGACCACTGATGTAAAAGAAATAGAACGAAGAAAATTTTATGTCTATACAATTTTCTTTTCCTACGACGGGGAGAACTGTAGTGCGCTGCAATGACAGAAAAGCACTACAGATTATTTTGTTCAATTTACGTTCTATTTCTTGCTTCGTTTCTTCGTTACGCGTAGATTATATCTTGTTTTGTAAATATTGACGTAACTTTAATTCTTTCACGTTTATGTAATATCAACCTAATTCTCAATCTGTACCCAAATATTTATATAGCCAGATTACGTTAAAATATTCAAGTTATAGAAAAATATTCAATTTATGATACTTTTTTTCATGAAGAAGAAAAGAAGAAAATTTAATTATTCACAACGAAGTTTGCTTTTAAAATAATAAGGATTTTCATCTAAAGATAAGATATTTGATATTTTCTGCAGAACTGATAAGTAAAATCGATATTTATTTCTAGCAAGTTGTTTACAAGGTAAAATCGTAAAACTTAATTATTAAATATTGTATATTTCGTTTTGTGAAGTGCGAAATAATTAAAATGAATTATCACTAGGAAGGCTAGTGATTTGGGGACTTTTTAATCCCAAAACTCCACTTAGCCACTACAAATGATAATGCTTATAATTTAATATATCAACATATTCTCTTCAAAATTCTCAGTACTTATATTATTTTATATATATACATAACAAAATTTGATGTATTTATTTACAATACAATCATATTTTAATATATATCAATTAAGAAATTTGATATGAACAACTTAAACAAAATGTCAGCACGCAATAATCATTAGTTTGTTTTTTATGAGGTTTAAGAAATAATAGAAAGGTCACTATTGATATCTAGTGATTTCCATTTAAAAAAACACGTATATGTCAGCGATATATGCTTATCAATGAAATGGTGGTTCTTAATAGATAAAGTTAATACATGTTCACCTGTTTCGACGAGTAGAAATAATACGGTCAGAATCATCACAGGCTAACCTCTGAAAAGGAAAGTATAATTATAAATGTTAAATAAATAAGGAATTGAATAAAGGTTTTATGCAAATGGTTAATATTTATTCATATACCGCACGTATTAAAATGAAAGATAAAATACGATTTATTTTATTATGAAAGAAACATGACCTATAATGAATTATAAAGAGATATTATATAATCAAGTCTATGACGATAAAAAAGTAAAAGAAATTGAAATAAAATATACTTACCTGTAATAAAGAGAAGGGATTAGTAGTGCTTGGAATCGTATCACCTCGACGAAACATCTGTAAAGAAAGTACATTACTATATATCAATAAACAATCACTTAAGAACCTAACATAAAATACCTGTAGATACTAGTAAACTACCTTCTGCCAACTAGGCCTACGAAAAGAGAAATGCTTACTTGCTAACCTCAAACATATTCTTAAATACCACTAATTACCTCAAAGATATTCTCAAACACTGTAATGCGTGGAATGATGTATATGATGTTATTGGCAAATATAAAGCAGAATTAACTCCGTGTTCAACGTTACCGGTTCGATTCTACTGTACTTAGTATGATTCGTAATAATTTGTTTGAATTATTCATGTATATCTAGTGTTATAATATAGTGTTCTGTAAATTACATTTCAGTGTTTACAAAATTATTTCTATAATTGGTATTAAGATAAGTCTATATTTTCTTAGCTGTTACTAAGTTCGTTACGAAAACACTAACAATCCGTTCGATGTGAATCGTATATCGTATCTGTATATTCCTGTGCCCACACGAACTTGGAGATTGCGTTTTTCTTCTCTTCCGTGGCGAGTTTCTGCGGTGACGATTTTAGTAAATTTAATTTTGTTTAGTTCTCACGTTTTTTTAGGAATGCGTCGACAAACTCTCTATATAATAAGTTGCGCAATAAAAAAACAGTAAGCGCAAGGGCGACCATTACACATATAAAATACAAGAGAACTAATTATGACAAAAATACCAAAACACCCTTTTTATTATTTAACCATATCATGTATGTGCTAAGGTAATTCTATTTAAAACTTTCGAAAGTTTCATAGCTTTAACTTACGAGCAATGACACAATTTGTAAAAAAAAGTAAATAAAAGCTGTAGATTTTTGTATATAAACAATAATAATAAAAAATGAAGAAATAATCTTTTATTTTTTAACCAATACATGTTTGTCTTCAGATGAATGTACAAAAAGTTTCAAAATGTTCCATAGTTGTAACTTTTGAGCAATGGCACAATTTGTAAAAACCTTAAAATTTGCTGTGTATGTCCATGAATGTTTGATATCGTAACTTTGATATCGTAACACCTGGATGGGATCAATAACTTCATAAGCAAGGAAATTATGGTAATTTAGTTCCATGATGCTGAGTGCCGGAAAGTGAAATTGAATCAAAATTCTCATTTTCCAAAAATTTTTCCAAGGCCCATTTCTCATCCAAACGGTTGGTAAAATTATTTAGCATAATTTCATTGGTATTAATGTAGAACAATTTTCAAGAGAATCTGAGACATTGAAGCACAGTGCTCTAGGTGATTTGACATGGAATGATCCTTTAATGAGTGTAGGGGAACCCGAAATTTTCTTCTCCGTGCGCACCGAAATATCCAGGTCTGATTGGGATACAGTAAAGAAATATAAGTTATTGTACTGATGTTTCCCATGTAATCAAACAGAATTCTCGAAGTTAGTTACGTTGAATAAGAACACTTATGGCATTCTTATTTTTTCCACTCATTTAGTAGCTATGAACATATTAACTTATGAATTATTTGTCTGATTTTGCTCGTGGCTGCCACACTATTGGTGTTCACCGAGAAGTTCGCAGAAGACTATTTCCAAAAGAAGAAATATATTCAGTATAGTTACAGTTTTTCATAACATCTATCTAAATGCCGCTATTTTTCCACTAATATTGTAGTCATAAAATAGGCGCTTACTTTTTTTTTTTTTAAGGAAAACGTAAGTCTTAAGAAGCATATATCTAAACATTAAATACATATTTAATTATATTTTATACTTAAAGCTAAAGTATGTGTGAAAACTTTAGCTTTGAGGGAGGGATTTTTTACTTAATAACTTAAATCGCGTGGGTTTTTACGATAAAACTTCGTGTTCGTTAAGGAGCAAATTGCAGGTATTTCTCTTAGTACATGGATAAGAGTACACTATGTTCTTTGTAACATACTCTATCTTAATCTATTATCTAACGAAACTGGAGAAACAGCGATGTATACAGGTTCTAAGGTAAAATTGAGAAAGGGAAAACACAAAGAAATATGATCGGTATTTAGAAGATAATGTAAGACGTTAGAATTAGAGATAGATACGTGATTTGATGAACACGATAAGGAGCCTTTGTTGAAATTCATTTTAAATGCTTTGTTTCGTTGTTTTCGAATATGTTCATATTCATAATTCAACTGTACAAAATCTGAATAAGAAGGTGGTCATTACTTGTTACTGTGAACTGCGAAAGCTAAACTTTTATCTACGGTTGTACTTCATATTTCTCATTTTAATATTGTTGCTTACAAAATATGAAGGAAAATTAGAAAAAAAACACATTTGTATTAACAGGAAGCTTTAGAAGATGTGAAGAATTCATTCAAATTTTTGTCTATGAATTAGCGTTATGTGATGAAAACAGCTTAATTTACGTAATGAGGAAACTCCTTTCATAAGCTAGAATGGCCTGATATGTATACTTGCTCTTAAATGTGACGGTTGAAAATGTTTATCCTATTGTAATATGGAAACCCAATTCTGTTATTTGAATTGCTGTTATTTAAAATCATGCCTGTTAAATTACCCAAGTGTATGTATTGTTTCATTTGTTGATCTTTGAAATCATTTATTGAACCACAAGGTGGGAATAAAGGACTATGCGATTAAAAATCGATTTTCTCTACCACTTGTAAGATAAAACGTATGCTTACATTACGAAAGTCGTTTATTATAATATGAAAGCATTGCACTATATAAATCTGAACTCTTTTCGAACATGGAGTAATGCTCTTGTAATATGGACATTATACTTATGAAATAGAGCTATGTACAACTATGTGAGCTTGTGTGTCGATCTTTGTTACTTTCACATCTTCAGTTTCTCATGCATGCTTGCGAATTTATATAAAACACTTACATTTGCTCTAATGCTAATTTCATGAAGTATTTAGTCGAATGGCATTTGCGCGGTTGCTCTGTGGTAGAGCCTTCACCTCTGGTGCTTGGACTCCCTGGTTCGATTCCAGCTCGCTCCGTGTGGACTTTGTGGTGGGCAAACAGCGTGCTCGTGAGTTTTCTCGGGGTTCTCCAGTTTCTTCCCACTTTCTTCATTCCACTTCTTCACTCATTTCTCATTATCAACGTCTCCTTTAGCCTAACCGGCATAACCGTGGGACGTAAAGATTTAATTTTATTTAATTTCGAACGACATTTGAATGATGATGAAATTAACTTGGAAATTCTGAAGTTGATAATTCGCTTCGATATCTCTCACAATAAGTATTTGTTTTACTTCTATCACCTACAATTTTACAATGTGATTTTCAGGGAAAAGAGAAGATTGACATTTCCACCAACCTTAATGGACCCTTGGTTCTTAATTCAGTGGATCTGCCCACTGTGCAAATTATTATGGAAAAATCTGATTCTGTATTTTATGGCATACGCGATGATTTTGTAATATATCATCTGCCTCTTGCGAATATGATCCGATGTTTCACTCGACAGATACTTCTCATTTTTCATTTCTTTTATTTTAAATTTGTTCAATATTTTACGGTTCTTTATCTATGTCATAACAGATCCTACAATCAATAACACAAGTCATAAGATAATAATTATAATAAAAGCAGGCATTGAAAGTGTCATTTTTATGTTAGGAATTAATTTGACTCTCAACAAATCGTCTGCTATTTTATCTATAATATAATTCGAATTAGTCAAATTTAAATGATATACTGACAATCACACACGAATTATACTTTGATCCCCGCGTAGCGTAGTCACTGACGCTCTCGAACCCGGGTTCGACTCACGGAGGGGGCAAAATGTAAAAGCCTTTTTAAGGCCAACCACACTGAATGAGGTTTTCCTGGGCTTTACTCATTCACACCAGCCAAATGCCGGTCTGGTACCTAAGCATATTTTTTATTCTTGCCCCAGCCCAGCCAAGGTTCATTTTCATTGGCTGATGCGATCACGTGTCAACCTTCTTTTCGTCAAGTTTTTCATTGTATTCATCTTGGAAATGAGAATATTAAAACAAGACATTGTGTGATTCCCACGGTGGGTAATCAATTTTTGACGATATACAAACAATAGAAGGCGATGGAGCAGATACATTTTATAAAATATGTTGTCGATCAGTTTTTACAGAAACAGTTGCAATTCTGTAATCCGTCTATCGTCATTGCTTGTTGTATGTTGAAGGGAGTTGTATGTCTTTTGTTGTCAATTGCATTGAGTAATCTACAATTTACTAAATAAATTCTCTACTTGGTGATGGTGCAACGAGGAAACTTTTTTACATTACTACTGCGATTATTTGTTTCACATTCTCATTAGTTCCATCACACCTATTATATACTTAATACTGGAGAGCGTCAGCATGAAAGCGATTATTTTGACTTAAGTTTATTTCACTAATAGACTATTTTAGTTCATTGCATATTTCTTTTCACGTCTTTAAAGTAAAATAAATATTAACTCCCCTCTATAATATCCTTTCGTCTAAAAGTAAATTATTAAATAGTGCTTAATAATTACCCTGGTTCTACTCAAACGAAAGTCTGCTAGTAGACCATTGGTTCAGTCCTGTGCCGTGAAAAATCAACGCCCGAGAGTATACGACGGTGGCCGCAAAGTGCCACCATGGTTGGCCCGAAACATAATAAAATTTTCAAAATATATACCTTTGCAGGGGTATATACCTTTTCCTTGCTTTTGAGCATTTTTATTACTTATCCTTCCATTTTACATATATATCTTCTTTTTTCCTCCAGGATTTGGTGCCACTTATTTCGACGCCCGGGACCGTCTTCAGGGTCCCCTCAAGTACACGGTACCAGTTGTTCTTTCCGAAGAAATGTTCACAGATAGTATTCCAGGGGGCACTGTTGATAGTATTCTATTTATTATTACATTATTGACGTATTATTTTGGTCTCTTCCGGGGAAGACTCTCAGAGCTCCGGGGGCATTGCCCCCATAAACATGTCTGGAAGAAGCACTGCACGTGCTGCATATGTTTCCCCCATTGAATCTGCGTGCGGCAAAAGAATACGACAATTCTTTCCACACAAAATGCAGGTAAAAATTCTGTTCTTCGCGTTTCTTAACAGGAAAATGCCAGGATGGTTGTTAGCAAAATGAGTCTGATGATATTTTCCCGAATCTTGCCCTCTTTTATTTGAACTTATCTAATGTAAAATAGTGGGTTGGTGTAAGGGCTCAGGTGTTGGTCAGAGTGAATGATTGAAACGAAACTAGCTGGATTCATAGCTCTTCAGCCTACAATAAAATTGCGAAAAAATATTTTCAATTTGCACATTCAAAGACGGACAGAGACATTACCCTCAAAAATTGTTCATATAGGATATAATCTTAAAACTTTTTATTTCCATAACGTTATAAGAACATGGAACTAAATGATTAATATTTTTGTCTATTCCTATTTGAAGGGAGGAGGTGGGACATATTTCCCCATAAAATCCTAACGTCCCGGCCCTTGTCGCATTTGGACAATTTTTGAAGATCATGCACCTTCTCCCTCTTTTGACTCCGGCTCTTATATTTAGGTTAGAAGAACTGGAGCGATTGAAAAGAAACTTGCAGGATTCATAGCTCTTCAGCTTAAACAAGAACGCATAAAACTTTTTGTTTCATTTGCATATACAAAGGGACACGGACATGACCCTGAAAAATTGCCTAAATGGGAAAAGACAAATTTTAATCTGAGTAACGTGCTGAGAGCAGGAATTATATATATATATACCGGGGTATATATATATATATATATATATATATATATATATATATAATTCCTATATGGAGATAGCTAGGAGGTGAGGGAATATCCCTCCAATGACTCTGGCTCTTTTCCTATTTGGACAATTTTTGAGGATCAAGCACCTTCTCCCTCGTTTGTATATACAAATGGAAAATGTTATTTTTTCGCGTTTTACTGTAAGCTGGAGAGGTATGAATTAAGCAAGTTTCGTTCCATTCGTTAAATTCTTTCTAACACGGGAGGGACCCACAAGTTATCGGTAATATCTGATTGCCACATAGCACATGTCATAGAGCATCATGAGAAATGAACATGAAAAACTTTAAGGTGCTTTGGACCAGAAAGATTGGAGCTAGGGGGATTCAAAATTTGAATAGCCAAAAAAATATGTCATGGAATTATTCGTTTAAAGTAAATATCTTGAAAACCTTTAAATCTTTATCAAAATTTGGAAGAGTACATTCATGGTTTGTGTCTTTCGTGTCAAATGACATATTATTTTACTTCCTCTCCTACATACCATATGATTGTGTGTGTACACTGTAATATTGCTATATTCACATTGACAATATGATTATTTTATTACTATCTCATTTCTTTTTTTAGTCAGCCAATATAGCCGCGTGGTCTAAAAGGCTAGACAACAGACATATTATGCATCGCGGCTTCCAATTCCGCCTCGGACATGTTTTTGTTGAACTTTCCAACTTACATTTTATTGTTATCCTTCTCTTTCGTAGTCATTCGGACACCACTTTGCACTCTATATAGCTTCGGAGCTGACACAGGACGTAAACATGACATCACTCAATTTCTTTTTTCAGAAGCATCAATATTTTAGGCCTATTGTATGTGTGTGTGACACTGCTGACATTTTGCTATGTTATACTATCGGTGTTATGGATTTGAACTGAATTCATAGTATGAGACCCAGATTCCTTTATTACCATATGTTGCCACATATCATACTTCTCTATTGTACATTTTCAGCACACGTAGCTCCAATAGTGTGATACACTGTACTACTACACTTCACTGTTATGTTTAATGATACTAGTGCATTTTAAATCTGTGCACACTTGTATATGGTGCTATTTCTAACAAAATACTTTTATGCTGATTTTGCAACAATGCTTCACCTGTGGCAACATTGTTTATGGGTTTTGATAGGGAATTTTGTTCTCATTATATCGTGCAATGTATGTTTTGATTGCTTTAACGGTTTCCAAGATATTTACTTTAAACGTACATAATTCAATGATATAATTCTTTGGATATTCAAATTTTGAATCCCCGTGGGTCCGATCCTTCTAGTTCATAGCACTTTAAATTTTGCTCATGATGCTCTATCAGATGTGATATGTGGCAATGAGATTTTAGCGACAACTTGTGGGACCCTCTCGTGTAGTCTTGATTCAAGAACCGAACCACATGATTTTAAAGAGAAATTTACCTCCTGTGCTCTCTGCAAATTGGAAAAGAAAATTTAAAAATTATATCTATTTTTAAAACGTTACTCAAATTAAAATTTGAAGGTTTTGTCCCATTTGGTCAGTTCTCGAGAAATATGGCCTCTGTCTCCCTTTGTATGTGCAAATGGAAAGTTTTATTATTTCACATTTTTATTGTAGTCTAAAAGCTATAAATGAATCCTGTAAGTTTCGTTCCATTCGCTCTCCTTTTAGGCTAGACCCAAGAGCTGAACCCTAATAGTGAAGTATTTGGTGATTATTAATTTTGGGAAATGCATAGATTAAGAGTCGTATCTGTAACTGCTGACAGCCTGCTACTGATCGTGCTTTACCAGTTTAAGTACCGACTCATTTTCATCTGGTTGCTGACCACTAAAAACTCAGAGTTCGGGTTTGACGGGAGTGCTCTGTTAAAAGTTATCTCTAACGTTGAGAACAAAGTTCTTTCTTATGCAAACCTAGGTGCAAAATTTCAGACCTCTTTTGAAATGTCAGTTTCTACCTATAAATATAACACTACATTTCAGAACAATTTGTGGCTAACTTCCGCTTTTCTTCTATTCTTGTTTCAAAATTGTTTAATCACTAAAGTAACTATAATCTAGCTACCTCAGGATAATTACAAATTAAGAATCCAAACAACAACAACAAAAAACACTGAATTTTGATAACCAACATTTAAAAGGAGATTAACCGTTCTGCCCCAAGAAGAATTGAAGCGGGGTGTTAGTACAAAAAAATAAAAAATAAAAAAGTAATTTTGAATTTAAAAAAAAGGATAAATATAAGTTTCGAATGGTTTACAAATATCGACGGAGTCCAGAAATTTCTTATGAGACCTTCTTTCATCGTGTTCGTGGTTAGCTATTTTTCTTTTGAATTCCACTAGGCGCCAAAATAAAACCAAGTTTCCAACACATGTAGATACCCACAAAGTAAACGAAGTTTCCAGGAGCACATTGTCATTAACTAACGATAGAAGAAGATTATTAGAAACATCACTTATATCCAGAACACTTAAATTACATCAGGGGCGAAGACAGTGCCTACTTCTACTGTAAGTTAAATAAATTTGGATTAAGGTACGAGATATAGGATTTTATTATATAAAATTGAAGGAAAAATTTAAAATGCAATGAAATCTGTAAGTTTTTCGTCCCACGTTTATGCCGGTTAGGCTAAAGGGTACGGCGATGATGAGAGGAATGATGAAAGTGGGAGGAAACGGGAGAAACAGAGTAAACTCACGAGCACGGTGTTTGTCCACCACAAAGCCCACACGGCGCGAGCTGGAATCGAACCCAGGACCCCAAGCACCAGAGGTGAACGCTCTACCACTGAGCCACCGCGTCCCTCATAGGAAAAAGAGAAAACAAGGAAAAACACAAAAAAGTTCTTACATATTGATAATTATAATGATATGCCATTGCATTTATATTAATATTTTTCATAAATTAATTAACTAAAATACCAAAGTGCTTTAAATAATAAAATTCAAATATTAATTTACATTTTCGGAATACCTTTTCAATTCTTCGCATGTTCTTTACATATTATCAATATATATATATATATACAATGCCTTTGTCCCAACTATGCCTTTGTCCATTTCCTTACTTTATATCATATTTTCACTGCTTGGGACTCGAAGAAGAAAAGAATAAATTATGTTCCACTAACTTAGACACAACGTAAACATTTAAGACAAAAGGAAAGGGGAAACAACAAGAACACAAGTGTAGATTCAAATAAAACTAATTTGTTTCTTAATTAAAATAGATAGTTTTATTTCATTTGTCCAGTATGATATTTAAGATTTTGTAGAATCATACTACTCGAGAGTATCTCCTGACTATGACGGTGATACGACGTAATTCATTTTCCTAGTCCCTTTCGCTGTTGAATCGAAAGATCACAAAATATTTCAGATAAGATCGTAAATATTAGTGACACTTTCCACTATCAGTATTATTTTCACTTTAGAAACTTGACAGCAATTAAATTAATCATATCTTCACTGGGATAAAGGAAACTTTAGAAATGAATGACTTTGTATGTCTGAAGCTGAGTTATAGCATATTGTCACTTCACTGAAGAAGATTTGACTATACGTTGCAAATTAAATACTTTAGGATTCGAAATGGCGTGAAAACTAATTACGTTACAAATAACTTAGTCAAAATTTCCACTTCTCATGCTACCACAGTTAACAGTAAAACACCTTTCCTACCGTAAAAATAATTCTCATTTTCTCTGGCCAAACTGTTACTTTAATCTAATATACCTTAATCCTTTAGTCAGTGACTGAATCTAATCTAACCTAAATAAAATAAAAAGTTGATGTGTATTTGTCTGTCTGTCTGTCTGTGGTCTGAGGGATCAGACGAGTGGACCGAGTGTTGCCAATATTTAATCACGGATACCTTAGTAGGGTGGGGTCACTTGCGAGTGTTTTTTCCTACTGCGCATGCGCAAACCCTTGACGCTGATTAGTTGGCGCAGGTCACGATCCCCGCCGCACCCCTTGAACCTGATTGGCTGGCCACGCCCCCGGCCACGCCCCTTCACGCTGATTGGTCGATGCCGGCCACCGCCCTTCACGCCGATTGGTCACGCTCTTTTACGACCTCCATTTTAGGAGTATTACGAGACCCCGCCACACCCCTTGACCCTGACTGACTGGCAGCGGACCCCCGCTCCGTTCACGCCGATTGGCAGGAGCAGGACCACGCCGATTGGCTGGAACCGGACCCCGTCCCCCTAACGCCGATTGGCGGACCACGCGCACGGTCTTTTGGGAGTACCGCGCTGATCGGCCGACGCCGGATCCCCGTCTACGCACATGTCACATAAGATTCGTTCCCTTTTATGAGCACTTTACGAACGCATAGCAGATCGATAACACAGCAGAGCTAAAGCAGATATTACACAGAGACTACGAACACATAGCAGATATTACATAAGACTAGCAGAGCTAATAAAATACTATGACTTATTTAACATAACATAGCAAAGATTCGTTCCCTTTTATGAGCACTCTTTTTAAACATAGCAGAGAATAATGGGGGTGTATTCGCCCTCCATTTTGAGGCCAATTTTTGACCTACTGCGCATATGCGCAGAAACATAAAATAAGACATAACACCCCCGTTCTCTTTTACGAGCACTTTATAGCAACATAATAGAGCAGACCGCAGATTGTTCCAGTTTAGGAGCAGACTACGGCTATGCACAGAAACATAAAATAAGACATAACACCCCCGTTTTCTTTTACGAGCACTTTATAGCAACATAATAGAGCAGAGAATAAAAAATAACAACACACACACACACACCCACACACACACACACTTGATTGCTTATGCGCAGTAAAATTAAATTTCCAATTAATTACACATTGCACGCATGCGCAGAAGAATTACACTAGACTACAGAATGTTCCAGTTGCAGTGCTGGTTCCGGTTCAAAAGAGCAGACTACGTACAACGAGCAGGTCATAAAAGACTATCACCTATTTTTCATCCCCTAAATAACATAGTATATAGACACTTGGTTGCGTATGCCAAATCCGATTTAGTACAAGAAACACGCATGCGCAGAAACATTTACATTTCCGATTGGGGGTTTCCGACCATGGTGATTACGAATACCACACTTACTTTTACCTGGGTCTTATAGTTTATGTGGGATACGTCGTTTGTATGACACTTAAAACCTAATAACTCGAAAACGGCTCCACATATTGAGATGGTGTTTCCAAATCTAGTAATTGGTGATCAGATACTACAAGTTCCAAAATAATGACCATCGAGGTCAAAGGTCAACATACTTAAAACCTAGTAACTCGTAAACGGAGCCACATATTGAGATGGTGTTTCCACATTTAGTAATTGGTCATCAGGTACTACAAGTTCCAAAATAATGACCATTGACGTCAAAGGTCAACATACTTAAAACCAAATAACTCGAAAACGGCTCCACATATTGAGATGGTGTTTCCAAATCTGGTAATTGGTCATCAGGTACTACAAGTTCCAAAATAATGACCATTGAGGTCAAAGGTCAACATACTTAAAACCTAATAACTCGAAAACGGATCCACATATTGAGATGGTGTTTCCAAATCTAGTAATTGGTCATCAGGCACTACAAGTTCCAAAATAATGACCATCGAGATCAAAGGTCAACATACTTAAAACCTAATAACTCGAAAACGGAGCCAAATATTGAGATGGTGTTTCCACATTTAGTAATTGGTCACCAGCAACTACATGTTCCAAAAATATTGACCATCGAGGTCAAAGGTCAAACTCGAAAACGAAGCAACATATTGAGGGGCGGTTTCCACACTTTAGTGACAAGTCATCAACTACTACGTGTCCTAAAGGTACTTACCACGGAGGTCAAAAATCAGACTCGTAAACGAAGCAACATATTGAGACGGTGTTTCCACATTTAGTAATTGGTCACCAGCAACTATATGCTCCAAAAAGTCAAATATTTAAACCAGAATAACTCGTAGATTGAGCGTCGGAAAATTTTGTACCAAGCAGAAAAATTGAAGGAGGAATAAATTTGAGTGGCCTATTGAATTTTGTACCAACGAGAAATCTCATTTGTAACTAGCTCAGAATTTCTGTACCTGTTTTGGTTATTCAAAATTTGGATAGACTAAGTAAGCAAGATATGCCATTTTAACCAGCTGAGAATATAAAGAAATAAAGGGAGCCTACTCAATTTTCTATCAACGAGAAATGCCATTTCGACTAGCTCAGAATTTATGTGCCTTTTTGTGCTAAGGTCTGTTTTAACTAGCTGAGAATTATAGGTCTTCTTGTACTAATTAAATAAACGAAGGAATATTGTACCAACGAGAAATGCCATTTTATCTAGCTCAGAATTTTATATCATTTTGTACTACTCAAATAAACGAAAGAATAGAATATTTAGTTTTGTACCAACTAGAAAAAAAGAAGTGAAAAATGAATAAAAGTTGGGTGGATTATTTTCTTTTGTACCAACTGGAAAAGAGAAGAAGAGCTACTTTAACTAGCTCATTATGTACTGTTTAAAGAAACGAAAATTGACCATTTTAACTAGCTCAGAATTTATGTAAGTATAATTTCGATGTTCTACTTTTTTATACCAACGAGAAAGAAAATGAACTAGCTGAATATTTTATATCATCTTGTACTATTTAAACAAACGTAGGGATAAATTTGAATGACCTATTCAATTTTGTACTATTGAGAAATGCCATTTTATCCGGCTCAGAATTTGAGTGGTCTATTTGGTTTTGTACCACCGAGAAAAAACAAAGCAATTGCACCATTTTGGAGTATTCAAATAAACAAAGGCCTTATAATTTGTGTCAACTCAAAATCAATTAAACGAAGTAATGCATTTGAGAGAGCTATTTAATTTTGTAAAAACCAGAGGAAAACCGAAGCTGAGTATTTTATACCATTTTGTATTATTTCAACAAACAAAGGAAAAAGCAAAAAAGGACCATTTTAAACTAGGCTAATAAACGAAGGCATAAATATGAGTGAGCTATTTAATTTTGTAGCAACCAGAGAAAAACCGAAGAAGGCCCATTTTAACTACTTCAATATTTCTGTACAATTTTGTAGTGCCCAAATTTTATTTTTGCACCAATCAGAAGAAAACCAAAGCAGGGCAATTTTATATTTTTGTACCATTAAAAAACCCAGGATAACTTAAGTAGTCTAAGTTTTTGTACTCATTCGAAGAACCATTTTAAGTAGCTCAGCTTTTTCATACCTAATGTTGCCATGCATATAAGGAAATAAATAAATAAATATGGGTGTCCTAACCATTTATATCAGGCTTAGATTTTTATGCCTTTCTTGTAATATTTGTACCAAACAGAGAAAAGCTACACAGATAAACAAAGGAATAAATTTTTAATAACCGCAAAAAGCGAAGCTCAGCTTGATATACCATTTGAGTGACCTATTGAATTTTGTACCAACGAGAAATCTCATTTTCAGGTCATGTTTTACTATTTGAACAAACGAAGGGGATAAATTTGAGAAAGTGAACATGGACTCAGAATTTATATAATTTTGTAATACTCAAATTTGGATGGATTATTTAGTTTTGTACCAAGCAGAAAAAGGAAACAAAGGTATAAATTTGTACTGACCAGAAAAGCGAAGAAGGATCAGCATTCTATATTTTTTGCAATTTAAAAACGGGTGTCCTATTTCCTTGTATACCAACGAGAAAAAAGCCGAGAAGGATCGTTTTATACCAAACCGAAAAAAGCAAGGGAATACCATTTAACTAACTAATAATTTTTGTGCTAACCAAAAAGCGAAGAAAGACCATTTTAACTAGCTCAGCATGTTGTAACTTTTTGTGCTATACATTTGAGTGGTCTACCCAATTTCTTGACCATGTTGTATTATTTAAACAAACAAAGGAATAAATTTGTACTACCAGACTCAAAATTTTATATCATTTTGTAATACTCAAATGGACGAAGGAGTAAATTTGTGTGGGTTAAGCAAAGAAGGTCAATTTGTACCTTTTTGTGCTATTAAAATAAACGAAGGGGTTAAATTTGAGTGACCGATTCTTTATTTTGTAAAAAGTAGAAAAAAATTGAAGAATGAATAAATTTTGTTTGCAATTTAAAAAAGCGGAGAAGGTATATTTTTAAATAGTTCAGTATTTATGTACATTTTGTACTACTCAAAACCAGAGAAAAACAAAGAAAACCGTATTCTGCTACTCAAACAAACGAAGGAATAAGCTCAGAATTTCTATACCTTTTGCGCTATTCAAATAAACGAAGGAACGAAGAAGGATAATTTCATATCTTTTCGTACTAATCAAATAAACGAAGGAATAAACCTATTCACTTTTATAGCCCCTTTTAGTTTTGTACCAACCACAAAAAAGGGAAGAAGGCCCATTATAACAAGCTCAGTATTTTTATACCATTTTGTATTACTCTAATAAATTTGGGTGGTCTATTTCATTTTTGTAACAATCAGAAGAAAAATGAAGGTGATACATTATATACCTTTGTGAAGGATTAAAAAAGCGAGTGGTTCATTTAGTTCTGGTGCTACATTTTGTAAATTTTTGTGTCATCCAGATTAGTTTATTTATTTCTTTTAAAGAAAACAATACATTACTCTCACTGATAATTCAGTTGCCTGTATTTCAGTATTTTAACAGTCCATTTCTCTGTAACCCTTTCTTATTTCTCAACTTAACAAAGTATTTAGCCCTAATATGTTTGTCTATTCATACACAATCAAATGCATATGCTGCAGTGTCTCAGTGTTCATTTACAGAATTAAATAATTGTTTATCTTTTTCTAAAAACATTTCTACTATTTCTTTGATATAATAATCACACTCTGTAATCTATTCATATACCAGATTAATTTTTTTCTGCAAAGTATAAGTGTTCTTCATATTACAACCTTTTAAATGTTTTTTTAAAAAAGTTTATAGATTTCCTCTCTCATTTCACGTTTAGTTAGGATCGTCCACACCTTTTGTAATAATTCGTAATTATAATGCAGCAAACAGTTGTGATCTTTTTCACTTTCATTATGTTCAGAACATGCTTCACATAATAATACTGAATTTGGTGTATACTCATTAAATAATTGTATAACACAGGTATCACTAATACTTTCACTAGTACACCCGCACTCATTAGCTTCCACTTCAAAACAAGTAATATTTGAAACACTGTTATCATCACTTTCCGGGAGTGTTTCATCATTATATCTGTTATAGCGTCTAAAATAATACACTTCTTCTATTTCTTTTGTTGGATATATGATTCTCACTTTATCACGTAATTCATCTGGCAAATCGGGGTCAGACGGCTGGATTAACAGTATAGGTTTTTCGTTTTCACGCTGAATTTCTTTTTCTCTAGGTGAAACATAAGCAATTTCCATGCTAGTCATTTTTCTGCTCTTCAGCAAAAACAAATAAATAATTTTATATACCTACAATAAAAGCATTCTATGCATTCTCCGGATTTAATAATATGTTTCAAGGCAATATAAAATAATTCGTTAATATAACGTCATGATGTATGTTCTATTTTTTCCAAATATACTCCATAAACTTATATTCCATTATAATAAAATATATAAATGTAAAAATATATATTAGTCTTTTTGGACTTAATAAGTATCATATATTTTACCTTAGACGAGGAAAAAAGTTTAAAAAATAATTCCATTAAGCAAATATAATTGAATCGTCGAGTAATAGGTAGTACCTTAGGACCCTCACTATACTAGCAATACAAATGTTAGGTAACGTATTCGTGAGGTTGCATAAATATCTGCAGCAACAGAATGAATAATTCAGCAATCTTTATAGATGGTGTGCAAAATGGAACTTTCAAAACTTTTTTACTTTGATATGATTCCTTCTGCTGTGATCAAAAATGACCAACCATGCTGTCATGATTTGTCGTCCTTCATCAGTTTTCTTTAGAACGCTAATTGCTATGGAGTCTGTTCTACACAATTATGACGCAACTCTCGTCTCTAACCAATGACAGTTCTGGTTGGTTAAATCTTACATTCAAATATGTTGTTAATGATCGGGAAACTTTTAGACTTTAGCGTCGCGGTTAGTATTTTCTCTACCTAATTCGCTAAACACACGTCAATACCCATATAGTGACGGGAGAGGCGATTTAAATTGTGATCTGGATGACACAAAAATATACAAAATGTAGCACCAGAACTAAATGAACCACTCGTTTTTTTAATCCTTCACAAAGGTATAAAATGTATCACCTTCATTTTTCTTCTGATTGTTACAAAAATGAAATAGACCATCCAAATTTATTAGAGTAATACAAAATGGTATAAAAATACTGAGCTTGTTATAATGGGCCTTCTTCCCTTTTTTGTGGTTGGTACAAAACTAAAAGGGGCTATAAAAGTGAATAGGTTTATTTCTTCGTTTATTTGATTAGTACGAAAAGATATGAAATTATCCTTCTTCGTTCCTTCGTTTATTTGAATAGCGCAAAAGGTATAGAAATTCTGAGCTTATTCCTTCGTTTGTTTGAGTAGCAGAATACGGTCTTTCTTTGTTTTTCTCTGGTTTTGAGTAGTACAAAATGTACATAAATACTGAACTATTTAAAAATATACCTTCTCCGCTTTTTTAAATTGCAAACAAAATTTATTCATTCTTCATTTTTTTTCTACTTTTTACAAAATAAAGAATGAGTCACTCAAATTTAACCCCTTCGTTTATTTTAATAGCACAAAAAGGTACAAATTGACCTTCTTTGCTTAACCCACACAAATTTATTCCTTCGTCCATTTGAGTATTACAAAATGATATAAAATTTTGAGTCTGGTAGTACAAATTTATTCCTTTGTTTGTTTAAATAATACAACATGGTCAAGAAATTGGGTAGACCACTCAAATGTATAGCACAAAAAGTTACAACATGCTGAGCTAGTTAAAATGGTCTTTCTTCGCTTTTTGGTTAGCACAAAAATTATTAGTTAGTTAAATGGTATTCCCTTGCTTTTTTCGGTTTGGTATAAAACGATCCTTCTCGGCTTTTTTCTCGTTGGTATACAAGGAAATAGGACACCCGTTTTTAAATTGCAAAAAATATAGAATGCTGATCCTTCTTCGATTTTCTGGTCAGTACAAATTTATACCTTTGTTTCCTTTTTCTGCTTGGTACAAAACTAAATAATCCATCCAAATTTGAGTATTACAAAATTATATAAATTCTGAGTCCATGTTCGCTTTCTCAAATTTATCCCCTTCGTTTGTTCAAATAGTAAAACATGACCTGAAAATGAGATTTCTCGTTGGTACAAAATTCAATAGGTCACTCAAATGGTATATCAAGCTGAGCTTCGCTTTTTGCGGTTATTAAAAATTTATTCCTTTGTTTATCTGTGTAGCTTTTCTCTGTTTGGTACAAATATTACAAGAAAGGCATAAAAATCTAATCCTGATATAAATGGTTAGGACACCCATATTTATTTATTTATTTCCTTATATGCATGGCAACATTAGGTATGAAAAAGCTGAGCTACTTAAAATGGTTCTTCGAATGAGTACAAAAACTTAGACTACTCAAGTTATCCTCGGTTTTTTAATGGTACAAAAAATATAAAATTGCCCTGCTTTGGTTTTCTTCTGATTGGTGCAAAAATAAAATTTGGGCACTACAAAATTGTACAGAAATATTGAAGTAGTTAAAATGGGCCTTCTTCGGTTTTTCTCTGGTTGCTACAAAATTAAATAGCTCACTCATATTTATGCCTTCGTTTATTAGCCTAGTTTAAAATGGTCCTTTTTTGCTTTTTCCTTTGTTTGTTGAAATAATACAAAATGGTATAAAATATTCAGCTTCGGTTTTCCTCTGTTTTTTACAAAATTAAATAGCTCTCTCAAATGCATTACTTCGTTTAATTGATTTTGAGTTGACACAAATTATAAGGCCTTTGTTTATTTGAATACTCCAAAATGGTGCAATTGCTTTGTTTTTTCTCGGTGGTACAAAACCAAATAGACCACTCAAATTCTGAGCCGGATAAAATGGCATTTCTCAATAGTACAAAATTGAATAGGTCATTCAAATTTATCCCTTCGTTTGTTTAAATAGTACAAGATGATATAAAATATTCAGCTAGTTCATTTTCTTTCTCGTTGGTATAAAAAAGTAGAACATCGAAATTATACTTACATAAATTCTGAGCTAGTTAAAATGGTCAATTTTCGTTTCTTTAAACAGTACATAATGAGCTAGTTAAAGTAGCTCTTCTTCTCTTTTCCAGTTGGTACAAAAGAAAATAATCCACCCAACTTTTATTCATTTTTCACTTCTTTTTTTCTAGTTGGTACAAAACTAAATATTCTATTCCTTCGTTTATTTGAGTAGTACAAAATGATATAAAATTCTGAGCTAGATAAAATGGCATTTCTCGTTGGTACAATATTCCTTCGTTTATTTAATTAGTACAAGAAGACCTATAATTCTCAGCTAGTTAAAACAGACCTTAGCACAAAAAGGCACATAAATTCTGAGCTAGTCGAAATGGCATTTCTCGTTGATAGAAAATTGAGTAGGCTCCCTTTGTTTCTTTAAATTCTCAGCTGGTTAAAATGGCATATCTTGCTTTCTTAGTCTATCCAAATTTTGAATAACCCAAACAGGTACAGAAATTCTGAGCTAGTTACAAATGAGATTTCTCGTTGGTACAAAATTCAATAGGCCACTCAAATTTATTCCTCCTTCAATTTTTCTGCTTGGTACAAAATTTTCCGACGCTCAATCTACGAGTTATTCTGGTTTAAATATTTGACTTTTTGGGGCATTTAGTTGCTGGTGACCAATTACTAAATGAGGAAACACCGCCTCAATATGTTGCTTCGTTTACGAGTCTGATTTTTGACCTCAGTGGTAAGTACCTTTAGGACACGTAGTAGTTGATGACCTGTCACTAAAGTGTGGAAACCGCCCCTCAATATGTTGCTTCGTTTTCGAGTTTGACCTTTGACCTCGATGGTCAGTATTTTTGGAACATTTAGTTGCTGGTGACCAATTACTAAATGTGGAAACACCATCTCAATATTTGGCTCCGTTTTCGAGTTATTAGGTTTTAAGTATGTTGACCTTTGACCTCGATGGTCATTATTTTGGAACTTGTAGTGCCTGATGACCAATTACTAGATTTGGAAACACCATCTCAATATGTGGATCCGTTTTGGAGTTATTAGGTTTTAAGTATGTTGACCTTTGACCTCAGTAGTCATTATTTTGGAACTTGTAGTACCTGATGACCAATTACCAGATTTGGAAACACCATCTCAATATGTGGAGCCGTTTTCGAGTTATTAGGTTTTAAGTATGTTGACCTTTGACCTCAATGGTCATTATTTTGGAACTTGTACTACCTGATGACCAATTACTAAATGTGGAAACACCATCTCAATATGTGGCTCCGTTTACGAGTTACTAGGTTTTAAGTATGTTGACCTTTGACCTCGATGGTCATTATTTTGGAACTTGTAGTATCTGATCACCAATTACTAGATTTGGAAACACCATCTCAATATGTGGAGCCGTTTTCGAGTTATTAGGTTTTAAGTGTCATACAAACGACGTATCCCACATAAACTATAAGACCCAGGTAAAAGTAAGTGTGGTATTCGTAATCACCATGGTCGAAAACCCCCAATCGGAAATGTAAATGTTTATGCGCATGCGTGTTATTTGTACTAAATCGGATTTGGCATACGCAACCAAGTGTCTATATACTATGTTATTTAGGGGATGAAAAATAGGTGATAGTCTTTTATGACCTGCTCGTTGCACGTAGTCTGCTCTATTGAACCGGAACCAGCACTGCAACTGGAACAGTCTGTAGTATAGTGTAATTTTTCTGCGCATGGGTGCAATGTGAAATTAATTGGAAATTTAATTTTACTGCGCATAAGCAAAAAAGTGTGTGTGTGTGTTGTTATTTTTTTATTCTCTGCTGTATTATGTTGCTATAAGGTGCTCGTAAAAGAGAACGGGGGTGTTATGTCTTATTTTATGTTTCTGCGCATAGCCGTAATCTGCTCCTGAACTGGAACAGTCTCCGGTCTGCTGTGTGTGTGTGTGTGTGTTGTTTTTTTTTATTCTCTGCTCAATTATGTTGCTATAAAGTGTTCATAAAAGAGAACTGGGCTGTTATGTCTTATTTTATGTTTCTGCGCATAGCCGTAATCTGCTCCTAAATTGGGACAGTCTGCTGTCTGCTGTGTGTGTGTGTGTGTGTGTATTCTGGTACCATTGATAAAGAGAGCTGCAGTTCTGCTCTGGCGGAATCGGAACAGATTTGCGCATATGCGCAGTAGATCAAAAATTGGTCTCCATTCTCTGCTATGTTTAAATAGAATTGCTCATAAAAGGGGATCGAGTGCACCCCTGCTATGTTAGATAGTCTTATGTTATATGTGCTATGTTATGTGTTCGTAGTCTCTGTGTAATTTCTGCTATGTTAAAAGTGCTCATAAAAGGGAACGAGTCTTATGTAATATGTGCTATGTTAAATAGGCGGATGGAGAATGTGTTATCGATCTTCTATGTTGAAAAAAATTGCTCATAAAAGGGAACGAGTGCACCCCTGCTATGTTAGATAGCCTTATGTTATATGTGCTATGTTATGTGTTCGTAGTCTCTTTGTAGTTTCTGCTATGTTAAAAGTGCTCATAAAAGGGAACGAGTCTTATGTAATATGTGCTATGTTAAATAGGTGGATGAAAAATATGTTATCGATCTGCTATGTGTTCGTAAAGTGCTCATAAAAGGGAACGAATCTTATGTGGCTTGTGGCAAACTCCCATATCCCGAGGTGCGCTGGCGGGGGTCCGGCGCCAGCCAATCAGCGCGGCACTCCTGAAAGACCGTGCGCGTGGCCAGCCAATCAGCGTCAAGGGGGCAGGGTCCTGCGCCAGCCAATCGGCGTAAATGGGGAGGGTCCTGCGCCAGCCAATCGGCGTGAACGGGGAGGGGTCCGCTGCCAGCCAGTCAGCGCAGTAGATACTCCTAAAATGGAGGTCGTAAAGGGGCGTGGCCAATCAGCGTCAAGGGGCGTGGCTGGGGGCGTGGCCGGCACCAGCCAATCAGCGTCAAGGGGCGTGGTCATCCAATCAGCGTCAAGGGGCGTGGCGGGGTCACTTGACCTGCGCCAGCCAATCAGCGTCCAGGGTTTGCGCATGCGCAGTAGGAAAAAAAACACCCGCAAGTGTCCCCACCCTACTTACCTTAGTCCTGGCCCCAAATAATTTTGAATCAGAGGGGGGCAGGATGGGGCTTACCGGTCTGGGGACAGACAAGTATAAAAATTGAGAGTAAAGGAAGAAAATGAAACACGGAAGTCTTACAAGGTACATTCGCGAAGTGTCTCTTCGGCATTCGTGTAAATTTGATTTAAATCTAAAGTTCTCAGTTGCCCAATGTGTATTGTACTAATTTTAGCGGCCCATACGGGCAATTTGCATGTTTATGGGCCTTCATATATCCGGAATTGATACACTACTATAAAGCTCGGACACAAATTGATTTTAGTTTCGTTACATGTAAATGGACATGAATGTGGGTATATGGAGAAGAAATTACATCATCGTGGATCCGCCATATTCGATTTAACTTTCGGTTTTTCAAATTGGAATAGGTATATCAAATTCATGTAGAATTTTCTATGAAATCCACTGGTGTAGTTAATTTTAACGTGGATTACACTAGTTAGCAAAGGTTTTGTTACATAAAAGGAAATACCTGTTCTTAAAGGAACTTTTTGCGCTTAATTCGAATATGCACTCGGTTTTCTCCATCACGTACGATTTTCCCTAACAGAGGGATTTTCGGGAAAATCCCTCAAAAATTTCCCTTTTCGTTTATTTTACACCCCAAGATCTTGTCCCCTTGCATATACTAACATAGAAATTATACCTAAGTATACTTTGATTCATATTTAACAAACCCTCCAAGTTTCGTAATAATCGCTTTATTCTTTCTAGAGAAATAAATATGTTTGTATGTATACTGTGTGTACTGTTTATTGCACCTTATAGTAATGCTTTCAGATCTCTTAAGTTGAGGTAAAACGTTTTGCTTTATTACCACAAACACATATATAAAATATAATACAATATAATTTACAAATGTGACAATTTACAATAAACAATAATACAAATGTACCAAAAGGTCATGAAAAGACAATCAACACTATCACAATATATGAAACTTCCATTGGGTTACAAAAACGTACACTACTTCCTTCTTTTGTAAGAAATGTTGCATTCTCTAACAAGGCCCCAACAATAGACTTCATCATTGAAGGATCCCATCGTCCCTGGTACCTTTTCTCCATTGCCATTATATCTTGGTGGAATCTTTCCCCCTGTTCGTCGCTGAGAGCACCTAGGTTAGCAGGAAAGAAGCTGAGGTGGGAGTGCAAAAAGTGGATTTTTAAAGACATCCTACAACCCAACTTTTTGTATTTCTGTATCATGTCCTGTACGATTTCTGTGTAACTCTCAGCTTTGTTATTGCCCAGAAAGTTGCGCACAACACACTTAAATGCTGTCCAGGCAGCTAGCTCAGCACTGTTTAACTTGCTGTCAAAGCTATCATCAAGCATTAATTTCCTAATTTGGGGACCAATAAACACTCCCGCTGAAATCTTAGCATCACTCAGGTTAGGGAACTTATCTCGCAAATACTTGAAAACTTCACCAGATGTGTCCATGGCTTTGACAAAGTTTTTCATAAATCCTAACTTGATATGAAGTGGCGGTAGTAATATCTTATTAGGATCTACCAAAAGAGCGTATTTGACGTTGCATTCTCCAGGTACGTAATTCACTCTAGGTTCCCATTCCTTCACTTCATAATGTTTGTCATCAGCTCGGCTATCCCATAAACATAAAAAACATTGGTACTTCGTGTAACCGCACTGCAGTCCTAATAAAATACCAACTATCTTGTGATCGCAACATATTTGCCAACAATGGTCCTTGTAATTTATAAAATTTAGCAAAGTTGACATGGTGTCATAGGATTCCTTAATCTTCACTGAGGCGCAAGTGGTATAGAAGGTTTTTTATTTCCATTATGTAAAAGGATAGCTTTAAGGTTGACCTTTGACGCGTCGATAAATAACCTCCATTCTTCTGGAACGTAAGGAATTCCTAGCTCCGCCATCAACCCATTTATATCCGTACATACGCACACATTATCTTGCATTGAGAAATAGCTTGAAAATTTAACATGCCTTTTCCTGTACACTGATATGTTCGTTTCTGCATCCAATAAGTTCCACTGCTGGAGCTTTGATCCCAGAAGTTCAGCCTCTTGTTTTTTCAGGTGCAAATCACTGACTAGGTCATTAAGTTCACATTGCCGGATGAAATGTGGCTCGCGAACACAGTCAGGGATGAACGTCGGATCCTTGGATGTATTATCGGTCAGGAAAGTAAATGTACACCTAATTTTCGAGTCTGGCATTCCTGCTCTCTATCCGTGGAGAGTATGAGAATTAAATCAATCAAATGTTTACTAAGGGGCAAAAAGAAAAGTTTAATCTAAATAAGACATTGCACAGGGACACAAGCTGTGAATACGAATAGTGCATAGTGTAAATAAAGAACGACACCAAAAGAGAAAGCCAGAAACAGCTGTTAAACTTAGAAAAAAGAGTAAAAATTGTTGAAGTGTTAACAAAAAACACAAATAAAACAAATACGCCGACAACTAAACGATCACCATGCCATGATCTTGGTGTAGTGGTTAAAGTGCTGGCTTACAAATGCAAAGGTCGCCAGTTCGAATCTTCGTTGAGGACATTTTTAAAAATTTTTGTTAATAATACAAACAGCTCATGAGAGATGATAAAAGAGGTCGTATTTAGTCTTTCGTAACAATTATTATTGGTAATGTTTAGTACTGATAATACTTTTTGTCTTTTTGTATTGCTTTTATTCTTTTCTTCATTTCAAAAGAGAAGAATATCCGAACAAATGCCACCAAAATTCCTCATATTTTGAATGTAAACACCATTTGCAATTAGTAAAGAATAAAAATTGAACGTTCCGATGTAGCTGCAAAAAGTAAAAAGACAAACATGGAAGTGGAGTGTTCGAATCCATACTCATGGTTATTAAAAATACAATTTCTACATGCCTTACCCTCTTCCTGCATTTGGCATCAATTGATGCCACATCTTTCGGCGGGAAAAAATGTACTTTATTGCATTGAAGTAGTATCTATCGCTGCTCGTTGGTAACGCTTGTTGCCCGGATGATATTTTGACGCGCCACTAGATGGCTGAAGCAACTACAACCAGTAGAAAATTTTGGCGCGGTTCAGAGAACTGCTTGTTTTGCCACTATGTGTGTCGCTCCGTTTTGCATTGTTTTTTTCATCAGGAAGAGTCGGAACTGGAGGTAAGTAAAAATCATATTCTGAGACAATGGTATCCCTTTTTTCATATTATTATGTGTGTATTGTAATATGTCGTTCCTTTCGAAAATTATGAGCCAATTAAGTGATGGCATCAAATGATCCCTCTGTGCAGATACGGTTCTGATAAGTCGCATATACTTGATAACCGCTTTGAAATATAAAATACTATCTAAATATTATTCCTTGCCTACATTGTGTAACAATAGATATTTGAAACAATAGCAGAGCCACATAAAACGTTTTTTCAGTGTCGTAGTCTGAACTTGTAACACGGGGGTCGCCAACAAATCACAATAAAATGCTACCTTCTTAGGTGCTGACGGCATTTCTCTACAATAAACACGTAGGAACGTAAGACTGAGGAGAGTACGGAAACGAGGGAGTGTTTTGGGGCTTCGTACCAGCAAAACCTAAACTTTATTAGTAAATTGTGCGTAGGTTTAGATTTAATTGTACATAGAATTTTCTCTGATATTGAAATTGTCTTGCACAAATCCTTGCCGTAGCACTTGGTTCACGATTGTTCATTGCAAAATTAGGCAATAGCAGATATTTCAAGCAATAAAAGTCAAGATTGTAGATTACTGACCCCCGTGTAGTGCACCTATATAATATTTAATATTTTCCAAGTACAAAGGTCAATATATTATCAACTAATATTCCTAATAATATAAATAATTATGTTTGATTATTTCTAAAACAAATCAACCTAAATTTCGTAACCTAAAGCAAATTACGGATATGGGAGGGTCAGGGTCAGATATCTACTTCCTTCCCAAACAGACTATTTATTTTTGGCAGGTTCATTCTACACAAGTTTTAGAATTAAAATGCTCAGTGGCGGATCTAGCCCGGGACCGGGGGTTCTAGGCCTCTCCTGTTTTTTGGGCTAAAAAATTATATTAGGTTAAAATACTTATAATAACCATAATTTTGAAACCTTGCAGTAGCATATAGGTGATGATGGGTCACATTCTGAGAGCATCTGCAAGACCTCGTAGTTATGAGCTTCTAGATCCGCTACTGAAATTGCTATACATTTGTTAGTAGCTACAATGATCATATGTTTACCTACTTGTACTTGAATATTTATTATTTTTACAGCCTCTCTATGGCTCAAGGATTGAGGCAGGAAGAAAGTGCCAGCCTTCCGTGTTCAGAAGTCCCATCAGACTCTGCGGCCAGCTTCTGCAGTAGTGATGAAGATGAATTCCCGCCCAACAATCAGCGTCATGCTCCTTTTGAGGAAGATTTTGCTGAAACATGTGAAGATGACAGCGGTCCTAATGTCCCTGAAGTGAGTGCTTCTCAAAGCGATCAATCACAAATTACGATAGTAAATGCTCCTGAAAATCAGGTGCCTTCGGCGACATCCCTAAGTAGCTCTGATGAGAATTCACGCCCCACATCACAAGATAATTCAATTTTTAGTGTGAGAGTGCCTACTAATTCTTAAAAACGTTCTTTGATTTGGTTTGCTGGTAAAGACAATGTACACAAATAATGCCCCTCCTTTCAGCGGACAGCGTAATATCAATATTCACGGAAACGACCCATATGATTACTTTGTACAGTTGTTCCCTGAGACATTGATGGAACACATTGTGACAGAAACCCAACGGTATGCTTTGCAACAAGCTAACATTCATTCAAGATCACTCTGATGAACTAAAAACATTCTTAGGGATTGATATAATGATGACATATATAAAATATCCAGACAGACGTATGTATTGGTCATTAGTTCAGAAATGTGAAAAAATACAGCTAGTAAATGTTTAAGTTAAGAACTTTCAAGCGAGACAATGGAAGAAACAAAAACATGCTATTCATGAACATTTTGCAGTGGACTTGTGTGCCTGTTTAGTGAAATAACTTTTTATATACACAGATTATGTTATTTGTCAACTTTTATGTAGCAAGCTGTTTAAAATTGTAATACCTTTATTAAATGTACTTTTACTAATGTAAATATTTTATAATTTATGAGGGTCAATTCTGAGGATGTCATCACTTTCATTCCATGGAAGGAATGGCAAACCACTATGGACTCACCTTGCTCAGGTACCTTCGGATATAATATGCCTTTAGGAAGATCACCACATCATCGTAGTCATCATCGATGAAGATTGCAAATTATTTGTCAGTTTGTCTCAGGGTACTGGCATCGGTTGATGCCAAGTCAAATATTCCTCAATTGCATGCTGGCAACAACTGATGCCAGGTCCCTGGGACCCAATGGGACCCTGAGAGAGCAAAATTGATAGTTTTTCTGACTTATACGTCTAAATATTAGGCTGAATACAACATGTCGATTTTTTCTCAACGCTGGAACACATAGCATGCAGGAAGAGGTTAAACCTCCCGACCACGTTTCTACGTTAGCAAGTAAGAGGTTTGTGTTTAGGTCAGGCTGGTCAATACGTTTTGCAAAGGGGCCCGGTTTAGCTCTGACGCACCACAGGTGCGAGAAGGGAGCAAAACACTTTTTCTCTCTTGCTCTGTGTGTCTATTTATCTATCTATCTATCTATCTATCTATCTATCTATCTATATATATATATATATATAACGCTATTTGTGAATGCGATAACCACACTAATTTTCAGCGAATTGAGATTAAACTTGGCACAAACATTAATTGTTGAAATATCTTCAGTTCGTTAACCAGAATAATCAGACAAAAATGTTCAAAATGGCGGCCCTTTAAACTCTTAAAAACTTCCAAGGGAACCAAATTTCGCCCATACATGGGTATTCAGAAAGTTTGAATAACTTTTCCTCTTTTACTGAAATATATGTGTGCAGAGACTTATTGAAATATTGGACCAGATTAATCGCATAAAGAAGGTTCACACTCTTTCGCTACGTTCAGGCTTTTTTTTTTTTTTGCAGGAGGGGGTTATTTTCCTATCGGAACTAGATGATTCTTAGTGATGATATGAAATTACAACATTGAAAGTGAAGTAACTTCTGAAACGTGTTATTTTAAAGAATAATATAATTAATGTGCTTTCCTCTAACACAGAGAACTGTAAAGCATGTAATTCGAGTTCGGGAGCGTGAATGGCGAAGAGTGTTATTTAATTTGCTTTTTAGTAACGCATTGAATTGCAAATAAAGGTAGGCAACATTAGTGGTAAGTAAAACAATAATAATAATAATAATAATAATAATAATAATAATAATAATAATAATAATAATAATAATTGGTGTTGTTTGTGGAAAGGCAATATCTCTCAATTCTTCTTCAAAGGTAATGATTGTAACGCCATATCTCCCTTACAACCAAATATTAGCAATTTATATCGAGAGAACGGGAAACAGTTGAGTGATGGGAGCAACGTTGGACAGTATGCACTCATAGTACTCATAAAAATAAGCGATTTCAATGCAAAATGAACGAAGAGTCATTGCCATTGGTAGCATTGGAGCCAAGCAGAGCCCTCTTTAGGCAAAATGTCGATAACTTATATCGAGAGAACAGGAGGTGATAGTGAGATGGGACCAAAGTTGGACACCGTGGACCCATAAGGCGCATCGAAAAAATTAGGGGGGCGGGCGCCAGCCAGCCTTACTTATTTCCACATAATAATATAAAATTATATTGTCCATATACACACACGAGTTAGCTAGTAATATTTCATATTATTATTATTATTATTATTATTATTATTATTATTATTATTATTATTATTATTATTATTATTATTATTATTATCGACAGCGTCTTTTCATTACGTGTGCATGTTTGACATGAAGCCAAAGAAAAGATCCATCATTCGTAGAAAGAATAAGAATAGCCAGCTACTTTAATTGTGAACGACGGCGAAAAATACTGAAAAGACTGACAACCTTAGCGAAAAGAAACAATACTTTCTCTCAAATGGATAAAAAACCAAGCCGAGATAGATTCGAACTCGCATGGACGGCACGAACAGCCAGTTCATTGCCCACTTCTTTTTTTACTGACTCACCGAACGTGTTTTAGTAACTTACTTATTGTTAATTTTACTTACTTCACTCGTTTAACTTGCTTTTTCTAATAACTTATAACGACAGGGACACGAACACAGAAACATCGAGGACAGTTAAAAATCATAAATGCTCTCCCGCCGGGAATCGAACCCGGGACACCATACACCAAAGGCGCACGTGCTAGCCACTGGACCAGCCGGGAGGGCACTGCTAACTTTCTGTGTCGTTAGAGATTACGACCACTGTATTGCCGGCTATCACTTCTGTGGGTTGTATACTATGATCACATGTTTGTTCTTTGCTGGAAGAGTTAAACCTACATTCTATGTAATACATGAGGTATTTAGACCTACATGCTCTTCATATAATGTAATAAAAGGGTCATGCTGGGAATAAGAAAAAGAGCATTCCTTGGACAAAACGGATACTATTGGCATCATTAATATTTATCTACGAGGCATGCGCAGTAGTATATTTCAGAATAGTTACTGTTTAGTTCAGTAAACGAAGAAAGGGGTATAAAAAAGCAAATATGTCGCGTCAACGAGATCGACCAGAGTTGACAGGCGGAAGCAGATGTGTAGTAATACAACAACTTGGTTAAATTGATAATTGGTTCTTTATTCTGTAGTAGATCGTATCACAACTTTACGGGAGAACAGAGAAAGACTTACTAACGCTGTCATATAGTAAGCTTTAGTAACACGATCATACAAACACAAATGGATGTAACTGTGAGTACTACAACTTGGATTTAACGAAAACCGTTTAGATATTCAGTGGTTTGCAGGGTTGTATAAGACACAATACAATTCTTCATACCTCAGCTTCCAGGAACTAGATACATGCAATTTCTGGATAGATACTGAAACTGCTGTCGGATTTTAATACATGACGTATTGCAGGATACAAAATGCTTTGCAATACTTGTTTGTTTGTAGATAGCTAGTAGCTTAGTGTTCCGAAAGGTTGTGTATAAACTAGAGATAGCCAATTCCGGAATTATTGCTTTTCGGACTCCCGAAAGTAAAACCGGACAAATTCCGGAATTCGGAAAATTCCGATTTTGGAATAATTCCGGAATTCGGAAAAATCCGGAATTTAGAAATTTCTGATTTCGTTTACATTCCGGAATACGGAAAAATCCGGATTTTTTTCGAAATCCGGAGTTTTTCTCAATTCCGCAATTTTCTAATTCCGGATTCTTTCCGAGTTCCGGAATTCTTCTGAATTATGGATTTTAACTGAATTCCATAATTTTCTGAAACCCGGAAAGTGAAAGTTCCGCTTCCAAAAAATGAATTTATTTTGGTTAATATGAATCGTGGCGGAAATAAGTCTTTGACCAGGTAATGGCGACTGCTTTGAAAGAAATAGAGAGTATGAGAATTCAATCTGTCATATTTGTAGTTTCGTGTGCAGAAAAAACAAACTTGTGAACCAACGGTTTAAGAAAAACTGAAGTTATTAATGTAAACTTTTCCGACATTATAAAAGAAATACGAAAGACATTTTGAATCGAAGAAATATAACATACAAGTTTGCAAGCGGAGACAAAGAAACCTAACGTAACCAGACTAAAGAAGAATCGTTTAAGGCGTAGCGATCAAGGTCAAGCTGTTTTCCAGGGCAAGTTTCGAGTTGAGTCGAGTTTGATAATGGCTCGCTCGCTCGTTCAGCTCGTTTTAACTCTTTTTTAAATAAAGGCCTGATTAGACTGGAAAGCGAAAGCCACGAGAAATGTAAGCACTAATGTGGAATACTTTTTAGTGTTGCTCACGAAAGGGGTGCGTCTCGTCTCGTAATTTTAGTGCATCTCGTGGGGCACTTTTTGTGTATCTCGTTTCGTCTAGATAACGAGAAGACAAGGTTTTTTTTTATTATTACGAGACAGCCTCAAATGTCGTAATCACCAATATAAGTATATACTGTTGTTCTTAAAATCAAGGCTGAGACCTTCACTGTCGAATTTTTGAGAGGGATGAGCCAATGACCCGAGCCGGCTCAGTTGGAACAAGCCATCGACTCAGCTCAATTGAGCCGATGGCTCGAGCTTTCTCGGTTGGGATGGGTACCCTACTCGGCTCATGTGAACCGGTTCAAACCAGCTAAATTGAAATTAGTCCATCGGCACGTTTTGATTCAGCTCAACTAAGCCGATGGCTCAAATCGGCTCGGTTGGTTGAGCTGTTGGCTCGGCTCACTTCTTCGTTCGGTTTGATAGTGAATGAGCTGTAAGCCGAGCCGATCGAGCCGTTGATAAGCCTAAACCCGGTCCCAGCTACTTTGAACATGTTTGGCTGAAGCCTATAACTTCTAGCAATTTTTGGCTCGAGCCCGAAAACTTGCCCTTTCGGAACTCAAATCCAGAACGTGACCGATGTCCTTCCCTCTGAAGACTTCTCGACGACCGAGATCGACAGTCAATTAGCTTTTACTATTCAGATACAAACCGTATATCTTTTAAAGATTATACACGGTGTTGATATAATAATAATAATAATAATAATAATAATAATAATAATAATAATAATAATAATAATAATAATAATAATAATAATAATAATAATAATAATAATAATAATTGGTGTTGTTTGTGGAAAGGCAATATCTCTCAATTCTTCTTCAAAGGTAATGATTGTAACGCCATATCTCCCTTCAACCAAATATTAGCAATTTATATCGAGAGAACGGGAAACTGTTGAGTGATGGGAGCAACGTTGGACAGTATGCACTCATAGTACTCATAAAAATAAGCGATTTAAATGCAAAATGAACGAAGAGTCATTGCCATTGGTAGCCATGGAGCCAAGCAGAGCCCTCTTTAGGCAAAATGTCGATAACTTATATCGAGAGAACAGGAGGTGATAGTGAGATGGGACCAAAGTTGGACACCGTGGACCCATAAGGCGCATCGAAAAAATTAGGGGGGCGGGCGCCAGCCAGCCTTACTTATTTCCACATAATAATATAAAATTATATTATTGAAATACACACACGAGTTAGCTAGTAATATTTCATATTATTATTATTATTATTATTATTATTATTATTAATAATATTATTATTATTATTATTATTATTATTTTATTATTATTATTATTATTATTTTATTATTATTATTATTATTATTTTATTATTATTATTATTATTGTTATTATTATTATCGTCAGCGTCTTTTCATTACGTGTGCATGTTTGACATGAAGCCAAAGAAAAGATCCATCATTCGTAGAAAGAATAAGAATAGCCAGCTACTTTAATTGTGAACGACGGCGAAAAATACTGAAAAGACTGACAACCTTAGCGAAAAGAAACAATACTTTCTCTCAAATGGATAAAAAACCAAGCCGAGATAGATTCGAACTCGCATGGACGGCACGAACAGCCAGTTCATTGCACACTTCTTTTTTTACTGACTCACCGAACGTGTTTTAGTAACTTACTTATTGTTAATTTTACTTGCTTCACTCGTTTAACTTGCTTTTTCTAATAACTTATAACGACAGGGACACGAACACAGAAACATCGAGTACAGTTAAAAATCATAAATGCTCTCCCGCCGGGAATCGAACCCGGGACACCATACACCAAAGGCGCACGTGCTAGCCACTGGACCAGCCGGGAGGGCACTGCTCACTTTCTGTGTCGTTAGAGATTACGACCACTGTATTGCCGGCTATCACTTCTGTGGGTTGTATACTATGATCACATGTTTGTTCTTTGCTGGAAGAGTTAAACCTACATTCTATGTAATACATGAGGTATTTAGACCTACATGCTCTTCATATAATGTAATAAAATTGTCATGCTGGGAATAAGAAAAAGAGCATTCCTTGGACAAAACGGATACTATTGGCATCATTAATATTTATCTACGAGGCATGCGCAGTAGTATATTTCAGAATAGTTACTGTTTAGTTCAGTAAACGAAGAAAGGGGTATAGAAAAGCAAATATGTCGCGTCAACGAGATCGACCAGAGTTGACAGGCGGAAGCAGATGTGTAGTAATACAACAACTTGGTTAAATTGATAATTGGTTCTTTATTCTGTAGTAGATCGTATCACAACTTTACGGGAGAGCAGAGAAAGACTTACTAACGCTGTCACATAGTAAGCTTTAGTAACACGATCATACAAACACAAATGGATGTAACTGTGAGTACTACAACTTGGATTTAACGAAAGCCGTTTAGATATTCAGTGGTTTGCAGGGTTGTATAAGACACAATACAATTCTTCATACCTCAGCTTCCAGGAACTAGATACATGCAATTTCTGGATAGATACTGAAACTGCTGTCGGATTTTAATACATGACGTATTGCAGGATACAAAATGCTTTGCAATACTTGTTTGTTTGTAGATAGCTAGTAGCTTAGTGTTCCGAAAGGTTGTGTATAAACTAGAGATAGCCAATTCCGGAATTATTACTTTTCGGACTCCCGAAAGTAAAACCGGACAAATTCCGGAATTCGGAAAATTCCGATTTTGGAATAATTCCGGAATTCGGAAAAATCCGGAATTTAGAAATTTCTGATTTCGTTTACATTCCGGAATACGGAAAAATCCGGATTTTTTTTCGAAATCCGGAGTTTTTCTCAATTCCGCAATTTTCTAAATTCCGGATTCTTTCCGAGTTCCGGAATTCTTCTGAATTATGGATTTTAACTGAATTCCATAATTTTCTGAAACCCGGAAAGTGAAAGTTCCGCTTCCAAAAAATGAATTTATTTTGGTTAATATGAATCGTGGCGGAAATAAGTCTTTGACCAGGTAATGGCGACTGCTTTGAAAGAAATAGAGAGTATGAGAATTCAATCTGTCATATTTGTAGTTTCGTGTGCAGAAAAAACAAACTTGTGTACCAACGGTTTAAGAAAAACTGAAGTTATTAATGTAAACTTTTCCGACATTATAAAAGAAATACGAAAGACATTTTGAATCGAAGAAATATAACATACAAGTTTGCAAGCGGAGACAAAGAAACCTAACGTAACCAGACTAAAGAAGAATCGTTTAAGGCGTAGCGATCAAGGTCAAGCTGTTTTCCAGGGCAAGTTTCGAGTTGAGTCGAGTTTGATAATGGCTCGCTCGCTCGTTCAGCTCATTTTAACTCTTTTTTAAATAAAGGCCTGATTAGACTGGAAAGCGAAAGCCACGAGAAATGTAAGCACTAATGTGGAATATGTTTTAGTGTTGCTCACGACAGGGGTGCGTCTCGTCTCGTAATTTTAGTGCATCTCGTGGGGCACTTTTTGTGTATCTCGTTTCGTCTAGATAACGAGAAGACAAGGTTTTTTTTATTATTACGAGACAGCCTCAAATGTCGTAATCACCAATATAAGTATATACTGTTGTTCTTAAAATCAAGGCTGAGACCTTCACTGTCGAATTTTTGAGAGGGATGAGCCAATGACCCGAGCCGGCTCAGTTGGAACAAGCCATCGACTCAGCTCAATTGAGCCGATGGCTCGAGCTTTCTCGGTTGGGATGGGTCCCCTACTTGGCTCATGTGAACCGGTTCAAACCAGCTAAGTTGAAATTAGTCCATCGGCTCGTTTTGATTCAGCTCAACTAAGCCGATGGCTCAAATCGGCTCGGTTGGTTGAGCTGTTGGCTCGGCTCACTTCTTCGTTCGGTTTGATAGTGAATGAGCTGTAAGCCGAGCCGATCGAGCCGTTGATAAGCCTAAACCCGGTCCCAGCTACTTTGAACATGTTTGGCTGAAGCCTATAACTTCTAGCAATTTTTGGCTCGAGCCCGAAAACTTGCCCTTTCGGAACTCAAATCCAGAACGTGACCGATGTCCTTCCCTCTGAAGACTTCTCGACGACCGAGATCGACAGTCAATTAGCTTTTACTATTCAGATACAAACCGTATATCTTTTAAAGATTATACACGGTGTTGATATAATAATAATAATAATAATAATAATAATAATAATAATAATAATAATAATAATAATAATAATAATAATAATAATAATAATAATAATAAAAGTTTTAAGCTTGCCGTTGAAATTTGGCAAAACTTACTTAAAAGTAGAGATTTCAGGGAAAGGGTTCCGTACCTTCAAGACACTGGCGTAGAGAAGGGGGGGCCCGGAGGGGCCGCCCCCCCAAAGAGGTCCGACAATGTACTTTGGTACTTTGATGTTTGTAATTTTTTATATATTTTTATGTTTATATATTTTTGTTTGTAATTTTTCTATATGTGCCTATAACAGCACTTGCCCCCCCAAACACACATCCTGGCTACGCTACTGCTTCAAGACACACCTCTGCAACTACCAACGTTTTAAACTACAACGTACCATTGAAGTTTCATGTAGAAAATATTCTACTGTATGTTTTAAGAAAAATAACTGTAATAAATATAACTGAATATCACGCAACAGTAAGGCATATAATAAACTAATTTTTAGGATATGCAGAGGTAAATATAAAAGCTTTGCTACAAAATACCTACACAGAGCATAATTCAATGAGCTCTGAAATATAATGTAACGAAACAGCCTATGAGATTCAGTCTACATAGCAATTGTTACTTAAAGAATGGACATACACTATTTCGAGAATCGAGGCAAGACGGGAAATGTTTATGATACTCTTCGTCTCGTCTCGATTCTCATCTCCAAAGCCAGACGAAAATTTTGAGTTAGCGTTGTCCCGTCTCGAATGTAAAATGTTAATTCTCATGTTATTTTGTTTGTTTTAGAAACGAGATGAGAAATTCCTCTTCTCGTGGGCAACATTAAACCAAACCGAAATATTCTTTCCAAATGTCACGTTTCTGCTTGTAATGGTATGACCTGAGCCATAATTAGCTCCTAGCTTTTAATCTGCTACAAGATAATAATAATTATTATTAGTTTATTATTATTATTATTATTATTCCTGAAGATTTGATAGTTCAAATATTGAAACATCCTAGTATTCAAATATCTGAATATAATAAACATATGTTATCGCTGATCAATCGCCATCAAAAATCTTAAAGTAAAAAAAAATTACAATGTGCATTCGCTCAAGCACCTTAACCACTGAACCGCCATCGCTACGCGGGAAAAGATTCGTTTTTCGTCTGGTTACGTTAGGTTTCTTTGTCTCCGCTTTCAAATTTGTATGTTATATTTCTTCGATTCAAAATGCCTTTCGTAATTCTTTTATGAAGTGGGAAAAGTTTACATTAATAACTTGAGTTGTTCTTAAACCACTGTTTCACAAGTTTGTTTTTTCTCCACACGAAACTACAAATATGACAGATTGAATTCTCATACACCCCATTTCTTTCAAAGAAGTCGCCATTACCTGGTCAAAGACTTATTTCCGCCACGATTCATATTAACCAAAATAAATTCATTCTTCGGAAGCGGAACTTTCACTTTCCGCATTTCGGAAATTATGAAATTCACTTAAACTCCGGAATTCTGAATAATTTCGGAACTCGGAAACAATCCGGAATTTAGAAAATTCCGGAATTGAGAAAAACTCCGGATTTCGAAACAATCGGATTTTTCCGAATTCCGGAATGTAAACGAAATCAGAAATTTCTAAATTCTGAATTTTTCCGAATTCCGGAATTATTCCAAAATCGGAATTTTCCGAATTCCGGAATTTGTCCGGTTTTACTTTTGGGAGTCCGAAAACTAATAATTCCGGAATTGACTATCCCTAGTTCATACACAACCTTTCAGAACACTAAGCTAGTAGCTGTCTACAAACAAACAAGTAATGCAAAGCATTTTATATCCTGCAATACGTCATGTATTAAAATCCGACAGCAGTTTCAGTATCTATCCAGAAATTGCATGTATCTAGTTCCTGGAAGCTGAGGTATGAAGAATTGTATTGTGTCTTATACAACCCTGCAAACCATTGAATATCTAAACGGCTTTCGTTAAATCCAAGTTGTAGTACTCACAGTTACATCCATTTGTGTTTGTATGATCGTGTTACTAAAGCTTACTATATGACAGCGTTAGTAAGTCTTTCTCTGCTCTCCCGTAAAGTTGTGATACGATCTACTACAGAATAAAGAACCAATTATCAATTTAACCAAGTTGTTGTATAACTACACATCTGCTTCCGCCTGTCAACTCTGGTCGATCTCGTTGACGCGACATATTTGCTTTTTATACCCCTTTCTTCGTTTACTGAACTAAACAGTAACTATTCTGAAATATACTACTGCGCATGCCTCGTAGATAAATATTAATGATGCCAATAGTATCCGTTTTGTCCAAATAATGCTCTTTTTCTTATTCCCAGCATGACCCTTTTATTACATTATATGAAGAGCACGTAGGTCTAAATACCTAATGTATTACATAGAATGTAGGTTTAACTCTTCCAGAAAAGAAGAAACATGTGATCATAGTATACAACCCACAGAAGTGATAGCTGGCAATACAGTGGTCGTAATCCCTAACGACACAGAAAGTTAGCAGTGCTCTCACCGCTGGTCTAGTGACTAGCAAGTGCACCTTTGGTGTATGGTGTCCCGGGTTCGATTCCCGGCGGGAGAGCATCTTTGATTTTTAACTGTTCCTTATGTTTCTGTGTTCGTGTCCCTGTCGTTATAAGTTATTAGAAAAAGCAAGTTAAACGAGTGAAGCAAGTAATATTAGCAATAAGTAAGTTACTGTAACACGTTCGGTGAGTCAGTTAAAGAAAAAAAGTGGACAAAGCACTGACTTTTCGCGCCGTCCATGCGAGTTCTAATCTATCTCGGCTTGTTTTTTTTATCCATTTGAGAGAAAGTATTGTTTCTTTTCGCTACAATCAGAGACGGATCCAGGACCGACTTCTGGGGGGGGCGGTGGGTTGTCATACTGTTACTTTTAAGGGCTCAAAACTTTGAGGTGGGTTTTATTTATATACATAAAATGAAAAATGTTGTGAAAAGTTCGCCCCGATCGCACCCCCCTGGATCCGCCCCTGGCTACATGTAATCACTCTTTTCGTATTTTTCGCTGTCGTTCACTGTTAAAGTAACTGACTACTCTTATTCTTTCTACGAATGATGTATCTTCTCTTTGGCTTCATGTCAAACATGCACACGTAATGAAAAAACGCTGTCGATAATAATAATAATAATAATAATAATAATAATAATAATAATAATAATAATAATAATAATATGACATATTACTAGCTAACTCGTGTGTGTATATGGACAATATAATTTTATATTATTATGTGGAAATAAGTAAGGCTAGCTGGCGCCCGCCCCCTATTTTTTTTTCGATGCGCCTTATGGGTTCACGGTGTCCGACGTTGGTCCCATCTCACTATCACCTCCTGTTCTCTCGATATAAGTTATGGACATTTTGCCTAAAGAGGGCTCTGCCGTGGCTCCATGACTACCCATGACAATGACTCTTCGTTCATTTTGCATTGAAATCGCTTATTTTTCTGATTACTATGAGTGCATACTGTCCAACGTTGCTCCCATCACTCTACAATTTCCCGTTCTCTCGATATAAATTGCTAATATGTTGTTTGTAAGGGAGATATGTGTTACAATTATTACGTTTGAAGAATTGAGGAAGATTATGCCTTGCCACAAACAACACTTATTATTATTATTATTATTATTATTATTATTATTATTATTATTATTATTATTATTATTATTATTTTACTTACCACTAATGTTGTCTACCTCTATTTGCAATGCAATGTGTTACTAAAAAGTAAATCAAATAACATTCCTCGCCATTCACGCCCCCGAATTCGAAATACATGATTTACAATTCTCTGTGTTAGGGGAAAGCACATTTATTATATTATTCTTTCAAATAACACGTTTCACAAGTTACTTCACTTTCAATGTGTAATTTCATATCATCACTAACAATCATCTTGTTCCAATACGAAGATAACCTCCTCCTGCAAAAAAAGGAAAAAGCCTAACCGTAGCGAAAGGGCGTGAACCTTCTTTATACGATTAATCGGGTCCAATATTTCAATAAGTCTCTGCACACATATATTTCAGTAAAAGAGGAAAAGTTATTCAAACTTTCTAAATACCTATTTATGGGCGAAATTTGGTTCCCTTGGAAATTTTTGGGAGTTTGAAGGGCCGCCATTTTGAACATTTTCATCTGATTTTTCTGGTTAACGAACTCATCAAGATACTTCAACAATTAATGTTTGTGCTAAGTTTCGTCTCAATCCGCTGAAAATTAGGGTGGTTATGGCATTCACAAATAGCGTTATATATATATATATATATATATATATATATACAGATAGTATATAAATAGACACACAGAGGAAGAGAGAAAAAGTGTTTTTCTCCCTTCTCGCACCTGTGGAGCGTCAGAGCTAAACCGGCCACTTTGCAAAACGTATTGACCAGGCTAACCTAAACACAAACCTCTTACTTGCTAACGTAGAAACGTGGTTGGGAGGTGTAAGGCATGTAGAAATTGTATTTTTAATAACCATGAGTATGGATTCGAACACTCCACTTCCATGTTTGTCTTTTTACTTTTTGCAGCTACATTGGAACGTTCAATTTTTATTCTTTACTAATTGCAAACGGCGTTTACATTCAAAATATGAGGAATTTTGGTGGCATTTGTTCGGATATTCTTCTCTTTTGAAATGAAGAAAAGAATAAAAGCAATCCGCAAAGACAAAAAATATTATCAGTACTAAACATTCCAATAATAATTGCTACGAAAGACTAAATACGACCTCTTTTACCATCTCTCATGAGCTGCATGTATTAATAACAAAAAATTTTAAAAATGTCTTTACCGAAGATTCGAACTGGCGACCTTTGCATTTGTAAGCCAGCACCTTAACCACTACACCAAAATCATGGCATGGTGATCATTTAGTTGTCGGCGTATTTTTTGTATTTGTGTTTTATGTTCCCACTTCAACAATTTTTACTCTTTTTTCTAAGGTTAACAGCTGTTTCTGGTTTTCTCTTTCGATGTCGTCTTTTGTTTACACTATGCACTATTCATATTCACATCTTGTGTCCCTCTGCAATGTCTTATTCAGATTAAACTTTTTCTTGCCCCTCAGTAAACATTTGATTGATTTAATTCTCATACTCTCCACGGATAGAGAGCAGGAATGCCAGACTCGAAAAATAGGTGTACATTTACTTTCCTGACAGATAATACAGGTTGATGTCGATGGTTCATCAAGGTCATGATCATCATCAGAGTCTTTTGGCCATATCTCTTCCCAGTTGGTATGGGGCTTGGAAAGTGGAAGTTCATCCCCGTGCGGAATAGGTCTAATTGCGGATTTAACGTTGGGATAACTTATTGTGTATTTGCTTTTTTAGAATGTCCCTTAACTACTGTGAGACAAAAAGCTGTCGTTCACAGTTAAAGTAACTGACTACTCTTATTCTTTCTACGAATTATGGATCTTCTCTTTGGCTTCATGTCAAACATGTACACTTAATGAAAAGACGCTGTCGATAATAATAATAATAATAATAATAATAATATGAAATATTACTAGCTAACTCGTGTGTGTATATGGACAATATAATTTTATATTATTATGTGGAAATAAGTAAGGCTAGCTGGCGGCCTCCCCCCTAATTTTTTTTCGATGCGCCTTATGGGTTCACGGTGTCCGACGTTGGTCCCATCTCACTATCACCTCCTGTTCTCTCGATATAAGTTATGGACATTTTGCCTAAAGATGGCTCTGCCGTGGCTCCATGACTACCCATGACAATGACTCTTCGTTCATTTTGCATTGAAATCGCTTATTTTTCTGATTACTATGAGTGCATACTGTCCAACGTTGCTCCCATCACTCTACAATTTCCCGTTCTCTCGATATAAATTGCTAATATGTTGTTTGTAAGGGAGATATGTGTTACAATTATTACGTTTGAAGAATTGAGGAAGATTATGCCTTGCCACAAACAACACCTATTATTATTATTATTATTATTATTATTATTATTATTATTATTATTATTATTATTTTACTTACCACTAATGTTGTCTACCTCTATTTGCAATGCAATGTGTTACTAAAAAGCAAATCAAATAACATTCCTCGCCATTCACGCCCCCGAATTCGAAATACATGATTTACAATTCTCTGTGTTAGGGGAAAGCACATTTATTATATTATTCTTTCAAATAACACGTTTCACAAGTTACTTCACTTTCAATGTGTAATTTCATATCATCACTAACAATCATCTTGTTCCAATACGAAGATAACCTCCTCCTGCAAAAAAAGGAAAAAGCCTAACCATAGCGAAAGGGCGTGAACCTTCTTTATACGATTAATCGGGTCCAATATTTCAATAAGTCTCTGCACACATATATTTCAGTAAAAGAGGAAAAGTTATTCAAACTTTCTAAATACCTATTTATGGGCGAAATTTGGTTCCCTTGGAAATTTTTGGGAGTTTGAAGGGCCGCCATTTTGAACATTTTCATCTGATTTTTCTGGTTAACGAACTCATCAAGATACTTCAACAATTAATGTTTGTGCTAAGTTTCGTCTCAATCCGCTGAAAATTAGGGTGGTTATGGCATTCACAAATAGCGTTATATATATATATATATATATATATATATATATATATATATATATATATATATATATATATATATATATACAGATAGTATATAAATAGACACACAGAGGAAGAGAGAAAAAGTGTTTTTCTCCCTTCTCGCACCTGTGGTGCGTCAGAGCTAAACCGGGCCACTTTTCAAAACGTATTGACCAGGCTAACCTAAACACAAACCTCTTACTTGCTAACGTAGAAACGTGGTTGGGAGGTGTAAGGCATGTAGAAATTGTATTTTTAATAACCATGAGTATGGATTCGAACACTCCACTTCCATGTTTGTCTTTTTACTTTTTGCAGCTACATTGGAACGTTCAATTTTTATTCTTTACTAATTGCAAACGGCGTTTACATTCAAAATATGAGGAATTTTGGTGGCATTTGTTCGGATATTCTTCTCTTTTGAAATGAAGAAAAGAATAAAAGCAATACAAAAAGACAAAAAGTATTATCAGTACTAAACATTCCAATAATAATTGCTACGAAAGACTAAATACGACCTCTTTTACCATCTCTCATGAGCTGCATGTATTAATAACAAAAAATTTTAAAAATGTCTTTACCGAAGATTCGAACTGGCGACCTTTGCATTTGTAAGCCAGCACCTTAACCACTACACCAAAATCATGGCATGGTGATCATTTAGTTGTCGGCGTATTTTTTGTATTTGTGTTTTATGTTCCCACTTCAACAATTTTTACTCTTTTTTCTAAGGTTAACAGCTGTTTCTGGTTTTCTCTTTCGATGTCGTCTTTTGTTTACACTATGCACTATTCATATTCACATCTTGTGTCCCTCTGCAATGTCTTATTCAGATTAAACTTTTTTTTGCCCCTCAGTAAACATTTGATTGATTTAATTCTCATACTCTCCACGGATAGAGAGCAGGAATGCCAGACTCGAAAAATAGGTGTACATTTACTTTCCTGACAGATAATACATGTTGATGTCGATGGTTCATCAAGGTCATGATCATCATCAGAGTCTTTTGGCCATATCTCTTCCCAGTTGGTATGGGGCTTGGAAAGTGGAAGTTCATCCCCGTGCGGAATAGGTCTAATTGCGGATTTAACGTTGGGATAACTTATTGTGTATTTGCTTTTTTAGAATGTCCCTTAACTACTGTGAGACAAAAATAACAATCATCCAGATGGTTGGTGGGTTCTCTCCACACCATTGGTACAGCAAATTTCATGAACCTCCGTTTCCCTTTGGCCCATGCAAGTAAAGTGACGTAGCACGACGCACAAATTATGTTGGGTGCCCAAGTTTTGTCCTGATCTCCCACACGACATCCGAAATATATATAATATGCTAGTTTCACCGATGGCGTAATGGATCTACACTGTCCTTTAACTACAAACTGGCCACACACATAACTAAAACTATTTGGTGAGTTAACACACGAACGCCGTCCTCTTGACGCCATTCTACTGATCACAAACTAAACTTCTGGTCTTAGTTGGGTATAATGCCGTTAAGATCAAAGATGAAAGCACTCTTAGCAGCAAAGACAACTTTGAAAGTGAAGTAGTGTTAAACCACACGTCAATATAAAAATGTACAAAACTCCCTCACCAGGTGTCAAGAACACAAGAAGGAAAGAAATGCGCGGGGGAGGGGGGAAACGATACCATAGTGGAAAATTCAGACTGCATTAGTTCATTGAGTCTGTATTCCATTCTTTGTTTCTTTTGCATTCTGTTACATTTGATAACAAATATTGATAACCATTTCATGAACAAAACGAAAAAACTTGGAGAATTGTATATATATGTATTAAGATATACATATACTGTACGTTTAAAAAAATATACGTTGGAAGTACATTCTATTTTTATACGCGTTTCTAATTTACAGAGAGCAATACAAGTGTGTTGTTGACTATTGTAAATATTCATTTTTATGTCTGTGTTTGTAGTAATAAAGCAAATCGTTTTTACCCCAACTCAGGAGATCTGAAAGCATTACTATCAGGTGCAATAAACAGTGCACACAGTATACATACAAATATATTTATTTCTCTAGAAACAACAAAGCGATTTTTACGAAACTTTTAGGGTTTATTAAATATAAATCATGGTATACTTAGGTATAATTTCTATGTTACTATATGTAAGGCACAGGAGCTAGGGGAATAAAATATCTGAAAAAGGGAAATTTTTGAGGGAATTTCCAGAAAATCCCTCTGTTAGGGAAAACTGTACGTGATGGAGAGAAACCGAGTGCATATTCAAATTCAGCGCAAAAAGTTCCTTTAAGATCAGGTGATTTTTCTCATGTAACAAACAAAAAGTTGAAATTTGTTAACTAGTGTTATTTGCATGCGCATACAAAAGGAGAAATAAAATGAAATTTTTGAGTTTTACGCCTTTATGCCAGCTAGGCTAAAAGAGACGATGATGAAGAGAAATGAATAAAATGTTGGAATAAAGAAAGAGGGAGGAAACGGGAGAACCCCGAAGAAATCCACGCTCACGATGTTAGTCCACCACAATGTTCACTTAGCGCGGCGTGGGATCGAACCAGGGACCCCATATTAGAGGCGAATGATCTACCTCTGACTCATAGCGACCTCACCGACAAAAGAAGTGTCTGACATATAGGTAAAGAATATGACCCTATTGCTTATCACTACATGCACGTCCCACTTGCCATAATATACATTCTTACAACGCAAAGTAACACTCCGATTTTGATAAGATTTCACAGACATGAAGGATATCGAAAAAGAAGTGACCGGTATTCTCTTTTATATCGGCCACCAAGCGTATTGAAAGGGCCAAATAGAGAAGTAAAAGTGAGATCAAAGTGAGATTTTGTGAAATTCATTTCACATTGTGAAATTCATTTCTGAATGTTCTGCTTTCTTCGCATGGGTGTTTCCTAGCTCGTTGCTGTCCGTCGACTATGGGAAGTATTTTGTATATTTAAATTTTTCTATATCCCTTCTCGTTCTCACTATATTCCACATAATCTCATTCTGACCCCCTTTTTATTCCCTTAATTGACCCTTCCATTGCGCTTGTTGGCGGATATAAAAATACGTGTCGCTTCTTTTCCGATGTTATCTAAGTCTGTGCAATCTTATCAAAATCACCATGTTATAATCTTATCAAAATCGGGTAGCCTGCCTTGTTAGTACCTTCAACAATCGTATTTTGTACGCGGATGAGAGGATTGTTGGCACAATAAACCATAATGTGTTTATTCCCTATTCCCTAAAAGTATTATGAATATGTTAGTAGTAAACGGCGCACTCACTGACTCAACTTCTGGAATAATTATGTTATTTAGTATATGCCTAGTGACGTCGCAAATTCATTACCTAATGCATCAACAACTACGACTTGTACCACTGAATGCAGTTTGTTTCACGATTTGTGCAATACTGTGAGATAACTGTTGTTGACCATCGTGGATACGTACATCATGCTTATGGCACTATATTTGCACTGTTGTATCTTTGTTTATATACTATATACGCATTCGGCTGCGTTTATAAATAAGTTTCTTCCGTTAATATCGTGGTGCATTTTAAATTGCTTCAATATAAAATACTAAATTGATAAGCAACTTTGTAAAGACCTACGTCTACATATATAAATCATATCAACTTGATAAATATGAATATCAAGCTGCTTTTTCCGTTTTCAATAAAAAAAACTTAAATTTTGACTTTATAAATCGTTATATTTATAGATCATTTCAACTTTGACATCAGCAAGACACAATATGCAACAGAACTCAATTTTGTTTTTGAGTTTAATCACGTGTTACCCTAAGATGGATACACTGAAACAGTAAGTGAAATGTTTTGTCACGTGATCTGATCAGCCAATGTGAATGAGGCTGTGGCTAGGCTGGGGCAGGAAAACAAAATATGCGTTACCCAATGTATACGTCCCAGGCAACTTCTTCCTTCCCAATCCTTTCTTCCTTACCTTTCCTCAGATAGTGTGCTACCGTGGGGCGTCATCTGTCAAACCGTGACCTTATTACATGACCATAGATGCCGAAAGCCCAGGAATCTAAATCTTAAATCGGTAATCCTAAATCTATTTTATCATTTTCAACTTTAACCAATTTTCGTGTTTTCAAGACTCCAGAAATCTATATTAACTTATTGAAGTAAATATATTCTAAAAATAGTACTGATTTTTCCGAATTCTAATTGTTTACATTGCAGAAAATGCAGCCTAATTTTATCGTTTTAAATCCAGGCATAACTGATGAATACAAGATTCAAGCATTATTATACCTGACAATCAGTTGTACTTCTGATTCAGACAAAACGAACAACCTTCACATGTATTAAATGCAATGTTATTCAAACATTATGGTTTTCTTGTTATGGTATTTGTTGTTGTAGTCAAAATTAAGAAAAAAGTTTGCAATAAAATAATTATTTTTCTAAATTGTGAATATTTAATTTGACAAATAAACTGTTGTGGTTAGATTATAATGATATTTCTTATCACCAATTACATGATAATATTTTTACTTCCTATTGCATGGACACTGAAATGAGGAGTTAGTGTTCATAAAATTAAATCAATATTATTTCATTCAATTTCAAATCTTTTTACCTATATGATAGTTAATTTATAAAATAATTATAACAGAAATGCAGTGTTTAAACTCCCATATTTTTTGTATACCTCTTCTTAGTTACACCATACTTAAAATGTTGAATTTAAACTCGTTAATCATTATATTGGATTACGTTTTAAAAATACAGGGTTATTAAAAATGATTCATCGGCTTTTGTATGACATTATTACACAAAGTATTACATAAAAAATATCTATTAACTTACATGCAAAAGTATTATCTTATTTGCGAAAGAACGTTGTCAAGTTCCTTACAGATCATTACAAATGTTCTATATGCGCTGATCATGTTACACGACAAATATCTATGCGGTAGTCAAGCTTAGCCCATACACGTTTGAACATGTATCTTTTCTTTTACAGAGCCAGGAGCTTTTTCCTTTACACACGCAGCCTGAATCGTTAAACTGTCGATACCCTCCCAATGCGCTTTTGTGAATTGGTGGTTGCGTGGTGTGCAGTCTTCAGAACGCATGCTGTACGGTGGTGACGGATTCTGTGTTCTCATATTCCACCCCACAAAATGCTTTCTGTTGATTAACCCCCATGTCGAAAACAGTTATCATCCTGCCACCTGGTAAGCCACAACGGAACATGCAATGATATAAACAAAACTTTAAAGTGTGCTCATCCGATTTGTTATTAGTACAAATAGGTGGACATTAACTATTCGAAGTTATAATACTTTAAAACCTGATGAATCATTTATAATAATCATGTATACTGTTGTGCCGTTTACATTAAAATGTTAGATATTAATATCTTTTTACAGTACTTATTGTACAGCGAGGGACACACCGGGATGGTACAGCCATATCGAGGTTTACGGCTAAAGTGCTTCTCTAGTTGAGTCCGAAGCATTTGCCGGGAAGTATTGCAACCGAATTAACTATATAAGGAGGCGGGTGGCATAATCGCCAGGCACTGAAAATTCCCGTACACTTGAGCGAAATTCCCACTATTGTCTACAGCATCATTTCTTCAAATGAAATGAATCTTAGACATATACTTCTTATGGAAAACATATTATTGATATTTGTCCTGTTTGTGGAGATAAATTGAAACAAAAAATTCAAGTCCAATCCTGTTGATGTTGGAATGAACACTCTTTCTGTAGTTTGATATGAAATGATTTTGCAGAGTCTGAATAAATATTCTGTCACTTCAGGAGGGTAGGAAGAGCGGATACCACCCTCCTTCAGTGTGAAAACACATACATTTAAATAAATGCTTAGTGAGAGTGAGCCCATTGGTATAGCACTTTTATGATTTCAATTTTTGCTCCCAAGCCATCTCACGCCAAAGCTGATGACATTGGAGAACGAGAGATGCAAATATGATCAAAGAGAGAGACAGTCACATGCGCAAATTTAGAATTTGAGACAAAACGATCGGCTAGCATCCATATTTTGTCGTTGGTAAGTAGACGTGTAAAAGCTCACCCAAACCTGAGAGCATCCCAATACCAATTGTTGAATTCAAGTGAAGAACTCAGTTGAGAGCATCAGATGATTACGGAGGGGGAGAAACATCTTCAGATATGGGAAACAAATAATGAAAAAAGGACTGCTCTGAGCACGACCCGAACCATGGAAATTATGATTACTAAGCAACGACTCTACTCACTCAACCACGGAGCCACACTGAACTTTTATTGAAATATTGGACCTGATTAATCGCCTAAAGGAGGTTCACGCCCTTTTGCTACTATCAGGATTTTTTCGCAGGAGGGGGGATATTTTCCTATCGGAACAAGATGATTGTTAGTGATGATATGAAATTACACATTGAAAGTGAAGTAACTTGTGAAACGTGTTATTTGAAAGAATAATATAATAAATGTGCTTTCCCTTAACACAGAGAACTGTAAATCATATATTTCGAGTTTGGGAGCGTGAATGGCGAGGAGTGTTATTTGCTTTGCTTTTTAGTAACACATTGCATTGCAAATAAAGATAGGCAACATTAATGGTAAGTAAAGCAATAGTAATAATAGTTATACTACTACTACTACTACTACTACTACTACTACTACTACTACTACTACTACTACTACTACTACTACTACTAATAATAATAATAATAATAATAATAATAATAATAATAATAATAATAAGTGTTGTTTGTAGCAAGGCAATATCTTCCTCAATTCTTCTTCAAATGTAATGATTGTAATGCCATATCTCCCTTAAAAACCAAATATTAGCAATTTATATCGAGAGAACGGGAAATTATATAGTGATGGGAGCAACGTTGGACAGTATGCACTCATAGTACTCATGAAAATAAGCAATTTCAATGCAAAATGAACGAAGAGTCATTGTCATTGGGCCACGGCAAAGCCTTCTTTAAGCAAAATGTCGATAACTTATAATGAGAGAACAGGAGATGATAGTGGGATGGGACCAACGTTGGACACCGTGGGCTCATGAGGCGCATGGAAAAAATAGAGGGGGGAGGCACTAGCCAGCCATACTTATTTTCACATAATAATATAAAATTATATTATTGAAATACACACACGAGTTAGCTAGTAATATTTCATATTATTATTATCAACAGCGTCTTTTCCTTACGTGTGTAAGTTTGACATGAAACCAAAGAGAAGATCCATAATTCGTAGAAAGAATAAGAATAACCAGTTATTTTAACTGTGAAGGACGGAGAAAAATACGAAAAGAGAAACTAACTGTAGCGAAAAGAAACAATACTTTCTCTCAAATGGATAAAAAATCAAGCCAAGATAGATTCAAACTCGCACGGACGGCGCGAAAAGCCAGTACTTTGTCCACTTTTTTTAGATGACTCAACGAACGTGTTTCAGTAACTTACTTGTTGCTAATTTTACTTGCTTCACTCGTTTAACTTGGTTTTTCTAATAACTTATAACGAAGGGACACGAACACAGAAAGATCGAGGACAGTTAAAAATCATAAATGCTCTCCCGCCATGAATCGAATCCCGGACACCATACATCAAAACGCACGTGCTAGCCACTAGACCAACCGGGAGGGATTGCAATTCAGTGTCGTTAGGGACTCGACCACTGTATTGCCAGCTATCACTTATGTGGGTTGTATACTATGATCACATGTTCCTTCTTTGCTGGAAGAGTTAAAACTACATTCTATGTAATGCATGACGTATTTAGACATACATGCTCTTCATATAATGTAATAAAATGGTCATGCTGGGAATAAGAAAAAGAACATTCCTTGGACAAAACGGATACTATTGGGGTCAGAAATATTTATCTACGAGGCATGCACAGTAGTATAATTCAGAATAGTTACTGTTAATTCAGTAAACGAATTAAGGGGTATAAAAAAGCAAATATGTCGCGATCAACGAGATCAACCAGAGTTGACAGAGGCGGAAGCAGATGTCTAGTAATACAACAACTTGGTTAAATTGATAATTCGTTCTGTATCATGAAGCAGAGCAGAGCAAATTTTACGGGAGAGCAGAGAAAGACTTACTAACGCTATCATATAATAAGCTTTAGTAACACGATCATATAGACACAAATGGATGAAACTGAGAGTACTACAACTTGGATTTAACGAAAGCCGTTTAGATATTCAGTGGTTTACAGGATTGTATAAGACACAAAAAGATAAGACACAATACAATTCTTCATACCTCAGCTACCAGTAGCTAGATACATGCAATTTCTGGTTAGATACTGAAACTGCTGTCGGATTTTAATTCATGGCGTATTGCAAGATGCCAAATGCTTTGCATTGCTTGTTTGTTTGTAGATAGCTACTTGCTTAGTGTTCTGAAAGGTTCTGATAAACTAGGGATGGCCAATTCCAGAATTTTTACTTTCCGGACTCCCGAAAATAAAAGCGGACAAATTCCGGAATTCGGAAAATTCCGATTTTGAAATAATTCCGGAATTCGAAAAATTCCGGAATTTAGAAATTTGTGATTTCGTTAACATTCCTGAATTCGGAAAAATCCGGATTTTTTCGAAATCCGGGGTCTTACTCAATTCCGGAATTTCTAAATTCCGGATTCTTTCCGAGTTCCGGAATTCTTCTTAATTCCGGAGGTTAACTGAAGTCCATAATTTTCCGAAATCCGGAAAGTGAAAATTCCGTTTCGGAAAAATGAATTTATTTTGTTTAATATGAATCATGGCGGAAATAAGTCTCTGACCAGGTAATGGCGACTGCTTTGAAACAAATGGAGAGTATGAGAACTCAATCTGTCACATCTGTAGTTTCGTGTGGAGAAAAAACAAACTTGTGAACCAACGGTTTACGAAAACTCAAGTTATTAATGTAAACCTTGCCGACATCATGAAAGAAATACGAAAGGCATTTTGAATCGAAGAAATATGACATACAAGTTTGCAAGCGGAGACAAAGAAACCTCAGCGTAACCATACTAAAGACGAATCGTTTATAGCGTAGCGATCGCGGTTCAGTGGTCAAGGAGCTTGTGCAAATCCACGTCGCAATTTTTCTTTTACCCTAGGATTTTTGATGGCGATTGATCGGCGATGACATATGTTTTATTATATTCAGATATTTGAACACTCGGATGTTTCAATACTTGAAGAATCAAGTCTTCAGAAATAACAATAGTAATAATAATAAACTAATAATAGTTATTATTATCTCGTAGAAGATTAAAGGTAGGAGCTAATTATCGCTCAGGCAATACAATTGATAGCAGAAACATTACATTTGGAAAGAATATTTCGGTTTGGTTTAATGTTGCCCACGAGAAGAGGAATTTCTGATCTTCTTTCTAAGACAAACAAAATAATATGAGAATTACAATTTTACATTCAAGACGGGACAGGGCTAACTCAAAATTTTCGTCTCGCTTTGGAGATGAGAATCGAAACGAGACGAAAAGTATCCCGTCTTGTCTCGAATCCCGAAATAGTGTATGCCCATTCTTTAAGTAACAATTGCTCTGTAGAGTGAATCTCATAGGCTATTTCGTTACATTTTATTTCAGATCTCATTGAATTATGGTCTGTGTAGGTATTTTTGTAGCAAAGCTTAACTCTGCATATCCTAAAAATTAGTATATTATATGCCTTACTGTTGCGTAATATTCAGTTATTTTTATTACAGGACATCGCTCATGTTCTGGGTTTGAGTTCCGAAGGGACAAGTATTCGGGCTCGAGCCAAAAATTGTTACAAGTTATGGGCTTCAACCAAACATGTTCAAAACAGCTGGGACAGGGTTTAGGCTTCTCAACGGCTCGAGCGGCTCGGCATTCACTATCGAACAGAACCGAGAAGTGAGCCGATCCAACCGCTCACACAACCGATTTGAGCCATAGGCTTAGTTGAGATGAGTCGAACCGTACCGATGAACTAGTTACAACTTAGCTGGCTCGAACCGGTTCACATGAACCGAGTAGGTTACCCATCCCAACATAGAAAACTCGATCCATCGCCTGAATTCAGCCGAGTTGATGGCTCGTTCCAACTGAGCCGGCTCAGGTCATCGGCTCAATTGGGCCGAGCCGTCGGCTCATCCCAACGGAGCCAACGCTAGCTGTTCGCTCAGTTGTTACTAGCCGAGCTTGTTGATATCACTACCCAGGTTGGTCTTCTGCTTGGGCTCAAGAATTCGACCGTGCAGGTCTCAGCCTTGATTTTAAGAACTACAGTATATACTTATATTGGTGATTACGACATTTGAGGCTGTCTCGTAATAATAAAAAAAATCTTGTACTCTTGATATCTAGATGAGACGAGATACACTAAAATTGCCCCACGAGATGCACTAAAATTACGGGACGAAATGAACCCCTGTCGTAAGCAACACTAAAAGTATCCCACATTACTGCTTACATTTCTCATGGCTTTCGCTTTCCACTCTAATCAGGTCATTATTTCAAAACGGGTGAAAACGAGTTGAAAGAGCGAGCGAGTCATTATCAAACTCGACTCAACTCGAAACTCGACCTCGAAAACAGCGACTTGGCTCAGAACTCAACTCATGAAAATTACCTTTGACTCGACTCGAATTGAAATCGAGTCGAGTCGAATTTTGACTCGATTCGTGCTCATCGCTATTCGAATTAGTATTTTATCTTTACACTTCAACAAATTCTACTCTCTTCTTCTCAGTTTATCCGCTGTTTCTGGATTTCTCTGTCGGTGTCGTCCTTTACTTATACCATGCACTATTCTTATTCCCAGCTTGTGATCCGCTTCAATGTCTTATTCAGTTTAGACTTTCCTCCTTACCTTGATTACACATGTGATTCATTTAAATTCTCACTTTCCGCGCAGGACCGATGAAAAATTATTATTATTATTATTATTATTATTATTATTATTATTATTATTATTATTATTATTATTATTATTATTATACTGAACTTGCACGGCGAAATTTCTGTCTAATACGATATCATTTCTATAATTTTACTCCATTGTATGTTATTTAGTTTATTAATGGGCACTAAATTGTCTCCAGACCATCGAATAAATTAACTTCGGCATGCACTTTGGTGGAAATATCATTAAAGGAACATTATCGGTTTGTTCCAAACATCAGGGCTGAACATACCAATATTTAGCTTATGATGTTGCATGAGAAGATAATGTAGGGGTGAAGTACTTGAATTGTGAGTAATTCAGCTAGTCAGTATAGCTTGAATTTTTTTTCGAGATATTTTATTTTCAAAACAATGGTGAAGAATCAAAGAGTGTTTTCTCATACTAAATGAGGAGTCCTTAAAAAACTGAACGCAAACACTTGCATCATGATAGAGATGATTTACGCATTTTAATTGGGAAAGGTCAAGGTAATTACTAGGACATTCGAAACACTTCATTCATCTGCAATATGCATTTTTTAATTTATCGTTCTAAGGAAACAAAACACCACACCATATGTTATTGTTAAAGTAACGTTGGCTAGCGCAATTGGTGGAATATGATGGTCTCTGTAATAGGAATATTTTTGAAGTTTTCCTATTGTAGAGACTCGCATGTGTGAAATTCGGAAAAAATTCGTTTTATAGATCACCGCCCTTTGATTCATATGCCTGACTAGACTATACTTGCTTCCTCATTTTGAATGTATCACTGCTCCAATAAATGTCAGTGGAATTTTTACCAAGTTATCACTTAACATCTAAAACGGGTAATAAGCTCTCTCTTACCATCTCTAACGTGCTGTATGCATTATTAAAAAATCATTCTACTTGTAGTGGATTCAAACTCACGTCCTCTTATTTTCAATCTAGCCTCTTAGCCACTACATTCCTGAGTTCTAACCATCTAGAATATGAGAATTAAATCAATACAGTGAAATCGGAGAAAATGAAAGTAGAAATTGTCGAAGCGGGAACATAAAATACAAATGCGAACATATATTCCAACAACTAAACGTTTACCAAGCAATGATCTTCGTGTAGTGGTTAAGGCGCTAGATTACAAATTCAGAGGACGGCGGTTAGAATTGCTCCAAGGAGTATATATATTTTTTAGTTTTTGAAAATAATGCATAGAACACATGAGAGGTGGTGAAAGAGAACGTATTATCCGTTTAATGCGTTAAATGAAGAAGAGTTGAAAATTTCGGTGAAATTTATTAGAGAAGTAAAACAATGAAAACGAAGAAGCAGGTATATTTAATCAGGCATCAGTGTGTGGTAATCTCAGAAACTGCAAATTTTCCCAAATTGCGCACATGTGATTCACTACGATAGGCAAATTTCTTCAGAAATGCGCCTATTGCAGAGACCATCTTGCTAGAAATGCCGTAAAACTTTGAGACGCTTTTCTATGCTATTTCTGACTATTGCGCTCTCCCACTTTATATGTGCACTACTACCTCGCGAAAGATGGCCCCTAACTTCATTTAACCTTCTTACGTCCCTCGGGTCCACTTTGACTCAAAACTATTTTTCAACTTGATTATCTCGGACACTATGTGAGCTGTGATCATCATACTTCGTGACTTTTAGTTATTTTACCAAATATGTGTTTTTGTAAAAATCTCGATTGAAAACTCCATCCTGTTACGTCACAGTAGAAAAACTAAGACATAAGTTCCTAGGGTCCATTTAGACCCATTAGTTCAATGAATATTTCAGTGACTAAAAAATCATTATTGAATGGATTTCTGATTGAATTAAATTGAATTGAAAAAGGCTTTATTCAAGCGGGCGAGGTTCAGCATATTGCTGCTCTACCACCTAACCCTTGTCAATGAAGTACATTGAGTTATACAGAAAAACATACAGCCAATTGAGTTGAAAGATACGGTTATATACAACAAAAATGCAGGTATACATTAAGGTGATAAAAAGAAAGAAAAAGACAAAAAGTGGTACTTTTAACAAAACTCACTCACATACACAAATACTACAAGTGAAGAAAGAAAGAAAAGAAAGCATACAAATACAAACATGAAAACAAACACATACCGATCAATAACATAGAGACAAAATAAGTTATGCTTGTGATTCACAACATAAGGGGGGAGGGTGATGAAATATTTTTACAATGCATGATTATTTAATACAGAAGATGCAACAATTCAAGTCTGATTTCATTTACGTGGTTCAAGTGATAGCATACAAATCATGGGTACCCGAACTTAAATTTTGTTGGCTGAGTAAATAAATTTTTAACATTTTCTTGAAAGAATTAAATGTTTTAGCTTGTTTTACTACATTTGGTAGAGCATTCCATGACCTTGGTGCTAATACTGAAAATGCCACAGTGGTTTGCTTGAGTCTATGGTGCGGAATGTCAAACGTATTTCTTTTGCGTGTTAAGTGAGTGTGAATATTTGACCTAGCAGTGAGTTTTTTGTATAAATACGCGGGACGTGTTGTTTTAAGAATTTTATAAATGAGAGAGCAATAATGTAAATGTCGTCTTCTGGACATTGTCAGCATGCTATTGCTGTTCAGAATAGGCAAAATATGATCAAATTTTCAAATGTTGTAACAGAAGCGGATGCATGAATTTTGTACCTTTTGGATCAGGATGGCATTGCTTTTTCTTAGAAGCGGGCCATACACAACATCACAATAATCGAACAAAGACAGTATCAGCGATTGTGTCAGGAGTAGCTTGGTATCTTTGGACAGACAGTCTCGTATTTTATACAAGTTTCTTAGTATTCCTAGAGCTTTTGAACACTGAGTAGAGACGTGATTATTCATAGAAAGTTTATCGTCAATTTGTACTCCAAGACTTCTAACACAAGGTGAATAGCTAATGTTTGAGTCCATTATTTCTAATTCTAATTTGTCAGGAGCAATTTTATTAAGTTGATTAGCGGAACCTAGAACAGTATAAGTACATTTTAAGGGATTAATAATAAGACCGTTATTAATACACCAGTTACTGATGGCCCTAAGATCTTGGTTAAGGAGTCGAACAACTTGTGGCAAGTCCTGAGGTAAGGCTTTTATAAACAATTGAGTGTCGTCTGCGTAACAGTACATCTTTCAATGCTGTACAACAGATACCAGATCTGCAGTGTATAAGGTGAACAAAACTGGCCCTAAAATTGAGCCTTGTGGAGCACATCTATCAAGTACAGCAGCTTCAGAAATTTTATAATGAGAGGAACTACGTAAAGTAACTTGCTATTTTCTCTTATGTAGATAGGATTCGAACCATTTTATGGTATTTACTGAAAAGTTATAGTATTTCATTTTTGCTAAGAGAACACCATGCTGTACAAGGTCAAATGCCTTTGAGAGGTCTAATAAGACTAGTATGACCACATATTTGTTATTTAGTGCATGAAGCACATTGTCTTTAATACCTAACAAAGCAGTAGAAGTGCTGTGAAATTTACGAAACCCAGATTGTTCGCATGGAAGTATGTGAGTGCTATCAATATATGAAATCATTTGCTGAAGCACCAACTCGAGATCTTGATGCAGTAGAATTTCTGATGATAATACCTCCACAAAACAATGAAAAAATTATTATTATTATTATTGCAATATCCGATAATAATTTAGTTTCTTTCAGTATACTGGACTGGCAAAATAGTTTAGTTTTTTCAGATACTTTGTACTGGTAACATTGTTTAGGTTCATTTTTGGTTAGTTTTTATTCGTAGTATCGCTTGTTTCCTCGCTGTGCAGTAATTACAGTCTATTTTTGTGTCTAAAATGACTGCTTTGACACTAGAAGAATTCAAAACTTTCTTACTTTTTCTTACGACGAAGAAGTGACATCTGAAACGGAGGATCAATTATCAGTGCAGGATTCTTTGTCTTCGTCTTCCCTGTCTGATGACAATTCTTCGGAAAGCTCTGATTGAAAACTACATCAGGACCTCCCTCATGGCTAAGCGGTTAGCGTACGCGCCTTTTCCGTGGGACACCCAGTTTCGATTCCTGGCAGGAGCTCATGTGGTTCGGATTCCACGTCAATCAATAGGTCCTCGTCTCATATAGTCTCGCTGCTGAAAGGAACGCTATACTAAAATCAACTCAACTAAAAACTAGTCTACATCAAACAAACAAAAATGTGCTAAGAACAAGTGCAGCCCAAGAAATCGTACGATCGTTCTGTGGAGAGGCACAAGAGAAGTGTGTTCATCAAACGACGAGTAGCCCTGATGTTCCGGGGAAAAGAGGTGAAAGGGAACAGACAACAAAAGTACAATCAAATCCTTTTTGTGAAACAAATTTATCTGTAAAAGATATTCTAATCAGATTTGTGAACAATGTCAAAAGCAGTAAAATGGGTGTTCACATGTTTCAAGTAGCATAAAAGAAAACAATCACCTACGTGGACCTATATATAGATGAGTGTGTGTGTATAATGCTTTAGTCTTCTAGATGCAAGGGCGGTGAATAATAAAACAATTGCACCATTATTTCTAAATATTTGAGGACGACAGGAAAATATATCATGTATTTCAAAAATATAGGGAGCGGAGGACATCCCCCCCATCCAGTGACGCTTGTCTAGATTTGAGCCATCTTTTATTATATTTGACACAAACCAGTCACAACACTATTGCATGTATATACAAATGTAGTGTAAACAACAAATTGAAACATAAAAAAAAATGAATGGGTCAATTTTGACCCAGAGGAACTTATGTGTATGAAAAAATCGAGGGACGTACAAGGGTTAACAAAGTCTGCTTTGTCCTTGTTAGATATACTCACCTCAGGTAAGTAAAGAGAAACTAATGCAAAAGAAGAAGAAGAAAATGGAGATCCTAAAAGTAAAATGTAGACAAATTCACCACTCTTCAGTGGGTGCTATATACAATGCACTAAGCCGAGTGTGTCGGTGGGTCGTAGTGGGTATGTATTTAATGGTGGGTCGCTCGTTTATGGTAGGTCACGGTGGATGGTGGGATGCAGTTGTTCACGTCCTGTTGACCCACGGCCCACGATCTCATCTCTGGTGAGAGGCTTCCAATCCAGCATGGGCGAGACAATATAGGTTTTGTTAAATCCGAGACGAGACGTAACAGGTCCTTGTCTGGACTCGTCGCGTTTTAAATGTCTTGAAAGCATTCCATAGCCCTCTCTTGTCCGATTATCAATTCTAACTTGTAACATTCGTTACATTTTGAGGCCGCATGGCTTTGAAATTTACTTATATTATTATGAGGTTTACGAAAGAAAATTAGACGAAAGGAGACTAGACACAATTTGTCTTGTTTCGGAATCACGAGATGACACCGGGATAGCCACGGAACCAGTGGCGGATCTTTAAGGTAAAAACTAGGGAGGCTGCCTGAATTTAGACTATGATAAGTATATCATGACCTTAATATAAATTTTCAAAACTATATAAATAATAGCTTAAATTATTTTTGTCAATCTGAAAGTGGGGGGGGATCCCGCCCCCGTAATAGATCCGCCACTGCACAAGGCGAAACACAGACTTTTTCTCGCCTCTCTAAAACGAGACATTTTAACTTATACGAGACGAAACAGGCAACCATGTTGTGTCTAGCGCATCATAACCATTTCTTTTATAACATTCTGTTTTCATCTCATTGTCAAGTCATTTCTCGAAATCCGACCTTGGATCATCTTCGTTTCATTGACTGTCATTGTTTCCTTCACTAACTTGTATATCGTTATCATTCTATTTTCTACGGTTTTTTTATTCCACGGTCTGTCTACGGTTTTCTTTCTACCACTTGTGAAGTGGATTTAACATATGATAGGTTATAATGGTGCTTTGAATGTTTGTTATGTGTCTAATTGTTTGAAACTAATCTATATTTAGACAATAGATGTTATGTGGGGTTAATTGCATTCATCTATTACTACGTAACTATCTATGTATGGTATAACTATAAGTGTAGTGTTCTACGGTTTCCTTCGTAGAACAAAATTGTTTAAAGGCCCTTGATTAAGCGGAATGGAACTGTATAATAGTCTAGGCATGTAACTTTTATGGGGAAATGGAAGTCAAAACTACAGCATGAAGTGTGGAAAGAGAGATCTTTCTTTTTTTTCTTGAAATGTCTGTAATGCATTACTTGTTCCTTTCACTGTATCGCTATCTTTTCTCGCTGCTTCCTTCAGACGTTATTCAGGGTGCCTCGGTAGCTAGCCTCTGCATAGCAAAACCCACAAGTGTAATATGCATGACTCACTGTGCAAAGCAGTGCTGCAATAACTTCGCTTTCTCCTTAACAAATATAGTGCTTTTGCTGTCCTGAATATCAATAAAACTGGTTGTGGAAAAAAGTAACTGAACACTAGTCTGCTAAAAGTCTACCCATATAGTTTAATATTGTAATCTCAATATGGTCCCTCATCCCGAAACTTGTGATTGTTTTCACAGGACACATTTGGGGAGAGGGGGACTTGTGTAAGTGACAATATTTTGGCATTCGGGATATTAGTGATATGTTGGTCGGATCTTGGAACCTTAGGTGATGACGCTTGCAATTATTACTTTGCTGCTTTATGGCTGTTTGTATTCGGCATTCTTATTATGTAAGCGTCTATAAGTCATCTCGTTGATTTGAATGGAAGCAGCACACTCTCACTTCCAGGAGTATCTCTCTCTCTCTCTCTCTCTCTCTCTTACTCACTCACTCTCTATCAGCAATATGCACATTTCTGAAGAAATTTGCCTATCGTAGAGACTCACATGGGCGAAATTCGGAAAAAAAAATCCAGTATTTCCATTCACCACACTCTGATACAACCCCTGATTAAATATATTTGCTTCCTCATTTTCATTTCCTCAAATTCACCGAAATTTTTAACTCTTTTTCACTTAACATATTAAACGGGTAATACGCTCTCTTTTACCACCTTTCATGTGCTGTATGCATTATTTTAAAATATAATATACTACTTAGACCAGATTCAAACCGCCGTTCTTGGATTTGTAATTTAGCGTCTTAACCACTACACCAAGAATTTTTAGGTCTTTATGTAAGAAAATTGGAATTACGTAATTAAGCACAGACATAAGCTAAAAGGAAACAGAAAACAAATTTTGAACGTTAATAAATGGCGTTTACATAATTAGCAAAATATTTATGTTGTTGTTGAGATGTAAAAAGTGACAGACCAGAAATTAAAAGCTTTAGATACAGATCAGTATTTCCTTTGATATCATCCTCAAGTATGAAAGCTGTCGTAGGTATTGTTAACCAGATAATAAGATTGTGCTTTGGTTGCGGAAAATGTTTATATACAGGAAGCAGCAACATGTTCGTAACTGTGACATATTTTGGGTGCAGATGGAGAATGCAGCTTACAATACAACAATATTTGGTGGACCAGATCAATTTGCTTTCATGACACCCTGAAAGACTATGTTCAATTGTGTCCTCAGTAGGGCAACGAGAACAATGCATAGTATTACTTAGTCGAATGTTATATCTACGTACATTTGTAACAATTAAATTGTGTACAAGAAGACACCCAAGCGATTTAAAACTAGAAGAAAGAAATTTCGCCGTAATATTGGTAGTATTTTGCGTCCATTGAACAATCGGAAATTCCTGCTGCATTTTAGGAACATACCGAATATTACAATGATAATAACAATATAATTGTTTACCAGTATATGTTTCAATATGACTGATTAGAGCATAACTTATATTAAGAACAGCATTACTAAGGTGTGGGTACATATGAGACCAAGGTAGAACACTGGCTGGCGAATCTAAAGGTACATAAAAAAGACATTGTTTTAGTAACACAGCTGTGATTGAAGAATGATACACACACAGTAAAGGACATTTACGGTGAATAATAAGCTGCGATATTGTTGGCGAATATTTAAAATACGTAAACCTCCATGAGCAAGAGGATCATAGATAGTTGGACGAGAAACTCTAAAGATTTGTTTATGCCACACAAAGTATAATGCGTGGCTGGTGAGGCTGATTTACTGCGTGGTGAGGCTGATTTAATGCGTGGCCGATTTACTTTCATACTTGACCGGTAACGGGAAAATTTGAGCAAGACACCAGAGATGAGAAAATGCAAATACATTAAGAAAATAAGAACGACCATATAATATAAAATCTAGCAACTTATTAGCATATAAAGTAGAAATTATTTTCGCCGTGACTTGCGAATAATTATAATCTCTGATTTCTTTTATTGTGCGTCGCCAGTGAACTCCTAAAAGTTTAAAACCATCAACAAGAGTAAAATGTGTGTGATAAACTTGCTCAGCCTCAGAGTGAAAACAAAAAAGTTTACCTTTGTGGTAATTAACAACAGCACCCGAAATACTAGCAAATTTATTAAGCTCCGTCTGAACCACCTGTAAATCTGCAGGGGAATTAAGTATGACATGGACATCTTCAATGTATGCTTGAGTGCAAATGGCCCTTGTTTCAATACGGACACCAGGCAAAAGATTATTAAGTTTGTATACTAAGGGTGCAATAGCTAAAATGTATAAAATGGAACTTAAGGGGGATCCCTGGGGGAGATCTCTTTTCACAACCAAATGCTTAGATAAAATACCATTACAATCTATTTGAAGTAAGCGATCGGATGAAAGCGCTTTTATCATTGAAATAAAATGAAGTCCGATACCATAAGAAGGCAGTAATTGATATAAATAATCGAGATGGATATGATCAAAAGCTTGTGCCATATCGACTGAGAGTAATGCAGTGGTAGAACCATGAACATTACTAAAATAAGCAATAGTGTCCCTGATATTGCTTAAAGTGACTACAAGGGGTAGCAAGAGCCATGACCAAACTGAAATGGAAACAATAAATTGTGTAAGAATCCCTCAGTCTATTCGCAAGAAGAGGGGCAAGAAGCTTGTAGTCAGAATTAAGTAATGTAATAGGACGGTAATCTTGAATGCGAGTAGAATGGGCAGGTTTAGGAACTAATACCAAAAAGACTTTTCATGTGCCTAGTCAAGTGAGACCGTCTCCAAAATTCATTAAACATTTGAGTGAGGAATGGTAACATCAAGTCATTAAACATTATGTACATTTCATTGGGTATCATATCAGGACCTGTTGACTTTTGTCGTTTAACCATAAGAATGGCATTCTTAACTGCCTGTTCTGTAAATGGTGCATCCAGAGTTTCTCGATCGGCATCCTTCAAGCTAGGAAACGCAGCAAAAAAAGGGGAAAGAGAAAGTATTTATGGGAGATACATTTGTATATAAACTGGTATAATACTTATGAAAGCATGGCACCACCTGATTACCCTGATGCACAGTGTTAGCCTGATTTACTAATTTACTTATAAGTTTACGTTGACCGCGTTTGCGCTCTTTACAAATTTGCTGAAGTGGATTACAACTTTCTGTTGCATGCACTGCATCCTCTGTTGCATTACAACTTTCTGTTTTACTTCTGACAAGAAAAACCTTTTGTGCGCTTCCGATACAATGATATCAGTAATGCTTTAATTTCTTTGACCTTGACAAACACAGAAGGAGGCATAGGTCCAGGTTATTCAGAGTAATAGTCATGAAGTAAACGAGTATAATAATTAAACTGGGCATGATAAGCATGCCAACGCTCCTTAATATAATGATATACATATAGATCTTAAAGCTGGTTTAATATAAAGTTCCCAACGACTAAGCAAGGATGGACGTCCACTATAATTGGAAAATTGGCGCCAATTAGTGAGAAGGCGTTGTTGCAACTGAGGATCCGATAATAGAGACGTATTCATATGCCATACTGGAGAACACTAATAAAATTTTTGAACAGGTAACTTCAATGCTAACAATACAGCACAGTGATCGGTGAACGAAGCAGGATTAAGTTGTATATCTAGCACACAAGGAATTAAGGGTTTAGATATGTAAAATCTGTCTAAGCGAGTAGAACTGTTTCTAGTAAAGAATGAATGGCCTAGTTCCGTAGGCTTATAATAGTTCCGAACATCAATAAGGTTAAATGAAGAGACTACCTGTTGTATGGTAGACGAAATGTTGCGTCCTGGATGATGATCTTGCGCAAGAAGAGAACAATTGAAATCCCTTGCGCAGAAAATAGGGGCGGTACTATCATGTAAAGCGACGGCAAGATCCGTAGCAAAGAAATGCTTTCTAACGGCTTTTTGATTACTTCCAGAATGAGCATGAACGTCAGCAAGGTGACAGTATTCTAATTTTGCTGTTAACAGTCTACCTTCCGGATGTAAAAATAAATTATCAATTGCCAAATCTGCCCTATAAATGAGACCAGTTCCGGTGCCAGAAGGAGTATCTTTCGCAACATAGATATACTGATGCGGTAAGTGAAGAGTAGAAAAGTTTACTTCTTGTAAAAGCACTACGTCAAGAGAATGGACCAAAATAAAATCAACTTAAGCAGCTTTTTTAACCGCGGAAGACAAACCATTAACATTAATTGTAGCTAAATTCACTGAAAACATGGAGAAATGATCATACGGAAACGGTAACAAACACAATGAAAACACTATAAAGAGGGACCATAAAAGTAAAAAACGGATCGGGAGGAGATTCATTTTAATACAGTATACACTAAGCACTGTAGTTTTCAATTTACACAAGATCGGCGAGTTCACGGAGAAGCACTGATATCGTCGGGAGCACTGATATCATCTTGTAATTGAACGGTTTGAGAGAAAATCAACTTACCGGGTTCATGTTGCTTCTTACGTTTTCGACGTCCTCGTTCTGGAGATACAGAAGATGAAAGGTTGACTTCCGTGGTAGTAGGTACGGTTTAAACGCTGTCCAGCACTTAAGGTCAGAACAAGTCGAAGCGGTAGAAACAGGATGAACGTCAGGAGTAGTCGTACTCTTGGTACATGAATCATTCAAGCAGGTCACAGGAGGATACATAGGGGTCTCAACAGTGGGAGACAGTGAAACTGGTACCGGAGAGCCGAGGAATTCTTCTACTGTTACGGTAGTGGGACTGTTGCTGCTACTGCAAAATACAGGATCCGGGGGGAGGAACATTTGTCACTAGATAGTTCAGCTTCAAAAAAGACTCAGCACTAGGTAGAAGTTTAGAACTGTTAGGAACTACTGGTAAAAAAGCATTTCCCCAGTTACAGAGGGGGTGGAGGCTGGCACAGAAGAAACAAGCTCAGCACTGGTATTAACGGAAAGAGGTTTCGGTTGCACACAGGAATAAATACTATAATTTGTAAGGTCTGGTGTACTATTAAATTGTAAAGGGGGAGGGGGTCCCCTCAGTGATTCCATGTCAAAAGGGCCCGGACAAAAATGCGAGGACAGAAAGTCCCGAGTCAAAACGGCCCCTCGTCAAAAGGGCCCCAGTCAAAACGGCCCCGCATCAAAAGGGCCCGAGTCAAAATGCCCCGTGTCAAAAGGGCCCGGGTCAAAAGGACCCTGCGTCAAAAGTGCCCCGGAAAAAATGGCCCGGGTCAAAAGGGCCAGGGTCAAAAGGGCCAGGGTCAAAAGGGCCCCGCGACAAAAGGACGCGGGTCAAAAGGGCTCCGAGTCAAAAGGGCCCCGTTCGAAAGAGCCCGAGTCAAAAGGGCCCCGGTCAAAAGGGCCCGGCGAAAAAGGGCTTGAGTGGAAAGAGCCCGGGTAGAAATAGTCCCACGGTCAGAAATCCTGAAATCAAACAGAAGTGGAAATCAAAGATGCACGAGGGGATAGTTCCACCTTGGTAAGTTGAAGTGATTGTCCAATAGAAGGAAGAATATCAGTGGTTATTAGATACAAAAATTAAACTTGAATGGTGATCTTAATTTTGTTTGGTTGCTGTTTGTTCTGCAACAAAACCTATCGCTTAAGTCGGTTCTCGATTTAAGTTTGCTTTCAACCGCGTCTCTCTGAGTTTGTAGACGTGGAAGACCCGGGTTCGATTCCCGGCGGGATCTCATGTGGTTTGAATTCCTCGTTAATCAGTAGGTCCACATCTCATACAGCCTCGCTGCTGAAAGGGATGCTAAAGTGAAAATCATTTCATATCATATCTCTTAGTCTGTATTCTCGAGACCTAGCCCAATCAGACTATCTATTAATATATGTTCCCTTAGTTCTAAAATTCAATTTCTGCCCGTGAATCAAAGTAGAAAAATACGTATTATATGAATAGTATTATCTTGAAAACGTTTCTTTAATTTTGGTGTAAGAACATACATGTGGATCTCCATACAGGTTTAGTCAAAAATATTGGGACAGAACAATAATAACGATAAGAGTGGACGCATGCAAATTAAATGTTGCAATTATTGTTATTGCAAAAACTGCATTGGCTGGGAGTGTGGTCAGCCTGGAAGCCATTTTGAATTATACTATATTGCGGATCGTACAATGGAAAAGGCTATGATCTTACACTTCAGTTTAGGCTTTATATTTCCACATATGTGGATGTGAACTCATTTCTGACACATTACCATTTGTTTATGAGATAGGGTGTTTGACATATGTATCGAATAGAAAAAAGTATCATGGCAGGGCAGTAACAAAGAGACAAATGGACAAAGGAAAAGTAAATGTTACAGGTTGGTATTGGTGTTAAAACTGCGTTAAATGATCATGGCACCCAACTTGAATTCCACATATTATATACCATAAAATATTTTCAAAAATACAGGGGTATTGTGTCACATACATTTAGGCTAGAATCTTGCTACAAACGATAATCTGAATTAGGAATGCGCACGAGAAAAGATTTGAGGCTGTCTCGCCTCAAAAATGTACTGTAAATGTGATGTCTCGACTCAAAAAATGTGCATTTTTCTATTGAAAGAGTTGTGTCTCGACTCGGATATTCTCAGGAAAATTCTGTCTCGACTCGTCTCGTGCGCATCCCTTACCGAGTCGACTTTAGACCGATCTCTATTCATTTACGCGATAGTGTGTGCTAAGTTTGACATTTATTAGTGACTAACTAATAAATAGTACTTCATTGTGTTCTTAACGTTTCTGTTCATTTGCTTGCGTTTGTAAGATATTGAGAAGTTACCACATATTTATAACATAATTTAATAGTAAGTATATTTGTGAAAATGAAATCTGTAAGTTTTACGTCCCACGGTTATGCCGGTTAGGCTAAAGGAGACGGTGATAATGAGAGATGAGTGAAATGGTGGAATGAAGAAAGTGGGAGGAAACGGGAGAACCCCGAGAAAACCCACGAGCACGGTGTTTGTCCACCACAAAGTTCACTTGGCGGGGGCTGGGATCGAACCCGGGACCCCAAGCACCAGAGGTGAACGCTCTACCACTGAGCCACCGCGCCCCCCAAGTATATTTGTGATTAATTGTTACTTTACGACTATAAAGCAAAAGAATGCTTTAAATATGCAGTTTCGAATATCTGATAGAGCTCAACAACGTCGTTCAAATAGTAGTGGGTGATAACCAGAGTTGCTAACAAGCTAGGTGTTTCCCAGAGTTCAACGCAATGAACTTTTGTAAGCTATTTTCTTTATGGAAATTCATTCTGAAGAATGATTAGTACCATTCTAAGAGTTCGAATAACATATGTAATTGCAGTAGTCAAACCTTTAGTATGATGCTAATCATATGTCAAAACGACTCTGCATAAGGCGGTATAAGTTTAAACCCTAGGAGATTGCGTTTAGTGCATAAAATAACGGAAGACGACTTTGATTGCCGCATTGAGTTTTGCGAAGTAATGATATGAAATATCGATGACAGCAATATTGTCGTAAATGACATGGTATTCTCTGGTAACTTTCAGACTGCCAGTTTAAGGTCCCACATTATGCCCTTTAGGATGAAGATGATTAAAGGAAGTAAATGATGATGAAAGAACAGGTGACATCAAAAGGAAACGAAGGTACCCCGGGAAAACTCACGTATACAATATTGTCCACCACAACCTTGCTTGGCCGGGAATCGAACCAGTAGTCCTACACACCAGAGCTAAGTGTTCTACCACTGAACAACCGTGCCCCTTCCTCCTTTGATGAAGTGATATTTACCTTATATTCTCTGGTGAACCAAAAAAATTATCACTATTGGAGCGATGAAAACCCGCATTGATGGGATGTTATTTCCAAGAACAGAAGAGCAGAACCTACTGACAGAAATAAGCTACATTCTTAATTAGAAATATTACAAATGATATAAAAGGGATGTTAAATTAAAAGTAGGAATGCAAAATTTTTTTGAATACGAACTGTGGTTTAATTAGGAATACAGCTGGTAAATAATAATATTGGACTACTAAGGTATTCAGAAGTCTTGCTAGAGGAAATATAAATATTTGAGATTATTATTATTATTATTATTATTATTATTATTATTATTATTATTATTATTATCGAATTGAAAGTTCAATGATGCATCTGAAATCAGGTAAAAGATCAGAAAAAAAGTACGTGTAGTGAACAAGCGGTAAGTAATGTGTGAAGTATTAAGGGCTTGCATCGAGGGTGAAAGATAAACATGATTGGGAGCGAATGACATACGATATTGCATTGTGGACGACCCCTCCTGTACACGTCGTTCTTTGTCTAGGCCTTACTGACATGGAATCAAGTAAAAAATAATGAAACAAGAAGTATATTATAAACAAAAGATCCTTACTAAAAACTATGTAATTTCTCCACTAAATCTCATCAAATTATATATATAGATATATACAATATTAACAACTTGACTTGTTTGAACATTACATTATTCTTATTATAGTAGTAATGGCCTGACCTGAGGATACTTTTGGCACCTGGGTCCCTGCCTCAGGACCCATGTTCCCTGGCCCGGGGCAATGACTTAGGGGTACATAGGATCAGCCTCTCTAAATTTTGGCAGGGGTACCTTGGTCCACCCCCTAAATTTTGGCAGGGGTACATAGGACCACCCCCGTTACATAGGTACCCTTTTGGAAATTGCCAAATCTAAATATTTGATGTGGTAGCCTAGGACCACAGTATGTACCTCTATCAGTATTGGGGGTTTATGTCGTTCCCTTTCATGGGTAAAAAATTGTCATAAATTCAAAATTCGAAGGTTTTTGACCTAATTTCTCCCCTTTGATGAGGTGTTATTATCCCATATGGTTATATAGATGGTTATATAGGCGTATACAGTGGTCCATTACCTTTCATAAGACATGGGTATGTTAATGTACCCCTTGAAAATTTTGGGAGGGGTATCTTGCCCCACCCCCTAAAATTTTGAAATTGCCCAATTTAAACATTTGGTATTATAGTACAGGACCCTAATATGTATTATGATAAATTTGGATGGTCCCCCTCGTTCCCTTTTAGGGGTACCAAATTGCCAAATTATAAACCTAAGCAATACGCAGTACCACGTGTTTGCTCTTTCGGCCCAATTTATCCCCTTGGATGAGGTCCTATTAACTTATATGTTTATATGAGCGTATACAGGTGTAAATTTCCTATCATAAGACATGGGTATATTGGTGCGCCCCTTTAAAAATTTGGGAGGGGTACCTTGGCCCACCCCTTCAATTTTAGAAATTGCCCAAATTTAAACATTTGGTATAATAGTATAGAACCCTAGTATGTATCACTATAAATTTGGGTGGTCCATCTCGTTCCCTCTCATGGGTACAAAATTGCCCAATTTTAGTACAACCACGTGTTTGGTCTTTTGGCCCAATTTATCCTCTTGGATGAGGTTCTATTACCTTATATAGTTACATGGGCGTATACAGTTGTCCAATTCCTATCATAAGACATACGTACATTTGTGCACGCGTTTAAATTTTTGAGGTGTACTTTGGCCCACCCCTTTAATTTTGGAAATTGCCCCTTTTATATGTTTGGTATTATAGTATATGACCCTAATATAAACTACTATAAAGTTGGGTGGTTCACCTCGTTTCCTTTCATGGGTACGAAATTGCCAAATTTTAGTACAACCACGTGTTTGGTTTTGGCTCAATTTATCCCATTGTATGAGGTCCAATTACCATATACGGTTATATGGTCATGTATATATTGGTCCATTTCCTATTATAAGACATGGGTACATTGATGCACCCCTTTAAATTTTTGGAAGTGGTACCATGGCGAACACCCTTAAATATTGGAAATTTTCCAATTTAAGCATTCGGTATATAGTACATGCCTCAACATGTATCATGATAAATTTTGGTGGTCCACCTTGTTCCCTTTCATGACTAAAAATTGCAAAACTATAAATATAAGCAATATGTTGTACCACGTGTTTGGTTTTTGGCACAATTTCTCCCCTTTGATGACGTTCTATTACCTTATATGGTTATATGGACATGTATATGGGTTCATATCCTATCATAATTGATGCACCCTTTAAAAATTTGAGAGGGGTACCTTGGCTCATCTACTCGGGTTTAGAAATTGTTTAATATAAGCATTTGGTATCATAGTACAGGACTTCAATATGTATCACTATAAATTTGGATGGTCCGCTTCGTTTCCTTTCATGGGTAAAGAACTACCAAAAATCAAATTTCGGAGGTTATTGACCGCTTTCGATAAGAATTTAACACGTTATATGGGTATGTACAGAGGTTTATTACCTTCATATGTTTATGTTCCCTTTTAAATTTGGGAATTATCAAATAACAAAATTCGGTAAACTTTTTCTAGGACCCATTGTAGATGTTGATGTTCGTCTTATGGCCAAATATTCAAAATTTAAAGGTTATTGACCGGCTTTATTATTGAATAAGTACACGATTTATTACTTTTTCATAAGACACAGGTGTATTTGTGTACCAATCTTAAATTTCGGGGGGGTGTAAATTTCTTTTTGTCGTATCAATAATTGGTAATTGTTCTTAAAATTGAATAGTATCTCATTCATTCGGTAAATCATTGTGAAATATTAGTATGATCACGTGATCAGTTATTGACCTATAATGGAATTAGGAGTCCAGGACATTGGTACATTAAAACTTTGTAGGATAATTTCAGAATTGTCAAATGAAATTGCGTCATTGGTTTTGATTATTCCAGCCTATGGACCAAATATATACGTAAGCAATAAGATGTACCACGTGATTGGCATTGATGAGGTAGCGTACAGGGATCATTTCCTTTGTTGTGGTACTTCCTATGTTTGAGTACACACTTGTAGAAAACAGTTGGTTCTACTCAAGTAAACAATTGACGGGCATTATTGACCTTATTGAACATATAATGATATGATTAATTCTAAGACTTAGGTATATCAAGAGAAGTATTCTTTAAATTTGGGAATTGTGATAAAGAGTATTTTAACATAAGGCGCGACATTTGAAACAATACTTTGAACTTTAGTCACAGCTCATAGTCTAAGATCGTTTGTGGTATTTGATTTGTCTTTGAGCTTTAGAAATCTGATAGCTAACCTTATTCAATCTTATGACTCATATTCTTAAGGGAATACATGCTACAACACTGAAATTTAGTCACAAGGTGATGTAATCTGACACTGGCAAAGTTATTGTTGATGCAATTTGATTGGTTGATTGCTATCTTTGGTGCAATCTCATTGGTTGATGATTTTCAAATCTTTGCTTCATTAAGTTTTAAGTTTTGTTTAACATTTAAACAGTTTTTCAAATTTTTCTTTTAAAATTTTTATTTGAAACTGGTTTGAAATTTGTTCGTTTGATATTTTCAGTTTTAAAATTTTTGTTTCAAAATTTTTGTTTGAAATTTTTGTTTCAAAATTTTGTTTGATTTTTTGTTTGTAAATTTTTTGTTTGTAATTTTATTGTTTGTAATTTTTTTGTTTTCAAATTTTTGTTTCAAAATTTTTCGTTGAACATTGTTGTTTCGAAATTTTTGTTTGGAAATTTCTGGTTTCAAATTTTTAAGTTTGTGTACTCATTAGTAAAGAACCGGAACTGTTTAGGAGAAAATTTGGTTTCATTTTTTTTCGTTTGAATTTGTTTTTGTTTGAAAATTTTTGTTTGAAATTTGTTTGTTTCAAAGTGCAGTTTGACATTTTTTAAAGTTTGTGCCCTCATTAGTAAAGAACCAAAACTGTTTAGAACAAAAGTATCTTGCAGCACTGTTTATCATGATGCAAAAGCACACGTCAGAACATGAGGTTTTACTTGAAATGAAAAAACACTAATCATTGAAATGGATCATTTTATTACACTTCACTGGTTAATCACATACATGCATACTAGATAAAGAATCTGGATATTGTCGATACAATATATTTTGAACTTCTTGCACTAGTTTGTCTTTAGCGTATAATTATAATTCCAGTTGAAGTCTTTTAAAGTCTATTGCAATGTCAATTGGTGGAAACTCAATGTCCACTTGATCAAAAATAGTGTTTATCAATACAGGTATGCACCCACGAACGATGGTGACAACCATCACAACATCTAGATACATGTTGTACAATATGCATGACACGTTTCTCAAAATAGTACTTTTTCAGGAATATACTTGTTTTGTTGCACACTTCATTTCCATGTTTAACACACTGGAATACGTTGATGAATTGGTTCCATTCCGTTTGCGTTAGATACACCATGTTGCGAGGGACATGCAATGTACTCTTTTTACGTAACAGCACCATCTCTTCGAGGACTGTACGCAGCACCACTTCATGATTTGAGCCTAATGATTTGACTATGGTCACATTTAGCTCATCATGAAAATAATCATTCATATGGTCGATTCGTGAACATAATATTTGCCATTCTTCACAGCTCAGTTGTACACAAAATTGTTCTGCTTTGCCCAATCGAATCATAGGTTCAAATGTTCTAGCACTGATAGCAATCATCACATGTTTTGTTTGAAATATATTGATTGGATAAACACCAGAAATGATCTTAGACTATGAGCTGTGACTAAAGTTCAAAGTATTGTTTCAAATTTCGAATAAGATAAAATTCGTTGCGCCATATAATTTTATGATAAAATTACGCGCATCTCTTTACTTTATTTCATAGTTCTACCATATTTACTTTTTTAATATTCGACGACATTTGCCATCGAAATTCATACAGTTATACGCATAATATTATTATTATTATTATTATTATTATTATTATTATTATTATTAATAATAATAATAATGATAATAATAATACTAATAATAATAATAATAATAATAATAATAATAATAATAATAGAATTACAGTATCACTTACGTAAACAAACCTTTCCAATACAGAAAAATAACTTTCACGCTGGGATTCGAACCCGAGTCACTGAATTGGCAGTTCTCTGCTTTCACACTTGATACAAAGATAAGAAAATAAACTAGTAGCTATGTTATATAAACATAGCACACACTATTTCTACACGTGTTGATGCAATTCAAAGAATGAGAAAATAATGTCTGCCGGCTTTTGCAGGAATATAAATCGTCACCAGTTAAAAACAATGAGGTAGCCTCATCTTGAAGAACGCTTCGTGATATTTTCCTCATTGACGAAGGTCTTTATCACTTGTTTTTGAGTTAAAGAAGGAAACCTGGAGTAAGTCATTGTGACACTCATAAGGAACGTCTCCTTATACGAGTATTAGTACGAGTATTTTGCGTATAGTCTTACATGCAATGCTTTTAACTAGCTACAAGTTTAGGCGGAAGATGAAGTGACGAGGTAGGTAAGTGTTTAGGGCATTGAACTTATATTCGGCGGACCCGCGTTGAATTCCCGGTCAGGTTCTAACTTTTTCAAATATTTCAATTTCAATACATACTCAGTGTGACAAGCAAGATTTTCTCTAGTCCAGAAAGAAAAAAATGTTGGAATGAGGAGTATTGGACAAGGTCTCTCAATGAACGCAATCATTTACTAACTTATTTCTAGCAGTTGTTTTCGTCTACTTTCAAGCATTTTCTGATTCATGTGTGATCAGTGTTTTTATTTCTTTGAATATACAGTATATAGTGAAATAATAAATTACATACACAACAATATTGAGATTAACATATGATGTTCATTGGACAACACGCTCTGAACAAACTTATCTCAGAATGGAGAAATGTTTCGTGCGTCACGTACTCACAATTTTACTTGCATAAAGACTGGATTCAGTGCTACCAACTGTTGTCAGTGCCGAGAAAAGTTACGTGTAAATTGGGTTGCATCTCTCCGTTCTCACAACTGCAAATTACATGGACCCCAAGTTGTGGAATTAGAGCACTTAGTGGGGACAGACTTGTGTTTGGGTGTACATAGATTTTCCTAACACGATTTTCCTAACACTATTTGCTATTGATCTAAAATATTCCAAGTAATATTTCCTTTTGTTTTCCTTTTCTTTTTCTTTCCTTCTTTCCTTTTATTTCTTACTTCCGAATTTTGCGACACCTTACTTCGGCAGTCAGGGCCGTTGCCCCTCTCACCCGTACCATGACACGGAACTGATCAATACCAACCTTCAAATCCTTTCTGTGTTCAAATGAATCGTAACTAGGCTGTCGTAATAACTTTGAATAACACTGTATACAGATCCACATGTACGTTCTTTCAACACAAATCAGGTGGTGTCCACTGAATAGTTTTAATCTAATAAGCATTTTTTATTTTTCATGTTTTTCAGGCTATATCTCAGGCATTTTTGGCGTGAGGCCCTTTTATCGCGGGGTCCTTTTGACTCGGGACCCCTTTTTGCGAAGGGCCTTTTTGACTTGCGCCCTTTTGCCGGGGGCCCTTTTGACCCGGCATTTTTGACGCAGGGCCATTTTGACACAGGACCCTTTTGACTCGTGCCCTTCTGACCCGGACCCCTTTGATGCGGGGCCCTTTTGACGCGGCCCTTATGACCGGGGCCGTTTTGACTCGGGCCTTTTTGTAGTCGCCCTTTTGTCCGGGCCTTTCTGACGTGACACCCCCCTCAGTATCGTACGGACACCTGGAGCCACTGACGTTGACGTATACTCATGAGGCTGAACTGGCTTGGCCTGGCGATGAGGGCTGGAGGAAACGAGGTGACTTTCGCTATCAAACCTAGCACACGTTTTGAATTACCCAAAATAGGTAACCCAAAGGAGTAAATTAGAGATTGCCACATAGGAAGGAATGCTCCCTTTCAAAATCATTTTTAAGTGTTTCCGACCAGTTCGCACAGGATAATAATGACCTTTGGTGTATTTTTCTTCGTTCATAGAAATAATTTCGCCATACTGTCCTAGCACTTGCTTTCTTTGGGAATCCGAAATTTCCATAGGAACTGTATGAATTTTCACCAATTTGAACATGTGAGAAGCCGATTCTAAAGACAGTTTATAAGTACCTTGAGCGTCAGTATATGACACAACACCATTACGATCCATGAGGATCCGATCACAGAAGTCCGCCTTAGAAAATTGAATAAAAAGAAACTTAGCAGCAAAATCAAGTTCTATGCTCAAAACATCAATTAATGCAAACTTAAACTTATTGTGTACCCATTCACGTAAGTAAATTGTATTAGGGACATTTACTACACTCTGGAAGTTAATACGAATCGTATTAAGACGTAAGGAAGCCATTAGTCACTGAATAATCACAATTTATAATTTAGCGTTCCAAGAAAAAAATAATAAAAACAATGCAATTCAAATCACAGGCAGCAAACACAACACCAAACGAGGTCAAAAACATTAAGCAAACAGACACCACCCTGCACCAACCTCCAAGCACTCAACTCGTACGGACACAACACAGTGAACTATGTGAATTGCATGAAGGTAAGGGACGAACTGATCGTTGCTTGTTAAACGCTTAGTTTTTAGCATATTTCTTGTATTTGTATTTTATGTTCCCACTTCGACCATTTTTACTCTATTTTCTCAGTTTAGTAAGTGTTTCTGGCTTTCTCTTTCGGTGTCGACGTTTACTTACACTATGCACTATTCGTATTCACAGCTTGTGTCCCTCTGCAATGTCTTATTCAGATTAGACCTTTCTTCTTGTGCCTCAGTAAACATTTGATTGATTTAATTCTCATACTCTCCATGGATGGAGCGCAGGAATGCCAGACTCAAAAAACAGGTGTACATTTACTTTCCTGACAGATAATACTACGCGTATAATATTTGATTCTTACTGTTATACGTTTATATATAATGCGGAAATGTAACTAAGACAAACAAGTTTGTTAGCTCGTACTATACACCACAACCTCTGAAGGAATTTCATACGTATATATTACCAAGTAGAAATTTACTGAAGTGGTAAGACACTAAAAGAATCTTTGAAAGCAGAGGATAACCAGGGAAGGGTTCGGTGTATGTGTGGATCTCAAACTTTGTAAAAATATTTATAAGAATTGAGGTAAGGTTTTATTGCACTTTCTGTCTTGAGAATAGTTCCGAGACAAATGGATTAAAGATCCACACGTTCCGAGGGGACACGTTTATAACAAATACCACAAAGTGTCCCAAATTGGTGTTGAGTTAATATGATAATCAAAAATAAAAATCCGTGAAACAACAACACTTGAATAACTTATGCCTGCTTACGGGACTAGCATAAATAAAGGGGAAAAAGTGGGACCATGGGTTCCCACTGCGGGGGTCGAAGTTGCCCCCACTCTGGATTTGCAAAACGATTTCGGTTCTTTTTAGATACGTGTCAAAACACATTAGATTTATTTACATACTATAGTATTGAACGTATTCACTCTAGTTAAGCAATGTGCTTAAATAATAGCTGTTTTACATTAAGTGTGGCACAATGATAGAGCTATCACACCTTGTAAGTGGGGTTTTAGTTCGATCCCATCTCGCGTCAAGTGGTCTCTGTAGTAGACAAACACGGTGTGGTGGGTTTCCTTGGGGTTGATCCGTTTCCTCTCACCCCTTTGATTCCATCATTTCATTATTTTCATCATCACTGTCTCCCTCAGCCTATTCGGCATAATCGTGGTGCGTAAACTTGCAAGATTTCATTATGCATGTGATTCAAGGTCTGTGTATTCGCAACTTAGGTTACGTCACGTTCATGTCTCCTAATTCATGTACACATTGAATCTCATCAGAGAGAAATATGCATCACAGTAAAACCAAGTGAAATATCACCACTCAATTGCAAAAAAGATAAAATTATAGAAACTCGAACGTGAGATTGCTGCGTGGAAAGCAAGGAGTTTTCCAATACGCCATTACGAAACTCCGCGACACATTTAATTTATAATCATACTACTTTGCCACAAGCATAATCACATGACTTGTTGCCTCCAAATTGTAATTCACGTGGAAACGTATAATATTTTTTTCACAAGAACATGATCATTGTCAGAAATGAATAGAAAAAAAGAAACGCCCATATCCAGAATGGAACGTAGTACCTTCGCAACTTAAGACAGCCACTCTAACCGCAAGACTATTAAATAACTGCTTCGAATCGTCCTTATTCAATCATTTCCAACCACAAAATTATCTATTACACATAACAAACTGCGAAGGATCATTTTACAATCACGTTGTTAGCTATTTTAGCATACTATACGCGCGTTCTGTTTGAATACTCTGAATTCTTCTGCGAGACAAAAATACGAAACAGTAGTAAGGAAACATTATCATTAATCACAATATAGCAACGAAGCTTCTCGCAACATAATACAACGTGTATGTACTGTAGCGGTTAAACCATGTGACTCCTGTTCGGTGCACTCGGCTTCGAATTCACAGTGGTATATCTTGAATTTTTCATCAACAAAAAGACATCATTCGTGAATATAGCTGCAACGTAATGTAGAATTCCGTGAGTTCCATGCCGAAAAATATCAATGCAGGATTCAGAAGTGTTATATTTAATAACGATAGTAAAAATGACGTTAAATGAGAAGAGGCAAACAGAACTTTCACGTCATTTATTTGTCCATATTTTCTTTGTAGAAAAATTGTTGGACAGTTGGCTGTAATATTATCCACATAGTTTCAAATAATTTGATCAGTTCGTCATTATAGTAAACGGCTTAGCGGAATAAGCATGTGAAAACTGCCCCCAAGTATATCTGCATCAAATTTACAGTATCGATTAACATGTATGAGGAACTCAATTTTCAAAATTTTCAGCCCCCCAAGCGCTTTTGGAGGGGGGAAGGAAAATTGAAATTATTTTTTCTCCTGAACAGCTCAACCGATTTTCATGAAAAAATATGTTAGGTGTACTCAACGAGAGGAAAGTCGGAAAATATTTTTTTGAAATTTCTTGGGGTTGAAAAGTGAGTTTTTTTAATATTCAAAAAATAGTGGAACACCAACTGGGACACCCACAATTTTTTTGCCAGTTTTGTCTGGAGAGAATCTCTAACAACATATATTGTTTTCATTTTGTTTGCAAGTGTACCTCATGGTGAAAAAAGGCAAATATATCGTTGCTGACATTAGTCTTTGACCAGGTAATGTGGACTGCTTTGAAACAAATGCAAACTATTAGAATTAAATCTGTTATATCTGTAGTTTCGTGTGAAGAAGAAACAAACTTGTGAACCAAAGGCTTAAGGACAACTAACGTTATTAATATAAACTTTGCCGAAGATTATTAACTTACACCGTCATAAAAGAAATACGAGAGACTTTTTGAAACGAAGGAAAATAACATACAACTTTACAAGCGGAGGCAAAGAAACCTAACGTAACAAGACTAACGACAAATTATTTACACTGCAATAATCGTGGTTCAGTGGTCAAGGCGCTTTGAGTAATCTGGTCGTTTTTGCATCGAACCCACATCGGGCAATTTTTTATTTACTTAAGGAATTTTGATGGTGATTGATCAGCGATGACACGCGTTTTATTATATTCAGATATTTGAATACTTCGATGTTTCAATATTTGAAAAATGAAATATTCAGGAATAATAATAATATTAATAATAATAATAATAATAATAATAATAATAATAATAATAATAATAATAATAATAATAATAATAATAATAATCTTGTAAAATTTTAATATAATTAACGACATATTAATTAACGATATATGATGGTTTCATTTTAGGTTAAGGAATTCTGAGTCTGCAGTTTCACTTTTGAATGGTATTAGGTTTCCCCATGTTTTTCTCTATATATTTATTTTTTGAAAACACGTTAATGAGCAATAGAAAATACAACTGCTTTTCGATTCATATTGGTTTGGGTTAACAGCTTGAAAAAGAAATCTTTATGTTTAATGTCCAACGGTAATGCCTGTTTGGTTGAGAAAGACTATGATTGAAACAAGTGAATGATAATGGACGAGTTGGTGGAATGAGAAAGTGCGAGTGCTCCGAGAAAACCCATGAGCACGATGTTGTCAGTCTAAGCAGTGTTGGGTAACTTACTTGTAAAAAATGTAACGCGTTACAAGTTACTTTACTTTCTCTTAAAATGTAACGCGTTAGTAACGCGTTACTTGCAACAAGAAGTAAATGTTACTTTACATCGATAGGAACGCGTTACTTTTAGGTCCGGAAACGCGTTATTATTATTAATCACTTTATGTAAATACAAGGACAAACTTTTACTTGATATATGAACATTTGCGTATAATGTAACATTGATAAAATGCCATACTGTGTTCTTACTCGTAGGGATGCACACAACTGAGTTCGAGCGAGTTTTCTTTGAAACTCGATTCGACTAGAAACAAACATCTTTGTGCTCGAACCGAGAACTAGGTTTGAAAAATTTCCTCCAATTCGACTCGATTCGAGCCGAGCCAAATCCGGTGCGTAGTTTCGAGTACCAAATTTCACAATAGTAAATCCCCACGTTAAGCGGGTTTGCATATCCAAGCTCCTAACTATGAAAACCTTTACGATCACTCCAATCATTTCACAGATTCAACCTGTTGCATATAAGATATTAAGACGTAAAATTGAATGTAGTTTATATGAAAAAGACCTTTATGCATTGCAAGACCTGTAACGCCCAAATATTCACCACAAAAAAGTGTGGAGCAGGAGAGTACTTTACACAAAAGTCTAAAGAAGTTGTGTGAAGACGTACGAACTGGTGCAGCGGTTTGCGTCAATAATCTGTCAATCATAGGTTTATGTGTTCAAGCCCTATAGGAAGTATTCGTTTTTTTTCTCTTAAACGTGAGTTCCTTATTTTCATCAGAGGACTGAAAACATTTCTTTGAATAAATCTTTGGCAACTATTTTTCTCTCAAATTCGATTAGAAAGGATCATTATATGAATTGCAAATTTAAAATCCAAAACTGAAAACAAAATATTAAGTATGTTCAATATTTCATTATTATCTTTTGATTTATAATGAAAAACTAATTATAAGCATTGATGATTTTAGAAGATTCTCTCCGTGTAATGTTCAATATATGAATGGCAGGAAATTGATAGAACATTATTAGTCCACTTTGAGCATGATCGAAGATATGGCCACGAATTTATGTGTACAGGATCTAAAATTCTCCCACAGGCTATGCCCTGAAATCATCACTGTTTCAAAGGTTTCCTTAACAAATACCTAGGTAGAATATTACATTTATTTCTCGTTCTACGTTTTGAAATGACAAATTCATAATTTTAAAGATAATTATAATACGATAAGCATAAAGGTTCATAGAAATATTGAAGTAAATAGTATTGTGTAAGTTGTCGGTTTCTAATCGGATTAAAACTAGAATATTCGTTTGCATCGCAATTTAAAGTAAATCCTCCCTATATATAATTCTTATTGGAAAGCATGTTTAACTCCAATTACTTAATCAATATAGTTAATAATATATTTTTGTTACAATATTTTTACTATTTAATGTCGTATACACTTCATTTCTCAAAGCAAAACCTCGCATATGTATAGTGGGCTAGTGAATATTATCAAATAAATTATCATTTAGTTTACGTAAATACTGCATCGCCTGATTTGAAGCTTCGTACTTTAACTAATAATAATAATAATAATAATAATAATAATAATAATAATAATAATAATAATAATAATAATAATAATAATAATAATAATAAGTAAATCATGGGCATATCTTATAAGAATTTCAGGCTTACTCCATAAATGAATTCAACGTGGTCTCTATTCGAAGTTTTATTTATTTGAATCCGATAGAAATACAAGGAGAAACTTCGGAAACAAAAATTGTTACTTTGGTGGGACTGGAACTAACCTTTAAGAGTTCCTTTCAAGTTACAAATGCCTTAGACACTTTCTTTCTTGTCTTTAAGTTAACTGATTCACTGAACGTATCTGAGTAAGTTGTCTTTATTTTCTACTAGGTTATACACTTTTTGCAATAATTTCTATTAAGCCTGAACGACCGGAACACGAATGCAAAACATTTAAGACAATTAAAATTCCCCCACCGGGAACCGAACCGTGGACCCCGTACACCAAAGGCACACGTGCTAACCACGAGACCAGCGGTAAGAACGAAAGAAATCCGATTTCAAGTGTCTGAAATTTATGCTTTGGAAGTATATTGGAAGTATATTGGAAATGTATATTTTTCTATTGGAAGAGCTGTGTCTCGACTTGAATTTTGTCAGGAAAATTCTGTCTCGACTCGACTCTGCGCATCCCTAAGGATGGACAGTTTGAAGAGCCCAGTATTCCAAAGCTGGCGGGGTAATTAACTACACCATTACGCAACATCTATTTCAGATACAACCATTATAATACACTTCATTTTCACAAGCTTGTTCTTATAATAACTATATCGATTTTTTACTTAAATTCAATTATAGTTAATTGTTTCTTATGTCGCACCTAATATTCATGCTATACAGTATAAAAGAAGTACAAGTTCAATGTAAATAAATATAAAATTAATATATTATAGATTACTGGCATTGCGATTTAATACGATTTTAAGCAGTACATATTTTCTAAATAATTGTTCAAATAGGTTTATAAGAATCCAGATTATGAGGTACCGTAAAGTTTTGTAATGCAAAAAAATCAAGCATATATATATATATATATATATATATATATATATATATATATATATATATATATATATATATATATATATATATATATATATATATATGTGTGTGTGTGTGTGTGTATTTTAGGGGACTTCAGGGCTTGAACCCCCAAATTTTTATGTTTGTTCAAATAAAATATTGTAAAGTGAATGAAATATCTTGTAGCATGTTCACATTTCCAAGAATGAATTTAGCAAAGCCCATCGAAATATATATATGAATACTTTTCATTTTGGACGTGTGGTTTTAGGATTCAACTTTGTTCACATTTATCATTTTTGGTGTTTTCGTAAATGAATTATGTACATGGCGGGCTAGTAAATGGACAGGGATTTGAAAAGTGACAGTTTGTCGGATAATATGTCTCCAATCACTTCACAGTAGATATATATATTTATAAAAAAAGTTCTCATATATTTAAGAAAAAGGAAGAAAAAATTCAACTTTACGCACGGAGGCTCGAACCGTCGCTCTTCGTTTCAGAAATGTCAATATCAGTAGTAAACCCACTTGACCACAGACGCAACTTACTAGAGCTTTTGTTATAATATTGTTAATAGAATCGCTCCAGCACAGGTTTCTACTTGAATGTTTAAATATCCATTTGCTGTCGTTTTCAGCAATTTCTCCTTAAGGTAATGGTTGATTTTGCATATTGGAACTGTGCATAAGGTGTGCAGTCAATATTAATCTAAAAAAGTAGTTTGATTTTGTTTTTACATTTTCATATCGCCCGGATGACAGTATGATTTGTAGCTAGTGTCTATATAAAGAACGGCGGGAACATGCAATTCCCTGTGTATACATCTGCGGAAATTGTGACGGATCTAGGCTCACTTTTTCGGACTTAGTTTCTGAACAAGTTTGCAGCTATTTGAAAACAGATGTGTACAGTTATTTCTAGTAACCTTGAACGACAGGGACGCGAACACAGATACATCGAGGACGTTTAATATTTCAAAGGCTCTCCCACCGAGAATCGAAACTGAGACTCTGCCTACTGAACTATCTGATGGGTGGGTTGCCTGGTTCGTTCCCAAGGGAAGTAAGCTTGTGACCACTCTTGGAAAGTAACGTAACGCAAGTAACTGTTTACATTTTTCCAAAGTAACTGTAAGGGTAACGTGTTACAAATTTTTAAGTATCGTAACTAGTTTGCGTTTCTTTTTTCCCGTTATATTTCGGAAGAGTAACTACAATGTGTATATATATATATATATTAAAACAAATGTTTATTTCCTTTAAGTGAATTTCTCAGAATGAAACAATCGAGAATGAACTACGTATGTCAGTGACCAACAGTCACAAACACACAGAGAAACAGATAAGTTCGTAGTGCCACTTGCTGTTTTTGGGAGAACAGGAAGATGAGACGGAAAGTGTTCCTTTGTTTAAAATTATAACCGAAGGGCACTATTATGTGCAGGATTAATTCTCTCTTTCTCTCTCTCTCTTATGTTTCACAAATATTACAAATTTCGAGCATTTTTGAAAATTAGCTATGTTTTATGTGTGATTATTTGGTAGTAGTTTTTAGTAGACGGTTCTCCAAATAACTCTCAACTAACACAGTAGTAACCAATGTTTTGTTTACTGATTTTCTAGAGGGGAAAGAACTTAAACTCTTGGCTAGCACTTGGCAACTTAAAAATTGCGACCCCCTTCTCGGCCAGGGGTGCCCATTCCTCCAGGTCCTTGAAAAAAATACAGGTATGTCTTCAGGTTTCCGTTTCGAGGCGGTATTAACTGTAGCAAATGAAGTTTCGTCACTGCAATTTCATTATACGACATTTTCTCCCAATGGATATGTCCCTGTCTTTACAGGTATTTCTTTACCTAATCTCAGTAACGAATGTACAAGAAACAATTTATTATTACTATCGGAATTGGGGGAAAGAAGTGGAGTTTTTAAGTATATATATAATTAAGAGTAGCTTCTTTTTTCTAATACGCTACAGTGTAATTCTCAAATAAATATGAATAACGTACCCGACATTCACTTTTCAGTTGCTATTTTCTTCATTCTCTATATAAAACGTGTCTATTATGATGTTTTTTTGTTTCTTATTCCATATTGCTGGAATATTCCTCACTAATTCTATTAATATGTCTTTCATAATCACATTTAACAGTGCAGCAAAACCTCTCGAGTATAGACATACAGAATTCTCTGCAGACGAAATTTTAAACAAATGAAGACTTTATTCCTTGCAGCGCTTCAAGGAGAACCAAAGAGAGCATGAGTCACAGCGGTGCTTCCGCTGAACATCGATGTAAAAACAATCTCGGTTGTTTATCATCGCGACCACTGATTCACCCTCGCGGTCGACTTCTAGGTCGCAATGTAGTGTACCTGCATGTGATAGCCATTTGAATCCACGTGTTTTTGCCAGTATCGAGAGTGACACCTCGACCTCGATCGCGAGGTCTCTTCAGTATCTTTCTACCCTTGGGCCTTATTTTAACAACTTGTGCAAATGCCCGGAGGTTCCAGACGTCCTGGCTACGCCACTGGTAGCATGCATTTTCCTATATATCATCAGTCTGTGTTCACTTCTACCTTCATCCATAATTTTATTCTTTCAAGCCAGAAAGAATACATTCGTTCTCCTTCGCATTTGGCATTCTTAAAAATAAAATTATGTTGTAATTAAACGTGCGATTTTGCCATTTCCAATGTACATTTCTGTCCCCTCCTCCGCGAAACAAATCTCATGGGCGCAACTTGCGTGTATGGTCCCCCTTTTCCAAATAGAAAAATTGATTTCTTTCTATATTTTCTGCAAGACTATTGCCAAAATATAGAATTTCATATCCAATATTTCTATTTACTTGGTACTGGAAGTAATAGAATTGGAAATTTTTTTTTTGTATGTATAATTGTGCAAAACAGCCATGGATAAATGTTTTGTGCTGCTATATATAAATGTATGAAAATTATTAGGAAAGTTTATGGAGGGGTGGAAAATATTCTTCCCAGGCAGAGACAACAGTAATTAAGTTAGTGCCAGGGAAAGAAAAACTATAGACGGGGAATTTCCTTAGCTTTCCCCCTTATAAAAGCGTTTTGTAAGTAACAAACGTTCTGTGTTGACGTCCGCCTAGCGTTCAGTGTGGCTCCGTGGATGAGTGAGTATAGTTGTTACCATAGCCGAGTGGTTGGAGTTCGCATCAAGCCGCCGTCGAGACAACACGGGTGCTCTGGTGCTTCCACAGTGTACTATAGCCTATAGTATCGTAGATCATATATACGTTAAGTGTATTTCATAGCTCTGATTACTATATCAAAGCAAAACTACTGAAGTAGGAGTTATACTCCGTACTCTCAATTATTGCCGTTTCGGCGTAGTGTCGGTGTATCAGTGCAAACGTGAATATGGAATATTAAAAAGATCTTCAATTTAAACTAGAATTTGACAAGAAGTTCCCTGCAGTTCGACCAGTCCCCTTGCAAATCTACCATTGGATGAACTCCACTTTCCCAGGTATTTTTGATCACATCAGTGCCATGCAGTTAAATAGTGAAAATTTTTGTATTTTTCTAAAATTCAAAACGCAACAGGAATACGATGACTTTGCAGCTCATGTCCCTAGTGAGGTCCCATTCACTCATTCAAATAAGGAAGTGAGTTTTGTTCGAATTATTTCCGCAGCAGATCCGCCTACCCTCCTTCGTGTGTTTGAGTTCCCTATCGAGGCACCGAACAACTTATTGAGTGAAGCTCTTAGTGCATATGGTTTAGTGATTAAAATAGAAGATCAGGAATGGGCCCCTCCTTATCCCCCTGGTATTAAAACTGGAACTCGCCATGTACATATTAAACTGACATCTCATGTACCATCCCGACTTCTAGTCCATGGTTATAAAGTAGGAGTATCATACAGTGGACAGCCGATTACATGTTTCCGATGCCAAAGCTCTATGCACACCGTAGCGAACTGTGTACTGAAACGGGGGGCTCAACCCCGAGGGGCAACGAGTGTAATCCCGACCACTTCTCCGTCCCTTCCTCGCATGACAGAACTCGGAAAAGTGACTCCTAAGACATCCTACAAATTAGCCCCACCTGTCATTTCTACGAAATCTGGTAACCAAGAAGATGATCTTGAGCATCGACCCTCGGTTCCGGACCCAAAGGAGTTCCCTGTACTTACAATAACGTCTCTTGAGAAAGCAAAGGACGATATCCAACTTCCCAGTAAACGAGTGAATTTATCGCCTCCATCGGAGGCCTCCGGCATACGAGTAGAGCAGCATATCACCTCACACAACATGGAGGTTGAACCACATCCCTCACCAGTTGAGGATAGCGAGGTCCCGAAAGAGACACAGGAAGAGCATCTTGAACCCTTTGAAAGCGAGTTTCTCCAGCATGAGACACAAGGAATTAAATTTAGCGATGTTATTTCTAAACAAAAAAGACGGAAATTATCCCGGAAGGAAGAACTGAATTCTCACTTGGAAGGCAGCCAAGTCTCTCTGTCTTGTGATCGAGACCCACGGACTCGCCCACAGCAGGTGTTTGAAACAGATACATAAGGTATTGGTCTTCAAGGTCAATGGATACGAATTCACCCCAAGTAGTGTGGTGTGTGCCTCCGTTGGTTTGTTCTTTCTCTACGTCACGTGTGTACAACACAAGTGCCCTCCGATTCTAATAGTGCAAGAGTGCAGAGTGGAACAGCGGTATTTATCACGTATACAAACAGGAAATCCTTGAGTGTGAGTTGTGTTTAAATCTATCGTCGCCGTTAGGTTTTATTTTTTACCTGCAGCACTTATCTTCATAAACATCTATCATGGATTTTGTAAGTTATTTTTTGCTTCACTTCTTAGTTTTATGACTCATATTAACTTTGAATAGCGCAAACTTACGTAAATATCGACATTGCACAGAAGTGTTATACTACGAAATTTTCCTCTATATGACTGTGATAAACTCTTTATCCTTTCTCACGATAAATTTAAATCGCGCAAGTAGTGACTATAAAAAAGCATATTTAAACCAATTTCTCGTATGTCATAAACCGGATGTAGTTTGTGTGCAAGAACTTATACATGATTCATTTCACAATATGATGGACTATGATGTGTTTGCTAATTTATGACCCACCACTGGAGTAGGGATGTTTATCAGAAAAGGATTGGGGCATACCAATCTTACTCTCTCCCCTGACGGACGTATTATTCATTGTGTCATACAGGGGCACCTGGTCGTCGGACTATATGCTCCTTCTGGCTATACAGCTAAGAAGGAATGGGCTGAATTTTATGGCCAAAGTTTGCCACAATTCCTGCCTCCTAATATTTCTCGTATGGAAATTATGGTTGATTGGAATACTACTGAAACCAGTACAGATTCAATTCCGCCCCCCCTTGTCCCGCATTTTTGGAATTTTTGCGGGACTATCACTTAAGGGATGTAGTCATTGTTTAGAATTCACCGAGGACCTATACCCATTGTACTTCACATTCGAAAAGTAGGATTGACAAAATATACGTCACTCCTGACTTATTTCACACTATTATTGACGTACAGACTATTATACCATCTTTCAGCGATCATGCAGCGATCAAGCTCCACATAAAAACAGATCAACCCTTGCCAGCCCTTAGCAGGCGAGGATACTGGAAGTTAAATACATCCTTACTTCACCACGACGGTTATCGGGAGGAACTGGAACAACAATATTCCTATTGGGAAAGGATGCAACAATATTTTCCAGATCTCGCCTCTTGGTGGACGACATTTCTTAAACCTAAGATCGCCCGGTTCTTCCAAGGTAAAGGACACGAAACACGACACGATCGGCAGTTGATGTTTGAATTCCTCTATGAGGCATTGCGTCAGGCATGGTGTGCGGCCCCCTCACTACAGAATAAACGCACAGTGCAACAGCTCAAACTACGACTCCAAAATCTCCAGGCTCCCACACTCATGCCTTCTTTTATTAATGAGACCACATATTATAGGCTTGCCCAGGAAACTGAACTATTTACGACGTTGCACGTCTATTGCACCGGCGGAAACAAGCTACAATAGTAGCTTTCCGACTCCCGAATGGTGATAGGACTAGTGATTCGATTCAGATCTTAAATGTTTTCCGTGAGCATTACCATAAATTAGTACAACCCCGACCTTCTGACACCAATGTTACAACTCAGTTTTTGTCGATAATTCCCAAACTGATTACGGAGGAAGAGGGTCGTGATCTCATGCGCCCCATAACTTGTCGGAAAATATGGATGGCCCTCCAGGCAACAAAAGGAAAGGGCGCGCCAGGATATGAAGGTCTGCCGTACGCGTTCTATAAACAATACTGGACTTTTCTTTCCGATACCCTAGTCAAGTTATTTAATACATATTTACAGGGAGGCCCCATCCGCGGTAACGTCGGAATCACAATCTTTATCCCGAAATCCGCCACTTCCCAGACTGTACAGGAGTACCGACCCATCACTTTACTGCCTACCGATTTGAAACTTTTTACCAAAATTCTGACGGCACGTTTAAAACCCATATTGCAAAAGTATATTAGTCCATATCAGGCAGCCACCCACCCCAAATATAACATCCATTATGTGTTACGTTCGTTACGGGATTTTATAGCGTACGTGCAAACTCGGCGCATTAAAGCGGGGGTCCTTGGCATAGATTTTTCTTCCGCATATGACTGCGTTGATCACTGGTTTCTTCTTCAAACTTTAGACGCTTGGGGATTTCCTCCTGCATTTCAACAAGTCATAAGACAACTATACCAATCGGCCCAATGTCGAGTACAGATCAACTGTCATCTTTCTCACATATTTGCTCTGCAACGCGGATTACGTCAAGGTGATAGCATCTCGACGAGCCTCTTTGTGATAGTTCTAGATACCTATCTCCGGGCTCTGGCTAACATTACCTCTCCCGGTATACCGGAATACCATCAATTACACGTCTTCGGATTTGCGGATGACGTAACCTTAATAGGAACTACGCCCAAAGATATGCTCACCGCCATCCGCATAATTGACGAGTTCACCCAGTGCTCCGGCTTGGCATACAATAAACACAAGACCAAACTCCTGTCATTTCAGGGATTCTCCCTACCCTCTTTACCTGATTCACGCTCTCACATTCCCACGGTTGATGTTTTAACAGTACTCGGCATAACTTTTCATAGCGATGTACGCAAACAAATGGATGCTGTCTGGCGTCCTATAGTTCATCAGATTAAACAGATGCTATACTTACAACGGTTCCGAGGTCTGCATATCATACATAAGGTCCAATATCTTAACCAGTATGTTGCTGCTAAACTTTGGTACTACGCGCGCACCTTTCCCCTCCCTTCTGTTTACGCTCGCCAAATTGAATCTGTATTTATGTGGTTTCTTTGGCGGGGCTACTACTTCCGCCTCCGCCACAACACTATTTATCTTCCTCGCAGCGAAGGGGGCCATGGACTCGTAAACATTCGTCTTAAAAGTCAAGTTTTATACGTGCTAGATGCGTATCAAGACGTTGAGCCCCACATGGACTATACACGGGTGTGGATCGAATGTTTGTGGCCCGAATATTCCCAACCAAGGAATCCGCCTTTCTGCAGATTTGGCAAATTATGTCCTCCCTATGTCACCAATCTCGTTCAAGCATGGACATATTCTGGTGAGCTTGCTTCCCCTACTACATATACTCACCAAACCTTATACCAGCAATTGTGGAGAGCGTCACTTGTAGATGTGAGAGTCCGGGTACAGGATATGTTCCCCAATAAACAATGGCGCCATATTTGGCAAAATCTAAGAACCAATGTCCTCCCTTTGCACACACAAGCGGTATGGACGACCATAGTTCATCAACTGCCTGCCACACAAGAACGACTTCTGCGCATTGGACGTACCACAACCCTCACCTGCAAATATTGTGGCCACTCCGACACACTGTCTCATCGCTACATGTCATGTTCAGGTGCCGATATTATTTGGAACCTCCTCCTTCGTATGTTGAGCTTGATCTGCCGTACACCTGTTCCTTTATTTACAGTCGATCTCCTATTCTTTCCTGCATTTCAGTATTACCCAAAAACCAAACATAATACGGTCCTCTGGTTAGTTGGTACCACATTGTTATATGTTCATCATTCCATGCCGTGGAATGATGAATGCTTATATTTCGACTTTCTACAACGGGAACGCCGCAAATATTTTTCAGTCGATCTCGAAAGACAATCTTTCAGTGTTTTTTTGCAAGCAGCTCTGTCCCACATGTCGGGAAAGACCGGGAGGCCATGAATTGTGCTTGTGAACATTTTCCTTGTTATGCATAACCATTATCATCGTACAGCGGAGTAGGTTTGCTCAGAACCACATCTTGGACTCTCTTCCCAGTGGTCGGTCCTAGATTACGCCTATATTGTCTCCATGTAATTTTGCTATGTAATATTAGTGACAGAGTACAATAAATATTCAGTGAGTAGAGTCGTTGCTTAGTAATCATAATTTCCATGGTTCGAGTCCTGCCCAGAGCAGTCCTTTTTTATTATTTTTTCCCATATCTGAAGATGTTTCTCCCTCTCCGTAATCATCTGATGCTCTCAACTGAGTTCTTCACTTGAATTCAACAATTGGTAGTGGGATGCTCTCAGGTTTTGGTGCGCTTTTACATGTCTACTCACCAACGACAAAATATGGATGCTCTCCGATCATTTTGTCTCAAATTCTAAATTTGCGCATGTGACTGTATCTCTCTTTCATCATATTTTCATCTCCCTTTCTCCAATGTCATCAGCTATTTCATGAGTTGGCTTGGGAGCAAAACTTGAAATCATAAAAATGCCGTACCAATGGGTTCACTCTCACTAAGCATTTAATTAAATGTATATGTTTTCACACGGAAGGAGGGGGTATCCGCTCTTCCTACCCTCCTGAAGTGACAGAATATTTATTCAGACTCTGCAAAGTCATTTCAGATCAAACTACAGAAAGAGTGTTCATTCCACAGCAACAGGATTGGACTTTAATTTTTTGTTTCAGTTTATTTACACAAATAGACAAATATCAAGTAATATGTTTTCCTTAAGAAGTATACGTCTAAGATTCATTTCATTTGAAGAAATGATGCTGTGACAGTAGTGGGAATTTCGCCCAAGTGTACGGGAATTTTCAGTGCCTGGCGATTATGCCACCCGCCTCCTTATATAGTTAATTCGATTGCAATACTTCCCGGCAAATGTTTCGGACTCAACTAGTGGAGCACTTTAGCCGTAAACCTTCATATGGCTGTACCATCCAGAAGTGTCCCTCGCTGCACAAAGTATATGGTATATTTGGTCCGTAGAATTAGCTCGGGTATGTTTGTCTTTCATTACAACATTATTAATAATTTTTATTTTGTGATTAATATTAGGTTTGAGTTTTCTAATTCACTTGGTAGATTTTGATTCTCTTTTGTAAGCGCTCAGCAGAATAAGATAATTTCCAAGAGAACTGAAAATCCTTATTCCTTATTATATACATAAGAGGTTTGGCTATTATTATCGTTTTTAGGTTAATATTAACATACCAATTATGCAATTTTAATAGAATAGATTTCTCCATAACTTTCCCTTTTTATTAATATTCATTCTAGAAATGGTATCTGTGCGAGTCCTTGAATTAAAACCTTTTTCTCGGTTCGGAATCTTGTGATTTACATGTTTGATTCATATATTTCTTCATTATTCTAAATTTGTGTTCGACATTTTGATAACTTACATATTTCAATCTTTCTTTATCTGTTCTAGTAGCATTTATTTTCTTTGTATTCGACCGGAAGATATAACGAAGCGTCTAAATGTGTTCTGGAATTATTTCTCCAGAATAGGTCATTTTAAACCACGCAAAAATTTATGTACATCAGATGAGAGAGTTTGATACTTTAACACGTTAGGAACACTTCATCTCGATGACGAGAGCGAGCGGATATGTGTAATTCTCTAATTTATAGTTTAACTGCGTGAAGTTTATTTGTTTGGTCCCAGTCTGCTAGCCAATAACAGTATATCAATCTACGGCAGAAACTATATTGATTGGGGCGAGGAAAACCGCTGCTGGAATATAGTCCCGGCTAAAGTGGTGTGCTTGGCAGTTGTATCAGCACGTTCGTTTCCCCTAATACCGACATGACACAGTACCCAGCCGACAACAATTCACAACCCTGTTGCTGTAGTTGATGTATCTCACAATAATGTCTTGACCAAGGGCATGTTTACTGAAGACATTCTGCAGGATCACAATTATGATCTAAGAATCGGTACAAACCAGCACACTGCGCAACGCAAGCATATGCACATGTTCGAGAGTAACCTTAATTGCAGTTAATTCAGTAGTATGTACTCAAAACACCTATACAAAACGCCTATACAAAAAACATTAAACTCCTGTTCTACTGCTTCAATAATGCGAACCCTTGTTGGTATACATGGGACTTGGTATACTGTTTCGATTCCAAAGACAAGCGTAAGTAGAGTTTTCGTGTAGAAAGCAGCCATAGGGGTATAGCACAAAACTACGAAAATTTTTGGAAACATATTCACAAAGTGAATTTGGAATGCATATTAACTATTTTGTTAATTTGTAAAATGACGCTTTCTGAAGAACCGTTCATCTAAAATTCAGTAGACAGTAGCTTTCGTTCTGAACATTTCGACCAATTGCAGAAAATGTTCACAATGGTCTCACAAAAGTTGAGGAAGAGCAGGATGTAAACGGCATGTCATCGCCAGTGATCTAGACATTATCAGCAATGTTAAATAATTAGGACAAAGCTGAGAGAAAAGCATAATTATTCTTTAGTTGTACGCAACCCGCTTTACTTTGTTGAATATCTGGTTCCAGTAAGTCATAGGATATGCTTTTCTCTCAGTAAGTGTTGCAGTAATTTATTTTCTTTTTTATAAAAAAAATAATTATTACTTTTTTATTTTTATACATATAAACATTCCTTGAGAATTAAAAGCAGATATTGTTGTAGAAAGATTGCTTTTATTAGTTCAATATGTAGATTAAAAATTAACACCAAATGATAGATTGATAAAACCACTTTCCTATTATTATCCTTTTATGATACACTATGATTGGAACAAAGAGAAAACATTTTTAATATGTTACATCTAGCTATAAAATGTAGAAGTAAACCACTAGAGAGACTACTTTTCTTGGCAATTTAGTGCGCACTATATAACATCCTCATAGCTTTAGGCGTGGGTATACGCACATTACTCTTCAGATATTTGTATTACTTATGTATTCTAATGACACTACATCTAGGATGTTGAGAACAAAAGAAACTACTACCAAATTAACTTCCTGAAGGTGAACTTTTGCTCTTGCATTTGGTATCTAAGCCAGTGCTATTGGTATTAAGGGGTGGGAACGATCTATACTCCGATATTTCTGTAACAATTTAGTTGTCTTATTTTAGGACATAAATTCCGCTTTCATTATGTACAGTGTTCTTTAAAATGTTATAACTTCTTTTCATTTCTACTTATATTCGTAGATTGGATATTTTATTAAAAACACTTATAAAAAGATATAAAATAAATAAAGCAAACAGTTTTGCTTACTATGTCTACTACAAATATAAGGGACTCTATTTCATAGTGAATGTTTTAAACAATAATAAACAAATTTACCATACTTTCTACCTACATATATTATTGTAGTACAATAACTGATTGAGAGTGTGCTTTAAAATTTTAAAACTGAATATTTTTCCGAATCTGATACTCTCCCAGGGAACTGCAAACGTCGATCAAAGAAAGAGCTTAGCGTATTAGCCACTAATAATGCACATAAATTAATCATTTACTAAGAAAAAGCTTTTACATCTAAAATAGCAAAATAATATTAATAATAATTATAATAATAATAATAATAATAATAATAATAATAATAATAATAATAATAATAATAATAATAATAATAATAATAATAATAATAATAAGGCATTCGTCCTAGCATAAAATTACCTAATTATACATTACCGTGAAAGGAAACCAATTTCTACCATTAATCTGTATTAACAACCTTGCTTCGCTCATTTCTCATGCGAATTAATCCTTATACCATTAATAGACACATTTTCTCAGCGGCTAAGGTTAGAAAACCCTTCGACTGTGATATTGATGGCGCAAAATTTCCTAGTGACAATCATCTGAAAGTGATTCTGTTACACTTGTCATGTGTAGAACAAAAACTCGAATTGTCGCGTTAGTTTGAGAATTGTAGCAGATTATTTGGTATTACACAACGGGTAATTGTCAATTATGCAAATCGTGCAGAATTCCTTGTTTCCAACTATACAAGGCAGTTAAGTAGAAGTAGCGGAAATTTTGTTTGTCATCTATGTGACTGGCTTAGGCTTAATTATATTGACTAAACTGAAAGTGAATTAAAAGTGAAGTTGAAGCTAATATATATATATATATATATATATATATATATATATATATATATATATATATATATATATATATATATATATATATATATATATATATATATATATATTCTTTTTTATATAATTTAAACCTTATTTCTTGTTTTCTTAAGGAACCACGATGTTACTTCTGGAGCTATATTTGCTCAAACCGCTTTTCCCTATGTTGGATACAAGAGGGATGTGATATTTGGAAAGCTGGAAATATTAGGTAATATACGAAAATTTTATTAATAAATATTCTGCTCTGAATGATTCATGAAACATTTGAACTTGAATTTGAATATTCTTTTTTGCTTTGTAAGGATGTATTCTTTCTTGTTATTTTGTTGTTCTAACTTAAAGGTGTAGTGGTTCTCTAGCTTGTATTTAAAACTAAACACATGGGTGAAAGTACAAGTAGTGAGTTTAAGCGTTCGAATGGTATTAAAATATTATTCCGTAGTATAACTAAGAAAATAATAACATGCTCTTATGGTTTCCGGATTGAATTGGACTTGCTATCTCCCCCAGATGCATGTAAATATTTGTGTAAAAAGTATAGTCAAATTATTATATAGAGTTAGTGTGTTCAAAACTACAAGTAAAGAAGAAACTCCAAATTACCGACGATGAATGAGTTGACAGCTCACGAAGGTAGAGCGATACAAATTATTGATTTTTGAAATGAAATTCAACACTCTAAGAAAAATTCTGAAATAACAGGTCTAATGCGTAGTGAATAAAGAAAGATAGATACTCATGTCCGAATCTGGTACTTGTTACACAGGTTATTTCAAAATCAAAATGGGAGTTTTAAGTCCTAGTAGTATTTATTGTTTCTAACGTAAATTATAAGTAATACATTGAATTGAAAAGCAACTTAAAAAAAGGTTTGGCTACAATTGTTCAATGTAAGCAACATTCGTCATTGTCATGCAACAACATTTCATTTGCAAAGTTTTCAGGTAAACTATAGTATGTAGGCTTTAGAACTAGTAGTAACGGCAAACGATAAGGACGTGATTGTAAGCGTCTCTTTAAAATCCTCCTCACAAATAACACTGAGATTGTTAATTCACTACTAGCCTTCCGACATTTTTTCTTCTGGCTACACTTGAAAGACTCTCTCACTCGTTCAACAAGTTCCTCAATCACTCTTTATCCTCTCGTACTCTTTCCTTTGCACAGCTATCCGCTGTTTTAAACTGATTATTCCATCTACGGAAGTTAATATCACTTTGCTAATTGCAATCGAACCTAATACGGAAAGCATGTTGCACAGCGACTACAGATTCATTCTTTACAAAACGTAACACATAAAGAGCTTTCTTGTCACTAGTTTGCATCTTCGCTACTAGCGCTTTCTAACTTCAGACAGAGGAAACACTGCAAGGGCTTGCATGTGTAAAAAAACTGTTTGAGTTGCTCTTTCACTTGATGTATTTTTCATAATTGTGTGTTAATTGTTATAAATACTACAATGACTTGAAACCCCCTTATTCATTTTCAAACACTTTGTACCTAGGTACTGTAGTAATCCTTTGGCTCCGTTTAAATATACTATGTCTCTGAAGATAGAGATTGTTTTTCCAGATTATTGCTTTTAATGTTAAGTGTAGGCATGATTCTAATCATTTAGCATTTTCCTTAATATTCAGTTATTTTGAAATGAACTGAAATGAAATTCCCACATTTAATATAATATCCTATATTTATGCTCAGGTGTTACAGGAGACAGTGATGCTGATAATAAATAAAAAAAGTCTAATAAAAGAAGTGAGATAAACGGGAGAATCCTGAGAAAACCCACACACACGGTGTTTTACTATAATATAATTAATTTGGTTCGAATTGGTATCGATCGAGATATTCACATAATAAGTGAACGCTCTGCCACTTAACGGACTCTTCAATTGATCACTCTTCTATTATCATAATCTGAATTATTCTTTTCAAATAAACACTGTTAGCCCTCCCTTGTCATCATTTCGGTATCTATCTATATCTTCATACAATCTAGGTCTTTCGGCAATACGGCTAACCGTGTTCGACGCTTCTTCCGTATGCAGAGCCCTGAATTTTTTCCTGTAAGGATTATCTGAAGCTTATAGGTTGGTGTGACAAATGTCTCGATGTACGAGGTACTTATGTGGAAAAATAAAGGGAGGTATGATTTTTTTAGTCACATGCTATTTTCAGTCTTGCATCCCCATTTCTGTGCAGAGTCTCCAAGGGAAACTTATTTTCGGATATCAAGTATGCTCTGCTGTACAAGAAGAGTGAGCACTTCTTTACTTTGGTCTTACCTTTTAATTTATCTCTCTTCTCTATCATACTCTGGATGATTCCCTACTAATAATACATTACTACTCTCAATCGTAATGTACTTTCGACATATATACGTCACAGGCTTTATGTAAGTTCGACCTTTCTATAAATAGTTTACAAGTTTTACAAACCGATGACCGTTTATGAACAAATGAACGTAATTCTCAATCAGAGTATTCCGCATTAAACTGCTTGTTATAGAAGTGATAGACCGTAACCTATTTGCAATAGTGTACAACGATTTACAATAGGACTACTGAGGTGACTATACTCTTAGTAAACTGGCGCAAAATATAAGGTTAATTGGAAATTGGCAGTCTCATTAGAAATTATTGTTTAATATTTGTTTAGCTAGACAATTTACTCTATAAAGTATGGAAACCTGAGTTTCAACGACGTGTTTACAAAAGCCTCCCATTGACTCATATACTTCCCATTTTTATCCAGTTTGTACTTTGTATTCCTATTTCTAAAAGATAAATTTTAATCTTCTTTCCATCTTCGCCTAATAGCCATTTCTAAGTCCTAATGGAATCCTAAATCTTCCTAATGGTCGTTTTCCAATTGGATTCCAAGTTAGAACTAAAAAAGCATTTCTACTTCTGTATTGTCTACATGGCCTCTCCACCTGAGCCTTCTGCAGTTCATAACACGAACAGTGTCTGGTAAACGTCAAAAGGTGCGTAGTTCTTCGTTATGAAATTTCCCCCATTCCACATTACGGTTCCCCTTGGGCCGCAATATTCGTTTGAAGTTTTCTTCTCAAATGCTTTCAGTCTACTTTCTTCCCTCAGAACAAGCGACGATGTTTCGCAACCTTATACTAGAACAACAATAACTATCATTTTACATATTTTGAGCTTTAAATTCATCAACAGAATTTGCCAAAACAAATTATTTTGAACTGAATAATCACGCAAATTTCCAGCATTCAATCGACGTTTAATTTCTTCATGGATATGGTTTCATTCCGTTAACTCACGATATTTGAAAGTAAATACTTTGTCGAAAAAATAATTTTATTTCGCGTTCATCATTGAAGTACGTACTGTCAATATTGTTCCTTTTTATTTATTAAAGTAACTTTTTACATAGTTTATAACTCAAAAGACTTTGTCACCCAGTTTTAATACATTTGTCATCTATTTTTTTATACGTGTTATTTATACTCTGCTAACCAGTATCTATTCTGGTTAATGTTGCTTATCTCCGTTGCGCTAATCCATTTTTTCATTTACTATCTGATGATGAGAATTAGAATTCTCAAAGTTCTCCCGTTATTGAATTTCTAAATTATTCTACTTCTCGAGACAAAAATCAAGATAAACATTGTGATCTTATTTGTTTGCTCAAGTTAAACTTAAATGACAAATGGAATATCATTGACTTCTGTCTGTTCCATTCAAAATTTAGCTAGCTTTGAAAATTTTTTTCGAAATGTTACCAGAGAAGATCACATTAAAAACTTGGCCATCTTGTGATTTAGAACTGACAATTGCAGGAAATTAAAAAGATCAATTGATCTATAACGTTTGCGAAAAGGAAATCATTGGTGGCAATATCTGAACCATAGCTTTAGTCCTGTACATACTATTTGCAATATACTTGCAGAAACGACTATGAGGGATATGAATTTAAAATTATGTGCTGCTTTGTAAATAAGAAGATAACATATGCTTTGAGAAAGAATAAGCACAGAAAGAAGTAAAGCTAGAGACAGAGAAAATGGCAATTACAATGAAACTATTGGATGATATTGGCAATGGTAATTTTGAAACTGTTATTATACCAAAAGTTGACCATTGTTTCTAGATATTATCTATTACAGTGAAAGTTGTAGATCTCAGAAACAGTGTTTATATGTTTGTTAGAGGTGTAGGAAGAATTCAGAACTAGTTTCCTCGACACAAGCTTCAACTATATAGTTCTGCTATTCCTAGTGATATGTCTGAATGAAGCATTCTTAAAAAAGCCGTGTCCAAGTTATTACTGTTTTTAGGCAAAGGTTTTAAAAAATCCTATTTGGAAGCCTATAAAATCTCAATACCAGACAAAGAGATGTACGTGCCTGGTACAAGAAGAGAAATAAATACCACACCAAATAACGTTATCGCTTAACATGTGCAAACAAATGATCTCACAATGTATGTTATTTTTCATGTTTCTAAAAGCAGCAGAAATTAGGAAATAAGTCACATGAAATCTTCGACAGCTCTCACTATCATCATCACAAAGTAAATGTAGCAAGTAGGTTATCACAGGGTAGATAGCCAACATCAACAATAATAAATACAAGTTTCTAAGGAATTAATGGAATGAGAAAGGAAATGACTAGTAATTGTATGAAAAACAGTATGAAAAGCTATTTGATTTGTGAAATATGTAAATGTTACTTTAATAAATATTGAAAAATATTATCAATATAGGATGGCTGATACTTACATATAGTATGATATTTGATTACTGTAGTATTTGTAACTCTGGACAAAAAGTTTCCATATAGCAAACTGTGTTGCCCGAGAGTGCGGATAACGGTTACTGGATTTCGAGCGATATCCAGGAAGATGACCGAATGTTAGTCTCTGGAAGAGCGCGTGCGTTGTGCAACCTAAATAGGTGGAGGAGTGATGGAGTTTGCGAGTGGACTTTGGAGGAAATGTACCCTCTGTGTTAAAAATTGCAATAATAAACAATAAATTTTATGCTACTGGTAGAGTAGTGCTAAGAGAGCAAATAGCTGGTAGCCCACACAGCATTGAAACATCCAATGGACATCCATGAAACGTATCATGTGGAACATAGTGATGTCCCAGAGATATCAAAAAATTCCACGCGATGTAAATGGCACCTCTGTGTGACCCCCAAATGTCAGCTTTGGTTACATCCCTGGGATATCCCGGTGCGATGTCTCTGGGATGTCCGAAACGCCTATTTTGGTTACATCCGTCGGACATCTGACGCGATGTCCCTGAGATGTCTTATGCGACATCTATGAAACATCACTAGTGGGATGTCCCTAAGATGTTGCACTGTTACTACAGGTCTATAGGCACGAAAATAATACCCGTGCATGTATGTTTGGGTCTCTTATGACGCTGTTACGAGATGTAATTAACTAATCAAGATGTAATTAACGAATTTGCTGACTTTATTCTATTTATTAAAAAACAGGAAGACAACTAAAAAATAATTTTGATTGTTTAAACACAAGTTCTACAAGCATGTCGAACGTCTTAATTTAACTTTTATTCTTTTTAAAGACAAAGTAATACTTTGTATGGACGCTATTCAATAAATCAAACGTTTCAAAAAGGTATACTAACCTGCTTGTGTGCCACAAACTGCGATTTCGTTTAGATTATTTTAACCATCGATACGGTTTTCTTCAGTAACATCTTGAATGTCTTCTTCATAAAGAATGTTCTTAACACATAAGAATTCTAACTTATGAACACCTAGTTTAGAAAATTAGTAGCACTGATTTAATGTAAGAAAACTATAAACTTGGATCATTGCATGTTAACTCGCTAAAGCTGTTAACGAGTTTAATGGAATGGGAATTTATCCGGGAATTTATGTACAATCAGAAACGAAATTGTATTCTATTATTATATTATGATTTCAAAGTTGAATTAGTTTTTATATCACACCATATTATTACTCTTGTCCTCAGAGGACTGTTTAAAATGTATATTCTAACGGGACTATGTTACTTTATTAACTCTTTATTATAATTAGAGGGTACACATAAACGTATATTTATTTACAATATGTTCTATCAATTAAATATGTGTGAAAAAATATATAGTAAATTATATAATAACAGATTAAATTTATGTGTAAGTGGATTTTCTCAACTTGACTGTATTACTGATATTATAAACACATTAAATTTATAAATGTTATATACCAATTAAATTGGGTAAATGCTAGTAGATACATGTCTCACCAATTTATCAACATTTTGCGCATACATATTTATGTTCACAAAATGCAAGATACTTACTTATCTTTATATTTTAGCACGTAACATTGCCATAAAGGACCTTTCATTCTACCTATTTCTTGAAATTATATACGTTATTTCACATGTAAGAGATGTCCGAGTACGTCTTCAGAAATTCGAGTCTGAGAGAGGAAACAGACCGACGTCTATTACTAATGGTGGTTCAGGGTTTATTAATAGCAATTTACCTCTATTTCTACATAATTCTAAATTACTTTACAAAATGGTTCTTTTCATCATTTGCAAATAGTACTTTGCTAATTTTGGCTGTTCTTTAGCATTGGGGGCCAGCTTTTTCACGTACTTTTTGCGATATTCTATTCCGATGCGGTTGTTTTATGGTTTCATACGTTACATTACGTTTCCAACATTAAATTCACACAGCATTGGAGAGTGAGCTTTAGCGAATGAAGCCGGGTTAGAGCCCCCCATGGCACGTTGTTTTCTATCTTTGTTACCAACAATTCACTTTCTTTTCTCACATAAATCATTTCCACTTACCTTTCCGTTTTGTATAAATCCCTACTGCCCTAAAAAAATGTGTTCGATACTTTCTTGACAACTTGAACATCACTATCAACTCATTTCTTTCGTAAATCATCCTACTTTTTGCTAGTTTTGGCCCCCCAATACTAAACAATTACCTTACTCTTTAGTGCAAACGGAAATGGAATTTAAAAATCATATTATTAGCTATATAAAGTACCGTCAAATAAGTTTAAATTTTTTAACCTCCAAATTCTTTAAAACCTACAAGTAAATCATAATATATTAAAATAAAGTAATTAGTCATATGGTTCTTATAATTTGGAAGATAAAGTAAAGAAATGGAAATAAATTCCTTCCCGGGAATTTATAGGCCAGGGAAAAACGGGAATATTCCCATTTTTAAAATTCCTTCCCGCCGGTAATATTTCCACTGCCCATCACTAGCCATGAGGTGTCAGGTTCTAGAAGACTATTTCCTGAGGAATTTACTTCACTTTACAGCAGACACCTGTTACCAACACATACTTCAATTCATCCGGTATTATTTCTGCCATTTAACTTTGAACAGCAAACGCACAATTTATTAGAAAGAACTCTATTACTACTTCTACTATGGCAATCATGTACATGGCTTATTATGTACACTTTGCGCACATCTATACATGTTAAAGACAATAACAGAATTTATTTTCTGAAACATAAACAGGGGACACTGTCTTGCAATAGCCTACCTATTAAACCTTGCATTTTCCGAAAACACTCACTGTTTACAAATGTGAATTTTTGCTGCCTTTTAAATATTTATTCGTAGCATTGTTTTAATATTATGTTTTGCGGTTTAATTTAGTACAATGTATTATAATAGTGTCGTTGTTGTTATTTGTACATATTAAGTGAAGGAAAAGTAATTCATATCTGTGATGTAGGAGTGGGAAAATATTTCAGGCTTCTTTTATTCTTGTATTTACAATGAAGACTAAAATTTACTAGGTAATTTACAAATATGAATATTGTTGGAAATTGTTTATATTTTTTTCATAGCATTTGAGTGAACATTAATTTTGTACTGTAATGTACATGTAGTACAGTGGATTATAATGGAAACCTCGGACATAGTTGCACATATTACCTGCAGCAAGACTTCTTGAAAAGTTTCTTATATACTGCACAGAATTCTTGCAGTCTTTCTGTATATTTATCCTCGTATTTTCAATGAAGACTACAATTTGTAGGTGATTTATAAATATGAATATTGTTGGAGGCTTTTTCAACATTTCTGCGTAGCATTTGAGAGAACACTACTCTTGGAGTGTAATGTAGAAAAGTCCCTTATAATGGAAACCTTCGGCAAAGTAGTACATATTACCTGCAGCAAGACTTTTTTGAAATATTTCATCTTTACTGGACAATTTCTTGCAGTCTTCCTGTATCTTCTGCTCTTGTGGTTTCGTCTCGTCTTGTGTTTTCAATGAAGACTACAATTCGTAGGTAATTTACAAATATGAATTTTGTTAAGGCGTTTTAAACATTAGTTCATAACATTTGACTGAACACTAGTTTTTGAACTGTAACGTAGTACATTGTATTATAATGGTGTCCTTTGGTACAATTATTGGACAGCAAGACTTCTTGAAATGTTTATATATACTGGCCAATTACATGCAGTCTTCCTGTATTTTTACTCTTATATGTTCAATGAAGACGATTATTTAATTGGTAATTTAGAATATGAATATTATTGGAGGCTTTTTTTTTTTAAAAAAAAATGTTTATAGCTTTTTAAACAACAGCACTTTTTGCGTTGTAGTATAACAGTATTAGAATGGTTTCTTTGTCATTTCTTATTACAATCAAATAACAAGACATTATTCCCTTAATGATACTAAAAAACGCATATATAATCCGATGACTATTCCGATTTTAGAGGTGTAATTGCACAGCAGCCGGTCCGCTACATATCAGTATTATGTGAGTAGTTAGTAATGTAGGGGTATGACGTGAGGCTACTGGGCAGGAAACCTGGGTTCGATTCAAAACGAACCTTTTTTCTCACTTTTTCTTTAATTTAAAGTTTATTTTTATAACATATATTGTTTCCCTTTAAGCTTGAGTCTATTATACATCGCATTTCATCCCAACCGGTCCTGCACACAAACTACTGAACCGAAAGGGGCTCTTTTCCACGTATCTCATATATTATAACTATATACGCTGCCGACGGGACAATTGTCTAAAGGTACATATATATATATATATATATATATATATATATATATATATATATATATATATATATATATATGTGTGTGTGTGTGTGTGTGTGTGTGTGTGTATTTCCGTAAAATTTATAATCTTATACTTTTTCAGTTGTGGTATAGACTTCAAACTTGGTATACGTATGCATCTAAACGACTAGTATAAAAAGGGATATTGTTTGCAATTATTTCCGGTTTGAAGCACACACTATTCTCGCGAGACAAAATGTATTTTTTGTCTCGACTGGGTACTATATCATGGAAATGATGCTTAATGTTTTTTCCAATAGTTTTTGGGGGGTACACCGCCTCCTTGGGTTCTTAGAGTGCCTCCGCAGGAGACCAAATAATACGTGTATAATAGAATAATAAATAGAATATTATCAGCAGTGACCCAGAAAATACTAACTGTGATCCTCAGGAACATTGTTTCTGAAGGAAACACTGGTGATGTCCCATCTCTAAAGCTACATATGTTTCTTTTTAAATAGTTGAGTATCGTCTCGAAGATTCACACGAACATACTGCCTAGTTTCGAGACCATCTCAACAGTTACCGTATATCATTCCGTCTATGTCTGTAATAACGAAAATATTTTGTTCACGCAATACCAACAGAAACTATTTTGCTAAAACGAAGCAACGGTGATAAAGAAAAACGCAAGATAAAAGAAGGTTCGCCTGGGAATCGAACCCAGGACTGCTACTTAGAAAGCAGACGCTTTACCGCACAGCCAATTTATTACGTTGAATTCTTTTTGTTCTATTACCGTCAACATACCACATAACAGGCCAAATGAAGGCAATTAAAAAATATGGAAATTTTGCATTCAAGATGGCGACTATGTTCCTAGTTTCTAGCACCAACTATGTTCCTAGCTTCACTGCCTGACAAAATATGACGTTTCTATTATGTCTGCAACTACTATAAAAAGCAGCATTTCGAAACGAGGAAAAATTTCGACACTTCATTTACATGGAAAATGTTTCCCTTACTCACATCACATGGTGAAGTTCTATGCGAAATTTGGTGTTTCAATGTTTTGTAGAAGTATTCGAACAATTAACTGTGATTGCGACTTTAGAGGTATATAATAATTCCATAGATGCTAACCCCTTATGTACCATGAGAGTACTAAGTAGAAACTAGAACATACAAAATTTTGAGCAGTTCAGCGCTCGCAACGAGGCGAGTAACATCGTCTCTGCCGTCGCTCCAGTTGCGCGTGTTTTTTTACATCGCTACTTTCTTGTGAGAAGTTAAAGTTTCAGTGTGACTTACTTTCAGTTTAAAGTTATAACTTTATAAGCATTTCCAGTGCATATTTATTATTGTTCATAATTTGGTGCCGTTTATCGTCGAATTACTGCCATGAGTTGAATACGAGCTAATACATTGCGCATCTACTTTGTCACGATGAGTCAAAAGCCCACGTCTATTGATATTCATGAATGGATACGTAAGGTATTTAAGTTAACTATTGATCACGTGTTGTCCATTGAAATGGACATTGTACGTGAGAACTTATATCTGAAATCAATTAACAAAGTATTATGTGAACAAATCCTATCTAATACTAATGGAGCATTGAACTACTCAGATAATAATGGGGACCATGTGTTGCCTATTGATTTGGCGGATAATTCTGTGGTGATAGTCAAGGTGTCCTTATGCTCCATGGAACTTAGTGACATGCAATTATCACGTGTGCTCTCCCACTATGGCGATGTCACTAGTATTGTCGACGAACAATATTCAAAGAACATGTCTATGCTACCAGAACGGGTCGTAAGCTTGTTAAAATGACTATTAAACGAAACATCACTTCGTTTATCACGGTCTGTGGTTTACGTTTGTTTACCAGCTTTCCTGGTCAAATTCAAACTTGCGCCATCTGCAACTTCCCCGACTATTTTGCTCAGGGGTGTTCCAAGAAGAGGAATTCACGTCTTACTTTGCCATCTACATCAACCAATTCCATTTCTCCCATTGTACGACTACCTCATAATTTACCAGTGGATCCATCAGCTCCTGACACTGGTAGTTACAGTGTTTTTCCCATACTTCATAAGAATGTTCTGTAATCAACTTCTTCAAATCCACCGAATGAAGCAGACAACCCGCTAACAGATCTCGACATTCACTCCGATTCGGCTCCTGCAGCAGCTGCACCTTCTAATGCCATGGAAGTGGAAGAAACTCAGGATACTAAAATTATTCCAGCACCCATAACATCCAGCAACAGCTGTTTCAACAGTCCTAACATCAGTTTCTACGGTAAGTGATTCTGGTTTAGTCGAAAAAACTTGTCCCGTCTCTCAGACTGTACCTTTAGCTGTTCCACCAGAATTAACTTTCAACTTACAATCACGCTCTCGTAGTAGTGACTCCACAAGTGACTCAGATACAGAAATGATTCATAGTGATAAACGCAAACTCAGTAAACAAAAAGTACTCAGTAGTGTGTGTAGTAAGGACTTGCGTCCATACACGATCTTTCTCTCAATCATGCACGCCAAACGCGAGCTTTCATATAAAAGTTGAAATCAATGGTTATTTCCGAAGGAGGGGGTACCTAAAATTGTAGTGGCATCATAATACTGTATTGTGTTATTTTTCGTTATTCTTTTTGCAGTAATATTACCTCCTATTTCTCATGTGGTGTTGCGCTTGCATATATTTCTGGTCTCTCCTCGTTTTTATGTTTACGTTCCGTTTAGCGATTGATAATCTCAATAAGTTCACTTCTTTAGTTAAGCAACATGCCATGAGTGATTTTATTCATCAAGAAGAAATCGATGTTTTGTTCGCTCAAGAAGTCGCAGTCACGGAATTCCATTACCTACCCAATTATTCTCATGTTACCAGTGTTAGTGAAACAGCTGCAGGAACCGCCATTATTTATTGCAGCGATCTCAATTTCTTGGCACCTTTGCAACATCCCAGTGAACGTATTACCACCGGAGATTTACAACATATTCGTTTGTGCAGTTTCTATGCTAAATCTGGATCTTCGTATAAACGAGAACGAAATATTTTCTTAGCTACTGAACTCCCCCCGGCTTTGTATAAAGGTCGCTCCCCATGCATTCTTGCCAGAGATTATAATTGCACCCTTTCTCCCCTGGATGCTTATCCTCATTTCAGTGATTCGTCTGCTCTCCGTCAATTAATAACAACCTATGACTTAGTGGATATGTGGCGCCATTTTCATCCTAATGAACCAGGACATACATTCTTCACGACTGGATCGTCTTCCTCTCGATTGGACACATTCTATATCAGTAAATCTCTTCTTCAAGGGGTTCGAGATGTACAAATTACACCCATCTGTTTTAGTGACCACCTGGCAGTTACAATGACCATCGATCTACCCGTCTCAAAATTTTTAAAACGAAGTGGTTTGTGGTATTTTAATACCTCCATCTTCAAGGAGGCTGACTACTTCCATCTTATTCACGAAGAATGGGCAGCCCTTTTAACCGTCATCAATATTACAAAGGATCCCTTATGCATTTCTGGGAAAAGAGAGTCAAACCGAAGTTTCGAGTGGTTACCCAACAATATTGTCGGGATCGGGATGATTCAGTATCAATATTGTACTCAGTATCAATATTACACCAACCTCTTAAGAGACTTCATGAAAGAACAACTTCAAGGTAGCAATTTTCGACCTCAAATTCAAGAAATCAAAGGCAACTTACTAGCCATGCACATACGTCGCATCCAAGGTTTCACGACTCGCAGTAAAATACATCAATATGACGACTTAGAAACTCCCGGAATTGTACAAATCAGGAAAGAACTCATGCGCAGAAAGCAGAAATTTATATCTCAGCTTAAAGATGACACAGGCCACGCGTATGTCGGTGAGGAAGTAATATATTGTGTCACAAATCATTATAAACAGCTGTATGCCACGCCTACTTCCTTCTGTGACAGTCCTGAAACTTTCAACTGTCTTTCTACAGTCTTACAGGAACAGGATCAAGAATATCTATAGTAGTAGAAAATGGATCGATCTGGGCCAACCTAGGCCAACATAGGACATAAGAGAACAACTCACAAGCCGCTGGAAAAATGACCATTGTACACCGTGAGCCCACGGTCTTTTACGACCTCCATTTTAGGGGTGAATTTATTCCCTTTTATGACCACTTTTTAGGGGGTGTATTCGTTCTCTTTTACGAGCACATTTTACGGGGTGTACTCGTTCCCTTTTATGAGCATATTTTTCAACCCCTATTCGAACATAGCAGAAATTACACTGAGACTATGAACATACAGCAGAACAGATAATACATAAGAATACGTAACACACAAGGGTGTATTCATTCCCTTTTATGAACACTTTTTCAGGGGTGGACTCGTTCTCTTTTATGAGCACATTTTAAGGGGTGAACTCGTTCCCTTTTATGAGCATATTTTTCAACCCCTATTTTAACATAGGAGATAACACATAAGATTACGAACACATAGAAGAGAAGATAACACATAAGAGTAAGTAACACACAGCAGATTAGATAACACATAAGAGTACATAACATAACAAGGGTGTACTCGTTCTCTTTTATGAGCATATTTTTCAACCCTTATTTTAACATAGCAGAAATTACACTGAGACTATGAACACATAGCAGAGCAGATAATAAACACAACAACCTCCATTTTAGGGGTGTATTCATTCCCTTTTATGATTACTTTTCCAACCCGTATTTTAACATAACAGAGCTGATAAAAGTGTATGGCTTATTTTTCAACCCCTATTTTAAAATAACAGAAATGACATAAGAATACGTAACAAGACTATGTAACATAGCAGGGGTGTACTCATACCAACCCTTATTTTAACATAACAGAAATAGCAGACAATGAGCAAAGATATTCATTTTAGAGGGTGTATTCATTCATTCTCTTTGATGACCATTTTCTTCCACCCCTAATGAAATTACATAGGAGAGCAGATAATACATAAGATTCGTTCCCTTTTATGAACACTTTTTAGGGGGTGAACTCGTTCCCTTTTATGATTACTTTTTCAGGTCAACATACTTAAAACCTAATAACTCGAAAACGAAGCAACGTATTGAGGTGCTGTTTCCACATTTAGTAATGGGTTACCAACTACTACAATTTCCAAAATAATGACCATCGAGGTCAAAGGTCAACATACTTAAAACCAAATAACTCGAAAATGGATCCACATATTGAAGTGCTGTTTCCAAATCTAGTAACTGGTCGTCAACTACTACTAGTTCCAAAATACTGATCATCGAGGTCAAGGGTCAACATACTTAAAACCTAATAACTCGACAACTGAGACATATTGAAGTGCTGTTTCCAAATCTAGTAACTGGTCATCAACTACTACTAGTTCCAAAATACTGATCATCGAGGTCAAAGGTCAACATACTTAAAACCCAATCACTCGTAAACGAAGCAACATATTGAGATGGTGTTTCCAAATCTAGTAATAGGTCATCAACTACTACAAGTTCCAAAATAATGATAATCGAGGTCAAAGGTCAACATACTTAAAACCTAATAACTCGACAACTGAGACACATATTGAAGTGCTGTTTCCAAATCTAGTAAACGACCACCAATTACAATACTGACCATCGAGGTCAAAGATCAAAACTCGAAAACTGAGCCACATATTGAGGTGGTGTTTCCACACTTAGCAAGAGGTCATCAACTACTACAAGTTTCAAAAATAATGGTCATCGAGGTCAAAGGTCAATCTCGTAAATGAAACCACATATTGAGATAACGTTGTGTGATCTATTCAATTTTGTACAAAGCAGAAAAAAAGTGAAGAAGGAATAAATTTGAGTGGCTTATTTACTTTTGTATTAATGAGAAAGAAATCAAAGAAACACAATTTTAACTAGCGCAGAATTTCTGTAACGCAAAAAATTAATTTGGATGGAGTAACCAGAAAGAAAGCAAAGATATGCCATATTAACTATTTAAATAAACGAAGGAATATTGTACCAATGAGAAATGCCATTTCCAGGCCATGTTTTATTATTTTAAACAAAACGAAGGGTTAAATTTGAGAAAGCGAACATGGATCATTTTACTCAAATTTGGATGGAGTATTTAGCTTTGTATGAACCAGAAAAAAGTGAAGAAGGTCCATTTTAACTAGTTCAATATTTCTGTACAATTTTATAATACCCAAATAAACGAAATTTTATTTTTGTATTAATCAGGAGAAAATCAAAGAAGGGTCATTTTATACCTTCTTGTGCTATTCAAATAATAGAGGGAACAAATTTCAGTGGTCTATTTTATTTATGTACCAATCAGAAGGAAAGCAAAAAGAAACGAAAGGATAAATTTGAATGACCTATTCAATTTTGTACCAACGAGAAATGCCATTTTAACTAGCTGAGAACTATATGTCTTCTTGTACTAATTAAATAAACGAAGGAATATTGTACCAATGAGAAATGTCATTTTTTCTAGACCATGTTCTAATATTTAAACAAACGAAGGGGTGAATTTGAGTGACCTTGCAATTTTGCACCAACGAGAAATAATTGTGTATTTTAAATAAACAATCGGATAAATTTAACCGGCTCAGAAGTTCAATACTATTTTGTACTCTTGAGTGAGCTTTCCAATTTTGTAGCAAGAAGGACCATTTTTTTAAAACTAACTCAGAATTTCATTTCATTTTTGTAATACTCAAATTTGGATGGAGTGTTTAGTTTTGTACGAACCAGAAAAATTTGATTGGATTATTTCCTTAGGTACCAACTGGAAAAAGAGAAGGACCATTATTCAAATAAACGAAGGAATAGAGCATTTAGTTTCTGTACCAACTAGAAAAAAAGAAGTGAAGTATGAATAAAATTTAGGTGGACTATTTTCTTTTGTATCAATCAGAAAAAAAACGAAGAAGAGCCATTTTAACAAGTTCATAATTTCTGTAACGAAAGAATAATTTCGATGTTCTACTTTTTATACCAACTAGAAAAATTGAACTAGCTGAATATACGAAAGAACAAATTTAAGTGACCTATTCAATTTTGTACTCATGAGAAATGGCTCAGCAAAAGGCGAAGAAGGACTATTTTATGCAATTTTACTACTCAAATAAACAATGAAGTATTTAGATTTGTACCACCAAGAAAAAAAGAAATTGCACCATTTTGGAGTATTCAAATAAACAAAGGAATAAATTTGAGTGACTTATAATTTGTGTCAACTCTAAAATCAATTAAACGAAGTAATGCATTTGAAAAACCGAAGTTGAGTATTTTATACCATTTTGTATTATTTCAACAAACAAAGGAATAAGCAAAAAAAGAATCACTTTATATCATTTTAAACTAGTCTAATAAACGAAGGCATAAATATGAGTGAGCTATTTAATTTTGTAGCAACCAAAGGATTTTCACGAAAGAACAAAATTGTACTAATTACAACTGTTTGCTGCAGTATGAGTACGAATTATTGCAAAATGTGTGGACGATCTTAATTAAATGTGAAATGAGAGAGAAAATCTATAAACTTTATATAAAGAAGCATTTTAAAGGTTGTAATATTAAGAACACTTATACTTTGGAGAAAAAATTTAATCTGGTATATGAATACATTACAGAGTGTGATTATTATATCAACAAAATAGCAGAAATGTTTTTAGAAAAGATAAACAATTATGTAATTCTGTAAATAAACACTGAGCCCACTGTAGCATAGGCATTTGATTGTGTAAGAATAGAAGAACTTGAACTGTTAACTGGATCAATTTGTAGTACTGTAATATTAAGAATTTAATAGATAACTAACATTGAACTCTGGCAACTGAATTGTCATGGAGAGGCAATTTAAATTGTTCTCTGAATGACACAAAAATAATACAAAATGTAGCATCACAAAGATAAAAATATCTAGCTTGTTATAATGAACCTTCTTCCCTTTTTTTCGTGCTTTTTCTGCTTGCTATAAAAGTGAATAGGTCAAACAAATTTGTTTTTCTATGGTTGGTACAGAAAGTAGATCTTCTCCGCTTTTTTAATTACAAACAAAATTTATTCATTCTTCAATAGGTCACTCAAATTTAATAGCACAAAAAGGTTAGTTACCATTGACCTTCTTTGCTTAAGCCACTCAAATTTATTCTTTCCTTTTTCTGCTTGCTATAAAAGTGAATAGGTCATACAAATTTATTCCTTTGTTTGTTTAAATAGTACAGCATCGTCAAGAAATTGGGTAGACCAAAAACACAAAAAGCTATAACATGCTGAGCTATTTAAAATGGTATTTCCTTGCTTTTTTCGATTTGATACAAATTTTTCAAAAAGGTATAAAATTCTAAGTCAGTTAAAAATGGTTCTCGTTGGTAAAAAACCAAGTATAGAATGCTGATATTTCTTCTCCTTTTCTGGTTAGTACAAAGTGTTAATTCTTTCCTTTTCTCTGCTTGACTAGTTAAAATGACCCTTCTTTGATTTTCTTCTAATTGGTACAAAATGGTATAAAGATCTGAGTTAGTTAAAATGGTTCTTCTTTACTTTTTTTTCTAGTTCATACAAAGCTAAATACTCCATCCAAATTTGAGTAAAATGGTTCATGTTCGCTTTCTCAAATTTAGCCCTTCGTTTTGTTTAGAAATTCTAAGCTAGATAAAAATACCATTTCCCCTTGGTACAAAATGGAATAGATCACTTATATGTATCCCTTCGTTTGTTTAAATAGTTAATATGGCATATCTTTGCTATCTTTCTTGTTACTCCATCCAAATTAATTTTTGCGTTACAGAAATTCTGCGCTAGTTAAAAAGATCTTTTTCGCTTTTTCTTTCGTTTATTTGAGTAGTACAAAATGGTATAAAATACTCAGCAAGTTAAAATGGTTCTTCCTTGTTTGGTATAAAAAGTAGAACACTCAAATTTGTTCTTTCGTTCATTAAAAACAGGTCACTCAAATTTATCCCATCGTTTGTTTAAATAGTACAAAAAGGTACAGAAATTCTTCGCTTTTTCTGATTAGTACAATTTTGTTCTTTCGTGAAAATCCTTTGGTTGCTACAAAATTAAATCGCTCACTCATATTTATGCCTTCGTTTATTAGACTAGTTTAAAATGATATAAAATGATCCTTTTTCTGCTTATTCCTTTGTTTGTTGAAATAATACAAAATGGTATAAAATACTCAACTTCGGTTTTTCAAATGCATTACTTCGTTTAATTGATTTTAGAGTTGACACAAATTATAAGTCACTAAATTTATTCCTTTGTTTATTTGAATACTCCGAAATGGTGCAATTTCTTTTTTCTTGGTGGTAGAAAACTAAATACTTCATTGTTTATTTGAGTAGTAAAATTATATAAAATAGTCCTTCTTCGCCTTTTGCTGAGCTATTTGTCATTGGTACAAAATTGAATAGGTCACTTAAATGTATTCTTTCGTATATTCAGCTAGTTCATTTTTTCTCGTTGGTATAAAAAGTAGAACATCGAAATTATTCTTTCGTTACAGAAATTATGAACTTGTTAAAATGGCTCTTCTTCTTTTTTTCTGATTGATACAAAAGAAAATAGTCCACCTAAATTTTATTCATACTTCACTTGTTTTTTTTCTAGTTGGTACAGAAACTAAATGCTCTATTCCTTCGTTTATTTGAATAATGGTCCTTCACTTTTTCCAGTTGGTACCTAAGGAAATAATCCAATCAAATTTTTCTGGTTCGTAGAAAAATAAACACTCCATCCAAATTTGAGTATTACAAAAATGAAATGAAATTCTGAGTTAGTTTAAAAAAATGGTCCTTCTTGCTACAAAATTGGAAAGCTCACTCAAGAGTACAAAATAGTATTGAACTTCTGAGCCGGTTAAATTTATCCGATTGTTTATTTAAAATACACAATTATTTCTCGTTGGTGCAAAATTGCAAGGTCACTCAAATTCACTCCTTCGTTTGTTTAAATATTAGAACATGGTCTAGAAAAAATGACATTTCTCATTGGTACAATATTCCTTCGTTTATTTAATTAGTACAAGAAGACATATAGTTCTCAGCTAGTTAAAATGGCATTTCTCGTTGGTACAAAATTGAATAGGTCATTCAAATTTATCCTTTCGTTTGTTTTTGCTTTCCTTCTGATTGGTACATAAAATAGACCACTGAAATTTGTTCCCTCTATTATTTGAATAGCACAAGAAGGTATAAAATGACCCTTCTTTGATTTTCTCCTGATTAATACAAAAATAAAATTTCGTTTATTTGGGTATTATAAAATTGTACAGAAATATTGAACTAGTTAAAATGGACCTTCTTTACTTTTTTCTGGTTCATACAAAGCTAAATACTCCATCCAAATTTGAGTAAAATGATCCATGTTCGCTTTCTCAAATTTAACCCTTCGTTTTGTTTAAAATAGTAAAACATGGCCTGGAAATGGCATTTCTCATTGGTACAATATTCCTTCGTTTATTTAAATAGTTAATATGGCATATCTTTGCTTTCTTTCTTGTTACTCCATCCAAATTAATTTTTGAGTTACAGAAATTCTGCGCTAGTTAAAATTGTGTTTCTTTGATTTCTTTCTCATTAATACAAAAGTAAATAAGCCACTCAAATTTATTCCTTCTTCACTTTTTTTCTGCTTTGTACAAAATTGAATAGATCACACAACGTTATCTCAATATGTGGTTTCATTTACGAGATTGACCTTTGACCTCGATGACCATTATTTTTGAAACTTGTAGTAGTTGATGACCTCTTGCTAAGTGTGGAAACACCACCTCAATATGTGGCTCAGTTTTCGAGGTTTGATCTTTAACCTCGATGGTCAGTACTGTAGTTGGTGATCGATTACTAGATTTGGAAACAGCACTTCAATATGTGTCTCAGTTGTCGAGTTATTAGGTTTTAAGTATGTTGACCTTTGACCTCGATTATCATTATTTTGGAACTTGTAGTAGTTGATGACCTATTACTAGATTTGGGAACACCATCTCAATATGTTGCTTCGTTTACGAGTGATTGGGTTTTAAGTATGTTGACCTTTGACCTCGATGATCAGTATTTTGGAACTTGTAGTAGATGATGACCAGTTACTAGATTTGGAAACAGCACTTCAATATGTGTCTCAGTTGTCGAGTTATTAGGTTTTAAGTATGTTGACCCTTGACCTCGATGATCAGTATTTTGGAACTAGTAGTAGTTGATGACCAGTTACTAGATTTGGAAACAGCACTTCAATATGTGGATCCATTTCCGAGTTTTTTGGTCTTAAGTATGTTGACCTTTGACCTCGATGGTCATTATTTTGGAAATTGTAGTAGTTGGTAACCCATTACTAAATGTGGAAACAGCACCTCAATACGTTGCTTCGTTTTCGAGTTATTAGGTTTTAAGTATGTTGACCTGAAAAAGTAATCATAAAAGGGAACGAGTTCACCCCCTAAAAAGTGTTCATAAAAGGGAACGAATCTTATGTATTATCTGCTCTCCTATGTAATTTCATTAGGGGTGGAAGAAAATGGTCATCAAAGAGAATGAATGAATACACCCTCTAAAATGAATATCTTTGCTCATTGTCTGCTATTTCTGTTATGTTAAAATAAGGGTTGGTATGAGTACACCCCTGCTATGTTACATAGTCTTGTTACGTATTCTTATGTCATTTCTGTTATTTTAAAATAGGGGTTGAAAAATAAGCCATACACTTTTATCAGCTCTGTTATGTTAAAATACGGGTTGGAAAAGTAATCATAAAAGGGAATGAATACACCCCTAAAATGGAGGTTGTTGTGTTTATTATCTGCTCTGCTATGTGTTCATAGTCTCAGTGTAATTTCTGCTATGTTAAAATAGGGGTTGAAAAATGAGCCATGTTCTTTTATTAGCTTTGCTATATATTATCTGTTCTGCTGTGTGTTCATAGTCTCAGTGTAATTTCTGCTATGTTAAAATAAGGGTTGAAAAATATGTTCATAAAAGAGAACGAGTACACCCTTGTTATGTTATGTACTCTTATGTGTTATCTAATCTGCTGTGCGTTACGTACTCTTATGTGTTATCTTCTCTTCTATGTGTTCGTAATCTTATGTGTTATCTCCTATGTTAAAATAGGGGTTGAAAAATATGCTCATAAAAGGGAACGAGTTCACCCCTTAAAATGTGCTCATAAAAGAGAACGAGTTCACCCCGGAAAAAGTGTTCATAAAAGGGAATGAATACACCCTTGTGTGTTACGTATTCTTATGTATTATCTGTTCTGCTGTATGTTCATAGTCTCAGTGTAATTTTTGCTATGTTCGAATAGGGGTTGAAAAATATGCTCATAAAAGGGAACGAGTACACCCCCTAAAATGTGCTCGTAAAAGAGAACGAATACACCCCCTAAAAAGTGGTCATAAAAGGGAATAAATTCACCCCTAAAATGGAGGTCGTAAAAGACCGTGGGCTCACGGTGTACAATGGTCATTTTCCCAGGGGCTTGTGAGTTGTTCTCTTATGTCCTATGTTGGCCTAGGTTGACCCAGATCGATCCATTTTCTACTACTATCTATCTAGTCCATTTAGAGTAGACGAGGTTTAATCAGCCATTGCTTCCGGCCATCGTGAAAAATCTACGTGGATCGATTCCCTACCTCTAGAATTCTATATAACCTTTATCGATATATTAGCACCCTTTCTTACAAACCTTTTCAATGAATATAGGCAGACTCTTGTTCTAGGTAAATCTCTCCGCACAGGTGTTAGAGTTTTAGTACCTAAACATTCTCACACTTCCAGTGTTAATGATTTAAGACCTATTTCCCGTCTGTGTACTTATATAAAATTTTAACACGCTGTCTTACTGCACGAATAAAAGTGTTTAGTGACAAACTACTAAGTTCACATCAATATGGAATATGCCAAAAGAACCAGATCTATAAGGCTTTATCAAATCTTAGACATTTCATTTCCTACCACGAATCCACTGCTCCTTCGCCCGTTGCTGTTTTTGCCACGGATTATTCTCAAACTCTTAATAGGATTAACCATGAATACTTATTTAAAGTTCTTGAGAAATATGGTTTTGGGCCCTTCTTTATTTCTCTTGTACGAGGAATTTATACGCATAGATTGACAAAAGTCAAGGTTAATGGTGGCTTAAGTAACCCAATAAACATTAATAATGGTATTTTGCAAGGTGACCCAATGAAAAGTTTATTATTCACTTTGTCCCTTGCACCACTTATGTACGCGACTGAACGTTTACTCCCTGATGTATCTGTCTACAATGCCAAACTAACTGTACAAAGTTACATTGATGATTCCCACTATTGTTTACAAAATCCGGCCGACACGAATTGCCTACAACGTTTATTAACCTTGTATCAACAGGCTTCTGGAGCGCAACTCAATCACAGAAAAATAAAAATATTATGCATTCATCCAGAATACAATGCTTCATATAGCAACTACTATGCTACGGTTCAAAGTGTCAAAATACTTGGTGTATGGTGGTACCATAATATCAACCAAACCGTAGAACAATCATATCATCTTACAGTCACATCCCCTCTCGTGAAGGAGGCATAGGCTTTTTGCACATAGAAGCATAGGCACATGCCCTTCTTATGCACAGAAGTTGTAAGCTTGTCTGTGAACACGAGACTTCGATTACAGCTGTTATTATCAATGTCTGCTTCCACTGTTTAGACCTTCAGGCGCCAATACACGTGTTTCCTTGGAGCTACAAATTTCCTCACTTACGTGATGTCATACTTGATACGATATACGCCTTGCTAGCAAAAGATCCCATTGAAACTGGTTCGGTCAACAACCTTTACTGGGGCTATGTTTGCTTGTGGGTTCCTAGTATACCTAATGTCGTCTTAAAGCACCGACACAAAACTTGCAATCCTATATGGAAAAACATCAACGCTTCCTTTCTCATCCATAACCAACTTACAACCTGGTATTTCATAGTCAATAATGTATACGAAACATTGGAAAAACCCCACATTATAGGTATTGTAAATAGCAATATATGCCCATACTTCAATAATCTCGATACACTAGCACATAAGTTTCATGCCTGTTCCAAAGTATCAATCATCTGGACGTATTTCTCTATTTTAATTAGTAAAATTTGTTGTCTTTCACCTCATAGCTTTACTGTAACAAAACTTATCTTGCGCCCTGATTTTAATTATTTTCCGACATTTAAAAACAATGCTATTATCTGGATCACTATACAGACAATTATGTTTCTTATGCATACTAACAGACCGTATCATATTGAATTATACAACCAATATTTGAAATATCAAGCCAGCGTTCTCTCTCCTACACGAAAAAGGAAATTTTTTGCTAACTATTTAACTGTTCTTACAGAGTCTTTGTCCATGCATATAATATTAAAAAACAATAAAACAAAGATGAAAACCCTGTAATATGCCTTTGTCACATCAGCTCATGATAATGTAGGTGTAACTCCTAGTAAAACTACTAATGGTAATGTAACATGCCTGCCCCGTGCAGACATCTATGTATATATACATTGTTTTTATTCATTACGTTATGTTTTTTTTTGTTTTTTGTTCTTTTTGTTCCTTTTTGTTTTGTTTAATTTTACCTAATTTTTTTAAAAAATATATTGTTTATATATTTTTTTCTTAAATTCTTAATATGTTCATGTATTTTGTTTGTTGCTTCTCAATAAAGAAGACTTAAAAAAGTAGTCCATTGGAAGCTGTCAGACTACTGCGGACGAAAACTGGGTTCGATCCCCGTCATGTTTTTCTTATTATTTTCTTTCGTCGAATGTACTTTGTTAACATATATTGAGGGTCAATAAGGTTGAGTCCATTATACACGGCATTTCATTCGCACCTTCCCTGCCAGAGCTATTGCATCGAAAGGACCACTTTTCCACGTATATCATATATTATAGCTATTATTATAGCCCCTTATAACATTCCTAGCACTTTCTGACACCGAAGATGACTATTTTTCAAGATTAAAGACGGATTCGCAAACTACGCATCAGAATAAACATCACCTCGAAATTTCAACGTCCTAGACACAAGCATTACAAATTTCACATTTTTTTTTCGATTTGCGACGCCAAACCAAAACGAATTTTTTCTAACATAAACTATTTTCCCATCTTCACTGCCTGACAAGACGTTTCTATGATGTGCGGAACTACTCTAAAAATCAGCATTTCGAAACGACGAAAAATTTCGACACTTCATTTACATGGAAAATGTTGCCTTTTTTCTCATTATATCGGAATTTTCCCATTACTCCCATCACATGAAGAGCAAGTATGCAAAATTTGGTGTTTGAACGTTTTGCGGAAGTATACAAATAATTAAGTGTGATTGCGACTTTGGAGGTATATAATTCCACATATAAGTAGTTAATGCTGTTTACAGAAATTTACACAAAACTACCAAAATTATATATATATATATATATATATGTGTGTGTGTGTGTGTGTGTATGTGTATGTATGTGTGTGTGTGTGTGTGTGTGTCAAAAGTATATGTTTGAAATATAATCGGTTTTGGCTATTTTTATGTTTCATTTCTGTGAAACTGCAGTTGAGTTCTTCAGTGCTTCCAGACGCCAATTCCCAATAATCTTCGCTATATCATCATTTGTAGCGTCTCTCTTGTTTTGCCGCACAGTTTCTGAAAATAATAATAATGAATGTTCTAATAAATAACAGAAAGTGATTAACGATTAACTATTATATATTACAAACACTAATAGTCGCAACTGGCCACAGGTCAAATTACCAACTTACAATTATTTATTCTTAGAACCATGAGTAAGGAGTAGAGATGCAAAAAAGCCGGCTTTTTTAAACCTATGGTTTTTTCACATGAAAAGCCGGTTTTTTTGGGAAAAAACGAGAATTTTGGAAATTTTGGCTTTTTTTATTTTCATGACTTTTCTCTAAATAGCTTTCTTATGTTATATTATATAGTTAGATAAGAATTACATGACCTAAATGCCATATTTCGCTCTAAAATTCACCATCAAGATGGATGGAACACATGTATTATGAATTAAAGCCAGCATGAAGAATGTGGTATTTGAGGGCAATTTTAGAGGCTATTTATCTTTATTTTAACTTTTGAGTTATCGACATTTTTCCTCTAGATCATTTTAGTTTGTCATCCGTGTTTCATTTCTAAGAGCTTAGTAATCTAGCTTCTAGCGTAAAAGTTTAACTTCCGTCAAAGAGTACGTTTTTCAATATATCCGTCAAACCATACTTCCAGATTTCTGTTATACTATAGCTGTACAACGATTTAGCAATAATTTTCCGGACACATCCTTGAATATCAATTTATAGAAATAATCAGTAGCGGATTTAGAAAAGTACTTTGGGAGGGGTTTCTCTGATTGTTTCGTTTTCTAAAATATCCTAATTTTATTTGGGAGGAGCTTGAAGTTTATGAGTACAGGCATAACTAATATTTAGCGATAATCTTCCGGATATAACCTTGAAGATCATTTTATACTGAGAATCAGTGGCGGATTTAGAAAAGTATTTTGGGAGGTGTTTTTCTTACTAATGCTTAGTTTTTCTAAACATTCGTAATTTTTATTTGACGGGAGGTTAAAGTTAATGAGTAAAGGCATAACTAATAGATATTTCGTTTGTTTTAGACATTCCGAGGCTTCGGTCCGGAAGACTGCCCCCCCTAATCTTCGCAAAACCGTCACTGCTGGTAATTAGTAATAATAACGATTTAAAAACAATAAGAAATGAAGTCGGCCAACTCACAGTACACGCACTATTTCTACCTCACAGATGAAATTAAGAAAAGCTTTGTCAGAATGGTCGAATGCTGAGTTGAATCCTGGACTTCCCGATAGAAGCGCAAAAGCTCCACTGAGTCATGTTTGTTGTGCAAATATATTCCGTAGCCCTTGTTTTGTTTTGGTGGTTGTAGTGGGGTTGGGAGAGTTTCGTAATGATATGAAGGGTGTGAGCAAAGAAATTGGTAACTAACAAATTTTCAATTTCAGAGTTATGCAGCACCAGACAGACATCAACGCATACCGCTTCGTTTAATTCTTCATGAATAGTCTTATGTATGTGAAAAATCAGCTTCAAAATGGATTGTGCAGCAGAAAATCTCTAATTTCTTAAAATAGTAAAATTGTGGGTTCCCATGTTCTTGCCTCACACCCTTCATATGTTGAATCCCTCTTGTTAAAAATTCAGAGAACTTGAGGATTGAGTAAACCATGATGGTAGTTATATAATATTGTAGAATTTCAAGAATATACTAAACCAAAAGCTCTAGATGTGCAGCCTTTAAGTATATCATATAAATCTAACACGGGAGGGTCCTACAAGTTGTCGCTAAAATCTGATTGCCACATAGCACACCTGATAGAGCATCATGAGAAATTAAAATGAGCAAAATTTAAGGTGGACCAGAAGAATAGAAGATACAGGGCTTCAAAATTTGAATATCCAAAATATTATGTCATGGAATTATGTACGTTCAAATTAAATATCTTGAAAACCGTTAAAGCAACCAAAACAAAAGTTGCACACTATAAGAATAAAATACCCTATCGAAAACCATAAACAATGTTGCCATAGGTGAAGCAGTGTTGCCAACTCAGCATTTTTTTTTTGAAATAGCACCATATACAAGTGTGCCCAGATTTAAAATGTACTATTATCACTAAACATAACAGTGAAGTTTAGTGGTATAGTGTTGCACAATGTTGGAGCTACGTGTGCTGAAAATGTACAATGAACAAGACTGATATATAGCAAAACAGATGTTAATAAAGGAATCTGGTTCTCATTAGTTCAAATGCATAACATGGATAGTATAACAGCAAAATGTCAGCAGTGTCTCAAAATATTGATGCATTTGAAAAACGAAATTCAGCAATGCCATTTTTATGTCCTGTGTCAGTTCCGAATCTAAATAGGAGTGTAAAGTGGGATCCGAATCACTATGAAAGAGAAAGATTACAATGAAATGTAAGGTGAAGAATACAACAGAAACATGTCCGAGGCAGGATTGGAACCCGCGATGCCTAATATGTCGGTTGTCTAACCTTCTAGACCACACGGCTATTCTGGCCGACTGAAAACGAAATGAGGTAGTAATAAAGTAATTATTTTTAAAATGTGAATATGGTAATATTACAGTGTACATACATAATCATATGGTATGTAGGAGAGCAAGTAAAATACTAAAGACACAAACCAAGAAAGTACTCTTCCATATATTGATAAGATAATCGAGAACCAGTTTACAGAAATAGAAAACTCGTGTATCATTTTGTTTTCGCGAGTTGTCTACTTATTTATCGGGGCTACAGAAGTATAACGCAAAATACTCACTTATTTCCATTGTATTCCTTTATTACTCCATATCAGACTTCTCTATTTTACATTTTCAGCACATGTAGCTCCAACAGTGTGCAACACTGTACCACTACACTTCACTGTTATGTTTAGTGATAATAGTACATTTTAAATCTGGGCACACTTGTATATGGTGCTATTTCAAACAAAATATTTTATGTTGAGTTGGCAAAACTGCTTCACCTATTGCAACATTGTTTATGGTTTTCGATAGGGTATTTTATACTTATTATAGTGTGCAACTTTTGTTTTGATTGCTTTAACGGTTTTCAAGATATTTACTTTGAACGTACGTAATTCTATGATATATTTTTTTGGATATTCATATTTTGAAGCCCTGTATCTTCTATTCTTCTGGTCCACCTTAAATTTTGCTCACTTTCATTTCTCATGATGCTCTATCAGATGTGCTATGTAGCAATCAGATTTTAGCGACAACTTGTGGGACCCTTCCGTGTAAGTATTTTCCTTATGTTTTATTTTGTTCCAAAAAGAAGGTACGAAATATTTTGAAGTAAAAATGCTACATAGAATTTTGCTAGTTATTTGTATATTTTTAAAAGAAGTATTTACTTTTAGTGTTGGCTGGTTTACACCAGCTATTTTTCTTCTTCTTTTTTTAAAAAATAAACAACTGGTTTAAACCAAAAAACAAAAAGAACGAAAATTTCAAATCGTGTGAACTTCGTGGTGACGTTTCCACATATCAAATTATCTGCATTAGTTTTATTTCGTTTTCACCTCTTAATCAAGGTGTCCCATGTTCAATTCTGGGTCGAACCACATGCGTAAACCTCATGCGTAAACAAATTAGCGATTCGGTTGTAACATTAAGCGAAAGTCTTCTTCTTGACAACATCGGTATTACGTAAGGATTTTAAGCCTGAACATACGAAACGAAACCAAATTGTATATTTCTGCATGCCTGAATGCATAGTTTTATAAAGAAGTCAAGGTTGCTTAAATATATTGATAGAAATTGGCAAAAGTTATCGATTGCCTATCTAGCTTCCAACATTAGCTTGGATTGGACTTTCAATGATATGTACGTATTAAATTTCTAATTTAATACATCAGTTTTAGCCTTCTGATTATGATACGTTGACTTTAAATTTTACATGCAAAGCAATGTTATTGCTTTACATTTAGAGTAATGACGGGATCTTCCCGAAGGCTAGAGCGGGAGTTTCCCAATTTAAGAAATTTACTGACCGAACTTCTTTAAGCTTATGCGACCTCTTTCAGCATGACCAAGTTGTTGCATAATAACACCAAGGCGAATCAAACTTATTTCTGTCAATATGTAATATAAATAAATAAAGCAAAATATCTAAACCAAAAAAACCTGACTTTTTGCGTTATAGAGAAGCGAAACAAAATCTGCTTTATCAATTTACAGCAGAATTTTGCAAAAAGCCCAAAAGTACCCAAGCAAAAAAGCGAAGCAGAAAAAGCCGAGTTTTTTCCAAAAAAAGCCGTTTTTTTTCCGAAACCTTGCATCTCAAGTAAGGAGTGAGAAAACTCTGAAATATTAGAAGAAAATAGTAAGTGATTACTTGGAGTTTGCTGCACATGGTGAGTAGGTACTCAATTTATTGTTATCATATATTTCAGTTACAGAAATATTTAAAATGTCCGCATATGTATCATTCATCAGCTCGTGTAAGCAAATTGTTTTAAAATACTAAGGCCCTGAAAAATGTAAAGGCTAAGGAAGATAGCAGCTAGAACTGAGAAATAACTGATTGAAAATGACATACGTTCATTGCATGCTTTATTGTTATGTGGGTGTAGCAGCTTAATTACAGACTTTGTAACATATTGTTTTATCAGTCGCACTTATATTTAAACAAGTGAAAATAGTTTTACAGTGTCAAACTACAGCAGACTTCCAAACTATGCAGACTTCCAAATATATCTTACCGTTTCTGATATATGGAAATCAATATAGAAATCGGAAAAGTGGAACTGTACCACTTCAGGTCTTAATGAAGAGGTAGGAATGGAATGGTAAATTTCCTTGAGACTCTAACTGCATTCCCAGAAACCGCTTCACGTTATCTATTACCGTTTTTGATGTATGATCTTTAATATTCAAGGGAGATGGGGATGGGAGATGGGATTTCTTCTTGGGACGCTAAATAAATTCCCGAAAACAGCTTCTCGATATCTCTTAGAGTTTCCGCTTTATAAAAATCAATATTGAAACCAGAAGTAGTATCAAATTTGAACTACTTTCGGTTTTAGTATAAATCTGGGGATGGAGATAGTTTATTTCCTTGAGGCCCTGAATCGATTCCAGAAAACTGTTTGCCGCTAGTTATCACCGTGTTTGAGTTATGGCCATTATTACTAAAATCCGAAGTGGTCAATTTCAACCACTTCTGGTTCCAGTAGAGGAATGTCCAAGGAGACAGAACCTATTCCGGGAATGTTTAATCAATTTCCGAAAATGGCTTGTCGGTAGGTCTTACCGTTTCTGCTTTGATACTTGTTAACAGACAGGCGGTGGACGGACGAATGGATATAGCCGTCCTATAAGTCTTCCATCACTTAAACATGTCACAGTTTGGAAATCTAAAAGGCACAGTTCCTTATAAATTCTATAATTACATAATACAGTTACTTAACATTCTGCTTTAACTAAATTCCTGTGTCACTCGCTCAGTGACTTTCGTAAGTCGGAAGTGAGAATCATACATGTGAGTCAAATTAATCTCCCAAGCACCATTGAAGAAAAATGTACTTGAAAAAATATTGAAAAAATCAGATATAAAAAGGAACAATAATTTAGTTACAAGTGGTCGCATTTCGTTATGCAGAGCTCTAGCCTCGCATTCTGGAGAATGACAGGATGGCTGTTCAAGGTCCTGACCCCACGGCACACACCATTCATGCTTGATGCAGAGATCACTTGGAAAAATGATACAGCGCTCACCATGTCAATCAGACACCGCATACAATGCGTCTGAATGACATACTCTGGAATGAGTTTTTCTAATATCCACCGTACAGTCTTAACATAGCCGCAGATAATTATTTTTCTTTTTTTTCCGCAAACACGAAAGTTGCGAGAAATGTGTTAATGTTTAATGAAGTTGTTCGACGTTAGCTAATGTCCCATTTACGGCACTCCATTTTTTTAATAATCACGTATGATTATGATTTTTACATACTATTGTTTGGAGTATTTTGCGTAGTCCCGTTGAGCATCAGAGGAATACTTAAATGAATTACTAAGAAACCTGACGTTAAAAAATAATTCAACGCGCAGGATCATTTACTGCACAGTTCAACGTTCTTCAGGCAGGTTTCTTCAGCTGTCAAGTGATATAGAGGGATTTCTGAAACTAAACTAATTTAAGTTTGTCGAACAGTGTGTTCAATTACACAACTGGTGTAACACAAACGAAATTTCTATAACATGACTGTAGTTTCAGAACTATTTTGAAATTAAAGATAACAAGCTATTGGTAATAATATTCAACTTTCTGCAAGCTTATATATTCAGCTCTCTTTTGCACTGGATGCTTCAATTTTACGTGTCATTCGAAGAGGGAAGATATTCCACTTTTTGCCAAAGTGAAGTTTCCTATCGTTTTTTAAAGCAGCTGTTGTAGTTCGTGCTGTTGAGAAATAAAATACAAACGCAGTTTAGACAATTATTCGATGGAATAATAGTACACATTTAAAGGAAAAAATGTCAGCAAGAAGAGTGTTTATATTTTATGAAAATTAGGTAAACTGAATGTTTCCCTTCTTTCACTTATGTATGTAGTTAGAACTTCGGAAATGAATTTAACGAACAGCAAGGAGATTAGCTTACCTGTTATTAGTGGTGTTTCCAGTTCGTTCCATATCAGAGTTATCTGCATTGGTTGGAAAATATTTATTACTCTCAGATACATTAGAGCTACATCCCCCTGTACAGTACTATTACCGATTTTCGAAGATGGACTACCGGCACCGATAGGTCTTCACTGGAACTTAAATTCCTTTGGAACTTAAATTCACGCTTGGCTGCACTTTGTATTATAACTTGAAAATTAGAAGTGTTCGCTAGAGTCATTATATCATTAATTTCCACCTTTATTAATCTCTTCGCGTGCCTCGGTGTAATGAACAGTATATGTTGACGTTTTCTCTCCATATTATCCGATTTCGCCTCAACATAAACGGAAAATACCATATTGAACAAAAAACAGCATACTTGATTATCCGTATATAGTTAAAATAAGAAAAAGGTTAATACGATGCGATCACCTCTAGATACGAAGACTTGAAACCAATACATTCCTCACATCAAATTAGTAAGAAATCTTTAAAAAAAAAAAAAAAAAAAAACTTAAAAACAAAATAACCAAGGTAACTCAGGTTTAACCTACTTTCGTTCAAGTAAAGCTAATGATGAGCAGGGTTGTCAAATTTTTATTTTCTATTTATTTAAAATAGGTAGGTTATTTAATTTAGAATAAAATGAAGATTTTTAATGAATAAAGGTAATTTTGGGATTGTGATTAAATTCATTTGGCCTCAATCCGAGAAGTGACTGCAACTCATCAAACTCGAGGCCATAGGTCAACTTTTTCTACAAACGATTTCTCACTCAAGCACAATTCTTTTACCAGTCTGCCCATTAAGCAGAAGCTCGAACTAAACCAAAATAAGCAACGCCTCTGAATAAGGGGCCGTGAGATAAGAGAAATAATGTATGGTACTTGCAGAAATGCCCTTTCTAAGTACGGGGAGAAAAGTAGCTTTATGGAATGCATTTTATATGTTCCGGTGATATCCACCATGACGCTTGCAAAGTAAACTCCACTGAAAGTTACGCTTCTTTTCTGAGCCCTCCCCCCAAAACGATTAATTTAATATTAATATTGGTCATTTTCGGTTATCTTTACAAGGGGACAAGACGTAGAATTCCTGGTTAATTCTATCGATTGCATGAAACTAATAATACACTTGCGAAGGAGCTACAAAACACTACAACGTCTATCATCGAATTCATGGTCGAACTTCACTTTTGAAACTGTCTTCTGGGACGCGAAAGTATTTCCATTACAGAATTATTTTGCACATTGTTGTATTTTTACTTCGAAAATTAACATATTTCGTACGATAATGTTGACTAGACAAGTGAAAGAAAGCCATTTTGTAGCAAGTATTTTCATGTAAAAATCCGTTTACATACTACAATGTAGTAAAGGGAACACAGCAAATGAACCATCATTAAGTGGCAGCTTGTAACATTACTCTCAATCTGAGTTAAGAGGCCGAGATTTCAATTCTGAAACTCCTTTGAGTACCTTTATTCCAATCGTAGAGGAGTCACATGGACTATCATATAAATGCTTTTGATTTAAATATTCCCTGCCAATAATGCGAACTGAATAATATGATGAGCAGAAAAAGAAAAAAAAATAAACCTTTTAGTTTTAGTCCGACGGTTATGCCGGTTAGACTAAAGGGTAAGGATAAGAAATGAATAAAATAGTAGAATAAGGAAAGTGGGAGGAAACGAGAGAATCGCGAGAAAACACACGAGCACGGTGTTTGTCCACCATAAAGTCCATTCTTTGCGAGCTGGGATCAAACTCATTTGATGAACAATATGCAAAATTAAATATTTCAATATTACCGATTACGTCTCGATTTATACATCCAGCAATTATTTGGACTTCTCAGTGCCAACTAAACATTTTTGGATGACTCTGGGACATCCCAATATCCCACATGTTATGTTCCATGGACGTACACGACATGTTTCATGTTGTAAACTACTAATACTTCCACAACGCAAACAAATGAAGCAACTACTGTTCAACAGTTCTACATTGGATGAAATCAACATAAAAATCATGTCGAGTGTGTTTAAACAACTTCTATGAACCAAATTAAGTACTGAGTCCCACTGGATAAAGAAAAAAAAACGCAAAGATGTAAACATTGTTTCGTTTGAGCAAACTCTGCTAAACCTTGTGATTGCGGTAGTTCTAAGCTTGCATTTAAAAAAAATCGTTCCATATTCTTTTCTGTAGCTAATGTACCGTACCGGATATATTCATTATTACAGAAATGGAACAACAAATTCCAGGATTTTAGCCGTTCCGGTGAACAAAGGATTTCTCTGGGACAAGACGTTGAATTCCTGGAAACCCTTAATGAGAAGGGGAGCAGTAATCTAGAACCTTAGCAAGTTTTTCACTAAACCAAAAATACAGTGTTGTAATTTAATTTGAATATTAACCCAAGAAGTGAATAAATCAAATATGATTTATTTTTCATTCTGAATCCGAACCATTGTATTTTTTGAACCGCTTAAAATTAGCAACTGGTTTAAACCACCTTGACACAACTACAGTTTGCCCGCTCCAGTCTTCTGGAATGAAACTAGTTTCGAGGGGATATTAGCCACCGCGATTATTTAACCCTCGGATGCATGTCGCTTTTTTTCTACACTTTTACATATGTGGGGTCAATTTGACCCCACGCAATATTTGGTTGATAATAATATAACATAGTATGCATGTTAGGTTAATTAGATTACGTTAGGTTTGGTTAAGTTAGGTAATGCGGAGGTATGTTAAGTTTGTTTAGATTAGGTTACATTAGGCAAGGTATATAGTTCAGGTTATCGCGTTTTATTCATTAATATAAGGAATAAACCAATTACAAATATTGTTCAGATGTGTTAACTGTTTTCCTCTTCCTCGCTTTCCGAATAGTTAAAAATAGTTCACTCTTCTTCATATTAATATGAGTAACAGTTCACTTACACTTATCCGAGCTGATATTCAGCACCATAATCTTACTTGAAACAAAAGATTTCTTGAGCAAGGAAAACAACACTAAATATGAAGAAAGTACCCATGTTTTGGCTTTGTCACATCAATACACATCACTGACATTCAGAACACACTACTAACACACTACTGTGAAATTTGCACACATACTTCTCACATCTGCTGCAACGCTGTGATGTCTTCCTGTCCTCTTCCCTTGTACAGATCTGACATCTTACTCTCTTGTTCGAAGATGTAGGAGCCAATGCCTTTGTTTCCCTCTCTACACCGCAGAGTTTCATCGCATCAATCACTGGTTTCTTTACGTTCAAACTGTGGCACCTCAGCCTGATGTGAGGAAGAATCAGTTCGTTCACCAACTCAGTTAGAAAGACACGGCGCTTGTGACTGATCCCTGAATGATAATCCGGATGTTGTGATAAGCATGTGTATGCATAGCATGTGTATGCATTGAGAGCGCCTACGTTGATTACATTATAAAAGAGGGCCATTGGCCAGCGACGCGTCTGTCTCCTACAGGTGTATGTTTGAACCAATTTGTCCATGGCGTCAACTCCACTCTTTGTTTGGTTGTAAAATTTTATGATTTCTGGCTTCTTCTTGGAATCTTCCTCATCCACGCCTGTGTCATGATGCATGGTGCTGAGTAGAATGACGTTCTTATTCTTTTTCGGTACGTAGCTTACTAGGGTAACATCTTTATTGAAGACGAATTGTGATGTGCTAGGCTGTCTTGACTTAACATTGACCAGCGCAGGTGGAATTTCACGTCTGTTTTTCTTTATTGTACCAACAATAGTTACATTTTGTACCAACAGTTCCTTAGCTAAATCATAACTTGTGAAAAACTGATCAGTTGTGATATTACTGCCGGAGTTCCGCAGCGTGTAGCACAATGTCTTCACGACGTTGCTGGCGAGGTTAGTTTGAACTGGTTCCCCTGGCTGTCGTCCCAAGTACACTAAACCGTCTTTTGCGTAAAAGTTCTCAGCATCACACAACCAGAAGATCTTAATGCCGTATTTACCTGGTTTACTTGGCATATACTGCACAAACTTGCATCTCCCACGGAAAGGCACTAACTGTTCATCAATCGTGAGGAAAACTCCGGGAACCATAACTTTTCGACAATTTTCTATGAAAAGTGTCCAGATATATCGAAATGCAGCCATGTGATCAGTTTCCAGACGCAAAGCGCGGGTTCGCTTGTCATCGAACCGGAGCAGTCTTCTGATATCTTCGAAACGATTCACGCCAAAAGTTGCTTTGTATTTCGGATTAGCGAATTTGTTGAGAAAAAGTTCGCGAATAGGAACATCCCAACTTCTCTCAGTACCTGCGATAAGAAGGATGCCAATAAAAGCCTGAAGCTCTTCTAATGTTAGGTCAGTCCACTTTTACACTGATTTCACTGCCACTCTTCTTCCTTCTAAATTCGTGCACTGCACAATTTCCTCCAAAATGTTACGGGAAATGAACAAATCAAAGGCATCTTTGGGTGACGTCAAGACAAAGCCCCGCGGGAGACCTTGTACATTCCTTACGATGTTGTGCCTAGCAGTCTGGTGAACACCGGGTGGTTTGCTTTTCCACTCAATTCCATTCTTCGAAATCATACCGAAAGACGCTTGCTCATCCCTTGCATCTTCTTCTTCTTCTTCATCATCATCACCACCATTATCCATTTCAAAATCACTGTCTTCCCTCGGAATGTTTTCCTCCTCTGAAACTCCATCATCTTCGTCAAAACTGTCCAAGTTGCTGGCAACACCATTATCATCCTCCTCCGTAAGCAGTTCGTTTATTTCATTTAGAGACAATCCTCTTTTTGTCATTACTGTCTATGGCACTTTCAGTCTAATAAACAGGATTTTATAAAATCACGTAAAAGCAATAAGCATGCACTTGTTCAAACCTAAAATGCGGCGTTCTTTCACACACGGTGTGCAATTGTTTCTGCAACACAAACAAACATGAGAGCGGAGCACTGTAGAAATGTCGTCCGACTATACACGCGGTCTGTCAACAACAACTGATTGCAGTGTTGTCAGGTTACAGTGGAAAAAAATATTTTCAAATAAGATAAAACAACCTTTTATTCGCGACAAATTTTTACTATACTTGCAGCAATATGCGAATTTATGGAAATTTTACAAGAGCATAAGTTTATTCCCAGAGAAAATAAGATCTCGAAATCAAAACTTATAAAAAATATCCAGTTTTACAAAAAGATTCATCATCATCCCTCGATAATTCGAATGATGATGATTGTTGTTCTGCCCTAAGGCAGGTCTTTGACCCGAAGGTCCCTGGGCAAGATGAGCCCATGGTGGTTTTTCATTGCCTTCCATGGGATGATGATGACGTCCTAAGGACGGGACCTACAGTTTAACGTGGGATCCGAATCACATGTGTCCCCACCGGGAATCGAACCCGGGACCCCTTGATTACAAGGCGGTGAGAGTAACCACTTATCCACCGGGGAATACTGATTTTAAAAGATTTTCTCTACTTTGGGTATAGCTGAACATTATATCCAGGCCAAACTTTTTATTTTGAACGTTTCTAAACTATTTTGAAACTGGGGTCAAATTGACCCCACACATGTAATAGATGGGTAATGATAAAAAATGGTAAAAAAAATAAATAATAATAACTTGCAAAACAAATGTGTTTACATTCTTTTGTAGTTGAAGCATCCTGCTTAGATGTCACAGAACATCAGGATTTTTCAGTGAGATTTCCTTGTAATACTAGGAAATAAAAGCATGTTGGGGTCAAAATGACCCCACACATGCATCCGAGGGTTAATGAACTAATCCTATCCTAATATTCTTATTGCTACTACTACTATTACCACTACTAATACTTGCAAAGAGACGCTGCTTTTCCACTGTAAGTTCCAACACCTTGATTTAAACCAGCAAATTATGAGAGGTAAGTGAAGTTTTATAAGATGTTGTCAAGTGGAAAAACAATTTTACACCACTTTTCTTGCTTTAAAAGCTATCCTAAGACATTCTGTTGTTTATGTGCAGTACAGGTTAATTATATGCCATCAAACTTAAGTGTCATAAATACGATTAGCATTTCACTTATTTGTTTATAGTATATTCATGTCATTTACACAATGTTTAAACATCTATGACTCTTGAAAAAAAAACGGATATAGCTTACAACACGACTTTCTCCATCTCCCTTGCTGCATTTTTACTATAATTGTTGGTTTGATTGCCTCGTAGGAAAGGTGCCCTTGTTCTTAATGTAGTACTTTGTTAGACCCTTTTTGCATAGGGAGGCAACTGTCTGCTGCAAACAACTGTAGAATTATCAAGGGATGTACGGCTTACAAATACACTTGCTGTGTTTTTGCACTATAACCCTATCCCTCCAAAGATAAAATACAGGTTCTTTCATTATGGAGAAATAACACGCTGGAGCAAAATAATACAGTCCTCTTTCATATATACTCAGTCATTTTTACCGTAAAATTGGCAGTCAACTACATCTGTATATGTATGCGATTTATATAACTACTTGAATATTCGAATTCTATGCACCAAGTATTTTGCTGTTTGCATAACGTATTTCATGCATAACATGCACTTATAACTGCCAAACCAATGCATCGTATATACAAGTGAAATGTTAGCAATTTCTAGAAATAAATTGTTCTTTCTTCTTCCGCAAACTCATCAGTAAATTGTACTCGCAAATTCGACTATTCTTCCACTACTGCCGAAGTTTACCATCTTGGGAGTTATGTTATGAAATAATGATCAGAGGGAAAAAGAATGGAAACAAAACTTTGATTAACAAAAAAATAACAGAAATAAACAGAAACTTTCGGTTAGCCGAATTTAGGTTTAAGTAGCCAGGACTCAGCTAGGACAACCCTTTGGAGAAATCATGAGTGTGACATAATATTTCTTTTCTACCATAGAATCCTGTGTATCTTGGTAGGTATTGCATTATTTACGCTGACATCTAAAAGAAACGTCTTGTGTGGTGAAATAATACCTTACTATCTGTCAAAAAGAGTTTTGTCGCGGATCTGCATTGTTTAACCCTTCCTGGAATCTATGGTGTGAAGTATCAGTGCATACAATACGCATCCACTTCGTAATTTAATTATGTTTAACAAAGCTATTCAAGTATCAAATATAAAAAAAATAATTATTTACATTTATTTTAATGTTGCAGTTTAGACAAGTTGTAAAAATTAAAAAAAAAACAGAAGAAATCTTCATACTTAGAACTTAACGTTAATACAGGAAAAGTATTACAACTAGTCCGAGATGAAATGTTTATTACTCAAACTTCTGCTGTGTATTATTGGATGAGTGAACAACGTACTTGAACAGTGAGATAGTCATTAAGTGAAAGTTCATCCGTTATCGTCGTGCAATTCACACGTGTGCTGTGTTTCTCTGTATGAGTCGAGTGTTTGGAGTGTGGTGTAAGGTGGTGTCTGTTTGCTTAACTGTTCTTGCCCTCATTTTGTGTTGTATTGGTGCCTGTGCAATTGAATTGCATTGCTTTTTCTTGGAATGCTAAGTTATTAATTGTTATTATTCAGTCATTATGTCTTAATACGATTCGTATTAATTTCCAGAGTGTAGTAAATGTTCCTAATTCTATTTACTTACATGAATGGATACATGATGAATTTAAGTTTGCGTTAATTTTTTGTTTGTGCATAGAACTTGATTTTGTTCTTAAGTTTCTTTTCATTAAACTTTGTAATGCAGACTTGTGTGATCGGATCTTCAAGGATCGTAATTGTTTTGTGTCATATGCTAACACTTAACGTACTTATGAACTGCCTTTTCAGTCGGCTTCTCACATGTTCAAATTGGTGAAAATTCATACAGCCGAAATTGGCCCGCAATTTCCATAGGATGCCCAAATAACGCAAGTGTTGGGACAGTATGGCGAACTCATTTCTCTGGACGAAGAAAAATACACCGCAGGTCATTGTTATCCTGTACGAACTGATCGGAAACTCTTAAAAATGATTCTGAAACGGAACATTCCTTCCTATGTGACAATCTGTAACTTACGGCTTTGGGTTACCTATTTTGGACAATCGAAAACATGCGTGAGGTGCGATAGCGAAAATAACCTTGTTTCTTCTTGCCCTCATCGCCAGGCCAAGCCAGTTCAGCCTCATGGGTATACGTCAACGTCAGTGGCTCCAGGTGTTCATACCTTACTGAGGGGAACCCCTCCCCTATTGCAACTTGAAAGTGCCCCAGAGATTAAAAATTATAATGTTTTTTTCTGTGTTGACACCAAAACCTCCTTCAGACCCTCCTGCCAATACCAGTGTTAAGTGTGTTTCTTCTATGCCAGCTCTCACCCCCTCCGTAACTGGGGATGTGCTTTTTTCGACAGTAGTTGGTAACAGTTCTAAACTTCTACCTAATACTGAGTCTTTTTTGAAGCTGAACCTTCTAATGAGAAATGCTCACCTCCCAATTCTGTATTTTGCAGTCGCACCAATAGTTTCACTGTCGTAGTAGAAGAATTTTCCGGCTGTCCGGTACCAGTTTCACTGCCTCATACTGTTGAGATCCCTCTGGATACTCCTGTAACACGTTTGAATGCTTCATCACCAAAACTACGACTTCTCCTCAAAATCTTCCTGTTTTTACAACTACGATTTATTCTGACCCTATGATACTGGACAGTGTTTGAATCGCACCAACTATCACAGAAGTCAACCGTTCATCTTCTGCATCTCCAGAACGAGAACGTCAAAAACGTAACATGCGACATTAATTCGATAAGTCAATCTTCTCTCAAAACGCTCAATTACAAGAAGATATCAGTGCTCCCGAGGATATCAGTGCTACTCACTGAACTCACCGATTTTGTGTAAGTTGAACACTACAGTGCCTAGTGTATACTGGATATTGTTTTGTTTTCATAAGGAATCTCCTCCCGATCGTTTTTTTTACTTCATAAAGCTTTCGTCGTGTTTGTTACTGTTTTCGTATGATTATTTCTGTAAGTTTTCAGTGAATTTTGCCACAATTAATGATAATTGTATGTCTTCTTAGGTTAAAAAGCTGTTTTAGTAGATGCTATTTTGGTCCATTCTCTTGACGTAGTGTTTTTACAAGAAGTAAACTTTTCTACTCTTCAATTACTGCATCAGTATATCTATGTTGCTAATGATACACCTTCCGTTGCCGGAACTGGTCTCATTTATAGAGCAGATTTGGCAATTGATAATTTATTTTTACATCTGGATGGTAGACTGTTAACAGCAGAGTTAGAGCACTATCACCTTACTGAGGTTTGTGCTCATTATGGAACTAATGCAAAAGCTGTCAGAGATCATTTCTTGCTACGGATCTTACTGTCACTTTACATGATAGTACCGCTCCTATTATCTGCGCAAGGGATTTTAATTGTTCTCTTCTTGCCCAAGATCATCATCCAAATAGCAACGTTTCGTCTACCCTACAATAGGTAGTAACTTCGTTTAACTTTAACGGTGTTTGGAATTATTATAAGCCTACGGAACTAGGTCATTCATTCTTTACTAGCCACATTTCTAGTGGTTAGATTCTTTACTAGCCACAAACGCGGTCAACGTAAACTTATAAGTAAATTAGTAGATCAGACTAACACTGTGTATCATCAGGGTCATCATTGTGACTACAAGATTCTTGCCCGTTTTCTTGCTGAAGACTGGGGCACGTCTTACTCCGTTTCTTGCCTTCATTTCAGCTTGGTCATGGCTCTTACCCCCGCTTGTATGTCGCATTAAGTAATATCAGGGACACTATTGCTTATTTTACCAATGTTCATGGTTCTACCACTGCATTACTATCAGTCGATATGTTACAAGCTTTTGATCATCTCCATCTCGATTATTTATATCAATTACTGCTGTCTTATGGTATTGGACCTCATTTTATTTCTATGATAAAAGGACTTTCTTCCGATCGCTTACTTCAAATACATTGTAATGGATTTTTATCTCAGCATTTGGTTGTGAAAAGAGGTCTCCCCCAGGGATCCCCCATAAGTTCTATTTTATACAGTTTAGCTATTGCACCCTTAGTATACAAACTTAATAATCTTTGCCTGGTATCCGTATTGAAACAAGGGCCATTTGCATTCAAGAATAGATTTATGATGCCCTCGTCATACTTCATTCCCCTCGGGTGTTGTTGTTAGTTACCACAACAGAAAACCTTTTTGTTTTCACTCTGAGGCTAAGCAGTTTTATCAATCACCTTTTATTCTTGTTGATGGTTTTAAACTTTTAGGAGTTTACTGACGGCGCACAATAAACCAGACTGTGGATTATAAATATTCGCAAGTCACGGCTAAGATAATTTATATTTTGTATGCTAATAAGTAGCATGACCTTACATTATATCATCGTGCTTATCTTCTTAATGTATTCGAATTTTCTCAACTCTGGTTTCTTGGTCAAATTTTCGCATTACCGGTCAAATATGAAAGAAAAATCACCAGCCGCGCATTATACTTTCTGTGGCATAAATAAATCTTCAGAGTTGCTCGTCCAAATGTCTATGAGCCTCTTTTTCATGGAGGTTTACGTATTTTAAATATTCACCAACAATGCCGCAGTTTATTGTTACACCGTACATGTGTTTTACTTTGTGTGTATGACTGTTCAATTTCAGCTGTGTTACTAAAACAATGTCTTTATGTATCTTTAGATTCGCCAGTCAGTGTTTTCTGTTGGTCTTGTATATACCCCCACCTTACTAATGTTATTATTGATATGTTATGCTCCAATCAGTCATGAGAGTATTGAAACGTATTCTGTTAAACAATTATATTGTTATTATCATAGTATTATTAGGTATGTTCCTAAAATACAGCAGCATTTTCGAATGTTCAAATTTAGACCAATAGTATGGCGAAAATACTTTCTTTTAATCTTAAATCGCTTTGGTTTCTTCTTGTACACAATTTAATTGTTACAAATGTATGTAGATATAACAATGGACTAATACTATGTATTGTGCTCGTTGTCCTACTGAGGATACAATTGAACATTGTCTTTCAGGGTGTCATGACAGCAAAGTGATCTGGTCCAAATATTGTTATATTGTAAGCCGCATTCTCCATCCTCACCCAAAATATGTCACTGTTATGAACGTGTTGCTTCTTCCTGAATATAAATATTTTCCGCAAGCAAAGCACAATATTATTATTTGGTTAACGATTACTATGGCACTTTTAATAATTGAGAACAATATCAAAGAAAATACTGATCTGTATCTAACACTTTTATTTTATTGTCTGTCATTTCTTACATATCAACAACAGCAGCAATATTTCGCTAATTATGTAAACGCCAATTATTAACGTTCAAATTTTGTTTTCTGTATCCTTTATCTTAAGCTTGTGCTTAATTACGTAATTGAAATTTTCTTGAATAAATAAAGAGCAAATGAAAAAAGTGGATAACTTATTTGAGCAGTGATGTAGTCATTAAGTGTCTTGGATTCGAGTCTTCACCCTAGCTATTTTATGATTCTTTTTATAACGCTTGTTAAAAAGAAACAACTATAAATAAATCGAACACTTCAATGATTTCCATTTGGAGCTGACCACGTATTCCTTATGCTTCAATATTATGTCCAACAAACGTTTGTCCATAATTTTCCTTTCAGCCGGCAACTATTTCTCTGTATTCTGGTGTGTAGATCGCTCGCTGTGAGTGTCGTACGTTCAAATGCCGCTCCAGACATGGATCTTTTTTAAGTTTTTGCGTCTACTTGTACTCGCACTTTTGTCGATCAGTGGCGGCTAATGTTAGAGTTACAGCATTGCACAACGACCAAAATAGTTAAAGAAAAAATATTAGCAGTAGTAATAGTAGCAGTAAAGAATAGAAAAATAATTTGTAATACTCCCATATATACTTTCAATAATATATTTTTTACTTCCGTAACTGTCCGTTCCGTTAATCCATTTTAAAAAGCGAAAAACAATCCGTTACAAAGTCTACTGTATGTTACGTTGCAGCGAGCATACAACGACCTGATTTCTACAGCGCGGCAGTTGGGGCTTATGCTAAAAGGGGCTCTAAACTCAAAATCAAATATATTATTATTATACGTTTCTTTTGAGTGGGAGACCTGCGTTAGATTCCCGGCGGGAGTTCATGTGGTTTGGGGTTTATGTTAAGTTGTAGGTTTACTTCTCATATAATCTCGAAGCTCAAAGGCCCGGCGGGACCTTAAACTAAAAGTTATATTATTATTATTATTATTATTATTATTATTATTATTATTATTATTATTATTATTATTATTATTATTATCATTATTATTATCATTATTAAGTACGGAATAGAAAAAGGGTTTAAGGGTACTAAATTTGGTGATAGATTTTATTTCCTGCCAGTTTGTTGTTTCACCCAGGGCCATAACTTTTTTGGGGCCTAGGGCATCTGCTCCCCCAGGGAAGCTTCCCGCCGTTCGATCGAGGAACATTTTAACACAAACTTTTTTACTCCATATACGGTACGAAGATGAAGTTGTAAATGAAGCATCAAACAGGTTTACTGGATTACATAAACAAAACAGCACACAAACGGTAAATAAAACAAAAAGAAGTCTATTGCCCATTGCAATAAAAATTGTCTACTCTTAAGTGCCTTAGAAATAATATGTATTAGTATGGCCTTGAGATTTGTCAATGTGTCCCCTTAATTATTTTGTCATGTATGAAACGGACTCAAAAGCGCTACTAGTGGTCCCGCTGACATTACCTGGGAGAGAGATCACAGACTCCGGGGGTCCATAAAGAGAAAGAGAACGATGGGGCCCAAGGAATATAAAAACAAATTTTCTATGTGGCAGTAATACGCGTATTAATACTTGCCCCCCAGAAAAAATCTAACTTATGTCGCTGGTTACACCTATGGAGTGTATGTTATGTTGGTGTATCAGAACGATTTTAGATAGATTTTCACAGCGATCTCACATTTTTTCACTTAAACGTCTTAATAGATCTCATTAGTATCACTGTTTCCTAGAGTCTATTTCACAAGAATTCCGTCAGTTTTATGAAACATTGACCATCATCTTACGGCGAACAATCTCTTATGAGTATTTTGCGTGCGGAGATGAGGTGTGTTCTGTACTGTTTTCAAATGAGTGTTTCTCAGGTTCAAAGTATAAGTGTTGTCAACAGCTAGGGCAGCTCGACTCCCGGTTCAGTCACCACCGAGTCGAACTGAGAAGTTGGTAGAACCAATAGCTATTCAACCGTGCCGGCTCGCGCCGATGGTTCATTCCAACCGAGCTGGCTCGGGCTAATATCTTACCTGAGCTGAGCCAAACCGAGTTGATGGCTCACAATAACCGAGCGTGCTCGAGCCGGTGGCTCATCTCAACCGACCTGGCTCTAGCCAATGACTCATCTGTGCCAAGCCCAGCCATTTGACTCCACTATTTCCAACTCGGTAAAGTTTCTGTATACCTATCGTAAAGAATTAATCGATTTAAGCATTGTTTAGTAGTTTTCATCGTTTCAGGTGAGTAGGGTCATGGTTTCCTTGCTTCTTATTTGGTTATGACCCGGGTACTCTAAGTCATATCCTTAACTTTAAGAGTTTTCTGAGCATACAGAAAACCAACTGAGAAAGTGATAAATTACCTTCTATCGCTTGTTGAAATCGAAGAAAGCTAGATCACCTAGAATAGACTCCAGAGGCACACGTAGAAGGCAGGTATAATTAGCGGTGATCGGAAAGCTACTTTTCAAAAGTTGCTGCTCTACAGCTACATGATAAGAAATGTAGCTCGCTACAACTTTTAGCTAGTTTTCCAGAAACGTATTCGCTACTTAAGCTCTTGTCACAAGTACAGTTTACTTGGCATCTTGCATTATAGTGTATGTCATAAAATCTACATAAAAGCTTTGTCTCTTAGTTTGCATTTCACAGTAAAGTATGTATTTTGTCTGTTCTTTTTAAAGTATATATATATATATGCTTTCGCTGCTAGAATGGCATGTACGTCTATTTTCAGGATCATTACTATCCTTTCGACCGATCATCAGTACGCAATTCATTTCAGAAAATTATCTTGTAATATTGTTGCAAAATAATTGGAGACAGAAATCAGAAAACAATCATATTTTCTCCCTATCATCATATAAAACATTACTAAAAATTGTTCGGAGATGTTGGAGTTACAAAATATTTTTGCATCCTTGCTCTAGTACAAAATTCGCTACGCACTATAAAAATATGTAGCTCAGCTACAGCTACAAGCTACAGGTTTAGACTTGTAGCGCCACTATAGTTACAGCTACTAATTTGTAGCCAGCTATTGTAGCTTCACTACAAATAGCGCGCTACTTCAACACCGACTATGAGTTCTCTTAGTAACAACTATCACCTGGTATAACTTGTGTCGTGTACTGTATATAAGGAAAACTTGATGACAAAGTAAATCGATACACTTTTAAAGGAACTTAACCAGCAAATTGAACTCTATACACAATAATTCATGTTTCTGTCAAACTATATTTCTATATCATCATCTTGCTTTTAATGTGATTATATAGACTAGTACAATTTTCACAAAAAATAACACCCGTAAGCATTTGATAGTCAAAGTTAGCAGATGGCCTTTCTAAAAGATTTCGATCTGCTAAGTTCATTTTTACCGGATGACAAGCTTGATCTGTCCTCTGTTTCGCGCCATGACGCCACTTTCCAAAATGGCTGTTATGATCATTAAAAATTCAAAATCCATGGATATTAGTGACCTTTACGTCAAACTATATGTTTTTGAGACTGGAAAATTCAACTCTATTGTCTATGTTTGCATAGAAGTTACCGGGTTTAATTTTCGGCCGTATTTCAATATATCTGTTATGATCATTCGAAATTTTAAATTAGTGAAAATTAATCACCTGTATATTAAACCATATGTTTTTGAGACTGAAAATTTTGAATCTACTGTCTATTTTTGCATAAAATGATTGATTTTGTTATTCTGCCATATTCCAATATGGCTGTCGTCATTTTGGATTAGGGCATCCTAAATTCATTTTCAGGGGTTACCGGGCTTTAATTTAATATCTTTCGAGATATAAGCACACTGAAGTACTGAAGACAGGATATTGTATGTTTGCATGGAACTTTCCAATAACGTAATGACACATAGAATTAAATTCTGGTAAATGAGATGGTCAGAACATATTTTTTAATTCGCCAAAATGCTCTTTTAAATAATTGAGGAAAATGTGGTTGGAATGATGCGTACTGTTGTCTTCGAATCCGACACTTTTGGGACACAACGGAGAGGCACATTTACACACAGGATCTGATAACTACAAATAATTTAAATTTAGGAAGGAAAAATCATTGATTTTAATAAGTGAATGCATACCACACAAAGTCCTTAAAATATTCCTGCAGACGTCCTGGCTCATGCTGCACTTACAAGGAGCAATACATTTCAGTTTTGCCTTTCTACAGTTGCAGTTAGCCGTTCTGCATTGTGTTGTACAACTACAGGTGATAAGTATGATTCAGAACTCTGGAACCGATGACAGGGATATTAAAGTAGGAATAAAGCTGCCATTCTTGATTTCCCATCCAGCAGTCTCAGTTGGTGTCAACACATGGTACTGCTAATTTGCTCGATAGCACACTAATGTTTGATAGTGTGCCCTCTTGATTTGAAAGGAGGGGACATGTTTGGTTGTTGGCAGATATTCCAGAGGACGTCCTTGTGTAAAGAGTACTGATCATGCATCGTTCAGTGATTCAGTTGTATCAATCTTCTAAAGTGTGCAAATGAATTGTTCTGTATCAGTACATACTTGGTAAGTCAGATCTCCTTGGCCGACATTTGATAACATATGTGGATTTGCTATGTATATTTCCAATATTTTTTAAATGTCCTGCGAAAAAAGGTGTGGTACTAGAACCTGTTAGAGAATGGAAAGCCTGTAAACTGGTGATTACATTATCATCAAGCTGACATGCAATATCATGAATTGGGATATACTTCTTTTTCTCGATGTTCCTGACTTCAACCAGATCTTTGTATATGACATCTTTCTGAAATGACACAACAGAAGAACAAATACATTTGTGTCTCGAGCAGCTGTAACAATAGAGGAAGCATGGCTCTATGTACAGTGGAAAATCATACGTGTTAGCCGCCTCGTGTCAGGCTTCCAGCTCTTTTGTATTGACAAGAGAAGATTTTTCAACCTGCTCTTCATCAGTGAAACCATCTGATACAAGTACTACTTTGTGTGAAGCAGCCTGTACAATGGGCTGTTGGGACCGAAAATTTGCCAAGCTATATTTATTTTCTTTCATAACCATAAACTTATCAAAGTTTTTCGGGAGAGGGACACTCCTTACTTGTATATTTCTCCTCACTGGTTCTACATTCTAAGCTCTGCTCTTCCAGGTACCTTCTTTGATTAACATGTCAAAGTACTTATCAAACACAACACAGAAAGTCTAATCGAAATAATACACTTCTAATTTGAGGTAAACAGGCAAGAAACGCATCAGCAAAGTCAGCAAAGGTTTCTGCTTTCGTGAATTTTTCCAATGCAAATATGTAAGCTTGGCCATCAAATATCAGTGCAGGCTGCTGCTGCAAGTCTGCTGGATCTACGCTTGTAGGACAAGGTGTTCCACCAATCATAGTATTTATCAGAAGTGACTTCTGTCCTATCTGTAGATCATCATTAACTTACTGCAAATGCAGGAGGTGTTGCAGTCAGATCATGCTTCAGTGTGTCCTTAAGATTGGCATTTGTAGCTTTTATGGTAATGAAGAGGGGTTAGAATTCCTGTTGCCTAAAGTATTTTATGATAATTTGTCTGACCTTTCTTTCTTTCCTCTATAAAGAGAGAAGCAAAGGTAAGGTACATGTTCTGTGGTAAACTATCTCTGAAAGGAACCTTAGAGCCAGGATAAAGCCTCTCCTCAATAAATTTAACAAGCTGTTTCTGGCCCTTCTGTTGAGCAAGAATAAGAATGTCTTCAATCTGCTGTATGACCGTGTACTTTGTTGCAATATTTTGTAGATATTCAGGTGGATTTTCAGCAAATAATTTGAATGTTTGGAGGATTATCATAAAATTTTCTGCATCTTTAAGGTCCAGTTTCTGCCCGCCTTTCTTGCAATCGTTGTGAGTGAAGGGATCTTCCCGTCCAATTCCATAGATACACTTTGTCTCAGTAGTCAAGTGACTTCACAGGTTGTATGAAAGAGTCCATCGGCTGAGAGTTGATGATGTCTTGGTGATCCCAACAATTCCATCACTTTTCATGCCTATGCCGGTTCCACTTGGTTGAATTTCTGTTTTGCTCGTTTTACAACAAAACTACCATGCTCAAAATCACTTCACGAAGCTGGTGTATCACTCATAGATACACAGTCCTCTACTGTGATTACTGTGTTAGATTGTACCTCACAAAAATAGGAAATACTTGACGGGGGCGCGGTGGCTCAGTGGTAAAGCGTTCACCTCCGGTGCTTGAGTTCCTGGTTCGATCCCAGCTCCTGCCGTGTAGACTTTGTGGTGAACAAACACCGTGCTCCTGGGTTTTTTAGGGGTTCTTCCATTTCCTCCCAATTTCTTCATTCCACCATTTCACTCATCTCTCATCATCACCATCTTCTTTAGCCTAACCGGCATAACCGTGGGACGTAAAACTTAAAGATTTCATTTCATTTTTGATGAAATACTTCGTGAAGTTGTCAGTTGCCTTCTCTCTGTGCTCGGGTGAACAGAAGAAGAATCTGCACTCTCTGCACACACAACTACCAGAACTGTCATGAAAATGACGCATGGGACGTACTGCGAATTTATATCAAGTAATATACCAACAAAAAATTTCTCCAAACAGCTTCTCTAATTTAAGTTTTGTTTTGGTTCGCTTGTTTTAAAAGGAATGAAAGTATGCTTAAGATTTGATGAGGGCCACACATTTTCACTAGCTGCCATTGCCGGCATGAGCCATGCAAACAGACTAAATTAGCATAACAAATTTCCAAGTTTTTGAAGATATACCAGTTACCAACTTTGATTATTAAATGCTTATATTTTGGCGTGGAAGACCCTTCTTCGATTCCCGGCGGGAGTTCATGTGGTTCGGATTCCACGTTAATCAGTAGGTCCCGTCTTATATAGCGTTGCTGCGGAAACGGACGTTAAATTCAAAAACCTCAAGACAACTCAAATGCTTACAGGTCAAATACTTTCATGAAAATTGATCGGTAGCCTCATAAATGTTTAGTTTTATGTAAATGTCATAATAATTTTGATGGGCTTTGTAAAATTTTAATAATGATGGCAACCGTGTTCTTAAATGGCAGAATGTCAAAGCTGGTAACTTCTATGTAGAAATGGATGGCAGATTTGCGTTTCCTTCAGCTTCGAAAGCATAGGTTTAACACAAAGATGATGAATTTCAATTGATTTTAAGTTTAAAATAAATTGTGGCAGCTATATTAGAATATTGGTTGAACGTAAAACCCAGTCACTCCTCTGCAAAATTGACTGCAGATTTGAATTATTTTAGCAACAAGAAACACAGAGTTTGACATAACGATGATAAAGTTTCATGAATTTTAAATATCTGAAAGTTTTGACGGCCATATTGGAAAATGACACCGTAGGGCATAAACGAGGACAGAGCGAGCCTGTCAACCGCTGAAATTCAATTTACCTTGCCCAAATCCTTTAGAAAAGACCATCTGCTTGCTTTGACTATGATTTGCGTACGGCATTTTAAAAAGCATTACATCTGTGATTCTAAAACAGTATAATATTAGGCCTATGCAAAATTACCCTATATATATTCAAAAGTTTGGACTACCTTTTAGAAAATTCATTTCCGATAATTCGTGAATCTTCACGCTTACGCTGTGAAGCAGGAGACAACATCTGCATGTCGTTCTTGACCAAATTGATATTCATTAAACATTTTATTGATATTTCCACAGAACAGCAGAATGCATTAACAGTAAAGAAAATGTGAGTTAATTGTCGCTTGAATATATTTTCTCGAATGGAAATCCTGCGGTGCTGTATGGATGCAAAGCATGGTCTTGTTAAATAGTTTTATTTTCAATAATAAAAAACATCGTTCTTTTTAGAGATTGGTTTTCGAATGTCCAATAAAAACCATGGCGCTACTCACCTCAAACGATAAAAGTTACTGAACACTGAGTAAATACATTAATTCTGCATGATAGCTACACAAGAAATTTATCGAGTTGGAAATTTATACCTGACTCTACAAGAACTTTGTTTTGTAACAATCCTCTTCACAGCCGAACAAAGGATTTATTTAAGGAGACATCAGATACAAGAAGACTCGCTAAGCCGGACATACAGTTACTTCCTTAGAAACGACAACTAACCTAACCACTAGCGACCCAATTCCGTGCATTTGAATGCGTTAAATGAAACGTGCCGACTCTACCTATGCAATTGGTTTAAATTGGTCGGCTCGCGGTTTGTTCACCACAGAGCCGAGGTCAGAAGAACCGCTCCTATATCACGTCTACCGAGCCCATGGCGCACCTCAACCGAGTCGACTAGAGAGGATGGTTCATCTAAGCCGAGTCGAGCAGAGCGGATAGCTCATCGCAGGCTAACTGACTGTGGTGCGCATTAATGAGCTTTTATTGGGTACCTCTACTAGAAGGTTATCACCACAAAACTCCATCTAGATATGTGTCAGTTGTTGAGGAACCGTGCAACTTCTAATGTTACTGTGAGAATTTGAGTTGCTGATTTCTAAAAGGTAAAAGGTTCATTGTTAATGAACTTCGCTGCAGTGCACCTTCAATAATAATGACTCAGAAAAGATCAATGTTATCCATGACAGTATTGCAAAATCAAAACCTTTGATGTGCTATAGAAATTATAGGCATTTTACATGAGAGGTTACATCCTCTGATGAAGTCTTGAAGGTACAAATGTGTGACGAAGCATGAGGAACATATTCAATAGGCAGGTTCCTAAATCAGAATGCTGAACACAGTCGGCAACGAGTTCAGTGTTTCTTTTAGGTATATCTTTACCCTCAGAATTGAAACGTCGCCCTGCGCAGGATCTAAGATATAGAAAATAGTGTCTCATTATGGCCTCAACTTATTTTGATTTCTCTTCAGACAAGCTTTTCTCTCGGAAAATGTGAGAGAGATCTCACTTTTGAGCACATTATTTATCTTTATAAAGAGGATAGAACCAAGTTTCTTTTCAAAAAATATCGTAATTGAATGTATGGCTTATATCCACTACTTTAAAATTGATACGAAACCGATTTGAAAACAGTAGACACTATATAAGAAGTAAACCTACAGCTTAACGTAGGCTCTGAACCAAATGAGCTCCCACCGGGAATCGAACACACCACTCTCACACGAATGACGGGTATATTCGATTTTGAATTTAGCGTTCCTTTCCGCAGCGAGGCTATATAAGATATAAAACTACAGCTTAATGTATTCCCCGAAGAACATGAGCTCCCGCTGGGAATCGAAGCCATATCTCTCACACCAAAGAAGAGTATAATAATAGTATATTTAATTTTGAGTGTAGCGCCCACTTTCAGTAGCGATGCTATATGAGAAGTTAGTCCTACAACTTAACGTAGGCCCCAAACCACATCAGCTCCCGCCAGAAATCAAATCCGGGTATTCCATGCCAAAGATGAGTATAATAATAATAATAATATTATTATTATTATTATTATTAATAATAATAATAATAATAATAATAATAATAATAATAATAATAATAATAATAATAATGATATGAATCGAATTCTGGTAGTGATGAAGGAGGTATTAGATCTGATACTGATTTCCTGAAGGCTAAATCTCCTGATGTATTTACAGTTTACGAAAATTTTATGGATCGGTGGATATGCACTAAGGAGGACTCACATTGGTATATATATAGAAAAGATTCTACGCTTGTACACATTATTTTTGGATAAATTAGAAGTCGTCCATCACCTCTATGTACTACATATACTACAAAATTGTACAGCAAGAACGACTGAAAAATTACAAAATAAAAATAAATAAATGCATCGAGTGAGATTCGAACCAGGTAAAAAGTAGTGCATCAACAAAAAAAGTAAACTACTAAACACGCATTGCTATCGCAACAACTAGAAATTGCTCCTTCAATTGCATTGATAGAAAACCAACTCCTTAACTACCATTATTTTATGATGATTTTTGCTTATCGTCGAGAAGTGTGTGTGTGTGTGTGTTTTTTTCTTAGAAAAAAAGAAAAGAAAACAAAAAAGTGTGCTTTATTAATGCTAAGGTACTGTTTCGTACTAGAAGTATCGTTAGTATAAGTAACAAAAGAGGAACAGAGAATTTCAAACAGCAAACTGTGAGTTCTGTTCATAAGTCTTGTTTCTTTTTTTCATTTCTTCCCCTCAGCTCACTCAGAATGCGTTGTTCCCAAACTTATAAATAAAGGGACTTAGAAAATTTTACTTACGCGCTAGCTGAACCTGAGCTCGTTACACAGAGCATTATTCATATATGAGCACGAATCTTCTTGTTAATCCTCACATCTGTACATGTCCCTCTGCAGACACAAGTGAAAGAAGTCTTCGTAAAAATCGGGAAGAGATACCGTAAAGGGGAGATTTTTCGATTACTTTTTCAATATCTCGTACCCTTTCCAAGATTTGAACCTACTTCCTGTTGCAGTTTTTACTTCATGTATGATCTGTGTTTTCTGTCTTCTTGCATGTAGTAAGTAATAAGAAAATATGGAAAATATGGCGTAACTCTATGGCCTATGGAACCCGGAGGTTCAATGCCGCGTTCACAAAAGCTATCCACTGACTTCTATCCTTAGCCAATTGGATCCAATTTCTACTTTGTATTCCTATTTCTGCGAGATCCATCTTAATATTGTCCTCCCATCTGCGCCTATGCATTCCTAATGGTCGCTTTCCGGCTGGTCTTCTAGTTACGATTTTCAAAGCGTTCGTTCTTTCTTCCATCCTGGCTACATGACCTGCCAACCTGAGCCTCCAAGATTTGATGACCCTAACAATGTTGGATAAATCGTATAAATTATGTAGTTCCTCGTCATGAAGATCCGCCATTCCCTATTCATGTTTCTTTTGGGTCCGAATATTCGTCTAAGGATCTTGTTCTCAAATACTTTCAATCTATGTTCTTCGTTCCGAGTAAGAGACCATATTTCGCAACCATACAGAACAACAGGCATGATTATCGTTTTATAGATTTTAAAATAAGCTAATACATTACACATACAATCAATTATAATGTCAGTGATATATGGTGTTCATTGGGCAAAACACTTCAAACAATAAAGATTCAAGTTAAACTGGAGAGCTCCTCCGTGCCTAAGCGGTTAGCGTACGCGCCTTTTGCGTGGGAGGTCCGGGTTCGATTCCCGGCGGAAATTCCCTGTGGTTAGGATTCCAAGTTAATCAGTAGGTCCATGTCTCATATAGCCTCGTTGCTGAAAAGGGACATTAAACTCTAGATCAACTCAACTCAACTTAGACTGGAGAAATGGTTATCATTCGTTTTTCATTATAGTTTGGCCATGAAAGAAATACCTGAGAGATATGCAGCCCTATATACAATTATATGGTGTTGGAATATATAATAGGTAGGTTATGACTGTTTAGTTCTCTCTTTTTTTTAATTTCAAGACTTCCAGGGAACCGTAAAATGTAATAAATAAATAATGGCCATGTTTCTTTTTTTTAATAATTGGTTAGAACTTTAAAATCTACGCAAAATTTGCAATCGATCAGTGAAAACGTCATCTTTCTAGAGCCCATAGTTTCCGAGATCTCACTGTCGAAAGGATTTGCCACAAACTTCTAAACGCCCACAAACCTATAGTTTAAAAAACTCCAGAGATGGCAGTCCAATTGATTTGCATTTACTTCAGAGAAGGCTTATTAAAATGCAAAGGCTGTGTACACAATTTTAAAGAATAAACTTTGCGAAAAAGATCTCTTTAAATAACTTATTTAAAGTACACTTTTTTAAAAATATTTGTCCTTGTTACAAACGTGAAATCACAAATAACCATAAATCAGATTTGAAAGCTAAAGTTAATTCGATACTTAGCAGCTTGACGTACCATACGTCACAATCTGATTTTTGAACCAAGCCAAGCCAAGCCTAGCTGGGAAGCGTAAACGTGCCTTCTATGACATTATGTTGCAAACGCACAATCGAGACCAGCACGCATACGCTCTCACTGAGATTGACAGTGCTTCTCAGTACTGGAGGGTGAGACTTATTTATCATCTCTGTTATCAGGATAACTCGATCATAGTTTAAGTTTCTAATCGTGATTCAAGCCACTCGAGTGCCTATTATTACATTTCTTTGGGATATTACTGGCCCGAGAGACCATGCATCGCTTGCCTCCGGTAGTTAAGGGCCCAGACCCGCCACCTCCGGGGGATAAGGGGAGGGACCCCCGTCAACAGCGCCGTAGTAGACAGCTTTCTGAAAGCAGTATCGGATCCGTTGAAAAACGCTCTCCCTCTAAATCACCGCACTGTGTTGCTCGATCTACCAGCATTGAGGAACCTATGCAATGTTTGTCTAATGCAACTCTTGATAGCAACCAAACCCCTAAAAATCACTTTGCAAAACGTGCACCTGTTTATTCATTTCTGTTAACAGATTTCGATCCGAAGAAAAATAATCCACGGCTCCTTTTCAACCAAGTTGTTAAGTACCTTCCCCGTGCTAGCATCAAACAGATAGTCTTCACAAAGAATGGTGTCATTATACGTTCAGAGGATCAAAACTTTGGAACCACACTACGCAACAAAGCTAGCTTTGAAATCTTTGGGGAAAATGCGAAAATGAAGCAGCTTACTATTAAAGTCAAGCAAACACCTCCGCCGTCTAAGAATCCAATGCTATCTGTTGTCATCCGTGGTGTTCTACCTGATATCACTGATGCAGAAGTGCTCTAAGAGCTTACAGCTGAAGGCATCCCTGTCGATAAATGCATTCGCATCAGAAATCAAATGAGACCTACGTACATGGTTCGTGTGTTAAGCTCCAATAAATCATCTATTGATACTCTCCTTCAGGAGGGAGCGTACATCTTTAAGGAAAGGCACAGAGTCGAACCCTCACGTACCAATTGGCCCCTACCTATTCGCTGCGAACGATGCCAGATTTATAACTCGCATGTAACGTCAAAATGTCCAAACATTCCTAAGTGTGGTTACTGTGCCGAACAACACAAGACTAAAGACTGTCCGAATCGTCAAAAGCCTGCTCACTGCTCTGTATGTCCCGGGTCACATCCTACATACAGCTACAAATGTAAAGCTAAGCCAGCTCTACCCGCAGATCATCCTGAACTCACAGCTCAACTACGTACCACTGATCCACCGGTTCATGCCCACCAATCAATCGCAGCAGGTCTTACAGTTGAAAACTTCCTCCGATATTTCACGCTTGTCCTTCAGAACATTTTTCCTTTTCAACGACAGTTCATCCTCGAACATGTTATCGCTGCCGCCACGAGCATTTTCAATATTAATCTGTATGCCACATATTCCGGGAACTATGTGCACTTTCACATATCTCCAAAAGTAACTGGTGTCTAAGCAACTAGCTTGCGTTATCATCATGGGTTTGGCTTTATTATTTGTGAACATTCGATCATTGCCACAACATAAAACTCTTTTCGAACACTTACTTCTAGAAGAATGTATTGATATTTTCACTTTGAATGAAACGGCTTTAGAACCACCAATGCTATCGAGATTCCCACTATATCAACTCCTGCGCTATGATTTTCCAGTAGATAATGCTCGAGCGCAAGGTGGAGTAGCAATTGGCATCAATAACAAATTATCTTACCGACAGCATCAGATCAGCTTCCTTATCGATTTCCTGAACATCTTATAGCCACTATCTATCTACCTAACATAGCACTTACGATAGCAACAATCTATGTACGTCCCGGACAGGTGATACCATTCGAGTATTTCAACCGTTTGTTTCAATCATACAGGCATCTACTGATACTAGCAGACATCAATATCCATAGCCGCTCCGAGAGAGAAAAGAGACAGTTTGCTGACCATATAGCACTTCACTTACATGGTCACATATATCCCCTTCCAAAACACGCCAGACCAAGTACCCAAACAACACCGCATGTTGTTCTTTCTACCACTTCACTAATAGACAGGTGTCATATCGAAGTCTTGGATTGCATAGGTACTGATCATTTACTGGTGAAAATAACAGTCAATGATGTACGTAAAAATATCTCTCATACAGCAGAACGCACTATATACTTATACGACAAAACGAATTGGAAGAAATATCGCTCAGATATTGACGCTGCTTTAGAAACTCTACGTCCACCGGATACCGAGGAAATTCTTAACGCAGCCATAACTACACTCACCAAGGCCATCACCACCAGCGCACCCAACAACATTCCTACTTACCACGGTAAAACTTATCACCCAATTTTGCCTCCGCAATATTTGCATTTAGTCAGAAAATCTCGTCATTATTATAGACAATATGAGCGTACTCGTAATCCTGAATATCTAACACAGACACGTAGATGGCAACGTACTGTGCACAACTATATTGTTGCCCATAAACGGTTGACGTGGCACAACACATATAATCAACTGAACGATGAAACTCATCCCACACGCTATTGGAAAAAGTTCCATCAGTTGACAGGACAGCAAAAAACAACAAGATATCCACTGTTTCAAAACAATGATCCTTTACATTCAGATCGCGATAAAGCCAACACTTTTGCCTCTCATTTACAAGCTGTGTTCACTCCGCCTGTTGAACCACATCAAGATAGTCCTAGATTTTCTGAGAAAATAAAAAAACATCGCTCAACTGTTACAACCGTCACCTACACATACCTTAGATGAAACTCATTCCTGAACAGTATCTATAACTTCTGATGAAATTCAGACGAGTATCAAAAGAAACCGTAATACAGCGATTGGTTTTGACCAAATATCTTACTGACTTATCAAGGAATGTTCAGTACAGTTTTTTCTGCTTCTTGCAGTTATCTATAATTTTATTCTCCGTACAGGATATTATCCAGTTGAGAGGAAAGTCTCTAAAGTATGTGTGTTCCTAAAACCGAACAAGCCTCCGAATTCTGTAAGTTCGTATAGACCGATACAACTAACTGCCACACTGGGGAAAATATTGGAAAAGATTCTAGTGAAACGTTTACATCCATATTTGCATGACCGTCAACTTCTTCCCAATTTCCAAACCGGATTTCGACCATCACATAGTATTAATGATCAGTTGCTTCGATTAACGACTACACTTGTAAACCAGTATAACAGATCACTCCCATCTTGTCTAATTGTAATGGAGAAAGCATTTGATCGAATTTGGCACTATGGTTTATTTTATAAATTGCTAAAATTTGGACTTCCCCTTACTTACGTTAGAGTAATTTTCTCATTCATACTCAATCGAATCGCATATGTCTGTATCAACGATTCCATCTTCCATCCTATATTTCCATATACCGGGGTACCTCAAGGGTCCAGCCTGTCACCTCTTCTCTACATATTATATGCATCAGACGTACCAGTACCTGCTCCTCCCACTTATTTATTCCAATATGCCGATGACATAGCTTTCTTAACTCTCGGAACAACTATACAACAAATTAATAGAACCTTACAACTCACAGTTAATAACTTTCTTGTGTGGTGTAGGAAATGGAAGCTCACCGTCAATGAAGAGAAAACTCAGACTCTAGTCACCATACCACCGAAATGCCGCAGTAAAGTTCACCGTAACCCCAATCGTCTTGATATCACTGTCGGAACACAAAGATTAGAACCACCTAAATCAGTTACATATCTAGGAATAACGTACGATAATAAATTACAATGGATTGCTCATTTCCAGAAACTTGTGCTTAAAGCAAAAAATCGGTTGCAATTACTTCGCAGGCTAGTAGGACAGAATTGGGGGCTAAACTCAAAATTGCTTATCAACACATATAAAGCGGTCATGCACAGCATTCTTACATTTGGCCATATTGCTTGGTCTCCAGCTCAATCTAAGTTCTACAGTAGGCTCGAAATTATGGAGTGCCATGCAGTTCGCTTAGCATACCGCATCAAACTACCATATCCGAACCGAGAACTATACAATCGAATAGACTTTCCACCACTTGTAGAACATATCTCACTCTTACGTAAGCGATATATAGCCAAATGCCTAGAATCTCATAAAGATATTTTTCTGGACACAATCTTCATAGATTCTGAGCAGGATTCCTCTTTCAAATATTGTCATACACCGTTGAGTATATTGATCACACTTCACGTAAATAACATTCCTATGTTTCACTTTCATCGTAGATTCCTTCAACGTCAGATCATTCATCAAGCCGTCCCTCATCTTTTTCCATAGCTGCACTGTTCTCCCTCACCAATAATCTGGGCTCCCCATGTCTACATCAGTCTTGAGACTCCCCAAGACAGAAGAATAACATGCATTCGTTACTATTAACCATTTCACTGTGTTGTGGCGTATAAGGCACTTTCATCTCATCAATCTTGATAAAGTAATTACAATTTCAATTATGTTCACCTTGTAGTCTTATATATCATTTATCATTATATACTATCACCTTTTTCCAGTTATTTATTGTTAATATTTTCCTCATGATATGTATATCTTTTCCACAGTTCAATATCATACAATGTTTAGTATTTATGTTCATGCACATAGATCTATTTCAGCACCATTGAATGTACTCGTTCTATTTAGCACTAGTTATTTTCTTTATATCACATTGGCCAACTAACGTTGTTTATGTTTGCACTTGTTTTCAGTATACCACTTGCCGAGAAAGAGGGCGTAACCCTCTAGAGGCAGTTCAATATGCAACTACTTGATGGTTCATGCTAATAGAATGAATTATGTCCCATAAATCAATAAATACTTCAACAAAAATGTATATCCTATATTAAAACCTATTCCTTGTTTAAACTCAGCTCCTCAAAAAAAAAAAAAAAAAATCTTAATTGCTATTATAGCATTTTAAAAGATTTATAAATATATTACTCAATTACTCAATTACTTACGCACATATATAATTCCTTCATAAAATAAGTATATTTTATGCACTTTATAACTTCCCACCTAAAACTATATGATGGGAAACGCCATATTGAATTGGGGCTAGTTATCAATGCTCAAGGGCGTAGCGAGGAGTAGGAGGTCCACCGGGTCCGGACCTCCCCAAAATTTCGAAACTCGATTAACATTTTTATACTTTCTTAATGAAATATACTTGTTTAACAGAGAAATGATTAAAGGAGGCTAAATATTGTATTTTACGCTTCATCATGTACTATTTCTTTTCTTAGAAATAATCGTTCCTTAAATTTTTGCTAAGTATATGAGTGGAAGTAATTATGAATTACTCATCGTCTTTCCGGGTGCAGAATAAGAAAGGTATATATTGCATATATGTATTAGACCCCTCCCAGCAAACATTTCTGGGTGTAGAACTGGCAATGATGATGTTTTGACATGCTTTTTTTTGGGGGGGGGCTAATGTTTCAGATCCTACATTTGGCGGGTTTCAAATTTTGCTTTCCGGAACGTATGGCATTTATAAGCGTTGTTTCGCCTCATATGGAAGTATATTGTGTTCATCGCGCGTTGCTTAACCAAGATGGGTGATTTGGAATGTACTCTTTCTTTTTCTCACGTGTGTGTGTTTGTTGATGTGTTTACATGTGACATTCGCAATTCATATCCCGGTACCTTCTTTGTATCGTTTTTTTTTGTATTAATCAGCTGCTTTGGTTTTTATTTATTAGATTTAATTATACTGTGTGTGCTATAAGTCTGTAAATAACCTACAAATTTTGAATGAATTCTATACCACGACTTCTGTAAATAATTTACAATAAATGCTCAGCTTTCAACTGAGGAAACACTTCCAATTAAAGTTTAGACAAAACAAGGAAAGGGCATTCAGGAGATTATTCGAAAAAAAAAAATTCACAGGTTTAAATTCACATCTTATAGCAATATTGTTGTTTACACTAGATATATTTCCACAATTTATTTTATATTTTCCTACATAAACTGTGCATAAAGTGTGCTCATTTTATATATATGAATGCTAGAATGAATTCTTCGCAATAATCATGAAAAGTATTTGGTATATCTGCAGAACTTCTGAAATTAATATTAACAGTATCTATGACGTCTGTATAAAAAAGACTTTTCTCCACATCGACAAGAATTTACACTTTCAAGGAATTGAATACATTAAGAAAAGTTATCACCATTGGTAAACTCTTCAATCGAAAAAGATCTGACAATAAGAATACCAGAGTTCAACCAGCATGTATTAGGCAGATTTGCTTCAATGAAAGAGGAAAAATGAACTTACTAATTAAATAAAGTGACTATCGAATAAAATGTTCTGCATTATTTTATTTTGTTATTTTTTAAAACAGAATTTTATTTAATTTCAGAAGTTACATAGCATTTGCATCTAAAGTTATGCATTTAGCCAATGAGTCCACCAGGTCCGTAGCCAGCCCAAAAATGATGTGGAGGAGCGCGGTAGAACTTAGAAACGCCGATGTAACCATATTATATTTCACTATCATATTATGGTCCATTTACAAGCCTACCTTGAAAATTTTAAGGGTCCAGCAAACATTTAGGCGGGCCCAGACGCCTATAACTTGCCCTCTTTTCCCCTCAAAAGCAGATTTTTAACGACAACGGAAGATGGGCTCGCATAGTTTAAAATAAGGTATTTGTATCCATTTTTCCTCTTATAATATATACAGGTTGTTGAAAAATAGCACAGCCAACGTTTGGGAGGTGATTCCTCACACCGCGATAAGACAAAATTTATACACCAACCTGAGTGCACCAATTCTTCCTCTCCGATCTATAGGCTGCGGAAAACATGAAATTAATGGAATTTAGAGCTCGATAGCTTCAAAACTATGGGAGATATCGTAGACTTCGCTTAGGATCTAACAAGTGCGCTATCCAAAAATACATATCAGAATTCTAGGGTACTGACGTAATAATTTTTATAGAGGGAGTTTGGCTACGTGCATATAATTTGAAGTATTCACCTACTATCTCCATCAAAATTGTTGGAGAAATACCGCAGGGATTTGAAACTTGGATATTTGGATAGGCCATTTACTAGTTCCTAAGTGAAGTCTTGACCCGACTACGCCATAGATTTAGACCTATTGGATTTTAAAGTTCATTTTTGCATGTTTTCGGCAGCCTATAACTCCGAAAGGAAGAATTTGAGCACGGAAGTTGGTTTATACTTTTTGTCTTACCATCGTGTCAGGAATCACCTCCCAAACATTATCGGTGTTGTTTTGAAACACGCTGTATAAAAGACAAATTCTGTTTGAGGACATTATATTAAAATCTGTAAAATCTCCCCAGACATTAGACGAAAGTTAAAAAATATTCCAGGTTAACATAAGTATCCGCATGACAAGGACATATCCCCTGCATACGTCCCTACAATTAGCTGGGTGTTAACATGTTCGCTGCGGTAATATAAAACCGAGTTTGGATCTCAGTTCTAAACGCGTCACCGTCTTTCTCGTTGAAGCGCACAGAAACGAAGTATCACACGAGCCACCGGTGACTCGTAACGCAGCAAACGTGTTTTAAGAAAAAAAATCCAGTCAAATTTCATGTAGAAAGTATGCCTACTGAACTCACAACATCCCTAAGAAAAATTATATTATTAAGTTTTACGTTCCATGGTTAGGCCGAATAAGCTAAAGGAGAACCCGGAGAGAACCTACACACACGGTGTTTCTCAAGCATAATGGTAAAGAAAGCGCTTAACCTTTTTGGAACAGGGTAAACCATTAAATTCAGAAAACTTGAGTAATCATAATAATAATAATAATAATAATAATAATAATAATAATAATAATAATAATAATAATAATAATAATAATAATAATAATAATAGTAATAAGATTCATAATATTTCCAGAACACACCTCTGCAACTCGCTTTAAACTTTATGTTTTACCGAAAATAACTGTAATAAAAATAACTGAATATCACTGTAAAGTAAGGTATATAATAAACTAAATTTTAGGATATGCAAAAAGCTTTTTTTTTACATAAATACGTACACAGAAAATAATATGATAAGCTCAGTAATACAAAGTAACTAAATAGCGTTTAAAATTTAGTCTACAGAACAATTGTTACTTAAAGGACGGACATACACTACTTCGAGAATCGAGATAAGACGAGGAACGTTTACGATACTTTTCGTCTCGTCTCGATTCTCATCTCTAAACCAAGACGATAATTTGAGTCAACCTTGTCCCATCTCCAAAGTGAAATGTCCTTTCTTGTCTCGATTTTGCTTGTTTTGTTTGAGGAACGAGTTGGAAAATTCCTCTTCTCGTGGCCAACAGTAAACAAAACCGAAATGTTCTTGCGAAATGTCACGTTTCTGCTTATAATAGTATGACATCTGACGATAATAAGCTCCAAACTTTTAATAGATGATATTACTACCAATAATAATAATAATAATAATAATAATAATAATAATAATAATAATAATAATAATAATTATTATTATTATTATTATTATTATTATTATTATTATTATTATTATTATTATTATTATTATTATACCTGAAAATTTGGTTTTTTAAGTATGAAAATACACGAGCATTCAAAATCTGAAAATGAAAGAATGGTCTGATCGGCGATCAATCGCCACCAATAATTCTAAAGTAAAAAGAAATACTGGCCGTGGATTCGATTAACTTTAGGTTACTGGCCCAGCGCCATGACCACTAAATAACAACCACTACACATTAAATATTCGTCCTTTGTGTGTTCACATTATGTTTCCTTCCCTCCGGTTACAAAGTTCTATGTTATTTCTTTTGTTTCGAAACATCTTTCGTATTTCTCTTATGATGATGTAAGTCAATAATCTACGGATTGTTTCTATTAATAACTTGAGCTGTTCCTAAACCTTTAGTTCACAATTTGGTTTCTTATCCACATCTAACTACAGATATGACTAATTTAATTCTCATAATCTGTATTTGGTTTCAAAGTAGTCCTCATTACCTGGTCAAGGACTTATATCCGCCCCTAAACAAACGTTTGTTCGACGTAGTATTGAAGCTCAAGGATCACGCGGTCAACTCCAAATTCAAATCACAGAAATGCTGTGATTTGAATATTTGTGTAATATTTGTGGCTCTTTTTTACAAGCATTAGGAAAAAGAAATCATAAGACAGCAGAGGCGGAGTTTCGAACCCAAGACACCTAATGATTATCTCACTGTTCAAGTATGTTTTCCACTCATCCAACGATACACTGAGAATCTTCTGTAACAAACATAACATCTCGGACTAGTTGTAATACGTTTTGGTATTAACGTTAAGTACTAAGTATGAAGATTTCTCTGATTTTTTATACAGCTTGTTGTCTAAACGGCAACATTAAAAAATAATTATTTTATTCATATTTGCTACTTGAATAGCTTTGTCTAACATAATTAAATTACGAACTGGGTGCGTATTATATGGTCTGATTGCTCATAACATATTGTAGGAAGGGTTAAACAATGTAGACCCGCGACAAAACTCTTTAAGATATAGTAATGCATTATTTCACCACACAAGACCCTTCTTTTAGATTTCGGCGTAATTAATTAACCCTTTGTGGATCCCATGGTACATTTTGTACCATGCGGGGTGTTTCATTGAACATTGCGTTATAACCCTCCTATTTGAGATTTTTCATCCGTTTTTTTTTGTTTTGTTTTTTTTGTTTTTCAAGTCCAGAGGCATCGTAGAAGACATTACGTATGGTTTCACACCTTCCTGCGTTGAGACATACGAGGTGATGACGTCATAAGTCTAAAATTTATATTTTCGTGTAATACTTTTTCGGGGGTTTATGCGAATAATTTTTGACGGGCATATTTTTGCACGTAGAAGATTGAAATTTTGCACAAACATGCAGTCCACCAAGTAGTATTTACCAGATTTTTTCTTCAGATTTCTGCTTTAAAACAGGGGGGGATCCAGAGGGTCAAAAAGTTGAAAAAAGGGGTATTTTTTACCAAAAAATCCCATTTTTTCTCATTTTCCCACCTTAGATACATGATGGAGACAAGTGAATGGTACCGCCTTAAAGACAGTTCTATTCTGAACAGGATGATGTGCGACACATGGTCCTAGGGTAATTAGGGAAGTGTAAAGGAATTTTTACCAAAATATACTTCTGTATAGGGGAATTTTGGACATTTTCGGTATTATTTTCTGCGGGCTTATTTTTGCACCTAGAAGATTGAAATTGCGCACAAACATTCAGTCCACCGAGTAGTATCTACCAGATGTTTTTTCAGATCTCTGCATTAAAACAGGGAGGGTCCAAGGGGCTAAAAGTTGAGAAAAGGATATTTAGACCCAAAAAATCGCGTTTCTCCTCATTTTCCCGCCTTAGGTACATGATGGAGACACGTGAGTCATACCGCCTGAAAGGCAGGTCTATTCTGAAGAAAATGGTGGGTGAAACATGAACCTAGGGTAATTAGGAATGTCTCAAGGAATTTTTTACCTGAGATCATGGTGTTTTACGGTAATTTGGGGCATGGTGGGAATTCCTGATAAAATGTTTCCCGTCCTCGGTATTAAAGTTAGAAACTTGAAATTTGGCACACACATTCAGTATACCAAGTACTATTTATCAGATATTTTAGATGGCTACGTTCACACATGGCCGCTCCAGAGGGGTCCAAAGTGCGAGAAAAAAATTCCCTCCGTAATTTTCCCTTTGACATCATTTTCCCGCTCCTGGTTTATGGTATGTGCATGTAATTGGTACCATTAGAAAGCCAGCTGTATTCTGAAGAGAACGAGGTATGACCATGATCCTAGGATAAATTGTGACGATGCAGTAGCTGCTTGACTGAAAGTCTAAAAAATAGCCCACAACCGGGTACCGGAAAGGGTTAAATACCTACCAAGATATACAGGTTTCTATGATAGAAAAGAAATATTATATCACACTCAAGATTTCTTCAAAAGAGCTGTCCTAACTGAGTCCTGGCTACTTAAACTTAATTCGGCAAACCAAAAGTTTATGTTTATTTCTGTTGTTTTTTGTAAATCAAAGTTTTGTTTCCATTCTTTCCATTCTGATCATTAATTTATAACATAACTCCCAAGTCCCATAACATAACTCCATCTAGAGATGAGATGCAAGAAGCATGCACATGTTAACCGAAAGAAAGAAAGAGCGAAGATAACTTCAGTTGAAATATTATCCTAAACATTCGTCAGTATTCATATTTGATTATGTTTTAGTTTATTTTTTTATTTATTTTTCTTTACGAAAATACAGTTTTCGATTACTTAGAATACAGCAAGAGATAGTGAATGATATATTACGGCGTACTACAAGAGAGAACTCGTATTCTTTTGATATCGTATATGCTTTTAATAAATACAAAATTGTATCATTAAATGGAGATTAGATTAGACAAACTCATCTTAAGAGTACACATAATATAACTATTTCTCGTATTTTAGAAATATGACATGTTTTCTACTGATGAAATGGTTTTCGCAAATTGAACTGACACGCACTGCTCATTTTTTTTACGTTCTTAGGTTTTCTTTTTCCTTAGTATTTATTTTTCTTTTCTGTTTGATTATCCGAACACACTGGAAACCAGTAATGGAACTCCAGAAAATATTCTTGTTAGGTTTAATGTGTGCGTGGACAATAATAATAATAATAATAATAATAATAATAATAATAATAATAATAATAATAATAATAATAATAATAATAATAATAATAATAATAATAACGAAAACTTCGATGGTTTTGCTGATAAAAATGTTCTCGCGAAACAAAGTTGGCAGTTAAATCATCTCGATCTGGTATTTTTTTCATGATATTTTAGTAGAGAATCATCTCTATCTGATATTTTTTTCATGATGTTTAGTAGAGATATTAAAACTGATTTATAAGAAAAGATAACTTTGAAACGAATAATGTAAAAATAACGAGATTTTACAAAATGCTGAAACCTGTGCAATAAAATGATGTGTGACCAACATTGACTTTTCCTTTGGTATATCTGAGGTTAAATGAATTTTCTCTTTAACTCTTTGATGATACCAATCGCAGTGTAAATACTAAACTGTGTATTATAACAGATTATTTTTTATCCGTCGCATAGGAATTTTTCTATTTTTTGACGTTTGCTATACTGACATGTTTCGAACAAACTAGTGCACTTGTAAAACTTTTTATGTAGTTCTCAACCAACGAAATTTCAGAGAATTGTTGCTTGTCTAATGTTGCAGTATATGGAAATTGGAAGTTTGAATAGTTCTCCTCGTGTATATACATGCGAATTGAATGCTGAAAGGATTGGCGTTAATTTTCAGTTTTCTAGCCACGATGCACAAATCATTGCGATATCTTGGTTGTGATAACGTTCAGATTACGAACTGGCATAGCGATGTGGTTGTCGTCACTATGGCGGGCTTGCAACTGGTCTGCAATATTTCCATAAATGATCGGAAAATGCACTTAATTCAGTTTCAAATAATTATAGAATATAGTCTTTGTATATTAAATAGTAAGGAACAAACAGTGAGAATCCAAGTACGAAATATATGACTATCATATATATATCAGTGGACGATAAAAGACATCTGCGGGGGAAGACAACGGTTCCCACCGAAGAAAGAAATTATTGCGTAGCAGAAATAAATTATAAATGAAAGAATAACTGCTGTCTTTCCAAAATATACAGAGCGTCCACAAAATTACTTATAGACCCAGGTGACGGTTATATTAACATAATTCAAGTACCGTTCCACAACTTCTTAAAAAATACATTTAATACCAATATTTTTCTAAAATTTGGGTGCAGTAAATTATTTTTAGGAACACTTCAGTTGGCAGGTAATTCCTTGATACATTGTATGTACACTATCTAACAACGTATTTACTGCGTTTTTGTTGTTAGGCAGGTCATTAAGTAAATATTGCAGTTTACTAAAGGGATGTTTAAAATTTCTCATTAACTTTACTACAGAGATACAATTTGCGAATGAGGGAGTGGCTATTTGCATCCCTGCGTTACTATTATTTAATTTGCAGAACAGAGGTTGGCTGATAAAAGATAAATAACTGTAAATATGATACACTCCGATTTTACATTTAATTTAAGAGACATGCTCTGATCATACCAGTAAAAGGTTGAATATTTTTTACAATTTCAGTTAGTTTCGGAGGCGTTGGAGGATTTTTCTTTGGTGTGAGTATCATATCCATTGTGGAGATGATTTTCTATGTTGTCATGGATGTAATTTATTTTGTTACTTGTAAGACGATGGGAGTAAGACAGAAAGCAAGATCATATTACTCCATAAGGCGGAAGGTAGCAATGTGGAAAAGAATTAGTCAACAAGCAAGACTTCGCAAATGCTTACAAATGCGAATTGGGGAAACGACTCAAGTTCAGAAGTTCATGAACGAAGAAGTACATGAAGGTGAAGAAAAGGAGGTGATGTTTGGAAGAATGTGCAATTTGATTGCTAGGTAAGAAAGTTGATGTTTTATTTGAAAAATAATATTTGACACGTTTCAATATATATAGTAAAATCGTTTAGACATTTCCTGATTTTAATGGCTCTACGATGTATCTCTTAGATCGAACCGTTTGGCGAAATATTTACCCAGGCTCTCATTTTAGGGAGCAAAGCAGGGCTTTGATTTTGCACCATGTTTATTTCACATAACATTGTTGTTTTCAACATATCTTTTGTAACAAAAAGTAGGAAACTAATATAGTTTTCTGAAATTAAATCGTGAACAACTTCTGAGAAATGCATACAAGACAGTGTAGGAAAGCAGCATGCATCGTGCTTGAAGAATACAATATTACATCGGTAATAAATATACAAAGAAGCTATTTTGCTATTTAAATTTAAAAAATATATATTTTCCGTCAATAATCTATCTGGAAATTATTGTAGCAATCATCAAAAAAAAAAGTTAAAATATTTATGTCGGTAGAAGACGATATTACTTAAGTTTTAACAGATTTTCAGTACTAAATGTTATTTATGTAAAGCTCTAAGTGGGATTTTTTTACTAACAATTATGCACAATTCAAACTAAACAAGATTTAAAATTTGCATTGAATTTTTCATTTTCTCAAACACTTGCGTGCAATGTAGAAATACTAGACGTTAGAGGCAGCTAAAAAAGTGGAACTGAGGAAGTTTTAATATGAATGTTAAGAAACTGGCTGGTTCTACAAAGTTAATGAATCGTACTATGACACAATGGAGAGCAATTTTAATGTCAAATAATTTTACAGTCCTTGTATCATTTGTAATATAATGTTGATTGGTGCTTCCTTTCCGTCATGTTTCTAGCGCTCGTGGTCTAATGCACATGGAACTGGGCTTAATTAAATTTGGGGGTTTATTACTTTCAGTGTAGACCGCTCATCATGAGACCTTAGAAAGAAAAAGCTTCTTGAATGAAGTGGAGTGCACTACATTATAGCAAGTGAGGAATAATGGCAGAAAATGTTTACACGCTCAAAACTCATAACCAAACTTACACTTGTTTCGCCATCTAACTCGTTTCATGCTCTCCAAAATCTAATATATTTGTAAAATTAAAATAATTAAATTCTGAAGACAATACCCAAGACACCCAATATTTAATGCTAACATTTAAGAATAAGATTATTATGAATACTTGTAATGAATAGTTACCATATATATATATATATATATATATATATATATATATATATATATATATATATATATATATATATATATATATATATATATATATTCCATAATTATGTAAAGCAGAGCTGAAAGGGTTCACCTCATAAAGCCTTTTTCCTGAACAGAAAATTTAAATTGTGAATCAAATTCGTGAAAGTTAAATTCATCTATCTTCTTTCTCCTGAGCTTTTGTCAATTAGAATACTGAAACAAACTGCTATACTGTTCGTCGGTCAATCTCTCTTTTTGAAAATGACTCCAAGAAGGAAAATATGATGAATAAGAATACTTGTAAAAAAATAATCAAGATATAAATATTGTTATTGAAATGATTAAAACATGTTAATGAAAAATTAGAAAACAAAATAAAGTAAGTAAATACACAATGTATGAATTACTCCTAACTTGCATAACCTAACAAAACAAATTGATATAACTAACAACATACAAAACACAAAACAAAGAAGTAACATACAGAGAATACATATTAAATTATACAGCAAGGGAGGTAGACACTAAAAAATGATTTCAAGACTACTTATATTTCAATCTCCTTAATATAATATAGAGCAGCCATGTGCAACAGCCGACCCGCGGGTAATATTGGGCCCGCCTAACCCTGTCTTCCGACCCGCTGGTCAGTTATTGAGAAAGATAATTATTATAATTTTCTTTTTTACAAAATTTTAAAGAATGAACTGGAGATTTTCCATCTATCACCCAGTGCGAAACATGACAGCGCCGTGAGGACAAGCACTTGGCAACCGCACATAGTTGGATGACAATTTCCTTTGGTGTGAGGATTGATAGATGTAGTAACAAAGTCGCTGAGTAGCCTACACTGACCTTGAGTTCGGGGTCACTAGAAAGATAAAAGTTCATGGCCAGGGCAGTTAGATTTTATTGTTCTCTCCCATGGAAATGTATTTGCACACTCTTAACGACTTCCTTATTTGTGATGCAGTGTTAAATGACTACTGTGAAGTGTGGTGTTTGTGTGGTTTTTGTGTTATGTTGAGCTAACTTACTAACAATAGTCAACAATGATATAACCACAGAAGAAAAGAAAAGTTGATACCAAAGGTCGCGTATTACAAGAAAAATGGAGTTACGATTACTTTTTCGTCAATAAGAGAAGTAAGCCACTGTCTCTTATTTGCCAGGAAGTTGTTGCTGTAACGGAGTAGTATAACATTAAAATACATTATGTTTCAAAACATTCTAGCTCTGATGATTGACAAGGGCAACTTTTCCAGGACAAAATAAAAACCCTGCTGAAAAGCTTGTGTGTTCAGCAAGAACTTTAACAAAATTGCGATATTATTGAAATTGCTCGCGCTAGTTTCATTGTTAGCCAAAATTGAAAACACTGATGGTGACTATGTGAAAGACTTGTCGCAGTTGCAGAAAAGAAACAGACTTTACCAGAAAATGCTAGCCGAACGCTACCCGGATTTACAGTAGAAAGAACAAAAGAAATGTTTTTGGAACAAAGTGTTCAAACTCAGTTAATTTTGCTAGGAAACAGAAATCGTATCTCATTCGTCCGACAAACACGATCATTCATGATAATTTTAGCTTTCATGTGTTACCGGATAGATATCGAGTACAGCAAAACGTAATTAGATCATCAACATAAAAGAAACCATAGAAAAAATATAACCTGCAACAATAAATTGTTGATTGTAACATACCCAGTGTGATAGTAAATAGCTTCGGGTGGCATTGGTTTTGTAAAACTTGCTCCGAAACTAGAAGCTAAAATATCCTGAATTAGCATTCGTCCAGAAAGTTTACAACGAATTTACATATGCGAGCATGAAAGTCCGTCATAAGACTCCCGTAAGAGAGTTGTGTAATAAGCTGTTCCTAAATCGAAAAATAATAGCTCCAAGGTGCTACCGATTGAATAAAACTATCGAGATATTCAATATTATCTCTAATTAACTTCAAATACTAAAATCCACACGGGAGCTTACTCCAAACAGAATGTGGCTTCAAATTATATTCACCACATATACTTGTTAACCTTTCCTCATAAACCTTACAAACTTAATTACTGGAGCAATTCTGTAGCTCTGAATGTTGTCGTACACCTTGTTTGGTTTTATGGAAAACAAAGTTACGCACGTTCGATGCAAGAAAGTCGTTTTCATTAAATTAATCATCTGCTACAATTAAAATCTATTTATCATTGTATACGTTTCTCAACATACATCAAAATGTAGATCAATTCTCAGAGTATTCTTCAATTTAAGTAGGTGTAATCAAAAACGAGACCTTTGAGGGAAATATATAATTAATGTTATTTGAAATATGAAAATGTCAAGTACTCCGCTTGATAAAGAGACAGGAAGGATTAACCCCGACAGAATAGTGTACAGCGGTGGCATATAGAGGGATAACAGTAGTAGAAAATGGATCGATCTGGCTCATAGTAGAACAGACCTAGAACAACTCAGGAGCCCCTGGGAAATCGAGCACCTTGAACCGTCCACCCACGGTCTTCTACGACCTCGATTTTAGGGATGTAATTGTTCCCTTTTATGTGGACTTTTTAGGGGGTGTACTCGTTCTCTTTTATGAGTACATTTTAGGGGGTGGACTCGTTTCCTTTTATGACCACTTTTTCAACCCCTATTTGAACATAGCCTAGAACAACTCAGGAGCCCCTGGGAAATCGAGCACCTTAAACAGTCCATCCACATTCTTTTACGACCTCCATTTTAGGGGTGTAATTGTTCCCTTTTATGAGGACTTTAGGGGGTGTACTCGTTCCCTCTTATGAGTACATTTTAGAGGGTGGGCTCGTTCCCTTTTATGATCACTTTTTCCACACCTATTTGAACATAGCAGATAATACATAAGACTACGTACTTTTTCCACCCCTTATTTGTACCATAGCAAAGAATACATGGAGACTAAGAACACATAGTAGAGCAGATAATCTTTTATGAGTACATTTTAAGGGGTGGACTCATAATTACACTTTTTCAACCCCTATTTGAACATAGCCTAGAACCCCCATTTGAACATAGCGGATAATATATAAGACTACATACTTTTCCCCCAACTTATTTTACCATAGCAGAAAATTCATGGAGACTACGAACACATAGTAGAGCAAATAATCTTTAAGGTGTGGACTCGTTCCTTTTTATGATAACTTTTTCAACCCGTATTTGAACATAGCAGATAATACATAAGACTACGTACTTTTTCCACCCCTTATTTGTACCATAGCAAAGAATACATGGATACTAAGAACACATAGTAGAGAAGATAATCTTTTATGAGTACATTTTAAGGGGTGGACTCGTTCCCTTTATGATCACTTCTTAAACCCCTATTTGAACATAGCAGATAATACATAAGATTCGTTTCCTTTTATGAGCATTTTTCAACCCCAGACAATGAATACCTATGTAACATAGCAAAGGGCGTGTACATAAGACAACGAACACACAACTGTATTCGTTCCACACCTATTTAAATATAGCAAAACTCGAAAAAGATTATGGCTTATTTTCCAATCCCTATTTTAACATAGCAGAAATTACATAAGACAACGAACACATAGTAGAGCAGAGAATACATAAGATTCATTCTCTTTTATGAGCATTTTTTCAACACCTATTTTTACTATAAGCATAGCAGGCAGTGAACACCTATGTAACATAGCGAAGGGGGTGTATATAAAATTATGAACACACAACTATTTAACATTGGAGGGGTGTATTCGTTCATCCCCTATTTAAACATAGCAGAAATTACACAGAGACAACGAACACACAACTATGTAACATAGCAAAGACTACTAAGACAATAATGAGGGTGTACTCGTTAACTTAGCACATAGCAGGAGTGCATTCGTTCCACCTCTATTTTAACGTAGCACTGATTACACAAAAACGTTCGTTCCCAACCCCTAATTTAACATAGCGGAAATGACACAAGCATGTCCCCAAACTACTGACCATCGAGGTCAAATGTCAAAATACTTAAAACCTAATAACTCGAAAACGGAGCCACATATTGAGGTGGTGTTTTCACATTTAGTAATTGATCATCAACTACTACAAGTACCAGAAATAATAACCATCGAGGTCAAATTTGAAAATATTTAAAACCTAATAACTCGGAAACGGAGCCACATATTGAGGTGGTGTTTCCATATTTAGCAATTTGTTATCAACTACATGTACGAAAATATTGCCTATTGAGATCAAAAGGTCAAATAACTCGTAACAGAACAACGGAGAAATTTGTGTCATGTATTCAATTTTCTACCAAGCACATAAATAAGTGAACAAGGAATAAATTTGAGTGGCTTATTTACTTTTGTATTAACGAGAAAGAAAACAAATAAACACAATTTTATCTACCGCAGAATTTCTGTACTTCTTGGGTTATTCAAATAAACGCAAAAATTAAATTGGATGGAGTATATATTTTTCTACTAACAAGAAAGAAAGCAAAGATACGCCATTTTAACTAGCTGAGAACTTTACATCATCTTGTACTATTTAAACAAAGGAAGGGATAAATTTGATTAACCTATTCAATTTTCTGCCAACTACAAATGACATTTTAACTAATTAAAAATGTATTGTGCTAACCTAAAAAAGGCGAAGAAGGTTGATATTAACTTCTGAGAATTTTATGTCATCTTGTACTATTTAAACAAGCGAAGGAATATATTTGAGTAGTCTATTCAATTTTGTAATAACGAGAAATACCATTTTAACTAGCTGAGTATCTCAAACCATTTTATACTATTTAAATAAAATAACGGATAAGCGAAGAACTCAGAATTTATGTATAAACTTTGTACTGCTCAAATAAACGAACTAATAAATTTGGGTTTCATATTTTTATAAAAACGAAAAGTGCCAGTTTAACTAACTCAGCAATTTATACCATTTTGAAATTTTAATAATCAAAGAAGGTCCATTTTAACAAGCTCAAAATTTTATACCTTTTGTGGCATTAAAAAAAGAATAAATAGATTGGAGTGTCCTATTTCTTATGTACCAACGAGAAAAAAAGCGAAGAAGAACCATTTTAACTGGATTAGAATCTTATACCTTTTGTAAAATTTGTACCAAACCGAAAAAACTAATAAAATACCATTTAACTAACTAATAATTTTTGTGCTACACAAATAAACAAAGGAATAAAAAGCGAAGAAAGACCATTTTAAATAGCTCAGTATATTATACTTTTTCGTAATACTCAAACAAACGAAGCAATAAATTTGAGTGGCTTATTTACTTTTGTACCAATGAAAAATGACATTTGCAATTAAAGGAAGGAATAAATTTTTACCAACAAGAAAAAGTGAAGAAGGACCATTTTAACTAGCTGAGTATTTTATACCATTTTGTACTCCTCAAATAAACGAGGGGGCTAATTTGAGTGATCTATTCAATTTTGTACCAATCAGAAGAAATGCAAATAAGGGCCATTTTAACTAGCTGAGTATTTTTGTGCTACAGAAATCAACACATGAATAAATTTATACTATGCAGAGAATAACAAAAAGCGAAAAAGGACTCAGTTTTTATGTACATTTGTACTATTCACGAAGGAGTAAATTTGGGTGGCACATTTGGTTTTGCACCAACCACGGAAAAAAGGGAAGAAGGTCCATTTTAACTAACTCAATATTTCTTCCACTTCTCAACAGCCCTATTCAGCTTCGGGCCTATTTCAAACTGACACACAATCATAGTCAACGTCTTGCGAATAAAATCAGAAAAATAAACACACTGCTAAACAAGACTGCACTTATTTTATATAAAAACACATTTACACGTGACGTTTCGATCTTCTAGCCAAGATCCTCCTCAAACGTACACTCGCTCAAACTTATTCCGTCGTTTATTTGAGTAGCACAAAATAGTACAGAAATGTTGACCTAGTTAAAATGGACCTTCATCGCTTTTTCTTCGTAGCTACAAAACTAAATATGCCACCCAAATTTACTCCTTCATTTATTTGAGTAGTACAAAATGTACATAAAACCTGACTCCTTTTTGCTTTTTTTTGCATAGTACAAATTTATTCATGTGTTGGTTTGTGTAGCACAAAAATACTCAGCTAGTTAAATTGGCCCTTCTTTGCTTTTCTTCTGATTGGTACAAAATTGAATAGATCACTCAAATTAGCTCCTTCGTTTATTTGAGGAGTACAAAATGGTATAAAATACTCAGCTAGTTAAAATGGTCCTTCTTCACTTTTTCTTGTTGGTATAAATTTATTCCTTCTTTAATTACGTAATACAAAAGTTATAAAATTCTCAGTTAGTTAAAATGTCATTTGTCGTTGGTACAAAAGTAATTAAGCCCCTCAAATTTATTACTTTCTTTTTTTGAGTAGTAAGAAAATGTATAACATGCTGAACTATTTAAAATGGTCTTTCTTCGGTTTTTCTGGTTAGTACAAGTTTATTCCTTTGTTTATTTATGTAGCACAAAAAATTATTAGTTACTTAAATGGTATTTCTTTGCTTTCTTCTGTTTGGTACAAATTTTACAGAAGGTATAAGATTGTAAGCCAATTAAAAATGGTTCTTCTTCGTTTTTTTCTCGTTGGACAAAAGAAATAGGACACTCCAATATATTTATGCATTTTTTAAATGGCACAAAAGGTATAAAATATTGAGCTTGTTAAAATGGACCTTCTTTGTTTTTCTTCTGATTGGTACAAAAATAAATTAGACCACCCAAATTTATTCCTCCAATTATGTGAATAGCACAAAAGATATAAAGTGCTGAGTTAGTAGAGTGATCCTTCTGGTAAGTATAAATTTATTCCTTTCTTTGATTGTTAAGCACAAAATGTTAATTCTTTCCTTTTTCTGCTTGGTACAAAACTAAATACTTTGTCCAAATTTATTTATTAGGTTTAATTGAGTATTATAAATCTTACAAAATTCTGAGTTAGTTAAAATGCTCCTTGTTGCTACAAAATTTAAATGCCCATTCAAAATTTATCCCTTCGTAAATAGTACAAAATGGTATAGAACTTCTGAGTCAGTTAAAATGGTCCTTCTTCGCTTTTTCTTGTTAGTACAAATTTATTCTTTTGTTTATTAAAAATTTCAAAATGGTATAAAATGCTGAGTTAGTTAAACTGCCACTTCTCGTTTTGATAAAAGTAGGACACCCAAATTTATTCGTTCGTTTATTTGGGCAGTACAAAGGTTATACATAAATTCTGAGTCCGTTTTTGCTTTTTCTGGTTAGTACAAATTAATCCCTTCGTTTGTTTAAATAATACAACATGCACTACAAACTCTGAGCTAGTTAGAAGGGCATTTCCCCTTGGTACAAAATGGGATAGATCACTTAAATTTATCCCTTCGTTTGTTTAAATAATACAAGATGATATAGTTAAAATGGCATATATTTGCTTTCTTTCTTGTTAGTAGGGAAATAAATACTCCATCCAAATTAATTTTTGCGTTTATTTGAATAGCTCAAAAGGGTACAGATATTCTGCGCTAGTTAAAATTGTGTTTCTTTGATTTTTTCTCGTTAATACAAAAGTAAATAAGCCACTCAAATTTATTCCTTGTTCACTTTTTTGTGCTTGGTACAAAATTGAATACATCACAAAGATTTATCCGTTGCTCTGTTAGAGTTATTTGACCTTTTGACCTCAATAGTCAATATTTTCGTACATGTAGTTGATGATATGTTACTAAATGAGGAAACGTCATCTCAATATGTGACTTCGTTTACAAGTCGTTCGGGTTTAAATATTTGACCTTTGACGTCAATGGTCAGCACTTCTGGGACATGTAGTAGTTGGCAACTTATTACTAAATGTGGAAACAGCTCCTCAATATGCCTTGTTTAAGAGATATTCGTGTTTAAATATTTGACTTTTGACCTCGGTGGTCAATACTTTTGGGACATGTAGCACTTGATGACCTATTATTAAATGTGGAAACAGCACCTCAATATTTTGCTCCGTTTACGAGTTATTTGACCTTTGATCTCGATAGTCAGTACTTTTGAGACATGTAGTAGTTGATGACCAATTACTAAAAGTGGAAACACCACCTCAATACCTGGATCAGTTTTCGAGTTATTAGGTTTTAATTATTTTGACCTTTGACCTCGATGGTCAGTATTTTTGGAACTTGTAGCACTTGATGACCTATCATTAAATGTGGAACAGCACCTCAATATTTTGACTCCGATTACGAGTTATTTCACCTTTGATCTCGATGGTTAGTACTCTTGGGACATGTAGACATGTAGTACTAGATGAATGTTTGTGTAATTTCTGCTATTTTACATAGACGTTGATAAAAGGGAACGAATACACTCGTGTCATTGGTTCGTATTCTCTGACTAAATGTGGAAATAGCACCAGAATACGTGGCTCCGTTTTTGAGTTATTAGGTTTTAACTATTTGACCTTTGACCTCGATGGTCAACACTTTTGTGTCATTTAGCTGTTGATCACCAATTACTAAATGTGGAAACCACCTCAATACGTGGATCCGTTTTCGAGTATTATGATTTAAGTATTTTGACCTTTGACTTCGATGGTTAGTATTTTTGGAACTTGTAGTAGTTGATGACCAATTGCTAAATGTGGAAACACAATCTCAATATGTGACTCCGTGTTCGAGTTATTAGGTTTTAAGTATTTATTTATTTATTTATTGAACAAATTCCCAGATACAGCATAACTTTGCCATTTTACACAGGGACATGCTAACAAAAGAAAGAAAAAACAAGACAACAATAACAACAACATAGAAAAAAGAGGGTAAAAGTAAAACTGTTCCGTCAAAGCTCGTTTAATTGCTCTTTGAAAAACTGGGTGGCTCAAAAAAATGTCCCCCTCAGTTGTTACTTGATTATAACAGTTTGGTATTCTATAAAAAAAGAGACCTCTGTATAACAGCCAACCTAGGACGGGCAAGATGGAATAGGTGGTTATTCCGGGTGATGCGGGAAGGGACACGTAAGGATAGTTCCTGAAGTAATATTTCCGATCTTAAGCTTCCATTAACTATTTTATGTAGATATTTCAGGTCAGAGATAATTCTTCGGTCTTCAGGAGTCTGAATATTACGATGTCGCAAGAGCTCCTTCTTAGATAATATTCGAAGTGCAGGAACACGAAAACGGACTATAGCGATGAAGAAATTGAGAACAGAATCAAGTCTGGAGAGATCTGTAGGTGCTGCCATGGCCCATATGGGAGAGCAGTATTCGATCTTGGGCGCTATTAAAGTCTTATAAAAAGTTGCTAATGAAGAAACAGTGCTTAGTTCGGTGAATCGATAAAGAAGTCCCAACATGCGCATTAAATTCTTTAGTATTGAGGAGATGTGGTCAGAGAAGGTGAGTTTTGAATCAAAGATGACACCAAGATCGTTATGACTAGCAGAATGTGTGATATGGAAATCGTTGATATGGTATGTGGAAGGAACAGGAGACTTTTTCAAAGTAATAGTAATACTGTCACATTTCTTACTGCTGAGTTTCAAGTGCCACATTTCACACCAGCCTGTAAGGTAATTTATGTCTTCGTGTAGAGGAATTGTGTCATGGAGACACGATATTTCTCTGTATAACTTACAATCGTCAGCAAAAAGCAGAAGGCCACTAGGTTGAGCTGATAAGTGCGTGTAGAGATCATCCATATACCGGACAAACAGCAGAGGCCCAAGTACACTCCCCTGAGGCACCCCTGAGATCACGGGTTGGGGGTTAGAAATCACCCCTGAAAGAACAACTCTCTGTTTACGGTCCTTCAAGTAGCTTGTGATTAGAGAGAGAAATTTGCCATGTACATTAAATCTATTGGAGAGTTTATGAAGAAGATAAATATGACTGACAGAATCAAAGGCCTTCGAGAGATCAAAGTAGATAACCTCTAATTGAGTATTGTTATTCATACATTTGACTGCACAGGAAAGAAGAGTACCTAAGTTTGAGAGACTTGAGCTTTTCGGTAGAAAGCCGTGCTGAGAACTATGGATGTAAGGTGAGGTGAATTTAAGTAGCCTGTCTTTAATTATTTTTTCGCAGATAGATGATATTACAGAAAGAAGAGATATTGGCCTATAGGAGGATACATGACCTTTAAGTCCTGATTTATATATTGGGGTCACATGAGCTAGTTTCCAACTGGTGGGTTCCTTGAAGCATCCCTGATTACACCCTGTGTATTTTATACCCTGGATTACACCCTGTGATTACACCCTGCGATAATGCCCTGTGTATTTTGACCTTTGACCAGGATGGTCAGTAGTTTTGGAACTTGTAGTAGTTGATGACCAATTACTAAATGTGGAAACACCACCTCAAAATTTGGCTCCGTTTCCGAGTATTAGGTTTTAAGTATTTTAACCTTTGACCTCGATGGTCATTATTTTTGGAACTTGTAGTAGATGATGACCAATTGCTACTTGTTGAAACACCACCTCAATATGTAGCACGGGTTTCGAGTTTGACATTTGAGATCGATGGTCAACACATTTGGGACATGTGCTCTTTGATGATCAATTACTAAATGTGGCTTCGTTTATGAGTTAGACCTTTGTTCACGATGGCCAGTAGTTTGGGGTCATGCTTGTGTCATTTCTGCTATGTTAAATTAGGGGTTCGACAATAAGCCATACTCTTTTACTAGTTCTGCTATGTTTAAATAGGGGTGGAACGAATACAGTTGTGTGTTCGTAGTCTTATGTACACCCCCTTTGCTATGGTACATATGTATTCTTTGTCTGGGGTTGAAAAAATATGGTAAAAGGGAATGAATACACCCCTGCTGTGTTTCGTAGTCTTATGTATTCTCTGCTCTGCTATGTGTTCCTAGTCTTTTGTAATTTCTGCTATGTTAAAATAGGGGTTGGGAAATATGCTCATAAAAGAGAACGAGTACACCCCCTAACATGTGCTCATAAAAGAGAATGAATACACCCCTAAAATGGACTATATTCAAATAGGGTGGAAAAATAGGCCACTGATATGCTATGTTAAAATAAGAGTTGGAACGAGTACACCTCTGCTGTGTTACGAAGTTTTATGCTATGTTCAATTAGGGGTGGAACGCTCTGTTATGTTAAAATAGGGGTTGGAAAAATATGCTCTTAAAAGAGAACGAATTACGTAGTCTTATGTCTGCTATGTGTTCTGTGCTATGCTATTATCTCTGATATGTTCTTTAGGGGTTGAACGAGAGAACGAATACATCCCTGCTATGTTACGTAGTCTTATGTATTATCTAATCTGCTATGTGTTCGTAATCTCCTCTGCTATGTTAAAATAACGGTGGAAAATGTGATCATAAAAGGGAACGAGTCCACCCCTTTAAATGTACTCATAAACGAGAACGAGCGCACCCCTAAAAAGTGCTCATAAAAGGGAACAAATACACCCCTAAAATGGAGGTCGTAAAAGAACGGTTCAAAGTGTTCATAGTCTTCTATGTTAAAATAAGGGTGGAATTGCTATGTTACGTAATCTGCTATGTTCAAATAGGGGTTAGAAAATAAGCCATACTCTTTTATTAGCTCTGCTATGTGACATAGTCTTATGTATTATCTGTTCTGCTATGTCTTATATATTCTCTGCTATGGTAAAATAAGGGGAGGAAAAAGTACGTAGTCTTATGTATTATCTGCTATGTTCAAATAGGGGTGGAAATGTTATCATAAAAGGGAACGAGTTCACCCCTTAAAGATTATCTGTTCTACTACGTGTTAGTAGTCCCCATGTATTCTCTGCTATGAATAAAATAAGGGGTGGAAAAAGTGATCATAAAAGGAAACGAGTCCACCCCTTAAAATGTACTCATAAAAGAGAACGACTACACCCTTAAAAGGTCCTCATAAAAGGGAACAAACTCACCCCTAAAGTGGAGGTCGTAAAAGACTGTGTTTGTAGGGTTCAAGGTGCTCGATTTTCCAGGGTGTCCTGAGTTGTTCTAGGTCAGTTCTAATATGAGGCTGATCGATCCATTTTCTGCTACTGGTAACCCAGCTCAAGCACTACCCCTTAGTGCAGTAAATTCAAAAATATATTGTGTTTATATGCAGATGTTTCACTTGTCATCTCGATCTTAACACATCTTCTTTTAAAATTTATCGCACGCAAAGAAACAAGCTTTGTAGTGATGTTTAAAAGTCTTACTTCTTAAAATCTCTATATATAATCCTACATAATAGGGTGGGCCGAAAAACTATTTATTTCTTTAGGTCGCTATAGCGCGGAAAAGTTGCCTTTAGTACTGATTTGAGAAATTAAGAAAAACATTGAAATCGGTTAACATCTTCCGTTAGCGCATCGCAGTTAAAGTTTAACTAAAATAACGAAAATCTTGTGAGTCTCTTCAGTGTTAGCTGTGTTATTACATTTGTATTAATTGTTCTTTTAATCTTGAATTATATTGATTAATATTTTTGTTGCACTCCGTGCGGTGATATTTCGTAGCGCTACAATTGCAACCTCGAAGATGATTACGAGGCCAAACTTTGAGTGCCCTCGTTTTGGTCATCCCAGAAATTTGCCACCACCTAAACTACCTACATATGAAGATGTACTTCGGTGCTGTGTTCACGAAAGACTACAATTGTACCCTCTAACAAAAATGCAAAAGTGAGTACTAAAGTTACTGGGATAGAAACAAGAAAAATAAACAAAATCATTTATGATAAAGCGTCCATTCTTACCGTTACTGAGTGCAGGATCGTGCAGCTTGATGTTGCGTATAATAACAGTTACTATAACTGAAAAATTCGTACGATCGAGATTTGAGCAAGCCAACATTTGCAGAGAAGATTGCAGACTTCAAGCAAAGATCACTGTCGTTATTTGATGTAAAAGCATGCAAATGTCCTATCATTTTGAACTGTACGTGTAATAGGACAGAAGATTTGTGTGAATGTTTAATTTCTATCCAGTGAAATGTGAAAAGTCTAAGAAGATACCTGCCCTTGAGTTATGATTCATCTATTTTCAAAAGAAGTGTGGTTTGGGCAAAATTGTGTCAATAGATCTTCAAGAAACGAAATGGCTAACTCCAAGACTGAAAAAAAGGAACTACAAACATAAACGTGTTATTAATGATACGCCTTCGAGTTCATCAACCAGTTTTTGAAAACGACTTTACAGATTGTTGCATTTCAAGACTTCAACAAGACGGTTCGTGCTCCTGTGAGTTCTGTGGAAGTGAAAATGATGAGTTCGTTCCAGATATCCCCACCAAAAATCCGTCAGATTGGCAAATGAGAATAAAACTGAAGACAAGGGCACTAAATTGTGGTACGTTTGGCGTATCTGACCGTGCTACTGTTGCAATTGCTTCCAACGTTCTACAAGACATTGGTATGGTGACAGACACGGACTATTCTTATGTGGTCGACAAAAATAAAATACAGAAAGAGAAAAGTCATATCAGGAGATCTTTGCAGTGTAAACCTGATCTTTGCTTCGTGGTCTATATTTTGGTGCTCGCAAAGATGATACCTTGGTATTTAAAGAACGTGATTCTAAGTTATTTCGTAGACTTCAAAAAGAGGAGTACTACACTATCATTCAAGAACCTGGGTCGACATATATAGGCCACATTTCTCTATCATCGGTATATTCTACTGATATCGCTTCCAGAATAATTTCCTACTAGACAAGTTGGCATTTCTTTGGACGAATTAGATATTGTTGGCTGCGATGGTACTGTTACCAATACAAGATGGAGGAATGGTGTAATTCCGAAAACTGAACTTCATATAGGTAGACCGTTGCAGTGAGCTGTATGTCTTCACAATTTTAATGAGTTGCCTCTCTGCCACTTATTTCAACACGTTGATGGAGAAACAAGAGGCTCTAAACCTTTAGTCGGCCGATCGGTCAACTGCTTGATAGCTGTGAAAGATTACCTATAATTGAATTTGAAAGAGTTGACTACCTAATCCCTGAAGTAGACCGTCAAATTCTTAACAAAGACCAGCAGTACCTTTTGGATATTTAAGATCAGTAAATGCAGGGGATTGCCCGAAAGACTTGTAATTTAGGAACCCTGTCCCTATATGGCACTCAAGATGGCTGACAACCGCAAACAGAATTCTTAGGTTGTATACCAGTACTGAAAGTCCCTCAGAAGGTCTTAAAGAATTGGTACTTTTTATATTGCGTTCGTACGTGCCTTTGTGGTTTAAAATCAAAACAAGGAATTCTTTTCAGATGCTTCGAAACATCTTTTTGAAGCAATTGCTACAACAAGATACCTCCCTGAAACTCTGCGGCAAGTGGTAGAGGCTGTAATTGAGAGAAACGCATTTTTTGCTCATCCAGAATACTTGCTCTTGGCTATGATAATGGACGTAAGGAAATATATTAGAGAACTTGCTCTTAGACGAATAATAAAGACAAGACAGGCAAAAACTAAAGGAAAGACAATCAGGAACTTCATACCACCCAAACTCAATTTTGTTGCTAAAGATTATATTGAAATCATTGACTGATCGACCTGCAAAGTATCTTCTTATCCATTGTTGCGTCGAAATCAGACTCCTTGTACAGAGTGGCATGGTACCCGATTGGGAAGTTGCAAGAGGATTCCCTTGCCACACACAAGCTGTGGAGAGACATGTAAAACTGGTAACAGAAGCAGCTAGCAAATTATGTGGTGTTCAGTCAAGAGACGGATATATCAGGGCAACTCTGCAATCCAGAGCTATTATGTCACACTTCAGCCAAAAATCTAATTTCAAAGTGAATTCACATTGATAGCACAAGTGAAAAAATCCAAAAATCAAGGATTAACACTAAAATGTTTAAAACAATCCTGTTTGAATGGTTGGTTGGGAAGTGAGTGGGTGGAACTCGAACTGCAGCAATCTCCTCGTGGTGAGTTCTTGATCACTTCTGTTTGCGAATGGGTGAAGAGCTCTAGATGAAATTATTTAAATTGTAAGTACAATTTACAAAAAATAAAAAAAAAGTTGCATGAATGGTTTCACAATGTCCATTTTGCTTTTTAAACCAGTCATTAAACTGAAATAATCCATATTATGTTATACAAATGAGAAATGTTACTTTTTGGAAAATAATTTTCAGTTATGTTGTGAATTTAAAAAATACAATAATTATTTACAGTTTAATACAACTTATATTACAGAAAAGAAATCATGGAATCGACTATCTATTATTTATTTACAAGAGAAAATAAATTAAAAATTACAAGATTTTCCTCATTTTTGTTAAACTTTAACTGCGATGCGCGAACGGAAGATGTTAACTGATTTCAAATTTTTTCTTAATTTTTCTAAACAGTATCAAAGGCAACTTTTCCGCGCTATAGCGACTTAAGAAAGAAAAGATTTTTTCGGCCCACCCTACTACATAATATTTCAGAAAAATAGTTGCAGAGTCCGTTATTCGTACTTTCGATCCTTTATATATAGAACATTTACCAATTGTTGTTGGAAATAGGCAACACTCAAAAAGAATATGATTGTTCACGTTAAAAGAAGGCAAAATGAACATTCCTCACAATCTAATACGTGCAAATCTGTGGAGCAGATCCTGTCCCTGGTCGAGCTCAATCGCCAAATATATAGCAATGGTTAATCTTTCTACAATGGACTACCAGTCCTTCAAAGTTCGTGTTGATCCAGTTAGTATTTACCATAAAATAAAGTACTATATATAAACTAAATTGATCCAAGCACAACAAGTTTTTAGCCAAGATCGGAATCAAATGAAGCGACCTTTATTCCTTACACAATGTCTTTTGCATAGCAAAATTTTGTTCAGATCCGGTCAGTCAACAATAATGTCCTCTAGGAGGAAGTTGGTTGGTCATTTATTACCCAGTTGAACGAGTGTCTTCTGACCGGCAGTAGATCTGTATAGGTTTTAACGAAAGTGGGTTTAATACTACCTTCTACCTTAGCAAATTCTATCAGTTTCTGAACAACGCTTGTCTAAAGGAAACTGGATCGAATAATACTCTTGCCAGCTATATAGTGCACATTGCTGTGTATGATAGGTGTAACACCCGTATTAGCTCCTAGTGTAAGTAGCCATGGGACTAAAACCCACACATTGTACTCATTTCCTCCGCACTATACAAGTATTAGGAGTAACTTAATGTACTAGAAATTTAATAATGTGCATTTATCTATTCACCTGAAACCGACTAATGTAACATATATGTAACACAAGAGAGATAAGCCAATATGATTCATTTACTATACGCTGGGTAGCTGTGTGAAAACAAAGGTTGCTTCACATGTCACGCGAGAGGTCTGTCGTTCGCATGAGGATTAAATATTATTCTATATTGTCATCAGCAGAAACAGAAAACCTTCGTAATTATGTACAGCTTGTCCATATGAGTGTAGTTACTTGTTATGTACTTACTTGTTATTTATTTCTTGGATGGCTATATAATAACAACTATATATGTTCCATTTCTCAGAAGAGTCTAGAGAGTAGACTATTTTCTCAGATTACTTTTGATTTTGTCTCCTTGTAAATTGTGGTGTTACATGTATGTGACATTGGGCGGTATTGTTGTCATTTGAGAGTTACGGTGCTCAGCCAGTTCTTGTCTTGTGTTTAATTACGCTCTTGATTTTACAAGTAAATATGTTACTTTCAATGTTATTACACTAAATACATACTACGGTTGTCCAAAGTAACAAGTGTTCTATGCATAAACGTACACGGGGTACTTAGGGGTCAGAACACTTAGACACTCAAGTTTACTCAATATTTATTTTTCCTTGCTTTATACTTCCTTCTTATATTTCTTTGTTGCAAAATTTATTAACAATAATATATAAATAGAAATGAACTTCTAGCTATCATTGGCATAAGTGATCTTTTGCTGGTGGAATTAGCTTTACTTCTGAAAATTTGAATGGATATGCGTGAATTTAGATAAGCATATCAGTTTTTTTCGTCAAGTAAAACAATTATAAATGGGTGAGCTTTACTTCTGGGGATTTTCTGTCTCCATGCACCCCATGGTTACGCCTATGGTATATTATAAAGATAGTGAAGTAGCCATGCAGAAGGCAGGTTCACTTCCGGATATGGAATTTTGAAACAATTTTTTTTATATGTCACTTCCATGTAGGATTGGTTTCACGACCATAGCCAAAGAGTACTAAGGGGCATGGCTCCCAATTTCTGCTTCCTCTAAAATTCCTGTATGACGAAATTCTGAAAAAAAAAATTAAGTCGATTTAAATGTAGCCATATGTTTGGGCCAGTCCTAAATGTTTCTGGAATTCTAAACACCTTGATCCATTCTAAAAGTGTGGAACATCATTCGGTGGTACATAGCTGTATAAGTGCTGGTTTGTAGCTATGGCTTTGTTTATGTGGACAACACTAAAGTGTGTCCTAATAGTTGGATCTACTGGTGCGGAGGCATGTATGAAAATACGCTACTGTGGAAAAGATCATTTTGTGTTTCTTATTCCTACATGAACAACATTTTGTGGCGAACTTGTGCTTCACATCATTCCAAGGAAGTTGCGAGAAAATAAAGTATCATGTGTAATGTTGGACTTTGCATAGATTGCTTTATCTCTTACGAAACGCTGAATTGAAAAAAAAATGTTAGATTCTACTAGTTCAGAAAATGTATTTTCCATTTGTATAGCAAACAAGCCCAACTATATCATGTATTTAAAAGTGACTGTTGATGAAGATATCACAGGTAAAACTTAAACATGTATTGCTTTGAACTAAATGCAGAAAACTTATCGGATATACAGACTCTTGTGTATAATAATAGAAACACTAGGTACGTTTTATTTCCTTAGTTTGAAGTGACAACATGTTAATGTTTACCTGTTTGACCTTCCTCAAGAACTAACAAAAAAGTTTGTTCATCGTTTTCTTCCACAGATCTAGTTTATGAGAATGCCTATTCCCATACTCAAATATTTGGTCACCAACTTGACCTTCCTACCAATTTGGTACACACGCATACAAGATTTAGTTATAAATAAGCTAGATACTAGAATAGTATTTCCAACCGTTGTTGTGACCTGGAACCCACAATGTATTGATCCGTACACCTAACACAAATGCACAAATGGAGACGCACATTTATATGCATATAGTATGTCGGAAAAGTAACAGAACTTCTTTCTTTACACATAACTACTACATCCATCTATTGAAGCAACGTATAAGCGGAAAGCTGGATATCTGCTTAACAAAACGAGATTACAATCGTAAGAACCGATTAAAGGAGTATCAACTTATAGCAGGAAATTTGAGTTTACGTTGTGTCAGCTTCTAATAAAAACACAATGGAGCAAAGAGATAATATTAAATTTTGCTTCAAGCTAGCTAAAACATTTACACAAACGTTAGAAATAATGAATGAAATGTATGGGGATGGGTGCGTATCTTGTACACGGGTGTTTCATTGGTATACGCGATTCCGTGACGATCGTTAGTCCTTAGAATACTACCCAAACCAAGCAGACCGAAAACAGAAATCGCGATGAGTTGGCGGAAAAAGTGCATAAAATGATCGTCCACGATGGGAATTCGATTGTGAGATAGATGGCAGATTAATTGAATAATACGAAAGATATTATTCACAAAATTTTGAAAAATATTTAGAGAATCGGAATGTCTGTGCTCCATTTGTTCCTCACACTTGAACTGACGATCAAAAACATGTTCGCAGTGAACACTACAAAGATATGATTTATAGAGCCAGAAGATACAGAACATTCCTGGAATCTATTGTAACTGGTGACGAGACTTGGTGCTTGAAGGACGACCCGCAAACGATACGCCAAAGTGCTACGTGGTAGTTTAGATTCTGCAAATGTGAAAAGAACGGGTTTTCAAAAGTTACGTAAGAAGAAAATTATTGGCTTTTACGATTCCATAGGTATAATACTTCGGGAATTTGTTCCACACGGTCAAACGATAAATGGTGAGTATTATTTGGACATTGTGGAGCGTTTGTTGAAGCGAATCGTTGGCGAATCGAAGTATCGAACTCCAGTCGCATTTTCTGTATTCCACTATAAGCTCCATGCCATAGAACCATCGCAGTTCGTAACCTTTTGCTGATAAACAAATTTGTGTGCTCCCACATACAGCTTTGTCGTCGTGTGACTATTAATTATCCCCAAAATTAAAAATTGCCATAAATAAAATTTTGTGATAATATTACAAACGTCCTGTCCGCGGTGACTAGGATCATTGGGGTGATTCCAAAACGGATATTAAAAATTATATGTTAGCATTGGTTGAACGTGCCCAGCCGTGTATTCATGTGGAAAGGATGTATTTTGAATAAAAGGAACTATAGTAGATAAAATACCAAATTCGATTTGGTTGATTTAATAATGTCCAGTCCTATGTCAGTAATGTCCACTGAGCTCTGCGTGTTTGTTAATTTTCAGAAGAGGTACTGATAAAGTAGGCACACAACTAGTAGAACAATGCCTATTTATGATCCACGCTCATTGAAAAACTCTAGTCATAGACATGCGCATGTTGAGAAACGTCACACAATCTATTCACTTTTAGCGATACGCTGATTTAATAAAGTTCTTGCACAGATTCGCAGAATGCAAAATTACTGAAGGTTCTCAGTTGTGTGATGCCTGTTAATTTGATATCTCTAAGATACGTCGCGCATGAGAAATTAACTTGTCCGGTTATAGGTAAAAACGAACGGCATATGAGAAGAAGAAGTGAAAAAGTACGATCGCTAACCAAGTGTTAAGGCATACAACGCTGTGGATTGATGTGTTTATCACTCGTAAGTCTCGGAGTATTACAGTCCTAACTTCTACAGAGAACCGTAGAATGCTGTGAGGAGTCGTAAGGAGTCTCGCCGTTAGAAAAAGGCAGTGGAGTATGTGAATATGCAAAATGAATTTGACGCTTCCCCAGCATCTTAACAATCAAGAGAATTCCGCTACTGACCTGAAAATGGCTCGCTGGTCGTCTGGACAAATTTGGGTTTTGTAAGCGTTATTCAGATATGCAATCACTCATTCACTACATGATCCGGTTGAAAATCAAATTGGTATACTTTGCATGATCGGCTAATGATTTTTCATGATTACATATATTCGTGAGAAATGCATTAATCTGACGTTAGATATCGTTCGATCACGCCAGATGTTTTACTAAGTTACTTCACCTTTGACACTTGGTTTATTACCTTTATTTTCTAGTTGAAATCCAATACTAATCATCTAGCAAGTTATAATTTGACCTTTCACATACATTCACAATGATATCAATATTATGGTTGCAAATGGAACAGCAGAGACTTCTACACTTCTTAAATGTTTTCGTTTGAGTTTAGACTAAATGAAGTATACATTTTATAATGTAGCATACCATTATTAAAGAAAATGGATATACAGAAGTTACGTAAAGTACCACAACCAAATGAATACGAAATAGCAAATTCATCAAAAGCATATAACATACACTCTATAAGAAAAACTAAGCAGTGTTAATTTTTTGTTTAATTTCAATACATTGACGGAAGTGATCAGCAACTCTTCGTTCATGCTAGCCCTTTCCTACATTTAATTACAGTTATTGATTCATTTATAGTCGGAAATTTGACTAAACTAGTCTGACCCTTTGTTAATCGATTCATAAGAGGTACATGTTTTTATTTCTGATATACAACGTATACGATTGATAATAGGGAATTTAAAACATATTGACTTACAAAATTCATCTGCGATGGACCACATTTTTACAATTCTCACTAATTCTTTTACACTAACACAGTATTTTAAATGTAATAATAACACTTACATTATCATAACTTGTATAAAATAGATTGTTTATTTATGCCAAGTGGTGTAGGTACCATGCTATCTTGTTTGTGGCACTTTCTATATCATTTAATTTATGGGATGTCAATTATAAATCATTTAAGGTGTTCAGTGGATGACATTGAGGGAAGTTTAATTAAATGTCGTCATTACCAATTGCTTTCTCGTATGTTTCGCAACAATCATATATTAACTTTATTCTTGAAGTACTATCATTGTTCATGATAGTAGTGTACACGTTTCGTGATTGCATGAAGGTCCGACTACAATAACATTTACAATTGGGATATACATGTAATTTACATTGTATTATCCAACACTTTGTGGTAATATGACCTTCTGTGTACTCCGAAATATCTTACCTGAACATGTAGGTAGTTCTTGTGTATATCTATCATAGTGTATGTTATACAATAAATAACGTTTTCTGCTAAGTTGTTGGAAAATTTACCAAAATAAGCCAAGAAGATATGATGAAGATATAGTTTAACACAGACATACTCAAAATTCAGAATAAAATATGCAAAATACACTACAAAATTAACTAACCATAAATTACTCTAATTACAAATATTTTATATATTTACAAGATTGTCCATTTGGTAATAATACAAGTGAAACCATATTGTTACTACCAATAATACTGTTAATGTTTTATTAGCTATTATCAGTTATAATAAATATATTATTATTATTACCAAAAATATAGATGTGTGAATTGTTGTTTAAATGGTAATACACTTGAATCCATATGACTTTGTCTTATTTAACTTTCAGCCAAATGTTTCCTCGTCTAAGCGGATATATATATATATATATATATATATATATATATAATTCAACAATCAGTCAACCCTTAAAATTTAGCAGTGATTACACGTCATTCCAGCATCAATTACGTCCACCAAATAAAGGCTACCACTTTACTAATTCAATTCATTCAGCAGGTTAATCGATTTGACAAAAATATTGAGTAACAGACTTTAATACGTTTAACAAATGTTGAGAAAATCATAGTTAAGATATGTCGAGATACATGTGTTATTTAACAATTTAAATACACTAAAATGTGTATCTTTTCAGACCAAAATCTGCAAAGATATGGACATTATTCTGTGTTTCTTTTGAAGAATTCAGGACGTTGAGCTCATTGGATGGGCTGAAGACCACGGGAGACACAGCCTTTCATTGGTCTGTACGGTAAATATCTTTCTAGAATTTCCTTTATATCTACTCAAGTTAATCAACCAGAATTAAAGCTCTATTAGGATATAGATCATTACAGAAGGACTTAACCACATGACATTGAAAATAGTTATGCCATTATTTGTCATATTCGTGCAAGTCAAGTTTCGAAGTGCACTACTTCGAAATAATTATTGAAAAATAATAATTATTATTCTAAGTCCCCTCTTATTGTAATCCAGGAAATTTGCAGTGAGTGACATGGCAATATCCTACTTAGTACGAATGAAATTCAACGAAACCATCAGAATTAATTGTTTAAAATTTCAATTATTTCACTGCTTGCATATAAATACAGCCTCAGAAGGTATGTTATGAAACCTACAGTGCAAAAACATAAACCATCTTGTGCTGGGTGGTCACGAAAAGACACTAATGGTATGAACCCGAGTTAGGTCATTGGTAGCTTGTGAAGTAGTACCTCCAAGGGAACAGCAGAGTCAATGACAGTAACTATGTGTGTAAAGAAAGTTTTTTTTAATACACCTTGGTCTTCGTAGTGACTAGCTTCTAAAACATTAACAGTTTAACACTAATAACCGTCTATTTGTTAACATAAATTGCAGATGTATTACTTGCTACCTAATTGCTAGCTGTATAATTTGGTTCCTTATTATCATATCATCTTTTTCTGTGTACTGTATTGAATCTTACCCGCAAATTTTAGAATGTGATATGCTTAAGCTACACATGTACCATGATATTATCACAAGTTGGTAGATGTATCTATACAGGCTTCAATGTGATAGTCTAACGTTATTTGTTTTCAATATTTCCTCATGTTTTACGAATAATACATATAGATGAACTTTTGAGAATCGAATTCACAGTTCATGCAGAACTTTGAGTTTAAGATTCAGAGGTAAGTATATAATGTCCTCTTCTCCACTTCTTCAAACTGGGATATGCTAACTATCCTATGAGGAATGTGTTTATCGCGAATCATTCTACAGAAATTAATCTAGTATATTGAACACAATCTTGGTCTATCCACAATTTTATGTTTACTAAAGTTTAGTATTTAGATTATTAGATATTTGACAAAATTTGTGCAGAGTTGTGTAGGCAATAACTTAGACGTGTGAATAGATTTATTAAAAGTATTACTATTAGATGTAATACGCGACTTGTGCTATCAGTACACAAGATCCGAGATTGTGGAAGTGATTCGTTTGGTATTTGCATGTAATCAAATATATATTAAAGGAAACCTAAAAGTACAGTTGGATTTTGTAATAAATCTACTTCCTTGTCACTGAAATTAAACAACAATATGAACCACATGTCAGAAAACAATTTCTACGTTAATAAATAATAATGTTCGCCAACAAATGTGTCTCCTAAGTTTTGTCGCTCTCATGTTCTTCCGTAGTTTCTATCAGAATTTACAACATATAGCATATATCTAGGAAACTCCTTTTGAAAATTTAGAGACAAAATCTAGTAATATAAAAAGAAAGGGTACTATTCAATCAACTTTTGTTAGTAGATGCCACGGCAGTAACTCATTTCTAAACACAGACACAGTGTTAATGAGTGTGGTTTATTGCTATGCAGTTGTAATACAATAAGATACTTAGGACTGAAATAAAGTACTGAATAGATGGTCGATTATAGCCAGAAGTCACTGAATACTTTATATTATGAATTCCCCTCATTTACAGGGCACAGCACAATTTATTATTTCCACTTTTTTGAAAGCCTGGTTTTAAAATTGATCCAACAGTTCCTGGGGCATCTGGCCCGAATCCAATTTAAAATGTATGTGAAGGAATTACTTTAACTCTTCAAGAAAATGAAGTGACAATCCTCCAAGGAGTGCTGACATGCTGTAGAAGAGCGTTTTTAATTCGTGTGAAAGAGTGGCACAAACACTGACAGGTCGGTAACATATTTAACTCTATACCAAGACCCATTAGATTTCAGTGTTGAACAAAGTTAATTTCTTCAGCTTTGCAAAGCTACCTAATTGCATTAATTTCTCCTGTAAATTGACTTCAGTTGAGACTAACAATTTCAGCTCTTTTCTAAAATATACAGTGTGTTCATTTATTATGCATCCAAAATCCGCAGGTAAAATCCTTTAGCCTAGAAGAATAAAAAAGTCCATATGCCAATAGAGTGAAAAAAGCAAACCGCGTTGTTTCAAAGTTATACGTGGAAGGTGTAACTTTCAGGCTGCCTAGCTCGGAAACTGTAAGTCATATTACAGGCGGTTAAAGTAATATCAGAGGAACTAGTACAATTCTATCTAAATATTCATGTCTAAGAGTTAGGTCATACCGGCGCAACGAATTTTATGAAAGGATCAATGCTATCAAAACCCTGATTTAACCACGAATAGAAAAAATATGTTATTATAGAAAATGTCTAAATATCGGTTTGGTAAGCTGTTCTGTCGTGTATATGTGTATTATCATTTGTAAATTTTACATTATCACTAATTCCAATATCTGCAATTATGGACTCACACATACGACAGTTTAACATCAAAGAAGAGTGGTTCATAACACTTCCACACCAAGTTCCAACAGTTAATATCATTTCAGAACGGTGATCTAAACAATATTAGTGTCCTCAAATAAAAATAATGAATAGATAATTACAGAGATTCAGAAATCAGACATGCTGTAAAAACGAACTTCAGGACAAAGGATTCGGAAAAAAAAGTATTTACCGAAGAGTAGGTGTAGCATGATACATTCCCTTATATCCCAGTTTTCTATTCAATAGTAGATACGGTAGATATTACCAGTAAATGACGACGGAAAAAATGATATAATGAAAAGTAGGAGGAAACGGGAGATCTTGAGTAAACCCATTAACGCGATGTTGTCCACCACAATTTTGCCTATTATAACGTATTAAACGAGTGTACATATTGTTCTGAACAACTACCCTGAACAAGAATCCAAATAACAATAATAATTATAAGAGATGCTCGATGTGTCATCCGTCACTTCAATACAATACTCGGCACGAGTTGACAGTGATTCACGTGCACTATTGGAACGCATAGGTGTAATTCGTATCTTTGCAAATCTATCACGAATTTTTTTGCACCAGTTCATTGATTTTCTTTCTTATGTTTTGTGCAGTATACTCATGAAGTGTCCCACAAATAAAAATCCAAAGGATTTAGATCAGTGGTGCGAGAAGGTCTTCCTCGCCCTATTTATCCGTCTGGGAACTACTGATCAAGAAATGCACGAACATCTCGCGGAATATGTGGTGAAGGAACATTGTGTAAAAACCAAAGTTGAGATTTTCTTCAGAAAGTAACATTTTCTTACCATTACGGAAGATTTCGTTAGAGAAACTGCTTTTATGTTGCACCTGATTGACGTTGTGGAAAAATGTTTGACCCTAGAAGTGTGTTCCCTAATTTGTCTGCCCAGACATCAATCGAGAATTGATGTTGGTGTCGGATAGGTAAATTTGCGTTAGGGTTTTGTTCTACCAATTGTTGTTCGTTGTGGATGTTGACAACATCCATCTCCCGTGAACTCCCCATCAGTAAATATGATTAAATAAGAAAATAAAGAGTTTTCTATACACCGATTAAGATACCACTCGCAAAGATGTCTTCGCGGACAATAGTCTCTTTCTTCTATTCCTTGCATTTGTTGTAAGAGGAAGGGGTAGAATTATTGTTCGCGAAACAATTTCCACAAGTTCCGTGTGCAACTCCTAGCGGTGCTGGCCTTTTCGACTGGTGCAAGGATCTTTTTTTAAGAATCTGAAGAATTATCTCTTCTCGAGATGGTATCCGAGAGAAAAAACTATAATTTCTAGTACGCGTGCATTAATAATGGGACTTTGAGTGCCCCCGCTGGGAATCAAAGTCATGGCTTTTACATGAATTGGTTAGTTAAGAATTTATCATGAATGTTATGATTTCCTGTTTATCACGTGATTAAGATTTTTTTCTTCTTTCTTTTGCAGTAAATTAATGCTGCTAAATTACTTTTTCCCATTACATATTTCTTTTACCGTGATTTTACCTCTTTGTTTGTTTTTCTTTTAACCATGACCAAATCGGGTTTTATCGTTCGTAACGATATCCCTCGTCATTATAGACGATTTAACATTGAGGGCAGAATGATGGAAGTAGAATTTAACAGACCACCCGTAGGAACCGATATTAACTGATACGTACATAATAGTTTTCAAGCAATGCTCGATTATTTCTTAGCCAATGTCGATAATGAGGCGATGGTTGGTTTATCTGTCATTTCTCAACGCAACAACAATAAGCCATTTTGGGTGAGTTTTCGACAAGCCCGAAACCTGACACTGGACATGATGTGGGCCTCGTTCCAAAGGGTATTACAAAGCAACAATTAGTTTCTTCTCCACGAACTATTCACCGTTCATTTTCATCGTGTGAATATTTTACGTGGCTTTGGCGGTTTGCGGCTAGGAATACTTCGAAATGAAAAGTTATTACGAAGCAAGCGAGGGATTGTACGCGAAAAAAATTAATATTAAAGGTGAAGGTGCCTGGCGTACGCCCTTGTCATTGCTATTGGCCTGAAGAAATACAAGAATGTAGATTGGAACGTGATAAGCAATATTAAAATCAAAGAAAATGTTTTGTGGATCAAGAATTCGTTGCATTCTGTACAAATGCAGGAGTGAATATAGATCATGATGCCAGTATAAATGAAATTCCACAATTCCAGTCATACATAAAAGAATATACAGTTACATTGTACACCAATTTCTCAGGCCGTGACATCATAAATGAGGGACCCAACGATAAAAATCGCACTTCTATAAATTTGATTTATTTGGCTGAAGATTTTGATATCATCCAATCTTTAATGGCTTGTTTTGCTACCGATTTCTACTGTGAAACGTGCCACAAAAGGTATAGTAAACGTAATGAACATGTAAGAAACTCTCCTATAACGTGTTCTGAAAGCTTACAAAGATCAGTGTGCGAGAAGAATCAAACGCTGGTCCTGTGCAACGACTGCAGTCGTCAATTTTACGAGGAAGAATGTTTAAATAATCATATGTGATGTTGCATATCAACAATGGGAACCTGTATGTAAAATGGTGAAGCAATGTACTAAATGTTACAGAGTATATTCTTTTGCACAAAGTGCACAACGAATTCATGACTGCAATAAGATATGTTGTAATGTTTGTATCAATGTTTCACGCTTCCTCATCGACAATGCTTGAAACTTGGTGTTCCTTCACTCATACATACAAGGAGAGCCCGTTTGATTTTCTACGATATAGAATCCATGCAGGACAAGAACATTGGTGAAAACATGTTTTTACATGTTCCGAATTTATTGGTTGCACAACAAGTTTGTTACGCATGTGTTGAAAACGATAATATCGAGCATACTTGCAGCACTTTTGGTCAGCGCCAGCATATTTTGCAAGGAGAGAATCCAGTTTATGATTTTCACCAGTACTTGCGGGAACGTCGTCCCAATATAATTTTCTGTCACGCTCACAACTCGAAGGGTTACGGTGGACATTTTATTCTAAAGACTATGGTAGAACAATGTCAATGGAGATCTGACGTCATATTAAATGAGACCAAAATACTAAGTTTAAAGGTTAAATAATCTGACATTCATTGACTCTTTAAAATTCCTGCCTATGGCATTAAGCAAATTGTGAAAACCGTTCAATTTACCCGCAACCAAAGGCACTTCCAGCATTTCTTCAACACCAAAGAAAATCAATCGTATATTGGACCACGTCAACGAAGTATTGTGGTGCAAATGAAATGTCCGTTAAAGACAGGAACAAGTTCATGCAGTGGTACAATGACCATCGTAATGATACGTTTGATTTCCAGAAGGAAATTGTTTACTGTTGAATTCGAGATGTCAATGTACTGCGACAAGCATGTGTTTCGTTTCTGATGTCATTTGAAGCAGAAACCAAAGCGAATCCGTTCTTAGAGACGATACAATTGTAAGTGCTTCCAATTTGGTATTCCTGCGGAATTTCCTCAAGCCCAATACCATTGGATTTCTACCGGCACATGGTTATTGATGGAGAAGTACGCAATGGATCGCTGCAATGCAATGGCTTGCCTACACTGAAAAAACCGAAGGAAAACATATCTTTCCTGCTGCTCGACAAAAAAAGTGTTTAGTGTGGAATTCCATGTTGATAGTTACCACCAAGATCCCGAAACGTTAGACGAACACGTCTCTAATCATGCCGGCTGTTTTAATCATGGTTGTAAAATGTGTATTACCACAGGCCGTAAGCAGCCCAATTACGGCAATCCAGAAGACACCATGGAATTCCGTTATGAACGGACGAAACGAAAAAATGCAAGACTGTGTGAATTGGGGTATATTGTATATGAAATGCGGGAGTGCGAACTTAAACTGCTTATGAAACAAAACCCAGCAATTGTGACGAGTCTGAAAGATCACCTTAAATACAAGAGATAGCTTTTTTGTAGGCAGGACCAATTGTGTGAAATTGTATCAAGTCGACGATAAAGCAGGAGAAAAATATAATTTTCGCTTTATCCGTTCATAAATAAGTGTGCTAAATACCCTGTAGGACATAATAGAATGTATCTACAAGGTGATGAAAATATACCACCAATAAATAAAGTAGAGATGCATGGGCTGGAAAAAAACGGCTTTTTGAAAAAAAACTATGTTTTTTCTGCTTCACTTTTTGCTTGGGAAATTTTGGGCTTTTTCAAAAATTCTACTTTACATTGATATAGCAGACTCTGTTTCCCTTCTCTATAACACAAAAGTCATGTAATTAGTTGTTCATGCTGATAATAATATAAAATACCGAAAGTAAACCATGAATTTCGAAAAGATGTTTCAAACAATTTTACTTCAATATATTTATATAATGATTTCCAATGGATTAACCAATGTATATAATAAGAATCTTTAACCTCCTACATATAAAAGTATTTGAGTTGGCAAAGTAAGCAGGGTTGTTTCTGAAAATGCCAAAAACCCGTTATTTGGGGTAAGTTTAAACCATGTTTTTTATTTAGAAATTTTGTTTCATGTGTTTATATTGCATATTCGCAGAAATAAGTTTCTTTCGCCTTTGTGTTATTACGCAAAAACGGGGTTATGTTGGAAAAGGTCCCATAAGCTTAAAAATGTCCGGTGAGTAAAATTCTTATATTGAGAAACTCCCGCCCTAGCCATCGGAAAAATCCCGTTATTACTTTAAATGTAAAACAATAATGGGAAGATCTTGTTATTGCTTTGCATGTAAAATTTAAAGGTCAACATATCATAATCAGTACGCGAAAACTGAGGTTTTAAATTACAAATTTAGTATGGAGATATGATTGAAAGTCCAATGCAATCTAATTTTTGAAGCTACGTAGGCAATCGATAATTTTTGCCAATTGCTATCAATATTTTAACCACGATGTTGCTTCTTTATAAAACAACAGGCATTCAGGCATGCCGAAATATAAAATTTGATTTCGTTTCGTATGTTTATGCTTAACATCCTTACCTAATACCAAGGTTATCAAGGAGAAGACTATCAGTCTTCACTACAGCGAAATTAAACTACTGCTAATTTCAGAGTTGTTCTATAATATCTTCATAACAAATAAAAATATTTGAAAAGCAGAAACGTAGTGAACTAAATAATACGATTTTGTATGTAATACCGTTATCTATCTGCTTTCGATTTGCAATTGCAGATAGATTTATCATTTTTTGCTGGTTCTGTAAATAGCGGCATACCAAAAGCAAATAGGTGAATTGTTGTAAAGATATCAGTTGCAAAATCGTAATGTTTATTTCACTACGTTTCTGCTTTTCGAAAATTTGTATTTGCTTTGAACATATTAAAGAAAAACTAAAATTAGCGGTAGTTTAATTTCGGCTAGTGAAGACCCTTAAAGTGACACCCGAACCACTGCTTGATTTACGCATGAAAGAAGGGTTGTGGTTCGACCGAGAATTGAACACGGGACACTTTGATTAAAAGCTGAAAAGGAAATAAAACGAATGCAGATGGTTTGGTATGTGGAAACGGCACCATAATTATCCCGATTCGCATTTTTCGTTCTTTTTATTTTTTGTTTAAACCCGTTATTTAAAGAAAACAACAGCTGCTGTAAACCACCCAACCCTAAAATAAATACTTCTTTTTAAAAATGCACAAATAACTAAGATAATTGTGTTTAGTATTTTTACTTCAAAACATCCCATGCCTTCTTTTTGAACCAAAATAATATTAATACTAAACATAAGAGAAATACTTAGATTTATATGATACACTTAAAGGCTGCATATCTAGAGCTTTTGGTTCTGTATATTCTTGAAATTCTAAAGTTAAGTTTTACATAACCACCATCACGGTTTACCCAATCCTCAAGTTTTCTGAATTTTTAACATGAATGATTCAACATACAATTACGGAATTTCCCCTCCCAAAAAACGACTGCGGAATATATTTGAGTTAAGCTAAATACAACTGCACAACAAACATGACTGAGTAGTTAGCCTTTGCGCTTCTATCAAGATTCAACCCAGCATTTGACCATTCTGACAAAGCTTTTCTTCACTTCATCTGTGAATGTAGAAATAGTGCGTGCACTGTGAGTTGGCCGACTTCCTCACCAGCAGTGACGGTTTTGCGAAGGTTAGGGGGTCGCTCTTTGGGACTGAAGCATGTTCCAAAAGTTACGGAATGTCTAAAATAAACGAAATCTCTATTGGTTATGCCCTTACTGATAAATTTTTAGCTCCCGTCAAAAAATCACGAATATTAAAAAAAATTAAACATTAGTAAGAAAAATCCATCCCAAAATACTTTTCTAAACGCGCTGCTTATTTTCAGTATAATATGATCTTCAAGGTTGTATCTAAAAGATTATTGCTAATCATATAAACGAAACGAAATATTAGTTTTGCCTGTACTCATAAACTTCAAGCACCTCCCAAATAAAATTAGAACATTTTAGAAAACTAAACAATCGGGGAAACTCCCCCAAAAGTACTTTTACAAATCCGCTACAGATTATTTGTGTAAATTGGTATTCAAAATTGTATCCGGAAAATTATTGCTAAATCAATGCACAGCTACAGTATAATAGAAATATGGAAGTATGTTTTGGCGGATATATTGAAAAACGTACGCATTGACGAATATATAGAAAAAAATAAGTTTAATTTTTGCGCTAGAAGATTGAGTACTATGCTCTTAGAAATGACACACTAAAATGATCTAGACAAGAAAAATAAATGTCGATAACTCAAATTCAACTTAAATAGCCTCTAAAATTTCCCTCAAACACTACATTCTTCATTTTGGCTTTAAATCTTAAAACGTGTGCTCCATCCATCTTGATGGTGAATTTCAGAGTGATATATGGCATTTAGGTCGTGGAATTCTTATCTAACTATAAAACATATTATAAGAAAGCTATTTATATAAAAAACATGAAAATAAAAAAAAAATTCCAAAAATTCCCGTTTTTTCTCAAAAATACCGGTTTTTTATGTGAAAAAATCGATTCAAAATGCCGCCTTTTTTGCATTTCTAAAATAAAGTCACTGGTCTGATCAAAATGACGATATTGCCAAGTCGCCACCTTTATCATGGCCGGTCCCAATCCCGTGCTGAGAAAGGAGGAGTGACCCACTGTTTTGTACCGAGTCACATGCCATGTGGTGGCTCGGGACCCTCAGGGGGAGATAGGGTGGCACTGGTGCCCGGACCCACTACTGGTACTTTAACTGCCATATGGTAGTGGTTAGCACGCGGTGTCAACAACCTACCGGCAGAGGTGAGCCCTCGGGGGGCATCCTCTGAAATGGGCTACTAACTCGTGCCATTGGATCTGGGAGAGTACGTGTGACCCCAATACGTCCTCAGTGGGGTAGGTAATTTCGACTGCCGTACCTACCGGCGGGGGTGAGTCCTTGGGTATACCCTGAAATGGGCAACTAAGCCGTGCCCTTGGGTCCGGGAGATAAGGCTGCGTGGTACCCAACATGCTAAAAAGAGTGGGTAGTTGATGTGCCCTGGGTGGGCGGATCCAATGCTCTACCGGGAGGATGATGTAGGTACTGCCCTGAAAGAGAGTGTAATGCGTTCTCTTGGGTCCGGGATGGGATACTTGCTATCCTAACGCATACTCGTACCTCAGGAGCACTGAATACGTGAGTCCCTCCTTCGTCCCAGTAGTGTGAGCTGGGTGTAGGAGCCACGACCCTACCAGGGGAGCTGCCGCTCCTAAATGGCCATTGTCTTTAAAGGTAGACAGTCTACATCAGCCATTGGGTCTGGTAATGTACGGTGTACCTCTACCGTAATTAGAGAAGAAGAGGTAGTCCCGTATTGTTTGGACGACCCTACCGAAGAAGGGGTGTGGGTGTCCCTTCTAATGGCGGCTTACACGTACCATTGGGATTCGGACAGGTAGCCTCGCTACAACGTGTACGTGGTACCTAAACACGTTAAAGATAGGTAGCCCCGTATTGTTTGGGCGGGCCTACCAGGGGAGACACGGTTCCCTCGGGAGACACGGCTCCCAAATGAAAATGTCTGCCTTGAGCAAACGGTCTACATCAGTCATTGGCTCTGGTAATGTACGGTGTACCTCTACCGTAATTAGAGGAAATCCCGTATTGCTTTGACGACCCTACCGGGGGGGAGTGTCGAATTCCACCCTGCGGGAGGACCAACCGGAGGTGGAGGAGGGGCCAATCCCAGGAATCTGGGTAACGGTTCTGATCCTGCTAAAGGGAGGAAGTTCCATGGGACATGGGCTGGCACCAAACCCAAATGGTGACTCAACACGTACCATTGGGTCCGGGATGAGATACGGGAGTATCTCGACGTGTGCGTGGTACCTCTACACGACAAGGCGGTTGCCAGTTGAACGATAGAGGTAGGCAGGACCGGGATTGAACAAGCCTCCTCGGGCGTTGCCTGGGGCCCCGGGTTGGGTTGGACTCTGCCGGGCTGTGGTCATACCGTGGGATTGGGTAGCTTGTGGGAGCCAATCCTAGGTATCTGGTTAACGGTGAACACGGGCGGGAGGTGAGCTTGCCTTATAACGCTCGGGCGCCATGGCTGCAGAGCATGGTAGGACTGACTCGCTAGCAGTCTGCCTCAACCAGTAGGTCTACTGGTAGGCACTCAGGACTTCGGTTTGGCCGCACAGTGGGCGTATCCCACTTCCCCAGAGAATGGGGGTGACACACTAAGGTGTCAAGGTTAAGGGACAAATCTTGACGGTGCACTTCGTGCACGACCAAATATGGCGTATATTGTGCAACTACGGGCGGCGTGCATTACATTCTTGCGGAACCCGTCCATTAAATAGACCGAACGGTCGCGGGCATGCTCTATATGCATGCAATTAAGCGTGGCATTTTAGGCCACTAGCTCACAATGTTCAAAATCAAAACACAATGTCATTTTAGCAGCATTTACAACATGTCAGGCACGTTTGGAAATATACAAGTGCCTGGAAATGTTGCAGGATATTTCCGGGTACTTCTATTTCGACACTGATTTTATATTTCGACATTGATTCTGTGATATTTACAGAAAAGTTGGGGAAGCCAACCATTGAACCTTCCACGTACTTGGGATACTTATCAGATGAGATGGATTCTTATGGACAATGAGCCTACATCAATACATTTGTTACTGGAGGGCCGAGAAATTACAGTTCAGAAATATATTATCCAGACAACAACGTCACCAGCTACAGACGCAAAATCAGAGGATTTGCCGTAAACTGCAATACAGGGCTGCAATTAAACTTCAACACCCTAAAAGAAATGATTACAAATCAATGCCGTTGACAAGTCACCATTACCATCCCCCATAAAATATGCAGGACGAAAGACCATACCATCGTCATTCGCAAATAAGAAAAAATGTACAGCATTTAGTACACAAAACGTCGATTTAAAAATCTCAATTCCCATGATAGAGGTGGGTACGGGTACGTTAAAAAACGGAAGCTGAAACTGATAAAAGAAGATGAAGAAAAAACTGTAAATACTCAATGAGGTCTCCATTGTAACATAGTCTTTTCATTTTCCTTGTTTCCCTTCTTGACCATAAAGCAGCAACATCAAGAAAAATACAATACCCAAAGGAGTTCATAAACCACCAGCACCACCAACAGTGGAAGAAATACACTCATATCATACCCGAGGAGGAAGATGGAATTAAACAGAGTGTTACACATCCATCTTTTATGATTAAGTTTTATTTCTCTTTAATCAATATTTACTCGTTTTTATTGTTTCTTGAAAAAAGAAATTCATAACGTAATCCATTAATTCAATGTTCTCGGGATTGCTGCCAGAGTGAGTGTTGCTGTGTTGAGCTTTCGTTACCATACAGCGGCAACATCTTCAGAGCTATGTGTTGGAGTGTGCTGGACGTACAATTTATATTGTAGATTTTAGGAATTGCTGTGTTTCAATTGGTTGTTCTTATTGACCAATGGCGTGCTCTGATTTTGCTGGTGCAGACTGCTCTCTTATTGGCTGATGGTTCTTTTCGCACTGACAAGCTGGATTCAGTTGTCAGGTAGATGATAATCTTCGTCTCTGTTGATGGATGGCTTGTATGTAATTATGAATAGAGATTAATGTATTTTCCTCTTCCAGAACTGTTTAGTTTTCTTTAGTACTTCAATTTGATCCGTATTGATTGTATTGTATGCAGTGTTCGACTATTTTAGATCTTTCAGGTTGTTTAAGTCTGGTGTGGCGCTGGTGTTCTTTCATTCTGTCTTCAATGTTCCTTCCTGTTCAACCTATGTAAGCTGGGTTACATTCTCAGGTGATCCTACATATACCCGGTGTCTTTCCCTTGTCTGCCGTGTTGTCCTCTTTTGTGATGCAATTTCTGCTACTGTATTTTCTCATAGCTGTCTTGATCTGTTTCGACAAATATCCGTTGGTATTTGAATACAGTTTCCAGGTGAGAGAGTTCTGTGCTTATATTATCTGGATCTGCTGTGTATTAGAGTATTTAACACCTCCATCTTCTGTGCAGGATGAAGAAAACGGTTTTTAAACGTACCCGTACAGAACCGTATCATGGGAATTGAGGTCTTTAAATCGACGTTTTGTGTAGTAAATGCTATACATCTTTTCTTATTTGCGAGTGACGATGGTATGGTTTTTGGTCCTGCATATTTTATGAGGAAGGTAATGGTGACTTGTCAACGGCATTGATTTGTAATCATTTCTTTTAGGGTGTTGCAGTTTAATTACAGCCCTGTATTGCAGTGAAGGTAAATCCCCTAATTTTGCATCTGTAGCTGGTGACGTTGGTGTCTGGATTATATATTTCTAAACTAATTTTTCGGCCCTCCAGTAACAAATGTATTGATGTAGGCTCGTTGTCCATAAGAATCCAACTCATCTCACAAGCATCCCAAGTACGTGGAAGGTTCAATGGTTGGCTCCCCTAACTTTTCTGTAAATGTCACAGAATCAGTGTCGAAACATAAAATCAGTGTCGAAAGAGAAGTACCTGGAAATGCCTTGCACATTTCCAGGTACTTGTACGATTCCAAACGTGTCTGACATATAAATGCTGCTAAAATGACATTGGTGTTTTGATTTTGAACATGCACATGTTCAGTGTGCTCCGAGAACGCATACAACATGGTATCACTGATGGGTACAATTTGATGGAGTTTAATGCAGGGGAAATGAGTTTTTCATAAAATTCTTTTGGCCGATCAATAATCGTGGTCTGGATAAAGTTTATACGTTGTGAGAGGTTTCCCCATAGAGAGTTAACACAAAGTTTAGATAAACTTCTTCGTGTAGGATTATTTTCAATTTTGGTCGGATCCAAAGCAATACCTTCACGCTCCAGGACGGTTTCTATAAATTTTGCTTTGTCTTCTTCGGTGACACATAAACTAAGCCATCCACAAGCTTCCATTTTCGATTTCAAAAACATGTTCATGTATTCCGTAAACAAGTCACCTGTTCACGTAATGGGGTCATATTGTTCAATGCCATAATCCCAAGTTTCAAAGATTTCCACCGGTTGATATCCCAATTCTATTGCTTTTGTATTTCGTATGATACCCATGTTAGAGTGTGGCATCGCTCCTGATCGTTGTGCGTACACGTTGCTGTAGAGTCTTTGTTCATTTCTTCGGCACAAGCAGCACACAGTGGAAACAGTAGTTTCTTGTTGCATCGATATGGGAAGAGACCATGATAAAGGTGGTGACTTGGCAATATCGTCATTTAGATCAGACCATTCAATTTATTTTAGTGATGCACGAAAGCCGGCATTTTTGAATCGATGATTTTTCACATAAAAAGAAGGCTTTTCGGGTAAAAACGAGAATTTTCGAAATTTTGGTTATTTCATTTTCATGCTTTTTCTACATAAATAGATTTCTTATAATATGTTCATGACCTAAATGTCATATTTCCTAATTCATGACCTAATTCCAGGACCTAAATGCCATATTTCGCTCTGAAATTCACCATCAAGATGGATGGAGCACACGTTTTAAGAATTAAAGCCAAGATGAAAAATGTAGTATTTGAGTACAATTTTAGAGTCTTTTTAACTTTATTTTAACTTTTGAGTTTTCAACATTAATTTTCTTCTCCAGATCATTTAGCTTGTCATCCGTGTTTTATTTCTTAGAGCTTAGTGCTCTAGATTCTAGCGCTAAATATAAACTTATACTTTTCTATATATTCGTCAAAGCGTACTTTTTTCAATATATCTGTCAATCCATACTTCCACATTTCTATCATACTGTAGCTGTGCATTGATTTAGCAATAATTTTCCGGATATAATTTTAATACCAATTTACACAAATAATCAGTAGCGGATTTGTAAAAGAACTTTTGGGGGAGTCTCTCCGATTGTTTAGTTTTCTAAAATGTTCTAATTTTATTTGGGAGGTGCTTGAAGTTTATGAGTACAGGCAAAACTAATATTTCGTTTCGTTTATATGTTTACCAATAATCTTTTAGATACAACCTTGAAGATCATTTTATACTGAAAATGAGCAGTGCGTTTAGAAAAGTATTTTGGGATGGATCTTTCTTACTAATGTTTAATTTTTTTTTAAATTCGTGATTTTTTGACGGGACCTAAAAAATTATCAGTAAAGGCATAACCAATAGAGATTTCGTTTATTTTAGACATTACGTAACTTTTGGAACATGCTTCAGTCCCAAAGAGCGACCCCCTAACCTTCGCAAAACCGTCACTGCTGGTGAGGAAGTCATCCAACTCACAGTACACGCACTATTTCTACATTCACAGATGAAGTGAAGAAAAGCTTTGCCAGAATGGTCAAATGCTGGGTTGAATCTTCATAGAAGCGCAAGAGCTAAAAATACTAAATACAATTGTGTTAGTTATTTGTGCATTTTCTTAAAAGAAGAGTTTACTTTTAGGGTTGGATGATTTTCACTATCTATTTTTTTCTTTAAATAACTGGTTTAAGCAAAAAAAAAACATAAATAAAATGAACGAAAAATGCGAATCATGTGAACGTTATGGTGCCGTTTCCACATACCAAACTATCGTTTTATTCCCTTGTCAGCTTTTAATCAAAGAGTCCAGTGTTCAATTCTCGGTCGAACCACAACCCTCTTTCATGCGTAAACCAAGTAGTGGTTCGGATGTCACTTTAAGGGTCTTCAATAGAGCGAAGTTAAACTACCGCTAATTTTAGTTTTTGTGAAATATCTTCAAAACAAATAAAAATTTTCGAAAAGCAGAAACGTAGTGAAATAAACATTACGATTTTGCAACTGATATCTTTACCACAATACACCTATTTGCTTTTGGTATGCCGCTATTTACAGAACCAGCAAAAAATGCTAAATCTATCTACAATTGCAAATCGAAAGCAGATAGATAACGGTATTACATACAAAATCGTATTGTTTAGTTCACTATGTTTCTGCATTTCAAATATTTTTATTTGTTATGAAAATATAAGAGAACAACTCTAAAATTAGCAGTAGTTTAATTTTCTGTAGTGAACACTGATAAGCGAAAGTCTTCTCCTTGATAACCTCGGTATTACGTAAGGATTTGTTCTTCTAACGTTTCGGGATCTTGGTAGTAACTATCAACATGGAATTCTACACTAAACTCTTTTTCTTTGTCGAGTCGCATGTAAGATTTGTTTTCCTTCGGTTTTTTCAATGTAGGCCAGCCATTGCATTGGAGCGTTCGATTGCGTACTTCTCCATCGATAACCATGTGCCGGTAGAATTCCAATGGTATTGCGCTTGAGGAAATTCTGGCGGAATACTAAATTGAAAGCACTTGTAATGGTATCGTCTTCAAGAACGGATTCACTTTGGTTTCTGCTTCAAATGACATCAGAAACGAAACACATGCTTGTCGCAGTACATTGACATCTCGAATTCAATAGTTAACAATTTCCTTCTGGAAATCAAACGTGTCATTACGATGGTCATTGTACCACTGCATGAACTTGTTCCTGTCTTCAACGGACATTTCATTTGCACCACAATACTTTGTTTCTGGAAGTGGGCCAATATACGATTGATTTTCTTTGGTGTTGAAGAAATGCGGGAAGTGTCTTTGGTTGCGGGTAAATTGAACGGTTTTCACAATTTGCTTATGCTATAGGCAGGAATGAATGTCAGAGTCAATGAATGTCAGATTATTTAACGTTAAACTTATATCCTGGTCCCTTTAACATGACATCAGGTCTCCATTGACATTGTTCTACCCTAGTCTTTAGAATAAAATGTCCATCGTAACCCTTCGAGCTGTGAGCGTGACAGAAAATTATATTGCAACGAGGTTCCCGCAACTACTGGTGAAAAAAATAAACTGGATTCTCTCCTTGGAAAATAGTACTCCTCTTACCCGTAAAAGGGAGAGACTTTTAAAAATATAACAGATCCTAAGATCACTTGACATCTATCAGCCAATGAGCATCGTGTACCAAAGCATTCATGTTTACCATAAAAGGGAGAATGAATTTCAAATATCCCACTACGTAAGATCACGTGACATCTATCAGCCAACCAGAATCAGGTATCAAAGCACTCATCTTACCCGTAAAAGGGAACAAATTTCAAATATCGAATTATAGGGATTTCCTCGCGGGGTGACTCATGACGTCATACCACGTGAACGGGGAGTGGTGGCTAAATTTGAATTTCCCACGTAGGCGGGGCCTAAAGTCACGTGACCTCTATCAGCCAATCAGAATCGTGAAAAATTTGCTGACTCGGCGCAATATACGTCGGGGCATACTACTTTTGCTAATCGTGTTGACGTCTCTTTAAGGACTGTGAACCGGACGTTACACCATCTACTCCAACCGGAAAAAAATCATGAAAGGTCTCGGTCATCTTCTCATGGATGCCCATCGAAATGAACGACCGTGTAACGCTTGGAAGCTGTATGAACGGCATCTGACAAAACAAAGGTAAATATGGCTCTGTTAAGCATGGATTTACTTTTCCGACTTCGGCAAACCGAGAGCTATCATTTACCGAGAGTAAGGAGCCAAGATCCTCAGAAGGTGGGTCTGTATCTGTAAAGAATCCCTCCCAAAAGAGTTCATGGTCGTTACTTGTTACTGTTACCAAGGTAAACTGAAGATTCGTAGGGTGGCGAACAACTTGAAAATAAAGTCGCAGAATTTTCAGAAGCAGATCTTGCGACCGACCTACGTTCATGAAATTGCAACGATGTACGGAAATGACGCCAATCTGGTGCGCATTTAGATGGACAAGGCATCATCATATACTTCACGATCGTCTCTCGCATTCTACTAGAAGATGGAGGAGGCAAGTGGTATAAAGGTGATACCTTTCAATGAGGCACCTGTTATAATCTGCAGATGCAAGTCCTATGGACTATGGTGGATTTGGATTGCGGAAGCGGCCTTTGGGAAAACGGCGTGTGACAACTGTGGAAGGACTTTCGAAACTTGTGCAAAGGGAATGGGACAAGATTCCCCTCCAAGTTCTTCAGAGAAGCCTATTACAGGTTAAATTACGCTGTCGGGCTATTGTTAGGAACTAAGGGAAACACATCCAGCACTTAAGGACCTGCCGCCATGGATTCTTCTAAATTTTTAGGTAAGTCGAAATTGGTCAAACGTAGACTGAACAATCTCTGTACATACCTTAGAGGAACGCCAAACCTAAAATCAAAATAAATCAAATTTTGGACATAGTCCTAACTCATACCACAATGTACACTGACTCAAGCCCTTTCGTTAACATGAAGGAAGTATGACTTTGATTCTCCCGCCTTTGTTTCTGTTCTGTTATATTTTCTGTAAATCTAGAATCATACAGCATGTATGATTTTGACTTCTACATCTTTTGGCGACATTTTGTGATTGCTTTTTATATGATATTTGTATATTTACTTGGCAGCGATGTCCAGATGTCCTGCATATTAAAGAATATGCATGTTGCTCTATGACACAATGAAGAGAAAATATATATTCCTTCTAAGAAGACCCAAGGGGCCTAAGGAATAAGTTCAATTTTTTGGACTTTGTCTCTTCAAGACACCATAGATTTTGTGAACAGAAGTGTAGAAATTGTTTGTCAAAATTGAACCAATAAGTTTCCAAGCACATATATTTTAACGGCAGGATACGATGTAGAAACGATTACATTCAAACCGATGGTTATACTCGAATAACCCCGTTCCTATTAAGCCACACAGCTGGCTATGGGTAAGCAGCTATTATCATTACAAAAATGTTCACATGTGGCATGCCACCACAAGAATAGCGAAAGTTTGAAAGAAAAAAACAAAAAAGAATTTTACGAAGCGATCTTCGCCAAGTGGACTGCACTACGGACGGCAATGTGACTACACTACGGACGACAAACATAATAGTAATTCCCTCTGAACTGGCGGATAGCCCTCATCCCTTATGAGGCAAGAGAGTTTCTTATTCGATTCTCGACAGAAGAACATGAAACGCATTACAGCGATTCTAATTTTACCTTATAATGTAGTCCATGTATCATGTAGCTACGGTGTTAAAAGAAAGGTAGAGATGTCCTTGTTATTTCTTAGATTATAGACTTCACGAAATTTCATATCAAAGACTCATTACAGCTTCTGTTACAATATATAATTGCCTTTAAATGTTCGGCATGAAGCCACGAAATTGATATATCCGTACTTCATTGATGTGAGTATTTGATAATATTCAAATGTGAATATTCAAGAAGACATTTCGGCACTTTTTCGACATTGTAGATTGTTTCTTAGGGCTGACAAGGGATATTGAGACCATTTTGAGTTCGAGGTCTCTGTTTGGGTGAACATTTATTTGTAACCACTCCGTGTAATTTGGTCGCTGTTCGTGGTTCGTGGTTTTACCAATAAGTATTCTCCTGAGACTGGAACTTACCTGGACAGGACGAAGGACCTCTCCAAGATCAGTTACAAATTGTTCCGTAATCGCTCGTTGGTCCCAATGAAGAGGTGACCATTAGGCGCCGAGAAGTTTGGATGTCTCGTCTCGAAAACCTCACCTACTAAAGACGGTCATCCAGATCATAACGCACACAAACATCACTCATATAAACAACGAGCACACACTAGATTAAATAACACTATACTTATTTATTAGAACACTATTATATAAAAATAACTATGAGAAATTAACACAACACGACACAGAATATATGTAATAATTTTCATCACTGGAATCACACTTTGCATTTTATGCAATGTAGCCCTTTATATATGTATATATATTGGCATTGTCAAGGCTCTATATTTGTATTTTACATTTAAAGTTGCAACCTGGTGTTTCTTGCTGACGTATTCGGTAGCCCGATCATCAACCCTGTTCTTCACGCTCAGAGTCATTCGAAGAACTGAAAATGTACTCTGTACACGAACAGTTTATGGTTTTGATCTCGGAAATCCTAGTACTTCTGCTTGTCAAGGTCGAAAAGTGAGAGAAAAAAGGATGTGTAGAATGTAAAGAGGGTTCAACACTGACTGATACTTGTAAGAAACATATTCATTTGTAGTTCGTGCACATTCCGCCTGTAGCGCTAGTGTGGCACAACGTATATTGTAACTGTATAACTCTTGAACACAGCTTGTAGGTCTATTGGCGTAAGTGACGACCGAAACTATGTTGTCAGTTCTGATTGCGATAAGGCACTGCTGTGCTGCTTTCCCTTTTCTTTTTTGTCCTTTGTGACACGCCAAGCATGTTGTTTTTGCTTGTTTCACGCGCTGAACGAGTTCCTGCGGAGCGAAGTATTTAAGAGGTTAACTACATATTCTTGTTTTGCGATAAAAAATATGATACATACTTTGAATTATTATACGGTTTAATATTGGTTAACTGTTGAAAAAATAGGAAAAAAAATGTACTTGTAAATGTATATTAGTCGAGGACGTAGCTACTGACAGTGTTGCAGGCACGTAGCCATGATTTCGTGAAGGGGGGGGGCGCGTCATCATAAAAGGGTCTCGATCACTCTAAACTGTTTTAATGGAACATACATTGGTTCGTTTAGCCAACATTTCGTAACGGTGAGGGGGAGTGACATGAAATTCTGAAGACTCAGTAGCTCGATCAATCTAAACTATTTTACTATCACTATATATTGGTTTGTTACGACAATAAAATGAGAATATGTTGGCAAGTATTTTAATAACAAACTATTAACATATTTCGAGCAAAATAATAAAAAAAGTATTGAAAAAGATTTTGCAATATTTACGTTCTTCTCCTCTTTATTCAAATATACCAATTTTCCTTTCGTTATGATCTCAATTATTATAAAAAGTATATACTTAATACTGTCTTGTAAACTATCTTTTAATATAAATAAAATAAAGAGTTTGTTTGTGTGTTTGTTTCTGTCTGTCTGTGTGCGGCCTGGGGACCAGACGAGTGCACCGAGAGTTACCACATTTTGGTCAGGGGTACCTTGGCCAAGGCCCCAGATCAAGACGCAGCGATTTTTTCAAATTTCGAAGCAGTGGGGTTTTAGAGGTCTTGTATCAGAACCGGCTTGGGAACCAGACAAATTGACCGAGCGTTACCAAATTTAGTCATGAATACTTTGGTGAAGGCTCCAGACCAGAGTAAACGTTTTTGTCGAAATTCGAACAAGGGGGTCTCAGGGGAGCGTTTACCGAGACATGTAAAGGTAGTAGAAAATGACCGATATTTTACAATTTATTTCTTTAACAGTCACCAGATACAGCTCAGAGGCCATTTTGCATTGAATATCCAACAAAACTAACAATGGAAAGGATTTGGGAAGGTATCGCCCAGGTGGCGAATTCTTATTTTCGCGGTCGCTGAAATCAATGGTGAAATTCCAGTCGCATTAATTTCCAAATTCACGCTATTCGGCTCCGGGCCGGGGGTCACCGGAGGGGGTGAGATACCAAGACATATAAAAGTAATTCAAAATGACGGATATTAGTGTCAAATCCATAGGTTTCGCGGTCGCTGAAATCAATGGTGACATTTCCATTAGCGACGACTTGCAAGTATGCGGTCCGGGAGTCAGCGGGGGGTGGATACCGAGGCATGTAAAAAATATCCCAAAATGACCGATATTAGTATCAAATCCATAGTTTTCGCGGTCGCTGAGATCAATGGTGATACTCCCACAGGCGTTGACTCCCAAATACAGCCCCCGTGCGAAGCATGTGTATATTTAACAAGTTTTACAATATATGCGTTCCTTTCTCTGTTGAATCAAATGCTAACAGATCTTTCTTTCAACATTTTTTTTGTTTTTATTATTCCGTCAACTACTGCCGGTTCCAAATGACAGGTTAAAGGAGCAAGAGAAAATTGTCCTTGAGATGACATATTTGGTACTGCAAGGTTGCGATGACAAAAAGTTATGATTTAAAATGTCCACGCTGTTACACAACGGTACTTACGTTTTCGTAAGAGTAAGGAAAAGCTTCCTGTAGTTTCCTTTTTAATTTTTAACGCTGATCCTTTTTTTGTCATTTCATTTTGGTTTATCCTTCCTTATTTTTTTCATTTCTGGTCTCGAAGGGGGGTCCGGATCCTCCAGATACCCCTGGCTACGTGCCTGAGTGTTGATTACAGATTTTCTCGTGGAAGAATTTAATTACACTATAGGTGAAAAGCAGTACTGCAAAAATACATGTAATTCATATTGAGCATGATAGGAGACAAAGTTCATTTCAGATTTTCCAGTGCGGGGGGATTGAATAAACGATGGGTGAATATAGTACTGTGAAAATTCTGGTAACTCAGATTGGGCACGCTCAGAAAATGCCTTAGAGGGAATTTCGAAGCTCTAGGCCCAAGAGCCGCCTATGTAATCATCACTGACTGCCATTTCAATAAAGTGTTTTATGGTCTTATGTGCGTGTTCCCATCCATACCCTCCCCCTCCAACTGGATACTTGATACTTTTTCTATTCCAAAGTTTTGTGCTAGTTTTCTGCCGAAACCTTGAGTTTTGAACTCTCATCGGTTTTGAGTTAGTTAATTATTTAAGTTTAGGATTCCATTTCTGCATCGAAACTATATGAGACGTAGACTCAAAGATTATGATGAAACTCAAACACAGTAATCGTCCAAATTTTGTAAGAGACTCCCACTGGGAATCGAACGTACAACTATGAGCACGAAAAGCTACTAGAACACCGGAAATGGCATCACCATTTTAGTATCTTCAAAATTAAGTTGTATTGACATCTTGCAAGTTGTATGTACTTGCATTATAAGAAACAAACATAAATTAAAATTATAAGGAAATCTTAATAAAATCTTTATAAACATTTAAGAATATGTTGAAAAGGCCAGAATTTCTCAATCTCTTTCCCTCCCATGTAGGGGTGCTATTTAAACGTATACTTTAAAAATAATAATAATAAAAAACTCTACAGTCGAACCTACAACATTGGATGGCAAATAGTCTAGTTTTTCTTAATGCATAAGTTTACATTAATTAAATTCAAAAGTTGCATTCTAACTTCTTTTTAAATTGTATCAAAACTACCACTATTCGTCTTAGCACTAATGAGAACTATGGATTCGCCTTTGATATCCGTCATTTTCGATTACCTTTAAAATGTCACTCTTCCCGATTCTTCAGGGATGAAGTTGAACGGCATGGAAACAGTCCATATCAGCGACTCACCCGAAAACTATGGATTCAACACGATTATCGATCACTACAATTATTTTAAAATGTCATCTCTCCCATCCCCACTCCTTGGGATGCTAGCGGTTCCTTACCCTCAAGCGTATTTCTTTCCAGATTGTAAGACATATCAAGTTTAGTTGGAATTAAACCAAGTGTTACCTAATTATGTAGGAAAAAATCTTTTAAAATTAATGGAGGTGAATCTTGAACTGGAAGTGGCAGAAATCAACGACTTCTGTTTTACGATTGATCACTTTAAAGCAAAAGACGTTAGTAGAAAACTAGAAGCTGTTTCTGAAAATCGATTAAGCGTCCTAAGAATGCATATTATCTCTTTTCTTAACCTACAAGTAAACCAGAAAGTGTTGGCGATTAACTATTTCCTGTTTTTAACGTTGATTGCTATGGAAGAAAAACTGTAATAGATAACAAAACGCTGTTTTCCACAATCGATTAACCATCCGTTCTCATCTCCATCCTTAACCCTATACTAAAACCGGAAATGGTATACATCAACCCTTTCCGGTTTTAACGTTGATTACTGCAGAGCAGAAACCGTAACCCGGTTTTCCACAATTGACTAAGAATACACTTCATCTTCATCCTTTACCCTCTAGTAAAACTGGAACTGGTAGATATCAACCTCTATACGGATGTAGGTAGCAAGACGCAGTTTTCTGCAATCAATGAAGCACCCCAAGAATATAATTGTGTCACCAATCCAATCCCTCTACTAACACCGGGAGTGGTATAAATCTACTATCACTTCCTATTTCATTATTTATTAAGAAAATATTGTGTGAGCCTCCTTAGTATCTTCATCAGAGTTTATTCAATACAAGCCTACGTCTTGCTGAAGGCTTTGCCCTCAGACTCACAAATTTGTTCGGTCTAACGCTTTACATCTCTAACCTGCAATCATCAATGTTTGCTAGGCTTACGGCCTCGCTCTCACATACCTGCAAGTATACTGAATTTCAGTTTAAATTCCTGGGGGCTTTGCTCCCAGGCCACCGTGTTGGTTCGGCCTATGGCCTTACACTTTATATATCAGGAAACATACCAATTTAAGTTGAAATACCACGTTTCATGTCTTCAACTTTACGGGATCCCGATATATAAACATCTTAGTATAATAATAATTGTAATATCCACCTCTATTCTCTTCCAAACCCTTTTCTTCCCTTCTAGATCACAATCAAAAACGCTGAAATATGTATCTAATTATTGGGATTACAGAGTAAGATTTATAATAATATTGTACAGTTAGTACTTTGGTCCATCCCGTCCGTTACTCTCCACGAAACTCTTGAACGAAACTGAATTTGACTTCTGTTTTTTGCAATTGATAGCTAAAGTAATTATCTCGAAAGCGTTCGTTAGTAGAGAATCGTACACCAGGAGGTTGTGGATCAGAAACCAGGAGTGGTAGAAATCAACCATTTTTGCTTTTAACGTTGATCCTGTAAACCAAAAAGGGTAATAGTTAGCAAGAAACGGTTTCCGGCAGTCGATTTAGCATCCCAAAAATACCTTTCAACTCCATCCTTAATACTGTATTGAAATAGAAAGTGGCAGAAATAAACAAGTTCCCGCTTTAACATTGAATGGGAAAAAACGGTAGCGAGAAGCAGTTTTGGGAAATCGACTAAAATATTCCAAGAACAACTTTCATTTCTATCCTTAACACTTTGATAAAACTAGAAGCGGTAGAAATCAACAATTTTCGGTTTATTTTTCATTATTGTGGAGCAAAAGCTGTAATAGATAGCGAGAAGCTGTTTTCGACAATCGACGGAGCATCCCAAGAATACATTTTGTCTTTCCATAACACTCTAATAAAATCAGAAATGACAGGGTGTCTACTAAAATTCCAAAATGAAATTTCATGACCTTTTCTTTAACAAACCATCAAATTTAGTAACATTCTCAAATGCGAATTTGAGTGCGACTTGAGCCAATTTTTAGGCACGTGATAGAAGCGTGCTTTACTTGTGATTTGGTAGCGTCTAAAACCAGAGACGTTTTTGGTGGTGAATTTTGACATTTTATAGAACAACATTTACAAGTATGTACTTATATTTGTAGAGATAAAATGAATCGTTACCCAAAAGCAAAATTTCTTGACTTTCATGACCATTTTCTGATTTCGTGACTTTCTTTAATCATTTTCCTAACCGATAGACACCCTGATAATCCAGTATTACTTCCAGGTTCAATGTAATATACATAGAATATGACCTATAAGCGACAGCGAGAAGAGCTTTTTTAATGAGTTAGCGTTCTTAAAATAGGTACCATCTCTTCTTTTACCCTGTAATCAAACGTAATTATTAGAAATCAACCACTTCCGGTTTTAACGTTCATCGTTGTACAGTCTTGTTTAAGAAATCTTGACCACTCAAACTGCTATGAAAGATGATATTCTTGCAACCGCAAAAGGAAATTATGATGCTGTGGCTCTTAATAAACTTCTTAATCGACCAAACAAAATTCACATTTATTTGATTTAATTCTAACTATAGGTAAGACCACAGGCCTTTTCAAAGAGAGATGAGTGGCAAAGTTTTCTTGAACAAGACTGTATATGACAAACGGCAATAGATAGGCACGGTTTTTGTATTCGATAAAGCGTCCCTAGAATATATTCCATCTCCACTGTAATCAGTAGTAAATAACACTAAGTGGTAGATATCTACTACAACTTCTGGTTTCAATTTTAATTGAAAAATATTGGTTGGTCCTGTTTACTGTCTTTAAGTGATTTTGTTTTAAATGAGAAGTCCTAAACCCAAATTTTATGTTTGTAACTTTCAGAGATTCAGAGATACCAATATGCTATGATATGAGTAATAAATCCTATTCTCACCTTTTCCTTCTCCTTTATTACTAAAATATAAAAGAAATGGTGAAACATGTGTTAAATTATTTTAAATTGGAAATCCAAATACCAAATTGTAAGTTCCCAGTCCTATACGTTTCGGAGATGAGTGTATCTTAGTAAAATAACTCTCACCACAATTCCTCCTATTTTCGTGATTTTTCAAAAATTTTTCTTAGTGGTATCCCACGTCACAAATCCTATGCACATGTAAATTCAAAGTTTCTAGGCAGTCCCTAGAGCAATGGCTCCTAATCTAGGGGTGCGAGTTTCTGACAGAAGAAAATTTAAAATTACAAATATTCCGAATGCTGTAACAAACATTAAATTAAATATTTAAGCAGGAAATAACTATTCTGTAAGAACTGTGGTTTCATTGACAAAACTGGTAAAATATAATATTCCATTGCACTACAATGCTATGCAGGAATCTTGCCGGAAATAAATATAAATTTGTGAGAATATGGCTATTATTATTTACTATTATTATATGCAAGCCCGTTCTTCGTACGGGTCAGCGGCGTAGCGTAAGGGAACGCTGGTATGCCAGGCATCCCCTGTTAATAAGAAAAAAATCGTATTTCATTGTATATGCCAAACTACTACTCTCTTCATCCCTTGCAACTCTACATTTTGCTTTAGATATGCACTGGCGTATTCGAGTATTTCCAACCCTATATACGAGGGTAAGTCAACTGAAAACCATAAAAGTAGAAATAAAAATCCGCACATGGCGCCAGGGAGCTGTAAGTTGGCATGTCTGTTTACGATAGTATGCCGGATGTCTCCTAGGTGGCAGCAGCCGGCAGATGCACAAACACCGGCGCAACAACAGTTCCAAAATGGCAGTCCCACTAGCCACATGCACCAGCGAGGAGCAGCGTTCTGTGATTCGTTTTTTGCGGAGTGAAGGTTCAGTATGGAGATGCGTGTTTGTCACAGTCTATGATTGGTGCCGGAAATTTGCAAATGGTGTTACGTCTGTGGCCGATGCTCCACGCCCCGGCCAGGCTCGGCGCGTAGTGACTCCAGAGACCATTGCAGCCGTTGAAGCCATCGTTTTGGAAAACCGCCGTGTGACAATAGACGAAATTGCAGCATGTGTACACATAAGTCATGGATCGGCACATCATATTGTGAATGATGTTCTCCAGTTTCATAAGGTGTCTGCAAGATGGGTGTCCCGACAACTGACGCCTGAACTGAAACAGCGACGTGTTGATGCGTGCGAAGACCTTTTTTGGCGTGCTGAACGTGACGGTAATGCCTTCCTGTCACGAATCGTCACTGGTGACAAAACATGGGTGCATTACCATCAGCCTGAAACAAAGCGAGCGAGCAAGGAGTGGTCCGCTGTTTGGTCCGCTCAAAGAAGCAATGGGCGGCAGGAAGTTCCACTCCGATGAAGAGGTACGCAACGCGGTGCACGAGTGGTTGCGCCGTCGCACAAAAGACTTTTTTTCTGCAGGTATTCAGGTTCTTCCGAAGCGCTGGCGGACTTGCATTGAACGAGGAGGGGACTATGTTGAAAAATGATTTACTTCTGTACCCTGTGTGACCATTCATTTGACTCCCCCTCGTATCTTCAACTAAGTTATAATTTTTCATGAGATGAGACGGAAGTGGAATTTCCTAGAACGCTGGGTTGCGTGTCTACTTGGTTTTTATGTTAAATCTCATCTTCATACATGAGAGATTTGAAAGATACTGTATTTTTAGCAAATATTTTAGACCTTGACCCCTCCCCTTAGGATACGCATTTCAGTGAAAGTGATATGATGAAACCATGCTCTATAGTAGTTCTAAATATGTTCTGTAATTATCCTCGAATATTCTATGATGATGAGGCAGCGAACGCCGATTTGAATGTCGAGAAATAAGTAAATTAATTCCTCCCTCCTTCTGCTTAAAAGGAGAATTTCGAAAACTCTGAAATATGTATTCCATTCTTTTTAGTTCAGAGTTGTTTTACGAAATTTCACATTACGAATTTCAGCGAATTTCACATTGCATGACATTTTCCGAATAAATAGTGGTAAATTTTAACATTGTAGAAATCGTTCCTTTTCTAGATCTTTAAGAGGGGAATTTCGGGAAACATACGTTCAATTATTTATAGCTAAGAAATCAAAGCCAAATTTCACACCTCAAACGTACGAAAATGGAGAAATTTTAATAGGTAGACACTATTCTCCATTCTCATCTTAGGACAGCATTTTCGGAAAACCTAAACATGTATTGGTTTGTTTCTAATTGAGTTTAATTTTGAAATTTCACGTCTCCAATATAAATAATTCTTACATTTGTGAAGAGGGTATTATGATGGCAGTAGAAAATAAGAATGGGAAGGTAGCCAGCGAGAGAAATGAGGTCATAGGAAGGTGGAAAGAATACGTTTAAGACTTATATGAGAGTAGGGATAGACCGTGTAGCCTAAATGTTGAAGTAGAAAATGAAGTAGGCGAGGATGATAAAGGATTTAGTATTCTTAGAGATGAGTTTGAAAAGGCTATATCCGAGATTAGAAATGGAAAGGCAACCGGAATAGATAACATACCAATCGAATTCATTAAGAATATAGGAGACAAGCTAAATAAAAAATTGTTCCGATTATGCAATGAAATATATGAAACAGGAGAATGGCCAAAAGACTTTCTGAAAACGATCATGATACCGATGGCTAAGAAATCGTACCCAAAGAGATGTGAGAATTATAGAACTATTAGTCTCATATCTCATGCAGCTAAAATTCTGCTCCGAATACTGAACAGAAGGTTATATGAAAGAACAAATAAAGAAGTTGAGGAGGAGCAGTTCGGGTTCAGAAGAGGCAAGGGCACAAGAGATGCAATTGGATTATTAAGTACGATCGGTGAAATATTTATAGAAAAAGGGAAAGAGGTGTATGTTATATTTATTCATCTAGAAAAGGCTTTCGACCGCGTGAATTGGGAATTGTTGTTGGGAGTTCTAACGGAGATAGGGTTGGAATAGAAAGATAGAAGACTAATAAGAAACTTATACATGAACCAACAAGTAAGTGTTAGGATAGGGGAAAAACAGACGGAAGAGAGTGCAATTGGAAGGGGAGTTCGATAAGGATGCTGCTTCTCGCCAACACTATTTAATGTCTATCTAGAAGAGTTAGTGAAAAAGAGGTTACATGATGATGATGGCATTTCGGTAGGAGGTAGAATGATTAAATGCATAAGATTTGCAGACGCTATGGCGCTTGTTGGAGAATCTGAAAAGAAAATCAATAAAATGTTAGAAAAAATTACAAAAGGACTTTGAAGAATATGGGATGAAAATAAATGTTAGAAAGACAAAAGCCATGGTGATTGGAACGAAGGGGTCTGTGTCAAATATAAAAGTAGGAGGGAAGAAAATAGAACAAGTGAATAGTTTTCGATATCTGGGTAGTATTCTTAGTAATAACATGAAATGCGAACTTGAAATAAAAGCAAGAATAGGAATGGCGAAAGAAGCCTTTAGGAGGAAGAAAAGTCTGTTTTGTGAGACCTTGAATAAAGAATTGAGAAAAAGACTCATAAAATGCTTCGTGTGGAGTATTGTACTGTATGGGACGGAAACGTGGACATTACGTAAAAGTGATGAAAATCGACTGGAAGCCTTCGAAATGTGGGTGTGGAGAAGAATGGAAAGAATTAGTTGGGTCGAGCGGAAAACGAATGAGAGTGTGTTAGAAATCGTGGGTGAGAAAGAACACTTTTATATATTATTAGGAAGAGGAAGAGAAACTGGTTGGGACATTGCCTAAGAAGAGATTGTATCATGAGGGACGTCGTAGAGGGTATGGTGGCGGGAAAGAGAGGGAGGGGGCGAAGGAGACTACAATTAATGGTTTTTATAAAAACAGAAGGATCATACGCGAAGACGAAAAGGTTAGCGGAGAACCGTGGAGCATGGAAGCTTCTCAGCTGCGGCAAGTGACCTGCCAATAAAGGCAGAATACCTATGATGACGACACTTATCATTGTCTAAAAATAAATGAAATAAAATACAGTTGAAAAATTAATGTTATACGAATTACTCCTTTCTTGTTTAGGTGCGGAAGTTTCAAAAAGTGTGAGAAACATGTTCAGTTATTTTTAATGGTTAGTTTATATGCCGAGTTTCATCTTCCTTACCTCAAGGATTCGCAAGATACACTATCATATTTACGTCCCCAAGGATACATATTTCCAAAAATTCTTCTTTATCCCTTGCTTTCGTCAAAAAGAGTATTCTTGCTAATTATGGCATTATGGCTTGGTCAATAATGAGTAACTCACTTATATTGTCTTATATACAGTATAGATTATTATTTTTGTTGCTATTACTGATGATTTGAGAATACATGCTGCAACTAAAATTGCAGAAACGGTCAAAGACATCGCGAATGATGTAGGCTTGAAATATGTAGGGTTTAAGAATGTCGGCGCTTGTTAAAAATGTTGGAACAATTGTCCCAGAGGATCCATAAACTTTAATTTAGAAAACACAGCGTCTTGTATCATTTCCTACTTTATAACACCACAACGAATACTCTATAAGAACATTGTACTTGTGTTAAATTACCTCGCTGAACAGTACTAAATGGTCACCGAAGGCTAACATGAAATGGATGATTCACACAACTAGATCCGCTTTTTCTTGAGTTAACTAAACATTAAGTATAATACCGAAGTAGCATTATATATAAAGTGAGACTGTAGAAAAATGGACCTTTCCTCTAACAGTTAAAAGAATAACAGAACATAGACGCGATAATAATAATAATAATAATAATAATAATAATAATAATAATAATAATAATAATAATAATAATAATAATAATAATAATAATAATAATAAATCAATTTCTTAAAAATAGTATTAAAAAATTGAGGAAACTGTAGTTTGGTAATAATTATAAGGAACCAGATTAAAATGTATTAGCTTTTCTCAACCCACTGAGGAAGAGAAAAGTTGAAAGTAAGAGATGAAAGTTAGGAAAGGACTAGTAAGAAGAATACAGTTGGTCCATGATTTCAAAAATGGTATCAAATATTGGGAATAGAAAGAGGAAGTTGAAGACCGAGAAAGGTGAAAGAAGAATTTCCAGACCAGAACCTAAGAAAACACACAATCACACTCACATCTCCCATTAGTCCCAGTACCTGCCAACAGGTAGAATACTTAATAATAATAATAATAATAATAAAATAATAATAATAATAATAATAATAATAACTTTATTTTAAGTGCTATGAACAGCTCACAAGCAAAAATACAGCACTGTGTTAAAATCATTATATAATCATTTTAAACAGACCAGAAATTATGTAACATAAAATTACTATTAGAGCAGGATAAAGCCTTTGTCAGAAGAGTAATATATTAAAATTATAAGGTTCAAACTGATATATAAAACAAAAAATAAAAGAAAGCTGTCAGCCTCAAAATATACGATTAAAAGAACTATGCAAATTAAAGTCTCATTTAACTACCATTTAAAATAATGAAACGACCTTACTTAAAATTTGACCTTGACATGCAGAAATCTCTTTCACTTATTGTCATATTTTAACGTAAAAGACTGGTTCTTTGAGTAAAAGATTATAACATAAAAATACACTGAATATACACAATAACAATAAAATAAAGATAAGCAGCTAGAACCCTTGTCATAAAGTTAAAACAGTTTAATTTTTGTAAGAAATGCTCTGATATTTCTCCTAACATTTGTTCATTTTAAATTATAGGACATTGTCATCCTTCTTAGTATTTCACGTTTTAAGTTTAATGCAACCAATGTCGATTGATTCCTAACACTATAAGTCGGCACTCTTATTCCTATATTTTCTAAGCAATATTTGCTACTATATTTATTTTCCAACACCATTTGAATAAATAATTTATCAGTAACTTTCCTCCTTTCCGATAGTTCTTGAAGCCCCCAAAATGTTAACCAATATCTATATTCATATGCATAGTAATCTTTTTTCATTTTATAACACAGTAGCCTTACGAAACATTTCTGTACAGCTTCGATTTTGTTAACAAGTGTGTTGGATAGACTATTCCAGACAACTGAACCAAATTCCAATTTAGATCTAACAAGTGTCTTATACAAGTATACATACGAACTACCATTTATAAAATCAGGCCATTGATAAAATATAAAACCTATTTTTTTCCTTGCTGATTGCACAACGTCATTTATGTGATTAGCAAATTTTAATTGTCTGTCATACAAAATACCGAGATCTTTAATTTGCTGAACTTTGTCTATTGTTACTCCATTGATTTTATACTTGCTAACAAAATATTGAGTTTTATTAGTGAATGTCATATGTTTAGTTTTCTCAGAGTTGATCATTAATAAATTATTTTCACACCAATGATTTACTGTATCTAAATCTTTCTGCAGCAGATAATTATCATACTCGTTATTAACTACTCTAAAAAGCTTTATGTCATCTGCGTATAAAAGTATTTTTGAGTATTCGACTTTTGCTGGTAAATCATTGATAAATAGAGAAAAAAGAAGTGGTCCCAGGGGAGATCCCTGAGGTATCCCCTTCCCTATTTGACCTTGACTAGATTTTACATTCCCTATCTTTACTTTAAAAGTTCTATTTGATAAGTAACTTTCAAACCAATTAATATATGACAATGATAGGCCAATGTTTGATAACTTACTTAGAAGTAATTTGTGATCAATGGAATCAAAAGCCTTTGACATATCGATATATATAACATCTACCTGTAGATTACTTTTTAGTGCAAAGTATGTATAATCAGTAAAATGGATAAGATTTGTTGCAATTGATCTATCTTTATAGAAACCATGTTGCATATCACTTAATATATTCTTTACATTAAAATATAAATGTTTGTGCACAATTATTTCAAAAATCTTAGAGAAAACACTTACTAAACTTATAGGCCTATAATTTTTAACGTCGTTTTGATCACCATGTTTGTATATTGGCACTACGTATGACTGCTTCCATTTTGAAGGAAATATTCCCGTTTTTAACGATGCGTTATATATGTTTACTAAATTTGACGCTACTTCATTGCTACAGCCTTTAATTACATAATATGGAACGTTATCAGGTCCAGGTGTAGTACTTCCTTTAATTTTACTAATTGTTTTAATTACATCTTTTTGCGTAATGGATGGAATACAAATCGACATATAATTATCATTATTTTCTGTCAGTTTCGTAACCTTACATCTTTTACTTTGGTTGGAGTCAAAATTAAAAGAATTATAAAATACGACTTTAAAACATTCTGCTATGTCAGTAATTTCTAACAATGATGTATCATTATACTTCATCTGTTTTGGTATTTGTTTATTGTGTGATTTTTTGAAAGATCTCCAGATGTACACACTGTCTTTACAAATACTGTTCTCCAATGATAAGAAGTAAACTTTTCTAGCCTCTAGATATTTCTTTCTGACCACCTTTCTTAAGTCGGAGTACCTCTTATACCAAATTTTATTATTTGATTGTCTAGCCTTTACAAAATATTTTGTTTTCTTATTTATCAATGATTTAAGATCTCTAGTCATCCACGGGTCCCTATATTTTGTATTATTATTATACAGCTTCTTCGGTACGTAAGAATCAAAAACTTCATATATATTGTTATACAAGGTTTCAGACATTTTATCGACATTGTTGGTAGGATCATTAATTTCTTTTATATTCTTTATTCCGTAATAAATCTGTAAGAAATCCGCTTTCTTAAAGTCATAATTGCTGGTCTGTTTTGTATTCTTTTGAAAGTTATTATTTCTTATAATATTCCATGAGTACACAAATGGTGGGTGAAAACGATCAATTTTTGTAATTGGTTCAACATTAAAATTTATTGCACTATTTTCTATATTCGTAAGTAACAGGTCCAATACTTTATCCTTATTCATGACATCGTATGACTTATTTAGCTGATTCAATTGAAGAAGGTTGCTTAATTCTACTACCTTTTCTGCTTTTTTCTTAACATAAAAATTGCTAGCGGTTACAGTCCCAGTTTCCCAGTCGATTCCTCCAGCGTTAAAATCACCTAATATTATAAAATTACCGTTTATTGTTAACAAGTAAGAACTCAACCAGTCACAGTAATTTGTAAAATTCTTTAACGGTAAAGTAGGTGGAAAATAGTGCAAACAAAGTAAAAGTGGTTTATGGTCAGGGATTAAAATTTTTAGTACTATTACATCTAACCTATCGTCAGGGACTTGTATCATTGAGTATGAATATTTATTGTTTATTAAAATCATACATCCACCCCCCTTAGATTTGTTTTCTAATGCCAGGTTCCTATCCCTCCTAATGATATTGTATTTATTAGATAATTGTACAAAATGAACATTTGTTTCCTTTAGCCATGTTTCTGTGATACAATAGATATCGTAATCCTCACAATTTACTTCGTCCGTGAAAGACCGTTCTTTTGTATTAATACCATTTACATTTTGATAAAATAAGTGCAAGGTACTCATATTTTGGTTTAAGTTACAAAGAAAGACAAATTTATTTACCTGACTTTTCTTCCTTTTCGTTCAAATCATTTTCAGGTGATTCCACAACCATTTCAGTTTTTAGACGGCCCATAAACCTAGTAAACAATACACCATCTGGCCATACATTTGCATTACATACAGTATCAAACTCGTTTTCTTGTACACTTACATAAAATGAAGAGTAACTATTATGTTTGGTTTTTAATTTTACGCACTTTCCAACTTCAATATTTACACTTTCTTTCACGAACTCACTAACGTCATTACAAGAAACAGTTGGGTCAAGCCGTGTAACGAATAAAGCAACCGCACGAGAGGGTTTCTTATTGACCTTCAGCTTATCTGTGTTCATTCTTCCTTTCATTAAATTGGAACGATTTCTGTTAGGTAGACCTGACTCATGCATTTGGTTTGTTTCTGTCTGTCTTGCTTGGATATTACGCCTCGGGCGTTTGGAAACAAGCGTCCACTCACTATCACCTACACTTCTGTCTTCTGGTGGTGTTCTGCAAGCTGATTCATTGACCTTGCTGGTTGTGTTTATATTTTCACCTTGTACACCGTTTTGTTTATTTGGCGATGGATTATTCACTACTTCAGCGAATGTTTTAATTTTATTTCCACTCAATATTAATTCATTCAATTTTATGTTTTCCTGTTTAACTGAAATGATCTCTGCTTTCAGTGAATCATATTTATCATTCATGTCCTTTAATATTGATAACACTTGACACAGTTTATTTTTCACTATATCACAACACGTGGAACAACTTACGTTATTTTTACTTAAGAGTGTACCTGCATTTTCATCTAAGTCTTCATTCTCACTGATTTCAGAATCTGAATTCTTGCTGTGGCTGCTAATTTGCATCCTAATATTCTTCGTCATTGTGGGGGTGACCATTGTGGTGTCATCCCTGTTCCTTATGCAATTTTGGCATTTGTACGTTGATACACCTTTTTCATAGTACATATCGTACTCTATACGTCCAAATTTTAGACAGTTTTTCACATGAAACCGTTTAGCACATAAACTACACGCTAGTATTAATTGTTTGCCAAAAAATGGCTTGTCGCACAATCCACATGCGTCTTCAGACGGCGCCATCTTGCATAATAATCAATAATAATCAATAATAAAATAATAATAATAATAATAATAATAATTATACTACTACTACTAATAATAATAATAATAATAATGATAAGATGAAAGTTACTCCTGGAACGCTTTATAGATTGCCGAAAACGGCTTCTTACTATCTATTATCGTTTTCGCTCTATAGTGATCAACGTTGCAACAGGAAATGCCTCAATTCTGTTACTTTCAGAATTTACTAGCTTGTTAAATGTGGAGAAGGTTATCCTTGAAAAGTTTAATTCATTGCCAAAAACATCTTCTCGTTATGTATTATCGGTTTTGTTTTATAGTAATGAGTGTTAAAACTGGAAATGGCTCATTTCTACCATGTCCAGTTCTACTAGAATGTTAAGAATAAGAATAGAGATTCCCTTGAAATGTATAATCGATTGCCCAGAACCGCTTTTCGCTATCCATTATCGTTTTTGTTTTTTTATTGATCAACGTTAAAACCTAAAAAAATCATTTCTACCATTTTGTTTGTCGAATCACCTCTATTAATGAACTCTCTCGAGAAAATCACCACACTATCTACTTATTGAAAATAATAATAATAATAATAATAATAATAATAATAGTAATAATAGAAACTTTCTATCCTTTCAAATCTTTCGAAGTAACGGACGTATGTATGTACGTACGTACTAAATTTACGATATTACAAGTTGCACTACGTGATAATAATAATAATAAAATCTTAAAGAGCATCATGTTATATTTTGTGTAGTGGTTTGAGAACCAGAAGTTCTACTATATTTATTTCACTTCCGATTTGAGTACAGGGATCACTGCTGAGATGGAATACACTCTTGGAGCACTTAATGAATTACCTAAAAAAGCCTTCTCGCTATCCATTCTATAACGCTCAATGTTATAACCGGAAGCGATTAATTTCTACCACTTCAAGTTTTAGTAGAAAGATTAGAGTCGAGATAGAACATATCCTTTTGATACTTAATTGTTTGCAGAAAACAGCTTATCGCTAGTTAGTTTCTAATCTGTAGCAATCAACACTAAAAACAGAAGTAGTTGGGTTTTGCTACTTCCGGTTCGATTAGAAGTTTAATAGAGATTATACCTGTTCCTACAACGCTAAATTAGTTCCCAAAAACAGTTTCTATAACTTATAATTTTTGCATTATATAGATTAAATTGAAAGCGGAAGTTACAGGTAATTTCGGCCACATCTTTTTCACTAAAGTGTTAATTATGAAGAAGAAAGTTATATTTAAAACTATTTATCGATTGCCGAAAACTACCTCTTACTATCTATTACCCTTTTCCCTCTTTAGTGATCAACATTAAAACCGGAAATGGTTCATTTGTACCAATTCATGTTTTACTAGAGTGTTAAGGGTAAAGACGTAGATTAATCTTGAAACGCTTTTTCGATTGTCCATTCTCGATGGCTCATTCGTACCTCTTCCGGTTTTACTAGACTATTAAGAATGAGGATGAGAGTTGGCTATGAAACGTGTAATCGATTGCCAAGATCCACTTTTCCCTATCTATTACCGTTTTTGTTCTATAATGATCAACATTAAAACCGGAAATGACTTATTTCTACCACTTCCGGTTGGTGAATCTTCTCTATTAAAGAACTCCCTCGAGATGATCATTGTATCTTTCTATTGCAAAAACAATTTAAAAATTCGCATCTGTCCAAGTGTCATCGTACGGAGTAACGGACGGACGTATGTACAAACATTACGATGTTACAAGTTTCACTACGTAATCCTAATAGTAAAAATAGTAAATATTTATGTAATATTTTCTCAATTGATTTGGAAACCAGAAGTTGTAGTATTTTTTTTCACTTCCTAGTTGAGTAGAGTGATTACTGTCGAGATGGAACACACTCTTGGGCACTTAATAAAATTTCCATTCTATTCCCTTCTCGCTATATGTTCTATAACACTCAATGCTTAAACTGGAAGTGATAGATTTCTGTCACTTCCCTTTTGAGTAGAGATATTAAAGTGCAATTAGAAAATTCTTGGAACACTTAATTGACTAATGAAAACCGCTTCTCGCTATTTATTACGGTTTCTAATCTATTGTGATCAACACTAAAACCGGAAGTAGTTGGGTTTTGCCACTCCCGGTTTATTTAGAAGTTTAAGAGAGGAGACGATACTTATTCCCACAACGCTAAACTGATTCCCCAAAACAGCTTCTCCCTATCTCCCTATGTATATTAATTTGAAGTCGGAAATTATAGTTAATTTCTACTGCTTCCGGTTTTACTAGGATGTTAATGATGAAGATGAAAGTTACCCTTGACACGTTTTATCGATTGCTGAAAATTACTTCCTGGTATCTTTTACCGTTTTTACTCTATAGTGATTAACAAAATAAAACCGGAAATGACTCATTTATACCACTTCCGGATTGACTATAGTGATAATAATGAATATGGGAGTTGTCCTTGAAACGTTTAATCGATTGCCGAAAACCGTTTGTTGCTATCTATTACAGTATGTGCTCTACAGTGATTAACGTTGAAAGCGGAAATGGCTCATTTGCACCATTTTCTGTTGACTAAATCTCTCTGTTAACAAACTCCCTCGAGATAATTACTCTATTTATCTATTTCAAAAAACACAATTAAAAAAATCGCATTCGTTCAAAAGTTATCGTGCGGAATGTTACATTAAGTTCCACTAAGTGATCGTAATAAATACTTCATACCCCCGCCCCCGCCCCGCACATACACTAACTTATGCACACACGAAAGTATATCTGGTAGTTCCCATATGCCTATGCCGGTAGCTGGAAACAGAGAGAGAGAGAGAGAGAGAGAGTCTTATTGCACATTTACACAGAACGCGCAGTTACTCAGAACATCAATTAAAAAAAGAAAAAAGAATAGTTGTAAATGAAACTTTCAAAGATTGGTACCACTGCTGCAACATACACATGCAATTCTTCCATAATGATTGATTCGTAAGATGATGTATATGGGTTTCATAATGACAGTGTAATAAAATGCCTTCAAATTGACCACAAAATAAAAAGTTAAATTTCTCTCTCAAATTGTATAAAATCGAAGTCGATGGTCATTATGGGAACAGTCTACAATAACAATATATGCAAAAAAAATATTAATATACTCCAAGCTTTCCACTGGATGCCAGAAAGCTTCGGATCATATTTGATGTCATAATCATAAGTAGATGCAAAAATATATATGTAGCGTGTCATGCGAAAACGAACTAAGCGCCACTTTCATACTTGTAAGAAAATTACGTATAAAGGTTGATGTCTAACATAAATATAGCCGTAATCAAAAGTGAAATGATGTTTCTTATTTTAGAAAGGTGTTGGTTTTCCTCTCTTTTCGATTGTGCAAAACGTTCTAATGCGTATCAGGAACCAATCGTCGCATTCACGTGGATTTTCAAAATTTGGCGCTTAGTTCATTTTTGCATAACACGGTACACACACACACACACACACACATATATATATATATATATATATATATATATATATATATATATATATATATATATATATATATATATATATATATATATATATATATATATATATGAAATTATAATTCAGATTTCACTGCAAATGCTTCTCTCACATCATTGACGCACTTGGGGGATTAGCACTAGAGAAAACTCGTTAGGACAATCTCACGATGAATCCAGTTGCTGCGCCAAACAATCCTGAAGTGTAAAGATGAATCTTCAGAGATTAAACAAGAAATTCTACAAACTAGAATGCTGATGTTGGAGGACGCGTATATATCTGACATCTACGCACAAGGTCTGCGGACCTGGGACTTCACTAGTTTGGGGCTAGCCGTAAGAAAACGTCCGCCGGTTAATAACTTCTGCCCCTTAATACACAATCGTACTTGGTTCCCGACTCAACGTGCGTGGTGGCTGCGTACAATACCGTAGTCAAACTCTCTGAGCACCAAAGCTCAAGGTACGGGCTGCAGTGATCCATTAAAGAGGGTTGGCAGTTCATTTCAAAAATCACTCAGTTAACTCACCTGTACGCACATACAAACAGAATACGGAAAATAATTTATGTTAATTTTAGTCAACTGCCTTCAATGTAATAGACACGGCGATAACTCTGGCGTGAGAAAGTACAGATAAGGGACTACAAAGCAACGCAATTGTTGCCACGTTGGTCACTGGAACATCCGGTCGGCCCGTATTTCTCTAAACTACTGCAATATTTCCATAAGCGATTAAAGAAAACACTAAATTCAGTTCACAATAACTATAGAATATATACTGTGCATGTAATATGTCACTGAGAAACACTGAAATGGTTTGTCACTAACTGAAACGTTCTCACCAAAAGCAATGTTTTAAATATATATATGAAAAAGCGATGAAAGACTTCTTTGCCCAATTGAGTGGGCAAGAAATTCCCACCGAAGAAAGAACTTAAATGCGTTGCAGAATAAAGTACAAATCGAAAATAATAATCACTGTCTTTACGAAATATACATAGCATCCACAAAAAGCACTTCTATAATCTGGTGGCGGCTATAGATTTGGGGTCCGAAAGGGAATGACCTGTTAAGTACACGCGTAGATAGGTTGAGAACCCTTGGACGTATAATGGCATATGAATAAAATTAGTTTTTTACTTAAAAAATTGAAATCAGTTGGTTGGAAATGCTGTCATATGCTGTGAGACTTACGTGTATGAACGTTGAATAACTTTTCTCCTGAAAAAGGGATATTTAAAATAGTTAAATAACTTGTTCACTCACTACAACATGACGAGATTCCTGCATGAGCAATATCCAATACAAATGTTCCATGAGGTTGTAAGATCCTCTTGAACGATTGGTGCAGTTGGGTTTCTTTATCTTCCCTTTCTTCACATGTTGAAACCATGCTGTCTTCCTGTGTTGAGTATCCTCCATGGTTCTCCAACGATGAGTTGATGAGAAGGGAGAAGAGGAGATTTTTTAACACTGGTGTGAGAAACGAGGTATGGTTCAAACACCTGTGTGATAACTTTTTTTTGTTACTGGAAGGGCACAGAAAGCGTTTATAAGGCTATTTAATTCTTACTTTTTTTTTAAAAAAAATACTTTTCGTTAAATGTTTTATGTGTTCCGTTTTGATCACTTTATTTGATATTATATGAAGTAAATATATACAGTCAATAACTATTCAAGAAAATATCGACTTAAAGACGTATCAAACATTGCAATGGAAATTAGTAAATGTCTTCTTGTAAAATATACTGATATCTATATTTAAAATATTAAAATGTGAATGAATATGTAAATAGCAAACGTGTTGACCGTATTAAAATATTAAAATTATTTTCAAACTTTCGATATTTCTATAATATATTTGAAAAATATGAAAATCATTGAAAAAGTAAAATGAATGAAAATGTAAACACATAATAAACTGACAATATACAAACAAAATAAGATTTTCACCTGTATGTCCTTTTCTTAACTGTGCCTCGTGTTGTTTGGCATAAAAGAACGAAAAATCGTTTTTTTCAAAAAATAAAAAATAAACTTAAGTGTCAAAATGAAGTTCATAGTGTTTCCAAGAAATAAGCATGCTTCTTCATATCAAAGAAAAGACTGTGATTTCGTTGATATGTATGAATAAAATTCGGCACGCCATAAGATCATAATGCCATCTGCTCCTCATGTGGAAATCGAGATTTCGGTTCGATAATGCTCAATACAACAAATGATTTTATTCTTAAACTAATTTATTATTACCGTAGGCCTAGAATGATGGTTGTTGTTCACTTCCAAAAACGTAAACATTGTAGGGTTACCAGAATAGGTTGCTACTATCTGCAAAAGAACTTATTAGTAAAGCGTTGAAAACTATACAGTGTTATTCAAAGTTCCTCAAAGGTCTAAGGAAGTTGACTCACTAGTCCAAACATTCGTGAAAATAAACGGTGATTACGTTATGAATTAACAGAACCGTAGGTGAAAAATGTGTAATACTACACGTACTTACACACGAAATATGCCATCGACACCTGCGAGGCAAAACTAGAAACGTGAAAAGGCCTGCAACCATAGGCACTTATAAAACGTTTCTATACATAACTGAAATATCAACTCTGATATTCAGTAAAATACACGTATGTTCCCTGGAACATAACGTACATCATCCATCTGGAAAAAATGTGTAAACACACAAAATACAAATGCTTTCATAGCATCGTAAAATATGTCTTTATAAGACAAAACACATGAGACCTATTAAAGGAAAAACATGGAATACAAACAAGAATATAGTCAACGACATTACAACTTTCTGGTAGGCCGTAAACATCCAAATTAAATTCCCTACAAAACAGTTATGTCACTCCACGACAGTTAAACTTCCTTATGCTTCTTCGCTCCAAATATTAAAAAGGTGTTATTGACATATTAAAATTCAAATTCATCGAGCATATAAAATGATTAACAAAGTAATTTTCAAAATCGTTATGGCTTTATGCTGTTGGAAGGAAAAAAGTTTATTTTTCTGAATCTTTATCGAATCTCAGAGACGGCTGAAACCTCATAAATAATGGGCCATGTCGATTTTTGAAGAAAATCATCCGTCATTGGTAGTATGGCTGAAACCTGAAGATTTGTGTTTCAAAACCTTTGGCCGTGTTGATTTCTGAAACCCTCCATACTGTTTGTTATGGCTGAAACTTAAAGATTTATATTCCGAAACCTTTGGCCATGTTGATTTAAGAAATCCGCCATGACAATGACAATTTTACTAATAAATTCCAAATAGTTTTGGGACATACTGTGACTAAAATATAACTTTCTGAAAATTAATTTTAAAAAAAATACAACAACTTAACATACAAGTACACAATATAGTTACGATTCATAAACATTAAAATATTTACTGGGATATGACTAAACAATAAAACATTCTGGAAAAAATCTAATCTAAGAATACACATACTTAGTTACGGGTTACTATAAAATGAAAACGAAAATCTAAAGTAACACTGAAAAAGAAATTCGAGATTGATTATAAATGTAGAATTTCATATTCTACATATGAGATTACCTACTAAGTTTCAATTACAAATATACAATAGTATACATAATTAACAACTGAACTTTTTCTTATCGATACATTTTTTTAAATCCGAAAAGAAAATCAAACATTAACTGAGAGTCATGCGTATAATAACATGTTTAAGAATTTGGAAAGTGGGAAGGGATTCTAAAAAGCGTTTTAAAATTTAAAATACACATTAAAATATAATACGAGGCCAAAATATCTTCCCACTGGCTGAGGTACGGAAATTTTGCCAAAATTTCAAATTGCTTTTAAAATGAAATTTCCCTACGTATGGGATTACATGCTAAATTTTAAATATAAGCATACAACTATATACATAGGTAACAACTAAAATTTTTGGATCCTGGGCATCTGACATTTTTTTGAAAAAAATTCTAAAAAGAAAATCGAACGTTAATTGTAAACAACATGTAATAACATATTTACGAATTTCGAAAGTGGGAAGGGATCCTAAAAAGAAATTTAAAATTTAAAACACAAGAAAATATATTATAAGGCCAAAACATCTTCCCACTAGCTGAGGTACGGAAGTCTCGCCAAGATTTCAATTTGCTTTTGCAAATGCAACTCCCTTACGTATGTAGAATGCATTTTTACTAAAAATCCTAAACTCAAACATCTAAAAAAATAATGACATTAAACTAAAAGGAAATTATTAATAAGGTTTGCAACATTGATAAATAGTTCGATGTATGAGATACGGCAGTGAGCAAAGACAGAAAAAAAGAAAAGGAACCTATCAGTTGTGTGTCGTCTTATCCGTCGACATAAACAGGTGGTCGAAAATGCAGCGATTATCTTATCAAAATAAAGAAAGAAAAACATGTTTTCTGCTCTTTGCTGTGCAGTTAAAAGCTGGAAGCAAAAAGGAGTTTTAAAAGAAATGCGTATTTCTCCTTTTCCGTGGACATGTAGTCTGAACAAAACTAAAAGCAAAAAAGAAGAAAAATGAATAGGGTGGAATCGGCTATAGTCGACGTAGGTTAGTAGTCGACCATTCGGAATAAAATACATTGTTAAGATTAGATCTATTCCATTGGGAAGTCCAGTGAATGTCTTAGTGAAAACTTTAAACATTGTCTGGTATCACTGCAAACGTGTATTGTTTTGTTTGACACGGTTAGCCTGAATCGAGCCAAAGTGTTTAGGACTATAGCAGGAGACGGAAAAAACACAGAAGAACCATATTTTTTGGAATACTGACAACAGGTAGGAAAAATGTGTTTATACAATCATAGTCGTTACTAAATCAGGTTTTAATATTCAAATAGCTTGTGTTGGGTTCGTTGTTCAGTTTCAGACTTGAATATAATAAAATTTCTTTCTTTTGGGACAGAGAAAGGGGGAGGTCGACTACTGCATTCTTTCAAACGATCAATTTCTATAGTCGACCAGGGTGGTCGACTAATACCATTTTGAAAATTCGTAAGAAATTAATTAACAACGTATATGGCTTGAAAGGTTTGAAGTTAACATGCTCTTGAGATCACAAAATAATCAATTTAATGCAACGGAAGCAGTAGGCGACCGGGGAGGTCGAGTATTGGAAACAAAGTGGTCGACCTTAGAGAAGAGTAATATTTGTGGTAAGAAAATGAAATAAAATGAATTTGAAGAACTATCAAAACGCACATGAAAGAAATTGAACTAGAGAGAGAGGGAGAGAGAGAGAGAGAATTAGTACGTGATGAAGAAACAATGTTATTTCAGTTCTGGCTGACAGTACAACAGAAAGCAAAGAAACAAGGTGAACACAACAATGAAACTTCGAATGAACAAGGGTGCTTACTCTCAACTACATGATATATACTGTGCATATAAGTCAGGGAGAAACACTGAAATGGTTTGTCACTAACTGAAAGGTTCTCAGCAAAGGCAATGTTTTAAATATATGTATGAAAAAGCGATGAAAGACTTCTTTGTCCAATTGAGTGGGCAAGAAGAAATTCCCACCGAAGAAAGAACTTATATGCGTTGCAGAATAAAGTAAAAATCGAAAATAATAATGTGTTAATAATGTTGTGAATAGTGTTGGGATAAGCATCCAGCAAATCTTTCTGAAGTTTCAAGACTTGCAATGTAATTGTTTATTTTAAACGAGAATACATGAAGAACCTTTGGACCTATGTGACGTAAACAAATACAAATGAAATTATAACAAATTGGTGTTATACGAGCATAAAATTATCAGGAAATGTAGCATACAGGTTGCGCAAACGACAAAAAATAAAATATTTTTAATAAATGGAACTTTAAAGGAACAGGAGCAATGATAGAAATTATCAAAGATGCATAATATGACTGTTCCCAAAACATTGTTTGTGTCATGACCATAATATGAAAACAGGTAACTTGTTTATAAAGAAGTGTAACTTAACTGAGTTCCCGATCAATACTGATTATAAATGTTACAACATGAATCATCGACAAGAATCGAATGAAAACGAATGACTTTTTTGTCTGAGTACCTAAAAAAGTCCATAGAAAATAAATAAATAAATATAGAATAAAGAAATATATATAAAATAAAGCAAAAAACCCTTCATTTACACAACAATCGTATTTCCTTTTTGAAGTGAATTTTTATTTAATTTTTCGTCTTATCTACTATACAAGCTACGTGTTCGGTATTACCTGAATGCAAAGTTGGAGTTCTTTCGTTGTGCGATGATTCATGTCAGTAAACGGATTTTTGAAGGACGGGTATAGGAAATAAATAAGTATATAGCAAGTCTTCAAAATTCAGAAAGACTGCTGGATGCTAATTTCAACACTGTTCATGAACTGACAAATAACAACTCTTAAAAAATGTAATAAATTTAGAAAACATGAGCCATGACAATTGCAAAGTTCCAGTTTGAATCTTATAACATGCGGTGAAAATTAGGAGTGTTGCCAATTTGAAGGATCGAATAATGGACGTTACCGGTTGCCAATTTGATGGATTGAATAATGGATCGAAATTCATACTGGTTAACTATAGAACAGAAATAAGTGTACCAAAGGCTTTTTTGGGAAAATTTGCTATTGAAATGAGGTGTCACATGCTATTGTGTTCATTTTTCAAACTTCACTTTAATTCAAAATGCCGGATTTCAAGATGGCAGCCGTCAAGGTTACCCTTACTATCACTTCCCTCAAGTTATAATATGTATTACAGAAGCTTTTATCCACTTATTATCTTTAGTACGCGGGTTAGAAACGGAGGTAAGGGATATTCGCACGTAGTAAGTGAAAAACCAAATGCCTGTAACTTTTCTCCGAATGGATGTATCTCAAAACTAGCTTCACCATTGTCTGCCTGATTAAATTGTAGCCCGAAATTATGTATCATATTACCCTATTCCCATTTTAAAAAAAAACTTGACCTTAATTCAAAATGGCATATTTCAAAATGGCTGCCGTCATGTCCATACCTACCATACAACTTCCCCCTAGGCCTTATATGTATCTACATGGTTGTTCTTTCATTAACGTTCCGTTTACAAAGGTTAGTAAGGGACTTCTGCAGTAATCTCTAATAACCACATCACAACTTTTAAAAATCATAAAAGAAAACTAGAAGGCATGCACCATGGCAAAAATTTGTCATCGCAAATAATATCACAAATAATACACATATGTACTCTATCACCTAGAAAAAATTCATTGAAATCTGAGCCGGACAATTGGATGATTTTCTTTGTGAGCTTTGAATAATTCACTTTGGTATTTAAAAACAAGTTCGATTAATATTTTCCAGGGAGATGAGTAAATTTTCTAATATTGGGATTTAAAATATCCTTGTAAGTGTTCTAAACTGTGAGAACAATCATTGAAGGGTGCCTCTCGCTAAGTGGTTTCAGGGTTTTGGTAATGAAATGAAATGACATCTTCAAGATTTACGTCCCACAGGTATACGGGCTAAGCTAAAGGAGACTGGTGATGAAGGAGAATTAAATGCTGGAATGAAGAAAGTGGACGGAAAAGGGGGAAACCCTTCATGTGTTTTCTGGCCAGCACGAAGCTCACTTTACGCATGCTATGATTGAACCAAGCACCCCATCAGAATAGAGGAACCTTCTAAGTCTAGGCCACTTCATGCATTTGGATCACTCAATAATTTGATTTCAACATTGACCCATATTTCTGGCGTGCAAGGAAATTACTTGTCTTCTTACTTTTTGTTAAATATACTTCTGAGTGCTGTGTGACTTTGAGGACATGTGATACCATTGAAATTTAATGTCTCTGTGTTGTTGAACTCAGGATACAGCCGATTCAAATGAATGTGAATTTATTCTCTTAATTTATCAGAGAGTCCTTACAGCCAACTGCAGAAGCTGACAGCAATCTGAACTGTGTTCACGACTTCATAGATTTCCGATCTTCTAAGTTCATGTTGATAGAAAAGACATACATTACTCAAAACAAGTTGGTATCTTCGGTAATTCACCGCCTGAGTGAATATGTTTAATTCTCTGGCGTAGACTAAATTTTCACCAGATATGTGGTTTCAGCTGGCGTGAAAGTAATTAAATTTGCCGGAAGTTATGGACGAACACGTGTGAATGCAAAAATCGTTCACAGCCTCACATACATACGGAATCTGGTAGGCTCTCTCCGATTTCCCTATTCAAAACACTTGAATAAATCAACAACAATGGTTCAGATTTCAAAATTGAGATCACAATAGTAAATATGGTAAGTACAGTACTGATGTCTATAGGAAACTTATACCGGAATCAGGAAAAATCCGTAATTAATTAATTTATTATGAAGAACTTCCGCCGGGATACGATCAATCTGTGATGCCTGAATACGTCTTGACAAAATTTGGGTTAATGGTTTTTCCAGATAATTGGTTTTGGCAATGATAACTTTGGGTTAGTGGTTTTATGCTATGAAATTAATTCAATTTTTCTGTGTTTCTCTAGGTGTCTTGGAACCATCATAATAGATTAACCGTGCTTCCCCAAGACAACTTCTTCAGGCATACCGTCACTGTTTTAAATTGACGACAGTTGATTGTTAGCGCTAAACGTTTTCATTTTACTGAAAAAGTTTCTAGGTTTCATATTACTCATGAATTGAAACATTTTCTCACACTTAGAGAATTCCATATATAATTTGTGATTTTAATCTAGTTTCCTAAAAATAATCGAAATTTGTCAGATTTTTACACAAAACGTCACTTAGAAAAGTCCAATGTCTCACGGAATTATTTCGATTGACCGCATTTTTAAGAAATGATAAATAGTTTCTTGTATCTCCGCTACAACCAGAATGAACATAACTAATTTTTGCTTAATGTATTTTCAATACCTTTGGCGAGCACAAGTGATTAAAATTTGATAAACGGAGAGATACTATTAAGATCAGTGGACAAGGGAAATAAATGTTATTTGATATTTTTCTCACTTTCAGTTTTCGTTAGTTTCTACATTTTCCCCATTCTCTTTCTCCCTCTCTTCCACTTTTTGAGTTCTGGCACTTTCATAAGCATCTCAGGTGGACATTCCCTGAAATACTTTCAATGTATTGCATTATATACTATACCGGAACGCTTTGAGACCTTGTATGTTAGACGATGAGGTTCAATGACTTTTAAGTAACTTCAATGAATTGTCTGGTTGGTGGAATGTGCTCAATTATAATAAGTGCTAGTCTAATTTTTACCCACCTTGGTAGGAGTGGCTAGGTCACCTCTGCCCATAACGATCACCTGGCTCAACACTAGGTATAAATGTAACCAAGAAGATTCTGTCGTTTTTTCATTCACCACTTTCTAGTATCTATATGTCACCTTAGACCTACATGAAGGATCAAAAGTAGTCCCCATCAGCATCGAAGACCTTCTGCTAACATTCTCGAAAGCCATGGTTTCCACTGCAGTAGAATTTGATGGGCCGTAAAGCGAAGAAGGCATCACCTTCATTTTGCATCTCGAATAGGAATTTGAACTGGCGTAATCTAAGATGATTGTCCAAGGAATGGAACAGGTGATAATCGGACTATGCAATGCTCGGGGATTTTCTTGGATAGAATAGTGTTTTCCATCGAAGGCAGAGAATGATTTCTCGGGTCATTCTACCTTGTGTGGCCTAGCGTTGTCCTGTAACTGGAGGACCCCTTTGTGACTCAGAAGTACTGGTTCCAGAGATTTGAGTTTTCCTTGAACGCGGCTCAACTGCTGACAGTACGCTGTTGTGTTGATGCTCTGACCAGCTGGTAGCAGTTACCTATATGCACGATGCTGCGAGCAATCCATTAAACACACAGGAGGACCTTCTTCTAGTTTAGTGATGGTTTCGGCGGTTTTTGAACCTCTTCATTTAATGTTAACCAATGATGACGGCGTCATAGAGCTTCGTATCAGACCCACTTCTCATCACATGCCATCATCCTGTCCAGAAATAACTACTTCTTGAGAGGAGACAGCAAAGAAACACATACATCTCTTGCTTTCTTGCCCATAGCCGAATCATGTGGGAACTATCGAGCCAATTCGTAGCGCCTCCTAAGTTAATGGAGTTGTCACCGAATAGTTTCTCCATTCACACAGAATTGTAGTTCTAATTCCTCACATGCCTGCCCACTATTCGAATCAATCGCTGCCTCAAGATCTTCATATTGTACATGGGCGTATCTTTCACCACGATGCACTAGCGGCGTTTGACCCAAGTTTGAACTCCTACATCCTATACGCTTCTGTGGAGGTCCCGTGTTGAAGGTGTCCTTCGCAACTTCACGGCGTAACAGAAATGCTAAAGTAGGTAGTATGATTGATATCTACGCACTAATAACTGACCTTCACCTTATCTCGATTTGCATTCAACTCACAGCGTGAGTTCCAATTAAATATAGTCCTGCACAGAAAGCGAAAGAACTTTCTTGGTTACCTAAATTACAATTGTGGTTAACTAATATTCTTGGTTTCCTAATATTCCACATACAATTGTGCTCTTTCTTTATGAAGAAGGTTAGTTTTTTTATACGTTTTTGCTATAAAATGAAATATACCCATATTCGGTGTTGTGGGTTACTTAAATGTGTAAAAATATTCTCTTTATTTCCAGAATTGTTTGGTTCATATTGTGGTTTGCAGCACTTGCATTTTCCGTATGTGTGGCTATTGACTTGGGGAAAACTTATTATGGAAACTCTGTTACTTACGAAGTTGATTCCCAGCCATTCGTTACAGATGACTTTGGTGTAGCAATCTCAGCGTGTTTTTTTCAGAAAATTAACTGGACCTCAATGTAAGTCTGCAATTCATACATTATATTTAATTTTAATTTGGAAGTATTCAAACTGTTTCTCAAAGTTAATCGGTTCTTTTTACAAATCAATGTGTTCAGATGATTTTGAATTTTCTTTGTGTATATATGAGAATATGCTTGCAGAGAAGAGGCAAAGAACTAAGAAGTTAACGTTTTTTACATCAAAATCCATTATTACAGAATAGAAGGAACTATGTTATACACCTAGTAGAATGATAGATTCTGCTGAAACAAGTAGTAACAAAAGGAATCTATAAAATTGTGAGGTTTCGTAAAACTATTTACTTAGGCAATGTTCAGAAACTATTAGTGAATATTTTGATTACCATATTCGGTTAGAAGGTGGCTGTTTCTCAGGTGTATTGCAACCTGTAAGTAACAATGCATTATACTATGCTAGTTGTGCATTTCAAGCTTCATTCCAAGTTTTGAAGTGACAATAGAAATTAACTTGTTAAAGTAAAGATGACTCAATCGATCTGAAGTGGTTCAAAGATGGAAAAAATGGTTATTCCACCATCTCCGAAAATTATAGAAATTGGAGTGTGATAAATTTTGTGTATGAAAAGGCCAATTGCACCGTTCACGTTGTCGTAAGTACAAGTCTTTCTGAATAGCGGTCATTTTTGTTGTCGGTGGAGTGCCATATTTTGCATTTGCAAGTGTTTACAAATACTATAGTTGTTCAGGACGTACGTATCAGACGAACTCAAAAGAAAACCAATGGTGAAACGAGGAGAGACTAAGGTACACGGAAACTCTTGCTTCTAAATAAATATGCAGGGTTCCAAAAATATACGAAATCACTAGAAAAGTACAGAAAATTACACATTTAAACGGGCTGTATTATCAATGGCATAAAGTGGGGGCTTCATAAGTTTTGTGCTGAATACTATTGCATATAAAGAGTCCGAAGAAATATCGACATCTATGATACTACTGACATCATAGATTTATGGGGGTCCGAAAGGTTAATTTTGTGATTTTCATGCCAATTTGGGGCGTAATATCTCTGGAGGGCAAGACACTAAAAACTGCTGCTCAGACCACAAAGTAATTCTGTATGTAAATAAACTATTGCAAAAAAAAATCATTACTGATATCGGATAGAGAAAAAGTGAGGAGAGGTAAAAAAACGAAAAAAGCACGCTCGTGACGATGATCGTAGCCTGTTAGAATTTAAATACTTTGACATGTTTCATGCTAGATCTCAAAAACTACGCAAGGTTCATTAATTACGCCCGCTTTTGTTTGTGTTCTGTTGTGCAAAACGCTATGACTGGCGCTTCTTCCATCTTTATACTTCCATCATCATTGCCTCGTCTATATGTTAAGGAGATTAGCTCCCCCTTGCCCCCACAACACCCATCGTCGACAGCAGTATTAAGGAAGTTAATGTATCTTCAAAATATCATTGGAATCTAATCCCAGTTACGGAAGGTAATGAGTTCACAAGGTTGTGTTACACATGCCTATCTTATTATGTTGAAAATGTCGTATCTGTGTGAAATATTTAAAATGGTTTTCCCTTCTCTTCTATGGCATTATACAATCGATTTTAGTAGTTGTAATTACAACAATTTCTCGTGATTACAGCACGTGTTGCAAACTTCATCAATATTTATCATATCACCGGAACGGTTTGAGATATCGAAGTGCTGTAAACGGCAAAATAATTTACACATCAATTACAAGCCAGACAAGTAACTAGATATGATATGTCTCAGCTTTTTTTCGGAATAAATGCATACTAAAAAATAAATCTTCAAACATAGTAACTTTGTTCCTACTCTTTCGAAACAATTCATACCATGACCATGGTATCCAACACTAAAGTACTTTTGATGTCATCTCCACTATACTATATTTGAGTTAGAAGCTTCTGAACTTTGGATGTTAGTGATAATATAACATCATTAGATTGCAACACTGACTAACAAAAGCGGTATTTTAAGTTTATTTCAGACACGTTGATTTGAAATATGAAATAATCTGACGTAGTGCTATTTGAAAAAATATAACTTCATATTGGGTTGGCAACACTGCTTGTTGATTCTGTTTAATACATACAAACATATCCCCCGTCCTATAATGTCTTCATGCAAAGTCTCTCTTCTCTCTCCCTTTTGGTTTATCCCTTATAGTGGATGAACAAGATAAATTGTCATCTTGACGTGAGAATGATCATGGAGCTAGAAAGATGAAAGAAACCCCACTCACGAGCTTCTGCACAAGTGAGCACAAACAAAACGGGCCTAATTGCTGAACCTTGCGTAGGTTTTGAGATCTAACATGGAACATGTCAAATTATTTTAATTTTTCTAGGGTATGAAGATCGTCAAGCGCCTGATTTTTTTCACGCTTTTCCCGTGTTCTCACAGGTTTCTCCATGCGATATCAGTCATGATTTGTTTCCAATAGTTTTTTTTTTCAAATACAGAATTACTTTGTGACCTAAGCAGCAGTTTTTTAGCTCTTTGCCCTGCTGAGATATTACGCCCCAAACATGGCATCAAAATCACAAACTTCGACTTTCGGACCCCCATAAATCCACGATGCAAGTAGTACCATAGGTGTGAATATCTGTACAGACTCTTTGCATACAATAGTATTCAGCAAAAAAACTTATGAAGCCCCCACTTTATGTCATTACAAAATACAGCCCCTTTAAAAATGTAATTTTCTGTATTATTCTAGTGATTTCATATATTGGTCTGCAACCCTGCGTATTTATTTAGAAGCAAGAGTATTTTTTCTCCGTGTATCTTAGTCTCTTCTCTAAACATTCGTTTTTCTTTGGAGTTCGGCTGATACGTAAATGTAGTAGTAGATATGCCCCTGTTCATACGCGTGGGAAAATTTTGGCCCTAAACCGGCCTAAACCAGTATGTTGCTATGCTAGAATAAGGAAGTATACTCTTGGACGCCTACCACAGATGTAAATCGCAAGATGAAACATGCCGTTTTTCGTCTCCTCATCTTATATTGTTTAGTTATTTGTACCCCGCCACCATCTGCTCCTCTTGCAAAGCCAAAGAGCATAAGCGATTTAGCCCCTTGGTCCTATTCCCACGAAATGCCTGTATGTTATGAACTGAAGGCATGACATTCAAATGATCGAAGCTTCTCAGCAGATTGTATGAAATTGGTCTTAGTTTCTAAGGTAAATATTATATTTCATGATTTTTTAAAAACGTGGGATTAGAAACAATATATGAGTCTCATAACGAAACACATACCCATGCAAAATCATGTTGCTTAGCCCCTTGGTCCTATTCCCACGAAATGCCTGTAGGTTATGAACTGAAGACGTGATATTCAAATGATCAAAGCTTCTCAGCAGATTGTACGAATTTGGACTTAGTTGCTAAGGTAAATATTATATTTCACGATTTTTTTTAAAAACGTGGGACAAGAAACGATATATGAGTCTCATAACGAAACACATACCCATACACTCGTCCCCCAAACCTCCTGCGAATGGATTCCAGTGATTGATCATATTCTAATAGCGGAAGCTTCTCATAGCATATCATAATGTTTTAAAAACGTAGAAAGTTGTATTGCATGAGAAGAGTGTTATATGGATATTCACATGATGAAGTCTGTTATGGCAAGTAATTAAAATCACTTATGTAGAGAAATTAAAGATCATATTATGCAAAATTAATTTTCTGCTTATGTTAAAGCCGTGATGAGATATTGCAATATACCGTATTCCCATAGCACAGAAAACTACGTCATCGAAATTTAGAATTGAAATACAATCCCATAGAGATATCTGCATAAACAAAATGAAACATGACTTTCCCAAGTCTTGATGTAAAAGATATTATCTTATGTATTGAAGTCGTAACGAGATGTGTTTTCCATTATGGAAGGCATGATCAAACTTGTTGTGACATGTTTCTGTAAGGGAAACACGCGTGTGCGTGTGTTTGTATTTGTACACAGAGAACATTTCTGATTCAGAGTTAGAAGAGTAAACGTGTGTGTGTGAATCCTCTTCCGCGTAAAAACATTGATGTTCAATGCTGTAACATTGATGTCCATGTTAGTCCATTGTTTTTTCACTTCATATTTGTAATATTGAGTGTGTGTCATTGTGCGTGGTTGATCTGCTGTATGTCTAGAGCTGTGAATAAGTGTTATCATCAGACGATTTTATTAAAATAGGTAAGTAAAAAATATATTATTAAAAATATTACGGTCTATGATTATTCCTGAAAGAATAAAACAATATGTTAGGTCTTCATTTAACTATAAATGTACTCCAGACAGTGTATTTACTTTGCGTTTCTGTGTTTGATAATGAGATGAAATTCTAACGTAAGAAACACACTGATGCGAGTCTGTATGATGTATGATGCTTCTGTTCCTTCCACGTTGAATTCTGAGAAAATGATAACATGGAATTCTTGAATGTTTTCTGACTCGCATTGCAATTAGATATCAGCTGAGGTAAGAAATGTCTGGATACTTATATAACACAGATAGTAAATGTACTGGTAAAGCCGTATTACTTATAATTTAACGTTAAAATATTATAAAAAGAAGAGGTATATTATGTGTTTTAATTTTGATAATATCATGCATACCTGTCTGCCTTTCTGTCTGTAAATGAAATCTTTGAACAATGACCTTTTACGTCCCACGTCTATGCCAACAAGGCTAATGGGATGTCTTTGAGTTTTACGTTCCACGGTTCAAAATCTTTGATTTTTACGTTCCACGGTTGGAAATCTTTGAGTTTTACGTCCCGCAGTTATGTCGGCTATGCTATTGGACACGGTGATTATGAGAAATGAATGAAATGTTGGACCGAAGAAACTGGGAGGAAATTCACGTACACGGTGTTTCTCCGCCACAAAGTTCATTTGATTGGAACAGGATTTTGAACCTGCGACCTTCCATGTATACGGTGTTTGTCCACCACAAACTTCACTTGATGGGAACAGGATTTTGAACCTGTACCCTCCATACACCAGAGGGGAACGGTCTACCACTGAACCACCGACACCCCAACCCCCGAGCTAAGATCGAACGAGAGAAACAATGAAATGAAATCTGAGTTTTACGTCCCACTCTTATGACGATTAGGCTAATGGGAAATCTTTAAATTTTACGTTCCACAGTTATGTGGGCTATGCTAATAGAGACGGTGATGATAAGAAATGAATGAAATGTTGGAAAGGAGACAGTGGGAGGAAATTCACGTACACGGTGTTTGTCCACCAAAAAGTTCACTTGATTGGAACAGGATTTTGAACGTATGACCTTCCACGTACATGGCGTTTGTCCACAACAAAGCTCACTTGTCGGAAACAGGATTTTGAACCTGGGACCCCCATGCACCATAAGTGAACGCTTTACAACTGAGCCAGCGAGGACCCCTGCTGGAAAGGTATCTAAATTTGGCTATGGTCTTAGAACAAGACGAAACGAAGATATGTGTGTATTAGTCATTGATAATATATGATAGTTTTAAATAAATTCTATATCTGTCTGTCTGTGATCTGTGGTGAGGGGGTCAGACAAAGGAGACAAATGTTATCAAAATTTGGTCATGGTATTAAACAAAGAAGTGGCGTTTTGGGAAGTTCAACCCGGGTCCCATGCATCATAGGTGAACGCTCTACCACTAAACCACCGACACCCCCTGATGAAAAGCTATCAAAATGAGATCAGAAACACCACAACCCCCACCCCCACAACAATGAAATAAAATCTGAGTTTTACGTCCCACGCTTATGACGATTAGGCTAATGGGAAATCTTTTAAGTTTTACGTCCCACAGTTATGTCGGCTAGGCTAATGGAGAAGGTGATGATGAGAAATGAATGAAATATTGGAAAGGAGATGTGTTCAATAATGATGCTCTGAACTCATTAGTACACCATCTAAGGGGGTTGTTTTGGGGGTTTCCAGGGTTGCTATCAAGACACGTAAAAATAATTTAAAATCATTGATATTAGTGTCAAATACATAGTTTTCGGGGCCTCTGTGTTCAATGATGACACTCTGAACTCAATAAAACATCATATAAGGGGGTTGGACGGCCCTTTGAATTGAGTTTCCGTATTTGCTACGGAATAAAAATATCATACTGGGTTAAGTGATAGCATTCGTAACCATTCAAATCATACCCTCGTAAGAGAGAGAGAAAGAGAAAGAGAAAGAGAGAGAGAGAGAGAGAGAGAGAGAGAAATATTTCAGTTTAACATCCTACAAATATGCTCCTTACGTTGTAAAACGGAAGATATTAGTGTCAAATTCATATTACTCATGAAACTCAGAAAGAATAAGTATAAAATTCACGTACAGAACGTTTATACATTAGACAACACACTTGAAGCAAACTGTGAACATGCATTTGTTTCACTACCAGGGAGTACGAAAAAAAGTTACAATTCATTTTAACTACTTAAAAGGTATGCTATATTTCCTTGAAACTTCTGCTTTTTCCATATAACGAATTGAAATCTATGTATATATACTGTTTATATTTATTTGGAATATGGTTATAACTAATCAGATGCATTCTTTTTTTTTATTTTAGGTTGAATAGAAATAAAGATACGTGTATTAGACTTTCCTTATCCTTCCTGATATTGTTATTCCTTTATTAATTACTTATATAGCCTTTTCTATTTATTCATATGCTGTTTTAAAGCACTTTTATTTATTTACATTCCATTTTAAATAATACTAATGTTCTCTATACAGTATTTACATATACATATTGGAATTTTTTGCATTACGTATATACATCTGGGGAGTAAAAATGGAAAACAAGTGTACGCAAGAGTTATTAAAAGAGATTACTGCATTTATTAATGACATAGAAGAAGAAGAGGAAATCGCAAAAAATAAAGAGATGCAAGTTCTTCTAAAGGAAATAGATGCCGTAATCGGAATAGAAGAAGATCATCATGAAAGGAAGGAAGAAGAAGACGAAATGAGGATAGGTACACAAAAAGAAGAACTCATAGAAAAAAAAAGAAGAGATGATCAGCAATACCGGAGAAGAAGAAGAAAGAGATGAGCTAGTGAAATTCAAATTGCAGAAGAAAAAGAAGAAGAATATGAAGAAGAAGAATTATTAGAAATATTGGAAAGTGCAGGTAATAGAATGATAACAGAAGAAGAAGAAGGGATAGCATCCGACCTTATTGCGAAAATTAAAAAATGGATACAAGAAGAAACAAAAGAAGAAGAAGAAGACGTTGAAGAAAGAAAAGAAGAAGAAGAAGAATTTCTAAATCTAACGTTCTCCCAAATAATAGGAGAGGCTTACAATGACGGAGAGAAGATGAGTTTTACGAAACTGAGCTAGAAAAATGGATTACCAATTTATTTCCTAATCCTGAAAAAGAAGAACAACAACAAGAAGTAATATATCCATCAATTATGGAAATGTTAGCAGAGGTTAATACAGAACATACAGAAATAGAAATCGATTTAGAGGAAATAGAAAAAGAATGGACGAGATGCTATCCGTATTTCAAGGAGAACGAAACTCAAATGTGCAATAAGAATTTGGAAATAACAGACGTAATGATGGAAACATTAGATTTCCTATAAAAGAAGAACGTAGAAGACAATACAGAAGGTACAATATGGAGGGTACAATGTTAAGATTCCGCGTAGCCCCCGTGCGTGCAGGTGAAAATCCTTTTACTGCAATTGAAACAAGTTTATAAGCCTTAATAGATTATTTGCTACGTAATGTGGACCGGCATGATTACGTGGGAATTAAAAATCACAAATGAGAGAGAAGGACATCATCCATTTTGGTTATAGTTGTTATAGTTCACAGAAGCAAGAAATCTCTCAGTAGGAGTTCTATGGACAAGTATGATAAAGTACTGCAAAGTAATGCGGCTTTTCTTAAAAATGAGGATTGCACCGTGAATTTTCATCATGTATGCATGCCGAGAGGACAAGGTGGATTGGAACAACATATTACGAATACCGAGAAATATGTAAAGGCAAAACGTGGTATTGTTACAATTAAGGAGAAAGGTAGAAGGTGTTTAGCACATGCAATCGTCGTTGCCATTGGGTTCAAAAATACAAGGGAAGAAATCAAGCCGAATACAGAAGATATGTAAAACAATATAAATATATAATTGAAAAAGAAGCAGAAGACCTATGTCAATCTGCTGATGTACATCTCAGTCATGGTGGTGGAATTCCTGAAATTCGTAGATTTCAGGAATACTTAAAGGATTATAAAATTACAGTCTATAGAGGCTTCTCAGGAAGTGATGTTATGTTTAAAACACCACCAAGTGATAATGAAAGAACACCCTTAAACTTACTCTTAGTAGATAATCATTACAACGTCATTGAATGCTTCACAGCATGTTTTAGCTGTAAGTTTTATTGCGAAAGTTGTCATAAGAAATATGAAAAAAAAAGCATGAACATTTGAAACTTTATACAGCTGTATGTTATCGTTGTCATCAGAAGTCACCATGTGACTTTAAAGAAATCCATATTACTTCCAATGATTGTAATCGAGAATTTTATGGTCAGTCATGCTATGATTATCACAAGTCAGCGCCGTATCAAAATTGAAAGCCTTTGTGTTCAACTGTAAAATGTGGTGCCCAGTGTTTGAAAATTTATATAGTAAAAGAAAAAGGTTCTCACGTATGTGCAGAAACTTATTGCAACATTTGCTACGCTATAGTACCACCCAATCATGAATGTTACATGAAAGTGAATGAAAGAAGAAAATCAAAAAAGCGAATGAAAAAATTTGGAAAAGAAAGCTATTACTGTTTTATGATATTGAATGTACACAAGACACGAAAATAGAAGAGGAGGACGCAAACATATATGAGCATATACCAAATGTCTTAGTTAGTCAGCATACATGTTACCGTTGTTATGAAGACAACGACATCAAAAATAATTGTATCGTTTGTGGAAAACAAGAAAATATATTTGATGGAGAAAATGTAATAGAAGACTTTCTAAAACATCTTCAACAGTGACGTCCAAACATTAAATCAGTAACATGTGTGGGCCATAATTCTATGGGCTATGATGCACATTTAATCATTAAGACCATGGTTGAGAAGATGAATAGGACTCCAGAAGTAATCATGAATGGAGCAAAAATTCTCTCTCTTAAAATAGGGAACGTAACATTCATTGATTCACTAAGCTTTCTTCCTATGCCCTTAAGTAAATTAAGTGGTGAATTTGGTCTTCAATCGTGCAAAGGAAATTTCCCACACTTTTTCAATCGACGTGAGAACCAAAGATATGAACGTACACTTCCAAACATTAGATATTATGCAGCAGATACCATGAAAGTAGACGAAAGACGCAAATTTCTCCAATGGTGTACAGAACATCGAAACGATACCTTTAGAATGAAAGAACTCATCAAATATTGTCTACAGGATGTTGAAGTATTACGTCAAGGATGTATTTCCTTTATGAATACATTTGAATCTGAAACAAATGTAAATTCCTTACTTGAATGCATTACAATCGCCAGTGCATGTAATTTGGTGAATCGTAGAAATTTCTCAAAGGAAAATACGATTGGTATCATACCAAAGAACGGGTATCGATGGAGAGATGTCCAATCAATTGAAGCAGTACAATGGATAGCTTGGGAAAAACATACAAAGAAAAACAAGAAACATACAAATTACCAATGCTGCACGTAGTAAGGAAAAATGAATTGCATCAATGAAAGTAGATGGTGTATGGACAGATCCCAATACAGGAAGAATACACCTGTGGGAATATGAGGGCGATTTCACATATGGATGTATCTACTCTTACCCTAACGACAGAGATAAACTCATCTATAACAATGCTACAGATACCATGGAATTTCGATATGAAGCAACAAAGAAGAAAAGTCAAAAATTAAAAGATTTTGGCTGTGAAGTGCATGAAATATGCGGCTGTGAATTTAAAAAGCAATTGGCAGGAAATGAAGAGATAAAGAAGTATGTTAGTAATCATCCTATACAAACAAAACACCATTAAATCCTCGTGACGCTTTTTATGGAAGACGTGTGAATGCCATATGCGTGTATCATAAAGCACAAGAATCTGAAGGAGAAACAATTCAAATCAAAGATGTTATATGGTTGTATCCGCATATCTGTAAGACTAAGAAATTTCCAATTAGCCATCCTACTATCTATCTGCCTGGAGATTCAAATATTCTTACCTTTGAAGAAGTAGAAGGATTAGTTAAACTAAGTATTCTACTTCCAAAAAATCCATTACACGCTACTACGTTCATTCAGATTGTACCCTGGTTCTTACCCAACTAATCTGAAATAGTTCACACAGTTTACCATTTTCTTAACTGATTTTAATATTCAATCATGAGAAGCGTAAATAATCCACTTTTTACATACTTAACAAGATGTCCGCACACTTAAACATACATTTATTCTGTTTCCTTAGCAACTATCCTCGTCGATATCTCTGTGTATCCTTTCTTTATATTTTTTACTGTTCAAATAATCAGCATCTGATCTTTTTTATAAGCTGGTACAGATTGCTAATACTATATACAACGTTATCGTTGTATATGCCGTCCGGACGGGGCTTTCGTAATAGATTTGCTATGAAGGAAAGAACGCTGGGTTGAAGATTATAAAACACCTTCTTTTTGAATAGCCCTCGTATAAACGTAATATCATTTTAACACAAATATCTTACTCTTCCATTTATATATAACATATTATAACAATACATTTTTATTTATCAATATATCAATATACTAAAAACGTCGATTTACAATTATTGTCGATGAGACTATTCAAGAATTAAACCTTCTTTAAGGGTACTAATTAACTATTCCTTCATGTACAAACAACATTATTTACAAACAAAGATCTTTATAATACTAAATATTGGTAGGATTAGAAGGCAACAAAATTATAACATATAAACACCTTGATAATTAGTAAGCTCTGAAAAGTTAAGAAACTCCATGCTTATTATTATGCTTTCTATATAATAAGTCGCATTTATTTTATATATCTGTCATAACCTTCATACGTTTACATTAAAATTATGATATTTTTATTCTTAAATTTTTAGATTATTTGAATGAAATTCAAATAGAACACAAAAACACGAAAACAAGAATAGCTTAAATACATGTTTCCTAGAGAAAAGGTAAATTGTCAAATTCAGTATATCCTCGTATTACAATAAAGCTTTTAAGTAGTTACATATGATGGAATATAAATGCGATTAATATTATATTTTGCAATTATCAGAGAACTTACAAAAGACATGAAAAACAAACATCAAATAAAATATATAATTCTAAGAAATGTAAATTGGAAACTCAACGATAAAATGACATAAAATCAAATACAATGAACTGAGTTACATATCCAATAAAAGAATTTCATTTTTCTCCTTTTAAAGAAGGAATTTTCTCTGTTCATTGGCCTTTATTGGTCTTTATATTATCTTGAGTCATTACCTCATAAGGAACTAAAGTTCTGATTAAGTCCAACCACCGTTTTCTAGTACTTTTAGTAGGATTCCATAACTTAATTTCATCAATATTCCGTAATCCTAAAGTTTTTCCCGTTTTTATATCCACAAGTTCAAATAACCTTAGGAGTGAGTTGTTTAGTGCATAAATGAGGTCCTGCATACAAATCACAAAATTTGTATATCCTTTTTAATGTAGCGTCACTCTGAGTTTGTAATCGTACAAATACCAAAATTTTAGGTTGAATTTTAACTTTTCCCAATTGCTGCTTTTCGATTTTTAAATTTCGAGATTTAAAATTCCGTATATTCCGTAAATTGATCATGCTTACCATGTGGGAACAATCTATTTCACTGTTATTGTCGAGTCGAATTCCAAAATGTTGTTCAATTGGTGCCACATGATCTGTTCCATTGTGAATATTGGCAGGCGCCACTCCAAGGGTATCAGACACCGAATAATTCAGAAAATACGTGATGTCATTCACATATTTGATCCAGTCCTTATGATTATTACGACAACAATCTCGAAATAACATTCTGAGATGTCGATGAATATTCTCACAAAATGCACTTTGATACCTGCATTATTCATACTACGTAAGAACACATGACTCCTAAATTGCCCGTCATTATCACATAATACATGTTCAACAGCGCCGCAATGCGGAATGTATACATTTAAAATACGATTTGCTATCGCGGATGAAGTTGCTCTTCGCAAAGGATATGCTACTATGTATCTAGTGAAAATATCCCTTACAGTAAGCAGGAAAGTTTCGTCAGTGGAAGCTCTTGGAAGTATTCCGTACAAATCTATGAAAATGAATGAATGTGGTCGTTCAGGTATTATGGACAACATAAGTTTATATATAGAAAGATAGTTGTGCTTGATCGTCATACACTCTTCACAATCATTAACATAATTTTTAATCTGAGATCTGAACGATTTCCGATAGGAAGATTTATTTATAAGAGAATATACTTTCAGATAAACGAAATGTCCAAAGTCATCGTGATAAGCTTTCAATATGTGTGGTACCAATTTAGGTGGAACACAAATTTTGATCCGATGTTCAAATTTAAAATCATTCATTACCAAAACATTGCTCGACATTTGATACATAATGTTCCAAGAACGAACGAGGGCAATCACATTTGTCCGGACATGAAGTTAGATGTTGAATGATCTTAGAATATGGTTCATATTCTCATTGAGATTTTTGCAATTCATCGAAGGAAATATTGGAAATTTCTTCCTGTAAAATTTTGAAGACATTTATTGATAACACATGATGGTTTTCACTAGGGAATAATCGGGATAATGTATCCACGGGCACGTTATCTATTCCCTTTATATGTTTAACTTTTTCTAATGACTATTTCTAATGACAATCTTAACAAACGACTATTGTACCCCTGTATTTTATTCAAATGGCATAATGAGCTATGGTCAGTAATAACAGCAAAATGGCATCAACTTAAGTAAAGAGCAAATTTTTGTAATGAAAACCGCACTGCCAATAATTCGATTTCAGTGATGGTATACCCCTTTTCTGCATTTTTCAGAGTTCGACTCACACAATGTATCACTGATGGTTCATTAGTATTAATCCCAGGTTGCCAGATAATACCGGAAATGCCTGTAAGTGCCCGATCGCACTGAACAGAAAAAGGACGACTATAATCAGGATGGTTTAAACGGATGTTTTTCATTATACAGGTTTCTAAACGTTGAAAGGTTTGTTCTTGTGCATCTCCCCATCGTCATGGTACTCCTTTCTTTGTAATAGAAAACAAAGGTTTGGCAATTTCAGCAAACTTAGGAATGGATCTCCTAAACCAATTAAAAAGACCTAATACCTGCCGAGTTTCTTTTAAATTCGTGGGGTTTGGTAGATCTCGAATTGCTTGTACCTTGGAGTCGCTATAGCACACTCCATTGGCACCAATTAACTAACCCAAAAATTCTATAGACTTCTGAAAGAATTTAGACTTTTCAATGTTTACTGTTAAACCAAAATTTCCTCATCGTTCGAGAACTAAATCCAGATTTTTCAAATAATCTTTCGGGGTTTTACCCATAATCAAAATATCATCTGTGTAATATACTACATTATTGCGTAGGTCTTGTTTTAGTACTTTATTCAGACAAGATGCTAATGCCGCACTGCCATTAATCAGTCCAAATACTACACGATCGTACTCGTACAGCTGACCTTCAAACAAAAAGGCAGTATATGGTTTTGAATCTTCATCTAATAAAACTTGATTATACGCCATGACTAAGTTCAGATTTCCAAATACAGTGTTACCTTGTAATGTGCCAAGGATCTCATCTACGGGGGGATATCTCACTTGTAACTTAATGTGTGAATTTAGCTTTCTGAGGTCCATTATAATTCTCAGATTTTTTCCATCCTTTTTAGGCACTACATATAATGTATTGAGATGCATACTGTGGGAAGGTCGTATTATTCCTTGAGCTAACATTTCAGTTATTTGCTTACGCACATTACCTCTAAAACGGTATGGAATAACATACGGTTTAGTTACAATAGGATCTTTGGTATCCACTTCGATAGTATATACAAAATCTTTACAACAGCCTGGTTTACGTGAAAATACTCTTTTATGTTTATAGATTATGTCTCTCAATGATGAAGCAACTTCCTCATCAACAAGCCTTAATGAATTTAAAATTTCGTCTGCACACTTATAAAAGAAATCATCATCTTCCATCATTGATGGTTCATTTATCATATTAATGACATTATTTTTCCTGCTCATTAAATTTAATATTCAAAACATTATTTCCAAAAGGCTGACACTGGGAAGCAATACTATTCTGAGCAGGAATTAATTTTTGAATTATCGCATCATCTAATGTTCTTATAGTAAAGGTTATATTTTCAAAATCCAGTACTGTACGCAGCTGCGTTAAAAATCTAAACCAATTAATATTTTTTCATTCAAATCGTTAATAACTAATATAGGAATCATGATTTTAAAATTTGGTATGCCTATTTCTATTTGAGTTCAACCTAACACTCTTTTCTTGTGTTTACCTGTATAATCAACCTCTGTAGTCTTGGGTTCGAGTAGTCTATAGTAATCTCACACCAAAAACCATATGATAAAAGCGACATGGTAGCTCCTGTATCAATTAAAGCATGAATAGGAATTGCATTAACTGTTATATTAATTCTCGCCGTACAGAAGGTCTTTAAAAAGACAAAATCTTTGTCAGTGTTACCTAGATTTACTTCCATATCATTGTCAAATCTCCAAAAACAGTTGGCAACTGGTATATATTGATAAACGACATTTGTATCTAAAAGTTTTAAATTATTTTCACTATCAGAAAATTGATTAGAAGTATTTAATGATGACATTGCTTTAACCCCTCCCACTTCAGCACACTCTACTTTAAATTACGTTGACTTATAGCTTCATTTAAGTTACATTGTATCCCACAATTTATCCTTGGAGACTAATCACTGTTTCCGTATTCGGATTCCTACGATTGTAATTACTGCCATCTGCAAATTGATTTTGTGAAAATCGGTGGTGATTAATGTTCCTACTGAAATTTCTGTTGCTGTTTCTAAAATTCCTAGTTTCATTTCTGTGATTAGGTTCCGTTCGATTTCCGGTACCATTATAGCTATTCATTCTATCATTAAAACTATGTACATTCGAATTATTTCCAGGTTGTACATTTATATTACGAACAGAAGCATATTGTGTCTGATTACGTCCAGAATTACCCTGACCTCTATCCTGTATTGTATTGTTGTTCTGTACTGCTAATTCTGGGCAAGGATAATTAGGTGGTTAAAGTTGATGCACTGCGCCGACATTAACAAAAATTGTTGTAATCGGAATAGCAATAAGATTCTAATGGAAGCTATAATTCGGGATTCCGAATGATTTGGATATAGATATCTTAACTCGTTATATGTGTATACTACAAATTCCGTAATGCTCCTGTATAATTTTGGATTGAAAGGTTTTGTTCGCAAGACGGCATATTTATTCGATATCATAAAATCATTTTCATAATTCGATAGTAGAGCATTCTTGAAATCAGAATATTTACGAAGACTACCCCTCATAGTTTTGAACCATGTTAAACAGGGTGGTAATAATACATGTGGTAATAATTTTAAAAATTGAGACTCATCTACACCCATGAGTTCACATTCATCTTCAAATTTTTCAAGGAATCCCCTAGCGGGTATATCTTCTGGTACACCACTAAATTTAGTAAGCGACTTACCTTCGCTGAATCGTAAAGGTTTACCTGTATTAGTCTTCATACATCTGTTGGAGTTATGTTTCCGCCAAGATGATCGCCTCACTCTTCTTTCTCTGTCAGTACTTTCTCCACAGCTCGAAAATTCATTAACTTCCAGAATTGATCTGGGATGGCGAGTAGGTTCACAACCGGTAGGTGTAGGATGCACCACATTCATGAATCCATCCTCTTGAAATGCACTTTAAGGAATACATTTCTCTTTAATACAATTCACTTCATCCTGCAATGACTTGATGTGATTAGCATGAGCATTTATCGTTGTTTCTATGACATCTACAGAATTTTGAACTTCCGTGAATCTTTGTGCTACCGTTTCCATTTTTTCGTGTACTGTTCAAATTTAACCACTATATGTTGATTCATCTGATTCAGTTCACGCTGGATAAGGTCCCATTTGATTTCATTACATTGTTCTAATCTCCTTAGCTTTTCATCGAAATCCTTAGTCTGCTGGTTTATCTTCTGGTTTAATCGAAATGTTTTAACACCAGATGAAAGAGTATGAGCTGAAGGTTCTTTCTTATGAGACAGGTGTAAATAATCAGTTAAACTTTCATTTTACTCCTGACAAAATACAGAGTCAAATGTAAAAAATATACTTTTTTTATGTAATTCCGTCATTTTGTATTCTGGAACAACAAAATCAATATCTAAATGCAGGGCTGTTCAATCTCTTCCACGTGGTGGGATCTTTTGAACAGAAATCATACACAGAACCAGTTACCATCATGTAAACTTCAGTATTCAAAATCACCCCATCTTGGGGGAACTTTGAACACACCATCTATATATATAAAAGAGAACGTACAAATCCTTTGTTAGCTCATCACGCTAATACGGCTGAACCAATTTCTTTCATTTTTGGGGGGTTATTAAGATTTGGACCCTAGATGGTTTTTATCATATCACTTTAATTTTCAATTACCAGTGTCTTGAGATAATTGACCATTCAAGTGTCCATAACGTAGAAATCCTTTGTTAGCTCATCATAGCTAAATCTAACCGTATTTATATGCAACCCACATGACCGTGTCACTCGGCGGGTTAACATAAATGACAGGCGATATAATGTTAACATTTACTGCAATCTTCTATGGTTTTTATCATATCACTTGAAAGCGAAAAAGTAAAAATTATCTAAGTAACAAAGTTTATTGCGTTCCGGGGTGACCCCAGCGAAGCGGGGTGAACGCTGCTAGTTTTTAATAAGCTGAGAATGTGAACGGATAAATGTAGATGGGTTTTTAAGTCAAATGAACAACATATAATCTGAAATATTTTCATGTGAAAATTCATCTCTTCTAAGACGTTATTCACTTTTCTTTGAACAAATTGTTCAATGTCACATCACACTGCGGTAGTGTTTTAATTAGGGATGGGTACTCTTTTTGAACTCTGAACTCGTTTTGAAATTATAGCCTGATTAGACTGGAAGGTGAAAGTCATGATAAATGTAAGAAGTAATGTGGAATACTTTTGCTCACGAGAGGGGACACTGCTCGCATCTCGCTTTGTCTCGATAACGATACTGAAATATATTTTATAACGTGAAAGCTTCAAATTTTGTGAATTCCAATATAAGTATATACTAAAACACAATAGCACACTGAGCAAGGCTATGTGATAATATATAAAAACACAATGACGTGAAAATTTCAAGACAATAATAGTGTCTTTATCAGGCTTCCACTGTTGTGTTTTTTACAAATCAAATATCCTTGCTCAGTGTGTTAATGTGTTGTAACACAACATGCAAACTAGGCCTGATAGAATAGTTGTAAGTATATACTGCAGTTCTTACCATCGAAACTGAGACCTGCAGTAGTAGGCTGCCGTTACATCCAGCCGAGTCAGCAAAAAATTCTGAATTCTGATTGGCTGATAGAGGTCACGTGACTTTAGGCCCTACCGACGCGGGAAATTCAAATTTCCAGGTCACGTGGTATGTTGTAATAATTCACCCTGCGGGAAAATCCCTCATTCTCTTTTATGACCGGGATTTTCAAATTCGTTTCCTTTTACGGGGAAGATGGGTGCTTTGATACCTGATTCTGATTGGCTGACAGATGTCACGTGATCTTAGGCACTGGGAGTTTTTTTGAAATTCGTTCCCTTTTACGGGTAAGATGAGTGTTTGGTACCAAGATGCTGATTGACTGATAGAGTTCACGTGATCTTAGACCTTGGATTTTGAAGTTCGAGTATCCTTTTTGATGTGTGCTTTGGTACTACGATACTGATTGGTTGATAGAGATCATATGATTTTAGACACACCACACGGTGAGAAGGTTACATGGTTGAACGTCATGAGTCATTTTTGTGTGTAAATCCCTCACACTGAATTTTTGAAATACGTTTAATTTTATGGGTAAGATTACTGTTTTGGTACCTGGATTTTGATTGGAGGATAGAAATTACATGATCTTAGCCCCAGCCCATGCAAGAAATTCAATTTTTTTGTGTTATGTGATATGACGTCATGACATCAGGCGATTCACCCTTGACCGGGATTTTAGAATTTTGTTCCTTTTATGGTTATTCCTTTTGGTACCTTAAAGTTCCTGGGAGGGTTCAACCCCATCGTTAAATAAACATTTTTGGTATCATGACATTGTACTGAAGTTTACATTAAACATTATCGTTCTCTTGACAGATAAGATGATATCCAGCATTCTGACCAGTTTTCTTACCTTGATGGAGAGACAGCCCACATTATATGTTTGCGTATAGATATTCTGCCCTTGAATTAGTAGCTTATGTCTCTGAAAAGATATTTTAAGAGTGGTGAAGGAGGGCTCCATCCTTTTCGCTTGTAGAATTCATTGATAGACCTCTTATAACACATTGTTATGAGTTTAAGGGATTTTTAAACGCTGGGCGTTTTGTTGGTCAGTAAGCGCATCATTAATGGAAACAGTGTTGCCAGATTTTTCTTAAATAAACTGCTCCGATTCTTTTGAAATGGTTCCGCCGAGTGTGAGAATTTTAAAACTAAACATTTTTTGAACTAAACAATATTTGAAACTAAAAAAAAATTCAAACCAAATTTTCAAACCAAAAGGTTTCAATCCAAACATTTTCGAGCCGAAAAATGGAAAAATCGAACTAAATTTTCAAATCAAAATTATTTCGAACTAAAAAAATTAAAGAAAAAGTTCAAAAGAAAATTTTTCGAAACCAAAAAATTGAAACTAAAAAAATTCAAAAAATCGAACTACACCAATTTTTAAAAGCAAGTTTAGAACTAAAGACGTAAATCATTAAAAATTTTCAAACAAACTTTTTCTGGAACAACTAAAAATTTTCGAACTAAAAATTAAAAACCAAATTTTGGACACAAAAAATCTTTAATTAATTTTTCCAACAAAATATTTTCAAACTAATCATTTAAATCAAATCTTGGATATATTTTCCACCTTAAACCTCAAACCAAATGTTCAAGTTTCCCATTATTTGAAAACGAGTGAAGAAATAATAAAACATATTTTTTTAAACTTATTTAACGAATAGTATGTGCTTTTCTCATAAGATTTTCTTAACACTATAAATGTAGAATTTAGATTAATGAATATTTTGGACGTGTCATCATCTTCGAATCTTGCAGACGTATCCTATAAAGAAATAAAAGAGGCAATTGATTACTTTATTATTTCTTTTTTCCTGAAACAATAAGAACGAGTAAATATTGATAACAAAGAAATAAAACTTACTCGTAAAAGATGAATGTATAACACTCTCTGTTTAGTTCCATCTTCCTCCTTGCGTACGAGATGACTGCATTTCTTTCACTGATGCTGTTGCTGGTTTATGAACTCTTCTGGTACTGCATTTTTTTTCGTGTTGCTGCTTTATGTTCAAAGAGGAAAAAAGGAAAAGGAAAAACGACTATGCTACAATGGCGGCCTCATTGGGTATTTAAAGTTTTATCTTCATCTTCTTTTTCATGTTCCAGCTTCCGTTTTTTAACATACCCGTACGGACCCGTATCGTAGGAATTGAGTGCTCTGAATCAATGTTTTGTGTACTGGATCCTGCACTTTTTTCTTCTTTGCGAGTGAAAATGGTATGGTCTTGGTTCCTGCATATTTTATGTGGGATGGTAATGGTGACTTGTTCACGGTATTGATTAGTAATCATTTCTTTCAGCGTGTTGAAATTTAATTGCAGCCCAGCATCTTAGTTTAAGGTAAATCCTCTAATTTTGCATATGTAGCTGGTAACGTTGGTGTCTGGATTATATATTTCTAAACTGTATTTCTATTCCCTCCACTAACAAATCTCTTCATGTACGCTCGTTGTCCATGAGAATCCATCTCATCCGATAAGCATCCCAAGTACGTGGCAGCCCAATGGTTGGCTGCCCGGATTTTCTGTAAATATCACAGAATCCGTGTCAAAATATAAAACACGTTCCTGCAACATTTCCAGGTACTTGTACAGTTCGAGGCGTGCCTGATATGTTGTAAACGCTCCTGAAACGACATTGGAGTTTTGATTTTGAACAAGCACATGTTCATTGTAGTCCCAGAAGGCATACAACATGGTATCATTGATGGGTACAATTTGATGGAGTTTAATGTAGGAGGAAGTGAGTTTTTCATAAAATTATTCTGGTCGATCAATAATTGCGGTCTGGCAAAATTTGTAAGCTGTGAGAGCTTTCCCCATAAAGGGTTAACTCAGAGTTTAGATAAACTTCTTGCAGGATTATTTTCAATTTTGGTTGGTTCCAAATCAATACCTTCACGCTCCAGGACGGTTTTGCGTAAATTTTGTCTTCTTCGGTTACACGTGAACTCGGTCATCCAGAAGTTTCCATTTTCGATTTCAAAAACCTGTTGATATATTCCGTGAACAAGCCACCTGTTTTCGTGATGGGGTCATATTGTTCAATGTCATAATCCCAAATTTCAAAGATTTTCACCGATTGATATCCTAATTCTATTGCCTTTTGTATTTCGTATGATACCCATGTTCCAGCGAGGCATCGTTCCTGATCGTTGTGCGTACATGTTGCTGTAGAGTGTGGTTTCATTTCTTCGGCACAAGCAACACACAGTGGAAACAGTAGTTTCTTGTTGTATAGATAAGGAAGGAGACCATGATAAAGATTAGCAATATCATCATTTTCATCAGGCCATTGACTTTATTTATTGGTGGTATTTTTTCAACACCCTGTAGGTAAATTCTAAGGTGACCTACGGGGTATTTAGCGCTTTATTTATGAACGGATAAAGCAAGAAATATCGAAATATTTTATTTTTTCTCCTGCTTTTTCGTAGATTTGATGGTACAATTTGACACAATTGGTCCTGCCTCGAGAAAGGCTATCTCTTGGATTTAAGGTTGTGTGGTTCATGTATAGGTGATTCTTGAGATACGTCGTCATTGCTGGGTTTTGTTTCAAGAACTGTTTAAATTCGCATTCCCACATTTTATGTACAATGTACTCCAACTCACGGCCGGTAGTAACACACACTTTACAGCCACGATAAAAAGAACCTGCATTCTCATAGACATGCTGGTCTAACGTTTCGGGATCCTGCCATCAACATGGAATCCCTCAATAAACACTTCTTTTTGTCGATCCGCATATAATATTTGATTTCCTTCGATTTTTCAATGTAGGCCAGCCATTGCATTGCAGCCATCGATTGGGAACTTCTCCATCGATAACCATGTGTCGGTAGAATTCCAATGGTATTGGGCTTGAGGGAATTCTGCTTCAAATGACATCATAAACTAAACACATGCTTGTCGCAGTACACTGACACCTTGAATACAATAGTTGATAATTTCCTTGTGGAAATCAAACATGTCATTACAATGGTCATTTGACCACTGCATGAACGTGTTCCTGTCTACGACTGACATTTCATTTGCACCAAATTACTTCGTTTCTGGAAGTGGTCCAATATACGATTGATTTTCTTTGGTGTTGAAGAAATACGGGAAGTAGCCTTTGGTTGCAGGAAAGTTGAACGCTTTAGACAATTTGCTTAATGCCATAGGCAGGAAGTCAAATGAGTCAATGAATGTCAGAATATTCAAGGTTAAACTCAGTACTTTGGTCCCATTTAATATGACGTCAGGTCTCAATTCACATTGTTCTACCATAGTCTTTAGAATGTCCATCGCAACCCTTCGAGTTGTGAGCGAGACAGAAAATCCTATTTATGTTGGGTCGACGTTTCCGCAAGTATTGGAGAAAATTATAAACTAGATCTTCTACTTGCAAAATATGCTGGCGCTGACCACAAGTAAAATGAAATGAAATCTTTGAGTTTTACGTCCCACGGTTATGCCGGTTAGGCTAAAGGAGACGGTGATAATGAGAGATGAGTGAAATGGTGGAATGAAGAAAGTGGGAGGAAACGGGAGTGCCCCGAGAAAACCCACAAGCACGGTATTTGTCCACCACAAAGTTCACTTGGCGGGGGCTGGGATCGAACCCGGGACCCCAAGCACCAGAGGTGAACGCTCTACCACTGAGCCACTGCGCCCCCCTGACCACAAGTACTGCAAGGCTGCTGGATATTATCGTTTTCAACACATGCATAACATACTTGTGCAACCAATTAATTCGGAACGTGTAGAAATATGGTATCTCCAATATTCACGTCCTGCATGGATTCTATATCGTAGAAAACCAATAAGGCTTTCTTTGCATGCATGAGTGAAGGAACACCAGGTTTCAAACATTGTCGATCGCTAAGCATGAAACATTGATGTGATTCTGGAACAATCTTCTTACAAATATTACAAAAGGTCTCATTGCAGTCATGAATGTACTGTCCACTTCGTACAAAATAATGTACTCTGTAACATTTAGTACATCGCTTCACCATTTTCAATACAGGTTCCCCTTGATGATATACTGCATTCCGATGATTACTAAAACATTCTTCGCCATAACATTGACGATTGCAGTGGTTGTACAATATCAGCGTTTGATTCTTGTCACATGCAGGTCTCTATAAGTATTTTGAGCACGTTACGGGACAATTTTTCACATGCTCGTTACGTTTACGGTATTTTATGACACGCTTCACAATAGAACTTGGTTGCAAGCAGTTAAAGATTGAATAATATCAAAATGACCAGTCAAATAAATCAATTTTATGGGAGTGCGATTTTCATCGTTGGGCCCCTCATACATGATGTCATGGCCTAAGAAACTGGTGTACACAGTAATTTTATATTCTTTGAGGTATGACTGGAATTGTCGAATTTCATTTACACTGGCAATATGATCCAAATTGACTCCTGTATTTGCACATAACGCATCCACTTCTTGATCAACAACACAATTCAATTGATGTTGATATTGCTTATGTCGTTTCACATCTACATTCTTGTATGTCTTCACACCAATAGCAAGAACAAGGGCGTACACCAGACACCTTGAATCCTAATTTTTTAAGCGTACAATCCCCCGCTGCCAACGTAGCAATTCTTCATTTTGTAGTATTCCCAGGGCTAAACGATATCTTTATCCGTATCGTCTTGGAATATCCACACGATGAAAATAAACGATGAATGATTCGTGAAGAAGAAATTAATTGTTACTTTGTAAAACTCTTTCGAACGAGGCCCACATTGTTTCCAGTGTCAGGTTTAGTGCTTGACGAAAACTCACCCAAAATTGTTTATTGGTATTTCGTGGCGATATTACCGATAAACCAATCATCGCCTCATCATCGGCATTGGCTAATAAATGGTCCAAAATCCCTTGAAAACCATTATGCATGTATTGGATGATATCGGTTTCTGCGGGTGGTGCGTTAAATTGTACTTCCATCATTCTACTCTCAATGTTAAATCGTCTATAATGAAGAGTGATTTCTTTACGAAAGATAAAAGCCAATTCGGCCAAAGTTAAAAGAAAAAAACAAACAGGTACAATTACGGTAAAAGAAATATGTTATGGGAATAAAGCAATTGAGCAGCGTTAATTTACTACAAAAAAAGAGAAAGAAAAATCTTAATCACCTGATAAACAGGAAATCATAACATTCATGACTAATTCTTATCTAAGCAAGTCATGCTAAGGTCCTGAGTTTTATTCCCGGCGGGGCGCTCAGAATCCCATTATTAAAGCATATGTATTAGAAATCAAAGGCAAAATCTGTTTTTTTCTAACACCGTGTTTTAAATAATTATGTTACTGAAATGTGTGTTTTATTGTTGCCATGCTGGAAACTGAACTAGAGGCAATTACAGCAGTATGTAACTGACCTACGATTCTGTAATGATAAAAAGAATGCATGAAATGAATGGATGTTTCAACAGTGTTCAGATACGACAAATTATCCGTAAGCATTGCTTTCCTCGACTTTAAAATGATGCGTTTGCAAGTTTAAGAGATTCATCAAATATTAACTTTACGCACATGTAATTGTCAAAAGAAAATCTGTATAGCGTAAAACTTTTAACCAAATATTCATGCATTCTTTTTTTTCATCTTGGCTAAGCGGTTAGGGTACATGCTTCTAACGTGCAAGGCCCTAGTTCAATCCTCGGTGGTTGCTCGAATACCACGTTAAGCTGAAGGTACGCTATCTAAGACAATGGTTTCAAAGGGGAATCGAACAATATTCTCATGCATAGTTTCAGAAATTTTGTAATGCATACAGTTCCTGTACTATGCTAAGTAGTTAGTGTACCCATCTCTAACCATGGTTCAATTCCCGGTGAACGCTCAGATTCAACATTGAGCTATATTCCTAGCCATCACTACTGAATGGACGCCAAACCAAAATAATGAACGGTATCATTCCTCGTGCTTAGTTTTAGAGAACACGATACTTTTAATGTGTGGGGTTCCTGATTCGATCTCGTGAGTTTATTCGGGGTACTCCGACTTTCCCATTCCACTAATTCCTTCATAATCCTTCAAATGCTCTCATAGCTTAAATATTTCGTGATATTTGTAAAACAATGTATTAGTGATAATCATATGTAGTTTATAATTCCCGCAAATATTAAATCTTGTGTGCAAATATAATCTCACTGAACTTACCTCAAGTTCAATAAACGAAAAATCGCCGAAGTAAAGTTTAAAACAAGGACCCTTCTAAAAAGAACACCTTCACGTGACAGTTCAAAGCGATGTAGGATTTGAAAAAGGAAATTTTGATTTTTATTAAGGTCGCTATGAAAACGACGTCATCATCAACAAATCAGAAACAAGAAAATTCATAAAATGAAATCACAACGAACCAATCAAAACACTGCTTTCGTCATGAATCACGAACCAAAACGATGTATATAAATCGATCGTGACGTCATTCACGTTTCTCAGTAGTTATGAAATTCATATTACAACATCTAGTATCGCAATTCTGATCACGACATCATACCAAATGGCTTCTCCTTGGATCTCCTTGGACATTTCGTAACTGTGACGACATTTCATTTCCCTTATATTCCATAAGAGAATGTCAATTTTTGTTTTTTTATGAATCATGCTGAAACGTTCGTAGTAAAACAAATGTAATATGATACACATCCGCTGACGCTTGCATTTAATCATATGTCTTCTATGTCAAAACACAAAGAAGTCTATCAGCATTTAATTTAATAAAAGACGAAAATGTTATTTTCTTATACACATCGTAAAGTATTTCAGGAACCATGGTTCGAAGCCCACCAAGCCAAAATAAAGCCGAACTCGTTCATAGCTAAATGGTTATCATACGCGTCTTTGGTTTGAAAGACCTGAGTAAAATTCCTGGAGAAACATTTCTTAGGATTTTTCTTTTCAGTTTTGCAAATTCTGGTTTTAAATTTTTAGCTCGAAAATTTTAAAAGTTTAGTTCGAAATTTTTAGAGTTAATCTACAAGCGACAAGAATGAACCCCTCTTTCACCATTGTTAAAAATAAATGTATCCTTTCAGATACACACTAATTTGAGGACAAGATCTCCATACATAAACATATAGGGTAAGAACAATCTTACATATAAAAGGAAACGATAATATTTAAGGTGAAATTCAGTACAGTAACAATAAAAGGGAACGTAATTCTAAAATCCCGGTTAAGGGTGGACCCCCTGATCTCATGACGTCATATCACGTAACCTAAAAAATTTGAATCGAAGTACCAAAACACTCATCTTACCCATAAAATGAAGTGAATTTCAAAAATTTAGATTGAGGGATTTCCCCACAAAGATGACTCGTGACGTTTTACCATGTAACCTGTTCACCGTATGGTGGGTCTACAATCATGTGACCTTTATCAGTCAATCAGTATCGTAGTACCAAATCACACATCAAAAAGGATACCCGAATTTCAAAAATCGTAGGAGCTAAGATCACGTGATCTCTATCAACCAATCAAGATCGTGGCACCAAATTATTCATCTTACCCGTAAAAGGAACACATTTCAAATATCCGGAGTGAGGGATTTACCCCGTAAGGTGACCGATGACGCCATACCACGTAACCTGGAAATTTGAATTTCCCACGTGGGCGGGGCCAAAATCACGTGACCTCTCTCAACCAATCAGAATTGAGAAAATCTTTGCTGAGTCGGCTGGATATAACGGTGTGCCTATAACTCCTGCACGGTCGAACTTTTCAGCCGAAGCACAAGCCCAACCCGGATAGTGATGTCAAATGGCTAGAGTCGGTTGAACTGAATGAACAGCTCGATCCGGCTCGGCTTAGGTGAACAATCAGCTCGGTTCGGTTTGGCTCATGAAAACATTCACGAAGAGCTAATTTAGTTGGGAGGTCTCCTTGGCTGGGTAGACGTGACGTGCGATCCGTCATTTTGAGCTCGTCTCTGTGATCAACAAGCCGTGAATCTATACATTTAAACCAATCGCCCCATCAGAGTCGACACAGGCTATTCAACGCGATCAAACGGATCGAGTTTGTTCGTTAAAGGTTAGGCATCCGTTTTATGGAAATTACTGTATATCAGGCTTGATGGGTTTCTTGTATCTGTGCTAAAATCCTTCGTTAGGCAGTGAAGAAACTACGTTCTTGTACAGTAAGGTATAAATTTCTTGTATAGCTATTTTGAACAATAAATTGATTGATGCAATATTTAGTAGTTTTCATTTGTTCAGGTGAGCGAGGTTACTTGGCCCACCTTTGAATATGACCCAAGATCTCTAAATCATGTCCTTAACTTTGAGAAGTAATCAGTAGAAACAATAAATTTGCTTCTACTGCTCGTTGAAATTGAGGCAATCAAACTCGTAAAGAATAGACTTTTAACCTCACACGTAGAAGGCACCTACTGTATATCAGTTATTTGGCAGCTAAGAAATAGCATTACTTGAGTGTGAATTATATTTGTAACACCTATCAACTTGTTTGATTTGCGTTATAAACTGTATATATGAAAACGTAGATACCAAAGTAATGCGTTACGTTTTAAATTTATCTTAACAATCATTAAACTCTAGACAAGATATTTCATAATTTGCCAAATAATGGTTTGATACCAAAGAAATATTTTATCATCTTGATTTTAATGTGCCCATATTATTCAAAATTACAATATTTCTAATCAAATGACAGGTCTACCTTTTATTCACTTCTGATAATTTATGAACCTTCACGCCTACGCTCTGAAGCCTGAGAGAACCTCAGTGTATCGTTGTTGCCCAAATTCATACTGATTAAACATTTTTACTGATATGTCGAACAGAGCAGCAGTCCAATAACAGAAAAGAAATGTGGTTTAATTGTCTTTGGAGTATCTTTTCTACAATGGAAATGTTGGCAAATCAAGGCAGTATCTAAGTATTTAAAAACTAAAAATATAAAACACTTATCGTGCCTATAGTGCTATATAAGTGCGAAACATGGTCTCTTATATTAATATAAAAAGTAAATTAAAAGCTATTCAGAGCAAAGTTTCGAGGGCTAGGAGCGAATCCGTTGGGTAAGCTGTTTGCTCAATTCTCGGTTAGGTTCGACAGTAAATGAGCTGTAAGCCCAGTCGTTGCAAACCCTAAATTCGGGCCGATCAGTCTTAAAAATGTTTGCCCAGCATCCTATAACTTCTAACAATTTCAGGGTTTAGCGCGAATACTTGCTCCTCCGGAACTCTTGAACGATGTCCTTACCTCCTTGACTTATCGAAGGATCAAGGTAGACAGCCAACTAGTAAACGAATAATATAATTTTTAGTATTCAGATATGTTTATACGTGTTGTTCTAATATTATTATTATATGTATCATCGATAATAATGACATGGTTGGGAAATCCTGGATAAGCGTAAGGCATTTTACGTTTGATGCGTATTTTTTATTTAAGGTATTTTGCAGATATCAGCATACCCCAACAGAATTTTGAAATTGAGTTTCTTTATTTTTGCTTTCGTTTCCTGAGCAGATATCAGTTTTCACTATTCCCTCTTCCTAATCCTTTGTAAGACTTGCACACTGCCCGCCGGAGATCCCCGCTATAATAGAAGGAGCGGGCGTTGGGACCAGTAAACCTTATCACCACAGACTATTGACCTTGTCCAAAACAATTATTTTGACCCTTCATACATTCGCATCCCATTAACTCTTTATAATCAACACTTTCTTCATTCAGTCGCTTCATTTAGTTTAAAGAGTATAATCATGATATGTAAAGCTAGAAACTTTATATTTATTGATTTTCTACTTTAAGAATTCTGAGTTCATAGTTTCGTAAGAAAATAGAAAATGTTGATAGTAACTTCACTTTATATATGTTAGTATTCTTGATATATTCCATTATTCTTATGTATAAAAAATTCAGCATTTTTAAATTGGGAATTTTCGATATTTTAAACCATAAATTGTGAGTGTATTATACAATTTTATACTTGTGTTGGGTGTATCGAGTGTTGATTCTTGAAACCTAATAATTTGTATATGAATATGAAATTGATTTACATACGAGAGGTGAGGAGACGAATTTATTTCCTATTATTTTAAAATGGCGTCAGTTTCATCTTTATTATAATAACTAGTACACATATGATTGAATTTATGCTTTATTTACAATGATTTCTGAAATATTTGTACCAAATGCCACTTTTCCTTTTATCAATTATTTGCCTGTTTCTAATTACTTGCGTGATAGACTCTATACTCTAACTATACTATCTGAAGTCTAGAGAGATTCCACTCCTTACGCTAGACTCTATACCCTAACTATACTATCTCAAGTCTAGAAAGATTACATTCTTTATGCTAAATAGAATGCACGGACAGAATAAGAAACAACCGTTTGGCCTGCTGTAAATATACCCCATCCCTCATCTACTTGCTTGTGAGGGAAAACGACTTGAGCTTAATCTTGGCTGCCAAACAACGTTTTCGCAAGCATAACTCCAGGATCTATGTCTGCTGGACCTGACGGCATGGTAAACATGGGGCTACTTGATGTAATAGGCTAATGTTCAACAAGTACAGATTTCAAATTCTCTTGACCTGGCGCGGCTTTCCCTGGGAGGACTGGGACCTATTGATTTCCTTCACTTTAAGTAACATCCTTATTGTCATTCAAATACAGATTGGTTTAACGTTCAATAGTTCTACTTGCGATGCTATCGCACGCTTAGATTTGATTCACTAGGTAAACCGACAAAAGACACAATACGTGGTCTATTATACGGCATTTTATTTGCTTGTTTGAAACATAAAGGTCTATTATATTTTTGGGGGGGAAATTACACTATCAACATTAATGTATTTTCTTGTCATAACTGATCGTTTTAGTCACACTCTATATTTTTTTTCTTATAAGCGAATTGTGAGAAATATGAGAGAGGGGTCGGGCGAGTAAAACATTAGCTACTTTTTCTCTCTCAGTGTTGCAGTACTTTCTCATGATACTATTCATTGTACATAGGGAAAAAGATGGTACGCTGTTTCATCTAAGAGTCGATGTCGCGATGGTACCTATTTCTAAAAAGCCTGAGCTGGCAGCTAACTTTCTCCATCTCTTTCCAATGCCATCAGCCGAGATGCCAGTTTGCTGCAATTGCATTTAATTCAATTCTGTTTTATAACTGCCACCTTGCTCTTGAAGATGGCCTTAGTTCTATGGAGGATGGACATTGAATTTAAGCATAGTGAATTGTGAATAATATTAATAACATTCATAATAATAATAATAATAATAATAGCAATACGTTGTACTAGTAGTAGTGTCATTTATAGTATTATATTGCCTATGCAGTGTATTTGAAGGAAGTATTTGAAACTACACACAGGATTTGGCTCGTTTTGGCTGGATTTGACTTGAAATTCGACCCCAATTCAAGTCGACTTTCGAATCGAATATTCTAAGCCGAGCTGAAAGATGGCTGCTTCGAGTCGAGTCAATAAACATTCTTACATTTTTTATAGGACCGCGGTGGCTTAGTGGTAGAATGTTCACCTCTGGTGTAAGGGGTCCTTGGTTAGATCCCAGCTTGCGCAAAGTGAGATTTGTGGTGGAGAAACACTGTGTGCATTGATTTTCTCGGTGTATTCCCGTTTCCCATTTTCTACTTTCCCATTTAAATTCATTTCTCAGCACACCGTTTCCTATACCTACCTGACATAAGCGTGGAACGTAGAACTTAAAGATTTAATTTCATTTCATTGAGAAAATTAGTATAATTCATAATCTACATCTTTATAAAGTAACGTGAATAATCACATAGATGTATACTGCTTAAAATTGAATTAAATCACAATTCCAATATTGTGTAACGTCTTAGGCTTCTCATTTATTTACATCGAATTTTTTACTTCTTTTATACTTTATAACAAGAGTGTCAAATGCTACGTAAAACACACCCACCCACCCACCCACGCACACACACACACACACACACACATATATATATATATATATATATATATATATATATATATATATATTGATTAAATTTGGAATAATGGAAACTTTCCGGAACTAACCAACTGGAAAATTGCCAAAAGTGAATATTTTTAACTTTTATGGGACTAAACACGAAATCAAGAAATCCTCTATGTTACTTAAATAGGCCTTTTCTTACATATAATCTCATATTTTAGATACTTACAATTGGAGTAAAAACTTGAAATTCGGTATGCCTGTACATTTTTGTTAGCACTACCTAAGTAAATCAGTAGAAATAAAAAAATGCAAATTTGATTGATTTTACAAGGAACTGAAAAGTCTTTCCAATGTTATTTATATGGAACACCTTTTATACCTCCAAATTATTGAGCACTTTTTTATGGCTACAATTATTATATTTTTTCGTTATTGTAATTTTCGGGATAAACTCACAAGAAAATTGCCTAAAGTTAATAGTTTTAATTTTTAGGGTGTCTACAGAGGGGATGAAGAATTTCCCCATGTTATTTAAATGGGCTTTTTTTGGACTTATAATCTCATGTTTTAAGTACTTAGAATTTGAATAAAAATTTGAAATTCTATATGCGTGTACGTTTTTGTAAGCGTTACCTAAGTGAATAATCAGAAATCAAAATTTCGAACAGTAGAATGGTTATATGGGGAATTGAAAAATCTTACCTATGTTATTTATATGGGACGTTTTCTACACCCCAAAATGTTTAGGCGCATCTGGCAACGTTAGAATGATGACACTTACAATGATTGTAGCTTTCCAGGAATAAGCGAAAGGAAAATTGCCGAAAGTAAATATATTTAATTATTTAGGGGTTTAAAGGGGAGATGATGAAATTCCCGTGATATTTAAATTTGCGTTTTCTTGGGCTACAAGATCTTGTCTTTTAGATAGTTGAAATAGGAAAAGGAACGAAAGATTTACGGATTCAAGAGGTGCTAGACCGATTAAATCAGTGTGTGTGGGCAAAGTCCCCGGATGGGCAGATTGAGGAAATATGAAGGTAAAGTTGAAGAAATTCACTGTAGATGCAAAGGGCGGTAGAGAAGAAATGTGAGGCCGTAGCCCGAGCATAGCCGAGGATCTGGTCGCGGAGCCCGCAGTTAGCCAAGGGCTAGTATGTATATATATATTATTATTAGAAACGGTCGGTATTATTAGAATTGCAAGTTTATGAAAATGAAATGTATAGTAATGGTTGTATATGAAATAGGATTTGAGTAATGGTGTAAGAATTGCCCCAACAACCTTACAATAGTGACAGTTCAAACTCAAAATCTCATTCTAAGTATGTCACTTCAATGTTCATGCTCATGTTTCAAAGTGCTGCCCAAAATGCATTAATATATGAGCCGAAAGCAAGCACATATTTTCGTTGTTCAGGATGTAAAGCCATGAACTACTAACATGGGAGTCCGTGTTGAAATCTCGCTGCAGACATTTATTATAATTTTCCAAAGTAGTCGGTATTCAATTGCTACAAAGCATATTTTCACTTTTGCTGAAGAATGTGAATATCTTCTATTTCTAACAATATATTCTGTTTCTTTCAGTATGTGCAGTTTATTGCTCCAACCGCTCATAAAATAGTACTTTTTATTTGCTAAAAGCTAGAAGCCACTCCTTATTTTGATATGTGTTGCTTGACTTAAAATGAACACTACACAGCTATTTAGTAAGTGATAGATCTAATGTACTATTCTGTTCTACTTTCCTTCATGCAATTTTTACACGTTAAAAAACAAGATTTTACTGAACTTGTAACTTCCTCTAGGTATAAGACATAATCAATGGAAATGTTTTTAACATAACATACTGTACTGTGACTTTTGGCTCAAGATTTCTGGCTATTAGTAGGTCAAGTTTCATATAGCCTCGCTGCTAAAAGATATGTTCAACTTTACATTGAAATGAAATCTTTTAGATTTACATTCCACTGTTATGCCGGCTAGGCCAAAGGAGACGGTGATTATCAGAAATGATTGAAAGGGTGGAATGAAGAAACTCGGAGAACCTCGCCAAAAACCCACGCTCACGGTGTTTGTCCACCACAAAGTTCACTTGGCGCAAACTCGCATCAAACTAAGGACCAGATACTCTACCACTGAGCCACGACGTCTTCGTTTAAACTCTACAAGTCTAAATCTGTTGGTCTTCCTCCTCTCGAAAATTCCCAGTAAAACATCTTCCTCTAGAACAAACCACATCCGCTTTCACATTCAGCAACCGAATTTACTTTCATATTCAAATTCAGATGTCTCGTACCAAAGAAGATGTTAATATTTGTTTTTGTTTAAAAAAAAGTCATTCGACGTCCTTGGTCTTATATTTGCCTTGAAACTTCTACACCTGTATACCCTTTTCTTACAACACATTGTAAAAACATAATTTTAAATATCAGCACCTGAAGCTCGATTCAAACCAACGACAGTCAGAGCGTGTATTTTTATCCGAAATTTTCTATCGTTACTGTTAAATCAGAATATGAGTTGAGTTACTTTTGAGTTTATCGTCCTTTTCAGCAGTGAGTCTATACATAGAATGTGAAAAAATATTGAAACCCTGACTATCACTGGTCCTTAGTATTGCAATTTAAATCCCTATGGGGAGGTAGAAATTTTGTATTTGGGAACATTTTGTAAATTAACAAAATCACGAAATACACTTGCTACATTTTATGAAAAAAAAACAAGAATTTTATATATATATGTGTGTGTGTCTTTATCTGCGCGGAATCGTCAAATATACAGATTAGGAAAACAAAAACAACATGTGTCAAATAATTTTGAAAAAGCTGTGCAATTATACCAAACTCAACAATTATTCCTACCTCCTTCGTGGGTACCGTGCTAACTTTAAAATTTTTAATTGGAATCCACATTTAGGTTCTCCAGACAAAATGATCAATGATTTGACCAAGAATTAAAGACGTCTTCACGGATGGCGCTTGATTAAACACAGAAAAAAGGGGCAAGAAAACGTTATGAAAATATTTGTTATCAATCCCATAGTCAGTGCTCATATGGTTAGCGTGCTGAACTGCGGAATCAGAGGTCTTTAGTTATATCCGCACGCAAGATCAGCCTTTTGTTTTCTGAAATAATAATTTTATACATTTTGGCTTCAATTAGTAATTCAAGTTACACAATACAAATTTCGATTATTGTTTAGCGAAGTAGCTTTGTGAAGTGGTACTTAGCAATAGGGTTATTAAGATTAGAGGTCATATTGCTATTTGCAACAAATACAAACCATTTTTGTGTCAATTTGTATGTTTTTGCAATTTAATAAATTACGTATAAGTGCATTATTTTTAACGAAGTTAAAATGTATGAATTTATTATTTGAGTAAAAATACACATAAAACTGTTACTTTGTGCGGAAGTAGATATCATGGCCCCTGATTCCATCGGCCAATACGCTAACCGTATGAACACACAGCTGGGGCCTGCCAATCCACATTTTCGTAACGTTTTGGTTCCCTCCTCTTCCTTTGTCTATTAATGTGCCATCCGTGAAGGAACTGTCTTCAATTCTGAAAGAAATCATTCTCTTTTATGGAGAATCCAAATATGCAATAAGAAATGGGGCAGTACTCCCGAAGGGGGTGGCATAAAGGCTTGCGTTTGGTATCCTTGAACAGATTTTACAAAACTATTTAACACATGTTGTTTCCTTTTTGCTGATCTATATATTTCACGAGATATTTGACCAATCCGGGACTTTTCGGGTCTCTATATACAGATAGGGGGAAAGAGAGACGCGGCTCTTATGTGAGTGGAGACCTTTTGGTAGTGGCTAAAACCCCTATAATTTCGTGGATCCACCCATGTATGTTTATCTATAATATAGACGGTTGGTTTCAGGTTGATATTCATATCAGAAATATATTCTCTCTAAACGTACTAGGGTTTCTCTTGCCATGATCCATTTATGCTTATCCCCTTGGGGGCAGGATAAATATTTCTACAACTATGCAAAACCTATTTCAATTAAAACAAATATTCTCATACACTTCTTCTGGTCGCAAGCTAAGTAGTGTTACTTCCTAATTAAATTGAATTTATAAATAGTTGTATTTTACGTATCAGATAATATACATGATATATATATATATATATATATATATATATATATATATATATATATATATATATATATATATATATAGACTAAAAACGAAACTGCAAAATGGTTATCACAAATTTTAGAATTGCGATCTAACTGCATTTCGAGCAGTAGTCTTCTGTATGGTTAATTGTATTGTTTTATATTTTAAAAAAATATAATTTACAATAACTATTTTTAATCGAAAACCAAGTATATACATATACAACAGAAACATGAATTCCTATTTAGGATATGTGGTTTTAATTTGATATTAAGTTAGAAATTTATATCAACCTTAGTAGTAGTAGCATTTCCATAGCGTCATTCTCGTATACAAACGGATGGTGAATAAAAGGGACAAAAATTTGAAAGCTAACAGTTTATCTGATTTTGTATTTAATACCACTCCAAATACACGAAATATAACTAGCGATCCAAACCATTAAGCATCATTACTAAAATTACAAACGCCTAGCCAATCCCACATTTTTCTCTTAAGTTAATTGATTCACCGAACACATCTCATAAGGGCAAAATAGATAATGGAAAGAATCTTGGGGCCATGTTGTGCGAAATAATAGTGCACGTTCAAAGTATTAATAATACAAACTGGGAGAGCAAAACAGTCAGAAACAACGAAGTAAAGAAGTGTTAAAATTTGCGACTCATATATGAAAGTTTAATATATGAGAGGATGGATTATGTTATCTAATGACGGCATAGCAGATTTAGGAGCATCTACAATTCACGTGCAAAAGGTTCTGGGTTGTATTTCCATTTTAGACATTTTTGCTTAACCAATAAAATAGTCATCAGTAACTACAAGTAAAATATTAATTTACCATATGTTTATAATGCATAAAACAATAGAAATATTCAAACAAGTTATAAAACGTATTATTTCTTGTTAACTAAAAAAATGTAATCTATTTGGCAAATATATTGATATTCTGAGGTATATTATGGTTATCATAGTTGCGTAAAATATGTTCTTGGAGGTTAGTGTCTATATTTGTGGACAGTGTGCGAATTACTTGGAGGATGAAGAGAAATTCATTTTGGTAATACTGGATATATGTTATAACCAGGGGCGTCATTTCAGACAATAGTACGGAAAACTATAACAGTTGTAGCCAGAGGCACCATTTATGGGAGCAAGAGGGGACAATTAGCCCCCAAGAGTTTGAGGAATTTATATGGTTTAATCGATTTTTTACTAATATACTAGTACAAAACGTGAAAGTCGTATGTCAGTGATGCCCTTGTCCTCTCAAGCAAAGTCTGAAATGATGACGCTGGTTGTAGCATATATCCATTGTTACCAAAAGAGATTTCCCTCTCATATCCCTCGTACTTCGCAGTTCGTAGATATGGGCGCGAAACATCAAGAAATTTTTTTACACAACTACTGTTGTAACCATAATATATCTATTGATATCAATATATACACTGATACATCAGTTTTATGCATTATATTTAAATACTTGTATTGTTTTATGCATTATAAACGTATGGTGAATTAATAATTTACTTGTAGTTACAAACGGCTCCTTTATTGGTATAAGCAAAAATGAGTTTAGCATTAATCGAACCACGAGACCTTTTGCGCATAAGGTGTAGAACTACTTACTCTGCCATTTGATAACTTAATGTGTCCTATGATACATGCAGGGAGTCAGGAACTTTAAAACTGGTTTTCTTGCTATTACGGTCTAGCAGTTTGTAATATTGACACGTTAAATGTGCACTACTACCTGCGGAAAGATGTCTCCGAATTTCATTTACCAAAATCTGCTTTTTCCTTGTGAGTAATTTCTGTATGTTTCCTTTTCGGTTATACACGTTTTACAATTACTTCCAGCAACCTTGAACGATAGGGACACGAACACACACACACTGAGAAAATTTAAAAATTCCAAAAGTTTTCTCACCAAGAATCGAGCCCGGGAGCCTGCACCCCACAAACGCACGTGTTAGCCACTAGAGCAATAAAAGGCAAGTTATAAAGCCGGCGAATTTTAATAATTCTACTATAAATCCTCGAGATATGCACTTGTAATACATTGAATGATTTATTCGAGAGAGGCAAAGTACTTTACATTGAATGTTTTTCCTTTTTATCGTTTTTATTCTTTGTATTTTTCGCACATTACATGAAAAAGCAAATACATTTTTCGCTACGGTGTCTAGAAATACTATTTAATTGATCATAAAACGGAAATCTGTTGGAAAAGTAATATGGGGTAATATGTGGTTTTCTATTTTTATGCCGATTTCATTCGTAGCTAAGTGGTTAGCGCACGCACCTTTGAAGTAAGAGACCAGGTTCCCGATGTGAGCTGATGTGGTTCGGATTTCACGCTAGTCAGTACGTAATCATCTCAAATAGCCTCTCTGCTCAGAGGGACGTTAAACTCAAAATCAACTCAACATTATTTTTATACCATCAATAGAAGCAAGAAATAGACGATACTATCCTCGTAAAAAACATGCACTTATTTTTTTGGCATATAGTTCAAAGTATCGGAATATTTGCGACATAAATTACAAACGCTTCAATAAAAAGAAGCTTTGAGAACATTAAGAAGCTTCAAACGTTCAAATAGCTTTATGAAAGTCCAGATTGTAAATAACAATAACTTTTTAGGCTGTCATTAAAAATACACCCATATATTTTTTTATCTCCTTCACATACTCTCTCTCTCTCTCTCTCTCTTTCTGCATATGCACAGTGTATTGCAATATGTATCAGGATCATGAACAATTGTCATTTTGGACGTGTGGTTTAAGATTGGTATTCAAATCAGAAATCTGTTCCCATTATAACAATGTTAAATTTCCTCATTTTTCCGTTGGCGTATATACATGATGACACAGTGAATAAATGTGATTGAGCTTTGAAACGTGAGAGTTCATCTGCTTTTTTTAAGCACTTTAAAACAGGACTTTATATTTAAAAAGATGTTTCCATAATTGAAAAAAAAACTTCCCTAAAGCAGATTTGAACTACCGTCCTTCGATGCTATAATTGCAAAAGCACTAGTAAACTTATGAAGTATTACTTTGTAATATTACTAATATATCGCTCAAAGCGCAGGGTCACACTTGAAGTATTAAATAGTCATTTTCTCCCTATTCAGTAATTTCAAGTGAATATATTGAATGATTTTGCATATTGGAACTGTGAGTGAAGTGTGAATTGCATATTCAACACAGAAATACATAGTTGTGTTCAGTTCATATTTATGTTCAATAACTTCGCATGTCAGTGAATGTTCCTAATGTTGCAACGGGATATTCTTCGCGTAATTGTTTCACAGACTAAGGTTTCATGAGAATAAAGTATTTTGCTTCTAAGTTTCTTATTTTGCTGTATTTTTCTCAAAAATTATAAATACTTATCCATTACTACACTGCTATGTTAAGGAAGCAGAAAGAAGCGATTATTAGTTAAGAAAACTGACTTGTGAATGAAAATGTGAAAGTTATGGTATATGCGAACTTTTTTCTGGCGGATGAAAAACTTATATAATTCATTTTGCGGAATAACTTATATATTTCATTTTCTTCAAGGAATAATTTATTGTTAGAAATAATCAAATAACTTATGTTTTATTTTGAAATTTAGCTTTATAACTCTTAAAGAAACAAGATAAATTTTTGCCATACCTTATCTTCTTATTTCTAGTCGAAATTCATTTTTAATAACGAAAGTAACGGGAATATTTTTGCTTCAGTTTATATGCTTTAGTGAATGTATGTACATCAGCACTCTTTGAATAACAGATGGAGTCCGGGGTTCGATCCCAGCCTCCGCCAAGTGAACTTTGTGACGGACAAACACCATGTGCGTTGTTTCCTCGGGGTACTGCCGTTTCCTCCCACTTTCTTCATTCCACCACTTCATTCATTACTCATCATCACCGTAATAGGCGTGGGACGTAAAACTCAAAGATTTCATTTCATTTTTTGATTTGTTTAACAGTTATGATCCATAATGATAAGACATCCGAACTGTAATTTAAAATTTCTCCTTGGAGCGACGAAAGTTAACCCTAGTTTGCGTCTGTGTATTGCCTTTATCACTGTACATGGTTCTGAGCTACACTAAGAATTGTCTCAGTGATCGTTACAGTTAAATTTGAAGGTATTTTTTATAATAACTACTCCGTGTCTTGGTACAATGGAAGGAAATTTGTTTCCTCTTTTACCCAAAAAAATTATGAATCTTCTTTTCAGTGAATATGTATCCATTACGACAGTTCTTATGAATTTATGTCGCTTTACTTTTGTGCATTCTTTTTCTTGTTTACTTGTAATGCTGAAATATTTCATTCGACAATTTCCTTACAATTGGTATTAACAATTTCGAAAAATATTTCAGAAGACTTTCAAATTTCTTTCCCTGATTATTTCCGTTGTATGATTTCACATATGGCATACTGCATGTATGTATGAAATCATATGGATGTATAATTTCACATATGATTTCACATATGATTTCACATATGACTACTTTGCTGCTTTTTTCAATTGAAATACATAATATTTCGGTCATCTTCAAGTAAAAAAAAAACAATGTTCTTTTAGAAAGGTTTCCAACTTATGGAAATGTACAAAGTTACCTCTGGAGGATATTCTACATACCTTTGTTCTTTTGTTTTAAAATAAGAAATTTGTTTTAATTTGTTATTTCTGTTGTACTACTCTGACCTTATGTAAGTTTTTCTGTACACCGTTATAATGATGTTTACTATCAAGAGCGTAACTGGAAGCTCATCTGGTATTATCAATATAAACACAAGACTGAAAGATTTGTAGAAACCATCTGATTAACAACGTCTACAAATATTTTTTATTTACTTTTTCTTAATTTTGATAGTTATTATTTGTGCGAGAGATTTATGTTGCTCATTTTTTTAAAAAAATAAATTTAGTTTTTAGTTCGCAAATTATGCATTATGAATAGTTATCTAGTTTTTGTGAAATGAAATGCTATTACTGTACTTGCTTCAGATCTGGTCATATAGAATTCTCAGTAATATTCCCTTTTCCTCTAGCATTTCTCATCAACATGGTAATTCGTTAGGTTTTGTTCCATATTTTAAGAATGTGCTTATACACTGGAAGTAATCATGTTTAATTTGGGGCCATATTGCATTCCATAAAATGTAAAGTTAATCAATATTTGTGTTTCTATCATTTGTCAAATACTTTATGAATTTCATTATCAACGCACAAGCCTGAGAATATTCTTTATCTCTATAATTGCACAATCGCGCCTGTTGTGATTAATTAATACATCAGAACAAAGATAACCCAATGAAATCAATTTCCGTGGATAAAACACAATGAAATGAATTTCTTGATGATATAACTTTTCAGCAAATCTTCTACTGATTCAATAATAGGAGATCAGTAATGAAGTAAGTTAATGGTTGTTCAAATTTTAACTTTTCATTTCACAATCAAGATGAGTAACACATCTTCGTTTGGTGTGAGATGAACAATCTGAACAGGCTCTAAAGATTAACGTTCATATTAGAATGTTTGTTAAAGTATCAATATTCAATATGTGAGTACTGTTATATCTGTAAATTTAAATATCCCAAATGCCCTCGTTTTCAATGTTAGCAACTCAAGCTGCATAGAATTGAATTTTCTATGTAGGTATAACAAGAAGAAACACACACGCACTCACTCACACACACACACACATATACATATATATATATATATATATATATATATATATATATATATATATATATATATATATATATATATATATATATATATATATATGTCAAGAAGAATAAAAGATTCGCTGTAGCAATGATTTGAATGCTGAATCATACTGCCGAAATTAAATCTAAAGAAGTGCATAGGTGATTCAAACAGGCAACTTTGATTACATACTATTTCAATGCAATATTTACAGTACATTTTGGGACATGTATAAAAATTTTCGCATTTGCACTTCTCCGATGTATCGTTTAAAATCTAAACTGTACCTGGTCAGTAACAAAATGAAAATGTAAAACTGATTATTAACTACCTTAGGAAGGCAGATAATAGATAAAAGGTTCCCTCCCATTTCCTATGTGTTTACTTCTCCCACCTCCTTTCAAAGTTGAAAAACAGTGTTTTCATTTTTAAAAATATGAAAAAAAAAACATTCTGGCACCGAAATAATCTACATGTTTCCCACTTTATACAAATTATAACTACCTTACAATTGCAATTGTGGTACAGCTGAAAATTTTATGTTCAATTAAGACAAATATGAATATCAATGCACCACTATAAACTTATAACAGAAGTAACAACATGAATCTTGTTTTAATAGAAAAACAATCGACATGTAAATTGTAGGAACTGTAAGAAAAATTATTTTATGGAAAATGTAATATTACGATTGCCAGGAGGATGGAGAAAGGAAAAAGCGCTGTTATACCATACCTGACACAAGGATTTATCTATCTTGTTTCATAGAGACAGCCTCGAAGCAATTTTTCCATGCTTCAAATGCAAAAGATTTGGGCTTACGCCAAGCCAGTTCTAAGTTCTGCTTCGGTGTGTTAATTGCACTCGCTCATATTGAACATATCTTGCAACAAGATGACCAGAGATATACCAGCGAAATGTACCAACAGTAAAGACTCTTATTTTTCTAATTATTGTAGATGTTCGCGAATACAACAAATTCTACAGGCACAATGGAAAACAACACCAGCAAGCACAATCTCACCTTCAGCACCTCTCTAAGACACCATTGCTGCATCCACGTCAAGGCATGAGTATATAATGTCATGGATTATTGCAGCTTCACAACTAAGAGATAATAATTCATACTCTGAAGACATCATCCAAACAATTAATGAACTTCTTCAACTTCTGAAGGATTTAAACCTGACCAACATAGTATACACGCCACATATTTTCCTTGCCAAAGATGAAAGCCACTCCAGATATGCTCAGCAAATTCAAACTGCACCTGATTTCTTCTCTCAACCATTACTATGAAGTGAAGAAATCTCCTCAGCACTTTAGCACTTCATTGTTTATTATAATATGCATTTTCTTGTTTTTAATTTTGTATTGTTCTGTATTAATATTTTATGATTTTAAATTCTACCCATTCAAATCCATCCATACATAAGTCTATTGTTGAAACAACCAAAAATGAATACGTATAGTTGAAGCAAAGGCGTTATCTTCTGCGGCTCGCTTATTCTCAGATGGAAATGAAATTGGACTTTAAAATAATAGTCCTAGTTTTCGTTACATGTGTGTTATGTGAACTTTGCAATGAGCAGGTGGAAATGAAGAAGTTCTTGCTTTGTGAACAAAGTTTGAAAGAAGGTGAAATAATTAATCTGCGTGACGGAGGTAAGAGGTCTCTTATTGAAGGCAGTTTGAAAAGGAATAATTCATCACATCTCTTATTGGAAGAGCAAGATGTGTCATTTATTGTCCATTCCTCATGTAAGAAGGAATACGCGCAAGAGATAGTATTAATGTTCATTTTGCTGAAAAGTTGCAAGGTACATCGTCTGAAAGGAACCTCAAGTATGTGGACTTTGATTTTATAACTCAGAATTCATTGTTCGGAACCTATACCTGTAACTAGTATTTCGTCTTTGAAATTGAGAAAAAGGCATGAAACGTTCGCACTATTGAAGTTAGAGATGCCATTTCAAAAAGAGTTGATACGAGGAATGATCAGTGGTGAACAATTGTGGCAAGCAGAATGCGGTCAGTAAAGATATACTTGGTTGCGTCTGAAGGACAGACTCGTGTTATCTGCAGCAACCAAATTCGTACAAATAACTTTGATACGTATGTTGGTACACCTATTACATTTTCGTCTGGTTTTGTAAAGGGTATGGCTCAGAAAATGGTAGGCCTTGGCTGGGAAATTATAATGAACGGTCATAGCATTTTCATTTGTTTTGGTCTTTGTAGCTCTGCATGAATAGTTTTAAGTTACTTTCAAAAGAGATCAGTGAAACTTCACGAATCACAATTCTTTTTGACCAGAAAGCAAAGAATTTCTGTAGCATTGAAACTATACTGTTGAAGAAAAATGCCCGAAGATCTTCGAACATAATTGTACGTATGTGTTTGAGTGCAATACTTTATTTCCAAATAGCAGTAGACGCATTATTAGTTTGACTTCAAAGGCTTAGTACATTTCAGTTGACCTAATAATATATGAGTGGATTCTTACTTGTAAATAAGTGCTTTCACATTGTGGGTCCCGACAAACTTCACAAAAGGAGAGAAAAAAATAAACAAACTGGAAAAATGATTGACAACACACCGACGAATATGACTGTGTTTGTCAATAAATACTTCAATTCTAAGTCTGGTTTTATTTAAAATTCCACTAATCGCTGGATCTGCTACTATGCGACATTCTATTCTTCCCAAAGCTAAACTCTTCCGTAGAAAACATATTTTAGTTCGGTTGAATAAATTGTCAAAAATGATAGATCTACGTCAACTTACAGCAAATAGCTTGCAGTATTATTAACAGCCATATAACCGATTGCATAAAAGAGTATGTCAATGTCAAAGAGAAGTGCTTCGAAGGTAATGACTAGGACATAATGCGGCAAGTACCAGATCTTACGTGTGTATCAAATTTTTGTGGTATACCTCTTACAGGTAACTTATATTAAGAATGAAAGTGAAATTATCTGTAAATGAACACTTTTGAACTTACAGTAAAAAAATTCTCCATACAGATCTATTTGTAAACTGAGAAATAGAACTAAGATTTTGTTCTAATATTGTACTCTTTATATGTGTATTTGTCTTTCAGCCGATGCGATACGCTGTTTCAAAACTGCTCATTGAACGGGCTGGAAGGTGATTGCTGTTCGTTTTTAAGAAACTCTACATACGGAGAATTTAGCTGCGTATCAGGGAAAATTTCGGATTTCAGGCAAGTTGAATATGATTCCCAGATATAAAATGAGTTATTCCAGCAAATTTGATTATCTACCCTATTTTGAAAATTTGTCTTTCGCTCTGAAGCAAAGTAGGAACAAAATGGTCTTTCCTAGTAAGATAGTGAAATCGGCCCTTGATCCAAATTGCGTCGTTATCAACCCAACGGGTTACCCTTGACTTAAAACTAAATCAAAATTTTTTGACCCCATAGGCCCCTCCCTCTTACCGAATTACATTATACCAAATCATATTATATATGCTCAAAATTGAATATCTTTTAATTTCGGTGGAGTTGGTCGAAATGTTTTGAAAAATTTACAGGTTGATATCCGATTGTCATCCAAGTAATTGGTAGTACCTCTACAATAACGATGTACGTGGAGTTATTTCGATTCAAGGTGAAATATAGAAATAAAAGGTGTACTTGTTTCTTCACTGCCTCTAGTGCGTATTCGAAACGTCAGTTGTGGGAAGCGAGTCGCCGTTTCCCGATGCAGGAAACGGAGAGCGCCACCGTGTGAGGCCAGTGAAGCCAGCGCTGGCAGATTCGAGGAGATGACGTGATGTGTGTCTAACTTTGTCGTGCAAGAGTAGGTTGAAATGGAAGCAGTGTTACGAGACCTATTTGATGTTTCTGTTCCAAAATGGAAACAATCGAAGCAGCCGAAGAACGACAGAAGGGGAAGGGACGCAAAAGAATGGAAAATTGTGAACTCTGGCTAAGAATTGTTTGAAGGTGCCCTCATCTTCAGGACCCAAAGATGGTGGAAAAACTGGGGAAAACATGTTTGTTTTCAGTTTTCGTTGCTATTGACAATGTTGCCATCATTTTCAGGCCTTGAAAAATATAATTTTTACCTAAGGGTATAGAAAAATATTAACCAAAAAAATCTGCTACATTTCCCCGTCCTCCAAATTTTACTTACAATTTTTTGAAATTTTCAACACACAAAAGAACAAAGAAAATGAGCATCAATGGTTTTGGAAAAATGAACATATACACCTAGGTAGTATCTACAATCTGTGATACTTTCAAAATATTTCGACCACTTCACCGAACTTAAAAAAATGAGCATGTATGATACGATAATTCGGTAAGGGGAGGGGGTGGGGGTAAAAATGTTTTGAGGTAGTTTTAAGTCAAGAGTAACCTTTTGGGTCAACAATGAACAACGGCATTTTTTTTATCAAGGGCCAATTTCAATATCTTACTAGGGGAGACCCTTTATTCATGAAGCTCTGTTTTATATTCAACTTAGATTATAATACTATTCCTAACTGATTCAAGTAAATTAATGTTTTTAGGATTTAATAATAGTTTATTACAAAAGATTCAATACTTTAAGAGCATATATATATATATATATATATATATATATATATATATATATTGTAAAATTTATTTAAATACACCTTAATTATATATATTTATATTTAATGATAGGAAAGTATTTATTCAAAAAATTTACTTTGAGAAATAAACAATTGTTTAATGTACACATAAGGTATTAAGTAGTACTCTTATTCAATGTTCTGTGTAAGAAACGTATTATTTCAGAGTTAATCGACTATCTTCTAACAGACTTGAGGCTCACTGTTCCTAGTACATTTCTGGCCATAAAACTCTAGAGTGCCGTTCAGAATTTAAGCCCAAAGTCTTGAATTTAAATTCTTTCTTCCCTAGGATCTCCCAATAGTGGAAATGTAATTATTCGTTATTGTGTTACAATGGGAGAACAAAACTTAACATAAACCATCTAAATATTAGTTTTAAGTAAACATTAAAGTGGTATGTACAATACGACTTTAAAATTTGACCAAAAGGACGATAAACTTTAAAGATTTGTGCATTAGATGATAAGATAAAAGACTGTGGAAAATACAACGTTCACCGAAGAATAACAGAAAAGAAAGGAGCAAAACAGTAAACGTGCGCTCTTCGTTTCATGGAGAAAGTAATGAATTCCCTTTACAATGTTAATTTCCTACAAATCTTATTCTTATAAATCACAACGTCTTCTCCTCTTCTCTGTAACGTTTAGCCCCGCGGGGGAGACACATGTTTGATTCCAACAGAATCCTATGTGGTTCTGTTCCACCCTAAGGAGCAGATGCTAGTGTTATATAACATGAGCATGAAGTTTCCTGATCTCGTTCCCTTTTACTACTACAACATTTTCGAGGTTTCCTACCTCTTTGATAAAATTTTATTAAATTGTGAGTCAGCGTTGTGTCCAAGAAAGGAGTAATTAACACAGACTCGCCATTAAATTTTGGAAATTGCTATCATATGAAGGTATAGGATCCAGTCATCAATCTCGTTAATTTTCATAGATATAAATTTGTCAAAATTAGTCTCTGAATTTTTGAACGAATTTGTATAGATGCACCAATTCCCTTTCATGTGACATTATTATGTAATTATGAAGGCACATTTTTTGTCGCTAAATTCTGACTACTTTTGTTCAAATCTTATTGTTTCATTGTAACAAGCAATATCATACTGATCAAACCAGATAGCCATGAGATTTATTACGAAACAGTGTTAATAGTTTGAAGGATTTATTTAAGAATCAGCGTTTAGTACTTCAGCTCACTCAGTAAGCGCTCAGTTGATGGAAAACGTAATCTATAGTTGTTTCAGATTTTTATTTAAACTGCCCCGATTCTTTAGGAAATGTTTACACTTTTAACTTTTTCAGTGAGTGCAAGAATTTACAAACTAAAAAATTGAACTAAAAGATGATTTGCATTTAAAATTTTCAAAACGAGAAATTTTTAAACCTGATTGTAAAACAAAAACCAATAAATTCAAACACCAATTGTCGAACTCAATATTTTAAAATTAAACTTTGGAGCACAATTTTCAAATCAAACATGTATAAAACAACATTTCAAAACTAATAGTTTTCAGTATTTAAATATTCAAACTTAAACGTTTCAAACTGGAAACGTTCAAAGCAAAATTTGTAAACGAAGGTTTTGAAATTAATAGTGTCTTTTTTTAGAAAAAAGAAAACAATTAGTGTTGTTATTTTCCGAAAAAAAGTATAATGCAACAGTAGGACATAAAATGACGAAGAGATAGAAAATTTGTTTTCCAATCATTGGGAATCAATTACGAAGTATTTATTTTCTCATACAATATGAAGATTTGGAAAATTGTCAACGTGAGATCTTGCAAATGAGAAAGCTGAATGTATGATTTTTCAGTCTTGCAGACGTACTCAATAAGACAAAATGAAGCAAAATATTATCCTAAATGTTGATTATGATATTTTCCTGAAAAAAGCAAATTGTCATTGACTAACATATATTATTTTTTATCGCACGAAAGAGTAAAATAAAATTATGGAAACTTATCCGTAGAAGAGAGATGTGGTGGAATATTTATCTTCGCTCTGTAAACAGTTTGTATTGTATTGGTACTTCCTCGTCATTGGTTTGAACGAACTTAGTGTGATGATGAAGACGAAATATGTATGATTATTCTTCACTGGAAATGATCTAACTAAGTACTTTTTCTTTTCATCTTCTTTGTGCTCTACTTTTTTTTTTACGTAACCATAAAGGAACCGTATTAAAGAGGCCAATATCCTTGAAATACCGTTTAGAGTATATAATGCTTATATTTTTCTTCTTATCGACATGTTTTGTGTGGAATAGTGGTTCTCACTTGTCTACGGCATTGATTTAAAGCGATTTCTCTTAAACTACTGAAATTAAGTTGTTGTCATGCCTGATTGCTTAACGTGAATCCTCTTATCTTGCGTACATAGCTAGTGAAGTTCGTGCCAAGATTAATTACTTGAAAATAACAATTTATGTGTGAAACACTAACATAAGTTTTAATGTCTTTCCGTTCACCGCGTTACTTCATTTTATCTGTCATTGACATTAAATAGGTTGTTGATTCAATAGTTTCTTGTCCTGGCTGTTGTGTAAATATCATAGAATCAGTGCGTAGGTACAACCACGTTCTTCCAACATTTCATAGCACTAGTACAAATCTAAGTCGTTCTTGACATATTGTAATCGCCTGGAGGACAAGATTGGCACTCCCATTCTGTACAGGTACATGTTCATTTTAGTCCCAGAAGGCATGCAATTTTGTAATATTGATTGGAATGATATGATGAACTTCAAAATCTGCTAAAAGTTAATTTCTCTGTCTCTCTCTCTCTCTCACACACACACGCGCATATATATATATATATATATATATATATATATATATATATATATATATATATATATATATATATATACATGATTTGCGAATAATGCTGGTAGGTAAAGTTGGGACGCTACGCTACCTTACACAACAAAAAAATTAAAGAAAACTTTCACAAATTTTGTCGAGCAGATTCGTTTCAATTTTCCTAGGATTTAAAGCAATTCCTCCACAGTCAAAAATGGTTTATATAAATTTGGTTTTATCTTTCTTAATGACACGTGTACTTTGCACTGCAGAAAATTCCGTTTTTAGTTTGGGAAAAGTATTAATATATTCGGTGAACATACATTCCTTTAAGTATTGGATTATATTGTCCATAGTCAGAAATTTCAAATATTTCTACGGTATGATATCCCAACTCTATGGGAAGACGAATGTTGGTGATGGGATGTTCTTCAGTTTTTTGTCAGACTATTTATAGGTATCATATCCTCATCGCCTTGAATATAAACTCTTGGACGATATGTAGGATATTACCAGACTTTTTGGTTTAAGGATACAAGATAACGATATCAAAATATTTTATTTTTGTCGCTTCATTTTGACTAGTTTCGTGAAATGCTTTTACAAGATTGGTTCTGCTTTAAACACGTTATATATTTGATGCAACAGTGTACCATTCACGTAGGAGTGTTTCTTGAGGTACATTGCCACTCGTATGCGCTTCTTCAAGATTTGTACAAATTGATTCATACATTTTATGTACGTACACCAGCAAATGTACATTTCCACTTCAAAATTTCATATCCTGCAACATTAGACGTCCTGTATAGTAGTAACGTTGGCTGGTTGAGAACTACATAACGCGTTCTACAAGTCGCTAGTTTGCTTGGAAAATGTCAGTGTAGTAAACAGAAAAAATTAATTAATTAATTAATTAATTAATACAAAAATGCCCATGCCTCTGAACGAATAAAACATCGGCTAGAATGCACCGTTTAATATCTACAGAGCGAATGATAGTATGAGAGAGTTACAATAAATCTTATATAACTTCAGACATACCAAGAAAAAAAAACAATATTGGTCAAACAAACATTTTATTTCACAAGTTACAGTATTTAGTAAAATCCTTGAATGTTTTGCATTATTCGTTTCAACGTTAACTTCACTTTTCTTAATTCTCAGTTTTAATTTTTCTACTAAAATTTTATGAAAAGAAAGATATCAGATCGACGGGATATGACTCTTATATTTGTTTTGCAAAAATGTCTTATTATCAGCAAAACCATCGTCGTTTCTACAACTTTTTTATATAAAAAAGTGCCATTCTTATGTGTAATTTACACAACAAAGCTAACAATAATATTATCTGACGTAATATTGTTGCTGTCTAGAGTGTTCGCAAAATGAAATAGAAAAAGGAAAAGAAAAAGAAAGAAAGACAATTTATGAAATTAAAAACTTGATGTACAGCAAAGGTCAGTTCAATTTGAAACACCACTGCAACAATAAAAAGCATTCATATGTTTCAAATCTGAGAAATAATCATATTTCGTGCACACATAACACGAGATTATGTAATTTAATCCCGAAATAATAATAAAACAGCTTTTATTGGAGGTATATACGATATCAAAATAAAACTAATCTCTCTCCTGTAATAAGTCGTATATATCTTTCATTATCTCTTGCTATATTCTAAGTAAATGAGAACTTTAATTTCGTAAAGATGAATAAACAAAAAACTTAACTAAAACAGCACCAAATATGAATACCGATGGATGTTTCTGATAATATTTTAATAGTTTATTACCCATGTGCGTCTTGATAGGTATTCAATTAATTACGCTGAAATCTAAATGAAACACCTTGTGTGGTAATATAATACACTACTATATGTCACAAAAATTTTTGTCGCGGTTCTACATTGTTTAACCCTTCTTGGAATCGATGTTAGGAACAACCAGTCCATACAAAATGTATCCACTTCCTAATTGCATTATGTTTAACAAAATATTCAAGTAACATGTATGAATAAAATCGTTATTTACAATTTATTTTACTGAAAATCAGAAGAAAATTTCATACAACTTGCAAGAACAAATTAAAATTGTTGTATTGATGTAGAATTGATTTAAACTCATGACCTTCAGGTTTCTAGAGCACTGCTTATAGATCGTGGACAATTTTTGGACTACTGCTGAACTCTCCTAACTTCAGCGTCATGTTCATCAGATTATAGACGGAGAGAGAAGGAACAGAAAAATAAGTTTGAATTAAGAAGAAAGTAATTTAAGAGAAGCGTCTTGTGTGTTAATGTAATAAATTACTATCTGTCACAAAGATTTGTTTTGCGGATATACCTTGAGCGGTGAAAATCTGTCTTCAACATTGAGAAGACGTTTAAGATCTTTCCGATAACGTTTTTAAGCGATGTTCATTTCTTTTATCGAGTTGAAAAACAATGTTGTAGAGTATCAGGGCTGTCTTTAACGTTGGAAGGCAGGCAGGTTTGTGGCTTATTATGTGGGACGTCAATTTCATCTCATGTTCCTTTGTGACAATCGGACAAAAATAATCATATTTCTCCCCAAAACACATTTCAAATCTGACTATTGGCGGGATAGTCCCCCTGGTTCCAAGATTGGAGGAAACATGCCCCCTTCATCTCCACCTAGATTGGCACCAGTGCCAGAAGTCGACGTTCTGAGTCGTGTTGGACATAAGTATCCGACCAAGTAATAGGTAATGCTTTGAAACCAAATGCAGAAAATTATAATGTAATCTGTCATATCTGTAGATTGGAACGGAATTAAAACAAAACTGTTAATCAGAAGTTTAGGAATAGCACGAGTAATTAATATAAACTGTACTAAACATTATTGACTTATATCATCATTAAATATACACGAAAGACTTTTCGAAACGAAGAATCATAATGTAGGGATTTGTGAGCGGAAACAAAGAAACCTAATGTAAATGCCCCAACGACGAAACTGTTACAGCGTGGGAATTGCGGTTCAGCGATGAAGACGTTCGACCCGTAATCTGAAGGACGTTGGGTTTTATCCTAGGAGGACAAGTAATTTTTTAAATTTAGAATTATCGGTTGTGGTTTAACGTCGATGACACATGTTTTGTTATCTTCATATATTCGAAACCCGGATGTAGCAATACTTAAACTAACAAATCTTCAGTAATTATAATACATCCTGGAATCCAATAACATTACATAGGAAAGTTTTCTAGTTAGCTTTAATGTGTAAATAATACATAATAATAATAATACCTTTAAAAATATAAAAAAATATTATGATTGTTGATAACAATGTTCCGTCAAAATAAAAATGAAAGTCAAATAATCTAGCAAGACGTGATATTTTTCGTAACGTTTTAGTAGAAATATTAAAACTGGTAACTAAGAAAAATGAAGGTAACATCGAAACGAATATGTTCAACATTCGGAGATTTTATTAAATACTGTAACCTGTGAATAAAATAAATGTTTGTCCAACATTGATTTTTCTTTGGTATGTCTAAGGATAAATAAGATTTCTTTGTTACTTTCTCATGATGTCAATCCCTCTGTTGTTACAAACGGTGTCATCTCCGAATTTTTTCTCGTTCAGAGCCATGGATATTTTTTTTTATTTTTTGCTGTTTGCTACACTGACATCTTTCGAACAAACTAGTTTGCTTGTAAGATGCCTTATGTAGTTTCCAACCAGCCAACCTTAACAATATTCTTGTTTGTCTAACGTTAGAGGATATGAAAATTGGAAAATGCACTTTTGCGCGCGTGTGTGTGGGTGTACAATAGGGTGGGTCGTTTTGCCACTTTTTTTTCGGAACGAAATGTAATACCTGGCAAAAGTGACCCACCCACATGGACATAACAGGTATAGATTTTTTTTCAAATCAGATAATATCTTCTGTGAGAACTATTGCCTCAAAGTTTCAAAATTTCACTGAAAATTACAAAAAATACCAAAATTGTTCATGAATTTTAGTTATGTTAAAGTAAACATATTTTTGGATTTATATCTGCCAGATGCTATCAAAACTGACATTCAAGTCTCAAAATACCAGTTATATGCCCCAGAGGTGGGATAGGGGTGCCTCATCTGGGGCCCGAAAAAGGGGGCAAAGTCAGTACAATCAAGCGTTTCTACAGCTATTTTCGTCCTTGCCTTTTCCTTCTACTGGTGGTTCATAGTGGTAGCAGAGCATCGTTATTTTTCACCATGACACTCCCACCCCTCCACCTCACAATAGAGTAAAGTATACAAATATGGAATAGTACTACTAATATGGAATACCGACCTATAGCGGATATATGGTGCTACCGCGTAGGGGTGATAGGTGCAGACTGTTATAGAGTTACGGATATTACGCCACAGCTGAGTAGAAGGTGTTAGACGAAAGAACCAGTGTGATACAGCTGTTGATACTTTTTTCTTGTTACTGAGTTTTCTGTAGGTAAGTTTTCAGTGGAGTAAATTTTATTCTTAATGAATTTCAATTGTTGTCACTTTGTATTTTGAATTTCGACAAATGTCAACGATCATTTTCGTACAAAGTAGAAAACAGTTGAAGTGTTTTGCACATTGCTACATCATGTGACATTCCAAGGAGGCAAGGATACAAATATGGAATACCAATGGGGTGATAAATATGGAATAGTATTCCATAATTGTATCTCTCACTATTTTATTTTATTTTTCCTTTTTATTTTGTATCATACATACATTCCTTCATCCAAAAAGAAAGAGTGTCATCAGAAACAATGGGCAAGCAGCCATCTTCTAGGTCAAAAGTAAGTAAATGGTACACCTGAAACAGGCCAAATATTATTATGTTCCCAGATCTACTCTATTTAGGTTTGTAAATTAAAATCCGCACTTTATACTTTAGGAAGTTGCCAAAACAATACTTGGACGCATAACTGTATTACCTATAGAGTTGGAAAATCCGCTAATTTAAATTAGTGGAATATTTATTGCTAATGGAAAAAAATATTAGTTCTTCACGAAGACTAACGCTAAGAATATGGCAGAAGAGGTCTAAAATGAAATGCCTGACTAGTCCTGAGGAAGTAATACCACTTCGAAATCCTAGAAAGCAGTTGGGCAGCATCGGAAGAAAACCAGAACTAGTTGCAGTTCTGACATCTTCACCATATAAGAATACTCTTTAGCAGCAGGAGAAAAGTCAATTTCGAAGACTCGTCTTTAGACTTTTCTCAGCCAGACGATGAAGTTATCCCAATAGTCCTGATGCCGAATGTCTCTTGCGGTGGAAAATTCTCACAAGATAATCATGGAGAGCAATGAGTAATGTGTTTTATGTGTGAATTATGGTGCCACGTACAATGTTTTGGATATGACCGGGGATGTTGTTATATTTGTAAGTTTTGTAAATAGATTATTACAAGTATTCCATATTTAGACCCATTTACGTAAACAGAAAATATCGCATGTTTTCAGTAAATCATTAATATCTATCTTAGTCTTATTCATGTGACGATTGTAACTCCTTAGTGCTGTAGTAAACATTCTACTTTACCTTTCAAAGTATATTTTGCTGATATTTTCAGTTTTGGTGACGAGTAATTACTTAATTAGTAAATGGTATTCCATATTTATATACTTTCCTCTACTGCAACGCCCTTCTGTCCCGATCTGCGTAACTCAGCGTCACTATCAGGAACGAGCCGGATACGCTTCAAATTGGGCGCCATTTCTCAAGCGCTATATTTGGTTACTGTTACCTTCAGCTTATATGAATTGACCGTTACAGATAATAGTTTGCTAAACACTATTTTCACAGAAAATTCTGTATTTCTTTTTTAAGACAGTCAATCTTATTTATTATATCACAAAAATGACTTCAGTGACAATGAAGCAGACCTTGAAGGGAAAGCAGAGGAAAGCTCTTCTGAAGAAGAGACCAAACCCAGAGACAGAACATCTGAACCGAAGCTAGATTTGACTGAAACTGCTATGATTGCTCAGAGATACAATGTAAACGAAAGGGCTGCGGCACATATAACATCAACTGTGCTTCAGTCAGCTTTAAAGACTGGAATTATAACTTTTCAACAATCTAGCAACATAACTCTGCTTTTATTGTGGACAGGAGCAAAATAAGGCATGCGAAACTTAAAGTTGATCGGAATTTAAAAGAACATTCTAGAAATGTTGATCCCATTAAAAGCCTATACTTTGATGGTCAAAGGGAAGACACTAAAACACACGCAGGCATCGTTACAGAAGAGCACTTATCACTTGTGGCTGAACCTAACTCTCAATACGTTGGTGACGTGACACCATCCTCTGGCTTTGGCCATGACGAGACCGCGGCTATTTTCGAGTGCATCATGAACCAAATCGAAGGTGGCTTTGATGAAGTTGAGGTTCTTGGATGTGATGGAACAAACACTAACACTGGTTGGAAGGGAGGTATTCGTCGAAAATTAAAGGAACTAACAGGCTATTTGTTTCTTGCATTTTAATGAACTGCCTTTCCGAGCTCTGTTCACGAATATTGGTGCTAATTCAAGCCCCTATTCTTACACAGGTCTCATAGGTTCAAACCTATCTGACTGTGAAAAGCTTCCAATGGTGTAATTGAAACCAATAAAATGTGGCTTACCTCATCATAGTCAGAAGAGCTCAGAAAACTCAGTAAAGACCTGTGATACTTATCTCAAGTCTCCCATTGCTAATGGTCCTTGTCACCTCTTTGAGAACTTTCACAGGTCTAGATACTTATCAAATGAATACCAGGCTGTAATCCGTTCATTCATTCAGACGAATGCATTTCTCGCACTCCCAGAGAATGTTCTTTTCGCCATGATAACTGATGGTCTACTTGCTGTCCGACAAGATGTATTACATAAGATTCTTAGTGCTCGAAAACACGAAGCAGAGAATCTTCATAACACTATTAGATATAACATCATTCCCAGATTGAATTTTGAGGCGAAAGATAACACTGAAATGATCTTTTGGGAAAGCACTGATGTTTCAATAACTGTACCAACAGTTCTAAAGACGGTATCAAACAAATAGCCCATGGACAAACTTTCACTTTCTAACAACACTGTGCCAGAATAGTCCTCCACCCGCACGATGGCAGTAGAACGGATAGTGAAATTAGTCACTGAAGCAGCCTCCCGAGTATGTGGCAATGATGCTAGGAACGGGATGATCAGGTCAACCTTACTTTCTAGGCAAGCTGTGTCTAAATTGCAATCAAAGTCCCAATTTGTGAAAACTGTTCCTGACAGTGACGAATTGGTTAGTTCATCCATCCCTATATATGGTTGGTTGGTTGGGTAGGGCTGGCGGAGGAGCCTTAGGTGCAGCCACATCCACGTGGTAGACGCTTGAACAGGCTATATGACCAGGTGAGCGAGGACCTGCAAAACCGCTTTAATGTACTGAATTTGCCCCCTTTGCGGGCCCCAGAGGAGGCATCCCTATCCCACCTCAGGGGCATATAACTGGAATTTTGAGACTTGAATGTCAGTTTTCATAGCATCTGGCAGATATAAATCCAAAAATATGTTTACTTTAACATAACTAAAATTCATGAACAATTTTGGTATTTTTTGTAATTTTCAGCGAAATTTTGAAACTTTGAGGCATTAGTTCTCACAGAAGATATTATCTGATTTGAAAAAGAATCTATACCTGTAATGTCCATGTGGGTGGGCCACTTTTGCCAGGTATTACATTTCGTTCCGAAAAAAAAGTGGTAAAACGCTGCACCCTAGTGTACAATGCATCTTAATTTATGCATTGTTACAAATTTTCGTAATCTATTGTGTCTTCAGGATTACAGGGGATGGGTTAATTCCTGTAGGGTTACAATTTTGGAATCGTGAAAATGACAACCATCTCATAAACATAGACGTGCTTTTCTGACGTCTTGGAATCTTAGTATTACATCTCAATTAGGAATCCTTCAAGAAACACATCTTTATATCGAGCCGTATGTCTAGCCTTCCGTCTTCGCAATGTACACCAAACATCGAATTATGGCAATTGATTGTTTACTCCTCCATCGGCAACTATTTGCCGGTAGAAATTCCAATAGCTTTCCGCGTTCGAATACCAAGTTACATAAACTTGGAAATGTTATGTTCTACAAGAAAAGATTTACTTTTCATTTACCTTCTACTGTTATCAAGAAGAAAGCACACGCTCGACGTAGTACACTAACTTTTGAATCAACAGCTGCCAATTTTCTCCTGGAAATGAAATATATTGTCACGGCGTGTGTTGTAACATTCCATGAATTTGATCCTTCTTCAACAAACATTTAAATAAAGTCATGGGTAAAAAATCAAAGTATCAATAAATGTCATACTATTTAGTGTGAAACTTCAAGTTTCCGTTCCATTCAAGTTGATGGAAGGTTTCCGTTGATCTTGTTCCAACACTGCATTTAGTATAAAATGTCCAACATAACCTACCGCATTATGAGTAGGAAACATAATCCTGTTAATATTCGGACGTCGTTCCAGCAAGTACGAGAGAAAATCATGAATTTGATGCTTAGCATGAAAGATATGTTGCGACTGTCCCCAAGTATTACAAGACTGCAGGATATTTTTTTCCAACAATGCGTAAGACACTTGCTTTGCAACCAATAAAATGGGGACTTGCACATACATGTTGTCACAAATGTTCCTTTCCTGGATTGTTTCAATGTCGTAAAACACGATCATTGATTTGTCTGCATGCATGAACTAGGGTACCATGTGTTTCAAACTATGGTGGTAAGGAATAATGAAATATTGATGCCCCACTAGTGTAAACTTTTTCAAACATTACAAAACGACTCATTATAGCTGTCAGCGTGTTGCCACTTAATGCAAAAGAATATACTCTAAAGGATTTATTACTGTGCTTCTCCAGTTTACAGACAAATTCTCGTTTATGATATAATGTAATCAGGTCATTGTTGAAACTTATTTCTCCGTAAAATTAACGATTATAGTCACTACATATAATCAAAGCTTCTGTTTGGTCGTTTACACTTCCTTTTGAAACATTAGATCAAATTATAGGATATTTCTTTACATGTGTGATAAGCTTACTATACATTTTATGACACAGTTCGTAGTAGAATTTAGAGTCAAAGTGAGCAGTCAAAAATGTAATAATGTCGCAGTGCCCTGCTAAACAATCAAATTTATAAAAGTGAGATTGACTTCAGGGAACCGCTCGTACATGTCATCTCCAGAGAGCTGTTGTAAATGGTACTTTTGTATTCTTTGAGGTAAATCTGGAATTTACTAATTTCATTAAGACTAGAACTAATGGCTAAATTGCTCTCGCCACGGTAAATAAATCATCTTCTTGGTTCAAGACATTTTCTTTGATTTTCATACTGTTAGTAACGTTTCATATCTGCATTTTGTATTTCTTGAATCCAATGGCAATTACACGAGAATACACAAGGCAACTTGAGTCTTCATTCTTTACTCCCACTATTTCTTGCCCGCTTCATAGTAGTTCTTCATTTTATAGCACAGCTGGATCCAAATGAAGAGTGAACATTACGTGCAGGAGACACGAATCATTGCCTTGAAGAATCTCTTTTAAACAATCCCAAATCGCCCTGAGTGTCAGGTTACGGGAGTGGGAGCAAACTCACTTAGAAAATTTTGATGGTATTACGAGGAGATATCACTATCACTGATAATACAAGCATAGAGTCATCTGTGACGTTCTGTAGGAAATGATCCAGCATAGCTTAAAATCTATTATACACCCAGTTGAAAATATTAGTTACTAGTGATGGTGCATGAAACTATACTTCGAGCATACGACCCTCAATGTCAAAACACATGTAGTGACGAGCCATTTCATTGAGAACAGTTAAATCCGATTGGCCCTTTGTAAGTAATTAAAAATATAAAGGAAATACTTAAGGATAAAATTGGTAAGATAAGAAGGACTTAACTGTTAAACAGCGTTGATTCCTTTCTACAAAGAGAGAAATAATTTTCCCAAAACTAATATACTGATCTAGTTATAAACATCAAATCATATATCTTGAGTTAATATTAAACAAATGTATTGCTGTAATACCAAAAATCACACAAAACACTATGTTCATTAGAGGTATTACTTATTACACCACTGATACTGATTATTACTGATACTTACTTATAATAGACCTAAGACTCTGTTGGCATATATAACTGAAAAATGCATGAATGAAATATTTTCTTATATACAGCTTCTGACTGTGCTGAAATGTGATATATCTATCAGGAATGATTGCAGGAAACATTATTGCTCTCTTTGCGCTCACAAAGGACATTGAAAGTGATATTATAAGAAATGAAGAGGTAGTAACGATGAAGAGCAAACGTTGCTTTTTATTATGATTTTGCGATAGTATTCATCTCCTTTGCTATGTTCGAGAATAATATTAAATGTAACCTGATGAAAACAGAAACATATGTAAATACAATAAGCTGATACTGTATAGGAACCATGTTAGTGAAAACTTTTAAGTCTCATGCAAGGTATTCGAGAGGAATCAATATAATTTTCATACGTATTTATGGAGAACTAGTGTTGTTGATAGAAACATGACTTTTTATTCTTGACGTTTTATAAACTGGCAATGAATTCCACCATCCATGAACACTATAGGAGGGGGAAATCTTAATTTGCTGTTCACGAGAAATTAAAAATGTTGTAAGGTCAATATTTATGCGGCTCAATAATTACACCACACGTAAAAATGGAACTGATAAGGAATAACGAGCGTAATTCATATTCGTACTTTTCGAGAGAACAAAATTTGCAAACACTCTGAGGATAAAATCTCAAAATTCAATATTCAAAAATAATAAAAACATGTTTAAAAAATGGTTTACCTGAAATTCGTTCCGTTGAATTTCTATGTCGTAAGTCGTTCAAGAGAATTTTAAAATTCCAATTTTTAAAACAAAGAGTACTTGCTGCTAAGAATTGAACGCACAGAGTCAGACGAATCTTCGTTTGAAAAATTAATATTTGATCACCAAGCACGACAGAGTGGTCTAATAAATGGTTTCGTCAAAAACCAATAAAAACAAGTCTTACAACGACCATTCAGAAAAGAGTAAGCTAATGAGTAGGGTCACTGAGAACGAATCAAAATAAAGCTTTCCAATTTCACACAATTTTGTGTGTTCAACACAGCTTTGTTTTCCTCAAATATCATGAACCTAAACGGTACATAACAAGCAATTTGATTCGCTAAAGGGTTGTCATAATACCAGTAGTCAATGTTACAGAGCAATGAGTCACAGGTTACTGACTTGATTATATTCTGATATGTTTCTCGAAATTTCCTTACATATTAATTTTCCATGACAACTTCATCAATCGATGTTTCTTACTACACATATGCTTAAATAAGACTCTCCCAATAAACCATACATCAATCTAATCATCACGTCTTAGCATTTGTTCTGTCAGGACCTGACAATACTTGTCAATCTAGTTTTTTTTAAAGCTGTGACCTCACATGTAATGAAGTATTGGTCATATTTCTGTTTTGAAATGTCATAAATTACAAAACAATGTTCTAAATTCATTAACTTTGCATCTTAGATCACCAAGCAATAAGAAAAGAATGTCAATATTTCGCTTTATGAGTAATGCTGACAAGGAATACATAGTGCAACGTATATGTCTGTAATAAAAGTATGCAAAACTTTATATCTAAAGTTAGCAGTTGATTCCTTTCTGAACGAGAAAATAGAGTTAACGTTTGCTTTAAACATATGATTATAAGTCAAGTTACAAATGAACATTCGTAATACTCTTTAGCATTTTTATTTTCATCGTCTTGACGGAAACGATATCATTAATGTGCATACTTAAAGGTACTAATCATGTCCTAGACTTTTCTTCGTTTCTGTGTCTCTCTTGTCAAGGAATGAATATATTATTTCAGAGGGAAACAATACACATTATATTCTCCTGTTTGTATAATTTAACTTCCCGGTTCGGGTTCTATACACCCCCGGGGAAAGGCCGACAAATCAAAACTAAACTTTAATCTTTTAACGCAAAAGTTAAATATTTCTCCCAAACTTTTGGATATGTTAATAATTTTATACCTATCAATTTGAATGTATATTGATTTAATTTCAAAATAAGCCGTAGATCATGTCAAAAACTGAACCTGGTCTTTGACCACAAAATTTGTCTCATATAATAGCATGTCTGAAACTTTTTGAGAGCCCCCAACTGAAAATATTATACTGTGTCCTATGAAAGACAATTAACCTGGTTCTGCCAAAAATTGATCTTACCTCTGACCTCCAAAATTAGGTACTCCTGAAAAATAAAAGGATTCGCTCATGTACCCTATCCTGCGAATGACAATTTATGCGGTATATTCAGATACATATATCGTTATAAACCTTCATTAAAGAAGTCTGGGACCTACCATTCTTGACAATTTCATACTTATGAAAGGAAACGAAATGGATGACGGGTCCTATAATAGCATTCCACGGTAATTTCCAAAAGTTATGATACGCCTCTTTTATCTACTCCTGTCATGGGCATTATACTGATTCCTACGTAACGAAACATTATCAAAGGTGTTCAAAACTGTCTGAAATTGTATATCTATAAAAAGGAACGAGGTACTTTTGTCTTGGACTGTATCGTAATTCGTAAGATAATAACCCATCATCAAAGAGGCCAAATACCTTTCATTGTATTAATTGGTATACCCATAAAAACTAGCAAAATAGACCACCTCAGCCACTAATTAAAACGCCCATCTTCAATTGTGTCACAAGGAGAGAGTGGGGACTAATTTTGAATTGCCCTCGTGTGTAGTGTAAGAGCACGTAACCTCTAAGAAGCAATCAGAATCTTCAAGTGATTCTAATTCACTAATGGGTGTCGAGTGAGACACAAAAGGATCCATACAATTAACATGTATGAAACATGTTAAACAAATATCATAAACCAAAATATGTTCTGGAGATTATGCAAAGTACGTTCAAACAATAATTTATTTTATGCAGTTCAAGTTTGATTAAATTGTGTGTAAAGAGTTCGCATCAAGAACAAACTATTCGCTATGGACAGCTGTATGCCAAATGATTTTTGTTGTGTTTTAATATTGTTACTCATAATCTTTGGCACGAGGAAACCATTTGGGAGGGATTTGAAATGTGAAGTTAGTGTAAACGGCATTATGAAATTCATATCCATTGAAATCAAACTATGCAGTTGTATGAGGTACTCATTTAAATGTTTCTCGAAATATATATTCTTTTGAGAAATTTTTAAATCAGCTGTAACTTTGATCCTATTCATTCGAGATCCATTACATGATAATATTAGTATTGTACCTTCCATGTGCAATGCTGTCCTTCTTATTGTTGTTGTTAAATCTGATCACTTTTTTGTATTTGTTTCTACCAAAAGTGACTAGAATGTATGAAGTTATATTGTCCTAAACACACACACACACACACACACACACACACACACACACACACACACATATATATATATATATATATATATATATATATATATATATATATATATATATATATATAGTATATCTTTATAAGGGTGTCTCCTGGTTCGTATTTAGTAACCTTCAAAATAATTCAAACGTTTTAACACTTTCTTAGCTGGTTTTTAATATTTAACCATAAGAAGCGTACATAATCAACTTTCTGCATATACAACAAGATGTCTACACCTTTATAACTAACTAACTAACTCTATGGCCTATGGAACCCGGAGGTTCAGTGCCGCGTTCACAAAAGCTCTCCACTGACTTCTATTCTTAGCTAATTGCATCCAGTTTCTACTTTGTATTCCTATCTCTGCGAGATCCATCTTAATATTATCCTCTCATCTGCGCCTAGGTCTTCCTAATGGTCGTTTTCCTATGGGTCTACCAGTCAAGACTTTGAAAGCGTTTCTACTTTCTTCCATTCTAGCTACATGACCTGCCCACCTAAGCCTCCTAGACTTGACGACCCTAACAATGTTGGGTAAACCGTATAAACTATGTAGTTCCTCGTTATGAAGCTTCCGCCATTCCCCATTCTCGTTCCTCATGGGTCCGAATATTCTTCTCAGGATCCTGTTCTCAAATACTTTCAGTCTATGTTCTTCCCTCAGAGTAAGCGACCATGTTTCGCAACCATACAGAACAACAGGCATGATTATAGTTTTATATATTTTAAGCTTCAAATTCCTCGACAGAATTCGCGACGACAAGAGATTTTGAACCGAATAGTAACACGAATTCCCTGCTTTTAGTCGACATTTAATTTCTTCGTGAATATGATTTTCGTCTGTTAATATTGATCCTAAATATTTGAAAGTATCCACTTTATCAAAAGCATTATTTAATATTTTAACGCCTCCACAATTTGCCGTATTACGGTCCCGACGCACTTCCATGTATTTAGTTTTCTCTGCATTTACTTCTAAACCCATGTCCCTGCAAGCGTTTAATAAGATCTCTGCATTTATTTCTACTGTTCTCCTATCCTCCCCTATTAAATTTACATCATCAGCATATGATATAACCTGGTGAATGCCGTTCAACTCTAGGCCCTTGTTGCTATCTTTGATTTTCCTTATGGCGTATTCCAGCACAAAGTTAAATAATAATGGCGACAACGCATCTCCTTGTTTCAGGCCATTTTCGACGTGGAAGCTCGTGGACAAAAATTTTCCTACCCGGACTTTACTTTGGGATTCAGTTAAACATATCTTAATTAATCTAATTAGCTTTCTCGGTATTCCAACTTCTGTAAGGACGTTGTATAATGTTTCTCTCCTAACCGAGTCGTAAGCCTTTCTAAAATCAATAAATAGTTGATGTACCGGGGTATTGTATTCCCACTTCTTTTCGAGTATTTGGCGAATGGTAAATATTTGGTCTATAGTTGATCGATTTCGTCTAAATCCGCACTGATAATCTCCAATAATTTCATCCGCGTATGGGGTCAATCTTGCTAACAGAATATTTGAAAGGATTTTATAGGATGTTGACAGAAGAGAAATGCCTCGATAATTATTACAGTCAGTTTTGTCGCCTTTCTTGTGAATTGGAACAATGATTGACTCTCTCCACTCTTGTGGCAATTCTTCCTTGTTCCAGATAAGGAGAATGAGTTTGTGTATCTTGTTCCACAATTTTTCGCCTCCAGCTAAAATTAACTCAGCCGGAATTTCATCTACACCCGGAGATTTGTGTTTCTTTAATTTATTTATAGCGGCTTCCACTTCTATTCGATTGGGTTCTGGAATATACGGTTCTGCGGTGTGTATCTCCTTTTCTCCACGCACATTAGTTTTTGGCTGCGTGTTCAGCAAATCGTCAAAGAAATCTTTCCATCTATTTAAGATGCTATCCGTATCAGTGAGAACTGTTCCGTCAGATTTCTTTAATATATAATCACGAGGTTGATAGCCTTTCTTAAATTCGCTGATCCCCTTATACATGTCCCGAATATTTTTATTTTTACTATTATCTTCAAGTTCCTTAATTTTAGCTTTCAAAAAATCCCGTTTCTTTTTTCTAAAAGTTTTGGAAGTTTCCCGCCTGATATCTGCGAAATTTTGTGTAGTTATTTCATTCGGATTTTGTAGCCACCGTAATTTTGCCTGTTTTCTCTTCTCTGCTAGTTTAATGCATTCTTGGTCGAACCATGGTTTGTTCCTACGTATTTCCGCGTGTCCCAATTTTTCTATTGCTGAACTTTTAATGCTATCTCTAATTTCTATCCAAGTATCCTCAACACTAGTGCACTCCGAGTCTTCTAAGACCGAGAATCTATTCGAAACTTCAATCTGGTATTCCTCTCTTACCTGGCTCTCTTCTAATTTCTTTAAATTAAATCTCTCCGTTTTCGGACATTGAATATTACCTTTATTCAACGATAATCTCTCGCGTATTATCGCTACTACCAGGTAGTGATCAGTGTCACAATCAGCCCCTCTAAACGATCGGACATCAATTATGCTAGATTGTCTTCTTCTATCTATTAAAACGTGATCAATTTGATTATGTGTTTTTCCGTCTGGTGATGTCCAAGTGTATTTATGAACGTCGCGATGTGGGAATTTTGTACTCTTCACGATTAGGTTTTTGGATGTTGCAAAGTTCACGAGTCTAACACCGTTGTCATTACTTTCCTTATGCAAACTTTCGTTCCCTATAATCGGTTTGAAAATATCCTCTCGTCCTACCTTCGCATTGAAATCCCCTAATAGAATCTTCATATGGTATCGCGGGAGTTGGTCAAATATCCGTTCCACTTCTTCGTAAAAACTATCTTTTATATCGTCACCCTTATCTTCAGTTGGAGCATGTACATTTAAAACAATAATATAACACCACCGTCCCTTAAGAGTAATAAAAGAAAGTCTGTCAGTAACAAATTCAACCCGTTTAATTGCTGGTAATATTCGTTTGTGAACGAAAAACCCTGTTCCTAACTGGTGATTTTTATTTCCTTCCCCGTAAAAGAACGTAAAATTTCCGGAATTCTCAGATCCATTTCCTTCCCACCTAACTTCCTGAACTCCTACTAAGTCCATGCTGTATTTCTCTAACTCACTCGTTACAGATTTTAACGCGCCTGCCCTATAAAGACTTCTAATATTCCATGTTCCAAATCTCATGTCCATTTTCTTTTGCTGATGTCGTGCCAAGTTATCAGTCCTTGTCCGAGGCTTTTGTGAATGTTTCTGAACAAGTACCTTTTTTTACAGGATGAGGGTGTTAGCCTTACCCAAACCCCCAAGCTGGAGGACCACTCCTAGTCGTCTGTCCGCGACTGCTTATTCAGTATATTCGCAGCTAACCTCTATATCTAGAGGCCTTCTCCTCGATCCGCAACCTGAGGACGCGCCATGCCGTGGTGACAGGAACCCACGTTACGTCTACACCTTTATACACACACTTATTTACTCGTCAAGACGTCTACGTACATGTACATTTATTTACGACGTTGCCATAGTAACAACTCTCTTTTTAGTTAACGATTACAAAATAGTGTCTCGAAATCTCTATGTGTCTTTCTTTTCTCATAAGTGTGAATGAGTATAATTAAATGGTTGAAGTTATGCACTGTGCCGACATTAACAACTGTTGTAGTCCAAATGGCAATAAGATTCTAATAGAAGCTATAATTCGGGATTCCGGATGGTTTGGATTTAGTGATCTTAACTCATGATATGTAGATACTACAAATTCAGTAATACTCCGGTGTAATTTTGAATTGTAATGCTTCGTTCGCAATACGGCATCTCTATTCGCTACCATAAAATCGTTTTCATAATTTGATAGAAGAGCATTCTTAAAATCTGAATATGTATGAAGACTACCTCTACTAGCTTTAAACCACGTTAAGCAGGTGGCAATAAGATGTGCGGAAATAGTTTTAAAAACTGAGACTCATCTACACCCATGAGCTCACATTCATCCTGAAATTTTTCGAGAAATACCCTAGCGGGGATATCTTCTGGCACGCCACTAAATTTTGTAAGCGACTTAACTTCGCTGAATCGCAACTGTTTACCTGTGTTCGTCTTCATACCTCTATTGGAAATGTGTTTGCTC